>NC_136070.1:624750003-626147635 GCF_964261635.1 Lissotriton helveticus | reverse complement strand
AGGAAGAGAGAGAGAAATAAATAAAGAGTGAGCAGAAGACAGAGAGAAAGAGAGAAATAGTGAGAGGAAGAGAGAAAGTAAAAGAATGGAAGTGAGAGGAACACAGAGAGAAAGAGTGAGAAAGACGAAAAGAGAGAGACAGTGAGAGAGAGGAAGAGAGAGAGAAAGAGGAACAGAGAAACAAAGGAAGAGTGAGAGAGAGAGAGAAACAGAGAGAGAGGAAGAGAGAGAGAGAGAGAGAGAGAGAAGAGACGAACAGTGTAAGAGGAAGAGGGCGATACAAAGGGTGTGAGGGAGAGAAAAGAAGAGATGAGGCGGGATACTAAGTGCCCACACTGTGTACAAAACTGTCACAGCTTACCTTTATGCCACCGCTCTGTCTTCAACCAAGTGCTGTGACCTAGTGGTACTCTCAAGCACCCACATCTGAAAGATAGTACAGAATTAGTAATGGCAGAGCAGGGTAAAAACAAGTGAGGCCACTTCTGCTCAGGCCCCCTGCCCTGCTTGGTATGCATATATTAATGGGCCAGCCTTGCGAGAGAAAGTAAGTGACACCTCTGCCTGTCGCTAAACATGAGGTAATGACGCCCATCTGCCTCCAAAAAGGCCATTTAGACACCCACTGGGCCGCTGGCTGTAGCCGAACAACAGTGTCACTGCCCAAATTTGCCCCCAGACAGATCCAAAAAGCAGCCCATAGTTGGAACTGGGCACCGGACCCTCGGGCATTGCACCAGTGCCCGTTACCAATCTGACGCTATGGCAGAGTATATACGAGTGCGTACGCCTAAATCGCTCTGCCGTCTTTCTGCATTCAGGCAGCTGTATCCCCACTCCCGCCTCCCAGAGGTATCTGCCTGACGCTCCGCACCAAGGTCTCACTGCTCACCTTTTCGTGGTCACGGCACCCTCCACATCATGCTGCTCCGTTCTGCAACCTAATAGGTCTCACATTTGTTACTGAGTCTTGATATCGCCATGGCAGAGGACATACTAGTGCACCTATCATCAGCGCAGGTTGTACACCCGCTCAGTGCTTGCGGTGCTACTAACTCAGTGAGAAGTGAGGCCACAGACTCTAAACTCTAAAATGGTGCAGAGTACGTGCGTCCGGTCTTTTATAATAGCAGGGTCACGTGTCTTGTGACGCCTGTGCTGGATGGCTGTTGTGTGGGTGTATACCAGCCGTGAGGGACTGGCTGTGGCATCAGCGCTGCCAGATTGGGCTAAATCTCGCACAATTGGGCTATATTTTTTCCGGTTGTACAGTAACATTTTGGTTTGTGCTAGTTGCCAGACTATAAATATATATACAGCTGTCCAGCAAAGTAGTTTGTTAAAGCGCTTTATTAGACAAATATTTACATGGCATCCTGCTACAACATCAATTCCAATGCATTCACCACCTGCTTGACGCTGTCCCTGTCCCTCCTTCCATAAAGTAGCAATATTGGACTACTTTTTGGTTGGCTTTGGGCTATAGAAAGCTTAAAAAATCTGACAACACTGGATGCGGGTGTCCGTGTTGGAGTGCTGCCGTTACCCGGGTTGCAAAAGTCAAAGTGTCACTCTGTGAACCAAGTCCAGCAATATGGCCAACATGGAAGGTACGGAAAATCACTGACCCTATATTCATCCATAGTTCCACACAAGAGAGATGGTGGACATAAGACATCTGTGTGGATATGAATGTTTATTGCACATTCAGGGGAGTGTTGCAGCTGTAGCAATACAGGGCCATGGAAAGTTGAAGTTTCAGTTTTTGGCAGATGGAGGGCAGCCAATTAGAGACAAGCTCATTGTCGGAGTTAGGCTGCGCCAACACATGTACTCATACAATCACTGCGACAATCCTCACGCACTTATAAATTCATGACACTCTGCTTGCAGTACTTAAATTATGCAGTCTCGGTGTACGTACTTATACAATAACCGAGACAAAGTTAAATAACTAATGTTTTACCCCACTGTCAAAGGTAAGACGGTTGCATACGCTAGCCAGAGCACTATGTAATGTGGTAGGGCCCAGTGGAAGCATGTTGCATACATAGTGAATACACGGATACAGATAAATAGTGAAATTGGGTACAGGCACGTGCGCTCGACTCCTTTTTATTACCAAGGTCATATGTCCAGTGACGTCTGTGGTGGATGCGTGTGGGGGTATTTTAAGCCAACCCTCCGGGAATAGTTGGTGCTGGCAACAAGTACAACAGTAATCAATGGATCAGACACAGAGATTGAATCATAAAGTGTCAGTGATTTGTGCTGCACTAAGGTACTGGCACCAGATATGGAATAATACAGAAAAGATTCTATTGTAAAGGGATCATGACTTGTGGTAAACTGAGGTAGGACAGCAGATGTGAAATTATAAACAAAATATTTTATCATAAAGGGTTTTAGTGACCACTCCACAGACGTATTTGTAATTTCAGTGATCATTTATTGGTAACTTCGTCCAGCTATAAAGAAAGGTGCAAGTACGATCTCTGCCACATCACATCTGGTATTATAATGTTTTCCACCTCTCTAGTGCAGTAGTAAGCACAGACATCGAGGAATGTTTTTAGTCACTTCCTCTTGACAAAGTTCGAGGACATAGACTACAATTCTCTCTGTAATAAATAAAACATGTCTCAATTTAAATTGTGAGCTCTTCTGACCACAGTGTAGGTGTATGGAACAAAAGATAAAATATTTATGGAATACACTGTCAAAATATGTAGGATTCAGGGTCGGTCATAGGATCCAATTTCTCGATGTGAAAGCATCTTCAAGCTGAAGTGTACAATTGTTTACTAAGTGTCTTCTCCTGTGAAATTTCCTCCCACATTTCTTTCAATTCTGTCTTCTCAGACTTGGTAATATATGACGTGACATAGCGAGTAACAGCAATTGAGTTATCTGCAACATATTGTATGTCCACATTTTCAAAATCACCGGATTGCAATCATTAATGTACTTCGATTCTTCTGTTCTTTTTATATTATAAGTATTTTTGGGTGATTTTCGAGTGATAGTTTGCCTCACTGTTGACATAAAACTTTTCACTCTTCCTTGCGATGACTTATGGTGCACTGAGTTAGTAGTACCTTTGGCGCTCAGTGTGTACATACCCTGTGATAATGCGTGGTCTCGGGGGGCCGCACTCAGATCAATGTCTTTTTGTCTATTGAATTATGCCTCAATAAGGCCACGTGGGAATGACTTACGGTGCAGTGAGTTAGTAGTATCTTTGGCGCTCAGCGTGTATTACCGTTAGTTGTTGTTCTCATTCGTGACAATTTTTTTTTGTGTGGAAGCTATTGCTGGAAAACTGGGGATATCGGCTGTTTTTACTAGGTTCATAATGAAGTGATAATTTAAAATCACTGAAAAAAACTTCTAGGTTTAAAGAAGATTATAATTATTAGCATTTAAAAAAAACACTGAAATTCACAAACAAAACCATGGGTCTCAGGGACGTTATAGTTACAAATTAGCATTTAAAAAACCTTTGAGGGGCGTGGCTTCGCGGGCTTGCATGGCGGACGCTGCCTAGAGGAGCTCCGTCTTGGCCTGAACATCATCCGCCGAAATATCCTGTACCCCGCCTCCTACCGCTGCCAAAAGTGCGGTCGAGCTTGGGTAGCCTGCCGGGCACCCTCGGAGGACATTTTCAGTGGCCCGGGGGGCAAAGTGTGTGTTTGCGGCCTGGTTTGGCGCCCCGGAGCCGGGGCCTCGATTTTGGCGCTCCCCGGGCCCGGGACACTGTCGTTGGCCGCATCCTGGGGCACGGGACCCGGACGTGCGAGGAGGTCCGGCCCTGCTCCCGATCCTCGGCGGAGGCCCTAAGGACTGCTGTGGCGGGCGCAGGATGCCAGGGACACTTTACCTTCGGGTAAGCCCGCCGGGAGGCCCCGGAGGCATAGGGCCCGGTCGTTGATCCCCGGTAGGGAGACAGAGCCTGGCGGCACCTGCGCTGCGGTCTGGGCTTGTGCACCCGGAGCGGCGGACCCCCTTTCTGTTTGGGCGTCATCTGAGGGTCCTTGTGGTGGCATTGGGGTGCCGATCCCACGGGTGTGCCGCGGTGGTGGAGTGGCCAGTAGCCCGGGGGTGCCGGGCAGGATTGGTGCCGGGTGGTGACCCCTGAACATAGCTACACCTGCTACTCTGTGGCAAGGCAGGAGTGACCTGTGGGCTGGGCGGAGACTTGCTTGGCTGGCTGCAGGCTCGCGTGCTCATGGAGCGCGTGGGGAGGGCGAGTGAGGAGCCATTGGTGTGGACTCAGGAGAGGTGATGTCGAGGGGCAACCGGCCTCCAGGATTGGACCTTCTGGTGCCTCTGCCCGAGTGAAGACGACGCAGGCGCCATTAAGTTCTCGGTGGGCGAGGCTGGGTTGAGATCCGGTAAGCGGGATTGAGCAGGGCCACTCCTGACATTGCGGAGTACTGGAAGGGGAGTGGACGTCGACGGAGATTCCCGGCGACTGAGGTGCCTGACCCTAGCAGACCTTGGGTGGACTCTCGACATGGTCCGCCATGACCAGAGGCGGAAGTGGTGGTGGACCCTGAAAGCAGGGCCCTATAGATAAATTCACGGGATCGCATGGCGGCGCCAGGGCCGCCGGAAGCCAGCAAGCATCAGGGCCGGACAATGCGGCGCTTATGGCGGCGATTACCCAGTCGCTAGATATGCTGGATGTGAAAATTGGGGCCGTGGGGGCAGATGTCACGCTGCTGCGCCAAGATCTGCGGAGCGCTGAGGCCCGCATCATGGAGGCCGAGACAAGGATAACTGGAGTGGAAGATGACGTAGCGATCCTAAAGAAAAAGGTGGCCAGCATGGAGGGGCTCCAGAGGGGCTTGGCGCTCAGGGTGGAGGACACGGAAGGACGGGCCCGGCGGAACAACCTGAGGTTCGTGGGGTTCCCGGAGGGCTGCGAGAAGGGCGGCATGGAGAAGTTTCTGACTCAGTGGCTAGAGAGCTGGCTTCCGCCCGACTCCCTTTCTAGATGTTTCATGGTGGAGCGGGCGCACATGGTCCTTACACAGAAGCCGCCAGAGGGGTCCCGTCCTCGGGCGGTGATCGCCAAATTGCTGAACTACCATGATAGAGACACTATCCTGCGTCAGGCACTGGAGAAGGAACCACTCATGTATAACAATCACAAAATCCTTATCTTTCCGGGCTATACTAGGGTTGTCCAGCAGCAGAGGCAGTGATTCACGGCGGCGAAGGCACGACTGCGGGATCTTAAGCTTCCATACAGTACCCAGCCCGCCTGCGAGTGGTTTACCAGTCCCGCACTCTGTTCTTCTCCTCAGTACATGGTTCGTTCTCCAGACTGGATTATTTTTTTGTCCCCAGGGGTCTGGCGCAAAGGATCGTGGCCTCTGATATCCTGCCGAGAGCCCTGTCGGATCACTCACCGGTGGCCCTTGCCTTTGGAATAGGCCCGTCTGGGTTTCCGTTTCGTTAGCGCATGTCTGGATGGCAGCTATTACAGGCCCCCTATAGAGACCATATGTCTTGGGAAATTGACACATATCTGACCACCAATCGTAACTCAGTGGATTCCCAGACGACCCTCTGGGAGGCCCTCAAGCCTACCCTGCGTGGGGTAGACATATCCTGGTGTGCGGTGGCACGGGTGGAGAGGTGGCCGGACCTGGTGAGGCGTGAAGCGGAGCTGGAAACACTGGAGCGCAGATGTAGGGAGGAGAGTGGTAGATTGGTTGGGCGGTGGCTAGTCCTAGCTCAGCAGCAATACACGGCGGTCCTACTCGAGGAGGCGAGGCAGGCCTGGCTTGCCACTCGTAGTCGGGTGTACCAATGGGGGGACAAGTCCTGTAAGATGCTACACCGCCTGTGTCAGGGTACTCTCCATGCCCAGCCGATGCCCCAGTTGTTGGACCCGGCGGGGTCACCGATCTCAGAGCCGTCGTATATCGCAGAGAGCTTTGCGACATACTTTGAGGGACTGTACGTGCCACGGGAATGCCTGCCGGCTGAGACTGTTCAGCGATTCATTGACGACCACCCCCTGCGCTCGGTTTCGGATGAGGTGCGAGACCTCTTGGACAGGCCCTTCACGGACGAGGAACTGGGCTCTGCCTTAGGCGAGCTCAACCCGGGTAAGGCACCGGGCCCTAGCGGGTTTCAGTGTGAATTCTTTAAACGGTTTCATGTGCAGCTGGGCCCATGCCTGCGCCCGGTGATCGAGGAAGCGCGAGATATTGGAGTGCTCCCGCCGGACTGGAGACACGCCGAGGTGGTGGTCTTCCTGAAGCCGGGAAGGCCTCCGGAGAACCGATATCGTTGATCAATACGGAGGCCAAGGTCATGGCCAAGGCCCTAGCCAATAGGCTTAAGCCCCATATTACAGACCTGGTCCACCCTGACCAGGCGGGCTTTATGTCCCGAAGGGCCACCCGACATAATATTAGGCGCGCCCAGGTGGCGGTCTGGGCCTGGAGACATCTGGACGAGCGGGCTGCCTTGTTCCTGGCGGATATGGACCGTGCTTTTGATTCCCTAAGCTGGACCTACCTGTTTGCCCTACTGCGCCGCCTTAACATAGGTCCTCGCTTTCTGGCCTACGTGCAGCTGTTGTACACCGGTCTCACGGCCTCCGTGCGAGTTGGGGGGGCGGTGTCCCGGTCATTTCCAGTTCAGAGGGGTACGCGACAGGGGTGTCCCCTCTCCCCATACCTGTTTGCGCTGGCCATGGAGCCCTTGGCCGCGTGGATGCGCATTGACGCCCAACTCAAGTGTTTTCTCTGGTCCCCGGGCCTTACGGACAAGATAGCATTATATGCTGACGACGTATTGTTCTTCTTAACAGACCTTGATCGATCAAGGTCTCGGATGCTGCACATCTTGCAGATCTTCGGGGAGTCCTCAGGCCTCTATGTGAACCCAGGGAAATCAACCTTGTGGGTCCTGGGCGGCGGGCGGCTGGTGGGTGACTGGGCAGCGGACTTACAACTGGCTCCAGGATGAATGAAGTACTTGGGAGTCTTTCTATCCGAAGATGCAGGTACCTCCCGCGCTCGCAACCTTACCCCGCTGTGGGATCGCACACGGGAGGATATGAAGGCATGGGGCCGCATGCCACAATCCCTCTTTGGGAGGTCGGCCATCTTCAAAATGGTGGCGCTCCCACGACTGGTGTATCAACTACAGAATCATCCCTACCCCATTCCGCCTCGCTGGTTTCAACAGGTTAATTCGGCACTGGGCGGATTCCTGTGGGAGGGTGGGGCAGTCAGGGTTGCTTTCGGATTTGCTTTCGGTCCACGTACGTGGGGGGCCTCGTCACATCAGATCTACTCTCATACTATCAAGCCGCACACCTTCTGGTCCTCAATGACTGGTGGTATGGAGATAGGAGGGATCCAGCATATGCTGTAAATCTGATGGATTCGTCGTCCATCCATGTCCTTCTGTACTCGGCACCGCTTCGGCGGAATCTTCCATCCGCCACACAAGTGGTCTTCTCTGTCTGGCGGCAGGCATTGCGCCGGATGGGATGGTGGAGAGTCCTTACTCGGGAGACCCCCCTATGGCACAATGGTCGCTTGCCCCAATTGCTAACCCTTAGGGGTTTTGGCGGGTGGGATGCCATAGGAATCTCCACCTTGAGGGATGTGATGTTAGGAGACACCTTGAAGTCGTTCCAAGAACTGCAGACTGACTTTGGGATGCCTCGCTCTCAATTCTTTCGCTTTCTCCAACTCTGGCATGCACTGACACCATACCTGACAGACATGGACACCCTCCCAGACTTTAGCCCTCTGGAAGCGCAACTGTTTATGGGGGAGCTGCCTGATAAAAAACTGTCCCGGATATACCAGTCCCTGGTGCGGCATTGTTTCCCGGATCTGCAGAGGCTGCGGGAGGCGTGGGTGGGGGATGTTGGGGAGGAAGACTGGATGGAGGCCCTGGCGAGCCCCAGAGGAGCGGCTATTTCCACACGTCTGAGACTTGTACAATTCAAATACCTTCACTGCACATATTTCACTAGGGAGCGCCTGGGGAGGGCGGGTATGATAGGGTCCCCTGAGTGCCTGCGATGTGGCTCTGAGGTAGGCACACTCTTACATACAACATGGGATTGCCCGGGGCTGCATAGGTTCAGGACCGGGGTCTTTCGGTGTTTATCAGAAGTATTGGCATGGGAACTGTCCAGGGAACCGAAATTGGCTTTGTTGCATGTTATGGAGGGGGTTGGAGGCAATCGATATAAACGTCACTTGTTATTGCTGGGTTTGACCTTGGCCAAACGGGACATAGCAAGAGCTTGGAAGGCACCACTGGCCCCGCCTCTGACCGCCTGGAAGAACGGCATGGACTTCTGTATGGGGCTGGAGCAGCCTGTCTTTCTAGCCAGGGGGTGCCCCCGTAAGCACTTTCGGATTTGGAAAAGGTGGGTGGACTACAGGGGGCTGGACTTTGACCCCCCTCCGGAAAACGACACCACTCTGACATTTTAATGACTAAGGAGGGTTGGAGCACGATGGAAGTGCTCTGACGGTTCTGGCATACGATCATTGTTTCCCTTATTGGTCTCAGTAGACTGGGACATGGTAGCAGCGCAACCGGGGGGGAGGGGGGGTGGTGGGGGGGTGTTTGTATTTCATAAAAAGGTCTGACACTACTGTGCTTGCTTCATTGATGTATGCAACAGAACCGGGTGACTGGGGCTTTGCATTTATATTTGTGCAGACTAATAAAACGTGTTGTGAAAAAAAAAACTTTGAAATTAACTGAAAAAACAATAGGTTTCAGGGACATTATAGTTAGTTGGACACTTCACTCATACAAAACCAGAGAAATTCAGCCGTTATAGTTAGTTGAGCTAACTATAACTTGCGCCCAACCAAACCAAACCAGGACGTTTTGGCAACCATTTTGTGACTCGGTAACTGAAACACCAGAAAACAGTAAAAAAAAGATGAAGAACAAGAAAAGGGCACATGGTAGAAACAACCGACGCCCTAGACCTGCTCAGGGGGTCCCACAAGGAACCCCAGTGCCCCTCTTTCTTCTCATAGAAGCTAAACTATGAACTCAATGAGACAAAAAAAAGGAATCACTGAGGAGCACTTGTGGACCTAGTCAGAGGTATGAGCAGGGCATCTGGAATTATGTGACTGTTTGGCTGCACCAACTTTCGCACAATTATACATTTTCCGCATTAGCCACATAATTCATCATCTGCTGCCTAATCTGCAGATTTGAACAAAAAAGCCTTGTTTCTAGCTCAAATGTCTCAAACGTTATCAAAAATGAAGCAACAAGTGTTACAGCGTGGTGGAAGGTCCTTTGTAAACCTAGAATGGTCACCTCTTACTTGTGGGTGTTAAATTGGTGCTAATGGTTTGTAATCCACTCTTACTTCTTTCTGCACCTCTCTTGCATCTTTCTGCATTTCTGTTACTTCTTTCTTTTTCTGCACTTCTCTTGCCTCTTTCTGCACATCTCTTCTACTTTCTGCACCTCTGTTGCCTCTTTCTGCACCTCACTTGCTTCTTTGTGCACCCCTCTTGCCTCTTTCTGCACCTCTCTTCCTTCTTTCTGCACTCCTCCTGCCTCTTTCTGAACCTCTGTTCCTTCTTTCTGCACTTATTTTGCTTCTTTCTGCACCCATCGTGCCTCTTTCTCCACCCCTCTTCCCACTTTCTGCATCTCTGTTGCTTCCTTTTATACTTATCCTGCATCTTTCGGTACCTCTCTTGCTTCTTTCTGCACCCCATGTGCCTCTTTCTACACCCTTCTTCTTTTTCTACCCTCCTCTTGCCTCTTTCTGCCCCTCTGTTCCTTCTTTCAGCACTTATTTTGTTACGTTCTGCACCTCTCTTGCTTCGTTCTGCACCCCTCTTTCCGCTTTCTCTATCACTCTTTCCTCTTTCTGCACCTCTGGTACATACACTTCTTTTGTCTCTTTCTCCACCCCTCTTCCCCCTTTCTGCACCTCTGTTGCTTCCTTCTACACTTATCCTGCATCTTTCGGTACCTCTCTTGCCTCTTTCTGCACCCCATGTGCCTCTTTCTACACCCCTCTTCTTTTTCTACTGTCCTCTTGCCTCTTTCTGCCCCTCTGTTCCTTCTTTCAGCACTCATTTTGTTACGTTCTGTACCTCTCTTGCTTCGTTCTGCACCCCTCTTTCCGCTTTCTCTATCACTCTTCCCTCTTTCTGCACCTCTGGTGCATACACCTCTTTTGTCTCTTTCTCCACCCCTCTTCCCCCTTTCTGCACCTCTGTTGCTTCTTTCTGCACCTCTCTTGCTTCTTTCTGCACACCTCCTGTCTCTTTCTGTACCCCTCTTACCTCTTTTTACACCTCTCTTGCCTCTTTCTGTACCTCTGTTGCATCTTTCTGCACTACTCTTGCTTGTTTCTGCACCTCTCTTGCTTCTTCCTTTGCCTCTGTTCCTTCTCTTTGCACTTCTTTTGTTTGTTGCTGCACATCTCTTGCTTCTTTCTGTACCCCACATGCCTTTTTTCTACACCCCCTTGCCTCTTTCTGCACCCTTGTTCCTTCTTTCTGCTCTTCTTTTGTTTCTTTCTGCACCCCTCTCGCCACTTTCTCCACCCCTCCTCCCCCTTTCTGCATCTCTGTTGCTTCTCTCTGTACTTCTCATGCCTCTTTCTGCATTCCTCTTCCCTCTTTCTGCTCTCCTCTTGCCTCTTCCTGCACCACTGTTGCTTCTTTCCACAATTCTTTTGTTTCTTTCTGCACCTTTCTTGATTCTTTGTGCACCCCTTGTGCCTCTTTCTGTACCCCTCTTCCCTCTTTCTGCACCCCTCTTCCCTATTTCTGCACTCCTTTTGCCTCTTTCTGCACCTCTGTTCCTTCTTTCTGCACACCTTTTGTTTCTTTCTGCACCTCTTCTGCTTCTTTCTATACCCCTCTTGCACACTCTCCCCTTTCTCTATGTAGAAAAAAGAGCCTCCCTTCAGGCGCCCGGATGGCCGCTGGCCCCACCAATCACAACGCTCCAAATGCAGCGTTGTGATTGGCGGAGGGGAAGGGAGGGAGACTGCCTGTGGGTGGCTTTCCTGAGGAGAACAGCAGTAAAACGCTGGAGGGCGGACGGGGATTGGGACCCGGCCAGGTGCTGAGGCGGTGTGGATGAGTTGTATTTTATTTTAATTAACAGCCACCGCGACAACCCCATTTCTACCCCCCCACCCGTCATGTCGGCCGTGACTGAAGCCACTAACCAATAAGATGTTTTCATACATGTTGCCCAAATGTAGCCACATCTACAACCGGAAGATGCAATAATTCAAGAGGACCCTTTTCAGAAACATGTTAGACAGTGCCGGCCCCGGGGGGAAGCTCAACCTTTTGGAGATTGGGAGTGGAACGGGGACATATTTCCAGTTTTTCCTGCCAGGATGCCAAATCATGTGCACCGATCCAAACCCAGACTTCGAGCGGTTCCTGAGCAAGAGTTTCGCAGAAAATGACCACGTCCAGTTCACGCGCTTCCTTGTGGCGTCTGGGGAAGACCTGACGGTGGTGTGCAATGGGTCCGTGGAACAGTGGTCTTCACGCTGGTGCTGTGTTCGGTGCGAAATATGGAGGGGGTACTCAAAGAGGTGGTGCGAGTCCTCAGACCTGTGAGTATCCATCCTGGTGTGCTATTATGAGATGTACAAGTTTAATATGGCAGCTTACTTTCCCTTTCTCTCAGTCAGTATTTCAAAGCACAAATTACAAGGAAAAACTCGGCAAACCATTAGCAACTACCTATTTAATAGACAAATGGCACTGGTTTCCCAAATGGTTCTTAGATCTTTGTAAACTATATACTTCATTGGATTCATATACGAGTAAATAAATGCTCATGGGTTGGCTCCTTGTTACAATATTTACTCAGCACGCATGTTTGCACAATTCAGATTACGCCACAAAATGACCTCTGGAATTTTGAGTTTGCCAAAAATGTTGGGGTTTTTTCAATTCAAAGGAAGGGGTATTAATTCCCTGTCCAACTGCCGATCTCTCTGCATCCCTCAGAATCTTTAACCCTCTAGACCTCAGTTTGGGCACCACCATAATTGCTTCCCTCTGTTCTACAAAATGTTCCTTTCACAAACTCCTCAGGGCACCCATTTTCCTCCTCTGAACTCCTGTCATTGAATCTCCATGCGCCAATGCCTTAGTTTGCCTATATTTGCTGCCACTCCCATGTCCTCTATGACTACTTTCTCCTTTACCTCTCCTCTGCAGTCGAATTGTCGCAGCCCTGTGCTGCACCAGGCGTGTGTCTTTGTGTGTTTTGCTGCTGCCATGACCAGGGTTGTAAATGTACCTTTTGTTATCCGGCTGCCATACTGGGGCTGTCTGTTGGTCGGCATTTGTAGTGAGAGTGTTCACTCTGAGCAGAGTCCTAATGATGATTCTTGCAAAGTTAAAGCAGTCTTTTAAAGCTGAGGTGGGGGGAGCGGTAGTAATGTAGGAAACAGACACTTGCAGGAGTACCCAGTAAGTATCTATTGAAGATACCAAAAAGGGAACCCAAGACAGCAACTCCTACCTTACAGTGACAATGAAGATCAGCTCTCTTCTCAACAAATACACGCACTGCGAGAAATACACATATACAAAACACTGCAGTGCCAAGCAAAATAAACCAGAGAAAACCTCACCATTACATATATCCCTTATTAAAAAAAAGCATGCAACAGGATTTCCCAATACCTAGAAGTACACATACACACAAAAACAAGGAACCCACACCACAGGCCAGGGAGTTAATGCATACAATAGTCTCTAAATCTAGAAGAAACATTCTGATTAGTCCTGCCTGTAGAACTTTGAACAACTCTGGCACCCAGCCAAACCAGCAAGGCTATCACACAATGAAATATATATTTATCTTAATTGACAGGTCTACATGTCTACATCTTACTCGTTTGGAACGGAGTACAGCACTGACGTCACACACCTTTTGACCCTGGGTCAGGAAAAAACATTTTTCATCTTAAAGTTGGACACTTCTCATCAGCCTGCCATAATAAATCATATCAAGCGAAATGTTTTGATATTCAAAAAGCAAAAAAAGCCATATCTGGCCGAATAGATAATAGCCACTTTATTTTCATTTGAGCGAGCACAGTAGCAGGGAGTGACAGTCCTCTCCGAACCCATAACAGTGTACTTGTACCTTCAACACGTCACCCACAACTACCACAGATACCAACAATAATAATGACGTCAGGTGTGCAGACTGAACACCAGTGGTAATACACTCTCTGCTACCTCTCCCGCAGAGCCTTTGCCTGGAATGTCACTCTATGCTCCCTGTTTCTAGGTGGGGGTCTCACAGAGGCATGGGGGGCTTCGAATGTGAGAGCAGCGGAGAGAGGATCAGGGTAATACGCTCCTCTCCCTGTGAGCTGTAGCCAAAGTTCTTCATGTCATGCGGGACATGAACAGGCAGGCCAGTTTCTTACACTTGTATTGATTGAAGAAGAGCGGATTTAAGCTATTATTACACAGCTTGCGTGTACAGGGCCTGTTGTCTGATCACTTAAGTATGTATGGCGCTCTGATGCCAAGACTGGCTTAGTTAGCAGCAATTGAAGACTTGAAATACATTTTACGAAGTCTGTTTCTATTTGAGGTTGGGAATGATCACATATAACAGCTCCGGGGTGATTTTGTGGAACATGGGATAGTTTTGTCTTGAATTCTTTGCATCTCTCTAACACGCAGGTCCATGGGTCCAGGCTGGGTTTGGCCAGAGTCTCCTCTGATTCTGGACAACTCACTTAATCTCAAAATGAATGTGTCCATCTGTAATGCAATTGGTGATCATGTGAAGCTCCCTGATACCTTCTGGTCGAGTTTGCGATATATAAACCTGCAAAAACAAACAAGCAAACAAAAGTTCCTGTAGAAACCTGCTGTCAGCTCTCCCAGTTGCTGGGATTGCCCAGTACAAATGCTGCCTTTTCTTGATTTCACCTAATGTCTCTCCCTTCCAACACCCAGTACTTCCTGTCTGTTTAACTCACTCAGTGGATATTTTGCATCCCTGCTTTATCCCCTTGTCTCTCTTTTCTTACCTTGCTTTACTTCTGTCTTTCTCCCTTTACTGACTTTATCACCCTTGCTCTGGGCTAAGCCTGTAGATGGAAAGTAAGTTGCAGTCCCCACAAATAAAGCCAGCACCCACCACCTGCAACCACTGGCACAAATTAAGCACATCAGGCACTGATCCCATAGTATGGACTCCAGATGATACCCCAGGTCCCCAACCAATTAAGCAAGAACTTTTGCTTGAAAATGCACCATTAGACCATTTTTTTGAAAGTTTTCACGGGCACAGAACCCCCCGAACCCACCGAACCCCCGGTAGATTGTTCGGGCTCGCTCGCCACAGTGCAGTACGAGGATTCCTTTATGCCCCACCACTTTAAAATGTCACCAGCCACCTGTACCTCTGTTGCTTCTTTCTGCATTTCTCTTGCTTCTTTCTGCACTTCTGTTGCTTCTTTCTGCACCCCTCTTGCCTCTTTCTACACCTTTCTTCCCTCTTTCTATACCTCTGTTCCCTCGTTTTGCACCTCGCTTGCCTCTTTCTGCACCCCTGTTCCTACTTTCTGCACATCTCTTACCTCTTTCTGTACCTCTCTTGTCTCTTTATGTACCTTTCTCCCCTCTTTCTACACCTCTCTTCCCTCTTTCTGAACCTCTGTTGGTTCTTTCTGCACATCTCTTATCTCTTTCTGTACCTCTCTTCTCTATTTCTGTACCCTTTTCCCTATTTCTACACCCCTCTTCCCTCTTTCTGCACCTCTCTTCCCTCTTTCTGCACCTCTCTTGCCTCTTTCTGTACCTCTGTTGGTTGTTTCTGCATGGTTCTTGCTTATTTCTGCACCTCTCTTGTTTCTTTCTGCACTTCTTCTGTTTCTTTCTGCACTTCTCTTGCTTCTTTCTACACCTCTCTTGCTTCTTTCTGTACCCCACTTGCCTTTTTATGCACTTTTCTTCCCTCCTTTTTGCACCTCTCTTGCCTCTTTCTGTACCTCTTTTGCCTCTTTCCACATTTATTTTGCTTGTTTCTGCTCTTCTTTTGCCTCTTTCTGTACCCCTCTTGCTTCTTTCTACACCTCGCTTGTACATTTCTGCACCCCTCTTGCCTCTTTTGGCACCCCTCTTCTCTCTTTGTGCCCCCCTGTTCCCTCTTTATGTACATTTTTTTTGCCTGTTTCTGCACCTCTGCTGCAGCTTTCTGAACTTTTCTTGCCTCTTTCTGCATATCTGTTGCTTCTTTCTGCACTTGGCTAGCCTCTTTCTGTACCTCTCTTGTCTCTCTCTGCACCTCAGTTGCTTCTTGCCATACTTTTCTTGTCTCTTTCTGCACCCCTCTTGCCTCTTTCTGCACACACATGGCTACTTTTAAACTGACCTCAAGCTCAGCAGTGCACAAATCCAAGTGCAGTGTATGGCTGCTGGCCTCTAAACTGCCATGCCCTATTATATGCTAGGGACTTAGATATAGTTTTGATTCCCCTGCCCTATTATGTACTAGGCCCTTACAGGGGAGGTCTTGCTAATCACAGGGGTACCCCAACCCATAGTGAACCCTAGTGTATGTAGGTGTTTTTACTATATTCTAAGTGTCTTCCAGCATAGCATTGGCTCCGGGCCTGCTCAGGCAGAGCCCAGGGCCAGTCAGAGTCAGTTACCACCAGTAATAGTCAGCAAAAAGTTGGGGGGTGCCCAGGTGACAGGATGACTTTGGAACTAGGCCTCTTTCTGCACCTCTGTTGGTTCTTTCTGCATATCTCTTGCTTCTTTCTGCACCTTTCTTCTTCTTTCTGGACTTCTGTTGCATCTTTCTACATCTCTCTTGCTTCTTTCTGCACCTTTCTTCCTCTTTCTTCACATTTCCTACCTCTGTAGACATAGTTAGAAATTAACATTTAAAAAACCTTTGAAATTCACTGAAAAAACCATAGGTTTCATGGATGATATAGTTAGAAATTAGCATTTAAAAAACCTTACAAATTCACTGAAAAAAACACAGGTTTCAGGGACGTTATAATTAGTTGGACATTTTACTGGAGTGCATGGGTACTACCTGGGTAATTGGAGGAGTGAATCAGTAGTGTGTAGGTGGTAAGAGGTCTGCATGGGAAGTACTTAGGGGATTCTAGCAGTGCATGTGTTAGTGCCTGGGCAATTCCATGAGTACATGGGTACTGACTGGAAGATAAGAGTACTGCAAGGAGAGTGCATGGTGAATTTATAAGTGCTTGGGTTTTGGTGGAGTGATTGGATAGGTACATGGTGCCTGCTGGGTGATTGAAGGAGTGCATGGGTACTGACAGGGCAATGGCTGGGCTGCATGGATAGTGCTCAGGGTATTTTTTATTTTTTTTCCTCATACGCCATTAGATCTTTCCAGAGCTAGATTGGTTTACTCTGCTGTCCCCCTATTTATAGGCACCAGCAAGAGAGCTCTGATCTTGATGGTTTGCACTTTACACAGAACTTCTCGAAATTGGTCTCTTCCGTTCTTCTATCTGTGAGACCCAAGAACTGACCCGAGTGGTGAAGTAATTCCATGTAGAGGCATAATCATTGGACATACATACCCCCACTTTAGTTTAAAGGTTGTCCAACCAAGCTATGCATGGTGCCCAAAAGGCCCTTTTCTTACTATTATCTTTTCTTGTAGCTATATCTAATTTAATTGCATATTTAATCACATTTACCCAGTCTAAGAAGGTCGGGGGTACATTTGCTCAGGGTATTGCAGCAGTGCAATAGTTAGAGCATGGGTCATTGCTTGCCCCCCCCCTCCCATGGCCAATTCTGGCCCGGGGACCTCACCCCCCGGGGCATGGCCACATTTAACTAATTTATTTACATTTTTAAGGAAGGGGCTGCGTGGCCCCCCTCCTGAGGCCTCTATTGGTCCCGGGGACCCCATTCCCCGGGGCCGGCCTTTATTTTTATTTTATTTATTTAATAAGGGGGAGGGGGCTGCCTGGTCCCCCTCCCGGTCCACTTCAGCCCTGGGGATCCCATCCCCCTGGGCTGGCCCTATTGGTTGGGGATGGTAAGGGACCCCAATTCCCCCATGGTCCGCCGGCTCCCTGCGTCCTGCGGGAGCCGGCATTGCTTTTCCACATGGGGAGCTGCTGACATGCAGTTCCCCGTGTGGAAAGGCAAACTGCTTTGGGTTTTGAAAGAGAGAGCAAGTTTCCCTGCTCTTGCTTCCAAAATCCAAAGCACGTTTGCTATGACAGGACGGGAGCCACACGGTTCCCACCCTGCCCTAGCAAACAGCAGTGTCTCAGGGGGTGGGTACCCTGGGAGACTGCAGGAGCCGGCCCTAGGGTGTGGCGGTCCCCAGGGCCATCAAGGACTCCAGGAGGGGGACCATGCGGCCCCACTCCCAACATGAGTGAAGCCCCCATTTTACATTTTTAGTGCCCCCGCGAGGTGGCGGTCCCTGGGGCATGTGGTGGGCTCCAGCCTCCCCACACAGGTTTCATTATTTTTTAAATAGAAGCCCCAGGGGGTGCAGTCCCTGTGGCTGCAAGGGGGCTGTGTGCCCCCCAATTATTGACAAAAGCCCCAGGGGTTGCAGTCCCCAGGGCTTAGGGGGCCTTGGAGGACCCCACAAATTAAATAAGCCCCATGCTGGCGGTCCCTGGGGCTGCGGGAGGGCCACGTGCCCTGCCGCATATTCCAAACATAGCCCTAGGGAAGTGGTGGTCCCCGAGGCTGTGGGGGCCCTCAAGGGCTAATATATTTTTGCAATGCCCCTGGGACCCGGCCCACCCAGGAGCATCAATTAAATAAAGCACCGGAGCCCACGCTTCACTTAAAAAAAAAGTTTCAGCAGTATTTGGACCCCAGCGTGAATTTCAGTGATTTTTTTTTTTTTAATGCTTATTTGGGCCCTGGGGGTCCTTGTGGGACCCCCTAAGCAGGCTTAGGGGGTCAGGGTGTTTCTACCCTGCCCCATTTTCTTGTTTTTAAAAATTTTTTCACTTTTGTCTTGTGACTCAGTTCTACTGAGTCTCAAGATGGCTGGCAACACTTCCTGGTTTGGAGTGTTGGCAGCCAATCACAGTGAAGCTCGTGCTCGGGAGGGGTCGCGACTCCACCGTGTCCCTACATATCAAACTTTTTCTATTTCAAATTTCTCAGGAACTAGTGAACGGATTTACACCGTTTAAAAAAAGGGCTCTTTCTGAACCAAGTGCTACCTATTTGCCAAATTTGTTTTAATTCCGTTCAGCAGTTTGGGCTGTAGCTGTGTCTAAAGTTTCCTACGGAAAATTACATGGGAAAACACATTTTGGGACCCCCCTTTTTTCTCAGCCCCCACTTGTCGAATCACCCCGAAGCTTTCAAGACAGGAGCTGACCGGAGCAGGCCACTAGTTTTGAAAATAAATATCAACACTGCTAACTTCAAATTTACTTCTAATCTTAGTAAGAGTAGCATTGAATTTTTAGACGTCAAGATTTACCAGAGTCAGGGGCAACTTTGTACCACTCTATATAGAAAGGACACTGCTAGCAATGTGACTCTACATGCCAGCAGTGCAATTCCCAAGCACTTTTTTAGCAATATTCTATAAGGTGAATTCTTGCTACATAAGACAATATGCAACAACAATGAGGACTTGAACAGATGCACTGAGGAGGCTTACCAAAGATTCAGACAAAGGGGCTATAGTGAGAGGATCCTAAAGGCGGCCATAAAAGTAAGGACCGATCAAGAGAATCCTTACTCACTAATAGTGTAGATTTAAAAACAAGAACGAATGACAGTTCTGCCCCCAGACTGATTACTACATTTAGTAAGCAAGAAAGGAAAGTTTGTGCCATCATTAAACGTCACTGGCCGATTATTTTGACATATGGGGTGCTGTCTGCTAGATTACCATCCCTACCAGAAGACACTTACAGGAAGGGCATTTCTATGTGCACTCAGATTGGGAAGTCCTGCCCGGAGTTGGCAGCTGCTAAAACGTGGTTACAACCTAAAAATAGCTTTACCAAATGCTCTACCTGTAGAGCATGTAAGTTTGGGAAGAACACCTTACACTATTCTTCACCTTTCATCCCAGACGAAATAGCCATCAGAGGTAACTTTTCATGCAGTGTGTATTCTGACATGCACCTGCGGACTGAGATATGTGGGCAGCACTATGTTACAGGTGCATGTCAGAATATTACAGCGTGCCATAGTGAATAATGATCCTTCCTATCCTGTGGCTCGCCACTTTAAACAAACATATAATAATGATCTCAGCTGTTTAAGTTATTTTGTGGTGGCAGCCATCCCAAAATTACGCCAAGGAGGAGATCGAGGAAAAACTCCCAGACCAAATTTCCTTATTGCTTGAACAATAAGAAAGACCTGCACAACTTTTTACAGAAGTCGGTCAACCAACACCATATTCCATGAGTATTAATCATAGTGGCCCTCCATTATATATTATATAAAATGAAATTCCTGTATCCGTTTGTAAACAAATAACATTCTGGGTAGCGGCCATTTTAATTTGGGTGCAAGCAGAATTGGATTTATTCGATTTTGATTCTATTCAATTATTTTAGGCCCATTCATTGAAAAAGTTTTTAGGGTATTAAGTAAAAAAAAAAAATATTCAAACACATAATGCACTTGCACTTCAGTAATGTATGAGATTTGCATATTGATCAAGCACTTTATATATTCGTTGCACTTTAGGCCAAGAAGGTTGGGAGGTACTTTGGAGTTCCCATTTATAATTATGATAGAGGATGGAGTAGTTTCTGGTAGGGGCTGTGACATACCAGGAATTTATGCAGGAATTGAAGGCTGTTCTAGGATAATAATATATGTCGCTTTGAAATAAGCGGTGATTTGAAATAAAAAATATTCACATCTAGGAGAACCCATATACATATATAGCTTGGTGTATTAAATACTATGTTGGTGATATTATACATTGAGTGTGATTTGTGGGTATTTATTTATATATTTATATATATATTTATTAATATTTGTATTCTCCTATATTATAGATGGAATTGGAAATATTTATTGAAATTATTTATTGAAACTGCCACAGAACCTTTTGGGACCTAGCACCTATATGTGACAATGAAAGGGAAAATTATATAGAAAAATTGGATAAAACAGAGAAGCGAAAGAAAGAAAGACTATGTACATTGTATTTTCACCATGTTTACTTTGGGTGTTCTATCACGTGATTTAAGCATTTAAAAAAATGGCGTTTTCACTCTTTGCTTGTGTGATCAAGGGCCAGTGGTGCCCAAAACGCGAATCGATAGGAAACAGCAATAAACATTCAAATTGCCTATAGTCTGCTGGTTCGTGGTTCCTTTGCGGCGGGTGCGAGTGCTGACGGCGCTGTGAGCTGGCAGAGGATATTTTGCGATTTTGATATATATATATATATATATATATATATATATAAACACCACAAAAAGCTTGCCTGGAATGAGGGAGTCACAAACAGGAAAATTAAATGTTGCCGCTTTAATGATGATGCAAACAGCGAAAAAACAGCTTGCTGCCTCAGCGCCAAGCGACGAGTCAGCATAAGGAGCAGGGAAAAGTCGGTAATGTAATTTATGGAGGTGTTTGAACTGTGACACTGACCCCATAACCCACTGGGGATTTCATTTCATTTGCACCGAGAATGAAACAGGCAACTCACTTGAGGAAAACCCCTGCACTAGAAGAACCATCGGGCCATGGTTATGGCCACGCCCACTGAGACGGGGGTTATGAAGTACAGAGGAGTGCAGGGATGAAGGACTGGTTTCATTCGCAGTAAGTCCTCAACCCTTTGAAGAAGTGCTGCAGAGAGCACGAAACGCGTCGGGCTGGACAGTATATGTGTGAGGCAGCAAGCGTTTTTTTCCCTGTTTGCATCATCATTAATGCGGCAAAATTTCATTTTCCTGTTTGTGGCTCCCTCATTCCAGGCAAGCTTTTTGTGGTGTATATATATATATATATATATATATATATTACCTACTGGCGGTCGCCAGTAGGTATATATAGTTAGGATTTTTTCTCTATGGGTTTTTTGAAAATTCTATGTCTAATAACTTTGGCGTTTGTGGACGGAATTGGCTGAAATGTTCAGGAAAATGGCACATTTTGTTTCTGAGCAGCCCTTGAAAATTTGGGGGGGGTTCGTCAAGGGGGGGGCGAGAAAAAAGGGGGGTCCCAAAACGTGTTTTTAACATTGAGTTTTCCATAGGGCGGTTGGCCTCACTTTTAGCCCGAACGGCTGAATGGATTTGCACGAAACTTGGCAAAATTGTAGGGACTGGTAGCCCGATGTGCCTTTTGTAGGTCTCAATATATGTGCTCCAGTGGATTTTGAGAAATTAACGTTTAAAAAAAGATATATATCTGTAACAGCGGACCTGGCAGCGTCCCAGGACGCGTATTTTACGCGCAACGGAGCTTTGTGAAGCGAAGCTGATTGGTTCTCCGGCGTCTGTCAACATTCCAAAAAGTCCGTAGCGGCCGCCATCTTGTCTCTCGGTAGGATCGAGAGACAAGAGGAGGTCAAAACAAAGGGGGAAATAACTATAAGGGGGCATAGTAGATCCTCGCTGACCCCCTAGGTTTGATGTGGAGGTTTTAAAAGGGCCCCGCGGGGCAAAAAAAAAACAAAATAATAATAATCGAACGGCTGAATGGATTTGCACGAAACTTGGCAAAATATTAGGGACTGGTAGCCCGATGTGCCTTTGCTAGGTCTCAATATATGTGCTCCAGTGGATTTTGAGAAATTAACGTTCAAAAAAAGATATATATCTGTAACAGCGCTCCGCTTCGCGTACTTTTCGCGTTACGGAGCTTTGCGAAGCTGATTGGTTCTCCGGCGTCTGTCAACATTCCAAACAGTCCGTAGCGGCCGCCATCTTGTCTCTCGGTAGGATTGAGAGACAAGAGGAGGCCAAAGCGAAGGGGGAAATGACCATAAGGGGGCATAGTAGATCCTTCCTGACCTCTTAGGTTTGATGTACCATTTTGCCAAGTTTGGTGTAATTCCGTTCAGCCATTCAGGCTGTAGACGTATGTAAATGTCCTATGGAAAATTGCATGGGGAAAACACATTTGAAAGTGTTGAAATTTAGAACCAATTAAAATGTTACTTTGGTTTTGTATTTGTGTGTGATGAAAGTTAATTGGTTATGTATATATGTCAAATGAGAGGAAACCACAGCCATTTTGTGATACTACTGTCTGAGGTACATTTGTGAGGAATTTTTGGTGGTGAATTTCTGGTGTTTGATTTACACAGTACTAACACTTCTGCTACTTTTAAAAAGGTGAGTTGTTAATTTGTAAGGGGAACTATGTTGTACACTTGAAGATAATTTGAAAAATGTTTTCTGTTATTTATTTGCAGTCCTTCTGTTATACTAAATACTTGATAAAGTTAGTTTTATATTATGTATTACTAAAAACGATAAATGAAAGTGATTATTTTTTTCTGCAATTTACAGCAAGCAATTTCAAAATAAAATGGCTCACAATGAAGAGACCGTGGCAATTTCTTTTGAATTGTCCAACACATTGATTGAAATTGAGAGCACCAATAATGAAATATTGTCACAAGGAGGACATGACTTGTATGATTCCATTAGATTGATTGAAATGGACAGCACCAAGAATGAAATATTGTCACAAGGAGATGACTTGAATGATTCCACTACATTGATTGAAATTGAGAGCACCAATAATGAAATATTGTCACAA
Organism: Lissotriton helveticus; assembly: GCF_964261635.1. Lineage (NCBI taxonomy): Eukaryota > Metazoa > Chordata > Amphibia > Caudata > Salamandridae > Lissotriton > Lissotriton helveticus. Next base: position 626,124,860 of record NC_136070.1, on the reverse strand, counting down.
GGAGGAGATGGCTTGTATGATTCCATTAGATTGATTGAAATGGACAGCACCAATAATGAAATATTGTCACAAGGAGGAGATGACTTGAATGATTCCACTACATTGATTGAAATTGAGAGCACCAATAATGAAATATTGTCACGAGGAGATGACTTGAATGATTCCACTACATTGATTGAAATTGACAGCACCAATAATGAAATATTGTCACAAGGAGGAGATGACTTGAATGATTTTTTTGATCAATCTCTTGATGGCGAATTTATCGAGTGTTTGGAGACCATAGAGTTACAAGAATCATCATTGGAGACTTTTAATGAGGACATTGCTGATGAGGACATGTTACTAGTTCTTTCAAATTTAGAAAATTCTGAAGAATAAATTTATATTTAGAAATCAAAAATTGTTTGAGACATTATTCATTTTTATTTTTAATTTATGAGGTTGTAGCGAAGTGATTGTAGTATAAAATGAGACTTATAGTATAGAGTGCAACATTTTTATGTTACATGGTAAGTTTACTCATATTTACTTCCCTTCTGCCACTATATTATCTCCAATGTGTATTTGACATGTCTTCTTCATCTCCGGCCTCCTTTCTCTCACTGTGTGTCTCCGATGCATCTTATCGCTGCTATTTTGTGTAATTACAGAAGAGAGTAAAATAAAATAGTTCGGAACGTGAAAAGGGGGCAAAGTAGAGTACTCCTCACCCCCTAGGCCTTTTTAGGCGGTCCCAAAAGGATCAGTTTCTGCTTTCCTGAGAGATTATGGTATGAGTTCCATATACCACAATAACTTGCATTACAACATGCAAGATATCTATCTCCTATTACCAACTTTTGGAGATATTCGCGCTAAGCGCGAATATCTCCAAAAAGTAACACCTGCCCTGAGCAGTTCTTAGCCATGTTATCCAATGGGAGGTGGATAACATGGCTAAGAGCATTAGCTCGGTAATGCATGAATATCGCTGAGTTTTTAGCGATATTCATGCATTGCGGCCGTTTATTATCGCATTTGCGATAAACCTTGATAATAGTAAGGTTTATCTTCGATAATTTCTGACGATGCTTAGTGGTAAAAAATTGGTTGGTAAGCATCGTTAGCGATAAATATCGCTTAACTTTGGTAATATGCCCCAACGTCTGTTAACGTTCGATTCGAAGGAAATGAGGAAGTGTTGAAAAACATTGTCTGCGCCATCTTGCCTTTTTTGAAATGCCACACTTTTGTCGTGCACGGCAGCCATTTTAGATGTCTTGTCCAGACCCACTCTCTGCACGCTGTCGATTCGTAGCATGGCTCCTCACCCACGCAAGCATCTTCCCTAGGCACTGGTCACCACCGCTCTCTGTCTTATGCATGGGCAATAAACCTCCCCCCATCTGCGCTGCTCTTCCCTGAGAATCACACTCTGTGCCCGCCCGACACCTCCCTTTCGCCCTATTCACTACCGCACCCTCTGACACTCCTCTTTCTCTGTGTCCGATTGTCCAGGCTATCAGCTAGCCCTGCAGATGTAGTTTATGGCCCCAGCTGTAAAGAATCACCCCTCTTCAAAGTAGTTATAGTAGATCAAGGCCCACACCCGATGAGATCCGTCACACCACACGTGTTCCTACTATCTGAAAACCATCCTGTATTGTGATTGGGGAGGGGACCGAGCCTGAAGCGGAAGATTCCAGGAATGACTCTTTGTACATCAAAGTTTTTACAATTATGTGTCACATTAAAAATATATAGCACTCCAACAAAGTAGTAGGAATATAAAACTTTAATAACATATAAATATATACAAGAAAACAAAAACAGTAAAAACATTTAAACAACGAAGAGACCGTGGCAATTTCTTTTGAATTATCCAATAGATTTATTGAAATTGACAGCACCAATAATGAAATATTCTTGTCAGTAGCGGTCTGTTGTGCGAATAGTTCCAAGGCAGCAGAACGCGCTGAAATCTAGATGGCACGAAAGTGATGTCTAGTAAGTTGCCGCCCAGCAAAAAACGGCGTGGGGCGCCGCGGGGGTGAGTGAGTCCAGTAGGCACCACAGCTATTCTTACCGGCATTGCAGAATTACTGCTGGGGACAATGCCTGTGCTGTAGCAGGGTCACAGCAGAAACAAAAAGGATTCTGTTGAAGATGTTGTTGGTTTTCAATTTGAAAACAGTTCTGGTGTCAACTGCTATGCTAATGTAGTGGTTAATGTTTTGTTTTCTCTAGAAAATGTAAAAGAGGGGGAGGCAGTCCAAAGTTCCGTTAAAAGGGCAAAGGAAAGGATCGGTGGTTTGAACTATCAGTCAAAAAGGGGAGGGGGTGCAATAATTTTTCCTACCGGGTCACACTGTGCTTTCACCGGAAGTGAGGTCTGCAGGATTCTAGTAATTCAAAGTGAGGCTGGCGCCAGCATGGGAGCGCCGACGTCCCGCGGATACAGTTTCGTCACTCCACGGGCGATCATGGCAGTCATTCCCCATCGGGGGTCGGAGACTCCCGCGGCTCCTCTAGAATCTTCAAGGTCATGGAGGACTACGGTGGTGGAGTCAACCAGTGACCGGGCCATTTCTTTATGCTGGGCCCGCTCTTGCCAGGTCGACCGCCATTTTGAGAGTTCGGCAGCTACCGGCGATCGCGGGGTCACATGAGCGGACGGGCTCCACCCTGCCGGGCGAGACGTTGCAGCATGGCCACAGTGGAAGAACCGTTTTCCGGGCGCCTGGAGCGCTGAGGGTGCAGCTGGGAAGTCTCCACCTGGGGAGGCGGGAGAGGCCTGTTCGCACCGTCTCTCCCTCCCAGTGCACCCCACGGCGTCTCGCTTGAGATTTGTTATGGCCGGACCAGGCGATGAGGACGAGGGGGGGGTCGGAGGCATGTGCAAGACATCCCCCCCCAGTGTTGTCGCAGCCATTATAAAAGAAAGAAGTGTCCCGTCCGTCTTCGGGCCGGGCTTCCGGTGGATGTCGGCCGGACGCCCCTGGCTCTGGCCCCATGAACGGGTTTCTTGGTTTATCGGCTGCAGCCGGATCCCGTCGGCCTCGGCCCCCCGACCGTTGGTGGTCGGACCGGAAGAGCATGTGGCGGGACTACCTGCAACTCTCAAGGGCCACCGCGGCCGGACTGGGAGAGAGAGGGGAGGGTCGAGGAGACATTCCCCCCCCCTGCAACTGTTCAGCGTTGTAAAGGCAATCCCCTGGCCGGGTCCCGCTGGCCTCGGCCTCTCCTTCGGCTACACCCTACGTTAGGATCTCCTGGCCGAGGCGTGGCAGCAGGACCTGCCTTATATGGGCTGCTCCCGGCTGGGCGTAGCCGGAACCCTGCCCCACCTTGGAAGTTTCCAGAGTGGGGGTGGATGTTCTACTGACTTGCATTTTCCCTAGTCTATCGATTTTTTTGGCGTGGCAGGCGGTGGGACAGCGAGGGGTGATTTGGTTTCTCTTACTGTTTTTCTGGTCTCTCACCACTGGCATATTTTAACGTTTTCTTGTTTCTAGGACATTAATAGGTTTTATCATTACGTTATGTTATCGTTTCTTTGTTCGTTGTTTAATAAAAGTTCATGTTCATCAGTGGCCTACTGATTTTCGTTTTCCTATTTTTTTCTTTCCAGGTTGTTTCATGGTAAAGTTTCTGTTAACAGGATACAGTGATCACTTCGTTATTATTGCATATGTCCTTTTCACTAGGGGTGCTCTCTGGTCGGGCCAGATGACGTATCTCTAGTAAATGGTCCGGGTGAAAAAGGTGCATCAATCAGTGGGGAGTAGATAGGCATGACAGATTACAACGGGGGAGAACGGTCCGCATTACGTACCCTTTCACTACTTGCAAAGATTTTCCTACGTTTATTTGCAAACAGGGAATACCTCCAAAAATAACTAATTCCCAAACAGTCAATGTTCGGACAATCAATCAATCAATGAGGAATGAAATAGGTACGACGTGTTAAAGGCTTGCGTTACCTACCCTTCACTATCTGCAAAGGGAGAGAGAATATTCCTATTCTTCCTCGTTTGCAGGTAGAGAAGATCCTTAAGAGAATTAACTTCGAACAATTCAATGCTCGATTGAAACAATCAACAAGGGGTACTGTGAACACAAATGAACGCCGCTTATATACATACGCATTGCTATTTTCAACAGGTTGTTCCTAATGTTTCTATTTTAGCGAGGTCAAAAAGAGATCCCATTAGTGGCCTACTGATTTTGCTCGATTCCTTTTGTTTTTTTACACGATTTTTCGCTATCTGCAAAGACTAAACAGAGTATTGCGACTCTGTGCTTGTTTGTAAATAGAGAATGAACCAAAGAGAACAATCAATCAAATGGAGAGAGAAGCAGGCACGACGGATTACAAAGGGGGCAAAGGGCTGCGTTAACTACCCTTCACTATCTGCAAAGAGAGAGTACTCCTAATAGAAATGAGGGGTGGGGGGCAGCATTCAAAGCAGATCAGTGTGCATAAACACGAAAATGTTTTTACTTACCACGTACTTGACATTCGACAGCTTATGATATTTGCTATTAAAAAAACATTGAAATTCACTGAAAAAACCATAGGTTATAGACCATATATAGTTAGGAATTAGCATTTACAAAACCTTGAACATTCACTGAAAAAACCATAGGTTATAGACCATATATAGTTAGGAATTAGCATTTACAAAACCTTGAAAATTCACTGAAAAAACCATAGGTTATAGACCATATATAGTTAGGAATTAGCATTTAAAAAACCTTATTTTACTCACACAAAACCATTGAAATTCCATATATAGTTAGTTGCACTAACTATATATCGCGCACCCGCAATCCACTGCTGATGATGTCACATATTACATCATTCATGACATGGTCAGTGACATCACTGATGACATCACTGATGACATCTCAAATGACATCACTGATGACATCACTGATGACATCTCATTTGACATCAATGACCACATCACTGATGATATCATTCATGTGACAATACAATGCATCTCCTCACACTTTAATATAACCTCTGTTACACCCAGTGTTAAATACAGAGTATAATTTTTGAAACCATTGACACACCAATACTAGTTACTACATACGCACTCAGTGATTCCTATGTTTACACACACATTCACTCATTTACCCATACAATCATTCATACATACAATCACTCATCTTTACAACACTATCATATGCACTCATACACCTATACAGACTCTCACACTCTGTCACTCATCCATGGAGTTACTCACACACCTAGTCAGTCCTGTAAAGAATCAATCACACTTCCATTTTCTAATCTATACAGTTAAACATAGAGCACCTTACATTTTGAAACATATACTAACACATAATTACTCTCTTATACAATCATTGATACAAGTACACATTGATCTGCACAGAGTCACACACCTCCCAGCCAGCCACACACACACTCAGTCTCCCATACAAATACTTGGGCAATCAATCAATAACCCATATAGTTACTCATATAGCTACTGATCAACACATGCAGCAGTTTACAGAACAACAGACATAATGATGCACAAATTAAGACAGTTTAGTCACTAACCCATGCACTCAGTGAGACACATTTAATCACTCACTCATACAGTCAGTCACGCACCTACTAAATCCTTCATCCAGACACTTCTACATCTACTCATTCTTCAATATGTAAAACATATTTAAACTTTACAGAAACACACAGTCACTGGATGATGTCATCAGTGATGTCATCAGTGATGTCATTTGAGATGTCATCAGTGATGTCATCAGTGATGTCACTGACCATGTCATGAATGATGTAATATGTGACATCATCAGCAGTGGATTGCGGGTGCGCGATATATAGTTAGTGCAACTAACTATATATGGAATTTCAATGGTTTTGTGTGAGTAAAATAAGGTTTTTTAAATGCTAATTCCTAACTATATATGGTCTATAACCTATGGTTTTTTCAGTGAATTTTCAAGGTTTTGTAAATGCTAATTCCTAACTATATATGGTCTATAACCTATGGTTTTTTCAGTGAATATATATATATATATATATATATATATATATATATATATATATATATATATGTATATATATATATATATGTATATATATATATATATATATATTCACAGAAAAAACCATAGGTTATAGACCATATATAGTTAGGAATTAGCATTTACAAAACCTTGAAAATTCACTGAAAAAACCATAGGTTATAGACCATATATAGTTAGGAATTAGCATTTAGAAAACCTTATTTCACTCACACAAAACCATTGAAATTCCATATATAGTTAGTTGCACTAACTATATATCGCGCACCCGCAATCCACTGCTGATGATGTCACATATTACATCATTCATGACATGGTCAGTGACATCACTGATGACATCACTGATGACATCTCAAATGACATCACTGATGATATCTCTTTTGACATCAATGGTCACATCAATGATGATATCATTAATGTGACAATACAATGCATCTCCTCAACTTTAATATAACCTCTGTTACACCCAGTGTTAAATACAGAGTATAATTTTTGAAACCATTGACACACCAATACTAGTTACTACATACGCATTCACTGATTCCTACGTCTACACACACATTCACTCATTCACCCATACAATCATTCATACATACAATCACTCATCTTTACAACACTATCATATGCACTCATACACCTATACAGACACTCACACTCTGCCACTCATCCATGGAGTTACTCACACACCTAGTCAGTCCTGTAAAGAATCAATCACACTTCCATTTTCTAATCTACACAGTTAAACATAGAGTACCTTACATTTTCAAACATATACTAACACATACTTACTCTCTTATAGAATCACTGATACAAGTACACATTGATCTGCACAGAGTCACACACCTCCCAGCCAGCCATACACACACTCAGTCTCCCATACAAATACTTGTGCAACCAATCAATAACCCATATAGCTACTTATATAGCTACTGATCAACACATGCAGCAGCTTGCACAACAACAGACATACTGATGCACACTTTCAGACAGTTTAGTCACTAACCCGTGCATTTAGTAAGACGCATTTAATCACTCACTCATACAGTCAATCACGCACCTACTAAAACCTTCATTCAGACACTTATACATCCACTCATTCTTCAATATGTAAAACATATTTAAACTTTACAGAAACACATAATCACTGGATGTTGTCATCAGTGATGTCATCAGTGATGTCACTGACCATGTCATGAATGATGTAATATGTGACATCATCAGCAGTGGATTGCGGGTGCGCGATATATAGTTAGTGCAACTAACTATATATGGAATTTCAATGGTTTTGTGTGAGTGAAATAAGGTTTTCTAAATGCTAATTCCTAACTATATATGGTCTATAACCTATGGTTTTTTCAGTGAATTTTCAAGGTTTTGTAAATGCTAATTCCTAACTATATATGGTCTATAACCTATGGTTTTTTCTGTGAATTTCATTGTTTTTTTAACAGCTAATATCTGTAGCTGTAAAATGTATTCTTCTTTAAATCCAAAAATATATTTTATATGTTTATGAATAATTTTTTTTTAAAATATTTTTTTTTCTTCGTTCCCGCTTCGCGAATCGGGAAGCTTCCCGTTAGCTGACCTTGATGCCGCGAAATAGACCGCGAGCCGGTAAACGTTTCTTTACCGCAAGTGCCGCGTTAGAAAACAACATCGTGACGCCTCCCGTCCGCATGACGTTCCACGTTGTCGCGTGATACGTCATATGACGTGCTACGTTAGCGAACTGGTACGCGAAGCGAGTGCCAAAGCGCAGGTTTCTGGAAGCAAACCGGGAGGCCCTGCAAAGCGCTTAACGTAAACACAGCAAGTCATGTGACTTGGTAATAACACTTTTCATTGGTTCATTTCACTTTTGGTTTCCTAATGATGTAAGACTAGGTCATATAATCTAAAATGAACACTTTTGATTGGTTGAGAACTCTTGTTTTTCCCAAATGATGAAAATCCCTCCTTCTTTCCTCACTCTGACTTTCATCATTGTGAGAGAAAGACCCTTTGTGATCACTGAGCAATGGCTTCTTTAGTAGCTTCAGCTGGTGCTTCCCCACCACCTCCACCACATCCAAGGAAGAGTGGACCACCTGCTCAAGTTGTAATTCAACAAGAAGAAGAAGAAGAGGAACAGGAGGACGAGCACGAAGAGAGGCAGTTTTTGCCTGAGCAGCCCAAGACGTCTCACCGGAAAGAAAACTTCATTTGGCAATTTTTTAAAATTCCCAAAGGTCAGAAAAAAGTAAATGCAAGATACGTAACTTGCCTTATATGTCAAGATAGACTGTCCAGAGGGACCGACAAAAAATACAGTTTCGGAAACTACACAATGCATCGCCATATGACTAGGTGGCATCCTAACAACTACAGTGCTGCACAGTTTCGGAACGACCTAGATAATCTCCCTATTATGGCCAGAAGATCTGTTGTACCGGAAGTAATGGGACCAGAGGGCAGGGAGATGGTGCCAAATATACAAATGAGATTTGGTGAAGTAAAACACACCTGCGTATTTTGCGATGGATTCATTTCCTACGGAGAAAGAAGCATCACTCTGATCAACAGAGCTATTGACTATCATATGCAAGTTTGTCCGAAACGCCCAAAATAATAAATACTTCTTTTTTTTGTTTTGTTGCTCCTGTTGAGCCCTTTACAATGAATCGTTTTCATTGCCCCCTCCAAGAAAAACCCAAAAAAATATAAAACTGTTCCGAAAAATTCAAAAACATTAAAAAAATGTTCAGAAAAATAAAAAAAAAAGTTCTTTTCAGAACTACCTCCCCGTTATTAAAAAATTGGTACAATATTTGGAACTGTGCCAACCTCTATTTCTCTTAGTTCGCTTCCTAGTTCGCTCGCTGGTACGCGAACTGGAAGCGAACCAAAAACAGTAAGTATAAGGGAAGGAAACACACACTTATGTTAAAAGAAAGACAGCTATAGGGGAGTAAACTAGAGATACTATTACCCATAATCCACTACTGATGATGTCACATATTACATCATTCATGACATGCTCAGTGACATCATCAGCAGAGGATTGCGGGTTTTTTGGCAACATGCCTTATCCACGGTTTAATAACGCTGCCTTTTGCTTTATATAAGTTTTCAAATTGTATGAAATATATACCAATAGGTCTTTATGAACCTTTAGGTAGTGCTTTTGTTCATGAGGTCTGGTCGCTTCCATACACATACAGATGTTTCAAAGATGATCAAGAAGTTTATCTGAATGGAGAGGAATGCACTGAGACGCCAGATCATTCACTAATGTGTAGGCACATACAGTTACACGATTCATGCAACAAACACCGACCAAATATGGCTTGCGTGTTGCAAGGCACGCCAGTTCCTGCTATCATCCCCACGTTCAAGTTGTTGGAAAATGGTAGTTATTTGATGCTCAATAATGAAGATTGTTCTGAGTTAATTAAAAGTATTCCTTTTATCGTAACAGTAAGTGAACGGGTTATTTGCTGCAGAAATGTTCTATTTCCTCCCACACATGAACATAGGGAGTTTTCAATCTGGCCACAAATACCAACCTTGGGACACGTTTCAACGGCATGACAAGAATAAGAGCTCTTTTGTCTCAGAGAGAGGTGGCCTTGAGTTCGGCCCGTGAAACTTTCGTACTTCACATAGCGAACACCCGTACACAGGTTTGCCTTTCAATTTCAGCAACATGTTTCCGACTATCTTTAACGCATCCTCCACAAAATCCCTGGCACACTTTTTTAAAGTTGTTACCAGTGGTCTCGTGACTTCATTTGAGAAAATCTTTGGAGTCATCCCTGCTCCCTTTCATTCCATTTTCTCCACTCTGGTTCGTGGATTGCATTTTTACTTGCATTACCAGCGGACGCTCTTGTGCTTTTTTACATTTTTAAATATGGATGTCCCTCCTATGCAACCTCCGACCCTGCAGCTGCTGACACTGTTCCGCAATCGCATGCTAGAATATTATGGCACAATGCCGTTGGCGATATTAAGCACGGCATATGGATTATCTTTTCGGTTCTCCTACTTCACCTGTGTCCAGCCTGTATTTCACTGCCTGACCTGTGATTTCGATTGGGCCATTGATTTGTGTCTCTGCGGACCGGTTTCTCCTGACGTCGACTTTAATCAGCTGATGACTCCTATCATTACTCACGAGTTGATTTGTCCTGGCGAAAGGATTATGGCTGTGGCATTGATGCATGGACTACTTGGTCCCTGGAATTTACTGGCGGCAGCACAGTCTTTCTTGGAACACAGCTTTCTTGAAAACCCACCGAGCTGTCCTCTGATGGTGATAGAGGATCCGGTGCTGGGAGAGCACGTATGTTCTTTTCCGCTTTTAAATTGGATGGCTGAACTGTTTTCGGATGAAGACGGTGACTTCCTGTTGGAGGCTGTTGCAGCTTATTTTGCATACACAGTTATGTCATAGACCTTTTTCATGTTTCATATGCTGAGTACTAGCATTTCATTGACAATTCATTGACTTAATTGTCAAGTTTTTATTATTTACCTTGCCTATTGGCTTAAGACTCGATAAAGTACTTGGCTGTTTTATTTTTCTTTAGCATTGAATTTTCCTAGTTTTTAATGCTTTACCTTGCGGACCGTCCACATATAAACTTGCAATCTGCTCTCATGAGATGGCACTTCTATTATCTTATTCAGTTCGTTTCCGGATCATGAGGAGGTGTCATCTAGGTCCTGGATATCTTTACACCGTGTTAAGTTAGCATGGGCTCATTACCGGTTTAAACGCCATTTTTCCTTTTTTGCAACTTCTGCACACGACATTTAGTTGTTGCTTTAGCTTTCCACCTAGTAGTTCATCGTGGTTTACATGAGAATAATATGTTATTGGTCTACTATCTGCTTTACTTGTTAAACTATATCTGTACAGCGAGTGCTAAAGTTTCAAGAACAACACGATACAGAATTGTTATGAGGTCTGATCTCCACGACTTCATACTCATAACATAAGTGCAACTTCTGCCAATTCTGGGCATGAGGCGGGTTTTATATTGCTTTGCCGAACACACATACACAACAGTTGATGCGGTTCACATGAAGAGAGAGCTGGTGTATGCTGATGTGATTCCTTCAAATCTAAGACACTAAAGTATGGACACGCCCTAAACCAACACAAAGAGACCTTCTTAGCAAATAATATAATATGTGTATTAGGGAGGGTGAGATATAAGCAGCCGCGGGCCGTGGAGGGAGTTACGGTGAGGCAGGGAGGCGGGGAGGGGGAGAAGCAGGGTGGAGCCCTCTCTACCTTGCCCCTCCCCCTCCCCGCCTCCCTGCCCCACCGTAACTCCCTCCACGGCCCGCGGCTGCTTATAAGTGTTGCTAACTCTTATTCATTTACAGCATGTTAACATACTGTCACCATTCGCTTTTTATGTACTAGTAACTATGCTGGTAATTTTGCTACTGATAATATGTGTACTTGTATTCTCCACCCTGCTTCTCCCCCTCCCCGCCTCCCTGCCTCACCGTAACTCCCTCCACGGCCCGCGGCTGCTTATAAGTGTTGCTAACTCTTATTCATTTACAGCATGTTAACATACTATCACCATTCACTTTTTATGTACTAGTAACTATGCTGGTAATTTTGCTACTGATAATATGTGTACTTTTATTATCTAAGGTACTACGCCTGAGAAGACGGCATTAGTAAATAAACATTTCAAATACACATGTGTTCTTCTTAACTCCATGTTCTGGTTTCTAAGAAATATATAACGACCGACTGTTCATGAGTTCCACGTATCCTGAGGTACTATAAGTTCATATTCTGGATTGTCTAAACATTGAGAGTTTGTTATATCCAATGTGACACTGTACCTAGCTTGCTAAATAGTTTTTGATTACTAACGTGAGTTTTGGGACACCCTAATTCGCCGAGGTTCCAATCCTCTGTCCACAGTTCTGTGTGAGAACAGAAACCCTGCGACAGGGGCACCCCCGACCCTTGCTGGACCTTCATCACACTTGCGATACAACTCCAGCAATGCGCCACCTTTACGGCACAGATACATCACGCATCTGTGCTGTTTTTGCCCCGTGATGCGCCGCATTGTAAATGCAGCACACCATAGGTGACGGAACAGCGGCACAGAATGACTAACACATCCCTGGTGATGCGCCAGTCATCATAAATCTATCCCTATGCTTCTTATCTTGTTAGAGATGAACCGCCATATGTATCATCAAAGTTATTTGCATTTCCTAAATAGCGAACTTTAAGGAATAAATAGCGATTCTTTACCATTCCTAGTTTGCGATGAGCTATTTGCTAATTAGCCGAATGTAGCCCAATGAAGCCCAATGTAGCCCAATGTAGCCCAAAGATGGCCGCCAGACACACAAAAAAACAAATGTAGCCCAAATATCAGCCAGATGTAGCCCAACTATAGCCCAGTGACAGAATGACCAATCAGCTTCGCAAACCTCCGTTACGCGAAGCGGAGCGCTGTTACAGATATATATCTTTTTTTGAACGTTAATTTCTCAAAATCCACTGGAGCACATATATTGAGACCTAGCAAAGGCACATCGGGCTACCAGTCCCTAATATTTTGCCAAGTTTCGTGCAAATCCATTCAGCCGTTCAATTATTATTTTTATTATTTTTTTTTGCCCCGCGGGGCCCTTTTAAAACCTCCACATCAAACCTAGGGGGTCAGCGAGGATCTACTATGCCCCCTTATAGTTATTTCCCCCTTTGTTTTGACCTCCTCTTGTCTCTCGATCCTACCGAGAGACAAGATGGCGGCCGCTACGGACTGTTTGGAATGTTGACAGACGCCGGAGAACCAATCAGCTTCGATTCACAAAGCTCCGTTGCGCGAAAAGTCCGCGAACCAGAGCGCTAACCGGTCCGCTGTTACAGATATATATCTTTTTTTAAACGTTAATTTCTCAAAATCCACTGGAGCACATATATTGAGACCTACAAAAGGCACATCGGGCTACCAGTCCCTACAATTTTGCCAAGTTTCGTGCAAATCCATTCAGCCGTTCGGGCTAAAAGTGAGGCCAACCGCCCTATGGAAAACTCAATGTTAAAAACACGTTTTGGGACCCCCCTTTTTTCTCGGCCCCCACTGGACGAACCCCCCCCAAATTTTCAAGGGCTGCTCAGAAACAAAATGTGCCATTTTCCTGAAAATTTCAGCCAATTCCGTCCACAAACGCCAAAGTTATTAGACATAGAATTTTCAAAAAACCCATAGAGAAAAAATCCTAACTATATATACCTACTGGCGACCGCCAGTAGGTAATATATATATATGTATATATATATATATATATATATATATATATATATATATATATATATATATATATATATATATATATATATATATATATATATATATATATATATATATATATTACCTATATATAGTTAGGATTTTTTCTCTATGGGTTTTTTGAAAATTCTATGTCTAATAACTTTGGCGTTTGTGGACGGAATTGGCTGAAATTTTCAGGAAAATGGCACATTTTGTTTCTGAGCAGCCCTTGAAAATTTGGGGGGGGTTCGTCAAGGGGGGGCCGAGAAAAAAGGGGGGTCCCAAAACGTGTTTTTAACATTGAGTTTTCCATAGGGCGGTTGGCCTCACTTTTAGCCCGAACGGCTGAATGGATTTGCACGAAACTTGGCAAAATTGTAGGGACTGGTAGCCCGATGTGCCTTTTGTAGGTCTCAATATATGTGCTCCAGTGGATTTTGAGAAATTAACGTTTAAAAAAAGATATATATCTGTAACAGCGGACCAGGCAGCGCTCCGGTTCGCGTACTTTACGCGCAACGGAGCTTTGTGAAGCGAAGCTGATTGGTTCTCCGGCGTCTGTCAACATTCCAAAAAGTCCGTAGCGGCCGCCATCTTGTCTCTCGGTAGGATCGAGAGACAAGAGGAGGTCAAAACAAAGGGGGAAATAACTATAAGGGGGCATAGTAGATCCTCGCTGACCCCCTAGGTTTGATGTGGAGGTTTTAAAAGGGCCCCGCGGGGCAAAAAAAAAAAATAATAATAATAATCGAACGGCTGAATGGATTTGCACGAAACTTGGCAAAATATTAGGGACTGGTAGCCCGATGTGCCTTTGCTAGGTCTCAATATATGTGCTCCAGTGGATTTTGAGAAATTAACGTTCAAAAAAAGATATATATCTGTAACAGCGCTCCGCTTCGCGTAACGGAGGTTTGCGAAGCTGATTGGTCATTCTGTCACTGGGCTATAGTTGGGCTACATCTGGCTGATATTTGGGCTACATTTGTTTTTTTGTGTGTCTGGCGGCCATCTTTGGGCTACATTGGGCTACATTGGGCTTCATTGGGCTACATTGGGCTACATTTGGGCTCCAACATATATATAGGCCAATGTAGCCCAATATATATTTTTCAAAGTTAATTTTCGTAAAAACCACTGGAGCATATATCTTGAGACATAGCAAAGGCACATCGGGCTACCAGTCCCTACAATTTTGCCAAGTTTCGTGGAAATCCATTCAGCCGTTCGAGCTAAAAGTGAGTCCAACCGCCCTATGGAAATGAAGGAAATGAATGGGTAATTTGTAATTAGCAAATAGCTAATCGCAAACTAGGAATGGTAAAGAATCGCTATTTATTCCTTAAAGTTCGCTATTTAGGAAATGCAAAAAACTTTGATGATACATATGGCGGTTCATCTCTAACAAGATAAGAAGCATAGGGATACATTTATGATGACTGGCGCATCACCAGGGATGTGTTAGTCATTCTGTGCCGCTGTTCCGTCACCTATGGTGTGCTGCATTTACAATGCGGCGCATCATGGGGCAAAAACAGCACAGATGCGTGATGTATCTGTGCCGTAAAGGTGGCGCATTGCTGGAGTTGTATCGCAAGTGTGATGAAGCTCCAGCAAGGGTCGGGGGTGCCCCTGTCGCAGGGTTTCTGTTCTCACACAGAACTGTGGACAGAGGATTGGAACCTCGGCGAATTAGGGTGTCCCAAAACTCACGTTAGTAATCAAAAACTCCTTAGCAAGCTAGGTACAGTGTCACATTGGATATAACAAACTCTCAATGTTTAGACAATCCAGAATATGAACTTATAGTACCTCAGGATACGTGGAACTCATGAACAGTCGGTCGTTATATATTTCTTAGAAACCAGAACATGGAGTTAAGAAGAACACATGTGTATTTGAAATGTTTATTTACTAATGCCGTCTTCTCAGGCGTAGTATCTTAGATAATAGAAGTACCTAATTATCAGTAGCAAAATTACCAGCATAGTTACTAGTACATAAAAAGCGAATGGTGACAGTATGTTAACATGCTGTAAATGAATAAGAGTTAGCAACACTTATAAGCAGCCGCGGGCCGTGGAGGGAGTTACGGTGGGGCAGGGAGGCGGGGAGGGGGAGGGGCAAGGTAGAGAGGGCTCCACCCTGCTTCTCCCCCTCCCCGCCTCCCTGCCTCACCGTAACTCCCTCCACGGCCCGCGGCTGCTTATATCTCACCCTCCCTAATACACATATTATATTATTTGCTAAGAAGGTCTCTTTGTGTTGGTTTAGGGCGTGCCCATACTTTAGTGTCTTAGATTTGAAGGAATCACATCAGCATACACCAGCTCTCTCTTCATGTGAACCGCATCAACTGTTGTGTATGTGTGTTCGGCAAAGCAATATAAAACTCGCCTCATGCCCAGAATTGGCAGAAGTTGCACTTATGTTATGAGTATGAAGTCGTGGAGATCAGACCTCATAACAATTCTGTATCGTGTTGTTCTTGAAACTTTAGCACTCGCTGTACAGATATAGTTTAACAAGCAAAGCAGATAGTAGAGCAATAACATATTATTCTCATGTAAACCACGATGAACTACTAGGTGGAAAGCTAAAGCAACAACTAAGTGTCGTGTGCAGAAGTTGCAAAAAAGGAAAAATGGCGTTTAAACCGGTAATGAGCCCATGCTAACTTAACACGGTGTAAAGATATCCAGGACCTAGATGACACCTCCCCATGATCCGGAAACGAACTGAATAAGATAATAGAAGTGCCATCTCATGAGAGCACATTGCAAGTTTATTTGTGGACGGTCCGCAAGGTAAAGCATTAAAAACTAGGAAAATTTAATGCTAAAGAAAAATAAAACAGCCAAGTACTTTATCGAGTCTTAAGCCAATAGGCAAGGTAAATAATAAAAACTTGACAAATAAGTCAATGAATTGTCAATGAAATGCTAGTACTCAGCATATCAAACATGAAAAAGGTCTATGACATAACTGTGTATGCAAAATAAGCTGCAACAGCCTCCAATAGGAAGTCACCGTCTTCATCCGAAAACAGTTCAGCCATCCAATTTAAAAGCGGAAAAGAACATACGTGCTCTCCCAGCACCGGATCCTCTATCACCATCAGAGGACAGCTCGGTGGGTTGTCAAGAAAGCTCTGTTCCAAGAAAGACTGTGCTGCCGCCAGTAAATTCCAGGGACCAAGTAGTCCATGCATCAATGCCACAGCCATAATCCTTTCGCCAGGACAAACCAACTCGTGAGTAATGATAGGAGTCATCAGCTGATTAAAGTCGACGTCAGGAGAAACCGGTCCGCAGAGACACAAATCAATGGCCCAATCGAAATCACAGGTCAGGCAGTGAAATACAGGCTGGACACAGGTGAAGTAGGAGAATCGAAAAGATAATCCATATGCCGTGCTTAATATCGCCAACGGCATTGTGTCATAATATTCTAGCATGCGATTGCGGAACAGTGTCAGCAGCTGCAGGGTGGGAGGTTGCATAGGAGGGACATCCATATTTAAAAATGTAAAAAAGCACAAGAGCGTCCGCGGGTAATGCAAGTAAAAATGCCAATCCACGAACCGGAGTGGAGAAAATGGAATGAAAGGAAGCAGGGATGACTCCAAAGATTTTCTCAAATGAAGTCACGAGACCACTGGTAACAACTTTAAAAAAGTGCGCCAGGGTCTTTGTGGAGGATGCGTTAAAGATAGTCGGAACCATCTTGCTGAAATTGAAAGGCAAATCTGAATTAAAAGTATTCCTTTTATCGTAACAGTAAGTGAACGGGTTATTTGCTGCAGAAATGTTCTATTTCCTCCCACACATGAACATAGGGAGTTTTCAATCTGGCCACAAATACCAACCTTGGGACAGATTTCAACGGCATGGCAAGAATAAGAGCTCTTTTGTCTCAGAGAGAGGTGGCCTTGAGTTCGGCCCGTGAAACTTTCGTGCTTCACATAGCGAACACCCGTACAGAGGTGCAGACCCTTTTCAATTAACTCAGAACAATCTTCATTATTGAGCATCAAATAACTACCATTTTCCAACAACTTGAACGTGGGGATGATAGCAGGAACTGGCGTGCCTTGCAACACGCAAGCCATATTTGTTCGGTGTTTGTTGCATGAACCGTGTAACTGTATGTGCCTACACATTAGTGAATGATCTGGCGTCTCAGTGCATTCCTCTCCATTCAGATAAACTTCTTGATCATCTTTGAAACATCTGTATGTGTATGGAAGCGACCAGACCTCATGAAGAAAAGCACTACCTAAAGGTTCATAACGACCTATTGGTATATATTTCATACAATTTGAAAACTTATATAAAGCAAAAGGCAGCGTTATTAAACCGTGGATAAGGCACGTTGCCAAAAAACCTGCAATCCTCTGCTGATGATGTCACTGAGCATGTCATGAATGATGTAATATGTGACATCATCAGCAGTGGATTACGGGTAATAGTATCTCTAGTTTACTCCCCTATAGCTGTCTTTCTTTTAACATAAGTGTCTGTTTCCTTCCCTTATACTTACTGTTTTTGGTTCGCTTCTAGTTCGCGTACCGGCGAGCGAACTGGGAAGCGAACTAAGAGAAATAGAGGTTGGCACAGTTCCAAATATTGTACCAATTTTTTAATAACGGGGAGGTAGTTCTGAAAAGAACTTTTTTTTTTATTGTTTTTGTTGTTTTATATTTTTTTTATTATTTTTCGGAACATTTTTTTACTTTTTTTGAATTTTTCTGAACTTTTATATTTTTTTGGGTTTTTCTTGGAGGGGGCAATGAAAACGATTCATTGTAAAGGGCTCAACAGGAGCAACAAAACAAAAAAAGAAGTATTTATTATTTTGGGCGTTTCGTACAAACTTGCATATGATAGTCAATAGCTCTGTTGATCAGAGTGATGCTTTTTTCTCCGTAGGAAATGAATCCATCGCAAAATACGCAGGTGTGTTTTACTTCACCAAATTTCATTTGTATATTTGGCACCATCTCCCTGCCCTCTGGTCCCGTTACTTCCGGTACAACAGATCTTCTGGCCATAATAGGGAGATTATCTAGGTCGTTCCGAAACTGTGCAGCACTGTAGTTGTTAGGATGCCACCTAGTCATATGGCGATGCATTGTGTAGTTTCCGAAACTGTATTTTTTCTCGGTTCCTCTGGACAGTCTATCTTGACATATAAGGCAAGTTACGTATCTTGCATTTACTTTTTTCTGACCTTTGGGAATTTTAAAAAATTGCCAAATGAAGTTTTCTTTCCGGTGAGACGTCCTGGGCTGCTCAGGCAAAAACTGCCTCTCTTCGTGCTCGTCGTCCTGTTCCTCTTCTTCTTCTTCTTGTTGAATTATAACTTGAGCAGGTGGTCCACTCTTCCTTGGATGTGGTGGAGGTGGTGGGGAAGCACCAGCTGAAGCTACTAAAGAAGCCATTGCTCAGTGATCACAAAGGGTCTTTCTCTCACAATGATGAAAGTCAGAGTGAGGAAAGAAGGAGGGATTTTCATCATTTGGGAAAAACAAGAGTTCTCAACCAATCAAAAGTGTTCATTTTAGATTATATGACCTAGTCTTACATCATTAGGAAACCAAAAGTGAAATGAACCAATGAAAAGTGTTATTACCAAGTCACATGACTTGCTGTGTTTACGTTAAGCGCTTTGCAGGGCCTCCCGGTTTGCTTCCAGAAACCTGCGCTTTGCGACTCGCTTCGCGTACCAGTTCGCTAACGTAGCACGTCATATGACGTATCACGCGACAACGTGAAACGTCATGCGGACGGGAGGCGTCACGATGTTGTTTTCTAACGCGGCACTTGCGGTAAAGAAACGTTTACCGGCTCGCGGTCTATTTCGCGGCATCAAGGTCAGCTAACGGGAAGCTTCCCGATTCGCGAAGCGGGAACGAAGAAAAAAAAATATTAAAAAAAAAAATTATTCATAAACATATAAAATATATTTTTGGATTTAAAGAAGAATACATTTTACAGCTACAGATATTAGCTGTTAAAAAACCAATGAAATTCACAGAAAAAACCATAGGTTATAGACCATATATAGTTAGGAATTAGCATTTACAAAACCTTGAAAATTCACTGAAAAAACCACAGGTTATAGACCATATATAGTTAGGAATTAGCATTTAGAAAACCTTATTTTACTCACACAAAACCATTGAAATTCCATATATAGTTAGTTGCACTAACTATATATCGTGCACCCGCAATCCACTGCTGATGATGTCACATATTACATCATTCATGACATGGTCAGTGACATCACTGATGACATCACTGATGACATCTCAAATGACATCACTGATGACATCACTGATGACATCTCATTTGACATCAATGACCACATCACTGATGATATCATTCATGTGACAATACAATGCATCTCCTCACATTTTAATATAACCTCTGTTTCACCCAGTGTTAAAAAGAGAGTATAATTTTTGAAACCATTGACACACCAATACTAGTTACTACATACGCACTCACTGATTGCTACGTCTACACACACCTTCACTCATTCACCCATACAATCATTCATACATACAATCACTCATCTTTACAACACTATCATATGCACTCATACACCTATACAGACACTCACAGTCTGCCACTCATCCATGGAGTTACTCACACACCTAGTCAGTCCTGTAAAGAATCAATGACACTTCCATTTTCTTGTCTATACAGTTAAACATAGAGCACCTTACATTTTCAAACATATACTAACACATACTTACCTTCTTATACAATCATTGATACAAGTACAGATTGACCTGCACAGAGTCACACACCTCCCAGCTAGCCACACACACACTCAGTCTCCCATACAAATACTTGGGCAATCAATCAATAACCCATATAGTTACTCATATAGCTACTGATCAACACATGCAGCAGTTTACAGAACAACAGACATAATGATGCACAAATTAAGACAGTTTAGTCACTAACCCATGCAGTCAGTGAGACACATTTAATCACTCACTCATACAGTCAGTCATGCACCTACTAAATCCTTCGTCCAGACACTTACACATCCACTCATTCTTCAATATGTAAGACATATTTAAACTTTATAGAAACAAAAAATCACTGGATGTTGTTATCAGTGATGTCATCAGTGATGTCATTTGAGATGTCATCAGTGATGTCATCAGTGATGTCACTGACCATGTCATGAATGATGTAATATGTGACATCATCAGCAGTGGATTGCGGGTGCACGATATATAGTTAGTGCAACTAACTATATATGGAATTTCAATGGTTTTGTGTGAGTAAAATAAGGTTTTCTAAATGCTAATTCCTAACTATATATGGTCTATAACCTGTGGTTTTTTCAGTGAATATATACATATATGTATATATATATATATTACCTACTGGCGGTCGCCAGTAGGTATATATAGTTAGGATTTTTTCCCTATGGGATTTTTGAAAATTCTATGTCTAATAACTTTGGCGTTTGTAGACGGAATTGGCTGAAAGTTTCAGGAAAATGGAACATTTTGTTTCTGAGCAGCCCCTGAAAATTTGGAGGGGTTTCGTCAAGGGGGGGCCGAGAAAAAAGGGGGGTCCCAAAACGTGTTTTTAACATTGAGTTTTCCATAGGGCGGTTGGCCTCACTTTTAGCCCGATAGGCTGAATGGATTTGCACGAAACTTGGCAAAATTGTAGGGACTGGTAGCCCGATGTGCCTTTTGTAGGTCTCAATATATGTGCTACAGTGGATTTTGAGAAATTAACGTTCAAAAAAAGATATATATCTAGAGCCGCGCCTGGAGCGCTCCTCCGTACGCGTACCGGGGAGCGCTCCAGGCGCGCAACGCGACTTGCACACGGCAAGCTGATTGGTTCTCGGGTGTCTGTAAACATTCGAAACAGTCCGCAGCGGCCGCCATCTTGTGTCTCGGTAGGATTGAGACACAAGAGGTGGCAAAAATCAAAGGGGGAAATGAGCAAGAGGGGGCAGGGTACACACCCCCTGACCCCCTAGGTTTCATGTGGGGGCCATAAAAGGCTCCCGCGGGTGAAATTTTTTTTTTTTTTTTAAATCGATTTTCGCGGGGGTGAGCGCCCGGTACGCGCACCGGGGAGCGTACGGGGGAGCGTACCATGGAGATTAAAAATGACAGACTTTTAAAAAAATAAATCTTCTTTTTAAAAATTGGAGGTAGTTCTGAAAAGAACTTTTTTTTTTGATTTTGTTGTTTTATATATTTTTTTTGTTTTTGTTGTTTTATATTTTTTTAGACTTTTTAAAACAATTTTATATTTTTTTTGGATTTTTTTTCAAGGGAAAAACAAAAACAAGGATTCCAAAACTGCTCAACAGGAGCAAAAAAATTTGAACATTTAGGGACTGGAAGAGCAGCGGTGTTGCTGTTTCTTTAGGGCAATCAGTTCAACACTCTGCTCCCCATAGCAGAGCAGTTCGTCACACTCTGTGCACGAAAATTTGATGCCGGCAAACACCGGCTGAATGTTAGGGACCATTCTTCCACGGGGTGGTCCCGAAGGTGTTGCTCCACCAGTGGAGGTGCTGCCGCCATCTGTGGGTACATTCCGTGCCAGCTCTCTGACACTCTCCCTGGCAAAGTTGTTAGGGTGTCTTCTTTTCACATGCCGGATCAAATTAGCATTCCCAAAACTATATTTTTTCAGAGGATTGCCTCTGGATAAACTACTCCCACATATTTTGCATGTTACTTTGGGAGCGTTGACTTTTTTCTGTCCTTCTGGGATTTCGTAAAATTTCCAGATGAAATGGGTTTTTTTCTTTTGCTGAGGAGGGTCCTCATCTAAAAATCCCTCTGAATCACTGCTGGATGACTCTCTTGCAGCCATTGCTGGAGATCAGAAAAGTAGGAGATAGAGTAGACACAACAGCTCTTGCTCTCTCCAAGTACAAAGCAATAGTGAGAGAAATGGGTGGGTTTCACACAATTTGGAAAAAAAAAAGTTCTGAACCAATGAAAAGTGTTATTTTAAAGTCATAGTTAGGATTTTTTCCCTATGGGATTTTTGAAAATTCTATGTCTAATAACTTTGGCGTTTGTAGACGGAATTGGCTGAAATTTTCAGGAAAATGGAACATTTTGTTTCTGAGCAGCCCCTGAAAATTTGGGGGGGTTTCGTCAGGGGGGGGCCGAGAAAAAAGGGGGGTCCCAAAACGTGTTTTTAACATTGAGTTTTCCATAGGGCGGTTGGCCTCACTTTTAGCCCGATAGGCTGAATGGATTTGCACGAAACTTGGCAAAATTGTAGGGACTGGTAGCCCGATGTGCCTTTTGTAGGTCTCAATATATGTGCTACAGTGGATTTTGAGAAATTAACGTTCAAAAAAAGATATATATCTAGAGCCGCGCCTGGAGCGCTCCTCCGTACGCGTACCGGGGAGCGCTCCAGGCGCGCAACGCGACTTGCGCACGGCAAGCTGATTGGTTCTCGGGTGTCTGTAAACATTCGAAACAGTCCGCAGCGGCCGCCATCTTGTGTCTCGGTAGGATTGAGACACAAGAGGTGGCAAAAATCAAAGGGGGAAATGAGCAAGAGGGGGCAGGGTACACCCCCCCTGACCCCCTAGGTTTCATGTGGGGGCCATAAAAGGCTCCCGCGGGTGAAAATTTTTTTTTTTTTAAAAAAATCGATTTTCGCGGGGGTGAGCGCCCGGTACGCGCACCGGGGAGCGTACGGGGGAGCGTACCATGGAGATTAAAAATGACAGACTTTTAAAAAAATAAATCTTCTTTTTAAAAATTGGAGGTAGTTCTGAAAAGAACTTTTTTTTTTGATTTTGTTGTTTTATATATTTTTTTTGTTTTTGTTGTTTTATATTTTTTTAGACTTTTTAAAACAATTTTAAATTTTTTTTGGATTTTTTTTCAAGGGAAAAACAAAAACAAGGATTCCAAAACTGCTCAACAGGAGCAAAAAAATTTGAACATTTAGGGACTGGAAGAGCAGCGGTGTTGCTGTTTCTTTAGGGCAATCAGTTCAACACTCTGCTCCCCATAGCAGAGCAGTTCGTCACACTCTGTGCACGAAAATTTGATGCCCGCAAACACCGGCTGAATGTTAGGGACCATTCTTCCACGGGGTGGACCCCGAAGGTGTTGCTCCACCAGTGGAGGTGCTGCCGCCATCTGTGGGTACATTCCGTGCCAGCTCTCTGACACTCTCCCTGGCAAAGTTGTTAGGGTGTCTTCTTTTCACATGCCGGATCAAATTAGCATTCCCAAAACTATATTTTTTCAGAGGATTGCCTCTGGATAAACTACTCCCACATATTTTGCATGTTACTTTGGGAGCGTTGACTTTTTTCTGTCCTTCTGGGATTTCGTAAAATTTCCAGATGAAATGGGTTTTTTTCTTTTGCTGAGGAGGGTCCTCATCTAAAAATCCCTCTGAATCACTGCTGGATGACTCTCTTGCAGCCATTGCTGGAGATCAGAAAAGTAGGAGATAGAGTAGACACAACAGCTCTTGCTCTCTCCAAGTACAAAGCAATAGTGAGAGAAATGGGTGGGTTTCACACAATTTGGAAAAAAAAAAGTTCTGAACCAATGAAAAGTGTTATTTTAAAGTCACATGGTTTGAGGCGCTTACGCTACGCGCCCCGGGGCGCGTCCCGGGCGTGTATCGTAAGCGCATCGGGGCGCTTACGTTGCACGATCGTATGCGCTTCCGGGTGCGCTTACGCGGTGCGTCATAAGACGCATCTCGCGGCTACGCGATACGTGTCTTATGACGCAATGCGTGGCGGCTACGCGATACGTCACAATGTTGTTTTCGTTCTCGGCAATAGCGCTTCCGGGACGCGCATTAGTACGCGCCCTGGGGCGCGCCGCAAGATTGCGCTTACCCGTACGTTCACCTGTCCGCGCCCCGGGAGCGCACTAAAAATAATATTAAAAAAAAATAAAAAAATTATAAAATATAAAATTAGATTTAAAATGTATTACTTTTATAAAGATTTGCTATTAAAAAACCTATGAAATTCACTGAAAAAACCATAGGTTATAGACCATATATAGTTAGGAATTAGCATTTACAAAACCTTGAAAATTCACTGAAAAAACCATAGGTTATAGACCATATATAGTTAGGAATTAGCATTTAAAAAACCTTATTTTACTCACACAAAACCATTGAAATTCCATATATAGTTAGTTGTACTAACTATATATCGCGCACCCGCAATCCACTGCTGATGATGTCACATATTACATCATTCATGACATGGTCAGTGACATCACTGATGACATCACTGATGACATCTCAAATGACATCACTGATGACATCACTGATGACATCTCAAATGACATCACTGATGACATCATCTAGTGTCTGTGTGTTTTTGTAAAGTTTAAATATGTTTTACATATTGAAGAATGAGTGGATGTATGGAAGACTGAGTGTGTGTGTGGCTGGCTGGGAGGTGTGTGACTCTGTGCATATCAATGTTTACTTGTATCAGTGATTGTATAAGAGAGTAAGTATGTGTTAGTATATGTGTGAAAAGTATGGTGTTCTGTGTTTAACTGTATAGATGAGGAAATCGAAGTGTGATTGATTCTTCACAGGACTGACTAGGTGTATGAGTGCATATGATAGTGTTGTAATAATGAGTGACTGTATGTATGAGTGATTGTATGGGTGAATGAGTGAATGTGTGTGTAGACGTAGGAATCAGTGAGTGCGTATGTAGTAACTGGTATTGGTGTGTCATGATGTCATCAGTGATGTCATTTGAGATGTCATCAGTGATGTCATTTGAGATGTCATCAGTGATGTCATCAGTGATGTCACTGAAGTATGGTGTTCTGTGTTTAACTGTATAGATGAGGAAATGGAAGTGTGATTGATTCTTTACAGGACTGACTAGGTGTGTGAGTAACTCCATGGATGAGTGGCAGTGTGTGAGTGTCTGCATAGGTGTATGAGTGCATATGATAGTGTTGTAATAATGAGTGACTGTATGTATGAGTGATTGTATGGGTGAATGAGTGAATGTGTGTGTAGACGTAGGAATCAGTGAGTGCGTATGTAGTAACTGGTATTGGTGTGTCATGATGTCATCAATGATGTCATTTGAGATGTCATCAGTGATGTCATCAGTGATGTCATTTGAGATGTCATCAGTGATGTCATCAGTGATGTCACTGACCATGTCATGAATGATGTAATATGTGACATCATCAGCAGTGGATTGCGGGTGCGCGATATATAGTTAGTACAACTAACTATATATGGAATTTCAATGGTTTTGTGTGAGTAAAATAAGGTTTTTTAAATGCTAATTCCTAACTATATATGGTCTATAACCTATGGTTTTTTCAGTGAATTTTCAAGGTTTTGTAAATGCTAATTCCTAACTATATATGGTCTATAACCTATGGTTTTTTCAGTGAATATATATATATATATATATATATATATATTCACTGAAAAAACCATAGGTTATAGACCATATATAGTTAGGAATTAGCATTTAAAAAACCTTATTTTACTCACACAAAACCATTGAAATTCCATATATAGTTAGTTGCACTAACTATATATTGCGCACCCGCAATCCACTGCTGATGATGTCACATATTACATCATTCATGACATGGTCAGTGACATCACTGATGACATCACTGATGACATCTCAAATGACATCACTGATGACATCACTGATGACAACATCCAGTGACTATGTTTCTGTAAAGTTAAAATATGTCTTACATATTGAAGAATGAGTGGATGTATAAGTGTCTGGACGAAGGATTTAGTAGGTGCATGACTGAATGTATGAGTGAGTGATTAAATGTGTCTCACTGATTGCATGGGTTAGTGACTAAACTGTCTTAATTTGTGCATCATTATGTCTGTTGTTCTGTAAACTGCTGCATGTGTTGATCAGTAGCTATATGAGTAACTATATGGGTTATTGATTGATTGCCCAAGTATTTGCATGGGAGACTGAGTGTGTGTGTGGCTGGCTGGGAGGTGTGTGACTCTGTACAGATCAATGTGTACTTGTATCAATGATTGTATAAGAGAGTAAGTATGTGTTAGTATATGGTTGAAAACGTAAGGTGCTCTATGTTTAACTGTATAGAGTAGAAAATGGAAGTGTGATTGATTCTTTACAGGACTGACTAGGTGTGTGAGTAACTCCATGGATGAGTGGCAGAGTGTGAGTGTCTGTATAGGTGTATGAGTGCATATGATAGTGTTCTAAACATGAGTGATTCTATGTATGAATGATTGTATGGGTGAATGAGTGAATGTGTGTGTAGACGTAGGAATCAGTGAGTACGTATGTAGTAACTAGTATTGGTGTGTCAATGGTTTCAAAAATTATACTCTGTTTTTAACACTGGGTGAAACAGAGGTTATATTAAAATGTGAGGAGATGCATTGTATTGTCACATGAATGATATCATCAGTGATGTGGTCATTGATGTCAAATGAGATGTCATCAGTGATGTCATCAGTGATGTCATTTGAGATGTCATCAGTGATGTCATCAGTGATGTCACTGACCATGTCATGAATGATGTAATATGTGACATCATCAGCAGTGGATTGCGGGTGCGCAATATATAGTTAGTGCAGCTAACTATATATGGAATTTCAATGGTTTTGTGTGAGTAAAATAAGGTTTTTTAAATGCTAATTCCTAACTATATATGGTCTATAACCTATGGTTTTTTCAGTGAATTTCAATGGTTTTTTAATAGCAAATATCATAAGCTGTCGAATGTCAAGTACGTGGTAAGTGAAAACATTTTCGTGTTTATGCACACTGATCTGCTTTGAATGGTGCCCCCCCCCCTCATTTCTATTACGAGTACTCTCTCTTTGCAGATAGTGAAAGGTAGTTAACGCAGGCCTATGCCCCCGTTGTAATCCGTCGTGCCTGCTTCTCTCTCCATTTGATTGATTGTTATCCAAGTATTTACTGTTTTAGAATTAGTTCTCTTTGGTTCATTCTCTATTTACAAACAAACACAGAGTCGCAATACTCTGTTTAGTCTTTGCAGATAACGAAAAATCGTGTAAAAAAAAAGAAAAGGAATCGAGTAAAATCAGTAGGCCACTAATGGGATCTCTTTTTGACCTCGCTAAAATAGAAACAAATACCAACCTTGGGACACGTTTCAACGGCATGGCAAGAATAAGAGCTCTTTTGTCTCAGAGAGAGGTGGCCTTGAGTTCGGCCCGTGAAACTTTTGTACTTCACATAGCGAAGACCCGTACAGAGGTGCACACCCTTTTCAATTAAGATTTGCCTTTCAATTTCAGCAACATGTTTCCGACTATCTTTAACGCATCCTCCACAAAGTCCCTGGCGCACTTTTTTAAAGTTGTTACCAGTGGTCTCGTGACTTCATTTGAGAAAATCTTTGGAGTCATCCCTGCTTCCTTTCATTCCATTTTCTCCACTCTGGTTCGTGGATTGGCATTTTTACTTGCATTACCAGCGGACGCTCTTGTGCTTTTTTACATTTTTAAATATGGATGTCCCTCCTATGCAACCTCACACCCTGCAGCTGCTGACACTGTTCCGCAATCGCATGCTAGAATATTATGGCACAATGCCGTTGGCGATATTAAGCACGGCATATGGATTATCTTTTCGATTCTCCTACTTCACCTGTGTCCAGCCTGTATTTCACTGCCTGACCTGTGATTTCGATTGGGCCATTGATTTGTGTCTCTGCGGACCGGTTTCTCCTGACGTCGACTTTAATCAGCTGATGACTCCTATCATTACTCACGAGTTGGTTTGTCCTGGCGAAAGGATTATGGCTGTGGCATTGATGCATGGACTACTTGGTCCCTGGAATTTACTGGCGGCAGCACAGTCTTTCTTGGAACAGAGCTTTCTTGAAAACCCACCGAGCTGTCCTCTGATGGTGATAGAGGATCCGGTGCTGGGAGAGCATGTATGTTCTTTTCCGCTTTTAAATTGGATGGCTGAACTGTTTTCGGATGAAGACGGTGACTTCCTATTGGAGGCTGTTGCAGCTTATTTTGCATACACAGTTATGTCATAGACCTTTTTCATGTTTGATATGCTGAGTACTAGCATTTCATTGACAATTCATTGACTTATTTGTCAAGTTTTTATTATTTACCTTGCCTATTGGCTTAAGACTCGATAAAGTACTTGGCTGTTTTATTTTTCTTTAGCATTACATTTTCCTAGTTTTTAATGCTTTACCTTGCGGACCGTCCACATATAAACTTGCAATCTGCTCTCATGAGATGGCACTTCTATTATCTTATTCAGTTCGTTTCCGGATCATGGGGAGGTGTCATCTAGGTCCTGGATATCTTTACACCGTGTTAAGTTAGCATGGGCTCATTACCGGTTTAAACGCCATTTTTCCTTTTTTGCAACTTCTGCACAAGACACTTAGTTGTTGCTTTAGCTTTCCACCTAGTAGTTCATCGTGGTTTACATGAGAATAATATGTTATTGGTCTACTATCTGCTTTACTTGTTAAACTATATCTGTACAGCGAGTGCTAAAGTTTCAAGAACAACACGATACAGAATTGTTATGAGGTCTGATCTCCACGACTTCATACTCATAACATAAGTGCAACTTCTGCCAATTCTGGGCATGAGGCGGGTTTTATATTGCTTTGCCGAACACACATACACAACAGTTGATGCGGTTCACATGAAGAGAGAGCTGCTGTATGCTGATGTGATTCCTTCAAATCTAAGACACTAAAGTATGGGCACGCCCTAAACCAACACAAAGAGACCTTCTTAGCAAATAATATAATATGTGTATTAGGGAGGGTGAGATATAAGCAGCCGCGGGCCGTGGAGGGAGTTACGATGGGGCAGGGAGGCGGGGAGGGGGAGAAGCAGGGTGGAGCCCTCTCTACCTTGCCCCTCCCCCTCCCCGCCTCCCTGCCCCACCGTAACTCCCTCCACGGCCCGCGGCTGCTTATAAGTGTTGCTAACTCTTATTCATTTACAGCATGTTAACATACTGTCACCATTCGCTTTTTATGTACTAGTAACTATGCTGGTAATTTTGCTACTGATAATATGTGTACTTTTATTATCTAAGGTACTACGCCTGAGAAGACGGCATTAGTAAATAAACATTTCAAATACACATCTGTTCTTCTTAACTCCATGTTCTGGTTTCTAAGAAATCTATAACGACCGACTGTTCATGAGTTCCACGTATCCTGAGGTACTATAAGTTCATATTCTGGATTGTCTAAACATTGAGAGTTTGTTATATCCAATGTGACACTGTACCTAGCTTGCTAAGGAGTTTTTGATTACTAACGTGAGTTTTGGGACACCCTAATTCGCCGAGGTTCCAATCCTCTGTCCACAGTTCTGTGTGAGAACAGAAACCCTGCGACAGGGGCACCCCCGACCCTTGCTGGAGCTTCATCACACTTGCGATACAACTCCAGCAATGCATTCGCCGGGGTTCCAATCCTCTGCCCACAGTTCTGTGTGAGAACAGAAACCCTGCGACAGGGGCACCCCCGACCCTTGCTGGAGCTTCATCACACTTGCGATACAACTCCAGCAATGCGCCACCTTTACGGCACAGATACATCACGCATCTGTGCTGTTTTTGCCCCATGATGCGCCGCATTGTAAATGCAGCACACCATAGGTGACGGAACAGCGGCACAGAATGACTAACACATCCCTGGTGATGCGCCAGTCATCATAAATGTATCCCTATGCTTCTTATCTTGTTAGAGATGAACCGCCATATGTATCATCAAAGTTTTTTGCATTTCCTAAATAGCGAACTTTAAGGAATAAATAGCGATTCTTTACCATTCCTAGTTTGCGATGAGCTATTTGCTAATTAGCCGAATGTAGCCCAATGAAGCCCAATGTAGCCCAATGTAGCCCAAAGATGGCCGCCAGACACACAAAAAAACAAATGTAGCCCAAATATCAGCCAGATGTAGCCCAACTATAGCCCAGTGACAGAATGACCAATCAGCTTCGCAAACCTCCGTTACGCGAAGCGGAGCGCTGTTACAGATATATATCTTTTTTTGAACGTTAATTTCTCAAAATCCACTGGAGCACATATATTGAGACCTAGCAAAGGCACATCGGGCTACCAGTCCCTAATATTTTGCCAAGTTTCGTGCAAATCCATTCAGCCGTTCGATTATTATTATTATTATTTTTTTTTGCCCCGCGGGGCCCTTTTAAAACCTCCACATCAAACCTAGGGGGTCAGCGAGGATCTACTATGCCCCCTTATAGTTATTTCCCCCTTTGTTTTGACCTCCTCTTGTCTCTCGATCCTACCGAGAGACAAGATGGCGGCCGCTACGGACTGTTTGGAATGTTGACAGACGCCGGAGAACCAATCAGCTTCGCTTCACAAAGCTCCGTTGCGCGAAAAGTCCGCGTCCTGGGCCGCTGCCCAGTCCGCTGTTACAGATATATATCTTTTTTTAAACGTTAATTTCTCAAAATCCACTGCAGCACATATATTGAGACCTACAAAAGGCACATCGGGCTACCAGTCCCTACAATTTTGCCAAGTTTCGTGCAAATCCATTCAGCCGTTCGGGCTAAAAGTGAGGCCAACCGCCCTATGGAAATTAACATGGGAAAAACGCGTTTTGGGACCCCCCTTTTTTCTCGGCCCCCCCTTGACGAACCCCCCCAAAATTTTCAGGGGCTGCTCAGAAACAAAATGTGCCATTTTCCTGAAAATTTCAGCCAATTCCGTCCACAAACGCCAAAGTTATTAGACATAGAATTTTCAAAAAACCCATAGAGAAAAAATCCTAACTATATATACCTACTGGCGACCGCCAGTAGGTAATATATATATATATATATTTCCATCCTGACAGTCATTCCACAAGCAGGCACCGACTCTGTGAGTAATTTGGCATACAAGATGTATATTTCAAAAGAGACAGACCGTTTCGGTAGCAGGACCGCCTTTATCACTGCTAGTACAGTCCTGTGGATGACTCACATATATACAAACAACCACCTTTTTCTTTTTTCTTTGTTGCCTTGATGACCAAACACATCATAGACATAGAAGGTGCTCATTACTGAATGACAATGCACAAAAATATACATACATGATGTTAAAGGAAATACTTTCAGTGTTTGAGAAAATACTAGATTAATCATTTGCGATTTATCAGTGTCTATGTCTAAGAACTGTCCTTATGCCTCTGGGAACTAACCCCTTCTGTGCGCTGTTTAATAATAGACATAAAGGGTCCACATGGATACAATACATGTGTATGTGGACCCATGGATGCTCACTATCCTCGCGCGCTCTAATAAAACAAACCAACCTCAAAGCTAACTATAACAGAGGAATTTCAAAGGTTTTGTATGAGAGAAATGTTCAGCTAACTATAACGTGTGAAACCTATGTTTTTTTTATGAATTTGCATGTTTTTTTAAAGCTAATTCCTAACTATAACGTGTGTGAAACCTATGGTTTTTTCAATGAATTTGCAAGGTTTTCTAAATGCTACTTCCTAACTATAACGTGTGTGAAACCTATGGTTTCTTCAGTGAATTTCACAGGTTTTGTAAATGATAATTTATAAATGTATTAATTATTATGTCTTTCTTTTTATACTAATTTCTTATATTTTTAATATAAATATTTATATTTATTTTATTTTTTAGATTATATTTCATATTCTTATTATAAAATAATAACATAACTAAATTGCAAAGTAATTTTTGGATGAAATATTGCTTGACGTCGGTTGCAAGTATAACACAGCTCCAGCAATTCTCTTGGGGCCCTATGCTCACAATGCTGTATCAATCCTTACACCTGCTTCAAGCACATGCAAGGTTTTGACGCAGCATAAGCTCAAAACTCACTGAATAAAATGTTATACATTTCACTCAGTCACTTTTACAAGGCCTTGCTGCACTCCCTTCTGCACAAGAAAGCCTCTTCTGGCGCAGTGCTTTACAATGTAATACACCCTCCAGATGCATCACATTGTTAATAGCACACACCATGGCACATCTTTTGCACCACTGCTGTGTCACAAAAGTGACGCAACAGCTGTGTAAAAGAGGCACAAGGGGATTGTAAATCTGCCCCTAACACATGCAAATTCACCCAGGCACTTTCACCAGCAGCGCAAATTGAAGCATACATTTGTAACATATTTATGTACATATGCTACATTCAAGTGCTTTGGACATACTACAGTATACTATAGATAAACACCTTATAGATTTATGCTGTAGAAGTTCCTTATAGTTCTCAACTTTCACATTCTCCATACACTAGTAACACATTCATTCATTAATTTATGAACTACACATTCAATCTAACAAACTTTTACACACTACCATAAAAATATAGTTTTGTCTTTGACCAGTGAAGGTAGTTCTAAAAATAACAGTTGTTTTTCTTTTGTATTTTTTTTGTGTTTTCTCAACAAATTCCAAGTGGAACAAAAGAATGAAACAAAGAACAACTAATGTTGAGGACAGCAATGATCCTGCATCCTGCGTTTCATCAAGTCTATAGACTGTTCCCCATAACACAAAAGTTTATCGTAATAAATGCATAGAATTTTAACTTTAGTAAAGTCAGAGTCAATTTGTGGGTGTGGACTGCTTGCTGAAAATGCTGCTGCCACAGTTGATGTGCTTGGTGTAGCAGCAGGTGTATTCTCGTGCAACCTCCGTCTTGCAGCTCGAGCAAAGTTCTTGGGGTGCAAGTTCTTCACGTGTCGCACCATATTTGCTGTGCCAAAGGAGTATTTTTTACATGGATCACCCCTTGTAAGAGTTGTTTGGCAAATTTTACAGGTTACTTTTGGAGCATTAACCATTTTTTGACCTTCTGGAAAAGTGAAAAACTTCCAAATTAGAGCTTCTTTCCTCGTCTATGGACGTTCTTCAGGAATGAAATCTCCCTCTGAAGAACTGCTGGAAGATGAATCCATTGCTCTTATTATGGTGATCTTCCTTCTATTAGAGAAGATTCTCAGAACAAATGCTTCTTCTTTGAAAGTCAAAGTCGAATAATTATAATGGGACGGAACTTTCAACAGTCGCAATAGGAAAAGTTATGAACCAATCAAATCTCTACTTTTAAAGTCACATTGCTTTGCGTACACTTATGATGCGCTTGCGCAGCTCTTTCAATACAAGTACGCATGATGTTCTACCGCGATTTGCGTAATTCTTTTTAAAAGTAATAAATGATTGTTACAAATATTTTAAAAAAATCATAGTTATCCCAAATGTCTGCCCTTAGTGTAGTGTAGTTCCTATCTTCCCAATAGGCTCTGCGCATTGGAATAATACCTACAGCAGTAAAGGCCTAGACCAGACGTTAACTAGGTCTACTACTGTCGATACTAGACTTAATTTTTGGGTTTGCCAGCTAAGCTCAGAGTTCGCTAGAAACTTTCTCGAATGTTCAGGAAAGAATTACCTCCCCTGATTAGACAAGAAGGAATTTAGTTTCTGACAACCATAGAACATGACAACTTTGCTCTCCCCTAATCAAGAGTCAATCTCAAGAGTCGTGTGAGCACAAGGCAATTATTTTACTCAGTCAGTACGTGCATTCTTAGTCTCATCAGAATGTAGAGAAAAGGAAGAGACGGGCGTGTTCAATAAAAAGGTGTTATTTATTGATCAGTCTCTTTTCTCATACATGAGAAATGGATCGATATTATTGCAATACTTATAGTTAAGTAAAGTGCATACATTAAAAGCAATAGTATAAAATAATACTGTAAAAACATTGATATGGTTTCTGAGCCATATGATGTTTAAAATGATTAAAATATATTTACATACACATATACATTTGACTAAACGTACTCAACTGGTGTTTCTAAATACGCCTACCCCGTGTACCTGACCTAAGTCTAATGCGTGGGCGGGAATAGAAAGTTACAGTTTAAGTTAAGTTTGTTTTTGCCAAGTGAATAACTAAAGAATTCTCTGTGAGGGGTTATTCAGTTCTGTACCTGGAATTTAGGATGAATGAGGAATGGTATCTCTTTCTCTGCTCTCGATATTCCAGGCTGCCTGCGAGGGCTACCCGGAAGCGCCGGTGCTGGGTCTCTCGGCTTGAGATAGCAGCGCGTCTCTCAGCGCGTCAGGAAGGCGGGGCTGCTGCCAGCGGGGTCTGCTTCTGCTCTCGGCTTCGGCAAGTATGGCTGCTCCGTCTTGTCACCACGCGTGTGTTTGCATAGGGCAAGATCGGCAATATTTATACCTTAAAGGTGCCGAGATTGACGTAAGGATGGACATAGGTACGTCAATAAAGATGTCATACGACTTGCTCGTTAGCACATTCTTTTGCAAAAGTTCTCTGTGAAATCAAAACAATGGCCGCACGGATTATCCAGGTTGTCATAGGTTTGATTTGTTATGAGAACGTCGTATGCCTTATCAGGGGCTGGAGGAATGTCGCTTGTCTAATTAGATCTCAAGCGTTATGACCTAATCAGATAACACGTTCCTGCGCCGTAGTGTGACTGCGTCAGATAACGGTATCTGCATCATGGGGGCTGTTCTTGCCTCATGGGCTGACTGTTAGTTAACTAGCTAGTTAGTTTAACCAGAATAGGGTCAGGAATAGGGGGATCGATTCAGAACCTATAGAAATACACGATATTCATTCGTGTCCACTGTCTCCAGATGATTCATAAGGACTTTGCGAGCTATGCTCACCTCTGCTGCGCTGTCTAGCATTGTCTGAGCCCACTCTCCGTTTTTCAGTTGTGTCCTCAGTATTCTCGGCATTGTTAACTACCTTGATACTGGCTACCTTCTTTTTTGGAAATTGTAATTTCTTTTTTAGTTGAGCAGGTTCCTTGTCTTTGGACTTGGCGTGCTCTTCTGGTCGTCCTCTTCTTTCCGATTTCTGCGAGGAATTCTGAAAAGATTGAGAGGGACGTGTATCAATGTCTTGATATCTATCAGGTTTTTTAATATTATCCCTATTTCTAAGGTTATATCTATTCCCAGAGGGGTCACTCTGCGGTGACCTCTGTCTTTGGTTCGGAGATTTCTCTCTTCGCCTAGGAGACCTTCCTCTGGACTGGAATTTCTTTTCTTTAGGATTGGATTGTTTGTTTCCATCCCAGTTCTTTTTTGGTGAATTATTATTATTAAAAAATATTTTTTCTGGACTTGTAGTCAGTTGCGGTTTTACTGGTATTCCACCTAGACTATCTCTGCCTAGTTCTTCATAGGATTTTTCTATGATTCTGGCAATTTCAGCTGGTTGGTCTTCTATATCTGTCTCTTTTAACCTCTGGCGGATCGCCACGTTTGCTGCTTCACCTTTTATGTTGGCTAGTAATATAGCCGAGACCTGCTTGAAGTCTTTCAGTAATTTCATACCAAGAGTTAAAGCAGGTTCTGGACCGTATTCATCTTGAATTTGTTTTAGCACATCTGGTATTACCGAAATGGATGGAACACCGTGCGTTTTTGTGTAGATTGAAGCAAAGACTGTACCCCAAGTGTCACAGTCCTCAATGTGTGGTGCGATTCCCATTGGGATACATATAGTCAGAATTCTGTGTTTTTCTAATGGGGTGGTGTCAGGAAACACCGCCTCTATTTGTGTGATTTTCTGTGCCAACCAGAATGGAATTTGTTCCCGTTTAGCTGGAACTTTACCTAGGCAGGATTGGATGTTCTGTGGTGTAATTTTATTTGTGTTCCCCTGGTGAGGGGTCAGCTGTGGAAGTTTAATCGCTGGCTGAATTGTTGAAGTCCGCATTACATACTGAACTAATTGTCTGTGAATTTTTAGTAATTGTTTTAGCTGTAGTAACAGCTGTGGGGCAGGCATCTCGTCGATGTCTGGATGTGGTGTGTATCGGGCTAAGACCGGCCACGTTGCTCCTGGTCTTCCTAAAGGACCGAGCCTTGTAATGTGATTATTGTGTTTTAGGGCGCCATCAAATAAGAGCAAATGCTCTTGGAATTTGAGTGGTACTTCCACCTCCTCGAAAGGAGTGTATGTTTCAGGAGGTTCCTCTACTTTGTAATAGTGGAAGTACTTTGTTATAGCATTAGCTGCTGGAAAATGTATCCATGTATAGTATACCTCTGTCTGCCGATATTCGTGTGCCTCAATTACGAATATGACTGTGCCACCTCTAGGTGTCAGTCCATTTTCTATACGTTTTAAGGTTATAGATCTCCTTTTAATGACCGGAATGAGTGTTATATTCGGGTCTGCTGCTTGCATGGTAGCATCAGCATCTGCGAGTTCAGTTGCTAATCTAACTGCCTCTCTTTCTTCATCACTGTCTCCCATTTTACTGACAGGATGGTATTATGTTTATTTGCAGATCAGGTTTCTTATGGAACAAAGATTAGATGCACAATATTTTGGAACTGTTTTTATCCTTCAACGTTGACTATACCAAGAACCATACATAGGAGTTCCCTCCTGCGAGGTTTTGGAGGATATAACCTTTCACCCACTCCAGACGTCTTTGGAGTATAATGGGAAAAGGGGTCTGAGTGAGAAAGCACGACTGAGTTACTTTAAATGTCTTACGTTAGTTTTATCGCCCTTTCCAAACACGTTGGGCGCCATGTAGTGTAGTTCCCATCTTCCCAATAGGCTCTGCGCATTGGAATAATACCTACAGCAGTAAAGGCCTAGACCAGACGTTAACTAGGTCTACTACTGTCGATACTAGACTTAATTTTTGGGTTTGCCAGCTAAGCTCAGAGTTCGCTAGAAACTTTCTCGAATGTTCAGGAAAGAATTACCTCCCCTGATTAGACAAGAAGGGATTTAGTTTCTGACAACCATAGAACATGACAACTTTGCTCTCCCCTAATCAAGAGTCAATCTCAAGAGTCGTGTGAGCACAAGGCAATTATTTTACTCAGTCAGTACGTGCATTCTTAGTCTCATCAGAATGTAGAGAAAAGGAAGAGACGGGCGTGTTCAATAAAAAGGTGTTATTTATTGATCAGTCTCTTTTCTCATACATGAGAAATGGATCGATATTATTGCAATACTTATAGTTAAGTAAAGTGCATACATTAAAAGCAATAGTATAAAATAATACTGTAAAAACATTGATATGGTTTCTGAGCCATATGATGTTTAAAATGATTAAAATATATTTACATACACATATACATTTGACTAAACGTACTCAACTGGTGTTTCTAAATACGCCTACCCCGTGTACCTGACCTAAGTCTAATGCGTGGGCGGGAATAGAAAGTTACAGTTTAAGTTAAGTTTGTTTTTGCCAAGTGAATAACTAAAGAATTCTCTGTGAGGGGTTATTCAGTTCTGTACCTGGAATTTAGGATGAATGAGGAATGGTATCTCTTTCTCTGCTCTCGATATTCCAGGCTGCCTGCGAGGGCTACCCGGAAGCGCCGGTGCTGGGTCTCTCGGCTTGAGATAGCAGCGCGTCTCTCAGCTCGTCAGGAAGGCGGGGCTGCTGCCAGCGGGGTCTGCTTCTGCTCTCGGCTTCGGCAAGTATGGCTGCTCCGTCTTGTCACCACGCGTGTGTTTGCATAGGGCAAGATCGGCAATATTTATACCTTAAAGGTGCCGAGATTGACGTAAGGATGGACATAGGTACGTCAATAAAGATGTCATACGACTTGCTCGTTAGCACATTCTTTTGCAAAAGTTCTCTGTGAAATCAAAACAATGGCCGCACGGATTATCCAGGTTGTCATAGGTTTGATTTGTTATGAGAACGTCGTATGCCTTATCAGGGGCTGGAGGAATGTCGCTTGTCTAATTAGATCTCAAGTGTTATGACCTAATCAGATAACACGTTCCTGCGCCGTAGTGTGACTGCGTCAGATAACGGTATCTGCATCATGGGGGCTGTTCTTGCCTCATGGGCTGACTGTTAGTTAACTAGCTAGTTAGTTTAACCAGAATAGGGTCAGGAATAGGGGGATCGATTCAGAACCTATAGAAAACAAACTTTTACACACTACCATAAAAATATAGTTTTGTCTTTGACCAGTGAAGGTAGTTCTAAAAATAACAGTTTTTTTTCTTTTGTATTTTTTTTGTGTTTTCTCAACAAATTCCAAGTGGAACAAAAGAATGAAACAAAGAACAACTAATGTTGAGGACAGCAATGATCCTGCATCCTGCGTTTCATCAAGTCTATAGACTGTTCCCCATAACACAAAAGTTTATCGTAATAAATGCATAGAATTTTAACTTTAGTAAAGTCAGAGTCAATTTGTGGGTGTGGACTGCTTGCTGAAAATGCTGCTGCCACAGTTGATGTGCTTGGTGTAGCAGCAGGTGTATTCTCGTGCAACCTCCGTCTTGCAGCTCGAGCAAAGTTCTTGGGGTGCAAGTTCTTCACGTGTCGCACCATATTTGCTGTGCCAAAGGAGTATTTTTTACATGGATCACCCCTTGTAAGAGTTGTTTGGCAAATTTTACAGGTTACTTTTGGAGCATTAACCATTTTTTGACCTTCTGGAAAAGTGAAAAACTTCCAAATTAGAGCTTCTTTCCTCTTCTATGGACGTTCTTCAGGAATGAAATCTCCCTCTGAAGAACTGCTGGAAGATGAATCCATTGCTCTTATTATGGTGATCTTCCTTCTATTAGAGAAGATTCTCAGAACAAATGCTTCTTCTTTGAAAGTCAAAGTCGAATAATTATAATGGGACGGAACTTTCAACAGTCGCAATAGGAAAAGTTATGAACCAATCAAATCTCTACTTTTAAAGTCACATGGCTTTGCGTACGCTTATGATGCGCTTGCGCAGCTCTTTCAATACAAGTACGCATGATGTTCTACCGCGATTTGCGTAATTCTTTTTAAAAGTAATAAATGATTGTTACAAATATTTAAAAAAATCATAGTTATCCCAAATGTCTGCCCTTAGTATGTACATTAAATACAAACATGTTTTAAGTTTAAGTTTAAGTTTAAGTTTAAAAGTTTTATATAGCGCTCTTTCACCAGCGGTTTCATGGCGCTGTAACTAGCAGGTCTCCACAGGGAACAAGGGAGGAGGACAGGTGACCGAGGATTAAATAAAGGTTTTACTAAAAAAATAAGTTTTAAGTTTCTTTCGAAACTGGGAATATGGAGTTAGGGATCTGAGCTCTAAGGGTAATGAATTCCAGAGAGCTGGGGCAAGGGTCGCAAATTTTGAACCCCCCCACTTTTTCCGGCGAAACCGGGGGACTGTCAACAGAAATTGAGAAGAAGATCGGAGCTCCCTAGTTGGAAAGTAAGGGATAATCTCCGAAGAAATGAAAGCAGGGGCCGTGCCCAGTCGAGCCTGGTAGGTGATAGTCGCAAGCTTGAACTGGACACGTTCCCGAACCGGGAGCCAATGTAAGGTTTTCAGGAGGAGAGTGACATGTGAGGACTTAGGAAGGTTAAAGACCAACCGAGCCGCCTGGTTTTGAATCATCTGCAACCGCCTGAGACTATATGCAGGTATACCTGCATATAGGGCGTTGCCATAGTCCAGGCGGGAGATGACCATCGCAAGGACGATCAGCTTCAAGGCCTCGAAGGTGAAAAATCGAGAGACCTTGTATGGTACGGAGAGAAAGAAAGAAGGAAGAAACCACAGAACTAACCTGGGAGTGAAGGGTGAGGTGAGAGTTAAGTTTAATGCCTAGGGTCTTGACAGAGGTAGAGGGGACCGGAGGGAGACCAAGGGACGGGGGCCAAAAAAGTGAAGACCAGGGACTGGAGCAACCACCCGTCAACACCAACTCGGTCTTATCGGGGTTGAGTTTCAGGTGGTTGAAATCCATCCAGTCCCGGATAAAAATCATAATAGACTGAAAATTAGAGATAGAGGCAGGAGAAGAAGATAGGTTGAAAACAAGCTGGAGGTCATCCGCATAGTTATATACGGAGACCTCCATGTGTTCTAGAGAAAAAATGAGGGGAGAAATGTAAAGGTTGAACAGAAGAGGAGAAAGGGAGGAACCTTGGGGGACCCCGCACTGAACTTTCCGGAAGTCCGCAGAAAAATCACCCAGGCGAACTGCCTGGGTGCGGTCCCTCAGGAAGGAGGATAACCATACCAGGGCCGTACCCCCGATCCCCGCCGCCGCGACACGGGAGAGTAAGATGGTGTGGTCCACCGTGTCAAAGGCGGCAGAGAGATCGAGGAGGACCAATGCCTGGGATTGATTGGTATCCCTCCCCTCCCTGAGGTTGTCAAGGACCGAAAGGACTACGGACTCCGTAGAGTGTGCGGGGCGAAAACCAGCCTGACGGGAAGCCAATACCCCCTTCTCTTCCACAAAGGTGCTCAGAGACCTGGTGACATGGCGCTCGAACACCTTAGCCAAAAATGGTAGGAGAGAAATGGGGCGATAATTGGCTGGGATCGAAGGGTCCACGCCAGGCTTCTTTAAAATAGGTAAAATAATGGCAGAGTTCAAAGGGTTGGGGACAACCCCCTGAGAAAGGGAGCTGTTGAGAAAGTGAAGGGGAGGATCAGGGCAAGAGGTGTAAATGTGACGAAGTATGTGAGCGGGACAGGTATCAAGGGGAGAGCCAGATTTTACAAGGGGAAGTAATGATGTAAAAGATTCCTTGATCAGAAGGGGGAAAGTATTTAGTTGTCCTTGCGGAGGAGGACACTGAGGATCCACAAAAAGCGGGGAAGGTGAGGGGAGGTTGGCTTTGATAGCAGCGATTTTTTCAATGAAAAGATTATTCAAAGAGTGACAGAGGGCCTGGGAGGGGGAGGGCTTGAGGGAGGTGCGATCTGAAAAGGCTAGGTTCTGAACAATCGAGAAGATTTCCTTTGATTGGTTCTCGGCTGTGAGGATCTTGGAGGAGAAATAGGCTGTTTTAGCAGCCAAGATGGCATTCTTATATTGGGCTAATAGAGTAGTAAAGTCAGCTCTTAAGATGGAACAATAGTTTCTCCTCCAGGCCCTCTCAGCACGGCGTACCGATAATTTGATGGTTTTAAGATCATCGGTAAACCACAAATTGGCATCTTTCTCCCGCTTGGAAGTCAATCGCTTCAAGGGGGCAATGGACTCACTGGCTGAGGAGAGCCATTGTTCAATGATGTTAGCCTGAGCCAAGGTGGAAAGACCGTGTAAGGCGGGGTAAGAACCACTTAAAAGGGCAGACAAGTTCGCCGGGTCAACTCTGCTCCATGAGCGGACCCAGACATTTTTAGGAAGGGGGACCCTAGGTGTAGCACTAATAGGGAGAACAAAAGAAATCAAGTGGTGGTCAGACCAAGTGCAAGGGAAGATAGAAAGGGAGTCAACAGGGCAGTTCAAGGACCAAATTTGGTCCAAGATATGCCCCTTGATGTGGGTGAGGGAGGATACATGGGAAACAAAATTAAGAGATAGAAGTGTGTCTGAAAACTCTCTTGAAGATAAACACTCTGCTGGGTCAGAGGGCCAGAAGTTGAAGTCGCCCAGTAGTAACACAGACGAGTTATTAACAGAGAGAGTGGCTAGCACCTCCTGAAAATCAGAGAGAAAGCGTAAAGGTGACTGGGGAGGACGATAAATAAGAACACAGGTGAGAGGGGGGGATATAGACGTGGTGCGGATGGCAAGATACTCGGTGGTAGCAATGTCGGGGAGAGAAAGCAGTTGAAATGGAAGATCAGCACGGGCAATGACTGCAACACCGCCCCCCTTTCTGCCAGATGAACGATCCGCTCGGAGGGCGTAGTAAGGGGCAGGCAAAGTGGCTAGCAAAGTAGGTAGAGAGTCATCGCAGAACCATGTCTCGGTTAAAAGGAGAAGATCCGGTGCATGGAGATCTAACAGCACTGATAATTCATGTGAGTGAGCCACCGCCGATCTGGTATTCAAATAATAAGCCTTGAGGGTTTTAACTGGAGCTGCAATGGCATCCTCTTTGGGAGAAGGAACAGGGGTGAGAGAGGCAGATGAACAGGAGCAGTGAAAAGCAGAGGATATGTCAAGCAGGGATATACGTGAGTGTGTCAAAGGAGATAGAAACCATGGGCCCTGTAGACTGTGGAGTAGGGAAGAAGTGTAGGAAATATTTTGGGCAGGGTGATGTGCCCCTAGCCCCGGTCGGACGCGGACGGGCGCAGACGGGCTTAACTTAGGCGCAACTTCGGCGCGCCTTCGACGCGCCCGCTGCGCCCGCCCGCTGCGCCGTCGGTAAGGGGAGGTGATTATATAGGGACACATGTGGGAGGAGTTTCTAATGGGGCGTGGCAGGGGTGGAGGAGCCAGAGGACTGCACGCCCAGCCCAGACCCGCCCAAGGTGTAATGGCCGCCCGTCCCACTCCCCACGCGAGGCAACAAGGGGGCGATCAGCGGAGGTGGTCTGGCGGTCTGGGTCATGGTAGCAGGCGAAGGGGCAGCCGAAGAATAGCTGAGCGCTGGTTCCTGGCGCTAGGCGTTGTGCACTCCGCAGGTAGGCACAAGTTTTTTAAAATGTCAGCAAAAGAAATTAAAAGAACACCGTTGCTCCCGGCGAAGCCTCGGGAGATCTGCAGTCAGTGCAGGGAGTCAGCTGTGAGCCCTATAAGCCGTTAACCAGGGGGGGAGGAGCCAGAGGACTGCACGCCCAGCCCAGACCCGCCCAAGGTGTAATGGCCGCCCGTCCCACTCCCCACGCGAGGCAAGGAGGGGGCGATCAGCGGAGGTGGTCTGGCGGTCTGGGTCGTGGTAGCAGGCGAAGGGGCAGCCGAAGAATAGCTGAGCGCTGGTTCCTGGCGCTAGGCGTTGTGCACTCCGCAGGTAGGCACAAGTTTTTTAAAATGTCAGCAAAAGAAATTAAAAGAACACCGTTGCTCCCGGCGAAGCCTCGGGAGATCTGCAGTCAGTGCAGGGAGTCAGCTGTGAGCCCTATAAGCCGTTAGCCAGGGGGGGGAGGAGCCAGAGGACTGCACGCCCAGCCCAGACCCGCCCAAGGTGTAATGGCCGCCCGTCCCACTCCCCACGCGAGGCAAGGAGGGGGCGATCAGCGGAGGTGGTCTGGCGGTCTGGGTCGTGGTAGCAGGCGAAGGGGCAGCCGAAGAATAGCTGAGCGCTGGTTCCTGGCGCTAGGCGTTGTGCACTCCCCAGGTTGGCACAAGTTTTTTAAAATGTCAGCAAGAGAAATTAAAAGAACACCGTTGCTCCCGGTGAAGCCTCGGGAGATCTGCAGTCAGTGCAGGGAGTCAGCTGTGAGCCCTATAAGCCGTTAGCCAGGGGGGGAGGAGCCAGAGGACTGCACGCCCAGCCCAGACCCGCCCAAGGTGTAATGGCCGCCCGTCCCACTCCCCATGCGAGGCAAGGAGGGGGCGATCAGCGGAGGTGGTCTGGTGGTCTGGGTCGAGGTAGCAGGTGAAGGGGCAGCCGAAGAATAGCTGAGCGCTGGTTCCTGGCGCTAGGCGTTGTGCACTCCGCATGTAGGCACAAGTTTTTTAAAATGTCAGCAAGAGAAATTAAAAGAACACCGTTGCTCCCGGCGAAGCCTCGGGAGATCTTAAAACCAAGTAGAAACATTGCCCCCTTTCGCGTACAGAACGCCGTACATGACGTCACACCGAAGCTTTAATGTGACGGGTAACGTCAAAGCATATTTGTACTGTATGCGCAGGTACGCACTGAGTATGATAAGCAGTACAAACTATGGTGTGATCACCCTCTCAGTGACAAATCAGAGCTCAGGGCACACTAAGGAGAATGATTAGAAGTGCTGACTCATTGCAGATCCGATTCTGGTCCTGCCTCTGCGCACATGATAACACCGCCCCCATCTCTCTCTGTTGTTAATTGTTAGTGCACACACTCAAACTTGCACATGCGTGGTGCA
Organism: Lissotriton helveticus; assembly: GCF_964261635.1. NCBI lineage: Eukaryota > Metazoa > Chordata > Amphibia > Caudata > Salamandridae > Lissotriton > Lissotriton helveticus. Next base: position 626,080,678 of record NC_136070.1, on the reverse strand, counting down.
CGCCCGCCCACACTACCCACATGCCACCACCTAGCATGCTTGCTATCATTTAGCCTGGAAACCAATACATTACCCAATGGCATGTCCCCCAAGGCCATCATTCTTACAGACCGCGAAAACGCTACTAATGACGGCCCTGGCCTTGGTGTGGTCAGCCCCCGCGGTTCCCATATAATGCGAGCACTGACGTGAGCACGCTCTCTTTTGCCTGCCTGTGCTGCGGTGGCAGACAGACTGTTGAAAACACCCCAGACTCAGCGAAACCGCAGCCTTTCAAGACAAAACAAAAGACGACAGAAGCAAAGGTAAGAGAAGACGTCACAACATCAGCCTCCACTGTAAATTGTATATGCATAATGCTATTTTTTTATCCTTCATATGGCTTTTCTATCCCTCAATGGTTTAAAATTGTACTTACATAATTGAAATATTTATTTATAAGTCACGAGGTCCTATACACATCTAATCTTAAAAATTGTGCTTGCATACATTTCTCTGTTGTATTTCTGTACTACGCCACTTGCTTAGGCCTCTATTATTATTAATTGTGCGTCCATGATAGTATTTTTTTTTCTGCGTCACGAGGCCGTCCCAGACCTCTATTAACTTATTCATCTTCCTTTGTTTGCTGGAGCTGCAACAGTCTAACTACGAAATATTAAGAACCCACATTAAAATTCACTTTTGATAGTAGTTACGCAACTCACTTTACGATGACTAATCAAAACGTTCTTTTGTTTCCTTCAGCAAACATCTTTCAGAAGCAACCACGGCCTATCAAGCAACAGCAATGGAATTCTCTGCAACTGATTGAATATACTTTGACGTATAGAAGCAGAGTTCAAGTCGAATGGTGAACTCCGGTGGCCGCACTCTTTATACAAGGTAAGCACAGCAGCCTAGATCTACAAAGCCTTCATAGCAATGCATTAGAAATCAGTCGCCATAACAGGTGTCAGTAACGCAGTAGGCACATCCATATAGACACCACTTGAACACGGAACTATAACAACTGAAATATACCAGGTATACTGCACTCGTAAACCTGTAGTGTTAGCTTTATTTGTGAAACGAGAGAGGGCCATATTATCAAACCTTGGCAACAAAATTATCGCCACTTTATCAGCAGCAAACTGCCGCTAAAGTGGCCATAATAGGTTTGATGATATGCTCTATGGAATTCCAATCGAAGCTCATGTTAGATGTGAAGGACATCTAACATGAGCTTCGTTTGGAATTCCATAGTGCATATTATCAAACCCATTATCGCCACTTTAGCGGCACTTTCCTGCGGATAAAGTGGCGATAATTTTGTCCCCCAGGCTTGATATTATGGCCCAGAGTGACATAATTTCTCTTTCTCTCTTAAACTTAGACACTACTGTCTGCTTGGACGTGTAGAAGAACAGCCCCAGTGAAGTTGTGAAGTCTACTTCCTTATGTGTTTGGCCGCAAGGTTTATACACCGGTAAACTCAGAGGCCTAGATCTACAAATCCTTCATAGGAATGCATTAGAAATAATTCGGCATAACGGGCGTTAGTAACGCAGTAGGCACTTCCATATAAACACCACTTGAATGCGGCACTATAACAAGTAAAATGTACCAGTAACACTGCCCTCGTAAACTGTAGTGTAACTTTTATTTATGATAGTAGAGAGGACCATATTATCAAACCTTGGCAACAAAATAATTATCGCCACTTTATCGGCAGCAAACTGCCGCTAAAGTGGCCATAATAGGTTTGATAATATGCTCTATGGAATTCCAATCGAAGCTCATGTTAGATGTGAAGGACATCTAACATGAGCTTCGATTGGAATTCCATAGAGCATATTATCAAACCCATTATCGCCACTTTAGCGACACTTTCCTGCCGATAAAGTGGCGACAATATTATGGCCAGAGTGCGTAGTGTACAGCAGCTTCTCTGTAAAATCTATAATTACCTCCAAGCAGTTACAACAGTCTGTCAAACAGATCCACAACCTTATTACGCCACTTTTGAGTCACTTTTAACATGGGTAAAGTGACGCAAGGAGCTAGTAAATATACGTCTAACTTTTCTAGTAAAAATCTCACCCCAGACTCTGCGACACAGTTTTAATGTTGTTTTCTCTCTCTCTCTTTCTCTCTCTCACTCTCTGTGACATCATTTCTCTTTCTCTCTTAAACCTAGACACTGCTGTCTGCTTGGATGTGTAGAAGAACAGCCCCAGTGAAGTTGTGAAGTCTACTACCTTATGTGTTTGGCCGCAAGGTTTAAACAACGGTAAGCGCAGAGGCCTAGATTTACAATTCCTTCATAGGAATGCATTAGAAATAATTCGGCATAACGGGCGTTAGTAACGCAGTAGGCACTCCCATATAGACACCACTTGAATGCGGCACTATAACAAGTGAAATGTACCAGGTACACAGCACTCGTAAAACTGTAGTGTAACTTTTATTTATGATAGTACAGAGCACCATATTATCAAACCTTGACAACAAAATGATCGCCACTTTATCGGCAACAAACTGCTGCTAAAGTGGCCATAATAGGTTTGATAATATGCTCTATGGAATTCCAATCGAAACTCATGTTAGATGTGAAGGAAATCTAACATGAGCTTCGATTGGAATTCCATAGAGCATATTATCAAACCCATTATCGCCACTTTAGCGACACTTTCCTGCCGATAAAGTGGCGATAATTTTGTCGCCCAGGCTTGATATTATGGCCCAGAGTGCGTAGTGTACAGCAGCTTCTCTGTGAAATCCATAATTACCTCCGAGCAGTGACAACAGATACGTTACAACAGTCTGACAAACAGATCCACAACCTTATTACGCCACTTTTGAGTCACTTTTAACATGGATGAAGTGATGCAAGGAGCTAGTAAATATACGTCTCATTTTTCAGTAAAAATCTCAACTCCAGACTCTGCGACACAGTTTTAATGTTGTTTTCTCTCTCTTTCTCTCTCTCACTCTCTGTGACATCATTTCTCTTTCTCTCTTAAACTTAGACACTGCTGTCTCCTTGGACGTGTAGAAGAACAGCCCCAGTGTAGTTGTGAAGTCTACTTCCTTACGTGTTTGGCCGCAAGGTTTATACAACGGTAAGCACAGAGGCCTAGATCTACAAATCCTTCTTAGGAATGCATTAGAAATAATTTGGCATAACGGGCGTTAGTAACGCAGTAGGCACTTCCATATAGACACCACTTGAATGCGGCACTATAACAAGTAAAATGTACCAGGTACACCGCACTCGTAAAACTGTAGTCTAACTTTTATTTATGATAGTAGAGAGGACCATGTTATCAAACCTTGGCAACAAAATTATCGCCACTTTATCAGCAACAAACTGCCGCTAAAGTAGCCGTAATAGGTTTGATAATATGCTCTATTGAATTCCAATTGAACCTCATGTTAGATATGAAGGACATCTAGTATCACCTTTTGTTGATAATATGGCCCATTGCTCTTTTTTTTTACCAGTAAACTTAGGTGCATATTATCAAGGACTGGTGTTAAAATTATCGCTGTTTTATTGGCAGGAAACTGCCGATAAAACGGCGATAATGAGCTTCATAATACGGCCTTGTTATTTCCCATAGAAGCCCATGTTAACACCAGAACATAGGCTTCCATGGGAATTAACAAGGACGTATTATCAAGCCCACCCTCCCAACATTAATAAAAAAACATAGGCCCTTGTAAATTCCCATAGCAGCCCAGGTTCTGATGTAAACCTGGGCTGCTATGGGTATTCACAATGGCATGTTATCAAGCCCATTATTGCCGCTTTATCTGTAGTTTCCTGCGGATAAAAGCGACGATAATGTTTCGCCTTTTGTTGATAATATGGCCCATTGCTATTTTTTTGACCAGTAAACTTAGGCGCATATTATCAAGGACCGATGTTAAAATTATCGCCGTGTTATTGGCAGGAAACTGCCGATAAAACGGCGATAATGAGCTTCATAATACGGCCTTGTTATTTCTAATAGAAGCCCATGTTAACACCAGAACACAGGCTTCTATGGGAATTTACAAGGATGTATTATCAAGCCCACCCTCCCAACATTAATAAAAAACTCCAGACAATGCAGGTACCCGGAGCTGGAAGGTCATTTTACATATCACTGCCCCTGAAATGTGGCGTTCCCCGCGACGTGTACGGGGAGAGAGAGAGAGAGAGAGCTCAAAACATATTTTTTTTTTTAAAAGACCCAAGGGGTGCCCCTCACCGAGACTGCGGGGAGCAGGGCCGTAACACCCCCCCCCCCCCCGGTATACTTCAAAATAAAACCAGAGGAGTGCTATTCCCCAGTGCTCGGGGCACCTTACAAGCCCCCATTATGCAGAAAAATTGCCCCCGTAATTTGCCCCTCCGGGACCTAATGAATAAAACAGACTTCTACTTTTTTTTCACCTTTTCCACCGCGTACAAGTACTGCACGAGTACCCCGCCATTTTTTATTTTAAAAATAATAATAATTGAGCCTAAAGATCCATATACCACCCCCTGACCAAGACTATAGGTTCAGAATGTTTCTACCCTGCCCCGTTTCCTTATTTCTCAACTTTGTTTTACTGTTTTCTTGTGACCCTGCTCTCCCGACAAACAACATGGCTACCAACACTTCCTGGTTTGGAGTATTGACAGCCAATCAGCATGCAGCTCCTGCTCGTAATTGTATGTATTTCCATATGCGTACGCCACAATTTTTCTTTAAAAAAATAAAAATAAAAAATAGAGCCTAAACATCCATGTACGACCCCCTGAGGAAGTCTAGAGGGTCAGAATGTCTCTACCCTACCCCCTTCCCTTATTTCTGAACTTTGTTTTACTGTTTTCTTGTGACTCGGTTCTAGCGAGGCACAAGATGGCCACCAACACTTCCTGGTTTCCAGTGTTGACTGACAGTTCACAGCCAATCAGCATGCAGCTCGCGCTCGTAATTGAACAGATTTCAGTACGCGTGCTGAACTCCGTCTCTAGATATCGCAATGATTTTACTTGCACTTTTCTCAGAAACTACTGAACGGATTTACACCATTTAACAAAAAGCACAATCTGCGAACAGAACTCTACCTCTCTGCCAAATTCCGTGTAATTCCGTTCAGCCGTTCGGGCTGTAGCCCTGGCTAAAGGCCCCTATGGAAAATTGCATGGGGAAAACACGTTTTGGGACCCCCCTTTTTTCTCGGCCCCCACTTGATGGATCACCCCCAAACTTTCAGGGAAGGAGCGGAACCGAGCAGGCCATTTTCTTGGAGAAATTCACGAAGATTCGTCCACCGCCAGTAGGATATATATATATATATATATATATATATATATATATATATATATATATATATATACATTTACATACAATTTCAATCGATAATTGCCCCAGCTCCTCAAGGCTACAACTATTATATGTATGGTTTTATGAAAATTAATGTACTTATTGTTTTCTGAGTCAATCGGCATTTTTGCTAGGGGTTTGTATTAAGACTGTTAAGGAAATGGCATAAAATTTGCATTTTTAAGGTAAACTGGTCAACATTTTTAAATCTATAAAAAGTTACATTTCCCCATCTAGAAATAGTGCTTGATTTTACCATGTGTATAGGCCCAATGGTAGAGAGAGCTGAGAGAAAACAACACATGGCACCTAGCCCATTCAAATGTTTTTTTTGTGGAAGACAAAATGTATTTTTGAGCAATTTGTATAGCGGACCCTGTACAGGCCTTACTGTCCCTGACACAGGGTGATTTGGGCGCACTTACAGGAAAGTTCAATGTTGCCAAGCAGGGTCAGTACCTGCACCGCAAACATTTAAACATTTGCTTAGCTTTGATGAGGCCTGATAAGGGTGGGAGGTAGTTGTAAATCAGCAGAGAAATGTTCATGTAGTGTTCAGTGCAGTGTTCGAGCGCCTTAGTGTAGCGGAATGAATGGCCCATTTCATGGTGATACTTGCTTTGTGTTCAGTTTGACTTAATTGCGCGCTTTAAGAATCTGTGCGCGACAGGAAGGCAGCATGTGGGCGGGGCACACAAGCGCGCCCATAAGAGGGAACATAGGTGAGGACCATTTAATGGTGAGCACAAGGCAACTAGAGAACGAAATGTGAAGAAAGTCACAAGAATTGTGCTTCTGCTGGTAAAAAAAAGTTTCCTGTCGCTCTGGTTTATGTAAACAGCAGCCTTTATGATCTGCCTCAAAGTGTTTTGGACAAATGCACAAACCATTACAATTTATCAACAAATTACAAGATCATAGACTATCTTTCTCACTTTATGATGCACCAGAAGACGGAAAAATTGAATTTAATTTCAAAAGGTTTCAGAGTTTTGAATGCATCATTCGTACGTGTGAGTCTCCATTTCTCTGCACGTGTAAATGTGGAGTGCGTGATGCTGTGTGAATCACTGCATCACTCATTCACCTACACTGTAATTGGCATTTGTGTAACACACAGCTGGCACAAGAGTGGAACTAAAGGGCTACTCAATGAACATGTTTTTCACTAGATACAATAATTAAACAGAAACTGCGCTCCCAGATCGTATTAGAGTGTGGAGAATACGGTAATGACAAATAATTATCCACGGTCGCACCTTCTCAGCCCTACAAATCCTATTCCTATGTCACGCTCTGCCCAAAATTACTTCAACTTATTGTACATCTGTATAATGGGCAGGATTACGAAACCGGTTCTTAAGGACAGTGTATCTCAATATGGAGAATAGTTCAATTATTTACATGTGGAACATAAACCTCCTTTTATACATTAGTAGAACAAGACTGAACTCTAAGAATGTTAAAGGTTTCTAGTACCAGTTCTTTGCACGAATCCCTTTACGTGTCCGGATATGGCATGTCTCATGCCTGTCTTTCTCACTTTCGAGTTATAAATTGCCTGCACTCTGCAAATAACTCATTTAAATCTTTTTAGCCACATAAGAATAATAACTCAATAAAGAAAGCTCTACATCAGGATAAAGGGACACAGGAAGACAGATCAGTTCGGCGTCTTTTAGGCTTCTATGTATCAAATGTCAACAGCGATGTTTGAACCTTTTCACTGCTAGGTACGTGCTTAGGCCCCACTAACATTTTTGACCACATAAGGAATCAGGGGCGCAACTAGGTCTTAAGTTCGGGGGGGGGCTGACATGGCATAAAAAGGGGCGTGGTTAACATTGTTAATGGGGGTGGGGCTAAAATGGCAGACAATCAGGATCGGATAATGCTCATGCCAAGCTAAGAAAAAGAAGTGGCAAATTCTGCATTCAAAACTGGACAACAATCAGTTTTATGAGAAGTAAATTGGAGAACAGAGGGTAATGTGAACCATTTATATAACAGGCAAGGGATTTGTTCATCTTGCAATAAAGTGTCACTCAAATACATTATATTGTCTCACAACGATATTATGTAGACGGTTAAAGTTACACCCTTTTTTCTAATGGAATGCCCATGAAACTGGGTCTAAAGAGCCCAGAACAACATGCTACTCTCTGAAAAACATAGACTGTTCACAGATATAATTCACACAAAAAAGGGGATTCTGTCCACCCCCCAAAGACAAAGAAGTAATTTGAGATTTTGCAATGTGTACATTTGCAGTGTTGTTACAAACTACAGTATCAATAAACATTAATTTATTGGCAGTACAGACATTAAAGCATGGTGCTTTAATGTACAGGCATAATAATCATGCTGGAATTCAGAAGGTGCATGAGAAATAATAAAGCATTTACATTTTGATAATATCATGTTACATTTGCTGTTCTTCGCACTTACTACCCCATATGAGGTGTTGAAGCGATTTTTGGTGGGTAGCACACTACTCTGGAACCCAAACAGAATTAGTGGGGACTGATATAGGGAAATATGAAATTAATCTGAATGGTGGAGATCTTAGTCTTTTATTTGTATTGAAAAGGAATAGTGGAGCAATAGAAGAAAGAAGGAAGGGTCTGGAATGTGTTTTTTTGGGGGGGGTAACAGCAGTAGGAAGGGGTTTGGAATGGAGGTGGAAGAGTCAGAGTGAAAGGTTTAGAAAGGCTTATTTGGGCGATCTGAATACTAAAAGAGGTATGAGATGATGGAAGGAGGGGTAGAGGATAGAAGAGTATGGGGTTTAGGATGAATGAAAGAGTGTAGGTAGAGAATATACTGATAGAGGTATGGGGTTAAAAATAGGGCAGTGCATTGGAGAGAGTAGTAGAGTGAGGTTTGAGATGAGTCGGGTGGAGGTAGGGAATATATTTCAAGAGATATATGGTGACATCTAGGGTAGTGCAAAGTAATTAACATAAAGATACTTAAGTACATGAAAGGTATCTAAATGCATAAGGAAGGAAATCTATGTAGAATAAAGTTGCATTTAATAAACTAAGACTTTCAAATGTTGTTGTACTTGTGTGTTTGTGTAAGGTGTTAGATCATTCTGTACAATTACAGACCACTATCCCGCCTGAAATAAAGGAAAAAGCTAAAAACCTGTATTTTCACACTATAGTTCCTTCCACCAAGCTGAATCTGTTATAAGTTTCATATCTATAGCACCAAGAGGCTCCTAGCGTACATGTTTAACAAATGGCCAAATAATACCAAAGAATGAAGAAAATAACAAAATGAGACCACACACAAGACAATTTATCTAGTAAACAAAATATGAAATGAAACTAATAAAAAGTAATTATCACAGTCTAGACTCATGGCCTGGGAACAAACCTGGTGTTATATATCAGCTTAACACATTGGGCCTGGCTTCAGATGGAGGAAATTCTTACAAAGAACCAGTAGCGGTCGGTGGTGGGAGTGCTGCCGGGCGGTGATGTGGGGTGGGGCAGGGTGAGGGGTAGAAAACTATGGAATACGGCCAAATACAGGTAAGTAAACATAAAAATAAATAAAATGAATTTCATTGCACGCACTGCATCGCCAAATGCGATGCAGTGCGCACAACAAAATTTGTTTTATTTATTTTCATGTTCTTAAAATGTGTATTATGATGATGTAACAATTGAATTACTGCACAGTGAATATTTAAGATTGGCAGGTATTATCGGTCTTTATTGAGATAGAGGGTGAATCGAAGAAAAACAAGAAAATAAACTAAAAATCCACAAATAAACTTACAAACCTGTCTACAATACACATACTCCCAATCCAAACCTAGGACATGGTAGACATATTCGGCCATCATCTGTTTTTACAGTACTGCAGACTTCTTTAGAAAGGCCGATCCTACCCCTTGACTGGATGTAGTAGAAGTGGGCCCCATATGCTTCAAACATCATCCCGGACAGGGACACCCCACCTGTGGCACCACTGGCCGGGGCCACTCTGCAGATAAGGGGGCGTGTTCTGCTTCACATCAGCATCACATCTCTTGCAAGGACATGCCAGGGCCACCACCGCCTCAAGGCCACTTGCTGAGAATGCGGCTACGATCTGCTTCGCAACAGCATTACTTGGAAGTACCACCCATCCATAGTACCTGTGCTTTGCAACAGCATCACTTGCAAGTACCACCCATCCATAGCACCTCTGCTTCGCAACAACATCACTTGTAAGTACCACCCATCCATAGTACCTCTGCTTCGCAACAGCATCACTTGCAAGTACCACCCATCCATAGCACCTCTGCTTCTCAACAGCATCACTTGCAAGTAGCACCCATCCATAGTACCTCTGCTTCTCAACAGCATCACTTGCAAGTACCACCCATCCATAGTACCTCTGCTTCGCAACAGCATCACTTGCAAGTACCACCCATCCATAGCGCCTCTGCTTCGCAACAGCATCACTTGCAAGTCCCACCCATCCATAGCACCTCTGCTTCGCAACAACATCACTTGCAAGTAGCACCCATCCATAGTACCTCTGCTTCGCAACAGCATCACTTGCAAGTACCACCCATCCATAGCACCTCTTCTTCTCAACAGCATCACTTGCAAGTACCACCCATCCATAGTACCTCTGCTTCTCAACAGCATCACTTGCAAGTACCACCCATCCATAGCACCTCTGCTTCTCAACAGCATCACTTGCAAGTACCACCCATCCATGGTACCTCTTCTTCTCAATAGCATCACTTGCAAGTACCACCCATCCATAGTACCTCTTCTTCTCAACAGCATCACTTGCAAGTACCACCCATCCATAGTACCTCTGCTTCTCAACAGCATCACTTGCAAGTACCACCCATCCATAGCACCTCTGCTTCTCAACAGCATCACTTGCAAGTACCACCCATCCATAGTACCTCTGCTTCTCAACAGCATCACTTGCAAGTACCACCCATCCATAGTACCTCCGCTTCGCAACAGCATCTCTTGCAAGTACCACCCATCCATAGCTCCTCTGCTTCGCAACAGCATCACTTGCAAGTAACACCCATCCATAGTACCACTGTCCGGCCCACTCAGCAGACACGGGGGCAGGTATGTGTGGCATCACTGCCCCAAGCCCACACAGCTGAACTGAGGCCTAGCACGCGCCCCTGACCACCACCTCCATCACACTTGTGGTGTAAGGTGAGGACACACCAGGTGTTGCAAAACTTCACAGCCATAATTCTCAACGCAGGATCTCTGCTCTCACTTCACCATGTTACCCTACAGCCCACCCAGGAGTGCAGAAACCAAATCAAAGCACCTACATCCATCGATGCAAACATTGTGGGGAACCAGGGCCTAACATTTTATTTCCAACCAAGTAACACCCTTCAGTGGCAAGATTTGTTAAAAATAATAAAATCGGATTGATCATAGAACGGACCAGTCAAGCATTAAATTAAAGAGTTGCTTTCCCCTCGGCTGCTAGCACCTTCCTATTAGAAGTTGGGCCACTGTTGACAGCATCTGGTGACAGCCCCACCCCAGGCACCAACTGTAGGTGCTTCCATTCTCCCTACCTCAATGTGCCGCTTTCATAGCCAGCACGAGCACTGAAACCAGTGCCAAAACCCACTAGGAGCTATATCCGTGCTTACGCACATTCACAGCTCCTCTCCACCCCAACAATCCCTTCCAACCAATGAAGGGGCCCTAGGACGCAATGAGCAGCACTATCGTGCACCCCTATTCACTGTGTCCAGTCAGGAAACTGATAATGCTTGTAAACCTGGGATGTAATGGCGCACAGCGGCGGGTCGCATAAAGAATGACCGTACCTAACCCACAGGACGCGAGTGTGGTGCTCTTCACAGAGCCCTCTAACATTTACCATTGCAATGTGTCTCCCCTTCTCACGTAGATCTGCGGTTTGAGCAACGCTCCAAGTACAGGCTGGATACAAGTAAGGACAGCTCCTAAGGAAAAAAAATCAGTTGAGGTGTTCCTCGAAAAGCTGTGTCCAAAATGCCCAGGGCAGGCGAGGCCTCACTTGAGAGAGTGTGAAGATGTGCACAGCAGGGGTAAAGGGATGGCCAGTGCAGGTGACGCTTTTCCTTTGTAAAGGAATTCCTACTGGCGTCATATCTCCCTGCTGTGCACATCTTCACACTCCATGATGCACAGCACATCAAACGTGCTTAAGTGAAATCTCCTGCTTCAGGCAAGGAAATCACCTCGGTGGCACCCCTCTGAAAGAAAACAAAAGGTAGGGGGCAGGGAGGGTTGCTGAAACCGTCAGAGGATAGCTGCCTCCGGCTGGTTCTGGGCCTCTCTGAAGGGTTCATTAAAATCACAATCTCGGATTGTAAACCATCCGAGAATAAATGTGGAGCCTTAATGCAAATGAAAGTGGGAAAACGGTTTTCATACTTTCCTTATTTTACATCATTGTAAATCAGGAAAGTATGTTGTGCTGTCATCTGAACCTTGGCAGCCCGGGCTGGAGATTACGACGGGGGGGGGCTGAAGCCCGCTCAGCCCAATGGGTGCTGCGCGCCTGTAAGGAATCCATGCCAAAATTGGGTCCTTTTCTTCCATCATCTTGAGGATTCTATAGGTACCAGGGGTTTGTGGATTCCCCTGGAGGTGACCGAGAAATTATGCAAAATACAGCTAAATTTGGGGGTTTGGGGGAAAAGTGGAAAAAAGTGCTGCAGAATAAAGCATCTGTTTTTTTCCCTGCAAATGGTATCAACGCAGGGTTTGTGGTGCTAAAATCACCAGGGGCCTCATTTATGAGGCCTTGCGTTAGTTTTGCGCTTCCGATGCGTCACTTTTTGTGACGCATCGGCGGCGTAAAACATGCCTCCTGATGCGCACTATTTGCAAAGTGACGCATCTAAGCAGATGCGTCACTTTGTAAACCCCTGCGCTACATTATACCTGCGTCAGGTATAATGTATGCAGAGGGGGCGTTCACCCACAAAAAGCCTCGTAATAGTGACGCAGTGAAATCTTTGAGATTTTACTGCGTCACTTTTAGGACGCTGTTGCGTCAAAATCTTGCGCCTGCCTCACAGCAGGCGTAAGACTGACGCAAGCCCTTTCACATGGGGCTTTCCCCATGTGAAAGGAAGCATTGCTGGAGTTGCGTCACTTTTGTGACACACTCCAGCAATGCGTCACTTTTGCGCCTACAGATACGTCAGAAATACTGACGTATCTGTAACTCCTTGCGACATGATGCGTCATATTATAAATATGACGCATCAATCATGTCGCAGGGAGAGCGCAGTGAAAAGTGACGCATCGCTGTTTTCACGCAGCGATGCGTCACTTTTCATAAATGAGCCCCCATGTTCCCAGCGTTCAGGGAGAAGAATTATTTTTTCTGGAAACCAAAATCTTTCGACATTTTCGGCATTTTACTGGGCCTATCTTTTCTATTTTCTGTGCTTCCAACTCCTTCCAGTTAGTGGTAGAAATGGATGTTACACCAATAATGGACACCAGAAAGCTATGCATTTCTGAAAGGGATCATTTGTGTAGATCCTTCAAGGTTTTCCTATAGAAACTAACATTTGAAATAAACATATTGAAATTGAGTTTAAAAAAACAGTAATTTGTGCCTACATTTTCATCTGCAACCTCTTCTAACTATGGCAGATCTTTAAAAGTGAGACCCCTTTGGTTGCAGGGATATATAGGGCTTGTAGGTTCACCAAGAACCTGTGGTACCCAGAGCCAATAACTGAGCTGAACCTTGCAATGGTTTTTCATTGCAAGGTTCAGGAGGATGAGGGCTACTGTTTCTCCTTTGTTCAGTAGGGAGCGGATGCCATCTGTTGCGGCGAGGAAGGCGGTTTTTGTGCTATGGTTTTTTTCTGAAGCCAGATTGGGATGGGTCGAGGATTTTGTGCTCTTCGAAGAAGGTGGCGAGTTGGCTGTTGATGGCTTTCTCGATGACTTTCGCTTGGAACAGGAGCACGGAGATGGGTCTGTAGTTTTTGAGGTCGACGGGGTCTGCCGAGGGCTTCTTCAGGAGGGGGTTGATCTCAGCAGGTTTCCACTCATCAGGGAAGGAGGCGTTGACCACGGAGTGGTTGATAGTGTGGCGAAGCATGGGTGCAATGATGTCGGCGGCTCTGTTGAAGATGTGGGGGGGCAGGGGTCCATGGGGGCCCCGGAGTGGATTTACTTCATCGTCTTCAGTGCGTCTTCGGTTGTGAGGGCTGTCTAGCTGCCAATCATTGGCTTCAGGGTGTCAGGGGTGGCTGGTGGGGGTTCCATGTGTTGGTTGCCTTCGTCAAAGTTGTCGTAGATATTCCTGATTTTGTTGTGGAAGAAGGTGCTGCGTTTGTAGCAGAGGTCTTGTGAGGGAGGATTGTCAGTCGACTCGCTGGTGGGTTGGGCAAACTCCTTGATGATGTTGAAGAGTTCTTTGCTGTTATGTGCATGTGTGCAGATTCTGTCTTCAATTGTACTTTTCCTCGTGTTTCTGATGACCTGGCAGTGGGTGGGGTGGCGGTTTTGAAGTTGTTGTGGGCTTATTTGGATTTGGAGTTCCTCCAGGTCTTCTCGAGGTGGCGGCAGGTACGCCTGGACTCTTGAAGTTCCGAAGAGTGAAAAATAGGCACAGAGGAAACCTATGTATTTCCAAAATGGGAACAAGATATGGAGTTTAGAAACTTTTTTACCTAATGTCTTACATTTGGAAGGTAGAAATGCGGAGAAAGACAACTGGCAATAACACTTGTTCTACTATTCTGTGTTCCCCTAGGTCTCCTGATAGAAATGGTACCCTCACTTATGTGGGTAGGCCTAGTGCCTGTGACAGTAAACGGACCAATACGCAACTTGGACCCATCATGTTTTTCCACAAAAAACTGACCCTTTTATTGCAAAGTGCCTAGCTGTGGATTTTGGGACCTAGCTCAGCTGGCATCTAGGGAACACTAGTCACCCAGGGGATTCCAGGATGGGGTGACTTGTGTGGCTCTCACCAGGTACTAAAAAAAACATTTTCTCACCTTTCTGTGATGAAAAGTTCTGGAATCTGCGGGAAGCCACAAACTTTGATACATCTAGCATTTCCCCAAATTTCCCCCCAAAAATGGTACCTCACCTGTGCGCCAGGCATCGGGCCAAAATGCAACATGGACCTATCATATTTTCCACAGAAAACTGACCCTTTTTTTTTGCGAAAAGTGCCTAGCTGTGAATTTTGGGCTCTAGCTTAGCCGACACCTATTGGAAACCTTGGAAACCTGTAAATTTTTTAAATTTAGAAACCATGGGGACTCCAGGATGGGGTGCCCTGTGTGGCTCTCACCAGGTACTATTAACCATAATCCCTTGCATAGCTGAAACTTTGCCAAATGAAACAAATTTTCCTCACATTTCTCTGATGAAAAGTTCTAGAATCCGTGGGGAGCCACAAACTTCCAACCACCCAGCATTCCCAAAATTCTCTTGATAAAAGTGGTACCCCACTTGGGTGGGTAGGTCTAGTGCCTGCAACAGGAAATGACCCAAAACACAATGTGTACACATCACATTTTTACAATGAAAACTGACCCTTTTTTTGCAATGTGCCTTTCTGTGGATTTTGGGCCGTAGCTGAGAAGGTAGCAATGGAAACCTAGCATACCTGTACATTTTTTAAAACTAGGCACCCAGGGAAATCCAAGATGGGGTGACATCTGTGGCTCTCACCAGGTTCTTTTACCCAGGGTCTGTTGCAAAGCTTAACATTTGTGAGAAAAAAAACATATTTTCCTCGCATCTTGGTGATGGAATGATGTGCAATATGTGGGGATTCAGAATCCTCCACTTATCCAGCCTTCCCCAATGTCTCCCAATAAAAATGGTACCTCACTTGTGTGGGTCGGCCTAGTGCCCATAACAGGAAATAGCCCAACACACAACGTGAACACATCACATTTGTCCAGTGAAAACTGACCTTTTTTGCAAGGTGCTTAGCTGTGGATTTTGGGCCCTAGCTCAGCCGGTGCCTAGAGAAACCTAGCAAACCTGTAGATTTTAAAAACCTAGATACCTGGGATATCCAAGATCGGGTGACTTGTGTGGCTCTCACCACATTCTGTTACCCAGCGTCCCTTGCAAATCTCAAACTTTGTTAAAAATAAAATCCTCACAAATCTGTGATGGAAAGTTCTGGAATCTGTGGGAAGCCACAAACCTCCATCCACCAAGTATTCCCTCCAGTCTCCTTATAAAAATGGTACCTCACTTCTGTGTGTAGGCCTAGTGCCCGTGACAAGAAACAGCCCAAAACACAACTTGGACACATCACATTTTCTAGTGAAAATTGACCCTTTTTTTGCAATGTGCCTAGCTGTGGATTTTGAGCCCTAGCTTAGCCGGTACCTAGAGAAACCTAGCAAACCTGTAGATTTTTAAAAGCTAAATACCCAGGTTAATCCAAGATTGAGTGACTTGTGTGGGTCTCACCACGTTCTGTTACCCAGAGTCCCTTGCAAATCTTAAACTTTGTTAAAAAAATAAATTTCTCATATTTCTGTTATAGAAAGTTCTGGAATCTGTGGGGAGCCACAAACCTCCACCCACCCAGCATTCTCCCAAATCTCCAAATAAAAAGGGCATCTTATTTGTGTGGATAGGCCTAGTGTCCGTGACAGCAAATGGCCCAAAACACAACATGGACACATCACATTTTCCAGTGAAAACGGACCCTTTTTTGCAATGTGCGTAGCTGTGGATTTCGGGCCCTAGCTCAGCCGGTAACTAGGGAAACCTAGCAAACCTGTACATTTCTGAAACCTACACACCCAGGGGAATCCAGTGTGGGATGACGTTAATGGCTCTCACTAGGTTCTGTTACCAAGAGTCCATTGCAAACCTCAAACTTGGTTAGAAAATACACATTTTCCTAATAGTTCTGTGATGGAAAGTTCTAGAATTTGCAGGGAGCCACATGCTTCCACACACCCAGCATTCCCCCGAGTCTGCCAATAAAAATGACACCTCACTTGTGAGGGTAGATTTAGTGCCTGCAACAGGAAATGGCCCAATATTTATTGTGGAGACTTCAAAATTATTTTTCATGAAACAACTTGCTTTTGCAAG
This sequence comes from Lissotriton helveticus, assembly GCF_964261635.1. Lineage (NCBI taxonomy): Eukaryota > Metazoa > Chordata > Amphibia > Caudata > Salamandridae > Lissotriton > Lissotriton helveticus. The sequence goes on along the minus strand of NC_136070.1, from coordinate 626,064,231 downwards.
GGAGTCACCTGTGCTTTTGGCCCCGGGCTGCAAGGCCATCTAGGGAAACATTCCAAATCCAGACACTTCTGAAAACTAGACACCTGGAGGAGTCCAGGGAGGTGTAGCTTGCATGGATACCCCAATGTTTTCTTACCCAGAATCCCATACAAACCTCAAATGTAGCTTAAAAAAATCACATTTACCTCACATTTCTGTGTGGGAAAGTTGTGGGATCACCAGACCGACAGACATTTTCTACCACCCAGCAGTCCTTCAGGTCTCTCGATAATAATGATACCTCACTTGTGTGGGTGGGCCAAGTACTCATGGCAGGAAAGAACCCTAATCATATCCACGTCAAGCAACAATCCACACACACTGCCAGCGAAGCGCTTGTCCACACAGTGCCAGCTAAGCACATGTCCACACAAACCACCTGCAAAACGAAAGAAATCCTTGTGTCTTGTGGGTTTGCTGCCCTCCCGCTGGGCAGATCAGGGGTAATAACCCCCATATGCACTCCTGGGTGGGCAGAAAGACTGTCCCTTTTTTGTTTGGGGGGTGTGGATATTTGCATACCCATTTTGTGCAGCCCCAACCTTTACATATTCAAATCAAAAAATCCCTGTTGCCTAGTGTGCTTTCTATCACTCCCCCAGGCACAGATCAGAGTTAATACCCCCCCTGCTGCCTCCCAGGGTACAGAAACGCCACCTCTTTTGTGTTGGGGTGGAGGCATTGGTATGCCCATTGTGGGCAGCCCCACCCCTCTTTTATAAGAAAAAGAAAACAATCATCCATGGTGCCCAGTGGGCTTTCTGCCCCCCCTCTAGGGGGGGCAATTGGAGCAGAAAGACTGTGTCAATTGTGGGGACACTATAGTGCTAATGTAGGGTATCCCCCAGCCCTAAGTACTAAAATAAAAATGATCACTGGTGTCTAGTGGGCTTGGAGCAGATTGGGGATAAAAAAAACATCTGCCTCCAGAAAGACTGTCCCTTTTGTGTTGGGGTGGGGGCATTGACATGACCATTGTGGGCAGACCTCATCTCTCTTTTATATAAAAATATTAATAAATTATCCCTGGTGCCAGGTGTGCTTTCTACCCCCTCCCCCGGGGGCAGATTGGGGGCTATTGCTCCCATCTGCACCTCAGTGGGTACAAAAAGACAGGCAAGCATTTGGAAGGGGCAGGGCATTAATGTACCCATTTAGGGCAGCCCCATCCCTAAGTACTAAAAACGAATGCCAAGTGTCTAGTGTGCTTTCTGCCTCCAGGATGGGCAAAAAGACTGAATTTGCCCAAAATAATATGTTGGGGCGAACAAAGGCATTTGCCCAAGGGGGCACTCCCCCCTCTCTGGTGTCTAATGGTGGATCCTTGCTTGGGGATCACCTTTCTGCGATGATCCCAAAGCAGGGATCTACTAGGGAATGGATTACCATTAGAAAGTGGAGATTCTCCCCTTTCCAATTATACCTCTCCCGTGTGTTTCGGTGCTCTGGGGACTGAGATAGCCCCACAATCACTGAAAAAGTGAAACCGTAATGACTCGAACGGCTCATTTCAGTTTTAATGTAACGACGTACGCGTGCTATGTGAGTGATCGTCATTACATTGAAAATGAATAAATAAGTTGGGAGGTTGGGGAAGCTCTTCCCCACCTCCTGAGGCAAAAAAAAGTAAATCCCTCCACTGTTTACAACAGACGGAATAGGTGGTGGTGTGCCAAGGACATAGTGGTTACGTCCTTGGCCACCAGTGACACAGCAGAGGACGTAACCGTTATGGCCTCAGCACTCAAGGGGTTAAGGCATGGGCAAAGTGGACAATTGCACAGAGCCCCTAGCTTTATAGGGTCCCTCTGGGAAGGTGATCTCTCTCCATATCACCTCAATATAATTCTCTATCTCAACCTCTCCAACTCTCTAGTGCAATTATAAGTATTTTGGGGGTTCAGGCAAGGCATATATGAGCTGTTTTTGTGTCAATCAGTTCCTGAAAGTTTAACCTAGTTTAATATTGTTGGGGATTACACTTGCTTCAGTTACCACAAAATTCGTAATTACATTCAAAACTATTCCAAACAGGGGGCTCTAAAATATAACTTGTCCAGGGCCTCAAAATTACTTAAGATGACACTGGTCAACACTCATCTCTAACAGCAACCTACTAAAGAAGGGCCCTCTGGAACCCCTCGCTCCTTAGTCTTCCACATGTTAGGATTGATGCTTTTTGTACCTGGTAACTTAATAGACATGGTTTTCACGTACAGCCTGGAAGGGACTACTGCAGTTGGAATGAACAAGACTAAGGGAACCCTCCTCTACTCACCCAGGAAGGTGTGTAAGAACACCGTGGCCTGCTGCATATTCCACAACATTGCCTTGTAATGGAAGATGCCTTAGGACAGAGGATGCAGGTCATGAAGAGGAATTGGGGGAGGAAACTGAAATGGCAAATGATGAGGATGATAGTGGCGTAGAGGAAGGAATGGATTTTCATCAAGATGTCATCTAAAACTTCTTCTCCTGAGTGTAAGTATGGTGTGAGATGTGAAGACTTTGCCTATTATTGCAACTGTTGTTGTGATGATGTGAGGAGGATGTTAATGCAGCATACGAGAAATATATGGCTCTGACAATATCTGGGAAAAATTTTTTGTTTTGTAAGTGTAGCTTTGTTTAGCTGTACACGTTGTCTGTGAGTGTGTTCTCTAGGAGTTGGCAATGGGATTTGTGCCAAATGTATGGTTTCTTAGCTAATTCATCTCTGTGTTGGTCTGTTTTAGATTTCTTCACCATGGTATCTTCATTTGGACATTTCAAAGTTGTGACATTAGCAGGTATATGATGCTGTCCAGATGTATGAAGTGGACATAGATTGTTCCTGGGAATGTCAGTCACAAAGTTTGGGTGTACTGTACAGAACCAGTACCAAGACAGCTTGCACAGTGATAGGATGAAAGTTGCATGGCTTCCATTGGACTTGCTCCTTGTAGTGTGTTGGTCCTTTTTTTATTTGTTTTATTTTTACCAGGAAAAGCAAGAGACATTTTACATAAATGAAGAATAGAGAGAGCAACGAATAACATAGCATAAGTACATCGTACAGGAGGTAATATAGGCATAATTTTTTTTTTAAACAATTAACACAAAAATGGCCTTAACTGGGTTTTGAATCAACCAATACCGCTAGAAATAACTCCCGTTTTCCACTTAGCAATCGGAGACCAAAGAGCCTCCCCGCGGGCCCTGGACCTGATTCCTCTTGTTTGGAATATGGCAGTTTCATATCTATGGACCGCTAGGAAGCGCGCTAGCCACATCTGAAAACTAGGTGGATCTGCTTCTTTCCAACGAGCGGACAGGATTATCCTTAATACTGCTGTGCCAATGAAGATTAATCTTTCTTCAGATTTAATTAAATGTAAAGAATAATCATGACCAAATAAAAATAAAGTTTCTGATTCTGGTATTTTATGGCTAAATATTTCTTCCCAAAAGGATAAAAACATATTTTTGATCAGCTTTAATTCAGGGCAGCTATAAAACATATGAATAAGAGTCGCTGGTCCATGGGAGCATCTAGGACATAAATCGTTCTCTCGTTTACCCCAGGAAAATAGCTTTGCGGGAGTAAAATAGAGGTCAAATATAGTTTTATACAATTGTGCTTTAAGATTACTAGCCATGAGAAGCTTCTGGCTCATCTCAAGTACTCTGACGATGTCTACATTAGGATTATTTAATTTAGTAGACCATTTATTTTCGGTTTTATCTAGGTCATCTTTTTGTTTATTCAAAAGAATATTATATAAAGTTCCAATCCTAGTATTTGTTCTGGGTATTGCATCCAAAATTTCTATTTTATGAAGAGAAATTAAGGATTCTTTGGCTTTTAATATAGCAAAAATTTGCGCAAATTTGAAAAAATCTCCATTTGGCAAGTTATATTTAGCTTTCAAATCAAAAAAGGTAGTACCAAAATCATTTACTAAAAAGTCAGCAATTGTTCTAATTCCTAATTTATCCCATTTTTTTGCAACTAAAGCAAGGTCATGACCAAGAAAGAGATTAGAATACCAAAGAGGCGTATATCGGTTGAGCTTCCCAATCTGCATATGTTTGGCTGCTTTGTTCCAAATTTTCCATGCACTGGCCATTACTTCTCCCTTATAATCTTTATAATTTCTTGCCTCGGTCCTGCGTAGGAGTAAGCCCTTGGCTTGATGACCTAGAAGGAGCTCATATACTGAAGGTATTTCTTCCAAGCCTTCTGCATTTTGTAAACTATACCCATTAATCATAGGAGTGAGTTGTTTTAAGAAAGCTGCCCAGTGATATAGGATTAAAGTGGGTACAGTAAGGCCTCCTCTATCGATCGGTAGCGATAAAAGTGCAAGTGATCTCCGAGTCTTCCCATTTTGCCAAATAAATTTCGATATCAATGAGTTAATAAGCATTAACGTTCCTTGATCAATGGCTAACGGGATCGCTCGAAATAGATAGAGGCATCTGGGCAGCGTGTTCATTTTGACGTAGTTAGCTCTTCCTATGATAGAGAGTTGAAGGCTTTTAATCCTTTCGAAATCATTCTTGATCTTAGTTACTAGTGGATCAAAATTAATTTTTGGTAATAACTTTATATTTGTGCAAAGAACAACTCCCAAATATATGGCTTTTTCAACCCTTCGCGGATCCGGACAGATTGTATTATTAGTGCATAAAATAATGGTCTTTCCTTTGTTAAGGGAATATCCAGAACAGCGTCCAAATTCAATTGTCGTTTTCTCTATTTCACGAATAGCCTCCATCGGGTTAGGTGTAATGACCGCGATATCATCGGCATAGGCCAGCACTTTTGTTTCGAAATGATGATTAATAATAGGTTTAATAATGCGGTTTTCTAATAATTTCAAAATAAGGGGGTTAATATATAGAGCAAAGAGCAGGGGCGAACAAGGACACCCCTGCCTAGTGCCCCTAGAGATGTTAATATATCCGGATAATGACCCAGCTACTAGAATTCTTGCTTTGGGGCGAGAATACATAGATTTGATAGATTGGATAAATTTGGGGCCGAAATTATTGTGTTTCATAACTTCCCAGAGAAACTCCCATGAAACACGGTCAAAGGCTTTCTCAGCATCAAGCAGGATCATCGACATCCGTCCCCCCGTGGCAGCAATGGCATCAAACAAGGCGATAGCCCTACGGGTGTGTTCTGTGGTACCTTTGCCCGGTATAAAGCCATGCTGCCAGGGGGAGACAAGACTCTCAACGACCCTGCTGAGTCTGAGCGCCAACACTTTTGCGTATAATTTGGAGTCCGAATTAATCAAAGATATGGGACGGTACGAAGTTAGCTGTTCAGGGGTTTTTCCCTTTTTTGGAAAGACGATTATAGTGGCCTCATCCCAAGAAGGTGGTGGAACACCATTGTATTGAATCCCAAGGAATAAATCATGTAAAATAGGGCAAAGTTGGTGGCTAAGGGCCTTAAATAAATCAATCGGCAGTTTATCGGGGCCTGCTGCTTTACCAGACGATAATAATCCTAAAGCAGCACTGACCTCTGCTAATGTGATTTCTTTTTCCAATTCTACCTTAGTAACATCATCTAACAATTTCATACCCTCGATGTTAATAGAAAGGTTATCCAAATAATTTGTTATATCCTTTTCAATAGGTGGAGTTTCTTCTGAATATAAATTTTGATAATACCTTTGAAATTGGTGTTTAATATCTATCACGTGAGTAAAAGTCTGCCCATTATCTACAATTGATGAGATATTATTTTTAGCATTTTTCTGGCGTGTGGTAAGTGCCAGTTGTCTACCCACTTTCTCCCCACTTTCATAAACAAGTTTCCTATGTGTTTGATATATTTGGGCAGCTTTCTGACTAAGTTTAGTGTTTAATTCGGCTTTCAGCACTGCTACCTGTAACATCAAATGTCTGGCGTCCTGTTTCTGCGTAATTTTGGCTGTGTGTTCTTCTTCAGCTTTAGCTAGGGCTGCAATTCTTTGATCATATTCTTTTCTAGTTATTTTCCTAATTTTATTTTGAAAGCTGATTGTCTCCCCCCTTAGTGCAGATTTATAGGTGTCCCATATAATATTTCTGGATGCACTATAGCGATTTATATTAAAAAATTCTTCTGTCCAAGTTCTAATGTGATTAATGTATTCAATATTGGATAATAATTTCCTATCAAAGGACCAATAATTCTTTTGATCGGGATTAGTATCATAGGTAATTAGTAATACTAAAGGGTTGTGATCAGAAATTATTTTGGGTAATTTGTTTATGTATGAATCAGATGCCAGATCCCTGGAAGTAAATACATAATCTATCCGAACAAGCTTTTGATGGGGGTGGGAGAAATATGTATAGCCATGATCATTAGGATTATTTTGTAACCAGATATCTGTTAGGCCCAAGCTATATACCAAACTTTTAACAGCGCGGTATACCCTTGGTTTCCTACCAACATATTTCTGTTGTGGCGATTGAGTAAAAAGAGAAGGCAGGAGTGAAATGTTAAAATCGCCACAAAGAATGAGCGGGCCTTGCCAAGTAGCTAGTTCTATTTCCAAAGTTTGGAATATTGCGGGATCATCATGATTAGATCCATAAACGGAACATATGGTGATTCCATTGGCCAACTTAACAATTGCCCACCTTCCATGTACATCAGATAAAAAACGTATTCCCTTCCCAAAACTTGATGTCGCAAAAATTGCGACACCTCTAATAGTTGAGTGTTGTGACGACGAAATTAACAGATTATAACTCTTGAGGTTTAATAAGGCTCTTTTGCTCCAAGGAATATGTGTCTCCTGAATACACAAAATATCAACAGGATTTAGCTTTATTAATTCCCCCAATCTAAGACGCTTATCTCTGGATAGCAATCCTCCTACGTTCCAAGATTGAACAGAAAGTTTACCCATTGTTAATATAAAAAAATTGTCTAATAATTTTACTCCAGTAGTAATCCTTTTCTTGCTGTACCTCCTTTCTCATGGTCTCAAAAATTAAGCTTGCTCTTGCTAATGAACCTGGTTTGTTTTTTATTTTTATCTCCCTTCCCCACACTCCCCCCTTCCCCCAACCCCAAAAATCCCTCCCCAGAAACCCTTCCCATGTGCTTCCCCCTAGTGGAGGCATTCAGACTCTGGGAGAGTCTGTGTGATGAGGTTGCTGCACCTCAACTGAGCTACCGCTTCTAAGCAAAATCAAAATAAAGATACAGTACTGATAAGTAAAGTAAAGTAGGAAAAAAAGATAAGGCAAAAGGAAGTGCAAAATTCATAAATCATATCCATATCCATGTCCATGTCGATGTCTGTTAGCTACATAATTACGATAAAGTGCCAAACGACAATACAAAACAGCAATAGATCAATACCATCCTTCTCAAATGAACCAGTAATTTTGCCAAGATATCAGCATTTCTGTTACGATGCGGACCAAGATGTAATTAGCAATTTCCCCCCCCATTGAACATATACTGATTGTTCCTACACATGTCTGTAACTTTATCTATTATCTATTATCTAGGATATTTCCTCCAGATAAGATTTCGCTTTTATTTCCGATTGAAAAAACTTTGTCTGACCACCATGGATGATTTTTAATCTTGCGGGGTTGTTCAGGAATGCAAGAGCCCCTTTGTCTTGAATTGGTTTAATCAATAGACGTAACCGCCACCTTCTTTCCACGGTAGTGTGGCAAAAGTCTGGCCTTGAAAAAAACAGAAAATCACTAAAGGATACTTTACGGTCAGGTCTCGCTTTATCTGCCACAGCCTGTCTTAGAAGGAAATTTCCGAAGTAAACTAAAATAGCACGGGGGTATACTCCTGGTTTAGATGGTAAATTGAATGGAACTCGGTGGGCTCGTTGAATTTCCATGTCCCAGTTCCAATTTTTAATTTCAGGCATTGACTCACTGAAAAGTTTAACAATGAATGTTCGTATATCTTCCCCCTCAATTTTCTCCGGTACTCCTAATATGCGCAAATTATTGCGCCGCTGCCTATTTTCATGATCTTCAAGCTTCCATTTGATGTCCATCAGCTCTGCCTCTTGAAGCTTAATTTTCTCTGAGTTCTCAGAAGAGTCTTTCTCCGCAGACATCACCCTTGCTTCCATATCTGTAACTCTTTCGCTTATATGATTACAAGTCTTTGAAAGTTTCTTAACAACTCCTTGCATTTTGCGCAAAGCGGCACGTGATCTCCTGCTGTTTAATGCGGCCTCTTCTCGATGGGCCGCTATTGCTTGCAAAATAGTCTCAAGCGCCGTAGGAGGTAACTCCGAGTTACCGGGGTTGACCTCATGAGATGTAGTCAAATGCCTGGGGTTGCCTTGCATAGCTCTAGATCCTGCTTTAGACTTAGCTTTAACAGTATTTATATTTTGTCTCCCCCCCTTAGTTATCATCTGATGAGTAGGGGTGGAGGTCATCCTCCTCTTCCTCCTCTTCTGTAGAATCGTAGCTCTCTGACCATTCCCCCGCAGTATCGGCTCCAGGCTCCCCCGTCTCATCGGAGAAGGAGTAAAACATGCTAAGATCCTTTTCCCCCTCTGAAATCTGAGCGTTTGGTAGTAAGGATGGATTAGGTATTGACCGAGTGATACCTTCACTCGCTATAATCAGTTCAGAGTTAGTGTAGGGGGGCCTAGACAGCAGTTCCTCCGTAGGGGCTAAGACATTCGGTGTTATGCATATAGGCTGGGTTGTGGCCCCTGCGGTCTCTATGGACACATCTGCGAGTTCAGTTTGTACCCCTAGTATGTTGCCGCCTGGGCCGGTGAATGACATGGCGTGCCCTTCTTCTGTTTGACTTGCACTGATCTCATGCTCCTCCGCCTCACCCAGCTCACTATTCAGCAAGGGTACAGTCACAGAAATCTCATTAACAGGCAGGGTGGTAGGAATGACCTCGGTTACAAGCTGTGAGATTACGGGGGCATTTAGAGGTTCCAATACTCCATTGTCTATAATTGAGGCATTATTTATCTGAGGCGTGGGAGATCCTTCAAGGTTCTTGTCCTGATCACTATTTAGAGATGTAGTTAGTAATGACACAGTTTCGGTTTCAGTCTGTGGTTCAACATGTGCCGGTCGTTTCTTTAACATTAATTCAAGTACTGTCTGCCCCCCGGTGGTACTTAGCTTTCTCCTAGAAGCGATGACTTCCTGCCTCGGGGTGTTTGTCACAGGCTGTGCTGGATGCTGTTTCTTTGCTTTCCCTACCTTAACCGGTGCACCGTCGGACTCAACACCATCCAATGAGCCCTCGCGTTGTAGCCTCTCCGCTTCCTTGCGAAGGACTTTGGCTGCCTTCGCAACCCGCGCTCTGGCTGCAGCAGCTGAGGCGTTTTTCGGCGGCGGCATAGCTCTTCTAGGTGTTTGCGTCCTCCCCCGCAGGCGCGGCTGCGCCCTGCCGTCGAAGCCACAGATCACAGCCACGAAGCTCCGCTGCCGGCACACCGACCAAAGCACGGTTAGTACAGCGGGTAATATTCCACTAGATACGATGTGTGACAAAGCCGCCGAGCTCCGACTAGAACCCAGCAAGTCTAAGCGCGTATCTCTGAGTCCGCTGCAATGTGAGAATCCTGGTAGCATAGCGTTCAATGAAAGAAGTGAATAGATGATCCAGGAGTACAAATAGGGTGTAACTTAGTTTTTCCAATCTCACTCAGTTTTCCGCCATTTCCTTACAAGTGATATCAGCGATTATTCCTTTAGACAATATCGTCTCAGTCGCTTGCCTTAATCACTCGATCATCATGTTAACACGGAGCTCAGCAAGGTGCTGCGAAACCGGTCTAACGCTAGACCGCCATCTTGCCTCTGATTCCCCCTTAAAAAAAAAATTGTTTTGTAAGTGTAGCTTTGTTTAGCTGTACACGTTGTCTGTGAGTGTGTTCTCTAGGAGTTGGCAATGGGATTTGTGCCAAATGTATGGTTTCTTAGCTAATTCATCTCTGTGTTGGTCTGTTTTAGATTTCTTCACCATGGTATCTTCATTTGGACATTTCAAAGTTGTGACATTAGCAGGTATATGATGCTGTCCAGATGTATGAAGTGGACATAGATTGTTCCTGGGAATGTCAGTCACAAAGTTTGGGTGTACTGTACAGAACCAGTACCAAGACAGCTTGCACAGTGATAGGATGAAAGTTGCATGGCTTCCATTGGACTTGCTCCTTGTAGTGTGTTGATCCTAATGCAATATGTGTGGCATCATGTGATCCAACACAATGTTGTGTTGGGCCCAGTTCATGCTAGTCTCCCTTCATATTGCCTAAATCCTCCTTGTGTATGAACTGAATGTAGCTGTTGATGTGTCTCCTCATTGTAGGCCAAAGTGCTTGGGGCACATCACTAATATTTGTTTGTGGCCTATCACCAAATGCAATCAACAAAGGATTGGAATGACCTTGTGGTCGGAAACTGTAGTACTGAAATGTGTCTGTTTATTTGATGTGGGATTCCTGTAATGAGATAGGCAATGTGGCTTCATCTGATGATGTAGACCTATTTTAATGTTGCCTATTGTAGAGGATATTGTCAGATGTATCCCCTACTTCCATGTTATGGATATCTGTAACTGATTATGTGATCAATGACACAGAAGATTTGAGTCATATCTTATTTACTATGTTTCTGACATCATGTCAGCCTATGAATTGAACAATGGAATGAAGATGTTATCAGATCAGACACTTGTATGTATGTGTTTTTGTGGCATGGTAGTGATCCTGAGTTGAAAATTGTTTACATATAACATACCCATGCTTCAAAAAATCCCTAGTTTTTTCATTGCAAGTTTACATGGTAGCCAATTTGCATTGGCATATTTGAAAATTACAATGATTTGGTGATGTGTGCATTTAATTAAGTGAACAAGCATAAGGTCAAAAAGTGTACTATAAATTAAACATTGAAAACAAAAGTGAAATAGTTTGCCATGTGGAGAAGTGTGGCTCAGTGGTTAGAGGCGGCAGACCCGGAATCTGAGATCGACCGTGGACCAGGGTTCGATTCCCTGCCTCGGCGGGTCTCGGGCTCATAAATTCCACGGTCTCGACAATTCTCGCTCCGGTGCCTACTCGACTCACGGGGTCACACTCTGCGACTCTGGGCAATAGCTTGCTTAATCTCCACATCGGCCCCTCGCGGCGGGATGCCTGGCTTTCACCTTGTGGATACCCTGCCGGGGTTTCTCACAGGGGAATACCAGGACGGGTTCCCTAAGCAAGCGCGGAGATGCCCCAGGGTAAGTCCTGCGCTATATAAGTTTCATACATACATTCATACACATTGTTGTAGAGTCCAAATTGCCTGGTGTCCAAAGTCCTACATACTACTCCCATCAGATATGTAAAAGTGAGCAGGAACAGTCCACAAAGGGAATGTCTTGCACACACAGAAGGAAATTAGGGTTGAGGTCGCATACAGGTGGGTGTCTTACCATCCCCACCTCCTGGATTTTTGCGTGGATGTCCCCTCTTTATACCGAATGGGGGAAGGGTTTTCAGCTGCTGAAACAGGGGTGCATGCAGGTATGTCCTACTCTGATAGGGACTCCTTTTCTGTGGCTGTGGCAGATGTTGATGGTTTGGATGGACTTTACCCACAGGAAGGGGTAGCTGCAGGTGAAAAAGCCCTACAGAGGGTGATGTTGGTGCCCCACAGCACCCCAATCAGGAAGGCCATGTTGGTGTTGACCTCACCTCAGTTTGGATGCCAGAATTCTCCTGGTATGTGTCCTCTGCAGCTGCCTCATTTTCCAGATTTAGGTAGGTACCTAGCCTATCACACCTTGGGAGTTCTGTTAGACTCCTAGAACTTGGTTGATGGCAGCCTGGGTTTAGTGACCCAAATAGACTCACTCTGTGGGCCCACAGTTACCCTCCCATGAAACCTACCCCCATGGGCTTGTGCCCTTGCCACAGACTGTACCCACCTACTGGTTCCTGGTTCCTCACTGACTGGGGTGGTGATAGCCAACACAGAATCCAGGACTGGCGGACACAGGAAGGTACTGACTATTCGAGGTACACAGGTTGGGGGTGCAGGGGTTGGCTGTGATGTTGCAGCTGGGGTGGAAGGTGTTGTTGTGGGCAGAGCCAGCACCACTTTTGCTGTCTGCCCAGGCTGACCAGATGGGCCAGGACTGTTGTCCACATCCCCATCTCCAGGAGAGTTGTCATCTCTGAGTCTGTTCGGTGTCCAACCTCTGGGCTGGTGCTGTGGCCAATCGACCTATTGAGATATAGAGAACATTGTTATTAGTGGAAGTGAGGTATCTACATCCACATTGTTTGTGTCAAAGTAAGTAGAGACCTTGGCTGAAACTAAATAGGTAGAGATTAGTACTGTCATCTATTTGCGTGGAGTTGAAGCCGTTTAATAGACATTGAAAGACATTCAATACATGTAGTAGATTTCTTCAGCTAATTAGATGTGCTGATATGTGGCATTTTACCTTTAGGGATAGACATGACGTTTCCAAAACATTGCAAATAACACAGTGTTGTCATACATGTATTTGACCATTCCAAGGCCTAGGTCTGTATAATACAATCATACACACACCTTCGGTGTATATTTAGCATTGTTCATCATGTGATTACTGAACACCATTGTAACATGGGAGACAAGTGAAGAGGGGCCAAAGGAGTATAGTATCTTTATCAGAGTTCCAGTCACAGGCCTTTATGGTAGTAGTGGTAGCCTTTCTATCTCAACTTACCAAGACTTGACAAATCGTGACCTGTGTGATCAGGGAACATGAGTTGTACATGGCAGAGAAGTGAGAAGGGGCTGAAGGAGTATAGCATCTTGGTTAGAGTTCCAGTCTCAGGGTCTAATGATAGTTGTAGTGCAATCTATCACAACTTACAAACACTTGACAAATGGTGACCTGCATGATTCGTGAACATCAGTTGTAACTTGGCAGACAAGTGAGAAGGGGCAAAAGGAGTATAGCCTCTTGGTTAGAGTTCCAGTTACAGGGCTTCATGGTATTTGAATCCACTTCAATCTCACATTATCAACACTTTGAAAAAGTTGGTAGCATACCTGTTTGCAACATGCATTTGGAATTGACAATAAATTTACATATTAATACATATAGTGGGTCCTGGTATGATGGTATGTGTGCAACAAATCACCACAACAGGGACGATTGGATGGATTTAGAAACTACACAGTTGGTGTGCTTTTGCCAAGTGGACACGCCTGCAAATCACACTACAAAACACATCCTATCCCTGACCACTATCCCTTGCTTCTCACATATGTTTTACTTAGAAACCCCAACACACTGTCCTGGTCCATGGGGGGTCACTTTTTTGCTGAGGAGTCTATGGAAAATGGTAGTTGTATGACTTACCACTGATCTTGTCTGCAACGGAGTGGGTTTTAGATGTGATCGAGCAGGTACAGCAGTGGCAGGACAAGTACGATCGACACCATGGCAGCACAAGAAATGTAGCCGATCAAGTAGAGCTGAGATTTGCCCTTATATCCCTCCCTTTCTGCCGTCTCAAATGTGGTGGTTGGACAGCCACTGTCACACAGGCTGTTAAACAACTCGTAATTTGGACTGTGGTTTCACTGGTAGTCCTAGCCTCTCCAGGCTCATTGGCCTATTCCGCGACCGAAGCGCATGTATTTGGATGTCAGTGTCACTGGGACTGCAACAGTGTTTCTTTCATGTAACCAAATGTCTTATAATACAGCCGTCGGACCGCCAAGGTTGTAGAGGTGGCACCGCCACTGCGGCCATAGCAGTTCCTGGACCACCAAACTCATAATTAGGCCCTTAGTGCAGATTTTTTTACAGAGATTTCAATATGCTTTAGATGAATTTACAAAAGCAGCCTTTGTTTGGCAGTGTGTGGATATATTTTAAATTTTGTTTGGATCATTGCCCTTTTAAAATCTCTTATAATTATGTGTGAAAAGCAGTTGTTAACTTTTATTTTGATGTGGTTTAAAAATCCATAGTAAGTTGCACTTTGTTTGTTCGATAGCAGTGCATAAATAAGAGGTATGTTAGTTTATGATAGTTACCATTTATGGAGTATATCTGCGTGAGTGGTGGAGGGCACATTTAAAACGTTCCATCCATCATCCATGCTTCACATTGCCTCAGTCTTACATGCAAATATGATTATTCTTCTGTTATTACCGTGCTTGTCATGAAAGAGGAAGGGTTCACAATTGTGTTTAGCACTTAGGTGTTGTGTAATCTGTGCATATTGATAACCTTTATGAGCAGCAAGGGTTTGCCTTTGGACTTCATTAGTACATGATATTAGTGTTTTAACAGTAGGAATTGCTGACAACTGAATTGTATTATTCTCAATTACTTTAGGGAGTTTGTCTTGAATTTTAGTAGTGGCTTTTGGGAACAAGTGCTTGCCTCCTTTTTAGTCTTGAAGTATATGCCTTACTTCTGTCTTTGTAGCATTTTTGGGGTGGTTGTGCTCTATAAATCTAACTACAATATTGTTTGTTTTGATGTAGCCCTTCAATACCAAACATTTGCAAAGTATTCAGTACATTTACAAAATAATATTCTTAGTGCTTTCATTGGTTGTACTTGTTTCTCATGTACAAAGCTGGCCCGGGTGGCCAACTCCGATCCGCCAGCAAAGTTTGGTGAGAGTTGCCAGGGAAAAATCTGCCTCCACAGCAGAGTGGTGTTAACCCCTGCCCATGCCCAAAAAAAAATAGAAAAGACCCACTTATCTGCTATAGCGTCTCTGGACAGCCCTACTCCTCGCCGTGGTCTTTCCTCCTCACCGTCCTCGTCCTCACCGGTCGCAAACCCCTACGCTGTAAGTAGGGATTTGCACAGTCTACCCAAGATGTACAAGCATATTTTTTATTGGGAGGGGGAGCAGTGTGGAGTTCCTCAGAGTTTTTTTTAATTCTAAAACTATGCCCAGGGTTAGTGCAAGGCAATTGTCTGCCTTTCTGTGATGTGATATATGTGGCTCTTTGTGACATGTTGTCTGAAAATAGCATCATTTTAAAGATAATCCTTTTGTAAAAAATATGTATTATGTTTGCTAACATAACATGCTTTGAGGAATTTTACATTTTATGCTTACATATGTGCTAGTGCTTTGTGTTGCACTTAATTTTTTTCCATTTGTATTTGATGTTGTTGTGGTTTGAGTCAGGTGGGCTGACACCTTTTCTGTTGGTAAGACAATGTTTGTTGTAGCTTCATGTTAAAAAAATATGTTTAGTTAGTTTTGGGGGTGGAGGGGTTTCAGGTTTAACTTATAGTTTTTTCGTTATACACCAGTTTTTTTACTTGAAAGTGTTATTTTAGGCTACTTTGTAGTTAAGTTAATTTATTAACTTACTGGTGATGGTGCTGTGTTATTTTGTAAAAGCCTATTTTGTAAAAACCTTTCCTCTGGTTTTTGTTTACGCAGTCCAGCAGACTGTCATTTTCTTATAGTTGTTATGTTTTACCAGTGAAAAATAGCAAGGTTTGGTGTTATTTTTATAGGGGCATATTCTCAAGAACGTGTGATAACCATCTCAAAAGTAAGTTAACGCAACCTCCAACATCGCAGTCTATTGCGGGAAAATTACACCGTGTTAACAAATCATTCTCAACAAGGTGGCACCATGCGATAGTCTCCAGAAAAAGCATCAACTGGCAGCATTCAAATCAACTCCACGCTGCAAAAATGCAAAACGCGAACACAAAAAAAGTTTCAATGAGGCCCATCGCGATACAAAAATCTGTGAAAACCAGTGACAGGCCTGCAATTCACACTCGTCAGGTGGGAAAAATCACCATAAAAGTAGAAATAACCTGACAAACAAATGCCAAACAACAGCAAAGCACAATGAATGTTGCTGGAGCAAGTACGGAGGAGAACCAGAACCCCACAAGCCCCCCGGGGGACCAGCCTGGGATCTCGGGTCAGGGAAGGCCAAGGAGAAGAAGAGTAGGAAGAAGCGGTTCAGTCCACAGGAAAACAGGATCCTGATAACGGAGGTGGTCAAACACCATCAACAACTGTTTGTCACCTCCACTGTGTTATTGGCAACCAAAAATGGACTATGGAAGTCCATCGTGGACAAGGTGAATGCAGTGTCAGTTCTGAAGAGGACAATGGAAGACCACCACACCTTCTACCCCGACGCCCTCAAAGAGTTAATTGACAACCTCTGCAGCCCACCTCCAGAAGCAGGGCAGCCCAGCTGCAATGAGTATACCCCACCCCTTGCACAGATCACACAGCACGCAGCATCCACCATCACAGATGCCTCCCAGGACACCCACAAAGAACACATGGCCTTCCAACGCCGTGTGTTGGGATGCCAGGAGCAGCTGGCTAAACAGGTATAGGGTGGGTTACGAATGCATGGCAGACAAACTAGATGCCATACGTGGGTGTCTAAGTCCCAGCAGGGACCACTCATGGTCAATAATGGACACCCCTGGAGACATGACTCAGAGATTAGAACAACGGTCCAGTCAGAATGGCTCTAGCAATGTAACCCGGGAGTTGGGACACTGCGGAAAGAGTGACTGCCACAGCTTCACGCCAGCGAGTCGTAGCTGGGTTCCTCAATGACCTCAAAACCATCCTCATGACATTGCTGCCACAAGTCCTGGGGCTGATACATGCTGCTGCTATCACTACATCCACATCTCCGCCCCCTGAAGTGTCAGTGTCACACAGTGTGGCAGACATTCCACCTTCGGCTTCTGAGGTTTCACTGCCACACAGAGCTGGAGAAAGGCAGCACCACCCACACATGAGGCACATGAAACAGCGGTAGACGAAGATGCGGATGAACCTGCCTTCGTGGTATGATGGACGCAGTAGCATGCATCTCCGCCATATGACCGGTTTCTGCTTGGTTCTGCCCTCTGCATCATCACCTTCCACTGCCCCCCCATGCACCCTGCGACACTCACCTTGGACCTCGACATGGACTGCCATATACTGTGTGACTGAACACCTCCTCTTCCTTTGGACTTGTCATTCCCTGAAGGACTCTGGCTGGCCCTCCACAGGCCAACATTGTAAAGTGGGGTTTTAATGGACCTGTACTGCTCCAGATGCAACATTCTATTGAATGTGTATTAAACATTCCGAATCACACAGATGTGTTGTGTCTATGGTATTTCACGTGTGGTAGTATGGATGAATGTAGGGTCAGTGAATTCCTCTTACATCCATGTGGCTCATGTCGTTGGACTTGGGTCACAGGGTGACACATTGCCGAATGTTGTCCGGGTGGCGCTGATGCAACAACAGGGGGACACACATTTGTTACTTCCTTGTCCAGTCCCGTATGGAACAACGCCTAGAGACCTGGGGTCATTGTTCAATCCCTTACGCTGGACCGGCATACGCCAGGCCAGCCCACTACGCTTACGCACACAAGGGGGGACGACAACGCTACATGTGCCAGGACTTCCTGGTAGTGATCTGCTTATCACAGGTCTAGTTGTCACTTGTCAGCATGCCACAGCCACTCCCTCACGGCTGGTATACACCCATACCACACCGATCCAGCACACGCGTCACAGGACATGTGACCCTGCCAATAAAAAGGGCCTGGCGCACGTGCTTGACGCCATTTCCAATCATTCTCGGGGTGTATCTGTGTGGTGTGCATGTAGGCATGGGGGCCCAGTGGCCTGCGACATCACATTCCACAATACCCAATCATAGAGGGTCCATGACTTGCGGGGCACAGACTTGGTGGTACTGGATACACTGCGGCCGGCACAGGCACACTGCCATGGGACGGTGACTTTCGGTGCACTGAGGTAGGGGCACCTTAAGTGCTGAACGGGTGTGCAGCCTGCGATGATGCCCCATCCCGGCGGTCCGGACTGCTCAGGTTTTGTGTGCCCTGGTAGACCACAGTGTAAGCCTGAGCAAGCGGACAGTGGTTGCCTACCACCACGTGGCGTCGCCTCCTGGATGACAGAGTTAGTGGCACCTATGAGGCTGAGCTGGTGTGCAGCCTGCGATTATTATGCCGGGTGCACTGGTACAAAAGGGGGTGGTGATGGACTGGGCATCTGAATCAATCAAACACTCACACCCAGTCAAAAGATCTGGGTTTAATCCATCACCGTTCTTTAGCCCACTCTGCCACCCCAGTTCAGACATGGCTATATGCAAATCAGTCTGACCCTGTGCCTCATGGGAACAGTTCAGCCCGAACTGCCAAGCCATGTCTTCCCTGGACCGGAAACAAGCTTCCGAGGACCGGTTTCTGGCATTCCAGCCGTCTTCAGCCCGGCTTGCTTGAATCCAGTGGCAAAGTGAGCAAGGGACTCATGTCTGAGCATACCCTGCCACACTTATGGCGGCCAAAAGCGGTACAAAAGGGGGTGGTGATGGACTGGTCATCTGAATCAATCAAACACTCACACCCAGTCAAAAGATCTGGGTTTAATCCATCACCGTTCTTTAGCCCACTCTGCCACCCCAGTTCAGACATGGCTATATGCAAATCAGTCTGACCCTGTGCCTCATGGGAACAGTTCAGCCCGAACTGCCAAGCCATGTCTTCCCTGGACCGGAAACAAGCTTCCGAGGACCGGTTTCTGGCATTCCAGCCGTCTTCAGCCCGGCTTGCTTGAATCCAGTGGCAAAGTGAGCAAGGGACTCACGTCTGAGCATACCCTGCCACACTTATGGCGGCCAAAAGCGGTACAAAAGGGGGTGGTGATGGACTGGTCATCTGAATCAATCAAACACTCACACCCAGTCAAAAGATCTGGGTTTAATCCATCACCGTTCTTTAGCCCACTCTGCCACCCCAGTTCAGACATGGCTATATGCAAATCAGTCTGACCCTGTGCCTCATGGGAACAGTTCAGCCCGAACTGCCAAGCCATGTCTTCCCTGGACCGGAAACAAGCTTCCGAGGACCGGTTTCTGGCATTCCAGCCGTCTTCAGCCCGGCTTGCTTGAATCCAGTGGCAAAGTGAGCAAGGGACTCACGTCTGAGCATACCCTGCCACACTTATGGCGGCCAAAAGCGGTACAAAAGGGGGTGGTGATGGACTGGGCATCTGAATCAATCAAACACTCACACCCAGTCAAAAGATCTGGGTTTAATCCATCACCGTTCTTTAGCCCACTCTGCCACCCCAGTTCAGACATGGCTATATGCAAATCAGTCTGACCCTGTGCCTCATGGGAACAGTTCAGCCCGAACTGCCAAGCCATGTCTTCCCTGGACCGGAAACAAGCTTCCGAGGACCGGTTTCTGGCATTCCAGCCGTCTTCAGCCCGGCTTGCTTGAATCCAGTGGCAAAGTGAGCAAGGGACTCACGTCTGAGCATACCCTGCCACACTTATGGCGGCCAAAAGCGGTACAAAAGGGGGTGGTGACGGACTGGGCATCTGAATCAATCAAACACTCACACCAAGTCAAAAGATCTGGGTTTAATCCATCACCGTTCTTTAGCCCACTCTGCCACCCCAGTTCAGACATGGCTATATGCAAATCAGTCTGACCCTGTGCCTCATGGGAACAGTTCAGCCCGAACTGCCAAGCCATGTCTTCCCTGGACCGGAAAGAAGCTTCCGAGGACCGGTTTCTGGCATTCCAGCCGTCTTCAGCCCGGCTTGCTTGAATCCAGTGGCAAAGTGAGCAAGGGACTCACGTCTGAGCATACCCTGCCACACTTATGGCGGCCAAAAGCGGTACAAAAGGGGGTGGTGATGGACTGGGCATCTGAATCAATCAAACACTCACACCCAGTCAAAAGAACTGGGTTTAATCCATCACCGTTCTTTAGCCCACTCTGCCACCCCAGTTCAGATATGGCTATATGCAAATCAGTCTGACCCTGTGCCTCATGGGAACAGTTCAGCCCGAACTGCCAAGCCATGTCTTCCCTGGACCGGACACAAGCTTCCGAGGACCGGTTTCAGGCATTCCAGACGTCTTCAGCCCGGCTTGCTTGAATCCAGTGGCAAAGTGAGCAAGGGACTCACGTCTGAGCATACCCTGCCACACTTATGGCGGCCAAAAGCGGTACAAAAGGGGGTGGTGATGGACTGGGCATCTGAATAAATCAAACACTCACACCCAGTCAAAAGATCTGGGTTTAATCTATCACTGTTCTTTAGCCCACTCTGCCACCCCAGTTCAGACATGGCTATATGCAAATCAGTCTGACCCTGTGCCTCATGGGAACAGTTCAGCCCGAACTGCCAAGCCATGTCTTCCCTGGACCGGAAACAAGCTTCCGAGGACCGGTTTCTGGCATTCCAGCCGTCTTCAGCCCAGCTTGCTTGAATCCAGTGGCAAAGTGAGCAAGGGACTCACGTCTGAGCATACCCTGCCACACTTATGGCGGCCAAAAGCGGTACAAAAGGGGGTGGTGATGGACTGGGCATCTGAATCAATCAAACACTCACACCCAGTCAAAAGATCTGGGTTTAATCCATCACCGTTCTTTAGCCCACTCTGCCACCCCAGTTCAGACATGGCTATATGCAAATCAGTCTGACCCTGTGCCTCATGGGAACAGTTCAGCCCGAACTGCCAAGCCATGTCTTCCCTGGACCGGAAACAAGCTTCCGAGGACCGGTTTCTGGCATTCCAGCCGTCTTCAGCCCGGCTTGCTTGAATCCAGTGGCAAAGTGAGCAAGGGACTCACGTCTAAGCATACCCTGCCACACTTATGGCGGCCAAAAGCGGTACAAAAGGGGGTGATGATGGACTGGGCATCTGAATCAATCAAACACTCACACCCAGTCAAAAGATCTGGGTTTAATCCATCACCGTTCTTTAGCCCACTCTGACACCCCAGTTCATACATGGCTATATGCAAATCAGTCTGACCCTGTGCATCATGGGAACAGTTCAGCCCGAACTGCCAAGCCATGTCTTCCCTGGACCGGAAACAAGCTTCCGAGGACCGGTTTCTGGCATTCCAGCCGTCTTCAGCCCGGCTTGCTTGAATCCAGTGGCAAAGTGAGCAAGGGACTCACGTCTGAGCATACCCTGCCACACTTATGGCGGCCAAAAGCGGTACAAAAGGGGGTGGTGATGGACTGGGCATCTGAATCAATCAAACACTCACACCCAGTCAAAAGATCTGGGTTTAATCCATCACCGTTCTTTAGCCCACTCTGCCACCCCAGTTCAGACATGGCTATATGCAAATCAGTCTGACCCTGTGCCTCATGGGAACAGTTCAGCCCGAACTGCCAAGCCATGTCTTCCCTGGACCGGAAACAAGCTTCCGAGGACCGGTTTCTGGCATTCCAGCCGTCTTCAGCCCGGCTTGCTTGAATCCAGTGGCAAAGTGAGCAAGGGACTCACGTCTGAGCATACCCTGCCACACTTATGGCGGCCAAAAGCGGTACAAAAGGGGGTGGTGACGGACTGGGCATCTGAATCAATCAAACACTCACACCAAGTCAAAAGATCTGGGTTTAATCCATCACCGTTCTTTAGCCCACTCTGCCACCCCAGTTCAGACATGGCTATATGCAAATCAGTCTGACCCTGTGCCTCATGGGAACAGTTCAGCCCGAACTGCCAAGCCATGTCTTCCCTGGACCGGAAAGAATCTTCCGAGGACCGGTTTCTGGCATTCCAGCCGTCTTCAGCCCGGCTTGCTTGAATCCAGTGGCAAAGTGAGCAAGGGACTCACGTCTGAGCATACCCTGCCACACTTATGGCGGCCAAAAGCGGTACAAAAGGGGTGGTGATGGACTGGGCATCTGAATCAATCAAACACTCACACCCAGTCAAAAGATCTGGGTTTAATCCATCACCGTTCTTTAGCCCACTCTGCCACCCCAGTTCAGATATGGCTATATGCAAATCAGTCTGACCCTGTGCCTCATGGGAACAGTTCAGCCCGAACTGCCAAGCCATGTCTTCCCTGGACCGGACACAAGCTTCTGAGGACCGGTTTCAGGCATTCCAGACGTCTTCAGCCCGGCTTGCTTGAATCCAGTGGCAAAGTGAGCAAGGGACTCACGTCTGAGCATACCCTGCCACACTTATGGCGGCCAAAAGCGGTACAAAAGGGGGTGGTGATGGACTGGGCATCTGAATCAATCAAACACTCACACCCAGTCAAAAGATCTGGGTTTAATCCATCACCGTTCTTTAGCCCACTCTGCCACCCCAGTTCAGACATGGCTATATGCAAATCAGTCTGACCCTGTGCCTCATGGGAACAGTTCAGCCTGAACTGCCAAGCCATGTCTTCCCTGGACCGGAAACAAGCTTCCGAGGACCGGTTTCTGGCATTCCAGCCGTCTTCAGCCCGGCTTGCTTGAATCCAGTGGCAAAGTGAGCAAGGGACTCACGTCTAAGCATACCCTGCCACACTTATGGCGGCCAAAAGCGGTACAAAAGGGGGTGGTGATGGACTGGGCATCTGAATCAATCAAACACTCACACCCAGTCAAAAGATCTGGGTTTAATCCATCACCGTTCTTTAGCCCACTCTGACACCCCAGTTCATACATGGCTATATGCAAATCAGTCTGACCCTGTGCCTCATGGGAACAGTTCAGCCCGAACTGCCAAGCCATGTCTTCCCTGGACCGGAAATTAGCTTCCGAGGACCGGTTTTTAGCATTCCAGCCGTCTTCAGCCCGGCTTGCTTGAATCCAGTGGCAAAGTGAGCAAGGGACTCACGTCTGAGCATACCCTGCCACACTTATGGCGGCCAAAAGCGGTACAAAAGGGGGTGGTGATGGACTGGGCATCTGAATCAATCAAACACTCACACCCAGTCAAAAGATCTGGGTTTAATCCATCACCGTTCCTTAGCCCACTCTGCCACCCCAGTTCAGACATGGCTATATGCAAATCAGTCTGACCCTGTGCCTTATGGGAACAGTTCAGCCCGAACTGCCAAGCCATGTCTTCCCTGGACCGGAAACAAGCTTCCGAGGACCGGTTTCTGGCATTCCAGCCGTCTTCAGCCCGGCTTGCTTGAATCCAGTGGCAAAGTGAGCAAGGGACTCACGTCTGAGCATACCCTGCCACACTTATGGCGGCCAAAAGCGGTACAAAAGGGGGTGGTGATGGACTGGGCATCTGAATCAATCAAACACTCACACCCAGTCAAAAGATCTGGGTTTAATCCATCACCGTTCTTTAGCCCACTCTGCCACCCCAGTTCAGACATGGCTATATGCAAATCAGTCTGACCCTGTGCCTCATGGGAACAGTTCACTGGTATGTCATCTGCCATGGCAAAATCAAGACCCAGATTTAAAAGTGTGACCTGGTGGCCTGCAAAATGGGACTGCATGATGTGGAGGGTATTATGTCCGCTGGCCCTGGGCTTGTGGCTTGCAGCGGCATGTGATGGGCCCTCTTTTCTACATGCCGGTGGTGGAAGTTGGGCAGTGAGGCCTGGGTGCACAGGGATGGGCATGCACCCCTGGGATGCGGGAGGGGCAGGTGTGCAGCTACCTGGGTGTGCAGGGACGGACAGGCGATGATGTTGTGTGCAATGTATGTACTGTGCCATGCATGTACCTGGACTCTGTTTCAAATGATGGGTCTGTCTCAGTTGTGGGAACTGGTGAACTGTACTACATACCGGCACGTGGTTGGAGACACACCAGTGGCAGCAGGTGAGCAGTGTGGCATGGGTGTGCAGTGTCGACACTCTCTCTATCTGTCCTTCTCTTCTCTTATCTGTGTCTCTCTCCCCCTCTCTGTCCATTTATCTCCCTCTCTCCCCCTCTCTGTCCGTCTATCTCTCTCTCCCCCTCTCTGTCCGTCTATCTCTCTCTATCCGTCTATCTCTCTCTCTCCCCCTCTCTGTCTGTGTGATATTCTCTACTGCTAAAAATGTTAGCCTACTTGGGTTCCATGCCTTCAAGGATCTGGAGTGTTGTGAGGTCATTGGGATTTTGAAGAATGCTGCTCAGTTGAAACCGACTCTTGCAGCTGTTGGATGAGATCCTTTGTAATGAATAAACTTCATGAATAAATCTACTAAGTTTCATCTTTTATATGGAAATTCTACACTGGCGTAGTTGGCAGCTTCAAAGGATCTCAACTCAGAAACCAACTTTCTATCTCTTCAAAAGAAGAATTTTCTACAACTTCCTGTATTAAAATAAAGTGATGATTTCATCATTCATCATCCTTTCATCATTCACCATCCTTAAATAACTTTCCAATTATTCATCCTGATTGTCGTGCTGCTTCTGCTTTGCATGAGGAGTTCAACAAGGATGGTACATTTTAATAACTTTGTTTGAGATCGTAATTGCTCAACGTGTAAATGTGTTTATTTGATTAGCACTTCGTATTTTAAAAATAAACACTAGCACACTCACAGATCTCATGTTTGATCAGCGGAGTGTACAGCCTTCCAACGAGTTCTTGTAGCGAATCCGCCATCAAGGGATTTCTCGTGAGCAAGCTCAACGCGCTGCGCAAAAGGAAGGCGTTCCTGTGTCTTCAACGCCAACACTTGACGTATTGCGTAACGACGTAAATGCGCAACTATGTCTTCACTCCATTCGTGATGATGTCACGGCAGCCATCTTTGTTCAATTAGGCTGCTAGGCAACATGGAAGCACGATCTCTTCACTGCGGCGCTGATTTTCATTTCAGTGATTCGCACACGAGTTTGAAGGAACAATACAGTGAATTGTTGATCATCAAGTGCAAATACCATTGACAAAAGAAATTCGACACCGATTTGCACGCTTACATGCTTTTGGTAAAGTACCACATTAGGACTTGAAGTACATGGTCATCCCATGTTAGTATGTGTTTTATGCCACAGCGATTCACACGCATCATACATTTTGATGTTTTGAGAAAAATATCATATATGTTACAGTTTTCTTTTGCTTCAAGACTGGAACTGCAGTTTCATCTCATGGTAGTGTGTGTTTCACTTCACAGTGATTCATACGCTTCATTTATGGTATCATATATGTAACAGTTTTCTTTTGCTTCACATATCATAATGAATTTTGTGATGTTTTTAATCAAGAAATGTTAGTTTATGATTGTTAAGTATTGGGATATACTTGCACAATTCTTAGATATTCTTTTTATACTACCATTTCACAATGCAGAATGTAACAGCAGCACCTTTCTTTCTTGACAAACCTGGCAATCCTCCAATTAGGTGGAAGAAGAGGAAGAGAGTTTTTGAGAGATAGGCTAAGGTTTGTGGAACCTCTCTCAGTGCAGAAAGGGAAACATCGCTTCTTCTGCATTGTTTGGGGTCCGAAGGACAAGATGTGTTCGATCATTTACCAGAATTATCAGCATCTAAGGCTAAAGGTTTAAATGAGTATGAAGTTTGTATTTGTGAATTGGACAAACATTATCTGCCAAAAATAAGTACAATACTTGAAAGGTATCATTTTGGTAAGCGTACTCAAAAGGATGGAGAAACAGTTCAAACATATATAACAGACTTAAGAAAGCTAGCCTCGTCAGGCAAATATGATAATTTGACGGATGAGCACATGCGGGATCAGTTCATGTTAGGTTGTAACATGGAAAAAGTTAGGGAGGAATTGTGGCTTCATGACAAACCTACTCTCAATGAGGTACTTAGTGTTGCAAAAAGAATTGAACACTCTTTAAAATGTGTAGATGTTCTTAAGAAAAATGATAATATGAAAGATGAGAAAGTTCATTCTGTCAAGTAGAAAAATTATACATTTAATCCTGAGGTCAATGATAAGATAAAAAGAGAAATCAGGAGTTAAAGATTTAAAGGAAAAGAGAAATCTATAAAATTGAAATGTTTCAGGTGTGATAAGACAGGTCATTTAGCAAAAGTCCAGCATTAGATCATGTCTGCTCGAAGTGTAAACAAAAAGGGTCACTTCTCTAGAGCATGTAGAACTAGAATGACTCCTAGAGTGAAAAAATTAGAGGTGTATGAAAGTAATTCTGAGTCTTCTCCTGACGACTTTGAGTGTGGCCACATAGTTGTTCAGGTTCAAGATTCTTCCAAGAAGAGAAGTTGTCCGTTGGATGATATCGTCATTGATGGTGAATCAACAAGAGTACTCTTTGATTCTGGTGCTAAGATAACTAAAGATAACTATTGTTTCAAATGAATTCTACAATTTAAAATTTAGAGATAAAATCAAGCTCTTCATACCTGATATAATTCCTTTAGCATACGGTGGAGAACCAATCAAGCTTCATGGTTACTTCATGGGTGTGATTGAGTACACAAATAGAGTTATTGCAGGAAAAATATATATAAAAAAAAGGGGATAGTTTAATTAGTTGGCTACACCAAGGGGATTCGGGGGTGTATCTAGATCCAAATGCTGATCCTCCCATACGGATCAGAGAAAATGTTTCAGCTATCCAAAAGTCTAATTCATCACCCACATGTAATAAGAGTAATGAGAA
Organism: Lissotriton helveticus; assembly: GCF_964261635.1. NCBI lineage: Eukaryota > Metazoa > Chordata > Amphibia > Caudata > Salamandridae > Lissotriton > Lissotriton helveticus. Next base: position 626,037,812 of record NC_136070.1, on the reverse strand, counting down.
TAACTCAGTCCAAAAGCATACATCTCTACCTGTTTATATTAAGGGTAAAGAAAATGAATTTGTGCAGTCTCTTATTGAAGAATTTCCCAATGTGTTCAAACAAAATTTAGGTTGCCTAAAAGGCTATCGACACAAGATTAAACTTAAGAGTAATTCCATTCCTGTGTGTTGCAAGGTTAGGAACGTTCCATTGTCAGTTAGAGAAGATATGCAAAAAGAATTACAAAAACTAAAGGAACGTGGAATAATGAAGAGGTTGAGGTGACGGAATGGTTGGCTCCGGTAGTGGCCGCACGAAAACCAAATGGCGATCTTCGTCTTTGCATTGAATTTCGCTAACTAAATAAAAATGTTGTGGTCGACAAACATCCCTTACCAAACATAAATGAACTGTTAGTTTTATTGGGTGGTGCTAAGGTATTTAGTACCATCGATTTGACTTCTGCATGTCTGTTGAGGAAAGGTGTTAGTTATATTTGGTCTCCTGAATGTGATGTGGAATTTGCAAGGGTCAAAGAGAGTTTGAAAAACACCCCGTCATTGCAAAGTTTTGATACTTCTCTTATACCGATACTCACAACAGATGCCAGTGAAAAGGGGTTGGGAGCGGTCTTACAGCAATATTCGCCGTCAGGAATGAAAACCATCATGTTTTTATCTTGGAGTTTAAGGGATCCTGAGACTAGGTATTCTGTAGTGGAAAGAGAAGCATTAGGGGTCTTTTGGGCAATAAGAAAGTTAAGAAAATTCTTATGGGGAATGGAATTTGAGGTCAGGATGGATCAAAAGACTTAATAGAGATTTTTGAGAAAAAGGGTTTGGACTTAATTGCTGGCCGCATCACCTAATGGATTCTGGGCCTGCAAGAGTATTCTTTTCTCATTAGATATATCCCTGGAGTTGAAAACAAAATAGCTGATGTCCTTTCGCGCCTTGTTCCTCGTGAAGACTATGAAGATTCTGATGACAGTGAAGATTATGTGGGTGTGGACACTGAGTTTGAAGAAGAGTGGGTTTGTGCCTTGAATCTAGTGAGTGTAACTGAAGAGAAATGGGTCAATGAAGTTGTGCAAGATGAAACATTGATGGAAGTTTTGTCATTGCTGCGTGGAAACTGGAATAGTGCAAAAGTAGGTTCTTTATCCACAGGTCCTTTTTGGTATATGAGACATGAATTGTCAGTTAATAAGGGGATACTGTTTCGTGGTACAAGATTGGTTCCCCCAGTCAGTCTTAGGAATGAGTTGCTAGACATGGCTTATGTTTCACATTCAGGCATCACAAAAACTAAGGAGAGGTTGCGAAGCAATTATTGGTGGCCTGGAATGGATACGTTTATAGAGAGGGAAATACGTGCCTGAGTTCCATGTAGTTTAAGTGACAAGTCCAAGTCCCCTAGAGTTCAACCTATGGTAGTGAGAAGACGTCCTAAATGTCTGTGGGAGGATATCGCTTTGGACATACTAGGACCAATCCATAGTAATGGTTCTCAAACTTTTCTATTGGTCATTATGGACATGTTTTCTAGATGGCCTGAGGTATTTTTCTTGTCCAATGTAGAAACAAAAAGCGTTATAAAATGTCTAAAGGAGCTATTCTCTAGAGAGGTAAATCCAAGATCTATACTAACAGATAATGGCATGCAGCTGACATCTAAGGAAATGGAGGATTTTCTTTCTAAAAATACGATTGTACATAAAACATGTGCATTATATCATCCTGAAGAAAATGGAATGATTGAGAGGTATAACAGGGTGTTGAAAGAAACCATTAGATTAGCGAAATCTATGCATCTTGACTGGAAGTATGAAGTATGAAAGAAAATAGAAGAATATAGACTAACTCCTCATTCCACACAGGAAAATCTCCTTTTTTCTTATTTTGTGGGAGGTTTGCCAATACCTGTTTGGAACCCTAGTGGGTCAATGATTATTGCAGGGTAAAAGGTAGAAATGAAAGCATTGATGGGAAAGATTAGCATGATAGAGAAGAACACAAGGCTCAGCAAAGGAAAATACATTTTGACTTGAAAAAATCTGTAAAAAAAACTGTGGTTATGGTGGGGGACTGGGTTGCCATTAAACGTCCAGGCTTGTTTGGTGCAGAAATTCGAAATATCTCAAACCAATGTTGGTCATAAAAGTTTTTAATAATGCTGTAAAAACTCAGGATCATAGAATATGAAACCTCAATAGAGTGGTCATTGTAAGATCAAAGTTCAATATTGTTTTGCATGAAAATAATGGTTCTTCTGATAGAACCATAGTTGAAAGGGATGCTTCTTCTGGAAGAAGTGAGGGTGATCATCCTTGACATTCTACCAACAGAAATGAACATGATCATCATCCTTGTCATTCTACCAACAGAAATGAACATGATCATCTTCCTTGTCATTCTACCAACAGAAATGAACATGATCATCTTCGTCGTTCCATGAGGTTTTTAAAACGTCCATCATATCTAAAGGATTATTCTTAATGTTTATCTTTGTTTTATAGAATTGTTTTAGTATGTGTATATAGTTATTATAGGAGGGAGATGTGTGATATTCTCTACTGCTAGAATTGTTAGCCTACTTGGGTTCCATGCCTTCATGGATCTGGAGTGCTGTGAGGTCATTGGGATTTTGAAGAATGCTGCTCAGTTGAAACTGACTCTTGCAGCTGTTGGATGGGATCCTTTGTAATGAATAAACATCATGAAGAAATCTACTAAGTTTCATCTTTTATATGGAAATTCTACAGTCTGTCTATCTCTCTCTCCCTCTCCGTCTATCTCTCTCTCCCCCTCTCTGTCCTTCTAACTCTCTCTCCCCCTGTTTGTCTGTCTATCTCTCTCTCCCTCTCTATCTGTCTATCTCTCTTTCTCCCTCTCTGTCCATCTATCTCTCTCTCCTCCTCTCTGTCCATCCATCTATCTCTCGCTCCCACTCTTTCTCTCTCTCTCTGTATTTCCCTCTCTCCTTCGCTCTCTCTCTCTCTGTCCTTTGATGTGTGCAAGACACACCTTCTCATCATGATTTTTGTCTTGCAGGCTGTGACCTACGGATTGTCCGAAGGTGAGCCGTCATGTGTCTTCATTTCTGTTCTGTGTTTATTTGAACACATGTTCATTTGTTGATTCGAAGGTGAATGTGTGCTGCTCATTTTTGTGATGACACATGCATGTCACCAGATGTAATTGTGCAACATCAGGTGGATTATTTGGTACACGATTCCGTGTAGTTGATGTGACATGTCTTTGGCCCGGGGGGCACTGGAATAGGGGGTCCTTGGGGTGGTGGGTGTTGTGGCCCTGCTGGGGCTCTGAGCTCATGATCAGTGGCTCCTCGGCATCTGTTGCCCTTCAGGTGGGGCACTGGGCTGGGCTCCCTTTTGTGGTGCAGGCTGTGTTCAGACTTTACACCAGGTCAGAGCAGGCTTTAGTTTCCTGCTGCTAACGCACCTTATCACATGTTTTTTTTTTTTTTTAAACCTTTATTGAGTTAATCAAAGTATGACAAGCGCAGGCCTACAACCACAGAGGCCGGCCGCAAACACAGGAATCAGATCAGGAGTCATGCACGTATATATGACCAAATAATATCGACAATACAGATACAGCATGTGATTGTATATGCCTCAACGCAGCAGGATATCAAAGGTTTAATTTTAAAGTTATAAAGAAGCAGAAGTGGCTGTACTATCGGTGGCGTCACACCATAACATGAAGTTAAGAAGAGATGGGGGGGAGGTACCCCGCAGTGCAAACAAGTCCAGGTGATGACCAATATGAACCTTGGGCACACTATGCCCGCCGAGGCTGACGAGGAATAAAAGACAATGTAATAGCAAGCGATTAGCGAGCACACCCTCCCGAAAACCCACCCTCCGGAAACAGTAAGGTATAGGCAAATATAGACGCCAAACAGAGAAAGAAAAAAAAAAGATAAGGAGAGACAGCCAACCCTACTGTAAGGAAGGAAAAACCCTACCCAAAGAAAGAGGAAAGAAAGAAAGGGGACCATAGAACAAAACAAACTAAAATAACAAACCCCCCCAACACCCGCCACCCTGCACCCCTGTAATGGCTACGGCCTACCCCACTAACAGCGTGCCTGTCGCCCCGGAACACCCCAAAGAAGGGAAATAAAGAAAGCGGAGGAGGAGAAGAACAAACATACTCCCGGCCACCTATACCCCCCGCCATTAGCGACCTCCCCAAAACATATTGTCCATTATTAAAAGCAAGTATTAAGCACCAATACGGGGAGGACCTCAACCAAAACCACCCGACTCCCAGTGAGATACACAGTACAATCCCGGCATAGATCACAAAGCGTAGCTAACCCCAAAAGTCAAAGACAACCATGACAGTTCGGTTCTTCACGATAGTCTACGGCGCCAAAGCCAGCAATCTCGCAGAAAGCGAAGCGTCCCAGATAGTACAAAGCAGTGGCATCGGATCTAGGACAGGATACAAGATGAAGTCAGCCCTGACCAGTGCGGTTCTTTATGAAAACCCATGCCACCCAAGCCACAGTATTCATGTGGTAATCGAAACGTCCATAGCAGTTCGAAGCAGCTGAATCGGACCGAGGACAGGATACAAGATGGCGGCATCCACAGGACCAACGGGGAAAGATGAAGGAGATAAGCAGACCTCTCCGACGGTCACCAAAGAGCTGTTCTTGGCGATCAAAACCTTCGGCAACGATGTTTCGCCGAGCAGGAGTCATACCGGGAAAGCTAACTACGGTCTTAGGTGCAACATTCACGAGGCCAAAATCATCGACGTGAGCTGAGTCAGGCTGCTGCGCGGGAACCTCAGAACAGTAGGCCAAATCTTCCACTGGAACCACAGAATGCTGATCGTGTGTCGCAGCATCATCGTCCGGTCGCAAGCAGATATTTCCCAGCGTTTCTGACATTTGGTCATACGTGACTGTGAATTGGGAGTGGAGCGCCCCAATGGCGGCCATCACGGACCTCAACGATGGTGCGCCATCTGTCCTCTCCATCTCCCCCCCCCAAAGAGACGAAGCAGGACTCGAGCCCCAGACTCACTTCCGAGGCTCCAGGCACACACGAAGCCGATGGCAACAGCAGGCGCTCCCTCAGCTGGTGATCACGACACCTTCGCCGACCGCGGGGGCCCCCCCTTCAACACCGCCGTCCCCAGTAGGGTCTCCGGGCGAGCGGCCCCCGACCGCGGCGCATGATGCACACCCTGTGTCACGAGACCGAGTCCTCAGTGCCAGCTGGTAACTGGATTGCAGATCGGAGATGCAGAAAAAGATCCGAGTACGGAAGACCGGACGAAACACCGGTTCCACAGCCGCTGTTGATCAAATCCAGCCCGGATGGGCTAGAAATCGAGGTCCCGGCTTCAGCCCTGGAGTAGGCCAAAAATGGAACACGACATAACTCCGCCACCCAGTATGTTAGAAAGTCCGGGATTGCACCACCGGTATCAGGCGAGCTTCATACACACGGGAGTCCGGCGTAGGTAAAGGATAAATGACAGGATATGCGAGCTGCCGGCGGAGGTCAACTGAGCCGGGAGCTTAAGCAGCCATCTTGGATCGTAGCGTAGCTCCTCCTCCTTATCACATGTTTTAAGGTTGCATTGTTGATCTGACTGGTCCTTGAGAATGTTGCAGAGTGGTATTGTCACGGCCTTTGGCACGGGAACGCCTACTCTGCATCTCATTAGCGATAGTTGGGGGATGTCCTCTGTGGCGATGTTTTTTGCGGCTCCTATCACAGGTAAACTGGTGCTATAGGCTGTTAGCACCAGCTTGTGAATGGGGTGATATGTTTATCTCGACTTTGGCTGTGATAAAGTGCTGTTAACTCAGCGATAACTCCTTGAGAATATGCCATATAGTATTTGCTTAATAATGTTTATATTTGTATTGGTTAGTTTGTTTATTGGTAGATTTTCTTTGCTACTTTCTGTTTAGTTTGACAATTTTTCAGTTTTTTCCTTTTCTGGTGGATGTTAATTAGTTTTCCTGTTTTACTTTTAAATGTGTGTATTTGTGGGATTGCTGCGTCATTCATATATTTAAGGTATTACATTTATGTTACTTATTTTCTGTGTGTCCTGGTAGTTATTTTTTTTGCATAAAGTTTTTTTTATTTGCTTATTCACAGTAGTATGAGTATTGCGAATAGATATTCTTATATAAGTGAATATATTAATGTTTGTTGCTTTTAATGTTTGTTGCTTTAATGCACTGTTAATTATTTTGTGTGTAGTTTGGTTATTAATTGTTATTTTTATAATTATTTTATGATAAAAAAGGAGTTTAACACATAGATTATTATTTTTCCTTATTTCTTTACAATATTACTGTTGTTGATATAGTGTATTTCGATATTGTTGAAATTGTGCATATATTTAAATAATAGACAATATTTTCTGATTTGACATTTATGTGTTTGATGTTTTTAAATGTATATATTTTAGAAGGCAATATTTTTGTCATTGATATTTGTGATATTTTTGGTTAAGTATAAGATGGCGATACCTTGGTAATCCATAATATTTTGATGACGTTTTGGTGAATCAATGTTGTTTTCCACAATATTCTGCCATGGGGCCACACTATTGACCTAATTTGTAATTCAGTGGCCGATTACAGGTTTGGCCATCCAACTGCTGTGGCCTCCAGGACACCGCAGGGCCAGTGGTCTTCCGGCCCTCATATTACGAGTTGGCCTGTCTGAATCACCGACCGCAGTGACAGCACTGTTTCCCCTGGGAACTCGGCGGTCTGCAATATTGGCAATGGATACTCAGACACAGTCAAGGCAACGGTGTACCCGCTGACCCTATTACGATCGCACAGTCATATTTGTGGTGTCCCAGCAGCGGTTACCCAACGGCAGTAGACTGCTGTTGTACGCTTGCAACAAATCACAGCAAAAGTGACTATTGGATGGATTGAAAAACTACACCACTGATGTGCTTTTTCCAAGTGGACAATCATGCAAATCATGCTATAAACCACACCCCATCCCTGACCAGGATCCTTTGCTTCTCACCTACAGCAAAGAACACAGGAGACACCATTGTGACCCAATGCAGCCCCCCTTTTTTTCTTTCACTTCACCATTTAACACCCTCAACCACCTTTAATTTTATTTTTGCACTTTTTCACCAATATCATTTGTTTGTAATTCCTTTCATATAGTCACTCAGATTTTCTTTATCATGTCTGGCCCCAAAAACCCACAGTTCACTAGGGCTGAGTTTACAGTCATGGTGGATAAAATCATTAGAGTAGAGTCACAAATTCTTGGCTCCCAAATCCAGCATACTCATCTCCGAAGGAAAACAGAATTGGGGGACAGGCTTGTCAGCAGAGTGAATGCTGTTGGTACCATGCTGCGCATACAGCTTGAAATTAGGAAGAGGGGGACCAACCTCAGGCTCAAGGTACGTACCCGGTGCAACAACAAGGACCTGGATTTCCAGAGGACTGGCAATGGCCCTCCCAGCACCCCATTACAATCCTTTCCATGCATTCTGAGAGCTTGACAGGAATAGCTGGGGGAGTGGAGTCTCCTAAGTTACGCTTCACTAACTTTCACAATAACATAATGTCCTGTTTGCTCTCAACTCTGATTTTGCTATTGTCTTTTATATCTACTTTCTTAACATGCAATTCTCAGAGTATCAGAGATGTCTGTTTGTCTCTGTTAATGTGTATTGTTGCATATAAGAGTACATGTATCAATCACCATGACATGGTACATGTGGAATGGTGTCTATAAGTGGATTACCATAAACATATCATCCCAGGACCCATTATATGTGAAAATACATGGTCCATCCCAAATGCATGTTGCAAGCAGGTTTGTTACACTAAACGCTTTTCAAGTGTTAATAATGGGAGATTGAAGTGACTACAACTACCATAAGGCTCCGTGACTGGAACTCTAACCAAGGTGCTATACTGCTTTTGCCCCTTCTCAGTGGTCTACCATGTTACAACTGATGTTCACTGATCATGCAGGGCACCATTTGTCAAGTGTTGGTAAGTTGAGATAAATTGCACAACAACTACCTTGAGACCCTGTGACTGGAACTCTAACCAAGATGCTATACTCCTTCAGCCCCTTCTCACTTGTCTGCCACGTTACAACTGATGTTCACTGATCATGCCGGTTAATATTTGTCAAGTTTTGGTAAGTTGAGATCGTAGTGCTACTGCTACTACCATGAAGCCCTGTGACCATAACTCTAACCAAGATACTGTACTCCTGTGGCCCCTTCTCACTTGTCTGCCATGTCTCAACTGATGTTCAGTAATCATGGACAATGCAGCGCTTACAATGCTCACCTCAGATACATGTCTGAATACTTTGCTTGATGGTGTGCTGGTCTCATCACCTGAAACTATTGATGGCGTGAGTGACACCATACCAACTCTGTACCCCTAATATATGTAATCCATGAAGGAAACTCAGCTTAATGCATCACACATAGAAAGCGGAAAAAATGAGGAGAAATAAAGTTATCTCTTCTTGTTACGCCTCTACTGGTGAGGTACTCAGTTTTGACACATTTTCAGGTTCCCTGATCCTTGTAAATCTTGGAATGTGTCAAAACCTATGGGTGTTGCGTGGGAAATGCACTGCAATGCCCATGAATGAGTCCCTGACAAAGAGTAAGACAAGGCAGTGCACACTCCACATCCATGAAGCCATGCAAAGCTACACAGGGTGACTTTGTGTCGCCTCATAGATATGATTAAGAGGTCTGTGCCACCAGAGTGGTATAAAAGTGACGCTCCAGTGGCTCAGGTCTCTTGTAAATGAGGCTCCTGGTTTGACAAACTGCAAGGTTCTTTACATTGTGTCAACCCAAATTCCAAATACCAACTAAACAACACCACTATAACATAAATAATTGTAAATAAATATTAAAATACGTATTTTTTTATAATTCGGTCTATAACAAAAATATGTTAATAAATTACAAAATAAGACTGACAAATGCTTCATCCCCTTGATCCACCCAGTGTTCGCAAAAAGCAAATCCTCACAAAAGTCAAAAATAAAAACTAAGAAACTCCAAAAAAGTGAAAAAATGAAGTCTGCTAATTGAATTAAGCTGAAGTAATCAATGGTCTTTAGAAAGCATAATTGTTTTGAAAAACTAAAAAGAAAAACTAAAGGAAATTAAAAAAATAAAGGGAATTTGAAAAAAATAATGCACACAACAGCAAAGAATTCTGCACCATCATCAAGGATGATGGTGAACTGGATGACACCGCATCCGCGACAAGGACCTTGGCGGAATCCGACCCTTCCTCACAGGCACAACACAATGGGGCAGACTTCCGCCATACCTCCCGGAACTGACAGAGACCATCTGTAGAGTGCCTCAGGGCTCCTCTCTCAGCCACACCCTTTTTAACATCTACATTGTCCCCCTCACTACCATAGTCAGGAACCACAAACACAATATAGTTTGCTACGCTAACAACACAAATCTGATCCTCCCTCTCACCAACAAACCCCATGTCACAAGGCACAACTTCCAAGAAGAGATGAAAGCCGTCGCCACCTGGATGAAGAACTGCTGCCGTAAGCTTAACTCAGACAAGACAGAAGTCCTCATCCAGGAATCCACCCCCTCAACATGGGATGATACCTGAAGGTCTTCTGTGCTAGGAACTCCCCCCATCCCGAGTGGATCACTCACTATGGACCGCCAAATCAACTCAGTGTCCTCTGCCTATTTCAATACCCCCCGCCTGCTGTGAAAGACCCTCAGATGGATCCCTAACAAATCCGGAAAGACCATCACTGGCGCTCTCATTAGCAGCAGACTCGACTACAACAATGCAATCTATACTGGCATTACCCAGAAAAACCTCTGGAAGCTCCAGAATGTCCACAATGTCAAAGCCAGACTGGTCCTTGACCTTCCCCATCACTGCCTTATCACTCAACACCTCAGCGAACTCCACTGGCTCCCAGCAGACAGAAGAATAGCCTTCAAACTCCTCACCCAAGCTTACAACACCCTCCACAACCTCAGACCAGCATACCTGAACAGCCGCCTCTCCTTCCATGCACCCAAAAGACTACTCCCCTCAGGCCACCTTGCCTTGGCCACAGTCCCACGGCTCCACAAGACCAGAACCGAAGGAAAGTTCTTCTCCTTCCTCGCTGCCAAGACTTGGAACACCCTGCCGCTCTACCTCAAACTATCTCTCATGCTGCCCCAGTTCAGGAACGACCTCAAGACCTGGTTCTTTGAATGACCCCAGCACTTAGATGGATCTGGTCCACACCTCCCCCTAGCGACTTGAGACCATCACCCTTGATTGATTGAAATGAAATGAAAGAAACAATAGTATAGCGCAATCTATACCCAAGGGTGTCTAGGCGCTATGGCAAGGAGAGAACGGCAGAAGCTAACCTGAGATGTTTAAGGTTAAAAAGCCAGGTTTTTAATGCCTTCTTAAAAGTCAACAGTTGGGTTTCCTCTTTTAGTTCTAGCAGGAGGGAGTTCCAGAGTCTCTGAGTGATTGATTGAATAATGCATTTATAAAACATTGAAAGATAATAAAAATTGCCGTAATACATACATACAATACTTTCATATATACACAGAATGAAAATAGATTTTAATTATATTAAAATAATAAAATTAATAGAAGTAATATATGATAATTTATATAAAAATAAACATGAAAATGTAACAATTATGAAACATGAAGCAAACTTTTTTAAATATTACAGTTTAAATTTCAAACTGTAAAAATTTTTAAATAAAAATGTAGAAATACAATACTTATAAACTAAAACATCAAATAAAATATATATATATAACAACATATGCATAAAAAATCTCCACAACCAATTCCACCATAAACCCAAGCACTAATAAATGTATCATTAAACATTTTTCAATTAAAAAATATCAAAAATGTAAGTTGCATACAATAATGTTGTAACTTTAATATTTAATAAATACATACTTTAATTGATAAATCAAATTTAGAAACATTACCATCTATGAAAAGTCAAGGCAAAACCAAACTGATTGGAATTAATTTATCATTAAAACAGTCAATAAAAATGGGCAGAATACATATACACATGTTTTTAAGTTTTAAATTTGATTAAACATGAACAGTAAGGGCCTGAATAATAATCTACGTGTGTAGGAGGGAACAAAAGTTAATGCACCTAGGGCCATATGTATCAAGTCTTTTTCCCTTTTGCAAACAGGCTGATTCTCAGAATCGGCCCGTTTGCGAATTGGAAAAAAACCTCTTTGGGGTGTATCATCCCAAAAGGCCATCGCAAAATCGAGAATTGCAAAATTTGCGATTCTCTATTTTGCTAATGCAATTAAGGAATTGCAAATTGAAATTCCCTAAATGCAATTCTGGAAGCACCAGAAATTTGCTATTTGGCCCTAAGGAATTGCAAATTACCACCAACCTCAAGTTGGTGGTAATTTGCGATTTTCTCTAAAGAAATAACTTTTTTTGATTTTTTAAAAGTGCCATATGTCGTACTGTATGTGCGCAAAATGTGCACACATGCATATTTCAGGGGTGCAACAGGGTGTCCTTTTGGCACCCTTACAACCTTGAAATTGCATTCTCAATTTGCGATTCTCTAATTGGTAATTGCAATTTGAGAATGCCTTCCCATTCATTCCTATAGGCCTTCTAGCCCATAGGAATAAATGGGAAGGTATTCCTTATTTACGAATCTTAATTTATGATTCACACATAAGGAATATGTAGGATTCGCAAAATTTTTTGCAAATCCTACATGCATTGCATTTTGCAATTCTCTAATTGCGATTTGCTAAAAATCGCTATTTGAGAATCGCAAAACTCTTTTTTGATACATACGGCCCACAGTACTTTTTTTCATACAGTAATATAGGATCAGACATATAGTTACCTGCTTAGGATTTCTTTTAGTTTTCAAGTTTGTTCCCAAATTGGCTGAAAAATGTAAAAAAAACCTCTTGAATTTATGTTTCGGGTACATTTTTTTAATAATCAAAATCATTGTCATTTTATAGTCAATTACTTTCATACAACTTTTACTTTTTTGCTTTTGTTTCCTTAACAATCATTAACAATTCACTCTAGGTGGCGGACTGCAGAGAACGCATATACAGTAGAGGCATGGTAGTAGTATTCATTATTTAATAGTGTAAATTTGGGCAAATGGATGTGGTGATTACTTTATTGTCCCATCCCTCATCCAAATCACTCTCTTCTCTAGGGAAACTATGTTAAGGACAGTATCAGAAATTAGAATTATTTTTAGAGGGTTGTTATATGTTTCTTTTAGAGGATGTGGGATGTCCAAGCCACTAAACCTTTTACTTTGAAGAGGAACTATTGCTGTCTGTCTTTTTCTACTTATTATGCTCTTTAAATTTTTATGTGGGTGTTACAACACAAGCAATGTGACTAGTGGTGTTTTATACCTCCCCTAGTACATGTACCAAAGGTATCTTTGGATGTGGTAACTAGTTTTTTCAGTTGCAGTAAATTTCCTCTAACTACTATTTAAGTTGCAAGGCAGAGTGGTTATGTTCTGAGGTTGGTTCACTACAGATCCTCGGAGATAAAATCTGGATTCAGAAGTAGGTCTACTTCCCTCAGGTCCTCCATCAGGTAACTTAATTGTTCCAAAGTCAGAAGGTCAAAATAGGGAGGCAGAAGCTTTGTTACCTCTGCCTCTAATCTTTGGAATATTGTTCCCCCCCTTATCTAAAGAAAATGACTGGACTGCTCCCCTTCAGGAATGGTCTGAAACATTGTTTTTCAACCAATGGAAAGCTTTTTCATTTTCAATTCCTTTCATTGCTTTTAGCCTTTCAGTCTGGTCAGAACCTAGATGTCTCCAGGCAAGAGCGTGCTTTACAAATTATCATTTCATTTCATCTCAGTATTCTTAACTTCACAGTAAAGATTAAAGATACCCTTCATGTTCTCCATTTTATTATGCATCTTCATAACTAAAAGAAGTCTATCAAAAGTAGTTACTACAAATGTTAATTTGCAAATTACTGTGCTTTGGTGTACCTTGCTATTGTTGTACATGTCATCATTTGGTGAGAAATATTTTTGGGAGACTTTGTTTGCAATCTTGTATTCATTTAATTAGTTAGTTTACACTGGTAATGCCCAGGGGAAAATATCCATTAATTGGAACAACGCAGAAAGATAAGAGTAAAGATTGAATGTCTGCTAACAGAACACCTCCCTAAGACCTTTTGAGAAAAAACTATTCCATCAATGGGCCTGAAAATAGAGTGACTGCAAATGTTGTAGAATTCAAAGAAATTCAAATTTGTCCCTCAAAAAATATATCAGAGCACAGGCAAATACTTCTATATTCCTTCATTTCCTGATGGTATAGGATCAAGCTTAGTATTTGTCTGTCAGCAGTCATGTCTTGGAAAAAACAGTCACAAGGCTTTAGCTCTCTGAAAAGCTAAACCGCTGTAAATTCTAAGAGCTGCCAAAACAGTAAAAGATCAGGTTTCTGGGAGCTTTCTAAAGGTTCACCCAGCATCTAGTGATGAGGTTAAGTTTTTGGAAAAAGTGTATTCTATCCAAATACATATCACTGAATGTCTGTAACATGTAGGCGTGTGCAAAATTCAAGCATTAGCATAATTACTCGAGATTTCAGGGAAAATTCTGCGAAATTATGTGTAATAATGTGAAATGGAAATTCATCATTTAGATATACATTTTAACTCGAAATGTTTCATCATGTAACTTTTTCATGTGAGCATCCATTTTGCACTAAAAAGGGCAAAATACACACGTGTTGATAACAACTGCTGCTTGCTTCATAGTCGTTTGCATTGTTATCATGCTATAAATGTAATGCAAACAATAGTGTAATGACATGATATACAGTACTGATGTAACTTTAGAAATTTCAAGCATAATGCAAAATTCTCCAAATTGTGTGAATTACATCAGCATAATTTAAATATCACCTGGGCCTTGTAATAAGAATAGAAGAGTCTAAATTGTTCAATGATCCTGGTTGTTGTTGATCATTTATCAGAAGTCAGAATTCTCATTAATATAACATGGTTATTTTCCTCTAAGAAATTATCACACAGGTTTGCAAACCACATTGCTTTTCCTTGAAATTACATAGATTTTGATTACTGACAGAGGCTTTCAGTTTATATCCAAGTTCTGATCTGCCTAGTGGAGGAATTAAGGGCCAGATGTAGGTAATTCCTATTTACCGATTCATAAATACCGAATTTTACCGATTCGGTATTTATGAATCGGTAAATATGAAGGTGGGAGATGTAGGTAATTCTGAATTTTGAATTACCGAATCGGTAACATTCGGTATTTACCGATTTGGTAAATACCGAATCGGTATTGCCCATTGATTCCTATGGGCCTTGAAGCCCATAGGAATCAATGGGCAATATCGATTTGGTATTTACAGAATCGGTAAATACCGAATCCTGCAAGGGTGCAGGGGGTGTCACTTTGACACCCTCTAGCACCCCAAATACAGGCATGTGTGCCATGTGGCACACAGACATGCCCTAAGGGCATGTCTGTGTGTCACATGGCACAGGTGTGCATGCACAGATGTGCATGCACACCTGAATTCGGTATTTTACCACCCAATAGGATTGGGTGGTAACATACCGACTCTTAAGGGCCTGTGGCACTCTCAGGAGTGTCACCTACATGTGGAATTACCGAATCGGTAAAATTACCGATTCGGTATTTTACAGAATCGGTAAATTTACCGAATCGGTAAATTTACCGATTCTGTGAAATGCTGGCCCCTACATGCCAAATCCTAAATACCGGTCGGTAACGGCCAAAATCGGCCATTACCGACCGGTATTTCCTCTCCTACATCTGGCCCTAGGTCCTCATTTATATATTGGCGCTAAGCATACTCCATCACAACAGTGACAGATTATCCTTAAGCCAATATAATGATCCACCCACCAAATTCAGGTGTGAGCAGACCATACTCGTCTCCACTCTGGCCAAACTTCTCCAATTATTCGATGGAGTTAGGGCCGTTGGAGAAATGACTACATGCCATCCGCCCAGTTTAGATGGACATTTAGCTGTTTTTTTCTGCCCAACACTGTATGGAAAACCCTGGTGGTAAGGAGCAGTAAAAAAAGGAAAAATTCCCCCTTGCCTTGGGAGAAGACTCTCATGGCGAGTGGGGCATTTACTTTTTTTTAGAAATTCCAATAGAAAATCCTTCTTTTGAGTTTTACAAAATACGTTTAAGGGGCTATGGGACACATTTGAAAAAAAGGATGGGCAGGAGCTGCTGTGATGATGATTCCTGCCAATGTTTTAGAAATACCTGTTGGCTTGACAGTTTTTTCTAAATTTGGCAAGTGGGGAGTGCATGAATATATGACCCCATTGCCTTGATGGACTTGTTTTCCGCTCACCAGATTATAAATTGGGCTGTTAGATATGATTTTTTGTTTGTGAATAAGTTATCAACCCCTCCCCCAGACAGATAGAATATTTGCATCAATATGTTGAACAATATTTGAGAAACAAATGATTGGGGCAGGAAAAGGATTGAAATAATACAGTTTTGTTACCAGAACTAACCTATATTAACCATTTCCTATAGTTTGTCACCTTCTATTGTCTGTATGGTATGTATGTGTGTATGAATGGTTATCGACTTAGAATGCTACCATTACATTTACCTTCCTCCACACCTATGCCTTCAGTCCACAATGTTTAAAAAAACTTCAAGCAATTCAGAAAGGACTAAATCTAGTTATAAGCTCTATGCTGATGTAAAAAGGACCTAAATAAAAGTGGAAGTAGATGAAAAGGTTTGGTTAATGACTTAGAATTTGCATTTAAAGAAAGACTTGTGGATCCAAGTTTATGGACCCACTTACCGTTGAATGTATGATGAATCTGATGACTGTCTGTTTAAAATGTCCCCATTCTAAGACAATTCATTCTGTATAGCAGGAATTCAGTTGAAACCCTTGTCGACAAAAGTGTGTCTCACTCCATGACCTGCACCAATTCGGAATAATGCTACAAAACAACATGCAGTATATAAGATTTTGGATGCAGAAATTGTTAGGAGACAGTTGCAATTTTAGGTTTAGAAGTGGTTTGGTCCAGAGCGTGTGATCATGGGAGCCCTTATCTAATCAACTACCAAAGGTATTTTACTTGATTTTAACTGTACAAACCAGAAGCTCAGCCACCTGAACTTCAGTCTTGGTGGGATGGCACTGGCAAGATGCAGTATGGGACGCTCCTATCTTTGCGTGCTGGTCCCTCACAATGTGGGACACTCTAATATTTGCATGATGATCCCACATGATATGGTACTGCGAACCTAATGAGCATGCATGTCTTATAGAGCAAAAGAGGATGGGAGTGCGTAGTTCTGCAGAATTCTGTCATCAGCCCTATGAACTAGCTCCTCTATGCATTGATGCAACTAGACCTGTCTTTTTCTAGACAACATGTAGGGTGTATTGAAGTGCACTGTATCAGTAGCATTGGCTCCAACATAACAAGAATTTACAACTTTTACAGTAGGTTTAGGGTCAAGACATGTTCACAGAACTAATTGCAAATATTGCACATATTGCATTTTGAGCAATAGGTCTACAAACCTGGCAGAAGGTGGACTTTTTAGGTATGGTATTTGTAAATGGTGACTTTAAAAAAACATTGTTACTGTTTCTTTGGTTTCAACCTAATACGATCCTTCACCCTACTAGAATCTTCTATAAGAAATGCGGGTGCCATGCACCCATTTTTAATTTTGTAAAACGGTAGAATATGGTGGTGGTTGCATACCATTCATCAGCTTTTATCAGGGCTCCTAATTTTATGGTATTTTTTTGACATTTATGTTTCTATTTATGCATATTTATTTTTTGCTCATTTTGCCTGTATTTATCTATATTTATTATGGGTTTTTTGAAGCCGAAATTAGTAAATTTCTCCATTTATCTAACTGATAAACGTATGCTCTTAATTGAATGCCCGACAGGTTTTAATGACATGAACACCCACAAATGATAAATCAATACACTTAGGGCCTAATTATGAGCCTGGCGGTCCAAGGACCACCAGACTTATGGGAGCACAGTGATGGCACTACAGCCACAGCTGCATCGGGGCTCCAACTGACCTATTACAACTAGGGCTGTCAAACTGCCATTGCACTGCCACAGCTGCCAGGGCACAGCTGTTCCCTGGGTTCCCTGTTGGTGGCACGACAGTCTTGAGGCAGAAATATGCCCGGCGGGATCGCCACGGTCCCACCAAGCATATTCCGATATTTTCTCTCCACCACAGTTATCATGGCGGTTCCTGCTCCATGAAAAATGTGGTGAAGAGGAAACAATGGGGGCCCTGCGGGGTCAAAGTAAACACAAGGAAATGATGGACGTAGTGCTGAAACTTTTCAGGCTCTCACCCCTAATTACTGTTAGATCTGGGTTAAATCCATCATTGTTCTTTAGCTCACTTTGCTGCTCCAGTTCAGACCCAGACATGTGCCAATCAGTCTTGACCCTGTTCCTCATAAGAACAGGCCAGCCCAAACTGACAAGCCAGGTTTCCCCTGGACTAGAAACAAGCCTTCTGGGACTGGTTTTGGGGTACCACCACTCATCCGCCAGGCTAGCTTGAATCCAGTGGCAAAGTGAGCAAATGACCCCCATCTGGGCAAACCCTGCTGACTTAGTGTGAACAAAGCAAATACAAGGACATAGTGCTGAAACATTTCACCCTACAGGGCCCCCTGTTACTCCTTGTTGCACCAGGGTGCATGCAAAGGGGCACAACATCCGTCCCCTGTGCGCATGCACCCCAGTTCCTGCACAGCATGGACTTTTCAGAACATGCCGTGCAGGAACTGCTTTTGGTGTTCCTGTTGTGGTGCCCATTTTCAGAGGCACCACCATGGGAATGCCAAAATCAAGCCCGCCAGACACGTGGAAATTCATAACCTGGTAGGTGGCCCATATACAAGTTTTGCTGTGCCGAAGCGAACCACTCGCATGGAGGTTTGCTACCACACCGCCAAATTCATAATCAGGCCCGACTGAAACCATAAACATTTTAGTGTAAACCTGGTGCATATGTGCTGCTGTTTAAACCTCATTACTAAAATTTCTCTATTTTTTAATCCCCATTGCCTGTCAATCTGCACAGCTAGTGGCCTAGCAGTTATTTAGAATCACTCAAAGAACACCCACATTTCTGTTTTTATTCACTACCAAAAATAAATAAAGAAAAGGAAAATAAATGTTTTTCTGTCTATATTTATCTGTAAAAATCAGTAACAACGGAAAACACAGAATCTTATTTATTATTCTATTCATCCTATGTTTACCATTATACAAGACCTTACCGTTATTTGCAAGATAGAATGTTAGGGCAACAAACAATTATTTTGCTATCAGGAGAAGGGGGTCTCTTGTCCAGGCTCCATAACACTGGGAATGTTGAATCTGCACTCCCTAGCTCTCCATAGTAATCCTAGGTTTTAGCTCCTGAAGGATATTCTTAAATGTTATTGACTTAGACGCTCATGCTGCAGAAAGGGAAGCTTACATATTGAAAGTGGATGATTGTAGAAATACATATCGAACAAACAAATTAAGCATTAAGTGTGTTTTAGCCCTGCAACACAGACCAGATATCCAAGCTCAAAGTACACCCACAAAAAACAGTAGCCGCAGAATATTACATAGCAATGCCATATTATATTTGGCAATAGTACATGTCGGAAAACTGAGCTACACTTTATGCTAGAGGACCTTTTTACAGATGCCATTGTATGTGAATTTCAGTGGAAATATTGTAGTAGTAGTAGCATAACAAAGTTCATTAATTTGACAACTATTGAGCGGTGCGCTAAATAAATAGATTGTAGATAGTTGCTTGGATAGGTTAATATGGTTGAGCCTAGGCAAGAGAAGCTCATGAGCCAATGTGGTAATTTTTTCACACAGCAACACAACATTTTCCTTATTTGCAGGATAAAGGAATATATTGTGGTGCAAATCAGAAAAGAAAATAATCTATTCGGTTGATATTGAAAACATTCCAACATGCCTGCCTATGCAATGATAGGGTTCAATGCCATTCCTTTCTTAATGGTGGAAGTCGAGTGCTTTCAAGATTGCGGAGATGTAAAAGGTTCTCTAGGGCAGAGAATGACTTTCATTTAGGATTGCTTATATCACTGTTGAACTTGCCCGTAGCATTTTATTGTTAACCATACTAGACACAGGGCTCTGTAATACAGTCAATAAATTTTAATTCGAGTTGTGATGGATAGTGATAAAGCAAGGGATGGTTAGAAGCTCTCAAAAGTGGAAAGTGTTTTTGCCAGTGTGTATTTACAGATCAAGGGGTCTTTGTCGATGATGGTGATATGCTTATCCCGTTTCAGTTTTCTCTCTTCATGAATGCATAACCCTTGAAAACAGAAAGTCAATAACTGCCATGAAAATAAGAATTAAGGCAAGATTCCTTAATGAAGTAATCATGGTTGATTTTCAGACCAACAAAATTTCATGTTGGCATTACAGAGCCATAATACACATAGACCAGTCATTTTTTCTCTCAATGAAGTCAAATAGAAATTATAGTTGCTTAATTTCTAGAAATGTTGAAGCGTTTGGTTACTATGTTTTGAAGAGCATCCTGGGATCCACATGTGCTTATTTATGTGAAGTTTGGTGAACATGGTTCAAGTATTCTCAGTTTTAAATATTATTTTTCAAACATAGTGTGTGAGCATTAATCTAACTTGAGTTTCTTCATACAGTGGTGTCACAATGCATCTTAAAACCCAAATGGGTATTATGAAACAAATCTAGTATATCTACTTTTGGTAAGTTTTATTGATGCAGGACAGGGCAAAGACAATGGGTTATCTCTACATTGGGTGGCCCCCTTTAAAGAGCAATATTTTGCAAATTTTCTTTTAACATAATGAAATATAAATTTTTGAGCCCACGTGTACTGTAAAAATGATACATACTGCATCATCCATTTAAGAAAAACAATTTAAATATATTCTATATAGAGTGGGTGTGGAATTAAATAATACACTTATGGTCAGTGATTGTACAGAAATGATGACATGTGTAGTAGTCCATAAAGTCATCAATCTTGCAAATTTGATTATCTTCCTAATGAAGAGGATACCAGCATCAATTTAGCTATCTTTAACATACAACGTGTGGTTAATCAAATGGACAATTGTTCTAATGACTGTGCATTGGTACAGATCAATATATGCCTTAACTATTTTAATTGAGCAATATAAGAAAGTCAACCAGATCTACATAAACTCAGTCTGACCCAATCCAAGTACAGTAGAGCTCTATAATCAAATACAAAACAATCTCATCAATCACTGTAAAAAACAACTGTAAGAGTAGAAGAGAGCAAGAAGAAGGGGCAGTGGAAAGCAATAATTATGCAATTGCTTTAAATTAGTCGATTACACGCTTTTTTCTCATTAGTTTAAGGGGTGAATATCATTTTAAGCCTTATTGTCAGAATAAGTGGTAAGATCAAGTTGAGTCTACCAGTGCCTTGGTCATTCCCTCTATCCTGGTTCGGCTTCCAGAAGTTCTGCACTGACTGCAGTTTCATAAAAACATCAACACTCTCACCCTCCTCAATACGTAGCTGAGCAAAATACCACAAGGAGGGAGAAAACTTCAGACACAGTAGGTCTTCCTTGTTTCTCTGCAACTCTTGGTCATTCTAATCATATCTAAGAAGAGAACAATTCTATTGCCTTGGAACTTAAGTTCACCTTTCTGTGGCACAGCATGGATCACCATCTCTCTTTGTGAAGCGGAACCCAACTCTACACTGATGCTTACAGACTCAATCAATTCCCAACCTGGACCTCTCATAGAACGTCTAGCCTACATCACTAACTTAGAACCCCCTGTGTTTTGTATGATCTCCAATTGAATGGAGTACTGCAGAGTGGCTGCCACATCTTTCCATTTCAGGGGTAGAAAACAAATTATGCTGATCCTATTAACTTTTGTAGGTGCTCAGTCTCAGACACCAGATATGTCATGCTCACTACAACATTTAATCAGAAAGTGAAATTCGGTTGAGTTTCTTTAATGCATGCATGCCGCAAAAACTCCGTAGCAATTAATTTCGTTTTAGGGTTCCAACTCTAGTTTCAGTGCTTGCAGTCCATGCAGCCAGGTCCTTGAAGCAAGCTTCTGATTTCACCATATTCAAGATTTCGATAGTGTCCATACTGAGCTCCTCTCAGTGGTTGAGAAAGACAGTCCTCATCCAGCAATCATCTTCTGGCTTGTCAGATGGGGCCTTCTTTAAGGAAGATTTCTGCTGAAACAAATCATTTATGTTCTTAATAGTTACAGAAGTGACCCCTGATACTGACTGTAAGCCAAGCAGGCACGTTTTCTACCTGGGGCTTTAAATATTTCAATGGCTAAAAAAGTCCCTAGTTTTCCACCTCTTAGCTTGTCTCAGGTGGTCTCCCTGAAGTCTCCCTCAGGGTGGTGAAATATCACTCTATGATGCAATACCAGCAAGTGGAATGTAGGAACCTAACCAGGCCTGAACAGTAAGCCTGTAAATGGGCACCCCAACTTCGTTGCTGCTTTTTCTGTGTGCATCTCTTCAGCACCATACTCATTGGTCTTCATTGGGCCAGCGTTCAACTCCTCACAAGTTCCAACACTGGTGGGCAGAATTCAACTGAAATAATATTTTTATCAAAGTTACCCCTTGTTTCTGGACTAGTGCTCATCCTCCAGCTGATAATCTCTGCACCATGGAAGTCTCAGGCAACACATCTATCCAGCCTCAGAGCTAGCCCCATGCACACAGACTAACTTATTTAGATTCAGTCTAGCCAATGTACAATTACACATTTAGAGTATACTGGAACCTCAGCAGACAATTTACTTAAAAAGGACAAGGCAATTCTATATCGCACCTATCTCTATGTGGGTAAGGATATTTATAACAGTATGGTGCATGGAACCGGAGTACTAGCCCCTATAGTCTCCCTTTAGAAGAAGGCTAACCTTTTATTTATTAACTTTATGAGTTTCTTGTGGTCCAGCACAACATATTAACGTGTACTTTACACAGTCCCACGCAATTCAATTAATAATTTTACATAATGCACAGACTCCAGGAATTCTTTTGGTAGAAATCTCCTTATTCATATAGAATTGTCTTCTTAAAATGATTTTTTCTTCCTCAATTCACATGTATCCAACGCGTTTCATCACGAAGGCTTCTTCAGCACTACAATAACATACATAAAATACAGTTTAAAATCATATGAATGTTTTTTCACTCTTTACCTATATAGTAATCAAGCTCAACAAAAGCGAAAAGAAAGAGTGTCAAGAAAAACTATTTAAAATATCAGACCACCACACGGTACAACTTTATGTTTTATGAACATTCATTTTGCCATCTTCACAATTTTGTTTTGCACCATTTAATCAATCATACTTTATTCTCTGTTCATGGTTACAATGTTTACTATGCATAAAACACCGCCATTATTAAATACATCATTTTTTAAAATTCATATATTTACATCATGAGCCATTTGCTATTTGACTACTACTAGTGATATTCATCATTCACTAGCAATTTTATCACCCCCAATTTATCATGTATCAAATTCTGACCTAAACATTCATGTACATTGAGGTCAGTCTTTTTTTGCACCTGGATTATACACAACATCATTATGTTCTTAATAGTTACAGAAGTGACCCCTGATACTGACTGTAAGCCAAGCAGGCACGTTTTCTACCTGGGGCTTTATATATTTCAATGGCTAAAAAAGTCCCTAGTTTTCCACCTCTTAGCTTGTCTCAGGTGGTCTCCCTGAAGTCTCCCTCAGGGTGGTGAAATATCACTCTATGATGCAACACCAGCAAGTGGAATGTAGGAACCTAACCAGGCCTGAACAGTAAGCCTGTAAATGGGCACCCCAACTTCGTTGCTGCTTTTTCTGTGTGCATCTCTTCAGCACCATACTCATTGGTCTTCATTGGGCCAGCGTTCAACTCCTCACAAGTTCCAACACTGGTGGGCAGAATTCAACTGAAATAATATTTTTATCAAATTTACCCCTTGTTTCTGGACTAGTGCTCATCCTCCAGCTGATAATCTCTGCACCATGGAAGTCTCAGGCAACACATCTATCCAGTCTCAGAGCTAGCCCCATGCACACAGACTAACTTATTTAGATTCAGTCTAGCCAATGTACAATTACACATTTAGAGTATACTGGAACCTCAGCAGACAATTTACTTAAAAAGGACAAGGCAATTCTATATCGCACCTATCTCTATGTGGGTAAGGATATTTATAACAGTATGGTGCATGGAACCGGAGTACTAGCCCCTATAGTCTCCCTTTAGAAGAAGGCTAACCTTTTATTTATTAACTTTATGAGTTTCTTGTGGTCCAGCACAACATATTAACGTGTACTTTACACAGTCCCACGCAATTCAATTAATAATTTTACATAATGCACAGACTCCAGGAATTCTTTTGGTAGAAATCTCCTTATTCATATAGAATTGTCTTTTTAAAATGATTTTTTCTTCCTCAATTCACATGTATCCAACGCGTTTCATCACGAAGGCTTCTTCAGCACTACAATAACATACATAAAATACAGATTAAAATCATATGAATGTTTTTTCACTCTTTACCTATATAGTAATCAAGCTCAACAAAAGCGAAAAGAAAGAGTGTCAGGAAAAACAATTTAAAATATCAGACCACCACACGGAACAACTTTATGTTTTATGAACATTCATTTTGCCATCTTCACAATTTTGTTTTGCACCATTTAATCAATCATACTTTATTCTCTGTTCATGGTTACAATGTTTACTATGCATAAAACACCGCCATTATTAAATACATCATTTTTTTAAATTCATATATTTACATCATGAGCCATTTGCTATTTGACTACTACTAGTGATATTCATCATTCACTAGCAATTTTATCACCCCCAATTTATCATGTATCAAATTCTGACCTAAACATTCATGTACATTGAGGTCAGTCTTTTTTTGCACCTGGATTATACACAACATCATTATATGACACCAATTAACAAACCTCGTCACAAAACTTTTTATTCATAATCATTCATTTATAGGAAATTGGCTTTAAGACAAGCAGAGGACAGATGGATCAGTCGACTAAGAACAGCTTCTAATGGACAGAACACGAATAATGGATTCCATAATTCTTAGTCCAGGAATTAAGGCATATATTATCCTTGCTCTCCCTGTTAAATATAAATATAGACTAGATGGTTTCCTGTCATATATATAACAGGATGATACTGTGAAATTATTACCTTAATGTGGTTGTTTGAAAACTTGATTAAGAATATGGATGCATAAAGCATATACAGATAAAATAGATACGGTGTGCATGGAACAAGATTACAGCACATTTAAATATACACATTGAGAAATAATGTCTGCTATGAACTTCTAGTATAATGCTCTATTGAACAACTGTATCATTCTTCCCATTGTTGGGGAATAAGGTCTGGAATTCTGTCTGTATTGAAATATGGCTGGATAAAAACAATGTTGGATAATTATATCCAGACTAGAAACATCCACAATGAGCAGGACTGTGTTTAGTATACCGAAATGACATGGAAACACATACCAGGACAATCTAGAATGATGATTGTCACAATGCGTATGCTTCATATGGCATTTGCTGGCAGTCAGAGTGATATATTATCTGCCTACTTGAAAGCATAAATGGATGGCACCTGCAATATTAGATACACACAGATACAATGGGAGGATGTGGATTTGAATATGACATATTAAGAGCAAGAAGGCTATTGAATGTCATAGGGATGTATTTCCACCTAACGTGGATGTCCATTAACTATAATTTGACATGCACAACAATACTGATGAAATACAAGATCCGCTGAGCAATACTCACAAAACCGATATGGAAAGCTGAAATATGCTTCCTCTTGCATAACAGGGAAAGCTGAAATGTACTTTCTCTTGGATAATTCCAAGATGGCAACCACTATAATCAGCATGCACTGTAGTGCGCATGTCAGATAGACAATTGTATATAATAAGTGAAAAAGATACGCACAGCTTACGATAAGTGTTATCCAGATGATTAATTTTCGCGTGCTCCTAGGGTATCACTCTCCAGACCAGTAGAGTGTGAAGTGAAAATGAACGAAGAAGCAGACCCTGCTTAGGGAATGTCCCCTAGGTCACATCGGGAAAGCCATTACAGGCTTGTAATTGTTTTGGCAATTTTCAATAAGTCAAATATGTGAACAAATGTAGAACAAAAACTCCAAATGTTTACTATAATACAGTCTGTAACTCTCAGACTATCCAATCATTAAAGAATTGATGGATAATTCATGTGCAATAATAAAAGGAAAAATCCCGATGCATTTCTGGCATCAATGTGCCCTTCTTCAGGGGATCGTCTGTAATAGAAGCCAAAAAGAAAAACGCGCTATTTCCATGTCTTGAAGCGTTACATCAAATTACCAACACCGTGTCCAAAGTGTGCTTCAAGCAGATGAGGAAAGTATAAAATCAAAGATTGAAAAAACTAAAGATTGAAAAAACTAAAGAATACCAAGCTAACGATTTTAAGCTACTGTGTGCCAATGGTGAGCAGTGAAGTGCAAGGTAAGACGGGTGGAAATAAGAAAAGATAGACAATGTGTAATATAGAGTGTGATTCAGGTTAGAAAAGGTTCTCAAAAGACAAAAAGTGGCACGAAAAAACATAATATTACTGCCAGTAGTCACAGGAAAGAATCGACTCAATTCTCCATTGTAAACGGTGATGTCTCGGTTGTACAACCCTGTAAACAGAGTGTCGACCGCGTTAGACAATAGAAGTAAACTCAGGTAACGAGACCGTCAAAAGTCAAAAGTAGGTGGTACTCACTCGAAAGTAAAATGAGAAGAGTCGGCAGTAGATTCTCAGAAAACGTAACAGGAACAGTTGCGAAGGGGCTGTGTGTCAGAAGAACGTGTGAATGCAGCCATATTAGTAGTACGGGCGTGCAAAGAATCATGAAAAGAGTGAAAGGACATGTTGTGTCACGTGATCTGAACAATCGTGGCGGCCATATTGAGAAAAAGTTATAGCTAGTGTGGGGAAGGAAACCGGGCGTGCCAAGAGTCAGAGTGAAAATACAAGTGCATGTCACGTGATCGTGCCTATGATAGCAGCCATGTTGAAACAGGAGGAAAAAAAGTATGATTTATTGTGCTAACAGAATTAGAAAGTGATGTCAAATGGAAAAACGTGCATATGAGATAATATCCTCTAAAACAAGTATAGAGTGTCCTGACTAGGTAATGAACAATGACAAAAAATATGTACTGAAGATGATAGCGCATTTTTCTTTTTGGCTTCTATTACAGACGACCTCTGAAGAAGGGCACACTGATGCCCGAAATGCATCGGGATTTTTCCTTTTATGATTACACATGAATGATTCATCAATTCATTAATGATTGGATAGTCTGAGAGTTACAGACTGTATTATACTAAACATTTCGAGTTTTTTTTCTACATTTGTTCACATCTTTGACTTATTGAAAATTGTCAAAACAATTACAAGCCTGTAATGGCTTCCCCGCTGTGACCTAGGGGACATTCCCTAAGCAGGGTCTGCTTCTTCGTTCAATTGTATATTCACTAATGAATCAATTCATTAAAGATTGGATAGTCTGAGAGTTACAGACTGTATTATAATAAACATTTGGAGTTTTTGTTCTACATTTGTTCACATCTTTGACTTATTGAAAATTGCCAAAACAATGACAAGCCTGTAATGGCTTCCCCGCTTTGACCTAGGGGACATTCCCTAAGCAAGGTTTGCTTGTTCAATTGTATATAATGCCAATGTATTTGTAATTATGAACTGAGGTGGTACCTAATAACCAGGTTCTTGAAAATGTAAAGTTCAAATGCAAAAAAATGCATACAATAGAGTATTCCAATGCACACATTGGAAGTGTATTAGGGAGATCCCCCAGGGTATTGCAGCATAAATTTGCACATTTTGCGGCACAAAAATTGAAATTTAGCTGCACAGAAATGAACAATCTGCAGCATTATTATGGAACTTTTTTTTCACTCATAATCATTACTTTTCAGCTTTAAATCAATGGAACTTGTTTTATCAGAGTATTCCACTTTGAAATAGGCATTTTTAAAGTTTCTGTAGCTCTAAGGAACCACAGCTCCAATCCTAACCTCCTGGAAGAGGGCCACATTTCTCTCTGGGATGTCCTGACCTTGGTCTAGATGCTCCTCATGCCGCACGGCTCCTCGCGTGTGCCCGTGACCCCTGCCTCCTGCTGCCGCCGCAAGTTCGCGGCTCCTGCTGACTGCTGCTGCAACTTGACTGTATTTTTTCTCACTGTATTTCTGTTCGCCTTCTTTGTGATCTCTCGGCATTTTGTGCTGTATTGTTAGGCTTTGCCTCTCCGCTTTTTCCCCAGCCTCGCTCCTCCTGTTGGGCTCTCCAGCGCCCTTGCCGCCGTTTCTCCCCCCCCCAATTCCCGCCGCTGCCCCCTTGCGGCCACGCCCACTTTTGCCTTCTGTATCCCTTCCATTTGCCGCCCCGCTCCCGCCTCCCTGCTGCTCCTCCCTCCCACTTGGCCTCTTAAGGAGCACTCCGAATGGAAGTGAGTGTGTCCTGACCTTGGTCTAGACGCTCCTCACGCCGCACGGCTCCTCGCGTGTGCCCGTGACCCCTGCCTCCTGCTGCCGCCGCGAGTTCGCGGCTCCTGCTGACTGCTGCTGCCACTTGACTGTATTTTTTCTTCCTGTATTTCCGTTCGCCTTCTTGTGATCCCCCCCCATTTTGTTCTGTATTGTTAGGCTTTGCCTCTCTGCTTTTTCCCCTGCCTCGCTCCTCCTGTTGGGCTCTCCAGCGCCCTTGCCGCCGTTTCTCCCCCCGATTCCCGCTGCTGCCCCCTTGCGGCCATGCCCACTTTTGCCTTCTGTATCCTTTCCCATTCGCCGCCCCGCTCCCGCCTCCCAGCTGCTCCTCCCTCCCACTTGGCCTCTTAAGGAGCACTCTGCACGGCAGTAAGTGTGTCCTGACCTTGGTCTAGATGCTCCTTATGCCTCACGGCTCCTCGCGTGTGCCTGTGACCCCTGCCTCCTGCTGCCACCGCGAGTTCTCTTATGGAGCACTCCGCCAGGACGCGCAGCGGACGCCCGCAGCGGTGCGCCGTTTGCGCACCAAAGGTGCGCCAAAGACAAGCCCGTCTGTCCCCATCCGCGCCTGGACCGCGCCCAGCGCCAGGACCCCTGGCCCCCGACATGGCCAGCCAACCGGACGGAGCAACGATGCCGCCACCCTCCGCGCACTCAACACCGGCCGGACACCCGTCTGCCACCGAGCCACCCCGAAACGCACCCACAGACCCTTCACCTGCCAAGCCTGCAAATTCACCTGCCTCCGGACCTGCACCGCACTCGCCAGACCAGGCACCAGCAACAACCACCTCAAGTGCATCCTGCTCAACACGCGCTCCGTACACAGGCACACCGTCGAACTCTGGAACCTCCTCGACACAACAGCGCCGGACGTCGCCTTCCTAACGGAAACCTGGATGAAGGCCTCCTCAGCCCCCGACATCGCCATAGCCATCCCGGATGGCTACAAGATCACTCAGAGGGACAGCGCCAATCAAACCGGAGGAGGCATCGCCATCGTCCACAGAAACACCATCCGCATCACGACCAACTCCGACGACAACCTCACCGCCCCCGAGCACCTTCACTTCCAGATACACACCGACCCCAAGACCACCCTCAGAGGCACCCTCATCTACAGACCCCCGGGACCACGCACACAATTCAGCGAAGCCATCGCAGACTTCATCAGCCCGCTTGCCCTCACCTCCTCAGAATACATCCTCCTAGGGGACCTCAACTTCCACCTGGAAAACAACAATGACAACAACACCACCACCCTGCTGGACAACCTCACCAACCTCGGACTCAAATAACTGGTGAACATCCCCACCCACTACGCCGGCCACACGCTTGACCCAGTCTTCTCCTCCAGCAACCACATCTCCTTCAGCCACTCCACCGAACTACACTGAACAGATCACAGCTGTGTCCACTTCAACTTCAGAAAAACCACGACCCACCACCACCCGCAACAGGCTTCCCAAAGATGCTGGAGCAAGATCACCACTGACCAGCTCACCACCTCGCTGAGCCGGAACCCTCCCACCACCACTACGAACTTCAACGAAGCAGCCCGCAACCTCTCACAGTGGCTCACCAACTGTGCCGATGCCTTGCACCACTGAAGAATCCTCCCAGCAGACCCGGCAGCAAGAGCCTCGTGGTTCACCAACGACCTCAAGAACTCCAAGAAATCCTGCCGCACCCTCGAGAAAGCCTGGCGCCATGACCAGTCAACAGAAAACATGACAGCCCTCAAGAACGCCATCCGCAAACACCACCAGCTGATCCGCACCACCAAAAGGATAGGATTCAGAGAACGACTGGACAACAACACACACAACAGCAAGGAACTCTTCAGCATCGTCAAAGAGCTCTCCAACCCCAGCGCCAGCAACAACGACATCACGCCCTCGCAAGTCCTCTGCAATTCACTCGCCTCGTTCTTCCACCACAAGATCGCCGACATACACAACAGCTTCAGCGCCCAGACCACTCACCCTACCGCCGAACCAACACCCCTCACCACCACCCTCTGCACCTGGACCCCCGTCAGCACTGAAGACACCACCCACGTGATGAACACCATCCACTCCGGCTCCCCAGCCGACCCCTGTCCTCACCACATCTTTAACAAAGCCAACTCCATCATCGCACCCCAACTCCGGAACATCATTAACAACTCCTTCGCATCTGCCACCTTTCCAGAGAGCTGGAAGCATGCAGAAATCAGCGCCCTCCTGAAGAAACCCACCGCGGACCTTATGGACCTCAAGAACTTCCGCCCCATCTTGCTCCTCCCTTTCCCCGCTAAAGTCATCGAGAAGACCGTCAACAAACAGCTGACCGCCTTCCTCGAGATAAACGGCTCCCTCGACCCATCGCAGTCCGCTTCCGAGCTACACGGCACCGAGATCGCCCTCATCGCAGCCACCGACGACATCAGGTCCCTGCTCGACAACGGGGAAACTGCTGCCCTCATCCTCCTCGACCTATCGGCCGCATTCGACACAGTCTGCCACCGCACCCTAACAACCCGCCTCCACCACGCCGGGATCCAAGGAAAAGCTCTGGAATGGATCACCTCCTTCCTTTCCGGCAGAACTCAGAGAGTCCGCCTCCCCCTTCCGCTCAGCGGCCACCAAGATCATCTGCGGTGTTCCTCAAGGCTCCTCGCTCAGGCTCACCCTCTTCAATGTCTACATGAGCCCCCTCACAACCATCGCACGCCAACACAACCTAAACATCATCTCCTACACTGACGACACCCAGCTGATCCTCTCCCTCACCAACGACCCCGCGGAATGGATGAAGCACAGCCGTTTAAAGCTGAACTCGGACAAGACGGAAGTCCTCATCCTCGGACCATCCCCCTCCGCCTGGGACAGCTCCTGGTGGCCCCCTGCACTGGGCACCGCCCCCATTCCCACGAACCACACACGCAACCTGGGGGTCATCATGGATTCCTCCCTCGCGATGACCAAGCAAGTCAACGCCGTCTCATCATCATGTTTCAACACCCTGCGCATGCTCCGAAAGATCTTCCGGTGGATCCCCACCGAAACCAGAAAGACGGTCACCCAGGCCCTCGTCACCAGCCGACTGGACTACGGGAACACCCTCTACGCTGGGAACACAGCCAAACTACAGAAAATACTCCAACGCATATGGAACGCTTCTGCACGACTCATCCTGGACATCCCCCGTCACAGCCACATCTCTGCCCACCTGAGAGACCTGCACTGGCTCCCCATCAGCAAGAGGATCACGTTCAGGCTCCTCACCCACGCACACAAGGCTCTCCACGACTTGGGTCCCAAATACCTCAACAACCGCCTCACATTCTACACACCCACCTGCCAGCTCCGATCCGCCAGCCTCGCCCTCGCCACCGTCCCACGGATTCGCAGAACCACCATCGGAGGAAGATCCTTCTCCTACCTGGCGGCCAAGACATGGAACTCCCTCCCCACTCACCTACGGCTGACCCAGGACCATCTCTCCTTCAGGAAGCAACTCAAGACCTGGCTCTTCATGCAGTAGCAGCACCCCCCACCCCCTCCCCCCCAGCGCCTTGAGACCCTAGCGGGTAAGTAGCACGCTCTATAAATGTGTTTGATTGATTGATTCCAGCGCCCATGTATCCCACTCTGTCAGGGCACCACTATCGCCACTCCCTCTTTGGTTACAGTCACACAGACCCCTTCGCTCCCTGTTTTAGTCAAACAGACCCACTGGCTCCCTGATTTCAGTCACACAGAAACATTTGCTCCCTGGTTTCAGTTACACACATCCCTTCACTCCTTGGCTTCAGTCTCTGGTTTCAGTCACACAGCCCCCTTCCCTCCCAGGGTGCAGTCACGCAGTACCCTCTCTGGTCATGTGCACTGACTCCCTGTCCTCTCTCATGCCTGGTCTGGGCTCTCTTCCACGGCCTTAAAAGCTGTCCGGGGTCTCTCAGCCTACCTGATGCTGAGAGGCTGTGAGGAGGATCGAGCAGGCAGATTCAGATGTTTGCAACTTTCGCGCTCTGCACCACAGATGGAAAGTGAGAACCCACAGCACCACATGTTCCTGGCAAGCCCCTGACACCCCCTTTGACTACTGCTTGTTGATGCTTACTTGATTCCAATATTTAATGTCATTTCAAGGCACCCCAACTGTCTCTTTGAAAAGGTAAACAGCATTCACAATTGAGTTGTTTTGTTGTGAACATCTGGAAACCAAGCACAAGGCTGCCACTCACAGCATAAAGAATCTGATCTAGGTTTACGTAAAAATGTATCTTGAAAAACCAGTCTGTAACCAATAATTTGTGATATGATACTCTTTGATGGAATATAAAATT
Source organism: Lissotriton helveticus (assembly GCF_964261635.1). Taxonomy (NCBI): domain Eukaryota; kingdom Metazoa; phylum Chordata; class Amphibia; order Caudata; family Salamandridae; genus Lissotriton; species Lissotriton helveticus. The sequence goes on along the minus strand of NC_136070.1, from coordinate 626,005,652 downwards.
TCACTAACACAAATTGTGGAAGATTTGAGATTAATAAAGCTTCTTGGTTTTTTGAAGCTCTTTAACAAAAGCATCCTTTATTCTTTTAAGTGTAAAGAAGGACATACATGGAAAAACGGTGCAATAGAGAAGCATCTTCCAGTATTGGAATTATTGCAACAGATGTATCTGGTCACCTCGGGGATTTGAATTTGAGATGCGTGTTAACCAAGGACTCAAGTTATCCATAATGCAAATACATTCTGTTCCTCTCAGTCTAGATTACTCTGAATATATTTCTTTTTCAAGCAAGCAGACACACAGGACACCATGCTTCCTAGAAGGAGGGGATGCACAGAAGTTGCAATGAAATGCCAACAGCTATGTAGAAACTCCCAGTGGATTATGAAACACGTCTCTGCCTAGAGAGCCAATTATTGATTGTACAGAGTTCTTCATTTCAGTGAAAGCTATCCTCACACGCTTCCAACTTCTATCATCCTGCCAATCTCAGGTCAGGATGAGCATGTCGATTGACTGCTGCCAATGTTTAGTGAAGCATAATGACAAAAAGGGAATTCGGCTGTGTTTTGCGCCCCCCGTCAATGGCAATCATGCGAGTTTCAACGAAATGCCAGCAACTCGCCGCCATTACTTATTCAGCCTGTTTTGAAGCATTATATTTAAAGATCATAGGTTCATAATGAAATGATGTGCGCACAGTACATAGACTTTACAGAGTTTGCCAGTGAAGTGCTACTTTCATTTTCTCGTTTTTCTGTCATGCGGCCCATGAAGCAGGCAACAGGCAGCTACCTATTAGGGCTGTACAGCGCCACGTAGCGACTTGTGCGTGTACTGCCAATAGAATGTCACAATTTTTTGGGCTGTCCTCTGGAGGCCCTTTTTCACAGGTAAAAAGGTACATAGTGTGCCTACCGGGTGCAGGTCGCCGCCCCCCCTTCCCATAAAAGACATGAAGCAGGTTGTTGTTATTCACCGCGTAGTCTTTTATTAAAACTTCAAGCATTGTCATTAATCCTTTATTCATCTTGATTAAGGTTTAAGGTAAATCTTTAAAAATACTTGCTTATCAACACAACAGCATTAAATCATCTCAAAGATATATATTGTCATTATATTTAACGCCCCGCTCTCCAAGGGGCCTTTTTGCCTGTCCTTCGGGCTGTGCCAGCAGGCCACAACCAAGATAGCCTGCTCTCCTTAAGTTGACCGCCCTCCGGTCAACGAAGCCGCAGGTAAATAATCTGCCACTACTTGTGACAAACATGCCGGGGTATACCCCCTCCAATGTTTATAAACCGACACCCCGTCATACGGGTAGGGCAGGAGTGGTCAGGACCACCAGCAGGTCAGGCCCCCCTCTCCCGCCAGCTCAGAGCCCCACAATGACCTCTTGCCCTTTCCATGGGCAGCCAGTCCATACCAAAAGGGGAAGTCCACACCCTTTTCTTGCCTGGGACCCCGCCATTCAGTTCCTTGTTGCAGGGATGGGTGGGAGGGTACTTCTTTGATGGTGGTCTGCTGCCGCCGGAGCTGCTGGGAGAGAACAAAGAGGGTTAGTTCCGCCTCCCCCGAGGCTTTTGTACCCTCGGGGGAGGAAAGGTCGGCCCTACCTTCCTAATGACGTGTGCTGGCTCTTCCCAGTTTCCGCCTTGAAGACGTCCCTGCTGGCTCCCACCCCCAGATGCCACTAAGGGCGCCACGCCTCTAGGATCGGGTGGCGCCGGTCATAGTGTGCCTACCGGGTGCAGGTCGCCGCCCCCCCCCTTCCCATAAAAGACATGAAGCAGGTTGTTGTTATTTACCGCGTAGTCTTTTATTAAAACTTCAAGCATTGTCATTAATCCTTTATTCATCTTGATTAAGGTTTAAGGTAAATCTTTAAAAATACTTGCTTATCAACACAACAGCATTAAATCATCTCAAAGATATATATTGTCATTATATTTAACGCCCCGCTCTCCAAGGGGCCTTTTTGCCTGTCCTTCGGGCTGTGCCAGCAGGCCACAACCAAGATAGCCTGCTCTCCTTAAGTTGACCGCCCTCCGGTCAACGAAGCCGCAGGTAAATAATCTGCCACTACTTGTGACAAACATGCCGGGGTATACCCCCTCCAATGTTTATAAACCGACACCCCGTCATACGGGTAGGGCAGGAGTGGTCAGGACCACCAGCAGGTCAGTCCCCCCTCTCCCGCCAGCTCAGAGCCCCACAATGACTGCTTGCCCTTTCCATGGGCAGCCAGTCCATACCAAAAGGGGAAGTCCACACCCTTTTCTTGCCTGGGACCCCGCCACAGGGCGAGTAGCTTACTGGCGCGCTCGCCCCCCCCCTGACCTAACAGCCTTCGCGCTGAGGTCGTAGCCTCTTTAATCACAAAGACACAACTCCTTGTGCAATGATAAGTGACAACTTCGTCAAAGTAACGCATACATCGCTATGAGACCACCATTACTAAGATCCACCCGATCACACATAATTGTTTGCGAAGCAGGATATAGGGCAGATAAACATTTCATCGATTGTGTAGGCAACACATCAGTATCTCGACCTTCCTCCACCGAGGAACATTTCAAAGGTTAATGGCAAGTTAACCATCGCCCTCACTATACCTGGCAGTAATGATCCTCTGCATAAAATAAGCATTGATGAATGCCAGCTTGGGTAGCATCTGGAGATACTATGTTCTTGAAGGTTACTTCCCCATTGTAAATATGATGCCTGACAAAGCGAAGCCTGAGGAAATATTATGCAGAGTCTAGCCAATACGAAGTACTCGCCGTGGGTGATGGGACCTAATCTTATCTAATGAAGTATTGCCGAAATATGTACAATATGACCCTTGAAGTAACTACAGGTGGTCACGATAAAGACGTCTCCCTATATAACAATGAGTTCAAACTTCGTACCCTCACAATGGCCTTAAAAACCCTATAAACCGTAACACTGTTTTACAGGCTATATTTGTACATATCCACGGACTGCTCTGATAAAAGGCCACTTAACCTAATATATTCCTGATAATGACATCGCTATGCGAGGTCCCAACATAGTATGCTTTTTGTGCGCAAATTCCCCAGATATGAGAGAAACTTAGAATGAATAACACACGGCCAGGATATATACTAAGAGCCAACATAAGTTGTCTGGCAATGTTGATCCTCCTAGTGTAGGGATTGCACTAAGGAAGAGATAGCCCTGACATACCTACTATCTGCTTTTAATTAAATGTAATGGATTCCTCATTAACTGTCAAATTTCACTTGTTTGGATCTTCGACTTCAACTCCCAGGGTGTAGATGGATTGCAACATTTCTTGAGCTTCTTTAAGATTTGTAAACTTATGAAATTTGCCCTTTACCAATGCCTTAAGTTTAGACTTTTGTGCTATTGCCGCCTGCTACCCCTGGGTATGTTAAGGTTCTCTTTTAGAAATGGCAATTTAATTTGATAGAGTTGGCCGTGACTTTGATGGTGGTATCCATTTTTGCAAATTATGGCCTGTCTGATAGCCCGTCTGCTGTCAGCAGTGGTAGAGGCTCCCTTTAGACTGGGGCCTCACTAACTGAAGTGCCATTCATAACACAGAACTTGAATTAATGGGTAGTAATGGGTGTTCATGCAATTGCCTACCGCTGAGCAAGTGCTATGCACCTCTGCAGTAAGGCAATACATTTTGGGATTTACTCTTACAAACACTGTATCCATAGCGGTATTATTAGGTCTTCCAAAGTATAGTCCTGCTTAAGTTTTTTATAGGCGCAAAGTTGATAGTTCATGCATTTAAGGCTATCTATGCTTGATTTTATAAATGTAATATCATTCATCAGCTATGTACCCTCCTGCTTGACTAATGCTCCATTGATTTAGTACGGTACAGAACGTACTGTCCAAGCCGGTTCAGTGTGGGAACATATTGATGTTGCATTCCGATTTGCAACTTAAGCAGCAGTTGCATTAAAGAAATCATCATTTTTTAGACTGGATTTAACAAGTCATATGTCCCAGAGTCATAACGCAAAAGAAAAGCACAAATTCATTTTAGGAGATTTGGTGTAAAGTTGTACAGATCGCCTAGTTGTGAAAGCCTTCTTTTCATACCTCTTGCTTTACCTCGTTGTTTTATCTGCCTTCTTCCCGTTCTACACCAATGTATACCAACTAAAAGCAGCGATGGTAATAGATGCTGCTACAGGTAACCAGCGCTTCTCTACTCCTGGCATGTCCCTGCTACTTTTCATCTTTAGCAGGCAGGACCACGAACATAACGCTCTGCCCTTACACAAACGTCCAGAGAAGGGTGAAAGAAGAGGTCCCTCATAAGTAGGAACAACGTAAATAGTGATGAAATGGAGGCCCAAATAATGTGGACAGAGAGAACTAAATTACATAGTAATAAAAGGTACATTATGCAGGGCAATGTGGCACATTTGTTGGAGGAATTACATAACCCTACTGCCCTTTTTAAGACACACATATTCTGTCTGGCCAAATGTATAACCCCATTAGTAGAAGCACAGCACTATAACTCAGCAACACTCAGCGACTCAAAGGTGACCACTTAATCTTTGATGATGTTTTGCCACTTAATGTCATCATATGCAACACATCTTTAGCAACTTCTAAACCATTTGATATAGCAACCCATATCATGCTCTTGAATATTCAAATTATGCGACAAAAGGAGGATTAAGGGGAAAATGTATAATTATGTGAGAAAGCCAAAACCGGAGAATTGAATATTTCCAGTGTCAAAACCTATGTGTTGTGAAAGGGAATTAAAGCTATTGACTTGCCCCTTCTGCTAACCTTATCCATTTTGCGGATTGACTGAATCATGAGTGTCTGATTAATTACGAATGATAGGGAGATGACACAACGCGTACTTAGTAAACTATGTGGAATGTTTATGAGGACAGTAGGAGAACTCGGCTTCGTCTAAAGAAGGGAGGTTACAGCTCTAGCATTTTTGTACCCGGACACAGCCCTCTTGTGAAGTAATGCCAGCAGCATGTTGAAAAGCTCGAAATGAAAACCAAATGCGAGCATGTGCGCCGCTTTTGCAGCTTTGTTAATTGAACTACCTTCATGCTCTGGTGAAGTTGCGATTGTGTTTTCTCAACCATCTTTAGCCCTATTGCTCAAAGGCTGCCGAATGCCAATACGTTCAGAGAAGCACCTAAACCCGCAGGCGCAGAGTGCCATCTGCAGCTATGTCATTACATTACCTCAAATGTACCCGTGTGCTTTTTTATAATGTACAAATATCTTACCTAAGAAACTATTTCGCAATCCTATTGGTAATCATGTTGAGGTTAGTTTAGCAATTTTTATTTTACATTAAACACATCGCATTCAGGGTTGTATTGTTGAGAGCGACCAGTTACACGTTTTATTGCAATAGAAATACTGCCGGGTGTTATAGTATCAACAGCACAGCAGTGGGACTGAGCGTGGAATTATGAAAATTCTATATGGTCCGGGACGCTAATAATTTTTTAATGCGGTTCATACCGCCGCGAGAAATTAAATGCTCTACGGGGGCGAGAAAACAAAATACCTACTTATGCATGCAATAAATAATTGGACTCGGTATTTCCTTAGTTACCTCTTCCAGTAAAGCATGGCTGTTCTCGTTTTCTCGTAGTTCTTGAAATAATTCCGTTTCATTAAAATACTTATTATTTGAATCCCTTCTGCGCTGTAGCGATTTAATGTTTGCTATGAAGATGAAGCAACCATTGTGTGTGAATCATCAATACCGCATAATATAGTTCGTGGGTTCCGACTACATCGTCCCCTTCAACATGAGATTGCAGATCAAGATGCCGGGTACTTGCGCCGGGGTGTTTAAAATAAAGCTGGAAGATGATTTATTTACCCTTCCTTGCTCCCGGGGACGACGCGGGTTAACCCGCAGCAGTTTCCTGCCTCGCTCGAGCCCCGAGTGGAAGCGGAGCAGCCATTAAATGGTCGAGAGTGGGGGGGAGAGGCATCTTATATTCATGCCCCACGCGAGCCCGAGCCGCCGCCCTTTAATCTTTGCCCTTCTCCGGGTCAGAGATCAGCTCCCTCTGAAGGTGGCCTTGCAGTGAATATTTGTGCCACTCGAACATGGTTCAGCTTGCCAGTCTAAAATCTAGTCATGCCGGCCCACGACCGTAATTAATTAGGCGGGCCTGCTTGAGCAATAGGCAAAGGAAATAGCTGGTGGACTGACCCCTTAAGACTGCAGGCCCACCAAGATAGCTGCCGGACATGCACTGTTTCCCCAAATACATTTTATCCTTGAGGGCACTACCCTCCTGTGACTCGGAATCGGGTCCTTAGCTCCGAGTCTGCGCCGTAGTTCGCTGCACAAGTTCTCCAGGATGCCAACAATTATGCAGGGTGGCAGTTTCATTTACATTAAAATTATTCTCATTTTGAGGCAAGATGGCCGCCGAGGCGCTGTGGGAGTAAGTCGCACCTAGACCCCTCTCCTGAAGTTAAGCAGAAATTCAGGCACTAATGGGGATTTGAAAGCAGCATGCAATTCGCCGCTATAATCCAACACAGAGGAACTATTAATCTCGCAGACTTACTGGAAAAAGCAAAATTGTGGTACTCAAGGCTCCGTAAAATATTGCTGGCAGAAATGGGTACCCGAGGAAAGGAGAAATCACAGCAACAAGTACCCATACCAGGCGTCACAAACAAAGATCTTATACAAAAGGATTCAGGCAAACTGGGCGCTATTCCAAAAACAAAAGCGCCACCCAACAACAAGAAGACAACCCCCACGGTCTCTTCCCTCACGAAAACACAGCTACGTAAACTGGAGAGAGCCGGAGAAAAGGAAAAAACGCTGACTCAACCAAAAGTCGTGAGAAGCACCGGTATCACAACAACGACGCGGGATGCAGCGGGGGAAAAAAAGAAACCCGATACTGGATATCGGCAACCTTCTGTATCCGAGGTCTTCGGAGCCAAAATCCACGTAGAGGCAGCAGGGGCTTCAGGAACATCGGGAGCCCAGCAGAGTACAACAACCGGGCCGCCCGCAGGAGCTGCTCAGAGCGTCCTCGAGGACGCAAGCGGAGGCGTTGCTATGCAACCGGAGGTTACAGTGCTCACGCTTCCCGCAGAGATCCGAGTGGTGAGTCAAGCAGCAGCTGAGCGAGACGACGCTGTACCAGAGCAGGAACAGCCGCAGTACCAGAAAGAACAGAACGAAAACCAAGACTCAGATGCAAACAAAGAGGTGAGAGAGGCCAATTGTGGGGGTGAGACGCTGAACACGGGGCTAATGCTTGAGGCCCTCATTGAGGTAGAAGCTGAAATACGAGAGGAGCAAAAACAAGCTAGTTTGGCAGAAACGGTTCGTGCGGATGGGGCTGATGGGGCTGATGGAGAGTTTTTCTCTGTCCCTGAGGGATCAGACTCAATATTGGCAAGCAGCGAGGAAGAAAGAGACTCTTCTGACTCACTATCGAGTTCAGAAGTTAGCGACAGCTCGAGGGGCAGAGGTACACAAAAAAAGCGTAAAATATCATCTAGAAGAGCAGGCTCCCCCCAGAACTTCCATAAGGGAACATATAAAAAGCTAGCATGGGATTATTCTGCCACCTCCAGCATATATAAGGAAGACGAGAATGAGGCACAAAATGATGGAGGGAAACTGGACCTAATGTTTGCTATGCTGAAACAGATGCAAATGGAAGCCAGGGCTGAAAGTCGGAGGGCCAGGCATGATACGAAAAAAATCCAAGCCTCAATAAGGAAGATAAACAAAAAGTTTGAAGAAGTTGAGGAAAGAATTATTGGAGTTGAGGAAAGAACCGGACGCCTAGAAGATGATGCAACTGAGTGGCAATCAGCTAGAGAGGGGCAGACTAAGGTCATGGAAGATCTGCAGTGGAAAGTGGAGGACTTGGAGAATCGCCAGAGGCGAAACAATGTCAGACTCCTCGGAATAGAGGAAGGGATTGAAGGCCAAGATCCGAGAGGCCTCGTCGTCAAGTTGCTAAAGGGTGCGTTCCCAGAAGCACCATGGATCTGGGACCAAGAAGTGCAGAGAGCCCATAGATATCCACTTTTTGTAAAAAAAATCACATAAGGAAGGCTCAAATATACTCCCCAGGGCTATGTTAGTCTTTTTTGGAAACTTTCTCGCAAGGCAGGAGCTAATGGAGAGAGCTAGACCTGATGCCAAAAAAACGGTGGAAGGGATAACTTTCTTCGCAAGACCTGACTTTTGCCATATAACAGTGGAGAGGAGATGGCGGCTAAGACAATTGATCAATGCATTTCAGGCCCAAGGAGCAGAGGCATATCTATTGTTCCCAGCAAAGCTGAAGGTTGTCGTAGCGGGCCGTAACAGAATGTTTTTCTCTGAAATAAAAGCGGGGGAGTTTTTGACAGAGTTAAAAGAAAAAGGGGGGGCTCGAAGGAAATAGGCAAGGAAGGGAGTAGAAGAAATTTAATATCAAGTATACATATATGGCGACTAAATGCCTGATAGTTCAATGTAGTAGTTGATAAGAGGGGAGGAGAGGGGGAGCGACTCTACAACGCCAAGCGGACACACATAGGTCAGGGATGACCTATTTGCCTGTCACAGGGGGGGAGGGGCAGCAGCCGGGGCGGGGGGGCTTAAAGGGGGGGGGAAGGGAAGAATTCACGGGGAAAAGGTGTTGGTGCAAGTTAATACAGATTTGTAAAGAGTGTAGAAGTGCAGTAAAAGAGCATATAGAAAAAGGCAAAAAAATATCTGAGGCGCTGGTAAAAGCTAAACTAGAAACATGGCACTTAGGATAATGTCAATTAACATCTGTGGTTTAAACAATTTGGAGAAAAGACAGAAGTTCTCCGCACTGCTGCGATTTTGGAAAATTGATATAACCTGTATACAGGAAACGCACGTAGCAGCTGATGATAAATTCCTGCTTGGTCAGATGGGGTTGGAGATCCTTGCTAATACAGGACAAGAAGAGCGAAACAAGGGGGTGGCAGTTCTGGCCAGAAAAGGGGTGGTTAAAATTAAAAAGAAAAAAGAGGATTCTGAAGGGAGATGGGTGATGCTAGACCTAGAAACAACAGCGGGAAGATGTACTTTGGTCTCACTATACGGTTCAAATGAAGACGAATCGGATTTATTAGAATTCCTGGATAGTGAGCTAGCTTTGTGGCCAGAGCCTGTGATTTGCTGCGGGGATTTTAATATTAATGGGCTGTATGGAGTAATAGGCGCAAGCGGAGGTGGTTATCAAGGAAGAAAAAAAAAGGTGCATAAAGCAATACAAAATCTCGCTAGACACAACGCGCTGGTGGATATATGGCTGGAGCTTAATCCATTAGGATCAGGTAGTACCTATTATTCAGCTCCACATCAAACAGTTGCCCGTTTGGACTATTTCCTTATCTCTAGCTCATTAGTTAACAGGGCTAAAATAGATTGTCTCCCAAGGATAATGTCGGATCATAATCCGTTGGTGTTAAGCTTAGCAACATTACAAAAAGTGGAAAAAATAAACCCGACATGGTCATTTGAGAGAGGTTTGTTGAAGGATGAGGACTATGTCGCAAGGATGCAAGAATGGTTGACACAATTTTGGGACATAAATAGATACTCAACCTCAGCAGATATGGTGTGGGACAGTTTTAAAGCAGGAGTAAGGGGAGAGACATTAAGTTTTTCTCTGACAAGAAGTAAAAAGGAAAAAGACAAGATGGATGAGGATATTAGAAAGCTGCTGGAGATGGAAAAAATGCTAGTAGAAGCAATAGAAAAACAAGAACCTATTGAACAGATTTTAGTGGCCATAGAGATGCAGAGATCAGAAACAGGGACTACTCTGGCACAAAAAACAGCAAGAAAATACTTAGCACACAAAGAGAAATGTTATGAATGTAACGAGAGGGTGGGACATCTGCTTGCGATTAGAACTAGGCAAACCCTAGCGGCAGGAGAAATCAAAGAAATTAAGGACTGTAATGGGATAATTGTTAATAAAGTGGAGGAGGTGCAGGAGGAGTTTAGGAGGTTTTACGAGAGACTATACGAGCAGGATAAAAATGATGAGGAGATAGAAGCAAAGAGCTTGGAATATCTAAGGCAAGGCCAACAGGAGGGGTTGTGCATAGAGGATAGGGATAAACTAGATACACAATTAACACTACAGGAGATAAGAGACGCAACATTTAGTTTACCATCTGGCAAAGCAACGGGTCAAGATCAGATCCCAGTAGAATTTTACAAAACTTTCTGGGATGTACTAGCCAAAGATATCTGGATAATTTGTTGCTTGGCACAAGGAGGCAGAACGGTTCCTCACTCTTGGGCGGGGGCCGACATAATCGTATTATTGAAAAAAGATAAACCCCCCACTGAACCGGGTTCTTATAGGCCTATCACACTGCTTAATGCTGATGCGAAGATATTCTCCAAGGCACTGGCCAACAGATTGAGCAAGGTGATAGAGAAGGTGGTCTCCCCTATACAACATGGGTTTATACCAGGGAAGGGAACCACGGAACATACTAGACAGCTGATAACCATTTTGGACGCTGTAGCGGCCGCAGGCGATCCTGTCGCGGCTATCTTTTTGGATGCCGAGAAGGCTTTCGACAGGGTCTCTTGGGTTTACCTTTGGAAGGCTATGGAGTGGGCTGGTATAGGTCGAGGATACATAAAGGCAGTCCAGGCATTATATAAACATCCTAGCGCAAGGATCCGTATTAATAGATCATACTCTAAAGCAGTGCAGATTAGACGAGGGACCAGGCAGGGTTGCCCAGTCTCACCACTATTATTTGCAATATATCTGGACCCCTATCTGAGAAGACTGTCAATAAATAGGACGATTACCCCAGTTATATTACACGGGAAAGAATATAAGTTATTTGCCTACGCAGATGATGTGGCCGTCATTACACCGACACCAGAGGAGTCACTGGCTGAAATTGAACAGGAGGCTAGGAAATTCGGAGAGGTTTCTGGATATTCAATAAACAGGGGGAAAACACAGGTCGTTCAGAACATATACACTACATTTGTAGACGCAAGAGTTGTCTCAGACACAAAGTACTTGGGTGTCAGGGTTACGGCAGACCTAGAAAAACTAGTAGAGATAAATGTGGAACCACTGCTAGCCAAAGTAAAAAGCAACTTGGAGAGAGTAAATAACTTACACCTGACTCTCATGGGTAGAATCAACTTTATCAAAATGGTTACTTTTCCGAAGTTTTTATATTTGTTCAGGGCAATCCCACTTTTTTTCGAAGGGATTTGGTTTAATAGAATAGAATCGGCTGTAAATAAGCTAATCTGGGCACAGGGGAAGACACGCAGAGCATATCGGTTTTTAACACTACCGCGCGAGAGAGGAGGTTGGGGAGCACCCGATTATAGATTTTACTACTGGGCGGCAGCTCTACAATATTCCAAAGGATTATTAGGCGGAAGTGATCAGGAGGAGGAGATGGGGAGGAAAGGGCCGGAGAATGTATATAAAGTACTTCTAGGTAAAGCGGCAGAAAACGCTTTGGTAGCAACGGTGGATTTTGCATATTTTAAGCACACAAGATTTAAGACACTGACTGCGATATATAAAGTTTGGAAAGCGATAAGGAAAAAATTGGGACTGGGAAGGTATAATCGATATTTAAGGCTTTATAGAAATGATAGCCTTCCGATAGAAATCTTTTGGGATACAGTTATGAAAGAATGGGACGAGAAAGGGATTAAGAAACTGGGAGATTTAATGGATGAAGGGGGAGCAATCTTAACGTTCCAAAACGTACAGCATAGGTATAAAATAACTGGACATAGCTTCTTCAAATACCTACAAGCGAGGAGTTACTTCTATACAAAAACGGGGGGTGCAGGAGGGATGGCGAGATGTAAGATTATGGATTATTTGGGAAGTAATTTCTCATGCTCAATAAGACAGCTGTATGCAGAATTACAAGCCTATAAAACTGATGACAGAGAGAAATTCAGTAGTAAATGGAGAGAGCAGGTAAATGCAAGACCTGAAGACTTACAGATCTCCTTAGATTTTGGTAGAACTATCTTATGCTCTGCTACACTCCAAACCCAACACTATAAAACAGTTTATTCATTATATTATACACCAGCCAGAATAGCCAGTTGGGGAGGCTCCACGGGAATAACGTGTCCAAGGTGTAATTCAGCTCAAGCTAATATAACACATATGTTCGCACAATGTCCACAATTATACACTTTAAAACTGGCAATAGAAGAGTTTCTAGAGAATACACTGGATATAAAAATTAAATTATCTGAGGAATTAATAATCCTGGGGGTAAGCTCAGAGGATAATATAACCTACCCAGAATTCTTATTCATGGCTGCAGCAGTATATAGGATAATTGTCGCGAAAGCATGGAAGGACAAAACTGCACCAACATTCCAGACCTGGGTTGCAAGATTATTATCTACGTATAATCTGGAGAGGGCTATTTATGACAGAAAAGGAAGGAAGGCAAAAGCTATGGGGTGCAAGATATGGTTTCCCATTGAACAGTGGAAGAATAGGAAAAATGGTGTGCGGCAATAATTGAGAATTGTGTTGAATATATAAGGTTAAATAGAGATGTTGTATTATGTGCCACATTTATGTCTTTGAATATTAGTACTCTAAATCTGCATATTATTTTTACTATTATTTAGCAGTACTAATCTGTATTTGTTATAAAAGAATATGTAAATGTATAAAAACACATTGGTTGTAACAGAAAAATGGGGGGGGGAAAAATTTCTTGAATAAAGATATTTAAAAAAAAAAATAATTATTCTCATTTTATCTCAGCCCTCGATCTGACTTTAAATGGATTGACATGCACGTGTTATTTTGCTCTAGATTCCAAGTTTTATGAGTTTTGGCTCTACGTGTTTTCCTATGAAATGACATCTTGTCTTCCTTCTCCCTCTAATCATATAATTGTGGAATAATATTGCCGTGACTGCAAGTAAACCGCTGTTTCAAAGTTTCAGGAAAGTCTGACTGCTCCTGTTATTCCGATAAAACGCCCCCATCTTCAAAGCTGACAGCGGCGATAGAAGTGCCCGGCCCCAGACTCATACACATACTAATGTGCTAGTCACCCACTGCTTCACCGACCCCGACTAGAACTGGGTTTAACCCCGGAGGACACCAAGCGAGGGGAAGTCCCTGCAGAGTTCACAGAGATCGCAAGTGGTCACGAAGCATTTGCACAACTTATTACGGAGATATGTAAAGAAATGATGTGGCACAATGAAAGAAAACGATATACTGTGAAGACGTGCGTATGCAGTGTCCGCAAATAACATAAGCATCCGCACTGTTTAATCCGTGCGTTCAAAACCTGACCGGAAATGCCTGATTAACATTCATACCCATTGAACCCTGCGGCCTCTGCCATCTCGTGCTACGCTGAGGATTTCTCCACTCTCGCTGCTTTCATCATAGGCCATGCTTCTGCTCCGAGTCTGGAAATTCTCCGCGCTTGCGTTCCTTCAACGGCGCTTTCCCTCGAGGAAAGGAAAATAAAAGCATTGTTAAGCTAGGAATATCGCACTACTGCGACATGTAGCACAACTAGAGCTCGTTGAGCACTCGGCCTGATCAGCTCAGACATCTCTTGCACTCACCCTAAATGACTACGCTGCGAGGCCCTCTCCTTTCCTCCACGTGCAGTAAACCAGACCCTGCTGTACTTCTTTGATGGTGGCCTGCTGCCGCCGGAGCTGCTGGGAGAGAACAAAGAGGGTTAGTTCCGCCTCCCCCGAGGCTTTTGTACCCTCGGGGGAGGAAAGGTCGGCCCTACCTTCCTAATGACGTGTGCTGGCTCTTCCCAGTTTCCGCCTTGAAGACGTCCCTGCTGGCTCCCACCCCCGGATGCCACTAAGGGCGCCACGCCTCTAGGATCGGGTGGCGCCGGTCATTTTGCTGCCAGTGCGCTAGTCAGATGATTTCGCAATTATTTAGCACATCACAAAATCACAAAATACTGGAGGGTCTGATTAAGTGGAACAGCAATCCACTGCCCTAAACTGTGGGCAGTCAAAGATGCCAGATGGACATAATGTAATAGTGAAGCGTTTAAGATTCACAGAGCACTGTTTAATATACTGACATAATATAGAAACATATGCTCTTCTTTTGATAAATTTAGAAGATCATTGCCACTTTCCATACGTAATTTATTTCACATACTGGACAGTTAATTTTATCCAATAACCATATTTGGCCTGGGAACACACCGCTGGACGTTGTGAGAGCGACTACACTTACTGGTGATGGGGAAAGGGAACATGCCCGTGTCAAAAACTGCAAAATAGGCACAATGGGAAATCACCAGAGTGAATATAATTATTGTAATGAAATGTTTTATTTTTGGCTGAAAATGTTAGAATGGGCCCATAATGTAAGATCGTTGACCGAATATATGGATAGGGCACCTTAAAGGTCCGTTGTAAAATAATTTGCATGTTATAGTAATCATGATATTTGGACAGGTAGATTGCAGATTACAAAAGGTTATGAGGATAGGCCAAGATGGCAAAGCCACAAAATATACGTATCTGAGGGAAAGAGTAACAGGATTTGGCTCCAGTGGTACAGTATTGGATGACCAGCATGATATCAGGGGAAGGACATGAGAACATTAGTATAGACATATAGAAATGCATCCATTTCTAACGATAATGGCATTACTCCTAGTCCTACTCCCTCGCCTTCCTTCAGCACAATTGAGGCCCCGCCTCCCACCCAGACCCACCCCCAGCATAAAAACTCTCCCCGCCCCCACCTCCACCTGTACACAAACAAGCCGAGCTAGCACTCAGTTGTACCGCACCGGGAGGGAGGGTCCTTGAAGGAAGGCGAGGGAGTAGGACTAGGAGTAATGCCATTATCGTTAGAAATGATGCATTACCTCCCGTCCCTCCCTCGCCTTCCTTCAGCACAATTGAGGACATAGAAAGCAGAAGAAAACAGAGACGGACAACTGAGTGACAAAGAACACAAAACAGTGCCCCAAACACAGCAGATCAACATCCCTGGCCTCGCAAAGAGGACAAGACTTTGAAGCCCGAACCACCACCAGAGGAAAAGCCACCAAGACTGTGGACCGAAACCAACAACCCCACGGAGCGGGGGAAGGCAAACACCTGAGCCGGACCAAAGCGAACAAACAGTGACCTCCACCCGGAAGGACACCACAACCAGCAGGCATCACAGCAAAAGAGGCCGGACAGCCAAACTGAGCAAAGGAGACTCCACAGCCAAGGAAGGAGCAGAACAGAACACAGGCAAAACCACCCCATGACAGAGCGAAAACGCCGAGCCACCGGAGGGACAAGGGACGGAACCGGACCCCAAACCAGCAGAACCACACAGACCAGACAGAAGGGAATGCACAAGACAGGGCCCACAACACCCCCAAGCGCCCCGCAGGGGCGACAGCAACCAAAAAACAAGGCCCAAAAGCCAAGAGCCGCAACCCAAAACCCCAAGGAGACCAAAGGGCGGACCGGAGAGGACATCCAACACCAGCAGCAAAGACCCCGAAGGGAAGGACCCGACAGGGCGGTGAATCAAACACACCAGACCCGGAAAAGAAAACCAGGCAACAGACCCAGGCAACACGCAAGGAAGCCAGGAGCACCAAGAAGCAGGAAAGCCGCCCCCTGCACCCGCAGAGGAACCACCGACAATCCCAGAAGAGCCCCAGAAGGAGCGAACTGCCACACCAAAAGGAGGCCAGCACCATGGGAACAACACCCAGAGCAGAATCCCAAGCCAAAAAGGCCAGCAAACACCAAGCATAGGACAGCCGAGAGGAGGACCGACGAGAAGCCCGCAAGCCACCGCCAGCCGGCCGAGAACCCCCAACCCAGCCAAGGCCAGCCGCAAAACCGCCAGGCAGCAGGGGCAAGCCCCGCACAGAACCCAGGGAAAGGGCACGGAACATCAAAGGGCACGGAACCCCCGGAAGGAACCCTCACCGAGCGCAACACAACCCGGACAGGAGGGGAAAAACAAGGAGCCCAAGGCCAACAGGGAGCAACCAACAACCCCCGAGAACAGACCCACGGGCCCGCACCAGAAATGCCCAGAGCAGCAGAAAGCAGCGAGGGGGAAAGGAGGAGGCACACAGAAAAACCCAGAGGCCTGGGAAAGGGCCAGCCGCCGACCACCCCAAGACCCGGGCCCCCGGCCCAGAGACCAGAACCGGGCCACCCAGGCCGGCGCCGCAACAGGACCACCACAGGGAGGCCCCAACGACTCACCAACAGGCCGGACACCAGGAAGGAGTGAGAAACCCCAGGAGGAAGGAGGGACCCAGCACAACAGAACAGCCAGCACCCAGGCCACCCGCCGAAGGCAGAGAGCAGACAGCCCCAGTACCCAGACCAGAGTCCACAGACACAGGACTCAGGCAACCAAGGATCAAGGACCAGAACCTGGACCAACCCGACCGCGGCACAGGACCAAGCCACCGGACGACAGACCGAGCCAACACCCACGGACCCCGCAGAGAGCCCCAAAAGGGCACCAGGGCAAGCCCAAATGCCACAAAACCGTCAGCAAGAGGACCCCCGGGAGACCAGCAGGAACCAGAACCAGAACCCGAACTGAACCCAGCCAAGCCAGGAACAGGCTGGCGACCGAAGCCACCACAAGCGGAGCTGGAGGAGCCAGCGAACACCCAGCCAGAAGGAAACAGCAGCCGAGCCACCAGGAGAGCACTCCCGGGGACGGACTGACAAGTGCAGCAGGGACAACAGACCCCGGAGATCAACCCAACAGGAGTCAGACGGAGAAAGAAACGAGCGCAGGGAACCAGAAACACCACAGAAGCCAGGCGCCCCAGCACCCGCAGCCACAGGACGGCCGAGGAGCCCCCGGGACCACAAGGCCTGACCCCACGAAGGAAGAGAGACCAGGCGCCCGCCGTACAAGGGACCCGGGCCGAGCTAAACCAGCACCGACAGGGGAACAGAGAAGACAAACCCCGGGACACCAAAAACCCGACCACCGGAAGAACCATCCACAAGAGGTCGACCAGAGACGGAGGAAGGAAAACCCCTGCCACAGTAAGGAGAGCCACGAGAGCACCCATACAAGCGGGAAGACCCAGGGTAAAGGCCAGAGGTTGAAGGGGAAGGACGCCACATGGAACACGGGTGCCCACCACAGAGAACCGCAGGAAACGCAGCAAGAAGCAGTAACAGGGATGCGGTGAGAAGTGCCCCCAAAACCCAGGTCACGCCATAAACCGCCAGGCAGGGCCTGCGGAAAGATGACCCGAAGGACCAATACGTGGAAGGGAAGGGACCGAAACCAGGAGCACAATCCCAGGAGAACCAGAACGGCACAAAGCCTCCGGACACCTCAGCCCCAGCAACAGAAAGGAGCGGACCCCAGACCCGAACCCCTCCGACAGGAACCCAGCAGAAGGATCACAAGGCAAGCAAACAGGACACCCAGTCCAGCAGAGCCACCCAGCAGGAACCGGAGACAGGCACCGGAGGCAGCCGAACCCCCTACCAGGAGGAACCCGCACCAAGCCGACCCAGCACCCACGACCCACAGAACCCAGGACCCCAGGAACAACAGAAACGGCCCGCAGCCACAGAGGAGGAAACGCCAAAGACGACCACCCACAGTCAGGGAACCGAACTGACAGCAGCGACAGGGACCCAACAGGGCCTGGCACACAAACAAGGAGGTAGCAAGCCAGGGCGAACAAAACGGCCAAAACAGCGCCCCTCCGAACGAAGGAAGGAGACACCCACAGCGGGGACGATGGAGAGGACCCAGTGCAAGGCACGCGAGAAAGGCAGTACGCCCCATTCACAGCAAGGGAAGCAGAGGGCCCAACACGGCGACACCCAGCCACCACAAACAAGTGCCCTTAATGCCATGAAACCCAGCACCAAGGAGGGCACAGAAGAAGCATAGGACAGGCCAGCCCCCAGCGCCACCACCGCAACCAAGCAGAACAGAGCCACCAAGCAGCGCGACCAGGACAGGTACCAACAGTCCAACGGGAGGAAAGGGGCGACTCCCACCAAGAAGCAAAGCCACTGGAGGAAGAGAGGGACGTGCCGCACCGAAGAGAAATCCCAGACGCAAACTGAGCGTGTAGAGAAGTCTGAAACAACAGAGGACCCAACACAGCGCCAAAGGAATACGGAGGGCCGAGGAGAGACCCCACACGGTAGGCCCTATAGGCAACCAACAAGCAACTGTCAGCAGGCCAGTACCACAGTGGACAAAGCCACAAGCAGAAAGCACATACAACCAGTACGAGCAACGCATGCCACTCACACCGCACCAGCCCCCACCCCGGGACCAAAGGGCAAGGCCAACCGGGAGGGCCGGGAACACCAAGGAAAGAAACCCATAGTCCCAGCCCAGCAGGAAAGAGGAAAACCCAGCCGACCAGCACAGGAGCCCAGCGACCCACGTCCTGCACGCCCACCACCCTGGAGCCACAGACAGCGCCAGAGGCGGGAGAAGGATCCACAGCATCCAAGCACCCAGACGGGAATCAGCCGCCCACAGGAACCGATGGATGAAGAGGGGATAGAAGGCACCAACAGAACCTCCACACTCCAGAACACAGGACAGAGCAGCAGGGCACAAGTCCCAAAGAAGGAATTGGGGGGATGATGACGACACAACAGGAAGTGACGTCACGAAAGGTGGCTTGCACCATCAGACTCATTGACTCCCCTCGCTCCCCCCCTAGATGCGATTGCATCAGAGAAGCCAGCACGTGAGCAGCGTTCTGAATGAGCTCCGATCTCGCGCCAGAGAGGCCAAAGAGTGAATGTGTGGCTCCATTTGCACCAGTAATCGAGCTCCTAGTGAAACAAGTGAATGAATGACCTGAGTTTTATCATGCGCAAACTTTGCCCGATGGGTGTCAAGGCGCCTAATTCAAATAATACAGCTCGCAAATCAAACCAGCAGTCTATCATTGGTAAGCTTTGATAAAGTACCACGTCTTAAGGGCCTTTTTAAACAGATCAATTGAGGGTAGAGATTTAACCTCAATTGGAAGAGAATTCCAAAGCTTAGGAGCGACAGCAGAAAAAGCTCTCGCTCCCCATCTGGCTAGCCTTGTACGGGGCACTACCAGTTGAGATAGCCCAGCAGATCGAAGAGATCTGGTTGGGAGATAGCGAGTAAGCAGAGACCCGAGTGCATCGTCCGTGCCAGCTGCAAGAGCTCTGTATGTAAGACATAGAATCTTAAAAGAGACTCTATGCTGAACAGGGAGCCAATGAAGATCTCTCCTAGCAGTCGTGGCTGAGGATGCCAAGGGAAGGGCCAGAACAAAACGCGCTGCGGCATTCTGCACGATTTGCAGTCGATGGATGAGGCCCTTGTTGGACTCCACATACAAGTGGGGGGACGCCGTCCGCCCACGTGGTACCCTGACTCGAGCCCTGCAGAGCAGCCTCAATCCAGGATAGCACCAGCCAGACATGAGAGGCAGAACAAGCCCCTCGGAGCCCAGGCGACCAGGGCGCCCAAAGGGGAACCGGAGTCCCAGCCGCAGAGGAAGAGGACAACAGCATGCCCCCACCAACCCCAAGCGACCCAGTGGCAGACAGCCAAGCCAAAGAATCAGGAGCACAGGCAGGATACGAACCCATCTTCCAGAAAAACGCTTCAGAGCCAACTAATGGAAGGGGAAAAACAACAGAAAACGGGCAGAAACCGGCCCTACCTGGCCTCCGGGAAGACAGAATACCGGGAGGAGGCAGCCACACAGCCCGACCCGGAAACGCAGCCCCAGCCACAGGAGGACCGCCGGACACCGCCGAGGATTCCTGAGCCACCGCTCCGCCCCCATACCACAAGGGAGACGAGGAGAGGAGGTACAGCCAGGAGAACGCTGCAGAGGGCACCGCCGTAGCAGAGAACCAGACCGAAGACTCCCCGGCACCGCCACAGAGAGGAGCTGAAAAGGTAAGTCTCACTAGGGAGACAGAAAAAAACAGGTGGAGGTGGGGGCGGGCAGAGTTTTTATGCTGGGGGTGGGTCTGGGTGGGAGGCGGGGCCTCAATTGTGCTGAAGGAAGGCGAGGGAGGGACGGGAGGTAATGTACGTTAACCATGTCAACAAAGTGCAAATACAAAGCATCAGTATAGTATCTATCACTATATAGGTCCAAGGTACTATGTTTATGGCACAATTCAGGATAAAATATGAAGTGTAATAATAAAAATAACTATAAATGGAAATTTTTTATATTATAACTTTTTTTTATTTAGTGATATTGAGATCTACATGAAAGGATGGTGCCCAAACAGAAGATGCATAATAGGGGAGTTGATTATTGAGACCCCATCTTTAAAGCTGCACAGATGTTGTCTGATACCTGTATATTAGACCTACGATCCACGGCCACTTATTGAATCAAATGACTGATGATATGAATTACATGATGGTTATAATACTCAAGCTGTGGTAAAACATGGTTTCCATTTATCTTATGTTGTCACATATCCAAACCATGCAAGTTACATTCAATGAATAAACCTACAATAAGGGATTATGAAAAAAAAGTTTCATGATGAGGTATGGTAATTTGTGTTTTATAATGATGTTGTGTACAATCCGGGTGCAAAACAAGAAGGACCTCAATGTACCTGAATGTTTAGGTCAGAATCTGATACATAATAAGTTGGATGTGAATAAAATTGGTAGTGAATGGTGAATCTCACTAATAGTAGTCAAATAGAAAATTGCATCATGATGTAAATATAGGAATTAAAAAATGATGTATTGATTAATAGCAGTGTTTTATGCACAGTGAGCATTGTAACCATGAATAGAGAATAAGGTATAATTGATTAAATGAAGCAAAACAAAATTGAGAAGATGGCAAAATGAATGTTCATAAAACATATAATAGTGAGGTGTGGTGCTCTAATATTTTTAGTAGTTTTTCTTGTTACTCTCTCTTTTACCTTTTGTGGAGCTTGATTACTATATAGTTAAAGAGTGAAAAAAATTATTAGGATTTTAAACTGTACTTTGCGTATGTTATTGTAGCCCTCCTCCCCTCCTCGCCACCTAAAGAAGGAGTAGTATTAAAAGATGACATACATCCTATACCCATCCTCTTCTGGAACGCAGCGGGTCTGCGTTCAAAGATTGAGGATGGGACGGCCCAAAACTTTTTGGAACCGTACAAAATAATCTGCCTCCAGGAGTCATGGCTAACAACAGAGCTTCACTTACTAGGTTATAAAACATATTTCATACCAGCGCTGAGTAGTAAAACAGGTAGGCCCAAAGGTGGGCTAATAACGTAAATAGCAAACACCTTGAATAATTTAAAAGTATCGATCATCCACTCTGATCCTAACTACCAAATTCTTTCACTTTCCTTCGCTAATAAAAATAAGGAGACTATTCTTTTGACTAACCTTTACAACAATCTACAGGAAGATCAATTTATGATTCTTCTTAGAAATTTAAAGGAGAGATTAAGTCAATACTATCAATGGAAAGGTAGAAATGGGGCAATTCATCTACTATGGGGAGGAGATTTTAATCTTCATCCATGCCCACCGGCGAATTCACACTGCTGTGGGATTGTGGATGAACATGAGGCGCCATTAGTGCATTTCACGCATAGCAAAGCGGGGAATGCCTTAAACAACGTGCTCTCTGACCTGGATCTGCAAATCGCTAATCAACCAATCGCGGATTTAAATTCCTTTAATCCGACTTATGTGGGTAGAGGCCATCAAACAACAGTCGATTTCATCTTATTGTCCCCTGGCTTATTAGATATAGCCAAAGATTTCCAGGTCATTGAAAACTTATTGAGCGATCATTCTGCGCTGAGGATGCACCTCTACTTACCTGATCATAAGCCACAAAATTTAGTCATAGCAAATACTCTTGCCCAAAATAATTTAGAGGTAGGAAAACAGAACGGTTATTCCATTAAATGGGAAAAAATAAATCCTAATGAAATTACCAAAACATTTGTCGAGCTTGCCTACCCAAACATAATAAAATGCTTAGACCTCTCGGTAAGCCATAAAGAAGTTTTAAATAATTTTAAACAAATCCTAGAGAAAATTAAGGAATTAGTATCGTTTAAAGTAACGTCCAAAAATGTAACAAAAAAAGGGTGGTTCAATCATAATTGCACTATAGCCCTTACCAAATTAAAACTTGCCCTACAAAATAAACCCAGGGACACGGGACAGATACAACTTCTTAGACGCCAATATTCCGGGGAACGCAAGCTAAGAATTAAAGAACTGAAACAGAAACTCTGGGAAGATCTGCATAAGAGTGCTGTTTCAAAAAATAGCGAGGCTTTCTGGCGAACGGTCAGGGCTCCTTATCTTACCGATAATAACATCCCCAAGATTGAAGTAGCCATTGACGAAAGTACATGGGTGGCTCATTTCTCGAAGATTTTTAAACATAACTCAACTGCCCTTGAACTTGAAAATATGCTTCCAAATGTACAATACCCAATCTGGCTCCTTTTTGATATACCCGACCTGGTAGTGGCCCTAGAATCAAGTAAAATAGGGAAAGCCCCAGGGCCCGACGGGGTCCCTGTGGACTTCTTCAAACATAACTTAGATCTCTGGGCACCTATTATTACAAGAGTATGCACAGCTGTTGCAAATGAGGGAGTCTTGAATTCTTGGACTAAGTCCATAATGGTCCCCATTTTTAAAAAGGGGGACTGCCAAGACGTGAAATGCTACCGCCCCATCTCACTGCTGGACTCGATCGGTAAAGTTGTGGGGAGAGTAATCTTGGATCGACTCCAGCAGTGGGGTGAGGAGAGAGGCATTATTTCCGACCTCCAATTCGGTTTCCGAGAGGGGTTCGGAACGGTAGAACAGGCCCTTAATCTCAGTTTGATAGTGTGTAAATACACGCAGGCTAAGGAGAACACGATATATATGGTTTATGTAGACCTGTCCGCAGCCTTTGACTGCGTTTCACATTCAAAGCTATGGACGGTTCTGCGCCATATGGGAGTTGAACCCCCCCTCCTAGACTTCTTGAGAGAACTCTATTCAGGAGCCTCGGCCAGAGTACGCTTTGGCCTGAATGGCGAGTTGACAGCATCATTTGGAGTAGAGTGTGGAGTCAGGCAAGGATGTGTCCTGGCCCCCTTCCTCTTCTCACTTTATACCAACGGCTTGGAGAAGGGGCTGTTGAGGGGGGCCCAGGACCTCCCACGCATAAAACAGCGCCTGATTACAGCTCTGCTTTATGCGGATGATGCTGTCCTCCTCGCGCGTACCCCGCGAGAGCTTCAGAACTCCCTGAATAGATATACTACCTTCATGGGTGGTCTTGACCTACAGGTAAACGTCAAGAAGACGTTTGTCATGATATCAGGTAACAGGAAAAAAAGAGTAAAAGAAATCTACCTCGACAAACAAAAACTCGAGGTTACTGGTCAGTATCCGTACCTTGGCATCATGATAGACGATCGATTGACATGGAAACCAGCTGTAGAGACAAGATGCCACCTTTTTAAACGATCAATAGCGGCCTTAATGAGCTTCTCCCAGAGACTGGGGAGAAGGGCCCCAGTGGAGTTATTGAAAATTTACAGCGCCAAATGTCAGGCCATAGTGTTGTACGGAGCAGGAGTCTGGGGACACACGGATACGAGCCTTATCCAGGTAGCAGAAAACGCCTTTCTAAGATTTCTTTTAGCTACCCCAAAAGGCACTTCTACTTACGCTTCCCACCTGGAACTAGGAATCCCTTACCTGGAGGACTTGATTAGGATTCAACCATTGATGCTGTGGCGGCGTATTTGGATATCCGACAAAAACTCGCTGACCCAGTCCATTGTACTGGATACAATGTCTCTTGACAAGTCTTCCAAAGTAAGATGGCTTTCTTATATTAGAAATTTTCTCAACGACCTCGGGCTTGTGAAATATTATCTTCGTCCAGAGTCCATAATGGACCTCCCGAAGAACGAATTAAAACAACAAGCCCTCCGCCACTTAGAGACCTTGAGATTGTCATCCGAGTCCTCAAACCCTCTGTCATACACGCAAACATGGTCCAAACAACATATGGCATTCACCCGTATTTAACATTGCAGATAACAACTTATGAGAGAATGCTGATGACAAGATTTAGGCTGAACACATTTTTCAGATTGGTCGCGTTTCCTTTGAAAAACGCATGGGATTCAACTCTCCCCCATGCCCCTGCGACGAAAAATCAAATCAGTCTAATTTACATGCGATCATGTTTTGCAAATTCCACCACTCACATAGAAAAAATTGGCTACTTCCAACAATGAGGAGCTGGGGTTTTAGACAATGTAGACCGGCATTTCTTAGACTTCAAATGCTTGAATCTGAAACTGTTTGCTACATTGTTCTCAACTTTTTAAAATGTACCATGAAGCATAGACAAAATTTATAATTAACAACTGCGTAACCTTACTTCTGATGAAATGAAATGGTCTTTGCTTTTGTATGAAATTTCAGAATCGATGTTTTAAATTTGTATATTAGGGTTAAAATGTACGCTGTATTTCTTTTTCAAATTGTTCTTTTATGGTTTTTCTTGTGAAAAAGCCGAATAAAGAAGTTTATATATATTGTAGCCCTCAAGAAGTCTTTGTGATGAAACGTGTTGGCAACATGAGAATTGAGGAAGAAAAAGTTCATTTTAAGAAGATACCTTTGCATAAATAAAGAGATATCTACTGAAAGAATTCATGGAGTATGTGCATTAGGTAAAATAATTAATTGAATTGTATGGAAATGTGTGATGTACAAGTTGAAATTTTGATTTGGACCACAAGGGACTTACACTGGAACCTTTAAATGAACAAGTGCAGAAAAGGGCGCACAAAAGGAAACAGCTCCCACTGTGGAGCGGGGACATTACTAAACGAGTACCGGCTCCTGGAGGGGTCGCAGAGCTCCACAGCACGCCTAACTAACCTGCAAAGCCCTTCAGCGCCGCTGGGTTCCTGTCGTTGAGGTCGCCCCCGCTGCCGTGCAGCACCATCGCACGGCCGCAGAGCGGGGCGTACCACAACTCCCAGCCTGCCTTGCTCCAACACCGCCCACTTCCTGCACACAGCGCCAGGAGGGCGCACAAAAGGAAACAGCTCCCACTGTGGAGCGGGGACATTACTAAACGAGTACCGGCTCCTGGAGGGGTCGCAGCGCTCCACAGCACGCCTAACTAACCTGCAAAGCCCTTCAGCGCCGCTGGGTTCCTGTCGTTGAGGTCGCCCCCGCCGCCGTGCAGCACCATCGCACGGCCGCAGAGCGGGGCGGACCACAACTCCCAGCCTGCCTTGCTCCAACACCGCCCACTTCCTGCACACAGCGCCAGGAGGGCGCACAAAAGGAAACAGCTCCCACTGTGGAGCGGGGACATTACTAAACGAGTACCGGCTCCTGGAGGGGTCGCAGCGCTCCACAGCACGCCTAACTAACCTGCAAAGCCCTTCAGCGCCGCTGGGTTCCTGTCGTTGAGGTCGCCCCCGCCGCCGTGCAGCACCATCACACGGCCGCAGAGCGGGGCGGACCACAACTCCCAGCCTGCCTTGCTCCAACACCGCCCACTTCCTGCACACAGCGCCAGGAGGGCGCACAAAAGGAAACAGCTTCCTCCGCGTCGCGGACGCTCTCGGGCTGAGCCCGGGCAGAGGGCGGGCCGTCTGTGGCCGTCAGGGGACGACAGAGGACAGGACAGGCCTGACCCCTAACATCTACCTCGACAGAATGGGTAAGAGAAAACTTCAGACCTCGATTACAGGGGGCACTAGTAAAGTCAAAATTGCCCGTAAAACAAACCCCTCAGAAAGTATCATGACATATTTAACATCAGCGGTGGGGAAGTTAAATAAGGAAATTGCTGAGAAAGAACGAGAACTTGGCCTGGAAGGTGTATCTATTGACCCCAAAGAGTCAATGTTACCCCTAGAACCTAATATCATAATCACCGCAGTCCATGATACTGTACCTGAGCATCAAAACTCAGTACACCAAGAAGACTCTATAGTTGTACCCGAGGCCCCAGAGCGTGCCCAAACTTTGGAGGGGGAAGCAGAAAACACGCAAAAAAACAGAAACTTTGCGCGATTACACAAAACGCAAGCCTTACGATATAGAGCTAACATCAAATCACGACAACACACATCCAAGCTTGAACGCTCAATAAAAGATATGATTGAAAGGGTTCTAACAGACACCATCGAGAATACGCTGATCAAGATTTCAAGTGATATTGTAGAAACATTAAAAGACTGTGTATCTGGTATACTAAGCAAATGTGATAGAATGAACTCACTGCTACTCCAAAAGGTAACGGAGCATCTTGCCTTAGACTCTCAACAGCCCCCGAACCATCAAAGCCAACCTATGGAGGAGTCTAATAATGCTGTGATTATGTCTAACCCAATACCTTTGCCACATACTTCTACTGCGGATCCCACAAACATCTCCAAAACCGCCGATAAAATATCACTTACAACCCGCCAGCATATTCCTGAACCCAAGCACAACTATAGACTCAATTCCAATGAAGAGGACGTCTCGAAGAGAACTAGCCAAAGATCGTGCAATGGTCAATATCTAAAACCCGTGGTAAACTTACCCCCAGAGGCAACTCCGTTTGTGGCGGTAATGGTCAATGTACCGATGCTCAAACCAGGAGAGTCAGAAACCCAGTTAACCCTTATGGAAAGTGTAAAGAGTTGGTGTGATACAAATTGCTCAGGCCCAAGTGATATATCTGCATCCATAAGCCTGGCACGAAGAGTAGCTTGGTTGGGTCCGACCGCCAAATGCTTTCCTGATGACTGTGTCATTATAAACTTTAGGAATCCACATGTTTGCACTAGGCTACTTTGGGACGCTACAAAAGTTACACTTGGACAAATTCGTGCGGTACCGTTAGGTTTTTTCTATCCCCGCCCAGCACAACAAACTCCCTTGTTGATTTCGAATACAAGGAAAAACACCCCACGACACAATGTTCGCCTAGCTACCTGGGCAACACAACCACTAAGCTCCCAGTTGGCTCATAATAATAAACATTCAGTGGCTTCTATGCCTGTTTTGGAACTGAGAAACAGCTTTGCAGCCCTATCAGGACTTGAAGCTAATAACTGACTGTCCACACAGGAGGGGGTGGAGGAACAGCCCTCCGATATCTCAGAAACCAGAAATTTTAAATTAATGTCTTGGAACATTGCTGGTCTTCAAGCCAAAAGGGAAGACACACTATGGCTGGAAATCATAAAACAACATGATGTGGTTGCATTACAAGAAACTTGGGACACTGAATGTAACTTTTGGGTAGAAGGTTATGTATCCTTTTTTTTAGCAGCACAAAAGTCACATAGGGGGAGAAGCAAGGGAGGTTTAGGACTCTTAATCTCAGTAAACCATATGGGGGTGATGAAAACTATAAATGTAAACTCGCCAAATTGCCTAGTTTTAGAGGTTTTGATGAATACGGGGGAAAAAATCCTCTATGTAAATTTTTATAATTTAATAGAAGGTTCACAAGGTAATGAAAATATCCTTATGTTGACCGATTTTTTAAATAACTATAAAAAGAGTCAATCTACATTTGTTCATTATATACTTTTAGGTGATTTTAATACACATTTGTGTGATTTGAACTGTCAATACGGTGTTTGCCTGGAAGATGATTATTTGGCTTATTCTCACTTTGAACACTCAGCAAAAGGGGGTGCTCTAGAAGAACTGCTGATAGATCTTGATATATCAGAACCCATTTTTGTGAACCTCAAAGACAGAGTTGCAACATACAGTGCCAGGGGTAGTAACACCATTATTGATTTTATTTTTGTGTCATCCAGTATCCTTAAAAATGTCATCTCCTATAATGCAACCCAGACGACATTTAGCGACCACAATCCGGTCATTATGGAACTAATTAACAGCAACCCAACTATAATAAACATTGGATCTCAACCAACTTACCCCACAAAAATCCGGGCTCATGACCAGGGTAGACGAGTTAAATGGTCAAAGATCATCCCTGATGATTTTTTTAATGATTTGTGTGGTAAAGTGGGACCGGATCTAAACATTTGCAGAGATCCATTGACTACTGGAGGGAATGTTATAAATGCCTTTGAAGTTATATGTAAAAATGCTGCACAGCTACTGATGTGTAAACCCAATCATAAGCCTCGCAAAGCGTATGGGTGGTTTAATGCAGAATGTTCAAAGGCTCATAAAATCTTATTAGATGCCTTGAAAAGTACACCGCGCGATACTGTAGAAGTGACAAGACTAAGGAAGGAATATAAAATAACGACTGAGGCACGTAAGAAAGAAATCAAAACCAATGCCTGGGAATCATTATATGATAGACTGACATTGAGGGACAGTGCCAAGTTTTGGTCTATAGTGAATACATCACTGTTTAATGGTAGAGATAACGAGGTGATGGAGGTTAACATTACTGAGAAACAATGGCGGGACCATTTTGAGATTATTTATGGCAGTAAGATCGCCACAACTTCTTTCTCCCCCATAGTATCTATAACCCCAGAAACCCCATTGAGAATTACGGTGAATGAAGTACAAAAAGCCATAGAAAACACAGCAGGTGGTAAAGCCCCCGGGCCGGACGGGGTTCCCGCTGCTATGTACAAGGCACATTCTCATGTGTGGTCCATAGTCCTTGCAAATGTTTTTAACCTAGCTTGTATGGACACATCGAATATACCTACATCTTGGTCGCACTCTATAATTATCCCAATTTTTAAAAAAGGTCAAAGGGGTGACCCAAGGTGTTACAGACCGATATCGCTGATCGATTCGTCATTTAAGATTCTAGGCAAAGTCATTTTAGAAAAAATTAACAAGTGGGAAAAAGAAAATGAAATCTTATGTAATACCCAATACGGGTTTAGAACTGGGAGGGGTAATGAGGACCAGTGTCTTAACCTGTATATGACCATCTGTAAATATACTGTTGCTGCTAGGGGGTCGATCCATCTGGCCTTTATGGACCTGTCCACAGCCTTCGACCTAGTTAATAGGTCGAAGCTGTGGACAATGCTCATGGAGATGGGGTTGGACATAGCCCTTGTAAATTTTCTAGCCTATCTGCACAGTGATCTGACTGCATCAGTGCGTATGACAATGGATGGAAAATGCACCACTGAGTTTAGATCGGCTAGAGGGGTAAGACAGGGGTGCATCTTAGCCCCCATGTTGTTTTCTTTGTATATAAATTCATTGTGTTCAATCTTATCAACTGTTTCACCAGATATACCTAGCATAGGTGGGTCCCCTCTGCCCGTACTGATTTATGCCGATGACACGGTCCTTATTTCTAGAACCCCAAATGGACTGCAGCTGCTTCTTGACTCATTTGGGACTTTTATGCAGAAATTAGACCTGGTAGTAAATATGGAAAAGTCACACGTTATGTCACTGGGGAAAGGAAAGAAAACCACGAAAACCTTGCGATGTAACGGTGTGATACTTTCCAAAGTTAAAACATTTACATACCTAGGTGTAATTTTCGATGATATGGGCACCTGGACCCCCCAGATTGCAAATAAAGCAATGGCTGTGCGTAGGTCGTTTGCAGCCATATTGAGCTTCGCTAAAAGGTTGGGAGGGAAACCTACAGAAGCCATACTTACTCTGTATAGAGCCAAAACTTTGGCCCTAGCAAGATATGGGGCTGGGATTTGGGGCTATAAGGATCTTACCCCAATACAGAAAGAAGAGAACAAATCCATGCGTTCTCTATTGGGTTTACCACAGTCTACCCCCTCCTTTGCTGTTCACACGGAACTAGGGTTAGGTTATATCGAGGATGCACTTAATATGGCCCCACTACTTCTTTGGGTGAAAGTATGGCTGAATCCTAATTTGACTCTAAATCGTAAAATTATGAGCGATTGTATGGGGAGAGATAGAGCCAAAGACATAAAGTGGTTGAAACATATTAAAACCGTAGCTACATATTTGGGCCGCCCGGAACTATACTCTAACCCCGAAAGCCTGTGTAAAGATGATGTCACATGGATAAAAGCTCAATTTATGAATTATAGGAATATCCACCGTGAAGCCCAGGAAATCGAGAAAACCACAGTAAGGGCACACTATTTAGTAATATCAACTATGACTATTCAGCCTTATTTGATTATAGTAAACAAGCCATATCATCGATGGCTATTGACGAAATTCCGCTTCAATCAGATGCATCTTTTATTGGGTGAATATCTGAAATGGAATATGCCTAGGGATAATGCTCCTTGTAAATGTGATGCTTTCACTGATCAAGACCTGATACACTTTGTCTTTTTTTGTCCCTTTTTTGCTGAGGGTAGGAAAAAATATATCATACCACTCCTGAGGGACAAGGGATTTAAGCAAGTGAAACCCGCATTGTTGTTTTTACAACTTATGGAGACCCCTATTGTGATGTTTGGGGTTGCAAATTTTTTGGTAGCATCTTTGCGTGCTAAACGGCATAGATTGTTGAGTACTCCAACGACGGAATGTATTCTGGAATAGCCCATGTCTAGATTAATTTTACTCTGTCAAGAGATGTTCATTTATTTCTCCCTCTTGTGATCAAGCCATTAGGATGAAGTAACATGGTAAATGAAACTACTTATAATTCTAATATAATGGTTTTAGGGTATATGAATCATTTTTAATGTTTTAACTGCTATTGACTTTTTATACCCAATTGATCTTAACTGTTTTTAATAATTGCTTATAATTGAATTGTATTGCTGATCTGTGTATGTATGTGTATTTCTGTATAATTGCACGTGTAGTATACTTTTATGATTTTAAAATAATCGAATAAAGTATTTTTGACTCTGACTCTGACTCTGAACAAGTGCAGACAGAAATAATTGTCCTTTTTGACCAAATAATGTACCTTTAGAGAGACAACTGTATATTTGTACATTACAGTACTACCTCACATCTACTGGGAGTCAACTAAACAGATGATAAACCAGCTTATTTATTCAGGAAAAATGCAATATTGTATGTATATTTACTCTGCTAAAAATCATCGGAATTACACAGCTTCAAACAGGACACTTCCTTACTAAGCACCACTGACCATAGTAGCTCTATAATTCAGTATTTTTAAACACCATTTACTTGATGTATTTCAGTACTTTTGACAGTTTCTTTTTTTGTAGAAATGTCAGTCTGGGTCAATTGTAACCTTAAATTTCATTAATACCTCTGTTTTTTCATTTAACAAATAAATAACAACTTGCACTTTTTGTAGCACTTGCTAGACAGACCCTCCAGGATTTCGCGATTTGCAGCGAAATGAGCACTTTTGCAAAAATGACGTGATTTTTACAAAAGTGCCCGCAAAATTGAAGGAATGCATCTGGAATAGATTGTTATCGTATGAAATACCACAAAAAGACCTGCACAGTTGCTCAAAACTGCGCACACACCGAAAAACCGTGAAGTCACGATTTTCTCAACCTTTCTCGGCTGCCTCAGCTCTTTGCTATTACTAGACCACTGTTCTTGGGGAAAAGTTGGTGCCTTCGGATGCGCATATGCTCTAATTCCATTAATGGATGGTCTAAAGCCAGACACAGGATGTATTGGTCCTCAAAATTCTTTAACTCATTCTTTTGAGTTTTGGTCTGTGATGGCGTTGATGTAACTGGTAATCTCTATTTAATTTTTATTACAAGGAAAGGGATTCCGATGCTGTTTGGGCGGCCTGGCCACGAAATAGATAAAGCTATTAAAATATGTGTGCTTCAATGAAATGCTCTAATCCATGTTGTGTGTAAGCGGATGTGCCGAGGAGAGTGCACATTGACAGAAAGAGGAACAGTCACACTTTATCTCTCATCAGTTAGCATTAGCACACCCTCCGAGCTGTAAAACCCCAGCATTACTATTAAAATGGCTGTTCTTAAGGCTTCAAAAAGGAGCGTTCAGCACCCCTAGCCGGAAGCCGAGGTAGGTAAAACAGCACACCCCGCCACCTCAATTGTTCTCTTCATACTAGCGCGGGGTGGGAGGGGTGGGCTAAAAGGTGGAAGTGGCTCCTGAAGAGGAGCTGTACTTTTGCATTTGATATGGAAAGTATATTTTTGGCACACTTGCCTACATCGACATACATCAAAAGAAGTTTCTTTGGCTATCAGTATGAAATAAATACTCTCTCTTCTCCAGGAAAGCACCTGCCACCTTTCTGACAACATGCTTGTACTTGCTCCGACTCCTGTGGCACCTGATGGTATCGGATGAGTACTGGAAGAGAAAGCACCCTATAGGGAAATAATGTCTGTAGATGTTTAAAAGAGAGAAGACGAAGGTTGAAAAAATAAGTCACTTTGATGCTGTACGTTATATAGGTTTGCACGAAGTATGTGAAATCTTATATATGTGTCATGTATGCACCCAACATGGCTATATCTGCCATCATACAAGGAGCCAACCTCCAGCGTAACCACCTTCTGTGACCATAACCAGTTCTAAACTACTCCAGTCAAAAATACACTTTTCCACCATAACACACTCCTCCATCATAGCAAACGCCTTCATAGACAATATATTCTCTGTCAGAAATGCTACAACCTCAGAACTAACACCCATCCGCTTTTACATAACCATCCCCTCTGTCTTAACCAATGACGTAAATCGTTACTCCTGCATCTGTGGCTACTGTGACTAACAACTTCTTCACTTTTACCAGTTGTACTTTTCTCATTACTTCGTCGCAGTGGTGCATTTCGGCTTGCAAGAGTGTCTTAGACTCTCGCGGGCATGCCAATATAAAAGTAAAGAGTTATGATTGTCCCTGGTATCTTTATTTCCCTTGGGCCATATCGCTACTGCGGAAGTCAGAGTCCTGCAAGTTCTCTGATTGGCTGCCAGCAACATGCGAAAAAAGTTTCTGCCAGCCATTACAGGACTTAGCATAGCAAATAAATACTCACAGACACTTTAAACATGCCTCTTTAAAAGTGGAATACTCTGCTAAAATAGTTTCCATTCATTTAAGACTGAAAAGGTATGTATGAGTAAAATAAAATGCTGCAATAATGCTGCTAAATTTTAATTTTTTTGCCGCTAAATTTCGATTTATGTGCTGCTAAATTTGCAAATCTATGCCGCAATATCCTGGGCGTTCTGGCTAGAGCAGATTCAGAAGCACTATAATTACAAAGTGCCCTATTTTCAACTCAGTGGTACTAATTGTGTTAATGCCAGAATGATGAAAGGCCAAGATGCCCCTGCTGCGATTCAAACAGAGCCGTGCAGGTTGCACATTGGTCCTGGAGAAGGTGCAGTACTGGTGCATATGTACTTGTCTTTCCAATACATATATCCACATATACACACATTCCCATAATGTGCAATATGTACGATTGATGTAACGGTTAAATGTTGACTAATGAAACATTCAGAGATCCGTAGGTTACAAGTCTGAATAAAGGCAAGGCAGACCTCCATCTTGCCTTCCAACTTTCTGACTTAGGTAAATTCATTACTATTACCATCGACGAATAGTAACACGTGTGTTTTTCAGCTCTTCAAAATGGAAGAAGTGAAGTATGAAGCTCTAAATAGAAAAAAAAAAGAAACAGTCATGCAATTAGATGTCACAATGAAGCATTTTGTTTGTTTAGTTAACATTTACTGCATGTTGCAAAGGCTTCACAAAAGAAACACATTACCACTAAGATTAGTTTCAATGTCATATCTACCTGTATTTACATTTGTAATTCAGAAGGCAAACTCCTTGTCAGATAGTTTCTTCTATTGGACTGTTTCAGACTCTTGCGTATCTTTTTTATCCCTGGGGTGACCTATGAAAACGACAGCATTCACACCTAACCAAAGACGCTCATATTTAGCAAAGAGTGGAAGATTAGGTAGGAAATAATGTTGCAGCAATTAAAAAAGTACATGCTCTAAGTGAACGAGGGCACATCTAACTCTAATAGAATTGCTAGTAAGTGAAGGCTCAGCAGCATGAACGTGGGTTTCTTTCTTAATTGTTTTTAACATGCTTAGAGTGCAAGACTTGATGTTTCCTTTAACTTAGGACAACTTAGGCCTTGTCGTCCATCTTTTCATGACATTGTGATCTAACATGTGATCTGAACTACTGTTCATTCTGTGTCATAATAAAGACTCGTAGACTTCTCTAGCAGTGAAAATGATTCTGCTAAGCTACCTGAACATAATATACGTTCCTAAGGACACAGAAATCAGTGCCAGACTGAATAACATACTATGGACCACATGTAGGTAGCCCAATACCAGTCGGTAACGGCCAAAATTGCCGAATTTCGGCCGTTACCGTACGGTATTGGGCATTGGAATGTAGGGGACAAAATTAAGTATTCTGTAATTTACCAAATCGGTAATTTAAGGAATTGGTAAATTACCGATTCCTTAAAATACTGATTCGGTAAATTACCGAATCCTTAATGTAGGGAGCATTCAAGTGAGTGCATTTCTGAGTTAAGCATTCGGTATTTACCACCAACTAAAAGTTGGTGGTAAATATCGAAACATATAAGTCAACAATACCCGCACATCAAGGCAAAAAATGTCGTGTGTAGATCACTTATTGTTGTCTACCATACGAGGTGTATATATCACAACATTTTTTGTTTGTTTTGCAAAATAACCTATTCCTTACTTATGGTTAATTGCCATATATCAATTGCCTTAACAAATTTCATTTTCTAAAAACTTCCATTCCATTGACAGTCTCTCCGAACAAGAAACAACTGGTGACTGATTACTTCAATCTCCCAACTCTGCTTCTGGATAAGCAGTACGATTCAGAAAAGGGGGTGGTGATGGACAAAGCATCTGAATTAAGCAGAACACTCCTACCCAGTCAAAAGATCAGGGCTTGATCCATCACCGTTTTTTAGCTCACTGCACCAATCCAGTTCAGAACCTGGCTACATGCAAATTAGTCTGTCCCTGGCCCAGTGCATCATGGGAACAGGGCAGACCAAACTACCAAGCCAATTCTTTACTGGAAAGGAAACAAGCTTCCGGGGACCGGTTTCTGGCATTACAGCCGTCTTCGGCCCGGCTTGCTTGAATCCTGATGGTGCAGTGAGCAAGGGACTCATGTCTGAGCATACCCTTCCACTCCTATAGTGGCCAAAACGATTCAGAAAAGGGGGTGGTGATGGACAGAGCATCTGAATTAAGCAGAACACTCCTACCCAGTCAAAAGATCAGGGCTTGATCCATCACCGTTTTTTAGCTCACTGCACCATCCCAGTTCAGAACCTGGCTACATGCAAATTAGTCTGTCCCTGGCCCAGTGCATCATGGGAACAGGGCAGACCAAACTACCAAGCCAATTCTTTACTGGAAAGGAAACAAGCTTCCGGGGACCGGTTTCTGGCATTACAGCCGTCTTCGGCCCGGCTTGCTTGAATCCTGATGGTGCAGTAAGCAAGGGACTTATGTCTGAGCATACCCTTCCACTCCTATAGTGGCCAAAACGATTCAGAAAAGGGGGTGGTGATGGACAGAGCATCTGAATTAAGCAGAACACTCCTACCCAGTCAAAAGATCGGGGCTTGATCCATCACCGTTTTTTAGCTCACTGCACCATC
The DNA here is from genome assembly GCF_964261635.1 of Lissotriton helveticus. Classification (NCBI taxonomy): domain Eukaryota; kingdom Metazoa; phylum Chordata; class Amphibia; order Caudata; family Salamandridae; genus Lissotriton; species Lissotriton helveticus. The sequence goes on along the minus strand of NC_136070.1, from coordinate 625,970,000 downwards.
CCAGTTCAGAACCTGGCTACATGCAAATTAGTCTGTCCCTGGCCCAGTGCATCATGGGAACAGGGCAGACCAAACTACCAAGCCAATTCTTTACTGGAAAGGAAACAAGCTTCCGGGGACCGGTTTCTGGCATTACAGCCGTCTTCGGCCCGGCTTGCTTGAATCCTGATGGTGCAGTGAGCAAGGGACTCATGTCTGAGCAGACCCTTCCACTCCTATAGTGGCCAAAACGATTCAGAAAAGGGGGTGGTGATGGACAGAGCATCTGAATTAAGCAGAACACTCCTACCCAGTCAAAAGATCAGGGCTTGATCCATCACAGTTTTTTAGCTCACTGCACCATCCCAGTTCAGAACCTGGCTACATGCAAATTAGTCTGTCCCTGGCCCAGTGCATCATGGGAACAGGGCAGACCAAACTACCAAGCCAATTCTTTGCTGGAAAGGAAACAAGCTTCCGGGGACCGGTTTCTAGCATTACAGCCGTCTTCGGCCCGGCTTGCTTGAATCCTGATGGTGCAGTGAGCAAGGGACTTATGTCTGAGCATACCCTTCCACTCCTATAGTGGCCAAAACGATTCAGAAAAGGGGGTGGTGATGGACAGAGCATCTGAAGTAAGCAGAACACTCCTACCCAGTCCAAAGATCAGGGCTTGATCCATCACAGTTTTTTAGCTCACTGCACCATCCCAGTTCAGAACCTGGCTACATGCAAATTAGTCTGTCCCTGGTCCAGTGCATCATGGGAACAGGGCAGACCAAACTACCAAGTCAATTCTTTACTGGAAAGGAAACAAGCTTCCGGGGACCGGTTTCTGGCATTACAGCCGTCTTCGGCCCGGCTTGCTTGATTCCTGATGGTGCAGTGAGCAAGGGACTCATGTCTGAGCATACCCTTCCACTCCTATAGTGGCCAAAACGATTCAGAAAAGGGGGTGGTGATGGACAGAGCATCTGAATTAAGCAGAACACTCCTACTCAGTCAAAAGATCAGGGCTTGATCCATCACCGTTTTTTAGCTCACTGCACCATCCCAGTTCAGAACCTGGCTGCATGCAAATGAGTCTGTCCCTGGCCAGTGTATCATGGGAACAGGGCAGACCAAACTACCAAGCCAATTCTTTACTGGAAAGGAAACAAGCTTCCGGGGACCGGTTTCTGGCATTACAGCCGTCTTCGGCCCGGCTTGCTTGTATCCTGATGGTGCAGTGAGCAAGGGACTCATGTCTGAGCATACCCTTCCACTCCTATAGTGGCCAAAACGATTCAGAAAAGGGGGTGGTGATGGACGGAGCATCTGAATTAAGCAGAACACTCCTACCCAGTCAAAAGATCAGGGCTTGATCCATCACCGTTTTTTAGCTCACTGCACCATCCCAGTTCAGAACCTGGCTACATGCAAATTAGTCTGTCCCTGGCCCAGTGCATCATGGGAACAGGGCAGACCAAACTACCAAGCCAATTCTTTACTGGAAAGGAAACAAGCTTCCGGGGACCGGTTTCTGGCATTACAGCCGTCTTCGGCCCGGCTTGCTTGAATCCTGATGGTGCAGTGAGCAAGGGACTCATGTCTGAGCATACCCTTCCACTCCTATAGTGGCCAAAACGATTCAGAAAAGGGGGTGGTGATGGACAGAGCATCTGAATTAAGCAGAACACTCCTACCCAGTTAAAAAATCAGGGCTTGATCCATCACCGTTTTTTAGCTCACTGCACCATCCCAGTTCAGAACCTGGCTACATGCAAATTAGTCTGTCCCTGGCCCAGTGCATCATGGGAACAGGGCAGACCAAACTACCAAGCCAATTCTTTACTGGAAAGGAAACAAGCTTCCGGGGACCGGTTTCTGGCATTACAGCCGTCTTCGGCCCGGCTTGCTTGATTCCTGATGGTGCAGTGAGCAAGGGACTCATGTCTGAGCATACCCTTCCACTCCTATAGTGGCCAAAACGATTCAGAAAAGGGGGTGGTGATGGACAGAGCATCTGAATTAAGCAGAACACTCCTACCCAGTCAAAAGATCAGGGCTTGATCCATCACCGTTTTTTAGCTCACTGCACCATCCCAGTTAGGAACCTGGCTACATGCAAATGAGTCTGTCCCTGGCCAGTGTATCATGGGAACAGGGCAGACCAAACTACCAAGCCAATTCTTTACTGGAAAGAAAACAAGCTTCCGGGGACCGGTTTCTGGCATTACAGCCGTCTTCGGCCCGGCTTGCTTGAATCCTGATGGTGCAGTGAGCAAGGGACTCATGTCTGAGCATACCCTTCCACTCCTATAGTGGCCAAAACGATTCAGAAAAGGGGGTGGTGATGGACGGAGCATCTGAATTAAGCAGAACACTCCTACCCAGTCAAAAGATCAGGGCTTGATCCATCACCGTTTTTTAGCTCACTGCACCATCCCAGTTCAGAACCTGGCTACATGCAAATTAGTCTGTCCCTGGCCCAGTGCATCATGGGAACAGGGCAGACCAAACTACCAAGCCAATTCTTTACTGGAAAGGAAACAAGCTTCCGGGGACCGGTTTCTGGCATTACAGCCGTCTTCGGCCCGGCTTGCTTGAATCCTGATGGTGCAGTGAGCAAGGGACTTATGTCTGAGCATACCCTTCCACTCCTATAGTGGCCAAAACGATTCAGAAAAGGGGGTGGTGATGGACAGAGCATCTGAATTAAGCAGAACACTCCTACCCAGTTAAAAAATCAGGGCTTGATCCATCACCGTTTTTTAGCTCACTGCACCATCCCAGTTCAGAACCTGGCTACATGCAAATTAGTCTGTCCCTGGCCCAGTGCATCATGGGAACAGGGCAGACCAAACTACCAAGCCAATTCTTTACAGGAAAGGAAACAAGCTTCCGGGGACCGGTTTTTGGCATTACAGCCGGCTTCTGCCCGGCTTGCTTGAATCCTGATGGTGCAGTGAGCAAGGGACTCATGTCTGAGCATACCCTTCCACTCCTATAGTGGCCAAAACGATTCAGAAAAGGGGGTGGTGGTGGACAGAGCATCTGAATAAAGCAGAACACTCCTACCCAGTCAAAAGATCAGGGCTTGATCCATCACCTTTTTTTAGCTCACTGCACCATCCCAGTTCAGAACCTGGCTACATGCAAATTAGTCTGTCCCTGGCCCAGTGCATCATGGGAACAGGGCAGACCAAACTACCAAGCCAATTCTTTACTGGAAAGGAAACAAGCTTCCGGGGACCGGTTTCTGGCATTACAGCCGTCTTCGGCCCGGCTTGCTTGAATGCTGATGGTGCAGTGAGCAAGGGACTCATGTCTGAGCATACCCTTCCACTCCTATAGTGGCCAAAACGATTCAGAAAAGGGGGTGGTGATGGACAGAGCATCTGAATTAAGCAGAACACTCCTACCCAGTCAAAAGATCAGGGCTTGATCCATCACCGTTTTTTAGCTCACTGCACCATCCCAGTTCAGAACCTGGCTACATGCAAATTAGTCTGTCCCTGGCCCAGTGCATCATGGGAACAGGGCAGACCAAACTACCAAGCCAATTCTTTACTGGAAAGGAAACAAGCTTCCGGGGACCGGTTTCTGGCATTACAGCCGTCTTCGGCCCGGCTTGCTTGAATCCTGATGGTGCAGTGAGCAAGGGACTCATGTCTGAGCATATGGTGATGGATCAAGCCCTGATCTTTTGACTGGGTAGGAGTGTTCTGCTTAATTCAGATACTCTGTCCATCATCACCCCCCTTTTTGAATCGTTTTGGCCTCCACAAGTGTGGAAGGGTATGCTCAGATGTGAGTCCCTTGCTCACTGCACCATCAGGATTCAAGCAAGCCGGGCCGAAGACGGCTGTAATGCCAGAAACCGGTCACCGGAAGCTTGTTTCCTTTCCAGTAAAGAATTGGCTTGGTAGTTTGGTCTGCCCTGTTCCCATGATGCACTGGGCCAGGGACAGACTAATTTGCATGTAGCCAGGTTCTGAACTGGGATGGTGCAGTGAGCTAAAAAACGGTGATGGATCAAGCCCTGATCTTTTGACTGGGTAGGAGTGTTCTGCTTAATTCAGATACTCTGTCCATCACCACCCCCCTTTTTTAATCGTTTTGGCCACCACAAGTGTGGAAGGGTATGCTCAGATGTGAGTCCCTTGCTCACTGCACCATCAGGATTCAAGCAAGCCGGGCCGAAGACGGCTGTAATGCCAGAAACCGGTCCCCGGAAGCTTGTTTCCTTTCCAGTAAAGAATTGGCTTGGTAGTTTGGTCTGCCCTGTTCCCATGATGCACTGGGCCAGGGACAGACTAATTTGCATGTAGCCAGGTTCTGAACTGGGATGGTGCAGTGAGCTAAAAAACGGTGATGGATCAAGCCCTGATCTTTTGACTGGGTAGGAGTGTTGTGCTTAATTCAGATGCTCTGTCCATCACCGCCCCCTTTTCTGAATCGTTTTGGCCACCACAAGCGTGGAAGGGTATGCTCAGATGTGAGTCCCTTGCTCACTGCACCATCAGGATTCAAGCAAGCCGGGCCGAAGACGGCTGTAATGCCAGAAACCGGACCCCGGAAGCTTGTTTCCTTTCCAGTAAAGAATTGGCTTGGTAGTTTGGTCTGCCTTGTTCCCATTATGCACTGGGCCAGGGACAGACTAATTTGCATGTAGCCAGGTTCTGAACTGGGATGGTGCATGAGCTAAAAAACTGTGATGGATCAAGCCCTGATCTTTTGACTGGGTAGGAGTGTTCTGCTTAATTCAGATACTCTGTCCATCACCACCCCCCTTTTTGAATCGTTTTGGCCACCACAAGTGTGGAAGGGTATGCTCAGATGTGAGTCCCTTGCTCGCTGCACCATCAGGATTCAAGCAAGCCGGGCTGAAGACGGCTGTAATGCCAGAAACCGGTCCCCGGAAGCTTGTTTCCTTTCCAGTAAAGAATTGGCTTGGTAGTTTTTCTGCCCTGTTCCCATGATGCACTGGGCCAGGGACAGACTAATTTGCATGTAGCCAGGTTCTGAACTGGGATGGTGCAGTGAGCTAAAAAACAGTGATGGATCAAGCCCTGATCTTTTGACTGGGTAGGAGTGTTCTGCTTAATTCAGATACTCTGTCCATCACCACCCCCCTTTTTTAATCGTTCTGGATAAGCAGTAAACACCAAATAATTAGTGAATTTACAAAAGAGTGAAAAAATGTGGAGAAGGCAAGGTGACCCCTCACGGGCGAGCCACCCAGGGGATAGCTGGCAGGTGCTCACCAGCTAAGCCCACTGTTCTCATCATCGACAATCACCTTGTCTACAACAAAAAAGTGTCTAACAAACAAAACATAGAAAAAGTGTGTGGGTGCAAAGGGAGTGATAAATAAGTACACTCTCTATTAGTGACGAAGTATAATTAAAATTGACAGGCACGCCTTTCACACAATGCTTTATTATTTAGTAGGAGTGAGCTGTCAAATTAAAAATGTGTGTAGGTTGCTATTTAGGCATACCCATTTCACATGCCAACATGTTTCAATGCCTATGATTTTTCGGTAAATTCTACAGGGCTATACTGGTCGTAACAGCACCCGAGTTGGACACATCATCCTTAGAAAGACCTCATACAGCTACTCTCTCTCGTACCAGCCTATGAAGGAACGCATATGTCGTCCAAGGAACTTCTGTGAACCCTTCTTTCCAACAGGAGTTATGATTGTTATATCGATCAAACTTGCTCTGGAAGAGCGCGGCGTCTTGAAAAAGCAAAAATGTGCTTTTCCAAAAGTGCCATATGGCAGGCATACATGCCTTAGGGCATGTATGTGTGCCACATGTGCACCCATGCACTATTCAGGGGTGCAACAGGGTAATGTGACAGCCTGCCACCCTTGTAAATCTTCCCCCTACTACCGATTCGGCCCATAGGAATGAATGGGAATTACCGAATCGGTAATTACCAAATTTTACCGATTCGGTAAAATGTACCGAATCAATACCTACATACCATTTACTGATTCTGAAATACCGAATCGGTAAAATTCGGTATTTTAGAATCGGTAAATAGAATTTACCTACTTATGGCCCTTAGAAACATTTCATACCCCAAGAACAGATGGTGTATACAGTGGAATTACATGTATTAGAATAGAGAGAAAATCTGCTTATGTAGCTGTTGCTCTTTGCTACATTTCTTTAGGTCTGAGCATTTGAACCAGGTATTTATGTAGTAAATGTGTTACGCTATTGTCTAAAGCCGTAAAAGAGGTGAGATATCTCCAGGATAGAGGAAGACCCTGAAAACGCTCTAGACCATTTCTCCCAATTGAACACTGGTCAATAGACCTTTGTAGTAGCCTGAGAGGAAGAGGGCTTAATAAACATTTAAATCTCAAAGTGCAGGGTGATCATTAGCACCACACACTAAAAGTCTGAGTTAGTAACTTAATGTTAAAAGGTATATTACAAACTCAAAGCCAAACTAATATAAATCAATCTTAAGAACATAGGGGCATATTTAAAAGGCACTTGTGCCACCATTGCTTCAGTTTCTGTGATGCACCGGCGGCGGGTTTTGCTGCCCCATATTTACAAGGATACGTAAAGCCACCCAGCTTGACTTTTCATGTCCTTGTAAATGCGGCATCTTTTCACGCAGCACTTTGCGTGAAAGAGGTGTTTTATGGGTGTTGCTGTGGGTGTTCCTATGCAACATCCATGAACACTGCCACATTCCCAGATTTACAACCTTTTGTAAACCTGGGAATGCATCAGAAACCTACGTCTCTCCAAGGGTGGCATAGGAAGGCGCAACGAGGAGAAATGTTTTATTTCTCCTCATTTTTTCCTCTTTCTATGCTGCTGCATTCTGCAGTACACATAGAAAGAGGAAAACACTTCGTGTGATTGTTTTTGTGCAGGAAGGTATCTCTTCCTGCACAAAAGCAATCTCCCTGCTATGCAGGCACACTTGCACCATGGTGCAAGAGTGCTTGCATTGTCGCACGGCAGCCAATTGTGTTCCAGAGCAGGGGAAAGCACAGGGATGCAACATAATATTAGATATATGTTGCATCCCTGTGCTTTGAAAGTGACTCAGTAAGGTGCAGCCAAATGGTTTGCAGTGACGCGCTGAGTCACATTCTCGCAAATTTGGGGGACCAAAGCGTCTTACAATCCTGGTCCTCAATAGCAAAAAGAGTATGAGGATCTCAGTAGAGGAGATGCAAAAAATAAGGAATAGAATGTATTGGCTCATTGAATGGTTTCAAATCCTTCATAGAAAAGATTTGCAGTATCGACTAAATCCTACATTAAACTAGGTATAGGGGAAACCCTATTGAATCAAGATAGCAAGAATGGTGTCAGCATTAGAACCTCAGTAGAAGTTCTAAAGTAAAGAGTCATGTATAGCAGGAAGCCACACAATCAGAGATATGAAGAGAGGTCTGTACCTCTCCAAGTCTAAAAGGAATCTGGCTAAACCCAAGTTGGGTTCAATAGCTAAAATGCACAAAGAACATTTCAGAAACATGACTTTATACATATAATATTATGCTTTCCAGTTCCCAGAAAAGACTTGGGGCCTGATTAAAAGTTTGGCGGTCTCGCCACCCCAATGCCCCACTGCGAGACCGCCAAACCTGTAGTCTGACCGCCCATCAGATTATGAGTATAAACCTGGCGGTTGGTCCTGTTGAGGTGGCCCCACGGCCGTGCCTTTCTAGGGCTCATAGGAGAGCCTTAGGAAGGCACCACCGTAGGAGCACTGCAGCCCTTTCCTGCATGGATAGAAATGCACACTGTTGCACATTTCTTTCCGTGCAGGGACAGGGGGTCTAAAAATAAAGGGGGCACACCATAGGCCCCCCTGCATGCACCCCCATGCACAGCAACTTCAGGGAGCCCTGTATTGGCCCCCTGAGTTGCATGATCGCCCTCCTTTCTATGGTGGGCTCACCGCCATGAAAGGGTAGCAGTGAGACAACTTGTATATTACCGGAGCGGCACAACTAGCATATTTCTGCCTCAGACTACTGTGCCACCATCACGGAATCAGGATCCTGGCGGTAGTAGCGGTCCAGTGGCAGTCCAATGCCGTACTTATAATAAGGCGGGTGGACCACCAGTCTGTAGGTGCATGTTCCGCCACCACGACTCTGGGAGTCCCAAGGACCGCTGAGCTCATAATCGGACCCTTGGTGCCTTCAACACTACTTTCATATTCCAGTCTTCGCTTACAAAGTGTCCTTGGTTCCACCCATCACCTGATAGAACCAGCTTGTAACACCCCCTTTGTTCATCATTAAAATCATTTGACCTTACCTCGCTATCTCCTAAATGCAATGTGCTTTCCATTACAGAACGAAAGCCTCTTGTGTGGACCTGCAGATGGGAGAAATATGCAGTAAAACAATTTTCACGTCAAAGTTAAATGGTTTGACTGCAAACTTAAGGCCAACAATCACGCTAACTTAACATTTCTCTTAAAACATTTTAGTACTACAAGCTACATATAATCCAATAAATGAATTAAGCTATATCGTGCAGTACTTATATATGGCACAATGACTAATACATATCATTTTGAGCATAAACAACAATTGGTCATCAATTATAGAGAAAACATTAAACAAAAATGTGATTCATTCTCATTGATCCCTGCAAATTCACTGCATTAAATGGAATTTATTGCACCACCTTACAATCTAAGCCTATGAAATATTTAATATCAGCAATCCAGATGTTTCTGAAAAAGAAAAATGTTAGTATGCACATACATACCATAGATGCACTTCTATGCCTTTGGTGCACTATATCACATTAGTATTACTGTGTCATACGAGTACATAAGGACAGATGTAAATATATATGTGGCCTGGCCAAACGTAGAAGGATGGAGCCAAAATTATTCTACTCCAACCTTTTCCCCATTCTTTGGAGGCAAATGTATGCTGGATTAGGAACTCTACTGCATTTTGCTGTATATTCTATTGAATTAAAGGCCTATTGATTTAACCTTGAAGGACCAGCTTATGCATTTTTCTACTTTGATTAATAGAGAAAATCTTACAACGGAGATCCTTGTCTGTCGTTCTTTGTCAGAAATGCTCTATTCTTGCAGTCTGTGTTTTCCCTACTTAGCTAGACAAGTGAGGATCCCCAAAGTATGCTCCAGATTGTGTGCAAGTGCCTTGAAGAGGGAACTTATTCTATGGGTTTGCACGCTGACACCAGCAAGATGCTTTACCCAGCATTCTGGCCTACAGTGTGAACCGATGACTGATGGTATGGAACTGAAGCCCTTTGAGCCCAGTAGGCAATTTTCACCTGCCTTTTGGAGAGACAAAAGGGGCAGGGCCTCACTAAAGGATTCCCTTGACAAAACAACAGATTCTGCTGACTCACCTCCTTTCCCCTTCATCTAACCAAGTGGCAGGACTCCTGGGAGTGATAAGATGCAGCTTTTTTTCAAAAAGGTCATAAAAGACAGCTCTACCTCTAACTTAAAAAACTTCAATGCTTAGCTAAACTCTCATGGAATGTCAATAAAAAACGTTTAAGTCTCTAGAGAATGATTCCAATGTCCATCTTATGGTCAGCTATACCAAGTGGAATCAAAAATGCATTCCGCTTTATCTTACTGTCATGTACACATTTTTCTAGAGTCCAGGAGTTTTGTACTCACCCGATCCCCTTGAGTGATCATTTCCCATTGAGCGTTGGTTTAATACTACACAGTAATGTGATAAATACAAGAGATTGTCCAACCCATACTGTAAAAAATGTAACTTTGAACAGGTTAAATGGATATGTGCTCCGCTGGGCTAAGGTGGAACCTGATGAGTTTACAAGAAAGGTTGTGGTAAACTGTAAAGATGCCTTTCTTGCTTGCCTTGATGACCAACTCCGCATAAAGCCACTATAAAAGGCTTTTCTACAATATCAGATTACATTAAAAAATCCCTTTTTGTGAAGACTAATAAAAAAAGCTATTCCAGATAATGGGTGGTTTGAATGCAAATGCACCAAGGCATATTCAAAACTTAAACATACTTTACATAAAGCAGTTAAAAATCGAGATGATATAAAAGAGGCACGAATGGAGTATAGATTCACACTAAAATAATGAAGATATGCATTAAATAAGAAGCTTGGCGCGCCCTACACACCACCTCTGAGACTAGGGATACCTCTGCCTTTTGGAAGGCTGTTAATGCTCCCTTTCTCTTAGATAAAGACACAGCATCACTAGAGATAGCTATTAGTGAGGATGAATGGATGGAACATTATTGTAATCTCCACAATGAAGCATTTTGTGAAGCATCAGGAGATGATGGCATAGTTGATGAGATAGAACTACTCCCAAGAGGTCACCAAATTGACTTACAGTTTGACCTTTCTGAAGTTAATTAGGCCATCATGTCAAGTATGGGAGGGATGGCCCCTGGACCAAATGGTATCCCCGTGGATCTTTTTAAATCTAACATTCTGTTCTGGGGACTGCTTTTAACACCAGTAATTAATGCAAGTTGTGATATCAGATCCTTATCAACATGGTCTGAATCAATACTGGTCCCATTTTTAAAAAAGGGGACAGGGAGAATCTAGCGTGCTACAGACCAATTTTGCTGTTGGATTCTACAGTCAAAGTTGTGGGGCGAGACATTTTAACTAGATTGCAGAACTGGGCTGAGGACCATGCAATTATTAGTGACGTTCAATATGGATCACTGACATAACCTCGACAGACCGAATATCGACTGCACAAAATATTGAGGCCAAATTATCGAGCACAAAAATATCGATTGCCTATACTTAAACAACAAAACACCAACATATCGAACCCACATTATCGAATAAAAAAAAACACGACTACAAAAATATCGACTAACAACATTATCGATGTTTAAAAAATCGAATATCACATCTTTGCATGAAATACAGTCAAAATATCGAATACAAAAATATAGAATGCAAATATATCGTTTTTTTAAAATATCGAATTTACAACATACTTAAATAAATCACTTTATTATTTTAAAAAGTTGTCATATTCATCACAAATAATTACAAAGTGTTTCTAAAAATAAATAAAACATACTATATTTTTAACAAACATTTAAAACACAAAATAACATCAAAAATACATTTTATAATACATAAACAACGTTATTAACAACTAAACCTTTCTCACTTCAAATTATATATATTCCTCTACTTTAAAAACATAAATATAATATTACCTATACAAAATAAGGCCTTACACATAAAAAAAACGTTAATTGGCGTCACCCATATAAGGAAAGCAATTAGCATAACATGTAAAAAAATTCAAATCCACAAATAAGAATAGACTATCAATTTAAACAACCAATCCTATTTCAGAAACTATTACACTAATGCTATATAAACAAGATTTAAACAAACTAAAAATGCAGACTAAGTCTCCAAACTAAAGGAAGGCGAAACTCTGCTGGATTTCTGAAAGAAAACTAATTGACTTCAACATAAAGAAAGCTACACCTATCTAAAGTAAGTACTACTACCTGAATATCCATCGAAAATGTAACTCTCAAACCTCACACCTGTATTTAAAAGCCAAATACCTAAAACATATCTTTTATTTCTACTCTTTATCCTACAGACAAAAAGAATATACAGAAGACCTACACAACACCTGGACATCAAACTTCAAATATAAATAAGTGAGTATATAATTTAAATGTAACTTCGAAGTGTAATAGATAGGTAACTAAATAGAAACGAGCTAAAAACCCACTACCAAAAAATCATAAATACTTGTAAAATATGAGCTCACATTTTGTCTATTTCTACAGGTACAAAAAGATATACACAGAAAATAACAGTTTCAAGAACATCAACACCTGACAAGAACAGCTTGAAATCATAAAAAGATATACAGGTAAATCAGAAATGTGTTAAACTGTGTGATTAGAATACAACTTTCATTCTTTAAACAATTTATTGATATTTTCTTTTCATTACCTCCTAGCACTAAAATACAAGCATGACTGAAGAAGCTAAATTCATTTATTCTCAAAAAGGGAAAATGCTTCTTTGTTACATGGGATATGTCTACACTCAAGAGAAACAAAAAGATTTGAAAGTTTTTTGAACGTGTACAAAATATTATGCCAACAAATGTTATGGTAGAGCTATAACTCAGGAAACCACTGTTACTTATACTAAGGAACATAATCACCCACCCAATGTAACAGAAATAGAGATTAGACAAATGCTTGATTCCCTGAAAGAAGCTAGTACTAGTACTGATCAACCAACCACTGCTATTTTAAAACATCATTTAAGTGTACTTCCCCAACATGCTTCTAGCCAACTACCATCTATAGAATCCCTGAAAAGAACTGTAGCTAGACAAAAAAGAGCAACATGCACTACTCCTCCCACACCTACAACTTTTGAAGAAGTGCAAATTCCCCCTGAACTCTCTGTAACTCACAGTAAAGATCAATTTATACTATATGACAACAAATCTAAAGATAAAAGAATTATACTGTTTGCCACAGCAAACAACATGACTAAACTTACCCAATGCCAAACTTAGATGATGGACGGTACTTTTTCTGTATGTCCAAAACCTTTTTATCAATTATACACTATCCACGGTCATTTCCAAAATGCTAATATTCCATTCCTATATGCCCTCCTACCAAACAAACAGCAAGCAACCTATCAAGAAATACTAACTGAAGTCAAACAACATACTAACGACTATTTCCCACAAAGAATAATCATTGACTTTGAGAAAGCAATGATAAATAGCATCCTTAAAACATACCCACACACAGCAATACAAGGTTGCTATTACCATTTTAACCAATGTATATGGCGACATCTGCAAAAATCTACCTTGAGTGTCCAATACGCCACAGATAGCACATTTGCTTATCAAATAAAAAAACTCATCGCCCTAGCCTATGCTCCATTGACAGATGTAACTGAACACTATAACTTGTTGATAGACAGCCCCTACTATAAAAGAAACGAAGAAAGACTAAGCCCTATGCTTGACTACTTCGAAGACACATGGGTAGGAAGGCTACACAGATCAGGCCATAGAAGACAACCCAAATACCAAATACCTTGGTGGAATGTCTACCTTAGCACACTCAATAAGGAAGCGAAAACCAACAATGCAGTTGAAGGATGGCACAATGCCTTCCAATCCACTACAGGCAGAGGAACGCCTACCCTTCACAAATTAATACAATCCTTACAAAAAGAACAGAGTTACCAGGAGCTCCGAATGGAGCAATCAGTAACCATGATTGGACCTAAACTCACCAAAGAAACCAAAAAAATGTATAACACATTCCAAAGCCAAGTTACCCTCTATCCAACTAGCAAAGGACTAGAATATCTATCAATGATTGCAAAAACTATTCTATAAAACATTACGTAACTATACATGTTACATTAAGCATTTATTTTCTTCACAATTCCTTCATTTTTATATGTAACAATTTGCAATTAAACTATCAAATACATATTAATAACACATTTTAAATGTATTTTGATAATGTATTTACAAAATGTTACATACAACGTAACTAAAGCAAAAATTAAAGCAGTTTCCCCACCCACAAAATGTGTTGTAAATACTTACATTTCTGTTGCACCTTCAAACGTGATCCAATTGCAAGCAATCCATACGAAACCGTGGCAAAAACACATGCAATCCAAGGAAGTCCAAAAAAAATGTAAAAATACAAGCAAATCCATCGCGACTCCTCTCCAATGTAATCCACACGATACACCATTCAAAACCTGAAAATAGTAATTTAAAAAAAGAAACGCTCCTGGAAAACCCGAAAACCAAAGTATGTGTGTAAAAATAAGAGTATATAATACTCGTCACACAACTCTGAGAAAAAAAAAGGACCTCCTCCGAAACAGTAAAACGCAGCGATAACCTGAAAAAGATAAAATACATACCCACCCACACAAATACACCCATACATACATAAAAACACATATTTATACAGCAAACATATTGATTTTGAAACATTTAAACATATTAGCTAACCTCACACACTTACAAGTAAAACGCGGTAAAAAGCAAATATCGTACACTCTACCTAACACCCCAAAGCACAATCTTCTCTCAATAACACTATCTAAATAAACCTAAACACGCCACACATACACTTACAATAACTTCATTAACTTAGAAAATTCAATTCAAACAAACTTACCCTCTCCAACGCGAAGCAGCATCCAACCGCGATCTGTTGAAGCACCAAATAAGCCTAAATAACAATACGCGGTTAAAAAGTAGTCCCTGTATATCCCAAAAAGCTATTTAATTTCTATATTCTAACACTTTAAAAATATAAACTCATTATTATATTATATGTAATTAATGTAAAAAAATGTAGAAAATTATTTCTTAAATGTTCTTTACTTTCAAATAAATATTGAACTGTTATCTAAGTTACTTTAATAAATATATTAATATTTATATATACATTCTGAAAATAATTCATATGTTAAACAAATTTGCATGTATAACCTTGTACCAAATAATCTGTTTATAAAAATGCTAATATTATTTCCTTACTTATGTATGTATATAAAAATGTATTTGTGTGTTTATCTTTGTAAAAATTAATATTATTAATATTTTCTATATTCATAATATTAATTTCCAAAACAAACTATTACTGCTTTGTAACCCACAAAAATGTTACTGTAATAAAAAATGTATACATATGTTTCTATAATTTGCCTGTAATTTACAAAATGTAAAAATGAATGTACAACAAATATAACAATATTTTTCAACATGTTTATTCTGACAATTTATTCAATGTCTATGTGATTAAAATAATTGTTATTAAATGAAAAGTACATATAATAATTTTTTTGCTTTAACTATTTATGTTACAATATATGTTATTAAACCAAAAATTTATTTACAAGTCATGTTTTTTAAAAAACATATATATACACTTAGTATATTTTTTGTGATAATAAAAACTATTTACTTACTAATTTACAATACAATACAAATGAATACTTAAAAATGTTTTTACGTGTTAATAAACTGTTTTTGATTTGTTCCATTTAACCCTGTGTATGTTTCCTTCTTTAATATTCAATATAAATATTAACTAAATATTAAGGGGTCCATTAGGATGGCGGGCGGTGGCACCACCGCGGTGTTGGCGGGGCGGAAAAACAGCTTTTACCGCCCGCGAGTAGCGGAACTCACGTCCGCCACATTAGGATAGGTAAACACAGGTCATTTCCCGTCCGCCGCAGAGCGCCGCGCTCCGCCATCAAGGTGCGCCCGCCACCGCGGTAGCTGGAGCCAATCGAGACCCTCCGCCGCGCCCGATGACGTCCGCCCCGTTCGACAAATTAGGATGGCCCAAACAAGCAGACGCACGGCAGCGGAGACACCGCACAGCTGAAGCAGGCGGAAAGTCGACAGCGGAGCACGAACGCCGAGACCCGACATGAACCCCATGGACCCAGCCCTCCACATGCATCCGGTCATGTACCTGCTGCAACACTATCGCCAGATGGGCCGCAGCGGACGCCGCCGCAGGTACGCCACTACACATATGCACCACACAACACACATGCCGACACAGGGCCCAAGCACAACACTGGCATCCTGCTGGGGGGCACAACACATCCACATGGGCACCCACACACCACCCACCTCACAACAAGGCACCCCACGGCATCCGGAACACACAACGTCCGCCAACCTGCAGCAACGTCACGGTCACGGACGCGTCACCGCCGCGGTCAACACATGCGCACTATGCAGAAGGCAGGGCCACACCAAGGCATGGGCAGGGCACAAACATCACAGGGACACACTACCCCAAACAACACTGCACCCCACCCGAGCTAGTGACAGGCCAGGTGCCCATCCCGTGCACCCCCATGCACGCCAACAAGCACTGTAACAGCAAGCACAATACACACACACACTGCTACACACAACCAGGGACACAGGCACTGCAGGATTGGCTGACAAGGAACACACAACACCAGTGCACTCCCCACAGCCCACACACTTGCATACAATCATCCACACAGGGCAAGACAAAACGAACAACAGGCATACAACTCCTGGCTGACACATGTGTGTCTCACACCATAGAGGGGCACACATACATACACTACAAACTAACGCCCTTCACACTGCACACCTCTGCCACACCCAACACCACACATGCCATGTAAGCCATGCCACCAGGACTAAGGGCCAACACAAGACGACCATACACATACACGCCTGGGCACACAGAAAGGAAAACACACACATACCTCATGACATCACAGACAGCTACAAAACCACTGAACAGCTGCACACCCTGTGCTGCCAGTGTCCCCCAAGGTGACCTGTGAACAGTGTATGCAGCAATAGCAAATCACCAACAATAAAACTGCATGGCCTGTAAAATATCCATCACAGAGTACAACATCAGCAGGGCCAGAATGGACTGAAGACCCTGTCCCCCCTGTCTAAAAATCATATGGCCACAAAGAGCCTTGCAATGGTGAACTTTAAAATAGAGCATGGTACTCAGTCAAGCAAATGCAAAGAAGAAAAGGACTTTAATCAGCAAGGAGACTGAGAAAACACACCAGAAGTAACTGTATTTATTCACATATTGCACAGATGTAGCAATACAACATTAGAAGACAACAGCAAGTCACACAATCATGTACAAATGGCAGAGACTATGCACAGGTCAAACACAAACAGTAAGTGCAGAGTCCATGGCAGGGGTGAGTACATCACATCAGAGCAACAGGCCCAGAGTGCTTGGCAGGGCAGGGGTGAGTACAGCACATCAGAGCAACAGGCCCAGAGTCCTTTACAGGTGTGAGTACAGCACATCAGAGCAACAGGCCCAGAGTCCTTGGCAGGGGTGAGTACAGCACATCAGAGCAACAGGCCCAGAGTCCATGGCAGGGGTGAGTACAGCACATCAGAGCAACAGGCCCAGAGTCCTTGGCAGGGGTGAGTACAGCACATCAGAGCAACAGGCCCAGAGGCCTTGGCAGGGCAGGGGTGAGTACAGCACATCAGAGCAACAGGCCTAGAGTCCTTGGCAGGGGTGAGTACAGCACATCAGAGCAACAGGCCCAGAGTCCTTGGCAGGGGTGAGTACAGCACATCAGAGCAACAAGGCCAGCAACACACCCAGATCGCAAACAATGGTCTTGACTAGCACACCTCTGTGTGGCACAGGCGTATGAGGGTGTTGACAACTCACTCCTGGCTGTCATGTGGAGTGGGACCTGCCTGTGTGTCAGGAACTGCAGGTCCACTTGACTGGTGTGACAGAGGGACATGTGATGTGGTTATAACAGAGGGCCTGCAAGGTGGAGGGCTGTGCGGACCAGGTGGCACCGTGGCACGTGGAGGTGGAGTCATGCACGCCCTTGACACAGTGTGGGTGGGAGAGGTTGGAGGGGTGCCCTTCCACTTTTTCGGAATATGAAATTGCTTCCCTGTCATGGGGTTGATGGGACCGGCACACACCCCAACTGTCCCACATCAGGGGCAGACACTGGCACTCCCTCTGGAGAAGTGCTTGATCCTGCAGAACGCTTGGGCTGGCTATGCCTCTGGACCCTAAAAAGAGAGAGTTTTCCCAAATAAACCCTGAAAGGACCGGGAAGTGTCACACATAAACAAAGAGATTCCTTTCTGTGTATTCAAATATCATCACATGAACTTATATTGTTAACATTTGTTAAGACTAACCACGTCCCTCTTATGTAGCACAAAGATGAATTTTGTAGCAAAAACAGCTTAAAATAATATTTGTCTCAGTTGTTTTTATTAAAATTATTTTTCATAGTAAATGCATTAACAAATTAAAAACATATATACATATGCCTACCTAATCAGATTGTACTCATAAATTTCGCAATGAATCAGTACATTATTCAGTAACAATACATTGATTTAGTAAAAACAAAATTATACATATAACAATAGTTTCCGTGTGTCGACGCGTTTCGGTGCTTTGTTGTTATAGAACACCTTCCTCAGGACTGTTTCATTTAAAAACATCAAATCTTCTTTCTAAAATCAAATACATAAAGCGGCCCGTAAGGAGTTTCTGCCGGCGAAGAAGGTGCTGTTGCAGGCTGGTGTGCCATACTCTCTGCTATAGCCGGCGAAATTGAAGGTACAGCATGACAACACTTCACACTTCTTCACTGACGCCAAATCTGCGCTCAAGTTCGCCAAACATATTTGTGCTGGGGCCAGAAGAAAATCACCACGACTGGAGGAGGCTTCGGACCAACTTAGTGACAATGACTGAAGGGGCTGCCGCTGTGAACCTGTGTGACTGCACCTCCACCCCATTCGTGCCTCGAATGGGCGTCTGGGTACTCCTTGTGCCCGCGGCTGTTACATCTGATCTGAGTAAGTGGGGGTGCGACACTGGCGAATCCACGGGTGCCAAGCAGAGGCTACTGACTCCATGTTCTATATGCGATTATGGTTACATATGGGTTTTGTGGGCCCTGGGGTGGGGGTACCGTTAGGACCCAGGAGATTTCCAATTTGTGTGTAGCCACCCCGTTCACACGGGGGTGTACGCTGGGTGCGCCACGCCTCATGGGGTGCTTCCCATTGTTACTGATGTTGGGGTTTCTGCACGCCTTGCGTGCCTGCTTTTGGGATATGTCACGACCTGATTGGGGGGTTGCTGAGGGTGGGGGGTGGAGGGGGGTGTTTGTGAAGTTGCAAGTTCTAGTTCTAACACGGTGCACTGTACTTTTTCCTCGGACTACCTGTTTGCGCATTGGATTGATGGTCACGATGAGTGGGCGGCCTTGTGGCTCTGGGGGATGGGGACTATTGGGGATGGATCTGACTCTGTACCACCTACTAGATGGGGGGGATTAAGCTATGGACTTGGAACATTAGAGGCCTTGGTGATTACAAAAAAGCCCGCCTGATGCATGGTATACTGTCAAGGCACAATGTGGACATTTGCTTCCTGCAGGAAACTCATCTTAACATGACCCCCTCACCCAGATTGAAAAACTCCCGATGGGCGCATGTGTACTCTGCCATTTATTCTAACTTTGCGAGAGGTGTGGCTATACTCATCCGAAGAGGGATGGATTGGCGGGAACACGCTCATGTGCAGGATGTGGAGGGGAGATATGTTATATTACATGGTTCCTTGCAGGGGAGGCCTATTGTGTTGGCCGCCATTTACGGTCCAAATGTGGATGATCCTGAATTCTTCCGGAGTGTTTGGGTGGAGATTGCGTTGATGGACTGCCAGTCGGTCGTGCTGGGAGGTGATTTCAATGTTGTGCTGAATGATGACATGGATCGAAGGGGTGTGAGCAGACCATCGCATGCTAAAGCGCGTCAGGCAGTCTTGGATGTAATGAGTGAAGGAATGCTTTCGGATGTGTGGAGAACTAGGCATCCGGATGTCAAAGTGGGGACCTGCTATACTTACCACAAAGCTGCTTGGTCCAGATTGGACTTCTGGCTAGTGTCTCCTGAGGTTGCGACATGGGCGTCGAGTGTTGATATCTTAGCTAGGTCACTGTCGGATCATGCCCCATGTATGTTGGAGTTGCGCCCCCCAGACACTATCCACAGGGCGTTCACATGGCGCCTTCCGCCACACGCGCTCACGGACCCAGTGTTTGTAGAGGAGATCAGAGAGGACATCATTAAATATTTTGCTGAAAACGCTGGGTCCGGCTCATCTACGGCCGTCGAATGGGACGCCTTTAAGGCTGTGATCAGGGGCCAGTGCATTGCGCGAAAGGCGGGAGTCCTGCGCGCCATCAGGGACACGTTGGCTAAACTGGAGGGAGAGTTGAGAGACCTGGATACTGCTTTTAGCACTGACCCGTCGTTAGAGACTGCTGGGGCTCTAAAAACCAAGCTGCTAGCCTTTACTGAGGAGGCGGAGCGAGAGGTGCGATTCCTGGGGAAACAGGCGGAGGCGCGCAGGTATGGGGAGGGGGACAGGCCAAGTAGAACCCTTGCTAGGCTGATAGCTCCTCGTACTCAGTCCAACTACATTCACACCATATATGACAAGGAGGGAACCCTGGTAGTGGGACAGGAGGCAGTGTTGGGCGCTTTCGCTGATTTCTACGCATCCCTCTACGCCTCCAAGCAACCCACGGCCCCAGACTCCTTGCAGGACTTTATCGACTCTATTGCTCTCGTCTGGTTTAATAACAACCACAGACAATACATGGACCTTACTGTAACTGTCCAAGATATCACTCAGGTGATTAAGAGCATGCCGACCAACAAAGCCCCTGGCCCTGACGGCCTGACAACATCCTTCTATAAAACTTATGTGGATGAACTGGCGCCGAAACTCCACTCTGTGTTTGTCGAGGCCCTTGAATTGAACTCCCTGCCAGACTCCATGCGTGAGGCCTTAATAAAAACACTCTTAAAACCTGATAAAGATGAGCTGCGCCTGGATTCCTATAGGCCCCTCTCTGTGATAAATGTAGATGCTAAAATTTACGCAAAGATCATTGCGGATAGATTACAGCCAATGTTACCTATGATTGCACTCCCTGACCAATCGGGGTTTATCCCTGGCCGCGCAACATCGCATAACCTCAGGACCATTTTCTCTGTCCTTCACTACTTACACCCGTCTGTGCAGGCGGCGGTGGTGTTTCTAGACGCCACCAAGGCTTTTGACTCCTTAGAGTGGCCTTACCTGTTTAGGATTTTAGAGCGGATGGGATTCAGTCAAAATTTCATGACCTTGATCAAACTGCTGTACACGGAACCTAGAGCTAGGGTGAGTGTAAATGGACTCGTTTCCGGGCCCTTTAATATTTCCAGAGGGACTAGACAAGGGTGTCCTCTGTCCCCTCTCCTTTTTGCCATTGCAATGGAGCCGCTTGCGGCTCGGATACGGCAGCATCACACTGCACGGGGCATCGGATTCAGCTCTCGGAGCTTGCTGATCTCGTTATATGCAGACGATGTCACCTTATATATCATCGATCCCAATGTTAACATGAATCCGCTGCTCCGAGAATTTGTGAGGTTTGAGGGCCTGGCAGGAGTGTCAATAAACTGGTCTAAGTCTGTTGCCTTCCCCTTGACGGAGGAGACCTGTCGCCCGGCTCCGGACTACCCACTGAGATGGGAGACGGACGCTGTTAAATATTTGGGAGTTTGGGTCAGTCGTGATGTGCAGGAGCTGTGGTCGCTCAATTTCGGAAGGGCGGTGGACTGGCTGGAAGGGAAAGTTGAGGTTTGGAACAAACTGCCACTGTCTCTGGTTGCAAGGATAGCCTTAGCGAAAATGGTGGTTCTCCCCAAATTCTTGTACTTGTTCGTGAACGTTCTGCTGCCGATGACAGCACACTTTCACGCTCGGGTCCGCTCGCTGTTGTTGAAATTGGTGTGGGCTGGAGGACAGGCGAGAGTGTCCTGGGACCTGCTCACACTACCGCTCCGTCAGGGGGGCCTCGGGGCTCCAGATTTAAAGCTTTACTCCCTCTGTGCACAGGCGCAATTTCTGCACTTCTGGGCCTTCCCTACTCCCTACCAACCGCATGTGGCGGTGGAACTGGCTGTGGTGGCCCCATTGCCACTACGTGTGGCGCTATACGGGAAGGTTACATGCCCATCGAGGGAGGTAGATACTGTAGAGATGATTCGATGGGCCTGGCGTGAACTTCAGAAAAGAGCGAGACTCTCCTTGCTTTACGCACCGGCCATCCCCCTACGGGGAAACCCGATGCTGCCTTGCTTGACCGCCAGAGGCGACGTTCTCATGATTAGAGGGAAGAGACTGCACACCTTTGCTGATATATATCCTGGCGGTACATTTGTCGAGATGAGCGCGAGCGATGATATACGACCTGAATCTTTTGCGGACGCGTTGTTATACCATCCTCTTAGGGAATCCTGCAAAAAGATGGGGCCCCAATTCCCGGAGGAGCCATGCACTCTGGACGCCCTTCAAAATTTGCTTTCCCGGCCCTCCCCCAAAAAGCTAGTATCTAGACTGTATAACTGCATGCAGGAGCAGGCCCCGCTGACAGTGGCCGCGGCCAAGCAGGCTTGGGATGCAGACCTGGCAGACCCTTTAACAGATGACGCATGGGAATACTGCTGTAAGCAACTCACGGCATTGTCTCCGAACTATCGGCTGCGGCTCATTCATTTCAAGTTTCTGCACCGATATTATCGCACACCGTCACTCTTACACCGCATGGGCATCCGCGCGGATGCCTCCTGCTGGAAATGTGGAGGGGAAGATGTGTCCTTTCTCCACGTAGCATGGAGCTGCCCTAAACTGGACGCATACTGGTCGGAGGTCTTTACAGCCATTAATCAAATCACACATAGAAATGATACACCGACACCGCTCCTGGGATTGTTGGGCTATGTTAAGGATACTGAACCCTGCGACAGAAAACTGCATGCACTCCTCCTTCTCTATGCCAAGAGACAGATCGCACTGCATTGGGGCAGGAGGGCTCTTCCCTCGTTCGCGGGGTGGATTAGGGATGTGACATATGGCCACGCTCAACTGACGCACTACTGGGAGACAATGCCCACCGCTTCCAGACCTACTGATATCTGGGACCCGTTCATACAATGGACTAGAGAGCGGGAGGGCTCAGACAAATCGGGGGGGTCACCTGATGCGGGTGTTTCGGATGATATGGGCTGAATGTGTTCATTATGAGGTTGAGTGATTGCTGCTCGGAGAACCTGCGCTAGTATGGACCTGCCCTGCACTGACACGCGCCCGAGCCTGCTGCCCCGCAGTTCCTGCGTATACCACTGGCCTTGCCCCGCTGACCCTACTTCGGCCTCAGAATTAGGCAGATGACCCCACTCAGCATCCTCCCCCTCCCCCCCTCCCCCCCCTCCCCCTTCCCCCGCCCCCTCCGCCTCCACGTAACAGTGTGGAAGTCTCCGCACCCCCACTCTCACCATGGCCTGCCTTGTGCTCATGGTGATCCGGCATAGGTCCGCGCAGTCCCATGGATGGATGATATGTTGGGTAGTTGTCTTTATGTACTAGCACCGTAGTTTGCTGTTTTCGTTTTCTGTTTGTTAGTGGGATATGTTGAGAGAAAACAGTGCTGTTTGACGTATCCTTTCCACCTGCCGCTGCAGCAGGTTGCTGACCGCTGCTCGTTACGAGGCGGCTTAGTTACTTACTAATTCATCTGCGTGTCTACAACACTGGGAGAAAAGTAGGACCACTTAAGCGCTGAAGTTGCACTGCTCACATTCATTTTTATACTGTATTGTGTATATCTCTGGGAGTGCTAAACCCGGCCAGGCCCTGGCCCCCGACCTATTTTTCTGACTCTTGTGCCCTGTATACCTGATTGCGGCCTGCCTCCGGGTTGTTGGCGTGACGCAGTGTAAATTTTCTGTCTCTTTATTGCAGAATAAATGTCTTACACCAAAAAAAAAAAATAATTCAAATACATACAATTAGTACTTAGTTAGGCAACTTATTTTTATATTATCATACTACAAAGACTGCTGGAGGGTGTGGTTCTAAACAGATCTTACTTTAATGTTTGCTTTATCTTTTTGGGTACCAACAGTATCCCAGGGGTTACAGTAAAATTTCAACCTCCACGTCCTCTATCTCTCTTCAGAGGATCTGTATATAAAACAACATGAACTTTAGGGAATAAGTAATAAATACATATCATGATGTCTCTTGCGCGTGAGTAGTGGCTAAAAGGTACACTTACTAATTGCTAGCCGAAGGGGCGCCACGCTTCGTATCGAACAATGTATCACGATTTTGTTGAGATAGCCCAAGGGAATTCTTTTCTTTAACTCCTCAAAGGGTCACACAGTGCGCATCCCTCTTTATTATTTGAGGAGATGTTATGCATCTGGGTATAAAGATCTGGATATAGAAAACACAATATCAGTGACAGATCAACCGTTGTTCTTTACATTTATTGTACTCTGAATTTTGAGCTCATGTTTATATGGCTACAAATACATTGAGAGTATAGTATTTGTATAACTATACTGTGTCCCATATTTATAAAAGTTTCAGAAAAGAAACGGTCATGTTAGCAGGCACATACACCCCTTCATGTTATTAGAACGGAGATATGTTGTATTTTTTATTTTTTATTTTACTCTTTGTTGGTGCTTATTTATTTATTGTTTGAGCACCACTGTGAGTTTAAAAAGCAACAATTTCTTTTTCGTGCTGATAGGTGAATAGTTAGGGCAAAATTAAAGCCACTACTACAGGCTGGAGTATACATACCCTTGAGCCCAGAGAACCCTCGATGGTAACATCTAGAGGGTAAGTCTTGTGCAAGACCTTGTGCTATTCTAATACCAAAAAGCGGCGAAGCCAGCGTCCTCTTACCTCGTTTACAGAGCTTAGCGTTCAGCCTCTCCGATCTCTCTGATTCCCAGTGTAGAATGGGGTTTTGTTTTAGGGAGAGTCTATTTATACTCGACGAGATCAATTAGAGAACGCACAACTCGATACAGCTGGCGATCATTGCTATTTACGTAATTTCTAGACCTGCCATTTTTGTAGTTTTTATATCGGTTTGAGGCACTATTTAGGTGCAACTAGAAGACGGACTGACGCCTCCCACCTCTCCCGCTTCATCAAGGTAGAAGACGGACTATCGTTTCTATGTTGGAACTGAGCACGATTACAGTTATTCGTTCCGTTGCTACATTTTCTTTGGTCACAGGCGGCAGAGTCTGCTTTTTACACAAATCTAGCGCCCGGAATGGTGGGCATCACGCATTATTTCAATTTATTATTTATCGCGATTCACCTCAGGATACGATTCCAGGTCGAACATCCGATCAGCCAGAACTACACAATACTTCTGTGCATTTCTAATAAAGTTATTTTAACCCCTTCCATGCTCATGACGGAACGGTTCCGTCATCAGCGTCGGTGCTCCGGTGCTGATGACGGAACATTTCCGTCATGAGTCAATGTGATTTATGACCCTTCAGCACTGCAGCGAAATTCGCGCAGCACTGAAGGGGTTAACATAGGCTTATTTTTGGATATTGTGTACAGCGTTATATACATAAGCATCTCAATCAACCCTATTTTAATGAGGTGCAGGTGATTTATAGGCAAACTAACATCATACATACATTTCAGTATCTTGTACATTTAAATATCTTATACATTCAAATATCTAGTACATCTTATCCATCCATTTTATAGTCCTATCAGTATATGATATCCTCGCATTTCCCAAGTACATATTATTATCTATATTAACAAATAAGATCAATTCCAATTAATTATGTCAGAAGAATGCATATTAACCATCATGTACACAAATTCATTTCAGAGAATGCATCACTATATTTTCATAATTGTCCATTGGAGGCTACAAGATCAAACAGTTACAACAGTTGTAAAGGGAAACCTGTGTACTATGACAATTTTATCTAACCACCATTTCCCATTCTTCTTTACTGTTTAAGCCCTGACTGTAAGTTTTAAACTTAGACATAAAAAATTGTTCTCTTTGTTTACGTCTTTTTTTCAGTGTTACCTCCTCTCATAGATGGTGTGATTTTTTTCCACAATGAACCATCTCAGTTCATCTTCCTTGTGGTTCTCTTTGACCCAATGTTCTACTAATGGGGCATTTTTTCTTTTGTTTTTTAGAGCTGATCTATGTTCAGTCAAGCGTAATCGCATCTCGCGACCTGTTTGCCCAATGTAGCCCTTTTGACAAGGGCATATTAGTAAATATATCACATTGGACGTTCTGCAGTTCACATGCTCATTCATCCAATGGGTTATGCCATTCAATTCTATTCTGCCTGTTTTAACGATGGTTTTACAGTGGGAACATGTTCCGCAGGGTAGATTACCCCGAATTGGCTCCCCGTGGTCAATACTCAATTGGGACCCTCTCTTTGGCTCTCTATAGGATTGCACTAAACAGTTCCGGATGGTTTTGTTTCTCCTGTAGGAGAAGATAGGTTTAGGCAGGTTTTCTTAGCCCACTTTGTTTAGGATTGACCAATTCTTAGTGATAAGATTTTTGAGTTTATAACTGAAACCATTGTAATTTGATACCATTACGATGTTGGATTCTTCATGTTGTTCCTTAGCCTTAGATTCGAAGAGGACTTCTATATTTTGGTATTTTGCCCTTTTATAGCTGTCTCTTATTAGTCTTTTGAGGTACCCTCTTTGTGTAAGTTTAGCCTTCAGATTTTCTGCATGTGTCTCAAAGCTGATCCTGTCCGTACAATTTCTTCGGATCCTGATAAACTGGCTATAGGGAATACCATCTTTTTGACTTTTGGGGTGGTAGCTCGTGTGGTGAAGCAGTGTATTTCTGTCCGAAGGTTTAACGAACAGTTCTACACAAACTTTTTCATCAACCGCCTTGATCTTAATATCCAAGAAGTCAACTGCCACTTGACTCTTGTTAGCTGTGAATTTTAAATTCAGGTCCCCACAGTTCAGCCAACTGAAGAAGGCATTTAGATCGTTTTCACTACCTTCCCAGATAAAAAACACGTCGTCTATAAATCTAGACCAGTGTTTGACATTTTCATAAAAGGGACTGACCTCGTTATGGATATGTCGGTCTTCAAATTTGCCAACATAAAGGCACGCGAGGCTTGGGGCACATGTAGCTCCCATATTCGTGCCCTTTATTTGACAAAATAAATCCCTTTCAAATAAGAAGATGTTATTCCTTAATACAATCTTAATGCATTCCACAATGAAGGCATTGTGTGGTGAGAGGTAACCTTCGTCATCACTCAAAATATTCCGCATCATAGTTATTGTATCCTGTTGGGGGATGTTGGTGTACAAGGACTCAATGTCCAAGCACACCAATCATTGAGTTTCATTATTAAACTCAATATTTTCAACTTTGGCAATCATGTCAGTGGTATCTTTAATATAAGAAGGTAATTTTTCAACCAATGGGCGAATAAACTGGTCTGCATATTTACTGAGCGGCTCAGTAATAGAGTCTATTCCAGACACAATGGGCCTCATGGGAGGGTTATCCATATCCTTGTGGACTTTGGGTAGCCCATACAAGGCGGGTATTCTGGGATGATCATTAACAAGAAACCTAAATTCTTCCTCACATATAATAGAATCTTCCTTGGCTAGAGTTACCACATCTCGTACTTTCTTTTTAAGTCTATTCCATTCTTCTATATTGGATTTCCTGTAATGTGACTTATTATCTAAGAGGGAATGAATCTTGGTTGTGAAATCCTTAGTATTAAGGATCACAACACTCCCACCCTTATCTCCAGGTTTTATGGTGATTTCTTCACATTCAGATAAGTGTTTTAAAGCTTCCCTTTCATTTTTTTGATAAATTATTATCAGTCCATGTTTTTTCTGATAATATTTTTTCTAATCCTATGCTTATCACCTTTTCAAATGTATCCACTTCCTGGCTAACCATTGTAATGTCAGGATTCCATGTGGATAAAGGTTTAAGACCAGATTTGTTTTCTGAAGGCCGTTTTTCTCTATTTTCAAAAAATCTCTTTATTCTAATTTTGCGAAAAAGATCACGTACATCTTTTTCAATTGTATACCTACAACCTGGGGTGCTGGGGGCAAATCCTAACCCTTTCTCAAGGACAGCTATTTCATCCTTCGTAAGTATTTTGTTAGATAGGTTTATTATTGGTGCCTTGTGGCCGCGAGTCCTCATGTAGGGTCTTCTCATTATGCCCTCTTTCTGACGGTAGCCCTGACGGCCCCTCCCCCGCGTCCTGAAGCCACGGGTCTGTCTCCTCTGTTGTTGGCCTAAAAAAGCCTGGTATTCATGGAAATCTTCTACTGTGTCGTCTCTAGACTCATTTCTTTCAGCGTTTTCCTGTGCCCTGTCAGGTTCTGAGTCACTAGTATTATAGGAAGTATCCGAAAAGGTTACATTCTTTTTGAAGAATCTGTTCCTATTATATTTATAGGGACGATTGTTATATTCACTGGGTACCGGTTGGTCGTAGTAGTCTTTCTGTAAGTATGGGTACACCAGTTCAAGCTTAAAATTAGCTATATCTTTTCTCAGTTTGTTTGTCTTTTTATTAATCATATAGTCTTGATAACCGCTAATATCTTCTTTGATTTCCGCTAATTTTTTTATAGCATCGTCAAGAGCTGTAGATTCATTAAGCTCTCTCTCTAGTTTTTCAATTTCTTCACGTTCTATTATCAAGATCCCCTGTGCAGTGTCTATTATTAGCAACATCCAGTCGCGACTGCATCGGTTCGCGATTAGTGTCCAGTGCTCTTTAAATTTATCATCTTTAACAAATAGACCAGGTTCGTTGATAATTTGCAAACCTTTGGGGATAATTCCCTTTCTGCAGTATTGGATAATAAATTCTGCATGTAACTCAGTACGAATCATTTTTTTCTTTAGATTCCACAGTTTGTTCCATTTGTCATCATCTCCTTTTGACAGAGTTACTGTATTTATAGTTTTAGAAGAACCTCCTATGACTTTTTTACATTGGTCTTCTGAAAACCCAAATGTACGTAATGTATCCATTTCACAAGTTACGACTCTCCAGCTACAGGAGCTGAGATATGACTCTAAAAAGAGAGAGTTTTCCCAAATAAACCTAGAAAGGACCGGGAAGTGTCACACATAAACAAAGAGATTCCTTTCTGTGTATTCAAATATCATCACATGAACTTATATTGTTAACATTTGTTAAGACTAACCACATCCCTCTTATGTAGCACAAAGATGAATTTCGTAGCAAAAACAGCTTAAAATAATATTTGTCTCAGTTGTTTTTATTAACATTATTTTTCATAGTAAATGCATTAACAAATTAAAAACATATATACATATGCCTACCTAATCAGATTGTACTCATAAATTTCGCAATGAATCAGTACATTATTCAGTAACAATACATTGATTTAGTAAAAACAAAATTATACATATAACAATAGTTTCCTTGTGTCGACGCGTTTCGGTGCTTTGTTGTTATAGAACACCTTCCTCAGGACTGTTTAATTTAAAAACATCAAATCTTCTTTCTAAAATCAAATACATACAATTAGTACTTAGTTAGGCAACTTATTTTTATATTATCATACTACAAAGACTGCTGGAGGGTGTGGTTCTAAACAGATCTTACTTTAATGTTTGCTTTATCTTTTTGGGTACCAACAGTATCCCAGGGGTTACAGTAAAATTTCAACCTCCACGTCCTCTATCTCTCTTCAGAGGATCTGTATATAAAACAACATGAACTTTAGGGAATAAGTACTAAATACATATCATGATGTCTCTTGCGCGTGAGTAGTGGCTAAAAGGTACACTTACTAATTGCTAGCCGAAGGGGCGCCACGCTTCGTATCGAACAATGTATCACGATTTTGTTGAGATAGCCCAAGGGAATTCTTTTCTTTAACTCCTCAAAGGGTCACACAGTGCGCATCCCTCTTTATTATTTGAGGAGATGTTATGCATCTGGGTATAAAGATCTGGATATAGAAAACACAATATCAGTGACAGATCAACCGTTGTTCTTTACATTTATTGTACTCTGAATTTTTAGCTCATGTTTATATGGCTACTAATACATTGAGAGTATAGTACTTGTATAACTATACTGTGTCCCATATTTATAAAAGTTTCAGAAAAGAAACGGTCATGTTAGCAGGCACATACACCTCTTCATGTTATTAGAATGGAGATATGTTGTATTTTTTATTTTTTATTTTACTCTTTGTTGGTGCTTATTTATTTATTGTTTGAGCACCACTGTGAGTTTAAAAAGCAACAATTTCTTTTTCGTGCTGATAGGTGAATAGTTAGGGCAAAATTAAAGCCACTACTACAGGCTGGAGTATACATGGAGTATACATACCCTTGAGCCCAGAGAACCCTCGATGGTAACATCTAGAGGGTAAGTCTTGTGCAAGATCTTGCGCTATTCTAATACCAAAAAGCGGCGAAGCCAGCGTCCTCTTACCTCGTTTACAGAGCGTAGCGGCCAGCCTCTCCGGTCTCTCTGATTCCCCGTGTAGAATGGGGTTTTGTTTTAGGGAGAGTCTATTTATACTCGACGAGATCAATTAGAGAACGCACAACTCGATACAGCTGGCGATCATTGCTATTTACGTAATTTCTAGACCTGCCATTTTTGTAGTTTTTATATCGGTTTGAGGCACTATTTAGGATGCGCACTGTGTGACCCTTTGAGGAGTTAAAGAAAAGAATTCCCTTGGGCTATCTCAACAAAATCGTGATACATTGTTCGATACGAAGCGTGGCGCCCCTTCGGCTAGCAATTAGTAAGTGTACGTTTTAGCCACTACTCACGCGCAAGAGACATCATGATATGTATTTAGTACTTATTCCCTAAAGTTCATGTTGTTTTATGTACAGATCCTCTGAAGAAAGATAGAGGACGTGGAGGTTGAAATTTTACTGTAACCCCTGGGATACTGTTGGTACCCAAAAAGATAAAGCAAACATTAAAGTAAGATCTGTTTAGAACCACACCCTCCAGCAGTCTTTGTAGTATGATAATATAAAAAATAAGTTGCCTAACTAAGTACTAATTGTATGTATTTGATTTTAGAAAAAACGGAACGAATAACTGTAATCGTGCTCAGTTCCAACATAGAAACGATAGTACGTCTTCTACCTTGATGAAGCGGGAGAGGTGGGAGGCGTCAGTCCGTCTTCTAGTTGCACCTAAATAGTGCCTCAAACCGATATAAAAACTACAAAACTGGCAGGTCTAGAAATTACGTAAATAGCAATGATCGCCAGCTGTATCGAGTTGTGCGTTCTCTAATTGATCTCGTCAAGTATAAATAGACTCTCCCTAAAACAAAACCCCATTCTACACGGGGAATCAGAGAGACCGGAGAGGCTGACCGCTATGCTCTGTAAACGAGGTAAGAGGACGCTGGCTTCGCCGCTTTTTGGTATTAGAATAGCGCAAGATCTTGCACAAGACTTACCCTCTAGATGTTACCATCGAGGGTTCTCTGGGCTCAAGGGTATGTATACTCCAGCCTGTAGTAGTGGCTTTAATTTTGCCCTAACTATTCACCTATCAGAACGAAAAAGAAATTGTTGCTTTTTAAACTCACAGTGGTGCTCAAACAATAAATAAATAAGCACCAACAAAGAGTAAAATAAAAAATAAAAAATACAACATATCTCCGTTCTAATAACATGAAGGGGTGTATGTGCCTGCTAACATGACCGTTTCTTTTCTGAAACTTATATAAATATGGGACACAGTATAGTTATACAAATACTATACTCTCAATGTATTAGTAGCCATATAAACATGAGCTAAAAATTCAGAGTACAATAAATGTAAAGAACAACGGTTGATCTGTCACTGATATTATGTTTTCTATATCCAGATCTTTATACCCAGATGCATAACATCTCCTCAAATAATAAAGAGGGATGCGCACTGTGTGACCCTTTGAGGAGTTAAAGAAAAGAATTCCCTTGGGCTATCTCAACAAAATCGTGATACATTGTTCAATACGAAGCGTGGCGCCCCTTCGGCTAGCAATTGGTAAGTGTACCTTTTAGCCACTACTCACGCGCAAGAGACATCATGATATGTATTTAGTACGTATTCCCTAAAGTTCATGTTGTTTTATATACAGATCCTCTGAAGAGAGATAGAGGACGTGGAGGTTGAAATTTTACTGTAACCCCTGGGATACAGTTGGTACCCAAAAAGATAAAGCAAACATTAAAGTAAGATCTCTTTAGAACCACACCCTCCAGCAGTCTTTGTAGTATGATAATATAAAAATAAGTTGCCTAACTAAGTACTAATTGTATGTATTTGATTTTAGAAAGAAGATTTGATGTTTTTAAATGAAACAGTCCTGAGGAAGTTGTTCTATAACAACAAAGCACCGAAACGCGTCGACACACGGAAACTATTGTTATATGTATAATTTTGTTTTTACTAAATCAATGTATTGTTACTGAATAATGTACTGATTCATTGCGAAATTTATGAGTACAATCTGATTAGGTAGGCATATGTATATATGTTTTTAATTTGTTAATGCATTTACTATGAAAAATAATTTTAATAAAACAACTAAGACAAATATTATTTTAAGCTGTTTTTGCTACAAAATTCATCTTTGTGCTACATAAGAGGGATGTGGTTAGTCTTAACAAATGTTAACAATATAAGTTCATGTGATGATATTTGAATACACAGAAAGGAATCTCTTTGTTTATACGCCTCTGGACCACCTTACCCTCTCTGGAAGGTGTACCCCCTACAGTGACCACCTTCCCACTTACCCCAGGGGTGGTGTCTACAGTGCCCTCCTGTCCCTTCTTGCCAGGGATGGCCACAACACTGCCCTCCCTTGCCTTAATGACTGGGCGGGTCACAACAGGGCTCTCCTCTGCCACAATGACTGGGCTGGTCACAACAGGGCTCTCCTCTGCCACAATGACTGGGCTGGTCACAACAGGGCTCTCCTCTGCCACAATGACTGGGCTGGTCACAACAGGGCTCTCCTCTGCCACAATGACTGGGCTGGTCACAACAGGGCTTCCCTCCACCTGCCTCGATGTACTTTGTTCTGGGGTTGATGTAGTGAGTGGTTGTGTCCCTGTGCTCCCCCCAGGTGTAGCCATGACATCCCACACATCCTCTGTGGGCATAGCTGAGTCAATTTCTGGTGATGCCTTTGCAGCATGTGAGCCTGATGTCTGCCACAATGCTCTTCTGGCCTTGCTCTTCTGTGACTTCACCTTGTCTGTACATATTGGGGGGGCCCTGCTCTTCTTTGGGGATGGAGTCTGTGGACGGGATTGTTTGCTTTGGGTCTGACCTGTGCTCCTAGTGTTGTATCGTTTAGTTGATGTAGGTCCCAAGTGGTCACTGTCATCTGATGTGGCCACTGACTGGGTGGACGTCACAGGCACCTGAGCTGCAATGGGGGCATGTGCCTGTTTGAGGGCTGACGTGACTGTTGCTGACAATGACTGGAGTGTAGGATGTAGGCCACCCACGTCAGAGTGTATGCCCTCCATGAATGCCAGAACCTGGCCTAATTTGTTATCGTGGGCACTAAAGGCATTGAGCAGGGCGGTCTGGCCCACGCAAAGTTGCCGCAGGAGCTCTACGCACTCTGCACTGAGGGCAGCAGGGGGGACAGGTGCAGGGGCAGCGGTGCCATGTGTGAATGTTACACATCCCCTCTTAGTGACACGGATACGGCCAGCCCCAGAGGAAGTGGATGGGAGGCTGGGCATTGTGCGCTGCTTGTCAGATGCTGCAGCAGGCTCCTCATCCCCTGTGGCTGCTAACAGGGACACATCCCCCCTGCCATCAGATGAAGTGGTACTCTGTGTCTCAGCCACAGATTCCTCATGCATACTCCTGTCACCCTCAGTAGCGCTGGTGTGGTCAGTGTCACTTGGCTCCGTCTCACTTTGCTCTGCTGCCGCTGTCGTGCTGGTCTCCCCACCACTTTCAGGATCATGTTCTGCCGTGGTGTCTTGCGAATCTGCATTAGTGAGAGAAACAGGGTTGTGTAAGTGTCATCATCTGGTCACACGATACCAGATCAATGCAGCACATGAGAGGCCTAGAGCTACATGGTAACCACCACACCCTCCAATCACTGTGCAGCTACACACCATATAGACCACAACAGTGCCTGTCATGCGGACAAACAGCCAGAAGTGGAGCAATGTCGATGACACACAGCACTACACCCTGCCCATGGATGGTGTTCCCCAAGCCCACATTGACCTGCCCCATGGACATGATGTAGCCACAACACACATCACCACTTACAGCCCAAAAGGGATGCAGAGGGGAACACACACACCTGTATTGGCTACACATGCCACATTGTCAAATAGGCCATTACAATCACCATGTGCCAATCAGGGTTCACATTGTCGTCAGATGTGTGGGCCTCTACCATCAAGGTGCATGCAAAGTAGACAGACATGGTGTCACACTCATTAAGTGGACACAGCTGTACGGCAGAATATGGACTCCACCCACCATCACAAAGAAGAGTGACCATGTGGACACCATAAATCTGTCAAGGACTGAAAACTGCAGGCAGGAGCAGCACAGTAAGGCCATGGTGGCCCAATGCCTCATACAGACACACATCACAGTTGCCACTCACATCACATATCACAGCATGGCAGCACACGCACATCACATGTGTCACCGATGCCACAGGCACTGTACACATGCATCCACTCCCAGACAAACTCTCCCTCCCCGGATACTCACCATGTCTGTCTTGCTGCTGATGCCCCTTCAGACGTGCATCCAGGTCTGGATTTGTCACTGCCAGTATGCGTCCCATCAGCGGAGTCATGGTGCGCCGTGCCACACGCCCTGAGCGTGGTACCATCCCCAAGGTCATCTCTGCCACTTGCTTAGCCAGCCGGCTGATGTCGTCCCACCTCTTGTGACAGTGTGTGTGTCGTCTGTTTGATACCCCCAGGGCTCGCACCTTTGCTGCTATGGTCCTCCAGACAGCCTTACATTGGTGTACCTTGAGCTGCAGGTATGAGAGTAAAGAAGGACAAATGTACAATTACACAATGGCATATGTCAGCATCTATCAGTACAGCAGCCAGACACTGACTCGGGACTTACAGTAACCTCCCTCCCTCCAGAACTGGGGGTACCCTCACAAGGCCACTCTGCATGGCATGAACATTAGTGAATGCATGCACACATTGACGTTCCTAGTCTCCATGATAATCACACTAAAGCATGATGCTTCAACACAAATGCATCGACAGCACTGTGTAATTCAGAAATAGTACAGGGCACTGATGGGGCATATCCCCTAATCAGTGTGAAGCAACTGTAGCATGTATGTTGGCTGTTGTTCAATGTTTGGCTGTGCAGCCACTGAACCTACTCTGTGGGTCACACTGACTATGACTACAGGGGCAACCTGAAATTTCATCACAAGCGTACACTGTCCTGGCATCTACAAGGCTAACAACCGTTGGTTATGTCTGCCCGAAAAAGTAGCAAATCCCACTCACACATACACGTACAGGCCTAGGACAGAGTCACAATGCAACACACACACTCCCACGACCTGGAAACATCTTGTCTGTCAGTGTTTGTCAGCACCCCACATCCAAAAGCACATACTGCAGCATCATGACTACACATCTGACACCACCCTGCCCTACTGCTCCCTTCATGTTGACTTACCACGACATTGGGGCCACCAAACAGGCGTGGGTACTGTGCCAGCACCTCGTTCACAAGGACATCCAGCTCCTCACTCGTGAATGGACTGGCACGGATCTTATCTGTTCTTGACATCCCTGTGGATATGGCAGACCTGTGGCGGAAGTGAGTTGTGAGGTGTCCCAGGCAGCAGGCTCTGTGAGCAGCAGGACAGGGTCCCAGGCAGCAGGCTCTGTGAGCAGCAGGACAGGGTCCCAGGCAGCAGGTTCTTGAAGCAGCAGCAGCAGGAGATGGTCCCAGGCAGCAGGCTCTGTGAGCAGCAGGACAGGGTCCCAGGCAGCAGGCTCTTGAAGCAGCAGCAGCAGGAGATGGTCCCAGGCAGCAGGCTCTACGAGCAGTGGGAATGTGAGGCTCACTCCCACAGATTTATAGCCCCCTGGGGTCGTTAGGAAGCTAATAAGCTGCTACAATTGGTTGTCTGGGTCTGCATTATTCAAAAGCATCCAATGACCGCCTCCGAGGCAGCGGAGCACAGCTTCCGCAATTATCAAATCTGCATCATGCCACCGCGACCACCCATGCCATTGGCTGTATGCAATGCTCCACGGCGGTGACGCACCGCGGGTGCCCGGGGTGCGCTACCGCGATGGTGCATCATTTAAAAGCATCCATTGACCGCCTCCGCGGCAGCGGAGCACAGCTTCCGCAATTTTCAAATCTGCATCATGCCACCGCGACCACCCATGCCATTGACTGTATGCAATGCTCCACGGCGGTGACGCACCGCGGGTGCCCGGGGTGCGCTACCGCGATGGTGCATCATTCAAAAGCATCCAATGACCGCCTCTGCGGCAGCGGAGCACAGCTTCCGCAATTTTCAAATCTGCATCATGCCACCGCGACCACCCATGCCATTGGCTGTATGCAATGCTCCACGGCGGTGACGCACCGCGGGTGCCCGGGGTGCGCTACCACGATAGTGCATCATTCAAAAGCATCCAATGACCGCCTCCGCGGCAGCGGAGCACAGCTTCCGCAATTTTCAAATCTACATCATGCCACCGCGACCACCCATGCCATTGGCTGTATGCAATGCTCCACGGCGGTGACGCACCGCGGGTGCCCGGGGTGCGCTACCACGATAGTGCATCATTCAAAAGCATCCAATGACCGCCTCCGCGGCAGCGGAGCACAGCTTCCGCAATTTTCAAATCTACATCATGCCACCGCGACCACCCATGCCATTGGCTGTATGCAATGCTCCACGGCGGTGACGCACCGCCGGGGCCCGGCGGTAGGTACCGCGACTCGTGCGGCAGAGCATACCCTCCACCGTGTACACTAGTCCATGTGCCAGTGGCTACCTTGGCTGGGTAGATGGTGGTGCTGGGGTCACACCGCCGGGGACTGGCGGTAGGTACCGCGACTCGTGCGGCGGAGCATACCCACCGCCGTGTACACTAGTCCATGTGCCAATGGCTACCTTGGCTGGGTAGATGGTGGTGCTGGGGTCACACCGCGGGGACCGGCGGTAGGTACCGCGACTCGTGCCGCGGAGCATACCAACCGCCTTGTACACTAGTCCATGTGCCAATGGCTACCTTGGCTGGGTAGATGGTGGTGCTGGGGTCACACCGCCGGGGCCCGGCGGTAGGTACCGCGACTCGTGCGGCGGAGCATACCCACCGCAGTGTACACTAGTCCATGTGCCAATGGCTACCTTGGCTGGGTAGATGGTGGTGCTGGGGTCACACCGCCGGGGACCAGCGGTTGGTACTGACATTTTAGTACACATTGCTGTGTATGTCAATCCTGGACACTGTATCATCACCCTGCAGCTACATGGTGTAGGGCACATCATTGCAAACACGATACCACACAGCCATGTCATCCACAGGAGGACGCACGTTCATTGTGAGCCACTTTTGCCTGTATCTCAGCCATTTTAGTAAGGGTTTTGATGGCTGATGATGATTGACAGACGTCAGGTGCTCTACATTGATGTCGTGACGTTTAATGTGTTGTTGGTCAGTGCAGACCTTGACCTGGCAGGTGTCACTGCATTGTATCGTTCCTGACTTGTGCATTCGCAACTGATCATGCACACAACCAGAAGTGTCCCTGCTACTGTGATCATTGTGTTAATGAATGGTTGCAGAATGTACATGATGCATTGAGGTGTGGCAGGTACAGCAGATGGGTATGACCGACATGCTAAGTCACATTACATTGGCGGCTCTTGTTGCACCATGTCTGCATATGTCAAATGTTCTACCATTATATCCGCATTCACATTCCCCGATGTGTTACTGTCACTTGGGTATTGTCACTGGAGAGGCCTACCCTCTGTGTGTAGCTATTGGCCAGCCAGGTAAAAGATGTGCCATGCATCTCTCTGGCCCTTGTTGTTTTCCCATTACATCATTGATGCTTTGTGCTATGGCCATCTCATGATGCTTGTCATTGACCTATTCATTTTACTCCTCAACTAGGAGGAGGCCGAATCTCCTACGTCAGTTGATTGTGCTTGAGGACATGGAGAATGAGGCAATCATCAGGAAATTCAGGCTGGACAGACCAACATTGAAGATCGTGTGTGATCTATTGGATCCCCACCTGCAGCCTCGCCGTCACTATCCTACGGCATTCATACCCACCTACAAGGTAATGGCAGCACTACACTTCTTTGCGACTGGTTCCTTCCAAGAGACCGTGGCTAACGCTGGGGGGATGTCGCAGCCCATGTTCAGCATGGTGCTGAGGGATGTACTTGAGGCCATGATGATATATCGCAATCGCTACATACATTTCCCCAGGGGACGTGAATTGGCTGCCGTTAAGGGGGACTTCTATCCACTTGGGCGCATCTCACATGTAGTCGGTGCCATAGATTGCACCCATGTAGCTCTGGTGGCACCGCAGGCGACGGAGCACATTTATCGGAACCGCAAACACTACCACTCCATGAATGTGCAGGTGGTGTGCCTTGCGGACATGACAATATCACATGTGTGTGCAAAGTATCCCGGTTCGGCCCATGATTCGTACATTATGAGGAACAGCATGGTGCCACGGATGATGGAGAATCTGCATCCCGAACGTGCCTGGATTGTGGGTGAGTTACACTACTGCTATCACGTGCTGTGTGTCACTGGCTTTACTGTGGCCGTAAAACATTGCAATGGGTGTTTATCATTCACAGGTGACTCTGCATATCCCAATTGGCCATGGCTGTTGAGCCCACTCCGGAATCCCCGGACACCAGCAGACATCCGCTACAATGAGTCCCATGGCAGGACACGACGAGTAATTGAACGGACTTTCGGCCTGCTGAAGTCAAAGTTCCGGTGCCTTGACAGGACCGGAGGCGCACTCGCCTACTCGCCTGGGAAGGTGTGCAAGATCGTTGTGGCATGCTGTATGCTGCACAACCTGGCCATCCACAAGGGGGTCCCCCTGCTCCTGGACGATGGTGAGGAACCAAGGCCACAACCTGCTCAGGGACCTAAATCCAGTGATGAGGACAGTGGAGAGGAGGAATGAGTTGACCTACGCCAGCAGCTAATCCAACGCTACTTCACTTGAAGGTGTGTGACGAGTTACAACATGTACATAGTCTGGTGTGGTAGCTTTTGTTGTGAATGGATATGCGCAGATGTTCCCGATAGCCACATGTTCTATCACCTATGTATGGTATTGTTGGAATTGACGTTACGTACGGAGACGTATGCTGGACCGTATTTGTGCGTATCTGCTAGACAATGTGTAGTGTACCTGTGATAATTGGGA
This sequence comes from Lissotriton helveticus, assembly GCF_964261635.1. NCBI lineage: Eukaryota > Metazoa > Chordata > Amphibia > Caudata > Salamandridae > Lissotriton > Lissotriton helveticus. The sequence continues at coordinate 625,931,009 of NC_136070.1, read as the reverse complement.
TATTTTTGGAGCAGTGATCTGTGTGTGTTGCCACGATGACACCAGTGACTGTAATTCTGTTGTGTCTCCCTAGGTGCTCCAGAGTGTTCCTGCCCTGCATACTGTACATCATGTTTACACATCATGGACATTATCAACAATGTTAATACTGCACTAAAGAATTCACTACACAAAATCTAGAGTGTCAGGTATTTTATTTTCGGAGTGGACATGTGAATTGTGCGGGAATATTTACAGGAAGGTGGGGAATGAGCAGTGAGTTGACAGTCATGGTCGCAGAGATGCAAGAGTAGACACCCCATGGATGTGGTGACCCAGTCCAACAGACAGGTGCCATTGCCAAGGCAATGTGGGGAAAGACAGTCCAAACAGTGAATGCAGTTGGGGAGAGGGTTGTCTTCACGGCTGGCTCCATGACTGGCGTGTGGCAGGTGCTTTGCCTCCAGAGACTCCCAGGCTCTTCTTCGGACGCCCTCTAGATCTTTTTGGCGGTTGGGGGTCTGCTGAATGGCCAGCGGCGTCAGAGGACTCGCCCCTCTCTGTTGGCGCAGGGGAGGATGGTGGACTGTCATCCTGCTGCACAACAGGAGGGGACGGAGGTGGTGGTTGGGACACAGGCCTGTCCCTCTGCAACGCCACTTGCTGGCCCATGAGGTCCACCATCTGTCCCAGGCAGTTATCGATGGACCTCATCAGCAGGATGAGCTCCCTTAATAGTTCATCCGACCGGCCACTTTGTCCCTGGACCTCTTGGTAGGCCTCCACGACTCTGGTGAAGTGGTCCAGGGATGGTGTCCACTCCTCCCGAGGTCTGGTGTTTACCCTGGCCCTCCCACCTGCTCTGCTGCCACGGACCTCTTCCCTCGCCACTGGTGCGCCACGCACTGGCTCCCTGCCCTCCACAGGTGTTGCTGTGGGCTGGTCATCCTTAGGGACAGGGAGGGTGCTGTAGGTGGTACTGGTGGTAGTGGTGGTAGTGGTGGCAGTGGCTGCGGTGGTGGTTGCGGTGGAGGCAGAGGCCGTGACAGCAGGGGTCTGCTGCATTGTTGTTGCAGCAGAGGTGGTGGTGGGGAGGATGGGGGCCTGGGACCTCTGGGTCTGTGGCACACCAGATGGGCCAGCCTGGAGCTCATCATCCAAACTGTCCTGGGAGTCCGCATCTGTGAGTCCATGTGCCGGAGGTGGAGACTGGCTCTGCTGGTCGTTGGTGTGGTCCCCAGCAGTGAGTTCTTCATCACCTGTGGAGTAGATGGGGAGTGGTCAGTGTTTGTGTCATCTGCGTATCATCATCTGTCAGTACACTAGTTCTATATGCTGTCATCAGTTGGACAATTCATGGCAACAACGTGTTACATTTCATAGTGCAGAGTGACATCATGGAGTCATAAAGGTTGAATGTCTATGCATTGCGTCCAATAGTTATTTGATTTCTACACACACACACTTCATGAAGAATTACGGTAGTTACATACCTGTACGGTGAGTGTGCAGGGTGCATTGGCTGACACTTGCTCCTGGGTGGGGGAGGCTTCCATGCTGCTGGGCTGTGGGCCAGGGGGCATGCTGGGAGTAGTGGTACAGGCCTCCCATCACACACCCTCCCAGTGAAGATGGCTACCAACCTGTAGGTTTGTTTGTTAAACAGTGCAATGGCTGACACTTGCTCCTGGGTGGGGAGGCCTCCATGCTGCAGGGCTGTGGGCCAGGGGGCATGCTGGGAGTAGTGGTACAGGCCTCCCACCCACAAAAACCCTCCCAGTGAAGATGGCTACCTACCTGTAGGTCTGTTTGTTAAACAGTGCAATGGCTGACACTTGCTCCTGGGTGGGGGAGGCCTCCATTCTGCAGGGCAGTGGGCCAGGGGGCATGCTGGGAGTAGTGGTACAGGCCTCCCACCCACAAACACCCTCCCAGTGAAGATGGCTACCTACCTGTAGGTTTGTTTGTTAAACAGTGCAATGGCTGACACTTGCTCCTGGGTGGGGAGTCCTCCATGCTGCAGGGCTGTGGGCCAGGGGGCATGCTGGGAGCAGTGGTACAGGCCTCCCATCACACACCCTCCCAGTGAAGATGGCTACCAACGTGTAGGTTTGTTTGTTAAACAGTGCAATGGCTGACACTTGCTCCTGGGTGGGGAGGCCTCCATGCTGCAGGGCTGTGGGCCAGGGGGCATCCTGGGAGTAGTGGTACAGGCCTCCCACCCACAAACACCCTCCCAGTGAAGATGGCTACCTACCTGTAGGTCTGTTTATTAAACAGTGCAATGGCTGACACTTGCTCCTGGGTGGGGGAGGCCTCCATGCTGCAGGGCAGTGGGCCAGGGGGCATGCTGGGAGTAGTGGTACAGGCCTCCTACCCACAAACACCCTCCCAGTGAAGATGGCTACCTACCTGTAGGTTTGTTTGTTAAACAGTGCAATGGCTGACACTTGCTCCTGGGTGGGGAGTCCTCCATGCTGCAGGGCTGTGGGCCAGGGGGCATGCTGGGAGTAGTGGTACAGGCCTCCCATCACACACCCTCCCAGTGAAGATGGCTACCAACCTATAGGTCTGTTTGTTAAACAGTGCAATGGCTGACACTTGCTCCTGGGTGGGGGAGGCCTCCATGCTGCTGGGCTGTGGGCCAGGGGCTATGGTGTGAGTTGTTGTACTGACCTTCCTCCCCCATACAAGCCTCCTGAACAGAATGGCTGGCTACATGTTGGGTAGGGATGGACAGTGTATTGGTGTTTGGGAATTGCAAGGAGGTAAATCTCAATGCGGTGTTAAACATTTGTCTGTACTTACCAGCCTCCGCTCCCCCGGCTACTCCTGTGAGACTCTCAGATAGCAGGATGGCAAGCACCTTCTCCTCCCATGGTGTGAATGTCTTCTGTGGGACGGGAGGGCCACTGCCAGTCACGTTTGCCAGAGTCCAGTTCTTGCTCCTCTTCTCCTTGACAACCCTCTTGAGATCATGCCGCCGCTTCATGATCTCCTTCTTGGATCTTGGGGTGGCCCCAACTGCATTCACCCTTTGGACTATCCTTTCCCACATTTGTGTCCTGGTGGCTAATGGTGTCTGTTGGACTAGGTTCCAAATAGTTGTGGCTCTACTCTCACAATCTCGTTGACCATGACTGTCAACTCACTCTTGGTGAATTTTGGAATTTTTTGTGATGTCATGGTGTGTGGGGGTTGAGGTGTTTGTGGGTGCAGGGGTGTGTGGGTGCAGGGGTGTGGTGATGAGATGTGTTTTGTGCTGGGGGTTTGTTTGTGATGGTGTGATGGTGGTGTTGATGGTGGTGGTGGGTGGGTTGGTGTGCAGTGCTATTTTGCCTCTCCTGTCAGATGTGGTGTATGGCCTTCTGTTCTGGAAAGATGCAAAGGATTGTGGTGTGTGAAGGGGGTGGCTTTCTACTCAGCTGTGTGGGTGTGTCCAATTGGATTGTGGTTGTCAGGTGTGTTGTGAGTGTGGTTATGTTGTTTTGTATATTTGTTTGAGTCATTTATGTATCTGTGTGTGTGTGTTGTATCTATTGGGGGCAAGGCTACTTTGTTTATGCAGTATTTGGCATCACTGCGGTGCTTTCACATCGACCGCCATGTATTTCATGTTCGTCCGCTGCAGTGACTTTGCTGCTGCTTGTCTGCCATTTCTCCCATTCAATCCTGGCTGCGACCGCGGCGGTCGGTGTCGGCGGTTCCGGCCGCGCCACCCTCGGGGATATCGTAATTTCCCGTGCGGTGTCTCCGCTTTCCCTGTGGGCGGTTTTGTGTTTTCCGCTGCTTTTCCGACTGCCGCGGTCGGAGTTTTGGCATCACCGCACACGTCGGGCGGTTTCATTTTCACCGCTACCGCCGTGGTCGGTCTGTAGTGGCAGTCGATCCTAATTTGTCCGCCGGTTGATCCGCCTCCATGGCGGGCGGTTGTTTTCCACCTCCATGGCGGGCGGGGTGGTTTTCCACACGCCATCCTAATGGGCCCCTATATGTTCCAATTAAAGATGCATTTTAGATTGTAATAATTATAAAAATGTATATATTTTTTTACTACTACAATAACAATAATTATAATTAGTACTAAAGTTTTTATATTTTATTGTAAAACTGTATTATAGTATCCTACCAATAATATTTATTCTTTTTTTATTCTTTTTTTATTACAACTGCACCAATTATAAAGTCACAAAAACTACTACACAGTAAACCCATACAAATTACAATTCCCACTCCACAAAGTATAAAGTCATGAAAGTTGCTGGACACTGAACTCATACATATTACTATTCCCACTCCACCAAGTATAAAGTCAGAGAAGGTGCTGCACACTTAACCCATACAAATTACTATTCCCACTCCACCAAGTGTAAACTCAAGGAAGGTGCTGGACACTGAGCACATACAAATTACTATTCCCACTCCACCAAGTGTAAACTCAAGGAAGGTGTTGGACACTGAACCCATACACATTACTATTCCCACTCCACCAAGTAAATAGTCAGGGAAGGTGCTGGACGCTAAACCCATTTAAATTACTATTCCCACTCCACCAAGTGTAAACTCAAGGAAGGTGCTGGACACTAAACCCATGCAAATTACTATTCCCACTCCACCAAGTGTAAACTCAAGGAAGGTGCTGGACACTAAACCCATACAAATTACTATTCCCACTCCGCCAAGTAAATACTCAGGGAAGGTGCTGGACACTAAACCCATATCAATTACTATTCCCACTCCACCAAGTATAACATCAGGGAAGGTGCTGGACACTGGGCCCATCCAAATTACTATTCCCACTCCACCAAGTGTAAACTCAAGGAAGGTGTTGGACACTGAACCCATACAAATTACTATTCCCGCTCCACCAAGCATTAAATCAGGGAAGGTGCTGGACACTGAGCCCATCCAAATTACAATTCCCACTCCACCAAGTGTAAACTCAAGGAAGGTGTTGGACACTGAGCCCATCCAAATTACTATTCCCACTCCACCAAGTGTAAACTCAAGGAAGGTGTTGGACACTGAACCCATACAAATTACTATTCCCACTCCACCAAGTAGAAACTCAAGGAAGGTGCTGGACACTAAACCCATACTAATTACTATTCCCACTCCACCAAGTGTAAACTCAAGGAAGGTGCTGGACACTAAACCCATACAAATTACTATTCCCACTCCACCAAGTATAAAATCAGGGAAGGTGTTGGACACTGAACCCATCCAAATTAATATTCTCACTCCACCAAGTGTAAACTCAAGGAAGGTGTTGGACACTGAACACATACAAATTACTATTCCCACTCCACCAAGTGTAAACTCAAGGAAGGTGCTGGACACTAAACACATACAAATTACTATTCCCACTCCACCAAGTGTAAACTCAAGGAAGGTGCTGGACACTAAACCCATACAAATTACTATTCCCACTTCACCAAGTATTAAATCAGGGAAGGTGCTGGACACTGAGCACATACAAATTACTATTCCCACTCCACCAAGTGTAAACTCAAGGAAGGTGTTGGACACAGAACCCATACACATTACTATTCCCACTCCACCAAGTAAATAGTCAGGGAAGGTGCTGGACACTAAACCCATATCAATTACTATTTCCACTCCACCAAGTATAAAATCAGGGAAGGTGCTGGACACTGAGCCCATCCAAATTACTATTCCCACTCCACCAAGTATTAAATCAGGGAAGGTGCTGGACACTGAGCCCATCCAAATTACTATTCCCACTCCACCAAGTGTAAACTCAAGGAAGGTGTTGGACACTGAGCCCATCCGAATTACTATTCCCACTCCACCAAGTGTAAACTCAAGGAAGGTGTTGGACACTGAACCCATACAAATTACTATTCCCACTCCTCCAAGTAGAAACTCAAGGAAGGTGCTGGACACTAAACCCATACTAATTACTATTTCCACTCCACCAAGTGTAAACTCAAGGAAGGTGCTGGACACTAAACCCATACAAATTACTATTCCCACTCCACCAAGTGTAAACTCAAGGAAGGTGCTGGACACTAAACCCATACAAATTACTATTCCCACTCCACCAAGTATAAAATCAGGGAAGGTGTTGGACACTGAACGCATCCAAATTAATATTCCCACTCCACCAAGTGTAAACTCAAGGAAGGTGTTGGACACTGAACACATACAAATTACTATTCCCACTCCACCAAGTGTAAACTCAAGGAAGGTGCTGGACACTAAACACATACTAATTACTATTCCCACTCCAGCAAGTAAATACTCAGGGAAGGTGCTGGACACTAAACCCATATCAATTACTATTCCCACTCCACCAAGTATAAAATCATAGAAGGTGCTGGAAACTGAGCCCATCCAAATTACTATTCCCACTCCACTAAGTAAATAGTCAGGGAAGGTGCTGGACACTAAACCCATATCAATTACTATTCCCACTCCACCAAGTATAAACTCAGTCATAGTTTTGGACATTAAACCCATATAAAAAACTATTTCTTAATCACAAAATATAAACTATAAATAAACGCTCTACATAGAAACGATTTGATAATTAATTCCCAATGCACTATATATAAATATGTTATTGTAATACACATTTTAATTTGAGAAAAATAATTAGTAATTAATAATAATAACTACATCTAAATTGTTATTTAATACTTAACTATTTATATCAATTTTTACATAAAACTCATAAAAATGTAGTTTACAAATCCTATAGAAATAACAAAATGTTAGAAAATAAATATTATTATAAAAAATAAATATTTAATTAATAAACCTTTGTTAATTCATAAAAAAATTTATATCTTTAAACTATAAATCTTAAACTATCATACTAATAGCAATAGATTATGTTTAATTCAAATTTACATGTTTTTAACAATATTATTTATAATTTTATCTAAAATGTTCTATATTGGAAAGAAAATTGTATAACAAACAATCACACACTAATCATTATTAGCACAAAATAGTACATTAATCTAATGATGCCATATTTTAATGTTTAAATCTTTATTAAATATGTAATTACATACATTTAAACACTTACTTTAATACACAATTAGAACAATTTTAAAAATAAAATTTTGTAATATTTGATTTTTAAAAAAATTCTTAAAATTTGTTCTAATTATTATTAAATGATATTTTAAAATTTTCGAAAAATTTTCCAATTTTAAAATCTAATTTCAAAATTAGAAATTTGATTTTATATAATTTCATAATATAAGATTTACCAAATAAATACATATTAGTTATAAAAATAATACTTTTATAACCTAAAATTACATAAATATATATTTTATTATTATACAATAATGTTAAATTTACTCCCATAATTTTTTTATTTAATATAAAATATAAATAATTTTTTATAAAATTATAATAATTTATTGAATATAAAGATAATTTTATATAATGTTTTTCAAATTTAATTTTGATTTTAAATTATATTTATAATAAATTTACATTTTTTTTTATTTATATTTTATACAGTTCAAACACTATTATTTAAAATAAAGATACATTTTTTCATTTTTAAAAATTTTAATTTTAATTTTTAAATTTTTTTCAAAAATTTAAAAATATTTTAAATTTTATTTATATTTTATACAGTTCAAACACTATTCCCATTAAAACAAACACTATTCCCATTTAAACACACAACTCACTCATTTAAATTTTGATACATTTAATTATTTATTTGTTTTTTCTTAAATTAAAAAATTTTTTACAAAAAAATACATTTTTTTTAAATATAGTACAACATTTTATTAAATATTTTAAAACACTTCCCACCCTATTCCCCTAAAAACCCACTACCCGCTCCTAGAAAATATGTTACATTTTTAAATAATATATTTTGGGTTTTTTTTTATACATATTTTTCATGTATTTTTCAATTTTGTATTATACTTTTTTAAAATATTGAACATATATTTTAAAACACTTCCCACCCTATTCCCCTAAAAACCCACTACCCGCTCCTAGAAATTATTATACTATTTTAAATATATTTTATAAATATTTAATATTTTTTATTATTATTTCTAAATAAATAATGAACTAAAATACATATATATTTTAACAACAAAATTACTATTAATACATTAAATACAGTGTACATTTAAATATTCGATATTATTATTATCGATATTATGACAGTCGATATTATGACAGTCGATATCATGACAGTCGATAACATGACTTTCGATATTCTTACAATCTATATTTTGACTTTCGATATTTTTTAATAACAAGAACAAACAATATTTTTTACTATCGATATTACTTACTCGATATTTTTACATTCGATATTTTTTAACAGACATAAAAATCGATAATAAATACATCGATATTACTTACCTCGATATTACTGCCATCTCGATATTCTGGAGTCGATATTATGTCCATTCGAAAATAAAAACTCGATATTTAGACTGCATACCGTTCAATATGGCTTTCGTAAGGGTCTGGGCACTGTGGAACAGGGCCTTAATTTAACTATACTTTTAGGCAAGTACCCCAAGACAAAAGGGGCAAGCTATTCCTGGCATTAATGGATTTTACCACAGCTTTTAACTGTGTTATACACAATAAGCTATGGAAGATTTTAGAGGGTCTGGGGGTGGAAAACTCACTTATATCCTTTTTGAGGCAGCTTTAACTAGGGGCGAAGGCAAGAGTTTGTTATGGGGTGGGGGAGTACACAAAACCATAACCATTTGGCATAATGAGAGGACTGAGACAGGGTTGTGTCCTAGCACCCTTTCTTTTTACACTTTAAATAAACGATCTAGGACGTGTACCGATGAAAGAGTGCCAGGACCTATAGTCGACAAACAGCCCATACCTGCTCTTCAGTAGGGGGATCACGCAGTCCTTATGGCATGCATGCCGCTGGGTCGACAACGGGTAGTTTCCAGTTTTACTACGTTTATGTTCAACCTGGGTCTGACCGTTAATACCTCAAAAACATTCATAATGAGGTGTGAGGTGGGCAGTAAGAGGAGTAGAGCCTTTTATAAAGATGCTAAAAGGATAGAATGCTCAAAAACCTTTTCTTACCTGGGGATTTTGTTTGACCGAATGGGAACCTGGACTCAGGCAGTCAAAGCCAGGAGATTATTATTTATTAAGGCATCGGCAGTGCTATCAAACTTCAGTAGAAAACTGGGTAGATGGCCACCAGTAGAATTGCTACAAATAAATAAAGCTAAGTGTGTGTCAATTGCAATGTATGGTGCTGGTACCTGGGGCTACACTGATGTCAACTCCTTACAGACTGTCGAAAACTCTTTTTTTAGGTTCTTGTTGTCTGTTCCAGACAGTACTTCTACCCATATTCGTCACACAGAATTGGGCATGCCATATTTAATGGACATTATCAAAATCCAGCCAGTCTTACTGTGGCATAGATCTGGACCACAGATACAACGTTGCTCAACCTTAACAACATGGTCCCCGCGCCACCCGCAACACCAGACTGCGATACGACTCCAGCACCCTCCACGCATTCAACACTGAACGAGACCACCCCTGCTACCAAGCCACCCCGAAGCACACCCAAGGGCCCATCGCCTGCTGGAACTGCAGATTCACCAGCATCCAACCCACCAAACCATCTACCAGAGAACCCAACCACCTCCGCTGCATCCTCCTCAACACTCGCTCTGCTCGCAAACACGCCATCGAACTCTGGGACCTCCTAGACTCCACCGACCCCGACGTCGCCTTCCTAACGGAGACCTGGCTGAACACCACCTCAGCACCACACATCGCCATAGCCATCCCACAGGGCTACAAGATCTCCCGCAGAGACCGCACCAACAGAGTGGGAGGCGGAATCGCCATCGTCCATAAAGACTCCATCAGAATCTCAACCAACACCGACGACATCATCACCGCCGCCGAGCACATGCACTTCCAGTTTCACACCGACCCCAAAACGACCCTCAGAGGAACACTCATCTACCAGGACCACGACCACAGTTCAGCGACACCATCACCGACCTCATCAGCACCCACCCCCTCGCTTACACAGACTACATCCTCCTCGGGGACCTGAACTTCCACCTCGAGAACAACAACAACGCCAACTCCACCACCCTGATCGACAACCTAGCCAACCTCGGACTCAAACAGCTCATGCCGACACCCACCCACGCCGCTGGACACACACTTGACCCCATCTTCTCCGCAAGTCCCCATGTCTCCTTTAACTACACCTCCGAACCCCACTGGACTGACCACAGATGCGTCCACTTCACCTTCAGGAAACCCACCACACACCAACGCACCCAACATCTGCCACGCCGCTGCTGGGGCAAGGTCACCGAGGACCAACTAACGACCACCCTCGCCCGGAGAGCACCCACCGACCCCACCGACCCAGACACCGCCGCAACCAACCTCACACAGTGGATCAACGAGTGCACCAAAACCCTCGCCCCTCTGAAGACCTCCACAACCAGCCATACCAACAAGACAGCCACCTGGTTCACCAAAGACCTCCGGATCTCCAAGCACACCTGTCGGAAACTGGAGAAGAAATGGTTCCACGACCGAACACCAGACAGCCACACAGCCCTCAAAAGTGACACCCGCAGGCACCACCAACTCATCAGGACCGCCAAGAGGCCCGCCTTCAAAGACCGCCTAGACAACAACACGCACAACACCAAAGAGCTCTTCAACATCATGAAAGAACTCTCCAACCCCATCTCCAACACCAACGACATCCCACCATCACAAGACCTGTGCGACTCTCTGGCTGCCTTCTTTCATCGCAAGATCACCAACATCCACGACAGCCTCAACTCCGACCCCCCGCACCCACCACCGAGTCCACCACCCCTGCGACCACCACCCACACCAGCCGCCTGACCGCCTGGTCCAACGTCAGCGACGAAGAAACCATCAAAACCATGAACTCCATCCACTCTGGATCCCCATCTGACCCCTGCCCTCACCACGTCTTCAACAAAGCCAGCACAACCATTGCGCCCCACCTCCGAAAAACAATCAACAGCTCCTTCGAGACAGCAACCTTCCGGGAAAGCTGGAAGCACGCCGAGATCAACGCACTTCTGAAGAAGCCCAAGGAGGACCCCAAGGACCTCAAGAGCTTCGGGCCCATCTCCCTGCTTCCGTTCTTGGCAAAAGTGACAGAGAAGATCAGCAACAAACAGCTAACCCGCTACCTCAAAGACAACAACATCCTGGACCCTTCCAATCCGGTTTTCGCAGCAACCACAGCACCGAGACCACCCTTATCGCCGCCACTGACGACGTCAGGATCCTGATGGACAAAGGAGAAACAGCCGCCCTCATCCTCCTGGACCTATAAGCAGCCTTTGACACAGTCTGCCACCGCAACCTATCAGCACGCCTCCATGACGCTGGAATTCAAGAGAAGGCCGTGGCCTGGACCACATCCTTCCTCTCCGGCAGAACATAAAGCGTCCGCCTCCCACCCTTCCACTCGAAATCCACCGAGATCATCTGCGGCATCCCACAGGGATCCTCCCTCAGCCCGACGCTGTTCAATATCTACATGGCACCACTCGCCACGTCGCACGACAACATAACCTCAACATCATCTCCTACACCGACGTCACCCAGCTGATCATATCCCTCACCGAAGACCCCCACATCGCCAAAGCCAACCTCCACAGAGGAATGAAGGCCATAGCCGACTGGATGAAGGACAAAACGGAGGTCCTCATACTCGGACCCACCCCCTCAGCCTGGGACGACTCCTGGTGGCCCACATCGCTAGGCGCAGCCCCAGAACCCACAGACCACGCATGCAACCTGGGGGTCATCCTCGACTCCACCCTCTCCATGGCCAGGCAAGTCAACGCCGTCTCCGCGTCCTGCTTCAACACCCTCCGAATGCTCTGCAGAATCTTCAAATGGATCCCCAACGACACTAGAAAAAACGTCACCCAGGCCCTCATCAGCAGTAGACTAGACTACGGGAACGCCCTCTACTCAGGAACTACAAACAAGCTTCTGAGACGACTACAACAAATCCTGAACACCTCGGCTCGAATGATCCTCGACGTGCCCCGCCGCAGCCACATCACACCCCACCTGAGAGGCCTGCACTGGCTCCCCGTCAACAAGAGGATCACCTTCAAACTCCTCATCCACACACACAAATCACTACACAACACCAGACCCACCTACCTCAACAACCGACTCAGCTTCCACATCCCCACCCGAAGCCTCTGCTCAGCCAACCTTGCCCTCGCCACAGTTCCTCGGATCCGGAAAACCACAGCCAGAGGAAGATCCTTCTCCTACCTCGCCACCAAGACCTGGAACACTCTCCCAACCAATCCACGACAGACTCAACACCTACTGGCCTTCAGAAGACTCCTCAAGACCTGGCTCTTAGACCAATAGTGCACCCCCTCCCCCCCACCTAGCATCTTGAGACCCTCACAGGTATGTAGCGCGCTCTATAAATGTAATGATTGATTGATTGATCAACCGTCAAAACTTGAATGACAGCTGTGGGTTAGATGGGGCCATGCATATTAGGTGGTAAAATTATATTAAGAAATTGCCATGCAATCTTGGTCACCCAGAATATTATAATGACCCCAACACCATAAAAACGGTTGCAAGGAAAGATTTCAAAAGTAGTTACCTGCGCTTTTTGGAAGCGAACAGAAATATTATTGAAATGAGAAACTCAACTGTTCAAGCGCACCATCTTACCTTGTCTACATTTAATATTCAGCCTTATATAAGGATTATTGCTGGTAACTACGATAGATTTCTTTAACGCGTTTCAAATCAGGCATTATACATAGAACAATAAGTTTTCCTGAATTGAATGTCTGGTCCAGATCGATGAGTAAAGGCCTGTGTGATGATTCATCTTTACAGACGACATTGCACATATTCTTTTTTTGTAAATTTTACACCGTCCAGAGAAAGATGTGGATTCTCCCGATTTTAAGAGCTATTGGGCTTAGACAATGTCGTCCGGCACTCCTGGTTCTACAATCCCTAGAAAATGATTTTGTTATTACATCAATTATTGTGTTTTAAAAAAATGTTTTTAAATGTAGGAAAACAATTATGATGTGAGATTATTTTGAGGATGATTAAGTGAATGGAATACTTGGAGTAAAAAATCAAGTCCACTGTATATTTCTTAAACTTTTAGGTTATTTTATAAAATGATAATTATGTTGTAATTTTTATGCTCTTTTATGATTATCTTAATTAAGAAATCAAATGAAGCCTAATTAAATTGAATTGATATCCTAGTACCATTAAAAATTACACAAGAGTACAAAATTAAACAGGCGCCTTTGGGAAATACAAAGATAAAAGAGAGAACACAACAAATTAGAAAGCTGCAACTTGCCTGGCTCAAAACAAACACTAATCAAGACAAACCTCACCTACAAAACAGATTAATTATGCAAGTCAGCTATCAAAAAAGTTAAGAAAGAATTCAAAATGCTTAGGGGTCCATTAGGATGTCGGGCGGTGGCACTACCACAACGATGGCGGGGCGGAAAAACAGCTTTTTCCGCCAGCTAGCAGTGGAATTCACGTCCGCCACATTAGGATATGTAAACACAGGTAATTTCCCGTCCGCCGCGGAGCGCCGCGCCGCGCTCCGCCATCAAGGTGCGCCCGCCACCGCGGCGGCTGCAGCCAATCGAGACCCTCCGCCGCGGCCGATGACGTCCGCCCCGCTCGACAAATTAGGATGGGCCAAACAAGCTGACGCACCGCAGCGGAGACACCGCACAGCTCTAGCAGGCGGAAAGTCTACAGCGGAGCACGCACGCCGAGACCCGACATGAACCCCATGGACCCAGCCCTCCACAGGCATCCGGTCATGTACCTGCTGCAACACTATCGCCAGATGGGCCGCCGCGGACGCCGCCGCAGGTACGTCACTACACATATACACCACACAACACACATGCCGACACAGGTCCCAAGCACCACACTGGCATCCTGCTGGGGGGCACAACACATCCACATGGGCACCCACACATCACCCACCTCAGAACAAGGCACCCCACGGCATCCGGAACACACAACGTCGGCCAACCTGCAGCAACGTCACGGTCACGGACACGTCACCGCCGCGGTCAACACATGCGCACTATGCAGAAGGCAGGGCAACACCAAGGCATGGACACTTTCCAAACATCACAGCGACACACCACCCCGACCAACACTGCACACCACCCGAAGTAGTCACAGGCCAGGTGCCTATCCCGTGCACCCCCTTGCACATCAACAAGCACTGTAACAACAAGCACAATACACACACACTGCGACACACAACCAGGGACAAAGGCACAGCAGGATTGCCTGACAACGGACACACAACACCAGTGCACTCCCCACAGCCCACACAATTGTATACAAACATCCACACAGGGCAAGACAAAACATACAACAGGCATACAACTCCTGCCTGACACATGTGTGTCTCACACCATACAGGGGCACACATACATACACTACAAACTAACACCCTTCACACTGCACACCTCTGCCACACACATGCCATGTAAGCCATGCCACCAGGACCAAGGGCCAACACAAGACGACCATACACATACACGCCAGGGCACACAGAAAGGGAAACACACACCTCATTACATCATAAACATCTACTACACCACAGCACAGCTGCACACCCTGTGCTGCCAATGTCCCCCAAGGTGACCTGTGAACAGTGTATGCAGCAATAGCAATTCACCCACACGAAAACTGCATGGCCTGCCAAATAACCATCACAGAGTACAACATCAGCAGGGCCACAATGGACTGAAGAACCTGTCCCCCTGTCTAAAAATCATATGGCCACATAGAACCTTGCAATGGTGATGTACAAAATAGACCATGGAACTCAGTCAAACAAGAAAATGACTTTAATCAGTAAGGAGACAGAGAAAACACACCATAATGTACTGTATTTATTCACATATTGCACATATGTAGCTACACAACATAAGTAGACACCAGCAAGTCTCAAAATCATGTGCAAATGCCATAGACTATGCACTGGTGAATCACAATCGGGAAGTGCAAAGTCCTTGGCAGGGCAGGGTACAGCACATCAGAGCAACAGGCCCAGTGTCCTTGGCAGGGGAGAGCACATCAGAGCAACAGGCCCAGTGTCCCTGGCAGGGCAGGGGAGAGCACATCAGAGCAACAGGCCCAGTGTCCTTGGCAGGGCAGGGGAGAGCACATCAGAGCAACAGGCCCAGTGTCCCTGGCAGGGCAGGGGAGAGCACATCAGAGCAACAGGCCCAGAGTCCTTGGCAGGGCAGGGTACAGCACATCAGAGCAACAGGCCCAGTGTCCTTGGCAGGGCAGGGGAGAGCACATCAGAGCAACAGGCCCAGTGTCCTTGGCAGGGCAGGGGAGAGCACATCAGAGCAACAGGCCCAGAGTCCTTGGCAGGGCAGGGGAGAGCACATCAGAGCAACAGGCCCAGAGTCCTTGGCAGGGCAGGGTACAGCACATCAGAGCAACAGGCCCAGTGTCCTTGGCAGGGCAGGGGAGAGCACATCAGAGCAACAGGCCCAGTGTCCTTGGCAGGGCAGGGGAGAGCACATCAGAGCAACAGGCCCAGAGACCTTGGCAGGGCAGGGGAGAGCACATCAGAGCAACAGGCCCAGTGTCATTGGCAGGGCAGGGGAGAGCACATCAGAGCAACAGGCCCAGTGTCCTTGGCAGGGCAGGGGAGAGCACATCAGAGCAACAGGCCCAGAGATCTTGGCAGGGCAGGGGAGAGCACATCAGAGCAACAGGCCCAGTGTCCTTGGCAGGGGAGAGCACATCAGAGCAACAGGCCCAGAGTCCTTGGCAGGGTACAGCACATCAGAGCAACAGGCCCAGAGACCTTGGCAGGGCAGGGTACAGCACATCAGAGCAACAGGCCCAGTGTCCTTGGCAGGGGAGAGCACATCAGAGCAACAGGCCCAGAGTCCTTGGCAGGGCAGGGGAGAGCACATCAGAGCAACAGGCCCAGTGTCCTTGGCAGGGGAGAGCACATCAGAGCAACAGGCCCAGAGTCCTTGGCAGGGCAGGGGAGAGCACATCAGAGCAACAGGCCCAGTGTCCCTGGCAGGGCAGGGGAGAGCACATCAGAGCAACAGGCCCAGTGTCCTTGGCAGGGCAGGGGAGAGCACATCAGAGCAACAGGCCCAGAGTCCTTGACAGGGGAGAGCACATCAGAGCAACAGGCCCAGTGTCCTTGGCAGGGCAGGGGAGAGCACATCAGAGCAACAGGCCCAGAGTCCTTGGCAGGGTACAGCACATCAGAGCAACAGGCCCAGAGACCTTGGCAGGGGAGGGTACAGCACATCAGAGCAACAGGCCCAGTGTCCTTGGCAGGGGAGAGCACATCAGAGCAACAGGCCCAGAGTCCTTGGCAGGGCAGGGGAGAGCACATCAGAGCAACAGGCCCAGTGTCCTTGGCAGGGGAGAGCACATCAGAGCAACAGGCCCAGAGTCCTTGGCAGGGCAGGGGAGAGCACATCAGAGCAACAGGCCCAGTGTCCCTGGCAGGGCAGGGGAGAGCACATCAGAGCAACAGGCCCAGTGTCCTTGGCAGGGCAGGGGAGAGCACATCAGAGCAACAGGCCCAGAGTCCTTGGCAGGGGAGAGCACATCAGAGCAACAGGCCCAGTGTCCTTGGCAGGGCAGGGGAGAGCACATCAGAGCAACAGGCCCAGAGTCCTTGGCAGGGCAGGGCACAGCACATCAGAGCAACAGGCCCAGTGTCCTTGGCAGGGCAGGGCACAGCACATCAGAGCAACAGGCCCAGAGAACTTGGCAGGGCAGGGTACAGCACATCAGAGCAACAGGCCCAGTGTCCTTGGCAGGGGAGAGCACATCAGAGCAACAGGCCCAGAGTCCTTGGCAGGGCAGGGGAGAGCACATCAGAGCAACAGGCCCAGTGTCCCTGGCAGGGCAGGGGAGAGCACATCAGAGCAACAGGCCCAGTGTCCTTGGCAGGGCAGGGGAGAGCACATCAGAGCAACAGGCCCAGAGTCCTTGGCAGGGCAGGGGAGAGCACATCAGAGCAACAGGCCCAGTGTCCCTGGCAGGGCAGGGGAGAGCACATCAGAGCAACAGGCCCAGTGTCCCTGGCAGGGCAGGGGAGAGCACATCAGAGCAACAGGCCCAGTGTCCTTGGCAGGGCAGGGGAGAGCACATCAGAGCAACAGGCCCAGAGTCCTTGGCAGGGGAGAGCACATCAGAGCAACAGGCCCAGTGTCCTTGGCAGGGCAGGGGAGAGCACATCAGAGCAACAGGCCCAGAGTCCTTGGCAGGGCAGGGCACAGCACATCAGAGCAACAGGCCCAGAGACCTTGGCAGGGCAGGGTACAGCACATCAGAGCAACAGGCCCAGTGTCCTTGGCAGGGGAGAGCACATCAGAGCAACAGGCCCAGAGTCCTTGGCAGGGCAGGGGAGAGCACATCAGAGCAACAGGCCCAGTGTCCCTGGCAGGGCAGGGGAGAGCACATCAGAGCAACAGGCCCAGTGTCCTTGGCAGGGCAGGGGAGAGCACATCAGAGCAACAGGCCCAGAGTCCTTGGCAGGGGAGAGCACATCAGAGCAACAGGCCCAGTGTCCTTGGCAGGGCAGGGGAGAGCACATCAGAGCAACAGGCCCAGAGTCCTTGGCAGGGCAGGGTACAGCACATCAGAGCAACAGGCCCAGAGACCTTGGCAGGGCAGGGTACAGCACATCAGAGCAACAGGCCCAGTGTCCTTGGCAGGGGAGAGCACATCAGAGCAACAGGCCCAGAGTCCTTGGCAGGGCAGGGGAGAGCACATCAGAGCAACAGGCCCAGTGTCCTTGGCAGGGGAGAGCACATCAGAGCAACAGGCCCAGGAACACACCCACATCGCTAACAATGGTGTACTGTAGCACACCTATGTGTGGCACAGGCGTCTGAGGGTGTTGACAACTCACTCCTGGCTGTCATGTGGAGTGGAACCTGGCTGTGTGTCAGGGACTGCAGGTCCACTTGACTGGTGTGACAGAGGGACATGTGATGTGGCTATAACAGAGGGCCTGCAAGGTGGAGGGCTGTGCGGACCAGGTGGCACCGTGGCACGTGGAGGTGGAGTAATGCACGCCCTTGACACAGTGTGGGTGGGAGAGGTAGGAGGGGTGCCCTTCCACTTCTTTGGAATATGAATTTGCTTCCCTGTCATGGGGTTGATGGGAAGTGGCGTTGACACCACCTGCACACCCCCCAACTGTTCCACTTCAGGGGCAGACACTGCCACTCCCTCTGGAGAAGTGCTTGATCCTGCAGTACGCTTGGGCTGGCTACGCCTCCGGACCACTTTAGCCTCTCTGGAAGGTGTACCCCCCACAGTGACCACCTTCCCACTTACCCCAGGGGTGGTGTCTACACTGCCCTCCTGTCCCTTCTTGCCAGGGATGGCCACTACACTGCCCTTCTTTGCCACAATGACTGGGTTGGTCACGACAGGGGTCTCCACTGCCACAATGACTGGGCTGGTCACGACAGGGGTCTCCACTGCCACAATGACTGGGCTGGTCACAACAGGGCTTCCCTCCACCTGCCTCGATGTACTTTGTTCTGGGGTTGATGTGGTAGGTGGGTGTGTCCCTGTGTTCTCCCCAGGTGTAGTCATGACATCCCACACATCCTCTGTGGGCATAGCAGAGTCAATATCTGGTGATGGCTCAGCAGCATGTGAGCCTGATGTCTGACACAATGCTCTTCTGGCCTTGCTCTTCTGTGACTTCACCTTGTCTGTGCATATTGGGGGGTCCCTGCCCTTCTTTGGGGATGGAGTCTGTGGACGGGATTGTTTGCTTTGGGTCTGAGCTGTGCTCCTAGTGTTGTAACGTTTACTTGATGTATGTCCCAAGTGCTCACTGTCATCTGATGTGGCCACTGACTGGGTGGACGTCACAGGCACCTGAGCTGCAAAGGGGGCATGTTGGAGGGCTGACGTCACTGTACCTGACAATGACAGGAGTGTACGATGTAGGCCACCCACGTCAGAGTGTATGCCCTCCATGAATGTGTGGAAAAGTAAATTTTGCCATGTTCTGTGTCCCTACGTGTTCCCCATCTTATGTTATATGTGCATGATTAATATGCATATGTATTCCCTTATGATCGATTAAAGACGCAATTCTAGTTGTGTCCAACTTTAGTATGCCAAGTTTCCAGTTTTCGTGAAAGCTACGAGTATTAGGCCTATGTAAAGCTATGTTGCCACGTTTCACAGTGTGCACGTTGATTCAGTAAAAGTCCCCGTTTCTAGGCCTCAAAAGGGCCCGGACACCAGATTCAGCTCCTGTCTCCTGAACCCTCGCTGAGGAGCGATACAGCCCCCACCTGCATCCCTGACCCTTCACTTACTTCCTGCCTCACAGTGCCCGGCTCGGCCTGGCTCTGCCTGCCAGTCTGCCAAAAGTATGTTATGATTCTAGTTATCAGTCCAGCTCTCCTTCTCTGCATTCCTAAACTACTGAATCGCATCAATAGTTTCAGTCATGGTCTAGCCTTTACGTCTCCATGTAAGAGAAATACTGTATTAATGGTCATTTAATATTCCTCAGCACGCACTACATGTAGAATAATGCATGCACCAGTCTTAGAGTCTGTTAGCCTTTACCCTGATAACTTTTGGATTCTATCAACATGTTCTCTAAACATCAGATACTAGATAGTGTTTAGGTACATGTCGCTCTGACACTCCAGACTATAGTCTCCTCTTCTAGTGCAGAAGTCATAGCCCCCAGTTCCTCCTAGTAACACGTCATTGCCAGCTTGCGCGCACCACTAGGTCAGAGGTCCCGGCTCCTTAGGTAGCCCCCTCCATGTTTCCGCCCCATTTATGACATATTCTGTTACGTTTACATCACATGTCTATGTACACGCCTCTTGTTACACCCACTTCAAGTCAAGTCAAGTCAAAACCACTTTATTCGATTTAAATTAAAAATCATAAAAGCATTCTACAATTTCATCACAAAGGCAGACAGATTCATAATCACATACAGAAGCCGCAATCAGTAACAATTTCATAAAAAACACATGATATGAGGAAACAACAATAATAGCGAATTAATACACATTATAAAAATACATCATAAAAGAGAAAATACTCAATAAATATACATTTTAAAAAGAAGACCACTTCCATTTCATTTATGTTCACAAAACACCAATATTTACATCTTTAAGTCTTTTCCTCCTGATCCTAACCGCAGCAACAAGATAGTTGGCCACGCTAAACATGGCCAACGTAGAATCCATTAATTGGAGGTACAGGAGAGCAGGTTTTGCCTGAAGAAAAGCTTTTTCCTTCAATACTGGTACAAGGTATTTCTGTCTGGGCTCAATAAAAAAATTACAAAATAGCATAAAGTGCATATTATTTTGAAGAGAAAAACTATCACAGTTACAGACAGGGGCATCTTCCTCCTTAAACCAACCGGGACTGTCACACAAGACCGTATAAATCTGGTTAAACCTAAGTTTAACCAGAAGCCACCTATGAAAGGGGATAGTGACAATAGTAAGGTACGGTTGGATGGTAAGCCGCGTGATAGTCAGATAGTGGGCTCTGACCGTGGGCTTGAGTAGTTGGCATTCTTCCCTCTCCACGTTTTTCCTAGTCATAAAGTTGGCCTTCACCCAGGCTAAATCTAATTTCTTAAGATCCTGGGGAATCAGAAAAATATCAGGGCGTCCCAGATCCAAGGAGCACTTCTTTATATGTGAAAGCCAATCTATACTTTTGTAATTATCCAGTTTTAAACAGTCCGCCAATATTTTATGATTAAGGCCCAAGTTTTTATTTGTCCAAAGCCTTATCCATAACAGGATAGGGGCCATAGAAAGGGTGTCCGATATATAGCCCAACCCAACTTCCTGGTGGACTGAAAACGTGGCGGTAGATTGGGGGAGCCCTAAGGTAGAACGCAGGAATCTATTTTCTTCCCTTTGTATTGATTCACTATTTACATAGCCCCACAGACCAGAGCCATACCTGGCTATTGCCACTGATTTTGCCCTGTACAAGTTAAGTAAAGCACCTGTTGGCTTCCCGCCCAGTCTCCTAGCAAAACTTAAAATAGCAGTAGCTGAGCTTCTAACCGCCTTAGTTTTAGCTACAATTTGCGGAGCCCAACTTCCCTTATTATCAAAAATTACACCCAAGTATGTAAAAACTTTAACATTGGTGATCACATCGCCATTACAATAAAACTGCCTGGAGTTGTTTTTACCAGCCCCAAAAGCCATGACGTGTGATTTGGAGTTGTTTATTACTAGGTCTAATGATAGCATAAAATCATTAAAAGCATTTAAAAGTTTTTGTAGACCTATAGGAGTCCGAGCTATTAAAGCGGCATCATCCGCGTACAGGAGAACCGGAATACGAGTTTCCCCTGCACGCGGAGTATCCAAGGTCGCTGATAAAAGAGTTTCCTCAAGTGAATTTATATACAAGGTGAATAGCATGGGCGCAAGAATGCAGCCCTGCCGCACTCCCCTGCTTGATTTGAACCAGGCGGTACGATTACCTTCCTGGTCCATTCTGATTGAGGCTTTCAGATCTTTATGTAATTCTGCCAGAAAATATACAAGGGGGGGGTCCAAACCCAGCTTTAGCAACATGGTCCATAATCGAGCTCTATTCACCAAATCGAAAGCTGTAGATAGGTCCATGAATGCGACATAAATTGACCCTTTTTTAACAGTTGTGTATTTCGAGATTAATAAATGAAGATTTAGGCATTGGTCCTCAGTCCCCCTCCCAGCACGAAACCCATATTGGGCATCAACTAGAATATTATTAACTGTAGACCAGGTGTTAATTCTAGCAAGCAGGACTTTGCCCAAAATCTTCATTGAGGA
The DNA here is from genome assembly GCF_964261635.1 of Lissotriton helveticus. Classification (NCBI taxonomy): domain Eukaryota; kingdom Metazoa; phylum Chordata; class Amphibia; order Caudata; family Salamandridae; genus Lissotriton; species Lissotriton helveticus. The sequence goes on along the minus strand of NC_136070.1, from coordinate 625,909,101 downwards.
ATCCAGTAGTGAAATTGGCCGAAAACACTTTGGGTCGCTTCTTAGGCCCTTTTTAAAAATAGGGACTATAATGGCACATGACCATGATTTTGGCAACCCCCCCTCATACACACAATTAAAAACATTGGCTAAAACCTCAGCCCACAACTCTGAATTAAGTTTGTATAAGTCCGGGGGAACCCCATCCGGACCAGGGGCTTTATTTGCAGCTGAGCCTAAAATTGCCAATTCTACTTCAGATTTGGTGAAATCTAACTTAATATGAGAAGCCGAGGAATAAGGTATTTTAAACACCTCAGCAATCTCGTTTGAACCATATATGTTGGAAAAATGATTAATCCAATCGGCTTCAGATATATTAATTTCAAGGTCCAGATTTGATGTATGGGAAAACAAGGGATTATTGATTATTGCCCAAAATTTGGAGCTATGTTTAAGGGTAGTGGGGTCCATCAAAGAGTCCCAGGCTTCATCTTTGATGGCTTTTTTTCGAAGTTTGACTGCCAAAGCGTATTGTCTTCTTAGATCTGCCACCAAAATTCTATCTCTGGGTGATTGTTTAAGGCTTTTCCACAGAGCTGCGTGTGCCTGTGAGCAGGAATGGTCAAACCATCTACACACTGGGACCAAGCCTTTCCCTGGTTTGACTCTGAGATCTTTATCCACTCTGGCACAAATATCTTCAAAGGCACTCACAACTTCCCCTCCCCTCATCTCTTTATTCAAACATATCCCAAATTCAGCTCCCATGTCCTGCACAATACGATCATGAAAATTCTCTGGGCAGACTTTGCACCATTTAAGGCGTCTGCCTTGATCTTTGCTCTTCACATCCCTTATAGAAGTAGGCCTAGCTACTCCTTTATGTAAACCAGAGAGAGTATCTAAAACCAATAACACAGGATTGTGGTCACTAAATCCACTAACAAACGCATTATAAAATAGAACATAACGAAGGAGCCCTGAAGACATAAAAAAATAGTCTATGATTGATTCACTGCCCCTAGCGTTATATGTGACCACACGGTTTGATATATCTGCAATCCCTGGTTCATATAGATCATTTGATGAGAGCATGTTTTCCATTGCCACACCCTTTGGACTATGTTCAAAGTGTGGCGTTAAGGTATGATCAGGACCATTTTCATCAATAATCTGGCAATGAGACTCACACAAATGAACATTAAAATCACCCATCATTATACACTGAACAAAAGTGGTTTGTTTGGACAAATACTTGGTTAAGAAGTCTGATAGACCGTCTAAAACAAAATTTGGGGGTCCCCCCTGCATGGAGTTATAACAGTTTATTAGTACAATCTTATTCTTATCAGCCAAACTAATTTCCACCATTTGGAAGTAGTGAGAAAAACTAGGGATTTCTCTAACATTACCAGCAATTTTAACCGAAATAAGGAATAACAAACCCCCTCTGTCCCTACCCGATGTAGAACTCAGAGCATCAACAAAGAAAGAAATAAAACCTTCTACCCAGAACCCTTTATCTTTCGACCAAGTTTCTTGTAATGCGACAATATCATGGTTCTTCACTAATTGTAACCAAATACAGTCATTTTGTTTTGCCCGTAGGCCTGCGATGTTCCATGATAATAACCGTATGTGCTCTCCCCCTAACTGTGGTGGGTCATTTATAACAGATTCGACACTAACAACAGGTAGGGCCACATCAGTATTGACTGAGCAAATCAAGTTATCCTGGTCAGGTACGGGTGCTAGTCATTCAATGTCTACTCTATCAGCTAATGCTGAAAACATATTTGACAATGGTAGATTATTAGAGGGTGTATTCCTTATAACATTTACTGCACCATTAGCTTTAGTTGGCTTAGTCATCCAGACATTAAAAGGCATAGGTGAAATAAGATTATCCTCTGCCCAAGTGTTATCAATAGATTGTAACTTAATATTCTCATTTACAACTAACCTCTGTGGACGGGGGTAAAAGAAACCCAGAGGCATCGCCCGCACCCCTTTGCTCACGGGATCCAAAGGGGAGTCATCCCAGAAAAGTCGACTCGCGACATTCCTAGTTTTAAAATTTACAATGACGCAGTCTCCTGCAACTTCTTTCTTGCTTTTGCCCACCCAGTTTACCCGTCTACTTGTTACAATATTATCCGCGATGTTACTTTCACCCGTGCAGTTGGCATTACACCATTTTTTAACGTGACTAAGAAGAGACTCATGTTGTTCTATCGCTCCGTTTTCGAGTTTAGGCACGTTAACCAATATTGCGACAAAGGGTGTTGAATCCGGTGGTAAATTTATAGGTGGTATACTTTTTTCCGGAGCCCCCCGCTGGCCTCTGGGCCTTGTGAAACAATTTGGACCAGGGGCAACCTCTGTCGAAGGGATGTATATTCCATTGTCTACTTTCCCTTTTGGTGGCATAGGTAAAAGAGGGATATTAGTTGGTCTAGTTACAGGTGGGTCACCAGCTTTAGGGATAGTGACCTTTACAACTGGAGGACATGGCGCCAAGGGCATAGAAAATGCAGGGGTCCGAGCGTTAAGAACATCGTTTATACGATCACATTTTGATATAAGGTTCTTAACACAGTCCTTCAATGTTTCATTGATATCCGAAGCAATCTGGATTAAAGCAGTCTCAAGTCTGTCTGTAAACAGTTTTTCCAATAAGGCCATAATGACCTCCTCTGTCAGTAGGGCTGGCTGAGAACAGCCAGCCGTAATTGAATCCGACCTTCCAACAACCCCAGGGCTCAATGGGGCGTTAGGTATCACCGTTTCAGATATGGCCGGGCATGGAAGAACTGTAGCAGGAAGTGACAGGGAGGGTCTACAAGCCTCAATTATAACCCGAGGCTCCAAAGGTATACAATTTAAAGATGAGGCATATGAAGTATCAGCGGTACCGGGACTAGAGGCAATGCCCAGTTCACGCTCAGACTCAGCAATTTTAGATGATAGTTCCCCCACCTTGGTAGTTAAATATGTAAGTATACTTGTAGTATACTTAGGTACCTTCGCCTTAGCTTCATCCGCCGATGGTGTCGGCAATTTTCGCTTACCCATTGTAGAAGATGTTAAGGACGTGGCCCGTCCCGTCCCTGATCGTCCTTGGACGGCCTTAGACGGCCCGCCCTCTGCCCGGGCTCCGCCCGGCGTCGCCCGCGCGCGTCCCGCGACGCGGAGGGGTGGACTGTGCTTTGTAGCGCCTCCGGGCGCGAAGACAGCGGGACACAGGAAGTTGCCGCAAAGCCCGCTGGGAGCTGTAGTCTCAGCCGCTCCTGGATGGACGTTCGCGGCGAGACCAACAGCGTTGCCAACCCAGGGGCAGGAGCTGCGTGCTGGCGTGTGGTCCGGTGAGTGCGCCTGCTGGACTGAGACCCCCGCTCCACCGAGGGGTGGACTGTGCTTTGTAGCGCCTCCGGGCGCGAAGACAGCGGGACACAGGAAGTTGCCGCAAAGCCCGCTGGGAGCTGTAGTCTCAGCCGCTCCTGGATGGACGTTCGCGGCGAGACCAACAGCGTTGCCAACCCAGGGGCAGGAGCTGCGTGCTGGCGTGTGGTCCGGTGAGTGCGCCTGCTGGACTGAGACCCCCGCTCCACCGAGGGGTGGACTGTGCTTTGTAGCGCCTCCGGGCGCGAAGACAGCGGGACACAGGAAGTTGCCGCAAAGCCCGCTGGGAGCTGTAGTCTCAGCCGCTCCTGGATGGACGTTCGCGGCGAGACCAACAGCGTTGCCAACCCAGGGGCAGGAGCTGCGTGCTGGCGTGTGGTCCGGTGAGTGCGCCTGCTGGACTGAGACCCCCGCTCCACCGAGGGGTGGACTGTGCTTTGTAGCGCCTCCGGGCGCGAAGACAGCGGGACACAGGAAGTTGCCGCAAAGCCCGCTGGGAGCTGTAGTCTCAGCCGCTCCTGGATGGACGTTCGCGGCGAGACCAACAGCGTTGCCAACCCAGGGGCAGGAGCTGCGTGCTGGCGTGTGGTCCGGTGAGTGCGCCTGCTGGACTGAGACCCCCGCTCCACCGAGGGGTGGACTGTGCTTTGTAGCGCCTCCGGGCGCGAAGACAGCGGGACACAGGAAGTTGCCGCAAAGCCCGCTGGGAGCTGTAGTCTCAGCCGCTCCTGGATGGACGTTCGCGGCGAGACCAACAGCGTTGCCAACCCAGGGGCAGGAGCTGCGTGCTGGCGTGTGGTCCGGTGAGTGCGCCTGCTGGACTGAGACCCCCGCTCCACCGAGGGGTGGACTGTGCTTTGTAGCGCCTCCGGGCGCGAAGACAGCGGGACACAGGAAGTTGCCGCAAAGCCCGCTGGGAGCTGTAGTCTCAGCCGCTCCTGGATGGACGTTCGCGGCGAGACCAACAGCGTTGCCAACCCAGGGGCAGGAGCTGCGTGCTGGCGTGTGGTCCGGTGAGTGCGCCTGCTGGACTGAGACCCCCCACTTCAGCCTTATCTTTCGCGACTGCTACGAACTCCGCCCACTGCTACGCCTACTGTATTAACTGTAATGCAATTGTTTAACTATAAATATTGTGCACTGTTATTAAAAGTTACCCCTTATGCTCCCAGATCCTGCCCCCGGCAGCTGCCATCCTATTCCCGTGCAGGTTGTCCTGTTGCTGTCCTTTATGCTGTATTAAAACCTGCAAACTCAAGATACCTCGAATCTTGACTCTTATTTATTGAGCTATCTGTTATTGTATATCTAGTCAAAAATAGAACAGGTATTTAATTATTTATTTACCACATAATGGCGCCCGAATAGGGACTTGCCCTTTCCCCACGCGCCGGAGAAGCCACGCAAGCCCCCTGACCCTCTGCAGTCGTGACGGAACCATCCTGCGCAGTGGCAGATATTTCTGCTTCAAGTATCCCTCAGGCCCACAGAGGAGACGGAGGTTGCGGTCCAGCATCCAGACGAGGCGGTGGAGGAACGCGGCGAGTCCCGACCAGAGCCCAAGCCGAGAGTCCAAGGTCCGAGGTATCCGGAGGCCCACCCGTAACTGAAGTCCGAAGTTCGTAGTCCGTCGTCGTAGCAGTCCAGTCCAGTCCGAGGCCTTCCGTTCTTGCTGCCCGGTGAGTACCGTTGCTGGGGTAGTATCTAGACAGGGTCAATTAATTTGTCTCTGGTCCGTGGGTTTGGGTACGCAAATCCAACACGAAGTGTCCACCTAGGTGGATGCGGGTCCTGACGTGTCTCTTTATGAGACCGGTATGTTTCGTACTGTTTCAGCAGTGCATCTAGTAATTCTAGTAAGTTCTGTTCTCGAGAAATTCATGTGTTTTTGTTCTCAAGTATTCCAGGTAATGTTTCTGTTCGAACTGTTATTTTAAATGTCATTTCAATGTGTTTTCAATGTCGTGGTATGAATGAGTTGTTTTCTCAGTCATTATTGTGTTCATTGTGTATTGTATTGTGTCCAGATCCCAGTTTGCGTCATGCCTCTGTTCTCCAAGTTACGTCAGTTAAGAACTAGAAAAGGTCTGCTCGAGGAAGCAGTTCCTGTCCCGCCTAGGGACAGTCCAGGTCATTTTATGTATCATAAGCATGACATAAGTGCCATATTATATCTAGACTTATGGGTCGAGTACACTAAGGAATTAGAAGAGAAATATAGATGGCCTGTATCAGGCACATGGGATGCCGAGTGCATCATGCGAGTAGAAGAAGCATTATGGAAAAAGAAAGCCAGACAGTCACAGAAAGATGCCATCGAGTTATGGCGCAAAGAATCTCATAAAAGAACCGAAAAAGAAATCAGAAAGTCAGAATTAAGTAGAGAATCCTCAGAAAGAGCCCAAGAAAGGGAATTAATCGAAATAGGTGAACGAGTTAAAACGGAACAGTCAGACAGACAGAGGAATGCCCTTATTAAGGGTATGTACCCTCTTCTTGCCGAGGGCTTGCCAAAAGCAACCCCGGAGGCATCCAGTAATTTTCCGCCACCCTTAGTTCCGACCAAGCTACGTCACAAACCGACCGCAGCCGATATTTTTCTCTCGTCCTATTTGGACGACACAGTCCCAGAATATGCGAATCCGGCTCCGCCAGCTCCTGTAAATAATGTAATTCCTGTTCCTCCAGACACCGGGGCACCTGTTACAGTACCTGTTACGGTACCCCCGGTCCAGCCTACATTACAAGTACCCGCTACATCGATCACTCTGCCAGCACGAAGAGTATCAGTCGACGATTCCAGTTTAGGGGCCGCGGGGGGAGGTCCTCCTGGTACCCCGCCGCCACAGAAACGTGTAATATTAGCCGAGTTACATGAACGTGCGTTACAGCGTACGCCCAAACATCAATCCGTTGCAGATATCAGGCGAGCTCTCACCGAATGCCGTTATGATCCAGTCCCAGGCGATGATAGTATGGTTATATATTCATTGCGTGTAAGACGGGTGACCGAGTATTTGGACAACCTACCGAACATGAAAGAAGATCTAGACAGAATATATCGTTTCATTCGTACAGGAACAGACCCAGAAAGTATTGGCGAAGTCATGTCTCTAAGAAAACCTGAGATTCAGTTCATGCTATTAAAATTTCTAATAAATTGTTTAATAAGGGAACAAGATTATCCGACTAAAGATCCGACCGAAATGAGAGTTCTGACAAAATGGAGTGATCATATAGCCGAGGGAAGACACAAGACACTCAGTAGTATAGAGAGTATGTACAAGAAAATTCGTAAGGAAATAATAAGGTTACACGAGAAACGCAAAACAGCACAAGTAAGCGAGAAAGAAGACGACTCTCCTACCGAAGAGGTAGACGACGAGAATCCTTCCAGAATAGCGTATGTAAGTAGAACTAGACTTTCCGACCGACATTCACGTCTAGACTACAAGAAAACTGTTCATCTTCCAGCACCAGAACAAGGTTCTCTAGAGCAAGTATTTCAAGCTACCGATCACATTCTGAAATCACGAATCGGTTATAGTGAACTTAGTACCATGCATGAACAAGAACTAGCCCGATCAGCAGTCCGATGGGCTACTGATTCTACCACTTTTCCAGACGAAATAGTGGCACAAATGTTTCTGAAACTGCCCCCAGCCGAGCAGCGACTGGTGGGTATGTATATGATCCAGCACCTCATTACACTGTATGAGGGTCAGCATTCTGATCCAGGTCCGTTACATGATGTTCTGAACGAGTTACTCCAGTATAGATGGAAAGGTCTAGGTACCGACTTAATTAGTATCATTCTAGAACAGCGCCACAAATATAGAACGTTTCTAAATCCGCATTTTGTTCACGTCTCACCTCCAGAAAGTAAACCGTTTTACATAGACAGACAGCATCCGTTACGAGAAGTACACCCAGTTAGGACACAGGGTGGTGAAATGCAACGAGTATTTGTTTACACCCCCGTCACAAAGATGGAACTCTTAGAGATGAAAAAGTTAATTCCCTGTCACGACAAAGATCCAGCAGGGTTCCACCGTGAATTAAAAGACATGCTCCGTATGGGAGAATACACGTATCCAGATATAATTAAAATGTTAAAGGTCCTGTTGCCTGCGGGCATATATGAAAAGCTCAAAGAAAAAGAATGGGAGGTGGGAGAGAAAAAGATAGATTGGGCAGTTCTAGAAGCTGAAGAAAATACACGTGTACCAGGTACCGGTCTAGGAGATAAATGTAAAGAATTGCCCGAACTGTTAATACAAGTTTTGCCAAGATTACTAGCCACGAAAAAGGAAGACTGGGATGCAATTTCAGCCTGTAAACAGAAACCAGACGAGGATACTAGTGATTTTTATTCTAGATTCGAGAAATGTTTTAGTATTAACAGTGGTTTGAAGACGAGTAGCGAGTCATACCCTCATCTTTTTGTTACTAAACTAGTCGAGAATTCAAGTCCACAAGTTAAAAATCGAGTTTTGAAAGTCGAAAGTACCTGGCAAGCTAATACTCCGTCCCAAATGCTTCAGATGCTCCAGTATCACCAGAATAGAATCAGAGAAGAGCAAGATCATGAAAGGAAACGTATGAAAGACACGAAAATGAAAGTATTAGTTGCACAATCTGTTCCTCAAGATAGTCAGAAGAGGGGTACGAATCAAGCCAGTCATCCTGCAGTTCCTGTTAAAGGGACCTGCAATTATTGTAAACAGCCAGGTCATTTTATAAACGAGTGTGCAGTTCTGAAACACAACATAGCTACCGGTAAGACTAAAGAAAGACCACGTCCGCCTAGACAAGAACAGGTTTCACAGACTTCTCAGTTACCACAGAATGCACAACAGACAGTTCCAGCACCGCAGCCTATAGCTGCAACACAGCATGTTACACAGCAGATGTACCAGTGTGCACAGGCCGAGTATCCAGAGTACCAGCCGTATTCATGAAACAGCCTAGAGAGGGAGGTAGGCTTGCCTCTCATCGAGATACCTGTAGATCAAGAGGGTCCCTATGTTCACAGTCAAGTATTAGGGAAAGACAGAAAGTTTCTGATTGATACAGGGGCAAGTAGGACTACTATCAGTCATGACGAGGTTCCAGGGGCTCCGCTCTCAGGCTCTAGAAATGTTTCCCTTGGATTTTCAGGAAAGCCAATAGTTAACGAGATTTCCAAACCAGTTACTCTAGAAGTAGGCCCATTGTCCCGAACTACTGACTTATTACTTACGAAATCATGTCCAGAAAATTTGTTAGGCATTAAGACATTAAAAGAATTAGGTGTAGTTATTTGCTGCTCCCCAGAAGGAATACGTTTGTTTTTACGTGACTTTAAGGGTCACTATGTATTACGTGATTTTGATCCAAGATTACTGAATGTTCCGCAGCATCTATGGGCACAAGGTCCAACTGATGTTGGTTTTATGCAAATCACACCACATCGTGTGACTCTCAAACCAGGTGTAGTGTTACCACGAATCAGACAGTACAGATTGCCACCTGAGGCTGTAGCAGCCTTATCCAAAATTATTGACGAGCTCATTGCTCAAGGAGTGGTTGTGGAAACTGACTCCAATGTATGTAATTCTCCTATTATTCCAGTCATGAAACGTACTGATCCAAATGCACCTCCAGTATATCGATTAGTGATTGACCTTCGAGAACTTAATAAATGTATCATTCCCCAGTACCCAGTTGTTCCAGATATCTCATCCCTATTGACAGCCATTGATTCTGAAGCTACGTTTTTCACTGTCATAGACCTCAAAAACGCATTTTTCAGTGTCCCCATTCATCCAGACAGCCAGTTCCTTTTCGGATTCTGTTTAAATGGAAGGAGCTATAAATTCACACGAGCTCCTCAAGGTTTCACAGAAAGTCCTAGTATTTACAGTCAAGCACTTAAGAGACAACTAGACAATATTCACATGCCAACTGACACTGCCCTGCTCCAGTATGTCGATGATCTACTGATCACAGCCCGTTCTGAACGTGACTGCGAGCGTGCGTCACTTACAGTTCTGTATTTCCTAGCCGAGATGGGGCACAAGGTGTCCCCTTCGAAGCTTCAATTCTGTGTCCAGCAAGTGATCTATTTAGGCCACTTACTGTCCAAGAGGGGTAGGCAGTTGACACCTGACCGTATCCAGTTAATAGCGAGTCTTCCTCAGCCCAAGACCCAGAAGGAGGTACGAGCTTTTATCGGCCTCACTTCTTATTGCAGACAATGGATTCCTCAGTATGCATTCCTAGCCAAGCCACTGATACAGTTAACGACACAGGAGGCAGCCGTATCGACTGTCCTCCCTTGGACATCTGAACATACACTTGCTTTTAATGAATTAAAGAAAGCTTTATGCCAAGCTCCTGTTCTAGCAACACCGAACTACAGTAAGCCTTTTACGCTTTTTGTCACAGAACGTGAAGGTACAGCATTATCTGTTCTCACACAAGATCAAGCAGGACAATACAAGCCTTGTGCTTATTTTTCTAGCACATTAGATCCAGTAGCCCAGGCTCTGCCTGCGTGCCTCAAGTCAGTTGCAGCCACAGCACTAGCTATCAGACAAAGTGATTCCATAGTATTAGGACACTCCCTGACAGTACAAGTTCCACACTCCGTGGAAGTTCTTTTAAACCGAACACAGACTCAGCACTTGACAATTGCACGTTTAACAGGTTATGAATTGACACTGTTCCAGCCACACATAGAAATCAGACGCTGCAACGTTCTAAATCCCGCTACACTGTTACCGGCAGTTACTTCAAATCTTGCCACACATGACTGTGTGGAAGTAGTTAACACCATGACAAAGCCAAGACAAGACCTGACAGATATTCCGTTACCTGATCCCGACCTGACACTTTATGTGGATGGTTCATGTATGAGAACAAGTACAGGAGAACTAGTAGCCGCGTATGCAGTGACTACTGACACTGAAGTTATAGATACACACCGTATTGACACCCTGTCCGCTCAAGCAGCAGAGCTAGTCGCTCTGACCCAAGCCTGCATACGTGCCAAGAACCTGAAAGTTAATATTTACACAGATTCACGTTATGCATTCGGAGTCGTACACGACTTTGGAGTGCTCTGGCAAGAAAGAGGTTTTCTGACTTCTCATGGAACCAAGATTCAGCATGGCCTCCTCATTCAAGCTCTGTTAGAAGCAATACATTTACCGACAGCTATCGCTATCATGAAGTGCAAAGCACATACGAAAGTCACTGACATTATTTCCCAAGGTAATGATCTAGCCGATCGAACAGCCAAGCTCACAGCTCAGACTCCAGACATTCCAGTTAACATGACACAGACACACACTCCAGATCCGACTACATGTATGACAGTTAAGGACCCTACTCAAGATGTCATAGATATCCAGTTACATGCTACTCCCGAGGAAATCAAGAAATGGTCCGAACAAGGAGGGGTCCAGACAGATCAGGGATGGTTGACGAAGGGAAAAGCCACATGGTTTCTCCCCGACTCAATGGTTCAAGTCATTATTAATACCGCACATAGTCCTGCACATTTAGGAGAAAAAGCCATGTTAGACAGTATCCAGAACATTTGGTTCAACAAACATTTACGAGCTGCAGCCAAGCAGAAAGTCCGTACCTGTATGATATGTTGCCAGTTCAATCCAGGTAAAAGTGTCCCGGTGGAACAAGGGGGATTCCAGCCTCCTGACCACCCTTTTGAAGTCCTCCAGATGGATTATATTCAGATGGAGCGATGTCGAGGTTTCAAGTATGTCATTGTAGTTGTATGCGCTTTGTCCAGGTGGACAGAGGCATATCCAGTTCCAGATTACACAGCCGCGACCACTGCCAAGCAGCTGGTTCGTGAATTTTTCCCTCGTTATGGACTCCCTAGGGTCGTGTATTCAGACAACGGCCAGCCATTCTCATCTGAGTTAATGAAGCATGTGTCCCTTCTGTTAGGGTACCAGTGGAAGTTTCATTGTGTACGCCATCCTGAAGCAGCAGGTCTCGTAGAGAGACATAACCAGACATTAAAAATCCGCATCGCCAAAGTTTGTAAAGAGAAAGGTGTGGACTGGCTAGTAGCTCTGCCAGTCGCCTTGTTTTATATGCGCATGGTCGCACATTCCAGATCAGGTCTGTCCCCTTATGAGGTCGTATTCGGCCGCCCCCCGAACATGTGGGGTACACCTAGACCCCGAAGTATTACAGATGTTTCCAGTAATATGCTGACAGATTACCTAGCTTCCTTGATGTCTGCCCTCCACTCTTGTCGTTCACAGGTTGCCGCCGCATTTCCAGACAATACCGAGGTGAAACCGCATGAAATTGTTCCAGGATGTTTTGTACTTGTGAGGAACTTTGATCGTTCAAGTCCGCTGGAGCCCCGCTGGAAACAACCTCAACTTGTCCTTCTGACCACCCGTACGGCCGTGAAGTTGGAAGGCCGCAAAGGTTGGGTGCACCTGTCTCATGTCAAGAAATTTCACGGACTCCGAAACAAGACTTTTAATGACATTTCTACAGACAATTCCATCTCTAAAGACTGCCTGAAACCAGACTCTAAACCAGATACCAATACAAATCCAGAATTGACAGTTCCTCTGTTAGAGAAAACTCCGCAGCAGGAGTATAAATCGAAACTCCGGTCTAGTAAAATAAGTCAGCCAGTTTAATTGTCTAAGTCCCCCTCGGGTGAAACGGTTAGACAGGTTTCTGACATGTATGAGATAGACCCCCATAGTGAGAGAGTTAGTCAAAACTCTATCAGATGTATCGTTTTTCTAAGTTTTATATTATTTTTGAGTTTGATGGTTACCTGCACAAGTTATGCATTGCATTTATGTTTTCCAATTTCTCATGTAAATAAGTTTTCTAATGCTACAGTAGAGCACACATTTAGTGATCTGCCTCCTCACGAGCTATCCTATCGTCTTGCTATGAGAAATAACACGTTTATCCGTATGTTACACTATTCACACCAGACCAGCAATGCCACTAATTGTTGGGTGTGTGGTCGACTCCCCCCTTTCCAGACACCGAAGGGAGTTCTGCCACTCTTTCCTTATCCGTTCTCACATAATGGTTCGTGTGGAGCATGGTCCACGTTAACGCCATCCTCAACAGATATGTCCCTTCTGAATAGTACATGTTTTCCAGACAAGCAAGGTCTCACCCATAGAACAGGGTTAGATCTAGAAAATGAAGTTTATAATTTAGGTAATTATTCTTCGAATTTTATGGTCCTGAATGTTCAGTCTGATACCACTCCAGATTTACCTGCTATTTCAGTACTACCAGTCAAAGGCGAATTATGTGTCCGAAAGAATGGTTCCGCACATATAGGACATAGTGATTGTACTACTATTGTCGAGTATAGTGACAGTGGGAAATCTATTTTCAAAGCCTCACGTCATTCTTATTTTGTTTGTGGTCAGACCGCATATGTTCGTCTGCCCCTCGATTGGGATGGAACCTGTTACATTGCCTTCCTACTGCCACCAGTTTTCCTAGCCCCATCCCATTATCATAGAAACACACATCTAGTACACATTAGACATAGAAGGGAGATCGAGTCCCCGATTTTCGATCAAACTGAAACTACTCTAGAACAGTATCAAGATTTCAATAAAGGATTCTTCTTCTTTATAGGTCCTGTCCAGAATAGTAAGCTAATCCGTAGGTTAACCAGAACCCTTGAAACAGTAGTGAATGAGACTACTTCTGCTCTAGGTAACTTAACCGAAGAGCAATCTGCTATGAGATTTGTCGTGCTCCAAAATCGTCTTGTTCTTGACGTCATACTGGCCGATAGAGGAGGAGCATGTAGAGTCATCGGATCTAGTTGCTGCATTTTCATTCCTAATAACGCGCCGTCTGTTTATTCAGCTATAACCAGACTTCATAAAATTGCCCATCAGTTACACCAGAATCCAGGCACCTGGACATGGTCCGGTTGGCTCTGGAGTATAATTTCTGCCTGGGGATGGAAAGTATTGTCATTCCTAGGTATAGCAGTAATGATCATTTTCAGTTGCTGCCTCTGTTTACAATGTGGCCCTGCGATTTGCGGCATTTGTGCTACATCCTGTATTCCAAGTCCCAGTCCTAAGTCCCGTTCCAAGACAATTCGAGACGAGCAAATGATACTGTATGAAATGATAGATGGTATCATGAATATTGATGTTTCCTGATGGAAACGTAGTGACAAGGAGGGAATGTGGAAAAGTAAATTTTGCCATGTTCTGTGTCCCTACGTGTTCCCCATCTTATGTTATATGTGCATGATTAATATGCATATGTATTCCCTTATGATCGATTAAAGACGCAATTCTAGTTGTGTCCAACTTTAGTATGCCAAGTTTCCAGTTCTCGTGAAAGCTACGAGTATTAGGCCTATGTAAAGCTATGTTGCCACGTTTCACAGTGTGCACGTTGATTCAGTAAAAGTCCCCGTTTCTAGGCCTCAAAAGGGCCCGGACACCAGATTCAGCTCCTGTCTCCTGAACCCTCGCTGAGGAGCGATACAGCCCCCACCTGCATCCCTGACCCTTCACTTACTTCCTGCCTCACAGTGCCCGGCTCGGCCTGGCTCTGCCTGCCAGTCTGCCAAAAGTATGTTATGATTTTAGTTATCAGTCCAGCTCTCCTTCTCTGCATTCCTAAACTACTGAATCGCATCAATAGTTTCAGTCATGGTCTAGCCTTTACGTCTCCATGTAAGAGAAATACTGTATTAATGGTCATTTAATATTCCTCAGCACGCACTACATGTAGAATAATGCATGCACCAGTCTTAGAGTCTGTTAGCCTTTACCCTGATAACTTTTGGATTCTATCAACATGTTCTCTAAACATCAGATACTAGATAGTGTTTAGGTACATGTCGCTCTGACACTCCAGACTATAGTCTCCTCTTCTAGTGCAGAAGTCATAGCCCCCAGTTCCTCCTAGTAACACGTCATTGCCAGCTTGCGCGCACCACTAGGTCAGAGGTCCCGGCTCCTTAGGTAGCCCCCTCCATGTTTCCGCCCCATTTATGACATATTCTGTTACGTTTACATCACATGTCTATGTACACGCCTCTTGTTACACCCACTTCAGCCTTATCTTTCGCGACTGCTACGAACTCCGCCCACTGCTACGCCTACTGTATTAACTGTAATGCAATTGTTTAACTATAAATATTGTGCACTGTTATTAAAAGTTACCCCTTATGCTCCCAGATCCTGCCCCCGGCAGCTGCCATCCTATTCCCGTGCAGGTTGTCCTGTTGCTGTCCTTTATGCTGTATTAAAACCTGCAAACTCAAGATACCTCGAATCTTGACTCTTATTTATTGAGCTATCTGTTATTGTATATCTAGTCAAAAATAGAACAGGTATTTAATTATTTATTTACCACAAATGCCAGAACCTGCCCTATTTTGTAATCGTGGGCACTGAAGGCATTCAGCAGGGCGGTCTGGCCCACGCAAAGTTGCCGCAGGAGCTCTACGCACTCTGCACTGAGGGCAGCAGGGGGGACAGGTGCAGGTGCTGCGGTGCCATGTGTGAATGTCACACGTCCCCTCTTAGTGACACGGATACGGCCAGCCCCAGAGGAAGTGGATGGGAGGGTGGGCAGTGGCCGTTGGTAGTCAGATGCAGCAGCAGAGTCCCCATCCCCTGTGGCTGCTAACAGGGACTCATCCGCCCTGCCATCAGATGAAGTGGTACTCTGTGTCTCAGCCACAGATTCCTCATGCATACTCCTGTCACCCTCATCAGCGCTGGTGTGGTCAGTGTCACTTTGCTCCGTCTCACCCTGCTCTGCTGCCGCTGTCGTGCTGGTCTCGCCACCACTTTCAGGATCATGTTCCGCCGTGGTGTCTTCCGAATCTGCATTAGCGACAGAAACAAGGTTGTATAAGTGTCATTGTCTGGTCACACGATATCAGAGCAATGCAGCACATGAGAGGCCTAGAGCTACATGGTAACCACCACACCCTCAAATCATTGTGCAGCTACACACCAGTTACAGCACAACTGTGCCTGTCATGCGGACAAACAGGCAGGAGTGGACCAATGTCGCTGACACACAGCACTACACCCTGCCCATGGATGGTGTTCCCCCAGCCCACATGGACCTGCCCCATGGACATGATGTAGCCACAACTAACATCACCACTTACAGAGCCTAAAGGGATCCAGAGGGGAATACACACACCTGTTTTGTCTACACATGCCACATTGTCAAATAGGCCATTACAATCACCATGTGCCAATGTGGGTTCACATTGTTGTCAGATGTGTGGGCCACTACCATGCAGGTGCATGCAAAGTAGACTGACATGGTGTAACACTCATTAAGTGGACACAGCTGTACAGCATAATAGGGACTACACCCACCATCACAAAGAAGAGTGACCATGTGGACAACAAAATATATGTCAAGGACAGAAAACTGCAGCCAGGAGCTGCAGAGTCGGCCATGGTGGGCCAATGCCTCATACAAACACACATCACAGTTGCCACTCACATCACATATCACAGCATGGCAGCACAGGCACATCACATGTGTCACCGCAGACACAGGCACTCTACACATGCATCCACTCCCAGACAAACTATCCCTCCCCGGATACTCACCATCTCTGTCTTGCTGCTGAAGCCCCTTCAGACGTGCATCCAGGTCTGGATAGGTCACTGCCAGTATGGGTGCCATCAGCGGAGTCATGGTGCGGCGTGCCACACGCCCTGTGCGTGGTACCATCCCCAAGTTCATCTCTGCCACTTGCTTAGCCAGCCGGCTGATGTCGTCCCACCTCTTGTGACAGTGTGTGTGTCGTCTGTTTGATACCCCCAGGGCTCGCACCTTTGCTGCTATGGCCCTCCAGACAGCCTTACCTTGGTGTACTTTGAGCTGCAGGTATGAGAGTAAAGAAGGACTAATGAACATTTACACATTGTCATATGTCAGCATCTATCAGTACAGCAGCCAGACACTGAATCTGGACGCACAGTGACCTCCCTCCCTCCAGAACTGGGGGTACCCTCACAAGGCCACTCTGCATGGCATAAACATTAGTGAATGCATGCACACATTGAGCTTCGTAGTCTCCATGATTATCACACTGAAGAATGATGATTCAACACAAATGCATCGACAGCACTGTGTAAATCAGAAATTGTACAGGGCATTGATGTGGCATATCCACTAATCAGTGTGCAGCAACTGTAGCATGTAAGTTGGCTGATGGACAAACTTTGGAAGGGCAGCCACTGAACCTACTCTGTGGGGCACACTGACTATGACTACAGGGGCACCCTGAAATTACATCACAAGCGGACACTGTCCAACCAGCTACAAGGCAAACAACCGTTGGTCATGTCTGCCCCAAAAAGTAGCACATCCCACTCACACATACAAGTATAGGCCTAGGACAGAGTCATAATGCAAAACACACACTCCCACCACCTGCAAACATCTTGTCTGTCAGTGTTTGTCTGCACCCCACATCCAAAATAACATACAGCAGCATCATGAATACACGTCTGACACCACCCTGCCCTACTGCTCCCTACATGGTGACTTACCACGACATTGGGGCCACCAAACAGCCGTGGGTACTGTGCCAGCACCTCGTTCACAAGGACATCCAGCTCCTCACTCGTGAATGGACTGGCACGGATCTTATCTGTTCTTGACATCCCTGTGGATATGGCAGACCTGTGGCGGAAGTGAGTTGTGAGGTGTCCCAGGCAGCAGGCTCTGTGAGCAGCAGGAGAGGGTCTCAGGCAGCATGCTCTGTGAGCAGCAGGAGAGGGTCTCAGGCAGCAGCAGGAGAGGGTCCCAGGCAGCAGGCGCTGTGAGCAGCAGGAGAGGGTCTCAGGCAGCAGGCTCTGTGAGCAGCAGGAGAGGGTCTCAGGCAGCAGCAGGAGAGGGTCCCAGGCAGCAGGCGCTGTGAGCAGCAGGAGAGGGTCTCAGGCAGCAGGCTCTGTGAGCAGCAGGAGAGGGTCCAGGCAGCAGGCTCTGTGAGCAGCAGGAGAGGGTCTCAGGCAGCAGCAGGAGAGGGTCTCAGGCAGCAGGCTCTGTGAGCAGCAGGAGAGGGTCTCAGGCAGCAGGCTCTGTGAGCAGCAGGAGAGGGTCTCAGGCAGCAGGCTCTGTGAGCAGCAGGAGAGGGTCTCAGGCAGCAGCAGGAGAGGGTCTCAGGCAGCAGCAGGAGAGGGTCTCAGGCAGCAGGCTCTGTGAGCAGTGGGAATGTGTGGCTCACTCCCACAGATTTATAGGCCCATGGGGTCATTAGGAAGCTGATAAGGTGCTACAATTGGTTGTCTGGGTCAGCCTTATGCAAAAGCATCCAATGACCGGCTCCGCGGCGGCGGCGCGCCGCTTCCGCATTTTTCAAATCTGCATCATGCCACATTGAACACCCATGCCATTGGCTGTATGCAATGCACCATGGCGGTGACGCACCGCGGGTGTCCGGGGTGCGCTACCGCGATGGTGCATCATTCAAAAGCATCCAATGACCGGCTCCGCGGCGGCGGCGAGCCGCTTCCGCATTTTTCAAATCTGCATCATGCCACATTGAACAACCATGCCATTGGCTGTATGCAATGCACCATGGGGGTGACGCACCGCGGGTGTCCGGGGTGCGCTACCGCGATGGTGCATCATTCAAAAGCATCCGAAGACCGGCTCCGCGGCGGCGGCGCGCCGCTTCCGCATTTTTCAAATCTGCATCATGCCACATTGAACACCCATGCCATTGGCTGTATGCAATGCTCCACGGCGGTGAGGCTCCGCTGGGGTCCGGCGGTAGGTACCGCGACTGATGCGGCGGAGCCTAGCCAGCGGCATGGACACCAGTCCATGTGCCAGTGGCTACCTTGGCTGGGTAGATGGTGGTGCTGGGGTCACACCGCTGGGGACCGGCGGTAGGTACCGCGACTGATGCGGCGGAGCCTAGCCAGCGGCATGGACACCAGTCCATGTGCCAATGGCTACCTTGGCTGGGTAGATGGTGGTGCTGGGGTCACACCGCTGGGGACCGGCGGTCGGTACCGCGACTGATGCGGCGGAGCCTAGCCAGCGGCATGGACACCAGTCCATGTGCCAATGGCTACCTTGGCTGGGTAGATGGTGGTGCTGGGGTCACACCGCTGGGGTCCGGCGGTAGGTACCGCAACTGATGCGGCGGAGCATAGCCAGCGGCATGGACACCAGTCCATGTGCCAATGGCTACCTTGGCTGGGTAGATGGTGGTGCTGGGGTCACACCGCTGGGGTCCGGCGGTAGGTACCGCCACTGATGCGGCGGAGCCTAGCCAGCGGCATGGACACCAGTCCATGTGCCAATGGCTACCTTGGCTGGGTAGATGGTGGTGCTGGGGTCACACCGCTGGGGACCGGCGGTAGGTACCGCGACTGATGCGGCGGAGCCTAGCCAGCGGCATGGACACCAGTCCATGTGCCAATGGCTACCTTGGCTGGGTAGATGGTGGTCCTGGGGTCACACCGCTGGGGACCGGCGGTAGGTTCTGGCATTTTCTTACACATTGCTGTGTATGTCAATCATGGACAATGTATAAGTGCCATGCAGCTACATGGTGTAGGGCACATCATTGTACACACGATGCCACAGAGCCATTGCATCCACAGGAGGACGCACGTTCAGTCTGAGCCACTTTAGCATGTGTTTGTGCCATTTTAGTAAGGCTTTTGATGGGTGATGATTGCCAGACGTCAGGTGCTCTACATAGATGTAGTGAGGTTTAATGTGTTGTTGGTCAGTGCAGACCTTGACCGGGCTGGGGGCACTGCATTGTATCGTACCTGACTTGTGCATTCAGAACTGATCATGCACACAACCAGAAGTGTCCCAGCTATTGTGATCATTGTGTTGATGAATGCTTCCATAATGTACATGATGCATTGAGGTCTGGCAGGTACGGCAGATGGGTATGACAGACATGTTAAGTCACATTAGATTTGTGGCTCTTGTAGCTCCATGTCTGCGCATGTCACTAGTTCAATCATTGTATCCACATTATTGTCACTTGGGTATTGTCACTGGAGAGGCCTGCCCTCTGTGTGTAGCTATTGGGCAGCCATGTAACCAGATGTGCCATGCATCTCTCTGGCCATTGTTTTTTACCCATTACATCATTGATGCTTTGTGCTATGGCCATCTCATGATGCTTGTCATTGACCTATTGTTTTTAATCCTAAACTAGGAGGAGGCCAAATCTCCTACGTCAGTTGATTGTGCTTGAGGACATGGAGAATGAGGCAATCGTCAGGAAATTCCGGTTGGACAGACCGACATTGAAGATCTTGTGTGATCTATTGGAGCCCCACCTGCAGCCTCGCCGTCACTATCCTACGGCATTCACACCCACCCACAAGGTAATGGCAGCACTACACTTCTTTGCGACGGGTTCCTTCCAGGAGACCGTGGCTAACGCTGGGGGAATGTCGCAGCCCATGTTCAGCATGGTGCTGAGGGATGTACTCGAGGCCATGATGATCTATCGGAATCGCTACATCCATTTCCCCCGGGGACGTGAATTGGCTGCCGTTAAGGGGGACTTCTATCCACTTGGGCACATCCCACATGTAGTCGGTGCGATCGATTGCACCCATGTGGCTCTGGTGGCACCGCAGGCGACGGAGCACATTTATCGAAACCGGAAACACTACCACTCCATGAATATGCAGGTGGTGTGCCTTGCAGACATGACAATTTCACATGTGTGTGCTAAGTATCCCGGTTCGGCACATGACTCTTTCATCATGAGGAACAGCATGGCGCGACGGATGATGGAGAATCTGCATCCCGAACGTGCCTGGATTGTGGGTGAGTTACACAACTGCTATCACGTGCTGTGTGTCACTGCCTTTACTGTGGCCGTACAACATTGCAATGTGTGTTTTTTATTCACAGGGGACTCTGCTTATCCCAGTAGGCCATGGCTGTTGAGCCCACTCCGTAATCCCCAGACACCTGCAGAGATCCGCTACAATGAGGCCCATGGCAGGACACGACGGGTAATTGAACGTACTTTTGGGCTGCTGAAGGCAAGGTTCCGGTGCCTTGACAGGACTGGAGGCGCACTTGCATACTCGCCTGGGAAGGTGTGCAAGATCTTTGTGGCATGCTGTATGCTACACAACCTGGCCATCCACAAGGGGGTCCCCCTGCTCCTGGACGACGGTGAGGAACCAAGGCCACAACCTGCTCAGGGACCTGAATCCAGTGGTGAGGAGAGTGGAGAGGAGGAAGGAGTTGACCAACGGCAGCAGCTAATCCAACGCTACTTCACTTGAAGGTGTGTGACGAGTTACAACGTCTACATAGTCTAGTGTGTTAGCTTATGTTGTGAATGGATATGCGCAGATGTTCCCAATAGCCACATGTTCTGTCACCTATGTATGGTATTGTTGGAATGGACGTTACGTCCGGAGATGTATTATGGACGGCATTAAAGCATATCAGATAGACACTGTGTAGGGTACCTGTGATAATTAGGATATTTGTGGATCAGTGATCTGTGTGTTTTGCCACGATGAGACCAGTGACTGTAGTTCTGTTGTGTCTCCCTAGGTGCTCCAGCGTGTTCCTGCCCTGCATACTGTACATCATGTTTACATATCATGGACATTATCATCATTGTATATAATGCACTAAAGAATTCACTACACAAAATCTGGATTGTAAGGTATTTTATTTACGGGGTGGACATGTGAATTGTGCGTGAATATTTACAGGAAGGTGGGGAATGAGCAGTGAGTTGACAGTCATGGTCGCTGAGATGCAAGAGTAGACACCACATGAATGTGGTGACCCAGTCCAACAGACAGGTGCCATTGCCAAGGCAATGTGGGGAAAGATAGTCCAAAAGAGTCAATGCAGTTGGGGAGAGGGTTGTCTTCAAGGCTGGCTCCGTGACTGGCGTGTGGCAGGTGCTTGGCTTCCAGAGACTCCCAGGCTCTTCTTCGGACGCCCCCTAGATCTTTTTGGCGGTGGGGGGCCTGCTGAATGGCCAGCCGCGTCAGAGGACTCGCCCCTCTCTGTTGGCGCAGGGGAGGATGGTGGACTGTCATCCTGCTGCACAACAGCAGGGGACGGCGGTGATGGTTGGGACACAGGCCTGTCCCTCTGCAACGCCACTTGCTGGCCCATGAGGTCCACCATCTGTCCCAGGCGGTTATCGATGGACCTCATCAGCAGGATGAGCTCCCTGAAAAATTCATCCGACCGGCCACTTTGTCCCTGGACCTCTTGGTAGGCATCCACAACTCTGGTGAAGTGGTCCAGGGATGGTGTCCACTCCTCCCGAGGTCTGGTGTTGGCCCTGGCCCTCCCACCTGCTCTGCTGCCACGGACCTCTTCCCTCGCCACTGGTGCGCCACGCACTGGCTCCCTGCCCTCCACAGTTGTTGGTGTGGGCTGGTCATCCCTAGGGACAGGGAGGGTGCTGCAGGTGGTACTGGTGGTAGTGGTGGTGTTGGTGGCAGTGGCTGCGGTTGTGGTTGCGGTGGAGGCAGAGGCCGTGACAGCAGGGGTCTGCTGCGTTGTCGTTGCAGCAGAGGTGGTGGTGGGGAGGATGGGGGCCTGGGACCTCTGGGTGTGTGGAACACCGGATGGGCCGGCATGGAGCTCATCGTCCAAACTGTCCTGGGAGTCTGCATCTGTGAGTCCATGTGCCGGAGGTGGAGACTGGCTCTGCAGGTCGTTGGTGTTGTCCCCAGCAGTGAGTTCTTCATCACCTGTGGAGTAGATGGGGAGTGGTCATTGTTTGTGTCATCTGTGTATCATCAGCTGTCTGTACACTAGTGCATTGTGCTGTCATCAGTTGTACAAATCATGGCAACATCGTGTTACATTACATAGTGGATAGTTAGATCATGGTGTCCTAAAGGTTGATTGTCTATGCATTTTGTACAATAGTAAATAGATTAATACACACACACTTCATGTAGATAAACGGTAGTTACATACCTGTAAGGTGAGCGTGCAGGGTATAATGGCTGACACTTGCTGCTGGGTGGGGGAAGCCTCCATGCTGCTGGGCTGTGGGCCAGGGGGCATGCTGGGAGTAGTGGTACAGGCCTCACCCCCACAAACACCCTCCAAGTGAAGATGGCTACCTACCTGTAAGTTTGTTTGTTAAACAGTGCAATGGCTGACACTTGCTCCTGGGTGGGGGAGGCCTCCATGCTGCTGGGCTGTGGGCCAGGGGGCATGCTGGGAGTAGTGGTACAGGCCTCCCACCCTCACCCCCACAAACACCCTCCAAGTGAAGATGGCTACCTACCTGTAAGTTTGTTTGTTAAACAGTGCAATGGCTGACACTTGCTCCTGGGTGGGGGAAGCCTCCATGCTGCTGGGCTGTGGGCCAGGGGGCATGCTGGGAGTAGTGGTACAGGCCTCACCCCCACAAACACCCTCCCAGTGAAGATGGCTACCTACCTGTAAGTTTGTTTGTTAAATAGTGCAATGGCTGACACTTGCTCCTGGGTGGGGGAAGCCTCCATGCTGCTGGGCTGTGGGCCAGGGGGCATGCTGGGAGTAGTGGTACAGGCCTCACCCCCACAAACACCCTCCAAGTGAAGATGGCTACCTACCTGTAAGTTTGCTTGTTAAACAGTGCAATGGCTGACACTTGCTCCTGGGTGGGGGAAGCCTCCATGCTGCTGGGCTGTGGGCCAGGGGGCATGCTGGGAGTAGTGGTACAGGCCTCCCACCCTCACCCCCACAAACACCCTCCAAGTGAAGATGGCTACCTACCTGTAAGTTTGTTTGTTAAACAGTGCAATGGCTGACACTTGCTCCTGGGTGGGGGAAGCCTCCATGCTGCTGGGCTGTGGGCCAGGGGGCATGCTGGGAGTAGTGGTACAGGCCTCACCCCCACAAACACCCTCCAAGTGAAGATGGCTACCTACCTGTAAGTTTGTTTGTTAAACAGTGCAATGGCTGACACTTGCTCCTGGGTGGGGGAAGCCTCCATGCTGCTGGGCTGTGGGCCAGGGGGCATGCTGGGAGTAGTGGTACAGGCCTCACCCCCACAAACACCCTCCAAGTGAAGATGGCTACCTACCTGTAAGTTTGTTTGTTAAACAGTGCAATGGCTGACACTTGCTCCTGGGTGGGGGAAGCCTCCATGCTGCTGGGCTGTGGGCCAGGGGGCATGCTGGGAGTAGTGGTACAGGCCTCCCACCCTCACCCCCACAAACACCCTCCAAGTGAAGATGGCTACCTACCTGTAAGTTTGTTTGTTAAACAGTGCAATGGCTGACACTTGCTCCTGGGTGGGGGAAGCCTCCATGCTGCTGGGCTGTGGGCCAGGGGGCATGCTGGGAGTAGTGGTACAGGCCTCACCCCCACAAACACCCTCCAAGTGAAGATGGCTACCTACCTGTAAGTTTGTTTGTTAAACAGTGCAATGGCTGACACTTGCTCCTGGGTGGGGGAGGCCTCCATGCTGCTGGGCTGTGGGCCAGGGGGCATGCTGGGAGTAGTGGTACAGGCCTCCCACCCTCACCCCCACAAACACCCTCCAAGTGAAGATGGCTACCTACCTGTAAGTTTGTTTGTTAAACAGTGCAATGGCTGATACTTGCTCCTGGGTGGGGGAAGCCTCCATGCTGCTGGGCTGTGGGCCAGGGGGCATGCTGGGAGTAGTGGTACAGGCCTCACCCCCACAAACACCCTCCAAGTGAAGATGGCTACCTACCTGTAAGTTTGTTTGTTAAACAGTGCAATGGCTGACACTTGCTCCTGGGTGGGGGAGGCCTCCATGCTGCTGGGCTGTGGGACAGGGGCTATGGTGGGAGTTGTTGTACTGACATTCCGGCCCCATACAGGCATCCTCAGCAGAATGGCTGGCTGCATGTTGGTTAGGGATGGACAGTGTATTGGTGGTTGGGTATTGCAAGGAGGTAAAAGTCAATGTGGTCTTAAACATTTGTCTGTACTTACCAGCCTCCGCTCCCCCGGCTACTCCTGTGTAACTCTCAGGTAGCAGGATAGCAAGCACCTTCTCCTCCCATGGTGTGAATGTCTTCAGTGGGATGGGAGGGCCACTGCCAGTCACGTTTGCCAGATTCCAGTTCTTGCTCCTCTTCTCCTTGACAACCCTCTTGAGATCATGCCACCGCTTCATGATCTCCTTCTTGGATCTTGGGGTGGCCCCAACTGCATTCACCCTTTGGACAATCCTTTCCCACATTTGTGTCCTGGTGGCTAATGGTGTCTGTTGGACTAGGTTCCCAAATAGTTGTGGTTCTACTCTCACAATCTCGTTGACCATGACTGTCAACTCACTCTCTGTGAATTTTGGCATTTTTGGTGATGTCATGGTGTGGGGGTGTTGAGGTGTTTGTGGGTGCAGGGGTGTGTGGGTGCTGGGGTGTGGTGATGAGGTGTGTTCTGTGCTGGGGGTTTGATTGTGATGGTGTGATGGTGGTGTTGATGGTGGTGGTGGGTGGGTGGGTGTTGTGTGCGATTTTGCCTCTCCTCTCAGATGTGGTGTGTGGCCTTCTGTTCTGGGAAGATGCAAAGGATTGTGGTGAGTGGAGGGTGTGGATTTGTACTCAGCTGTGTGGGTGTGTCCAATTGGATAGTGGTTGTCAGGTGTGTTGTGGGTGTGGTTATGTAGTATTGTGTATTTATTTGCCATTTCTGTATCTGTGTGTGTGTGTTGTATGTATATGTGGCTGGGCTACTTTGTTTATGCAGTATTTGGCATTGCTGCGGTGCTTTGACATCGACCGCCATGGATTTCATGTTCGTCCGCTGCGGTGACTTTGCTGGTGCTTGTCCGTCATTTATCCCATGCAATCCTGCCTTCGACCGCGGCGGTCGGTGCCTGCGGTTCCGCCCGCGCCACCCTCGGGGATATCGTAATTTTCTGTGCGGTGTCTCCGCTTTCCCTGTGGGCGGTTTTGTATTTCCAGCTGCTTTTCCGACCGCCGCGGTCGGAGTTTTATCATCACCGCACACGTCGGGCGGTTTCATTTTCACCGCTACCGCCGCGGTCGGTCTCCAGTGGCGGTCGATCCTAATTTGTCTGCCGGTTGCACCGCCTCCATGGCGGGCGGTTGTTTCCCGCATCCATGGCGGGCGGGGTGGTTTTCCGCCCGCTATCCTAATGGGGCCCTAAATGTGTAAATAAAGAATTTCATAAACCAAATTGCCTAGAAGGAGCTCATTCCATTACTAAAGATTTCACAGTCAAACTGGCAAATCATTACATTGCCAAAGCAAACACATTGGACTCATATTTAAAACAAAGAAAAAGCACCAGAACCTACCCTTTTCCAAAACAATAATCCAAGAATACTCTAACCTAGACTCTGAATTCCTTCCAACAAATTTCACACAATGAATTTATTTACCTATTCAAAGCAAGCAGGCTTGCCGGCAGCCCTTCTGACCCATGTCTACCACAAACCTTCTAAAGAATTCTTCTAACAACCTGTGCTGCCACACTAGAAAGAAGAATCATCAACAATTTCTTAACTACCGGAATATTTCCAGAAGAACCAAAAAAGTCATACATATGCCCATTACTGAAGAAAATAAATCTGGACCCGCTAAACCCCGACAACTACAGACTGATTACAAAGGACCTTTGCTAGGCAAACTGATAGAAAGAGCAGCATTTACCCAGATGTCACAATTCATTGAAGATAATGCCATACTTTCAGACTTCCAAATGGGATTCTGTCCAGAAAGAGGCACAGAATCTGCCCTCATTGCCATCTGGGATGACCTTAAGAACACAGCTGACTGGAACGTGTTTGCTGCACTACTTCTCTTGGACCTCTCAGCTGCCTTTCAATCAATCAATCAGAACATGTGTAAAGCACACTACTTACTCGTGAGGGTCTCAAGGCGCTGGGGGAGGGGGTGCTGCTACTGCTCGAATAGCCAGGTCTTGAGGAGTCTTCTGAAGGTTAGCAGGCCCTGAGTCTGCCGTAGGAGGATGGGGAGGGTGTTCCAAGTTTTGGCGGCGAGGTGGGAGAATTATTTGCCGCCGGAGGTCGCTCTTTGGATGTGGGGGACTATGGCAAGGGCGAGGCGGTGTAGCGGAGCTGGCGGTTGGGGGTGTAGAAGCTGAGTCAGTTGTTGAGGTATGCTGGTCCGGTGTTGTGGAGTGCCTTGTGTGCGTGGGTGAGGAGTTTGAAGGTGAGGTGGGGTGTGATGTGGCAGCCGTGAGGGATGTTGAGGATCAAGCGTTCAGAGGCATTCTGTACGCATTGCAGTCGTTTCAGGAGTTTGGCCGAGGCTCCTGCATTGAGGGCATTTCCATAGTCCAGTCTGCTGCTGACAAGGGCCTGGGTGACCGTGCTTCTTGTTATGGTGGGGATCCACCTGTAGATCTTGCGGAGCATGCGGAGGGTGTTGAAGCAGGAAGACGAGATTGTGTTGACTTGTTTAGTCATGGAGAGAGGGGAGTCGAGGAAGAACCCTAGGTGCGTGGTCAGTGGCCGAGGGGGTGAAGCCGAGGATGAGGTCTTCCATCTTGTCCGAGTTTAGTTTTAGTCAGCTGTTCTTCATCCACTGGGCGATGTCTTTCATTCCTTCGTGGAGGCTGGTGGGGAGGGGGTCTTTGGTGAGGGAGGGGATCAGCTGGCTGTCGTCGGCATATGAGATGGTGTTGAGGTCATGCATAAGGGCGACGTGGGCGAATGGTGCCATGTAGATATTGAACAACGTCAGGCTGGGGGATGAACCCTGGGGTACGGCGCAGATGATCTCGGTGGCTTTGGAACAGGAAGGGGGCAGGCAGATGCTCTGGGTTCTGCCGGAGAGGAAGGAAGTGGTCCAGTCCAGAGCTTTGTCTCGGATCCCAGCGTCGTGGAGTCGTGTGCGTAGGGTGTGATGGCAGATGGTTGACCATGACACTCTGATACTAATAAGCCACTATAGAGGGGACTGCTCTAGACTGGATCACATCCTACCTTCACAACAGAACTAATGTCATCAATACCCCCCTTTCTTGTCCAAAGCGTACTTCACAAAAGCGAGGGTCCCTCAAGGCTCTATCGTGTCGCCCATGTTTTTCAGCATTTAGATGAAGTCATTACAGGCACTGATCAATCAATTTCACCTCATGTGCTATAACTATGCAGATGACACACAAATACTCCTTCAACTGTAATGTCCCAAAAACATTGGAAATGTACCAATTTTCAGGTGTCTCAGGGCTGTGGCTCAATGGGTGACATGGAGCCATGTCAAATTAAATGCTTCTAAAATGGAAAAAATCATTTGTAGCAATTGGAAAAATTATGACCCTCTCACCACCTAGCCTGATCATATGGGAAGACTGCCTAAAGTATCAAAGGAAGTAAGAAACCTCAGAATTACCATGGACTCCAAGCTATCAATGAATGTTCAAGTGGACAAACTAGCAAGATCAAGCTTTGTTACTATAAAAACCCTCTGACGCATCTTCCCCCATCTGGGATTTCCACAAAAGGTCCAGGCTACCATCTCTTGTTCTGTCCAAACTTGATTATGCCAATAGCCTCTACCACAGATCGCCTTTAACAACTATGAAAAGACTGCAAAGAATTCAGAACTCTGCTGCTAGACTATTCTAACATATAAAGCTACAAGCCCACATATCCCCTTCCTTGAAAGCCCTACATTGGTTACTGGTGCCAAAAGATCCACATTCAAGCTGCTTTGTATCACCCACAAAGTGATACATGGAACAGGACTGCTCTTCATCAGGAATAAAATCACAAAATGCATTCAACAAAGGAACCTCCACTCTAGAGTGGCACCTCATCTCAAAATCCCACAATACAAGAAGAAAACCACGGGTGGCACATCCTTCAAGGAGCCAAACTATGGAACTCTTTACCCACAGACATAAGATCCACGTATAACAACCTTATCTTAAGAAAACTACTCAAAAACTGGATCTTCCCCACATAACCACCATACTCACAGAGAAATATACAGCATATCCCTCTGTACATAAGCATTTATGTGGACTACAGATATGTACCTATATATGTGTATTGCTTTGTTTAAACGTTTATAATAATTATGTTTTAAAAAATATAGGTATTTGTTAGTTCTGCTTAAAAAATTTACATAATACTTATGGTTACATTATTCTATGTTTTAACATGTATATAAGTGACTGCATAAATAAGCAAATATGTTATCATAACTATTTAACTACAATTACTTCACTATTGAATTACTAAAAATAAAAACCAAATACATTAATTTAAAGTTACAACACTTTAAGGCTGGAATTTATTAAATGCAACTTTAATCTTTCTATATTATCTTCCTTATTCACATATATACCTTCCATGTACTTATGCATCTTTATATGTATTACTTTGCTACTATTCCAACATATCCAATGCACTACCCCATATCTCTTGCAATATATCCTCTACCTCCGCTCTGACTCATCTCAAACCTCATTCTACTACTCTCTCCAATGCACTACCCTATTTCTCATCCTATGCCACTCTCAATATATCCTCTACGCCAATGCTCTTGCTCATCTTGATGCCCTTGGGCTAAGTTAGCGCATTAGAAATTTTATATTCATTCATCTCAAACCTCATTCTACTACTATGATCCCCAAAAAATGTTCTAGACTCTTCCCCCTCCACCCCTCCCTGCATCATCTAATACCTCTTACTATTCAAATCTCCCAAACAAGCCTTTCTGAACCCTTCCCTCTGAGTCTTCCCCCTCCACCTCCTCTTTACTCATCCCAAACCCCCTCCTACTGCTGTGAACACCCTCAAAAAGCAAAATAACTTTCTAGACCCATCCCTCTTCTATCCCTTCACTAGACGTTTCAATCCAAATAACAGACTAACACATCCGCCATTCAAATTAATTTCATATTCCCCTATAGTGGAGAAGCGTGGCTCAGTGGTTAGAGGCGGCAGACCCGGAAGCTGAGATCAGCCGTGGACCAGGGTTCGATTCCCCGCCTCGGAGGGTCTCGGGCACAAAAATTCCACGGACTCGACAATTCTCGCTCCGGTGCCTACTCGACTCACGGGGTCACACTCTGCGACTCTGGGCAATAGCTTGCTTAATCTCCACTACGGCCCCTCGCGGCGGGATGCCTGGCTTTCACCTTGTGAATACCCTGCCGGGGTATTTCACAGGGGAATACCAGGACGGGTTCCCTAAGCAAGCGCCTTGAGACCCCTGGGTGATTAGTGCGCTATATAAATCGAAACACATTTACATATAGTAATGCCCCACTAATCCTGTTTGGATCCCGGAGTAGCTTGTTACCAGCCAAAAACAGCTTCAATACCTAATCGGGGGTAGCAAGTGCTATATAAATGCAGACTCTTCCCTCTTCCATCTATCCACTATCCTTTTCAATAATATGTCCACTGCTCAAATTAATTTCATATTTCTCTATACTAATTCCTCACTAATCCTGTTTGGGTTCCGGAGAAGCGTGATACTCGCTAAGAAAGTGCTTTGATGCATCATCAGGGTATAGTAAGTACTATATAAATGCAATTACAATTAGTGTAACCAAAATGCCTGGGTCTGATTCTGGTATCAGCTCTATGTGCTCTGTCAGAGCCAGAGCTATGTAAGTTGCCTCCCCTCCAGCTGGGTAGCCACATTCTTTTATTTTTACTGCTAGGTTATAGTAAACTGAGTATCCTTGGATGCTCAGAGGGGACACTGCCCACATTTCCTGTAGGGCAACTACATCAAACTTGTTCTGAAAGGGAAGTGTCATCACTCTCTAGTTTGTTTTCAAGACCAGCGATGTTCCCAGAGCAGTTACGGTTTGCATGAGAAGGCTGTTTCCCTGGGTGCTGATGGCTGCATTTGTTTTTTTTGCTTAAGACACCTGGATAGTAATTATGTGGTATTGAGTGTACTGGAGTTATGTGGAATGGGATTGTGTGTTATAGAGTGGAATTATGTGAAATCGCATGTTGTGTTGTGGAGTGGTATGTTGTAGAGTTTAATTATGTGGTGTGTGGTTAAATTTTGTGGCATCATGTGGATGTGTGTGGTGTGTTGCGTAATTGTGTTGTTGAGTTGAATATGAATGTAGTCGAATTATGTGGTGTGGAATGGAAATGTATTGAGTTGAATTGTATGGCTTGACAGTGTGTGGCATTGAGTAAAAATTATGCTGACTGAAATTATGTGGCATGGTTGGACCTGCCCAAACTGAGGTAGCATGGTGGGAAAAAGAACAACAGGTTGAAATACTATCCTGAGCAATTAGCATTGATTAGACTTATTGCAAGCAGACCTCCTATCACATTTTGCGTGTTTGAAATCTTTTCTTTGGCCTGTGGTGTTTACATTTGCCTGCAGTCAGTGGCACCTAATGCAATAAACCTTTGCAATGAAACATGATATATTACTTCCACTTTGCAAGCTCAAAATAACTTAGTTTTTTTGGTCAGGAGTACTGACGATTTTAGTACTGAAGCACATAGCATATTACAGGAAATGTCACAGGAAATGTCTACAAATTTTTTTTCTGTGCACACAGGCCTTCTTTTCTTGTTTCTTTTTACCATACCCAACTACTCTGTTGCTTTCCTATCTGTCCTACCCCCATTCTTTCGGTCTCTCCTCAGCTTTTACTTGAACCCTTGTGTGCTCAACCGCTGATCCCCTATCTGTCACTCCTCCACATAGTGGGTTTTTGCTGTCTTTTTTTATCTTCAATTTCATTTTGGAGGTACCTGCTCCTGTTATTTTCGGAAGGGTGCTCTTTTCTAAATAAGGCGCTTTTGCACATTTTATATTGTTTTTAAATTTACAGCTGTAAGATGTGGTTCTACCATTTTGAAACGGCTATTTAAAAAAAAAAAATGCCGTACCGGTATAACGTCTGAGTACAAATGTCAATGTGTCATGAAGCATGTGTGATGGTCTGATGATGTATGTCTGCATATATGATGTCATGCTGCTTTTTTTGCTGATGCAGTTTAGCGTCAACTAAAACACTTTCATTTCTATTCCATGATGACTGGTTCGCTTCTGTGCAATACAGTGTGCAAACAGTAACAAAAGGGACAGGAAATATGTCACCCTTGAAACTGAGTGCACTAAACTCATGGTGAAGCCCAATAAAAAAAAAACACGGATATTTTTGCAGCTGTTTTGAAACTCAACCCTTGCCCTGTTAAAGCGTGTACTAGTGAATTTAAGCCAACCACCAGATCATAAAGATTTATGGGCCTGTAGGTGAAGTGCCATTCTGCAATAGTGAAATGTGCAAGAGTTACAGTGAGAGGAGCATGTTCTTAGAGGGTCCTTTGCAAGCACCGATGGCAGTTTGTGCTGTGTGGCTGCACTTTCCTAAACTGCTCCTAGCTCACAGTATGATATTGCAGTTGAATCGCTTCCACCCCACAACGAGGGGAAATCATGCATCAAATGTACAGCGGTCAGCGTGATGGTGCCTTAACTTCCTGTGTGAAATACGATTGGTGAAATGTGTGTGAAGAGACCATACAACAGATGGTTTGGCAAGAGTTGTGTGCACGGTGAATGCATTTTGGACGTGATTACCCGAAACATAGCAGCTATGCAATGTTATGGGCATTTGCATTGCCTTGCAACTCTGGTGTGAATCTCTTGTGCCCTGTTGTATGAATAGTGATTGCACACTGGGTATAGTGTGAATAGGCTAAGGCTGCAGTGGGTGCTATGACTAATAATTGCAGTGTAATTCTACCTGGAATTAAGTGTGCAGTGTGAACATCGTAGGGCATTCAGCTGAAATGCTACTACACGTGTGCAATGGATGAAGTGTGGAAACTTGAAACACTGTATGGAGCTTGAGGTGTGCAGTACTTGTCTGGTGCACTTTTAACATCATGGCAATTAGTGTGGTAGCAAACTGCATGTCGTGTGAGTATGCAATGGAACCATATTCATCATAACCTGCTTTGCCCCGCAGTGAATGCAATCTGGAAGCATGCAGTGTAGCAGTGTCCTTGATCCATAACCATCTGAAGCCCTTCTACCAGGGGTATGTAGTGAGTGCCCCTTGATCTTTGGGCTGTTCTAGCTGTGGGGTGTCCGTACTTGATGGGAAAGGAGTATCACTGGAAGCTAGTTGCCGGGAAACATACATTACAACGCACTACATTTACAACGCAGTCATTACAACGCATCTGCCTTAACATCGCATTCCATTACAACGCAGTCATTACAACGCATTATAAGGTAAGTAATGGGGAATAGTACTTTTTATCCCTACACTATCCAACACTTACCCTACTGTTGCACTCTCTGGAGTGGAAATAGTATTTTTTACCCCTGCATTGTCCAACACTTACCCTACTGTTGCACTCACTGGAGTGGAAATAGTAATTTTTACCCCTACATTGTCCAACACTTACCCTACTGTTGCACTCACTGGAGTGGGAATAGTAATTTTTACCCCTACACTATCCAACACTTATCCTATTGTTGCCCTCAAAGTACTATGCGTTGTAATGGTATGCGTTGTAATGGAATGCGTTGTAAATGAAGTTTCGATAAATGTGTTGTGAAGACATACGTTGTAAAATCATGCGTTGTAATGGATGTTCCGACGTAAAAACCGTGTTGTAAAGGCATGCGTAGTAAATGTTTGGTCTGTAACTGTCCTGTTCCTAGTTGCCACCTCTTGTATCTGCTAGCTTTCCCTTGCCGTCCATGAATCACATCATATGGTGGACATTCTTTACATTGGGCGTCGAAGTCTAGACCTTGCATGGTAAACTAAGAGTGTGCACTGCAAACCAGCATCTTGATGACTTACCTGAAAGCACTCTGGTTTGTGTCAAAGGAGCCTGTTTTACTCTGGTATAGGCTAGAAATATTTTTATGATGTGAGTAGCGGGGTGCCTGTCTCATAAGGTGGACTTCCTGAGTGCATTAGACCTCGGACGAGGGACACTGGACTGTAGTGATTAAAACTGAGACGGCACACTGACACACACAGACACAGACATTCATATCACAAAATACCAACACACAAAAATGCACACGGACATACCCATGCATATGTAAATCACACACACCACAATCACAAATACACTTCATTGCAGTAGCACAATCCTGATACGTTTACCAATTAGGGAATCTCGTTTCATTTAAACACGTATGAGCGTTCCACTATCAATGAGTAATCTCTTGAAACCATGACGTTTCTCTCTCAATCAAGCTCTTTGCAGATGCCTAACCTCAGTTTTTTTTTTTTTTTTTGCAGAGTTTTATAGCGCGAACTAGACCCGAACCGAATCAGGTATCAGAGCGCTTTACATAGCACCAGTTACGTTACATGAGGACGGACACACATTCATTTTAGGCACGTGGAGATTAAGTGATTTGCCCAGAATCACAGGAGGTTTTGGCGTTGTTACCGAGACTCGAACCCAGATCCCCAGGTCGAGCACCCTAGCCGTTAGGCCAACTCCTCCTGGAGCTAGCTTAAAATGCTTCACACACTGTTTAAATGAACGGAGATTACATTACTTTATTGAAAATCGATGTGAAGCGCTCTGATACCCCCGGGTCCAGCTAGCGCTATACAAAACTTCAATAAATAAAAAAAAATATATACATTATTTTAATAATATGATGAAGTTTATTAAATAAAAAACTGCAAGGACTAGATCTACCACAATGCACCAGGCCCTTTTTAAGGTAAACATATGTGAAATGTTCTGTGCTGCGTCCACTGAGATTAGCTAGTTGGAAATCTGGGAAGATAATCTGGCACTGGCCAAACTCACAACAAGTCTTTATCCATTTATGCGATGTTAAGACGGTTCACGTCGGTATTCAATTACTGCCCTCGTTATGTAACTGGTACTTTATATTTGAGGCTACGGTTGAAAGTCTTTTTAATGCTTTATCTATAGGGATTTTTTTTAACTATTTCAAAACTGAAAAGAAAACGGTAATGTTTCTTGAGGACACTAGTAACGTTGCACATTAAATATATTGATCAATATTTAAAGTGTGTGGTTTACTGCAGCAAGCACAATCACGTATTTATGAACGGGTGCTGAAAATAAAACAAATCATAATGGCTCTTTTTTTTAAAGAACATTTGAAAATATTGTCCCAGTTTAGATGCTGAAATGTGCTTGAACTCTTTACAACTTTTTTTAAATGTTTTGCATTGCATTTCATTCTGTGATGTAGGTAAAACTACAATAAACTTAATTGATTTATGTAAAGTGCCTGGTGATAACATTTGCGTGAGCACTAATGGCCACAGTTGAGAATCCTGGCTGGGCCAACTCAAGCTGCCATCTTTCTGATGTCGACAAATTGAGCAGCAGTTACTTGCAGGTGCAAACAAAAATGACAGGAGGTGGCTGGGTGTTCAAGCAATGATGAAAGGAAAAGGGGGTGGGGGGCAAACAATCACGTCCAAAAAAATATACTATTCAACATTAAAAAAGAGTTGCCGAACTTCAGGCTTCAGTCGTTCCACCTCCCCAGAGCCGCTGCTACAGCCATGCTCGTCTCGCCATAAGAAAGATACTAGTGGGAAGGAGACTGGAATCTGTGACCTATATGTTGCTTTGGTAGCTCTGCTGCAGGAAGATTAACCCATTTGAATGAACCATCGCTTTTCCAAACGCTGGTTGTCTGTGTGCAAGGGCATTTTTTGGTCTCACCCAATTGGTTTCAGCTAAACACTGCTTTCACTACAGGCTTTTAAAACAAGCCACTGTGATTGGTTCGTCTGTGTTGCTCTGCAGAGCTTCAATGCCCAGAGGGGAGGATCGGACATTGCGCACTGTGCGAGGAGGAGGATGGCCAACAAAAAAGAAATCCCTTAGTGAAATCACCTCAGCTGAAACAGGCATCAAAAGGAGGGACAATTGAGAGGAATGGACCAATAAAAGACCAGCATTGCTGAGTGGCACTAGAAAAAAACCGATGGCAATTGGTGGGTTTGCCTGAGCCCATAGAAGAAGATATAACAAGTCAATTGAGGCTCGACCTAAAAATGAGGGATGCAATTAAGCCTCACCTGCTCAATGTAACCCCCTTGTCCAGCCTTGAGTATAATCCCTGCTTACAGTCATAGTAAACAAAATAATTAGTAGCAATGTATAAATTGACAACACTCTCCCTCCCTACCAATAAAAGATATCCAATAATCCCATTGTTAGGCAACCATAAATTAAGCAAAGAATTTGAGTAATGGTTAGAATTATTCAGTAGCGGTGAAGACTGGTAGACCTTAAATTTCAAAAAGGTCAGAGGGAATAAGAGGATGAAGTTCAGTCCCTTGATCGCATCCTCCCCAATTCAACTGCACCCAAACGAATCGCAAGCAAGTGACAAAATCTCGAGAAAGACTGCTCAATTAATGGTAATTTCCCTTATCTACAAGGTCACTTATACTATATTGCCAGATAAGGAGGACAACACAAGGCTTCAGCAAATTCGAAATTTTGATAGGCGTGGACTGACCCCCGGTGTGTTACGCTTCACCATTGGCCACACCTCATTCACCCAACAACCTAAGAGTGGTGAATGGGCTCCTCACAATGATGACGAGTGTTTTTTAGGATGGTGGGTAAAAGTGGAAGCAGGATCTAGACTCATTAAAATTCCCTGTTTATAATCCCGAGGCTTGTTCTTTAAAGTGGGTAGATTTAGGGGATGATTTAAAACTGAACTGATTGACAGGATTAGTTAGTATCCCTGCATCGGTGGGGGTTGACTTGTTTTAGCCTATAATCCAGCCCTCAATTGGGTCAACAGGCTTTCTTCAAGACCCCAGATCCCAAAGTTGCTGACTCCTAATTCTGAATGTACATCAACATTCATACATCACCAGGCACACAATACCTATTAGTAAGGTCCTGTGAACCACCATATGCGGGAATCACATATTTTTTATGGGTCCTGAAAAATTAAAAGCATATACATTAGAAAACATATTAGAAACCTCAGAACTGGAAACATAGACAGGCCAAACCTATAAATAATAAATAAAAGATGTGAAGCTTTTTGTGTCTTCGTGATATTCTCTTCGTAGGTGTATATTTACTTGTGTTTGGTGCACACTGCTACCCTGTATGGGTCGTGCAGTACATGCAGAACAGCACTCATACAGCTCATCTTGTACTTACCCTAACCCCATTACATAGGGCCCCATGGAGTGGTTCATGAGGCAATCCTCATAGTTACAAACTGGAAAAATAAAGGCACTCATAAAGGAATTTGAAGATCTCACAGGAATACATGGTCCACCCAATCGGGTGCCAAGCACTTACTTTGTCAAAGGTATTGCCCTTCCATTTCATCTACATCTATACAGCGAACCCTCTGAATGTTAATCTGCCATGTAATGTGGCAATGGTTACAAGCATCTCTCAGATTCATGCGTAACTGCAACATGGGGTGAGGGTCCGCCCACACGTGCAGAAATGAAAGGGATGAGGTGATGTCAGGACATCAAAACATACCTTGCGTGTGGCACGGAATGATGGGAGTTGAAGCACTCCTAGTACGCCAATGTGCACGGGTAAGCCTGGAGATCTGTTATTTCATGCATTAATGGTAAAGCATTCCCTTAGTGTGCATACTTAATCAACAGTCCCACCTTTATCTACTATCAAAACTGGATCAGGACTATTAGAACTAAGAATAATATATGTCACCTTGCTCTCTCCACTCGAGAATGGAGGGACAGTTTTTGCCACTTACAACTTTCCTATAGACTCTCTATTCTAAAAACTAAATATCAAAGATCTGTACCTCACCATGTCTATCTTCTCCCCAGATTACCCTTCTGGACTGATATCTGGTGTCAATAATGTATTCCCCAGTTTCCATTGAAATTTGGAATTCCATACCCCCTCACTTACAATAGAGTAAGGTGAACTAGAATCCACATACATTTGTACCGACACCCCCAATGGTCATTGAGCACAGTTTTTTTGTACCTCACACGTTTTGCCTTTAATGTTTAACACATATTGGTCTTTGTCCATTTCACCATTTATCACATTCTCCACTGTACAATGCATCACCATTTTTAACAAACATTCATCCTCCCTAGAGGTACCTTCATCAACACACTTCACTTTAGAGCCTTTCTTTTTCTTGCCAACTCTTGGATAGTGTTCTATAACTCCACACGCAGAACACTTTTGTTCCACCACACAGCAACATTTATTTGACACCAGATGTGAGCTATTACGCTCTTTATTTTTGTTTACTCACAACCTTATTTTTGATTTTCCCAACTACATCATTATTCAGAAGCTTCCTAAGAACTTTGGTACAGCGACTGGATAATGCTGCCTTCCTTACTATAGCTAGAATATCTTTACGGCCCACACCTCATTGATCTATAACCCTTCTTTTTTTTATTTTTATTTTTTATTATTTTTTTAGAATTTTTGATACAAGTTACTACCAGTACAGTAAGTCTTAAACCCCCCCCCCTCCCACCTCCCCCCACGCGGGTCAGACCGACAGCACAACATCGGACACTTATCCACAGTTTTTGCATAGAGTTACACAGCCATTTAGCCAACAACCCTGTAATTAGGGCAGGCGGCATTTTAAGGGCACTGAAGTATGGAGATGCGCAAAGCCTAGGATGCAGGGTGACTTCTTCCGCATTACCTATCTCCCAGATTCCAGGAGTTGATCCATAACCCTTCTTAAATAGCCAGATCACAGGTATGCATCACAACCTGATCACAGATGAGTTGTTCTTGGAGATGATCAAACTTACAATCCCCTGCCAATTTTTTAACGCTGCTACATACACATCAACAGTTTCTCCCAACTCTTGCTTCATTTGGAAAAAACTTCTACCTTATGATTCCTAAGCATTATTTAGGGGCAAAATGGTTATCAAAATCTCGTAACTGATCTAAAAAAGCATTTGAATCACAACCCCCATTAAATTTTGTCATTACTACATACACTTTTATACCCCCTAGACTCACTGAGTGTAAATAAAAAATCTTTTTCCTCTCAGGTTTCATCTTGCCTTCCTCATCAATTGTCTCCAAAACGTTTAGAAAATACCCCTTTCACTCAACCTATTTCATGCATGGGTTACCTCCTGCAGGCCAGAATGCATGTGGTGGCTGCAGAGCAAAATTATGCGTGGCCATGGTAAGGTACAACACAGATCACACAACCCACAGTGTCCCTTCTTCACCCCCAGGGAACTAGCTCACTGAGGTGTAGATCTTACAAAAGAACACAAGATTACACTTTAACTCAAATATGGACTCTTCACACAGCCTACAATGTCCCTTCTTCACCCCAAAGGAACTAGTTCACTGAAGTGTAGGTATTTAGAAATGACACAGTGTACGATCTTCGCCCAGGTAGGGACTCAACCACTGTGCTACAAGAGTTTTAAATGAAATGAATATTTACTTGATGGCTGTGTCCATAATGTACACTTCCCTCCACACACCGCAACCATAAGAAAAACAAAAATCCAATGTGAGTAGTTTTGGCCAACCACTTTTGGCAGAAAAAGGTAGCTCAACTAGCCCACAAACTTCTCTTGTCATGCACATGCCAGAAAGTACTAGAAAGTAGACAAAATGCTCCCAGACTCCGAAGATGAGCTACGCGCACAATGTTTGAAAGCATGTTATTCCCTTCAAGATGCCCGCCGTTGAACGTAGTGCATCAAGTTGTTTCAGCAAAACCCCGAATGATCGAAGCTTGTTAAGAACATGTATATGTTTCTGCTAAGCACGTCCACTACGATTATTGTGACATGTGAACAAAGATGTGCTCCAGGTTGTCACAGTTGCACCTTCTCTTTCACTTCCACAAATGGAGGCTCCTTTAAAAAATACTGAGATCACTGCTAACCCCAACTACCCAGATGCCAGTCATCTAGTAAATGCCTTACAGCGCTGTAAATTTTACATCCTCATTTAAACATTCAGATGGATCCCCTATGGATCGAGAAAAGCGGTCACACAGGCCCTCATCACTAGCAAACTGGACTACGGCAACACCCTCTATGCCGGAATCAGCAAAATACTCCTTAGAAAGCTCCAGACCATCCAGAACACCACCGACAGACTGATCCTGGACATACCCCACCACAACCACATCACCCAACACCTCTGCGACCTCCACTGGCTCCCCATTGAAAGAAGAATAACCTTCAAGCTCCTCGCACACATACAAGGCCCTTCACAACATCGTACCAGCATACCTATACAACAGCTTCTTATTCCACGTACCCGAAAGAAACCTCCGATCAGCCAACCTCTCTCCAGCCAACATGCCCAGCATCTACAAGACCAGAACTAGGGAAGGTCCTTCTCCTACCTCACAGCCAAGACCTGGACCCAACTCCCCCACCGACTCCGGCAAAGCCCTACGCTCACCCTTACAGGAGAGACCTCAAGACCAGGCTCTTCAGATGACCACAGCACCCTACGGAGCCCCCCCCAATGCCTTGAGACTTTCACGGGTGAGTAGTTGAGCTATATAAACCCCTGAATGATTTATTGATTGATTCCCCAGTAAATTAACTTCACTCCTAGGCTTCTAAAAATGTTCCCCTCCAACGCCACACACAAACATGCCATCAGGGCCTGACTGGGAACCGAAACCGGCCCTGGCAAACTGCTCGGCTGGCCCCCCATGTAGTGCGGCCGAGCTGTTTCCCAGGACCAGTTTTGGTCCATTTTGTTAAAGGGGCGGATATTGCTGGCCTCCAGTAACAAAAATGGCCCCCTGGGTCCCAAAACCGCCCCCACCCTGGCAGCCCACCAGGGAAACGCCTGGTGCCCGCTACAGCCTGTCCGGCCCTGCATGCCATGCAAATCTACTTGAAATTAAGCAAAAGATCCAAAAATCAGAATGCTGCCAAATGCGGGTTCTTCCCCCACAGAATTTCAACTCTGAAGATCTTTGCCAAAATTGTAATGTCTGAAACATCTGTTTTCAAAGTAGACGTTTATTACACACAGTACACACAAAAGTAAATATAATACATAACATCAGGCTTCAGGCTCGAGCTTACAGTGGCTCGTCCATCTCTAAGTGAAAAAGGTAAACGATAAAGTTATATTTACATTCACTGCAATGAAGTGCAGGTATTCTGAATTCCTCTTTTGAATAGAATGTCAACGAATCAAACATTAACTAGAATTGCTTGGCATAATTTAATCGTGCACTGATTCTATCATTTGGAAGAAGTTGCCATGCTGCCATGTACTTGCTCATTATTCACACAGTCCAGATTTGCTGATTGCTACTTGTAATTAGTAATTTAAAGTAGCAAGTTCAAATTGCAAATGAATAAATGTTAATAGGGATTAGAGAAACACGAAATAAATACAAAGCCATACGTAGTTACTTCCTTTAGTAGGTTCAGTAAAGCGCCGTGGTGTTGCTAGGCCTTATGGAAGTAGGGAAGCTGGGGATTCTCAGGTAAGAACAGAGGGGCCTGGGGACCCCCAAACCTCGGGCCACCTGGGGCAGTCCGGCCCCACTGCCCACCCACCCTGCCCACCCAGCTATTCCACTGAGGGGTCGGGCACAGATAAGAGGTGCCAAGACTGAGTTGTCAGGAGAGAGGTGAGCCATGATACCATTGCAGCATGAAGCCTGACTGGCACATGAGAAAATGACCTTGAAAATTTGAAATGTGGCCAACTATCGTTGCAAAAGCCAGAAAATTACTGCAAATGCAAACAAAAACACAATTGTATCCTCTGGGACATTGATCCCTGCATGATTATTGCTGCCAAGGGCCAGTCACGCAGTGTACGCTTTTAGGGCGGTGTGCCTGGTGCGGTCGCACGGTGCCCTAACCTGGGGGGCGCAAACAGAGACATTTTAAGGCATGAGCATAGTGGGCTTTGGCTCAGGGCACCAGCCCTCAGCCCCCCCGATAGATCCAGCTGTGTTCTACATCGAGTCTTGCACTGATGACCTTTGGTAGACCTGGCATCATTGGTGTGGGTCTCCTTCCATTTTTCCGCTGTTGCCTCCTGTGTTTTGCTATGTTTTGCGGGTCTAGATGCTTTGGGCATTTTGCAGCTGCTATTCAGTGCCAAAGTGCAAGAGCTCCCTCTTGTAAATTGTTGTAATGGATTAGTGACTCCATGATTGGCTATTTGATTTACTTGTCAGACCCTAATTCAATGCACCATGTGTGCCCAGGGCCTGTAAATCAAATGCTGCAGGTTGGCATGCAGCGCTGGTTGTGCCACCCACATAAGAAGCTTGTAAAATATGGGTCAGGTCTGGGACTGCCATGTCGCCTTGGCAAGTGCACACACTTGCCAGTCCCTAAACATTCCCTTTTCTACATGTTAGTCACCCCTAAGGTAGGCCCAAGATACCCCCCATGGGCAGGGTGCATTGTATGTAAAAGGTAGGACATGCCCTGATGTGTGTGGCATGTCCTGCTAGGTAATTACAGCCAATTTCGTTTTTCAATATTGCAAGGCTACCTGTTCCCATAGGCCAGAATGGGAAATTTGTTTATAACATCTTATATTCCTAACTGACCCCGGGAACTAGGTAGAAATTCGAGTTTAGTATGCCTGAACTCAGAATGGTCAAATACATCGGTTAGCGCGGGTGATTTATACATTCTGTCTTTGAAAATACCACTTTTAGAAAGTAGTTATTTCCTTGCCTAACCATCCAGCATGCCTCTGCTAGATTTGTGCATTCTGTGTCTGGTTTGTGAGTGACAGGGGGCTGGAGAGGGCCTTGGTCCCAGCAGTCTGATGGGTCAGGGCTGGACTGAATAGGACCTGCATTGAATAGAGAGTAGGGGGAGGAGATTTCCTTTCACTGACCTGAGCCCTCATAGAATAGAGAGTAGGGGGAGGAAATATCCTATCAGCTACCTGGGCCAGGACTGCTCTCAAACAATGCTGTCTCCACCTCCTGCCAGGAAGCTGCACCCAGGAGGACAGAACAGGTTTTGACTAGGTACAGACACTCTCTACCTTTAGAGAACAAAGGATTTTGCAGTATAAATATTGGGGCTCAGACCCCAGAACTTTAGATCACTTCTGGGAATCAAGACAAACCCTTTGCCAAGGAGAAGAACCAAAGGAAGCTGAAGGAGGAGACTGCCCCTGTGCTGTGCTATTTTCTGGAGTTTCCCCGCAGTGGTGACTTATTTGCCAAGGAAAAGAGAAAAGGAACTGTGTGAATTTTCATAATCTTGAAGAAGAATCTCCAAGGGCTTGAAGTGTGCTTGCCACCTGCCTGAGGTTTCAGGGATAGAAGACTTCACAACTAGCTCCCTTGAATTCCCTTGCTGGTAATTCTAGCTGCAGAGAGGTGCCTACAGTTGTTTGGGCCTGTCTACCTTAGATTACAGTATTGTGGATTGTTGTCGTTTGATCTTGTGTTAAGTCAAGTAAAGATTGCTTATTTTTTTTCTAAACTGGTGTGCTGTCCATTTGTAGTGTTTTCACTATATTACTGTATGTGTTCACAAATGCTTTACACCCTGCCTTTGAGATAAGCCTGTCTACTCGTGCCAAGCTGCCACGGGAGTGAGCAGAGGTTATTCAGGAGTGTATCCGCCTTTCCCTGACTAGAAGCAAGGGTCCCTATTTGGAGAAAGGTGCAAGCCATTGCCAACTAGAGACCCCCATTTCTAACAACCTTGAATAATTCTCAAACACATTTTAAATATTGTTTTCCTTTAAATGATTTTTCATGTGGGTGATGCGTGAAAATCTATTACAGAAATTATGTAGAGAAATGCTGTGTTTACGTTTCATGCAACATCCATATAGATCAAAACAGGACCTCACATGTGAGAAATGATAGGGATTCTCAGAGAATCTTTTCAGCAATATTAATGAGCTGCTGTGTGTTACAATATTGAAAACAAACCTCACTCTCCCTGGATAGTAGATGTAAAAACATTTAGAATTTGGAGGTGTGTGCCTGTGCACTGTCAGTGACCTCACCAAAGAGGGCATGGAAGGTGTGACACTGGGTCATAAATTCAAAGCTATTCCGAACAGGGGGCCCCAAAATATGCTTGGCACATGGCCCCCCAAATTATTGCATTGTCCCTGGGCGCAATGACCTCAAGGGGAGGGGGTGCTTAGCAATAACCTACGATTTAAAAGCACCTACTACAGAGTTCCTTGTGCCTCTAGCTTTCATGCAGCAGTAAAAATGTCACAATAACTCTGATTATCATTACTGCTAGAGAGAGAGCGAGAACGGAATTTTATCTATTGGCAGTTTTGACTCGCCATAAAGAAGTGCAGAGGACGAATAAGCCTGCTGAAATTTCAAAGAACAGATCTGTATTTCATGTGGGTAGCTGAGTGGAATAGTGAAGCCAACCTTTACCAGCCTTTAAAACAAACGAAATGTTTTATAGAAAGGGGCTATGGCGCGATAAGGGTGCACGTTTTCCATGTGGTAGTGAGGGAATCCGAGGACAGGTTCACATGAGGGCAGGGCACCAACAAAGATTGTACCACAGGTTCCACTAGCTCTAAAGCCGGCTCTGATGCCTGTCTGAAAGCCAACGACTCTCTCATCGTCCAAATGACCTTCAATGAGACTCCAAGAATGCCAGCCCATTCAAAGGCACCGACTTCTTGTTGTGTCAATAAGTGACAGTATCCCAAATTACCACTACGAGAGCGGTTTCAAACGCGTTCCATGTTTGTTGTGGCAGAAACCTAGTGCCACGTCATTGTAGAGAAGAAAGAAGGCGATAAAACGGGGTGCTAGAAGTGAAGTCATTTCCTTTTTTTGCAGTAATGGAAA
Source organism: Lissotriton helveticus (assembly GCF_964261635.1). Taxonomy (NCBI): domain Eukaryota; kingdom Metazoa; phylum Chordata; class Amphibia; order Caudata; family Salamandridae; genus Lissotriton; species Lissotriton helveticus. The sequence continues at coordinate 625,864,944 of NC_136070.1, read as the reverse complement.
AGCAATAAAGTTGAGCGGAAAAGAGGCTAGAAATGATAGCTGCCTTCGCGCTATTATAATCAGTTATTGGGAAGCCTAAGCTGACAGACGCACCTATATCTAGATTCCTGCCTTCAGTCTTTCAGTTATGTAATAAATAACAACTAATATCTACTATTTGATGCTTATGCTGATATTACACTGCTGGCCACATAGATTTGACCCAATTGGACAGTTTTTTGTTGGTTCTGGTGAAATGTTCAAAATGTAATTTGCACAGAAAGCAGAAAAAAATGTGTGCAAGTAATTTTTCCACTGGTAAATGATTGTTAATGTTTTTACAAATATACCAGTAAAAACGTGCTTGACATCAGTGTAATATGTTAAATCTGGCAAGCATCTGTGAAGCTGTTTTTTTTCCTGTTTTTACTCAAACTCAATGGCTGTCTATTGTGGGATATCTTGCACAAAAAACAGTTTATTGTGGGGTTTTCTCCTGAGAATTATATCGCAGCACTTTTTTCACCCAATTTTTTTTTTAGCACAAACTTCGAGAAGAAGTGATGCCCCGCAGTTTAATAGAGCCTTATCTTAAACCTACTTTTGAACAGCACAGAGGTAATGCTCGCGATTGTATGACTTAACAACTACTGCCTAAACCACGACTTCTTTTACAACGAAGGCTAAACCACGACTTTTTCTTAACCACTACATTTTAAACCACTACTCCCTAAACAACGAAATTTTTAGTTTTAATTCCATATTCTGTTCGTGAATCTTATGCTTTTACAATTTTTAAAATGAAAGCAACACTGCTATCTCCTGACATAAACCGGTATTTTTTTTGTAAACTAATTTCTTCAACAACCTTTGCTGTTTTTGATTTTAATCTATTACGATTTTAATCTTCCACGTATATTTTTTACTATATATATATATATATATATTTTATTTGTGGGGGGGAGTCCCCTCACACCCCCCTTCTACCCTTTTAATTGTTTTCCTAGCATGCTCCGGTGTTCTAAAAGTTGTGGTTCCATCCTTCGTTGTTCCGTCGTTCGTGGATGTTACCTTCGTGGTTCAGCCCTCTTCGTTGTTCACTCTTCGTTGTTCCGGTAACTAGTTGTTTAAACATCGTGGTTAAGGATGTTTCCCAATGCTCGCACTATTCAATGTACACATTTTCTTTAGGCCAGTCTCTCTTTGACTTTCTTTTTCTTTGATTGCTCTCTTGCATTTTTTTGTTAATGGAGGGGAAGATTCATCAAGCAGTTGCATTGCCCTTGTGCCATGCAATGGGGAGCCAGGGAGACACACCTACTAAGATTTATCAAGCTATGCAAGACCAACCTGTGCAACCCTGTGTGGCTTGATAAATCTAGAGTAATGTAACGCTCTGCAAACTGCAGCATTGTTTTACTCTGCCCTAGGGATGTGTTCCATGTGTGGAGCATGGGTGCTCCGACGCATTCACCTATGGATTTTGGCGCATTCCCAGATTTACCAATGCTGATAAACCTGACATTGAGTCAAAAGACTATGCCTTCCCAGGTGAGGCGTAATGAGTAAATATATCTTTATAGTTCTTAATTTTTAGGTTGAAGCCTACCAGACAGCGCGCTGTCTGGCTTGCTAAAGACATCTTGGGGACTTTTGGAAAGATGTCATAGGAACGCATTCTGCCTGTTGCTTGTCATTGGCTTTGTAACTCATATTTTGTAGTTTTCTCATTGCTTCAGTCTGCCCAGCTTGAGTTTGTCCCTCCTCTTACCCAAAGCAGGTTTACTGTGTTCTTCCACGAACTCGCTTTCTGTACACAGGCCTTCAAATCTTATTCTTATTTTGCTAAATTTTCTGTGCATGCAAGACAGAGGTCAGTGAGGTAGATGAAAAAACTTTAAACACCAAGATATGGGCACAATAGTATACAGGTGACTCCAGAGGGCATAAATATGCTGCTCCTGATTCTGGACCATGATAGTGAGTGCTGCCGTTCGGTATCGGTCTAAGCTCCATATGCGCTTCTCTAAACTGTACCTATTGTTTCCACAATTGGCACCACTTTATCTCACATATATATCCCTTGTAAAAGATGCCCCGGGTACCAAGGGCCTTGTGGTGAAGGAGGGTCCCTAAGTGCTGCAGCATGACTTGTGCCACCCTAAGGGACCCCTCACCGAACACAGGCACACTATCACTGCAGCCTGCACGTCTTGGTGTAGACAAAACTGGAGTCAACTTGAGACATATCCATGTGTGCCATGCCCCCAGACACTGCATTGGATATAGGTAAGACATCCCACTAGCAGGCCGTAGCTAGGCCTGGGTGGTAAATTCCGTTCCGCTTGTGGAATTCGGGTAATTTTGCATTCCGCGGAGAACGCGAAATTACCCAAAATTCGGCGTTTAGCGACTTTGCGAAATTTGTTGCTTGTTCGCGTTCTCAAAATGCGTGTTCGCAAGATATTTCCCCGAACACGCAAACAGCAAATGCGAACAGGAAAAAAGCATCGCGAACAAGCAATTCCGCGTGTTCGCGGAATTTCTGCGTGTCCGCGGAGATTTTTTACTGTTTTGCAGAGATTTGCGTAACGCGATTACCCAAATTCCGCCCACCCCTAGCTGTAGCCCTAAGGCAGGGTGCACTATTTCACCCATGGGGCATAACTGCATGAGCAGATATGCCCCTGCAATATCCATGTTCATTCCTGGGTAATATAAGTGATCAGGGAAGCCATGTGGAGAAGTGTGGCTCAATGGTTAGAGCGGCAGACCCTGATGCAGAGATCTAGCCCGGGACCAGGGTTCAATTCCTGCCTTGGCTGGTCTCGGCGGATCTTGGGCTCATAATTCCTCGGACCTGATTTCTCGCCTCAGTGCCTACTCTAAGCATGGGTCCCACGCTGCAACTCTGGGCAATAGCCTGATTAGTCTCCACAACGGCCCCCTACAGCGCTAGGGATGCCTGGTTGCACCCTGGGGATGCCCAGGAGTGGACATTTCACGGGGAAAAACCAGGAAGGGTTCTCTAGCGGTATGAGTACAGCGCCAGGACACTCAGGAGTATCAGTGCGCTTTACAAGTACGTCTACATTTACATTTACATAGTACGTACATGAGCTGGACTTCCCCAGCTCCATGATGGCTTCACTGACGTTTGGGATGTTTGGTACCAAACATCTCATCATAAAAAACCTGCACTGATTCCAGTGTCAAGATGTATTAGAAATTGCACTCTGAGTACCCTTAGAGGGGTCCCTGAAACCTACTAACCCTTAGTGTTGTCACAGACTGGCCTTAGCCTGCCTGCTACAGCCAGGCAGTATTTTGATTTCATGGGATGATTGCCTGTACATTCAGAGGTTGAGAACAGTGCCTTTCTTGGATGAAGGTGTTCACACCTCTGCCTGGTCAAGAAGAGCCATCAGTGGCGGGGTACCTTTGTAATGCGACCCCCAGCATCTCATGTTAGAAGGAGTAGGCCCTTCTTCCTGTCCTCACCCCCTTTTAGCAGGAGAACAGATGAGAAAAAACAGCTAGAGTAGGAGGTGTGTTCCTCTTTGCCAACAGGTGCTGGAGGCTAGGTGAAATACACTTTTCAGTGCCCACCATCTTGAAGATGGTGTGAGTTATCCAATCAGGGCTAGGCCTATGGCCAACTCCCATAGGGGATGAGCATAATAGAGGGTGTAGACACCCCAGGTAAGGGGCCCTTCGGCCACGACCTGTAACTCACTTGTAAAGCCCCCAAATCTAGTATTTAGGTTGTATCCCCAGAACCAGAAATTCAGTTTCTGATGACCTAAGAAGAGCCAGATACCACAGAGTCGCACCAGCAGAGACTACAGCAAAGATCTACTGACATGGAGCCAGTCCTACTGGCCTATCTGCATTCCTCTGCAATCCTGCACCAGAAGATGTCTCGTCCTGCAGCCTAGCGAGCTCCAAAACCTTGGAAGGACTGCCTGCCTTCAACAAAGATCAAGACCTCCCAGAATCAGCGGAACTGTTCACCGGAAACAAACTTCAAGTTAAGCCCTCTGTGACATGAAGAATCACGAAACCCTGCTCCAAGTTCCACCTCTGCACCCGACAGCTCCGGCCCGAGTCCAAGTGGCCCCTGGTCCCAGTGAGGTTTCCCAGCACTCCAGAGCCCGAGACCATTGTGGGTTGATACCCACGTGACTCGGACTCAACGTCACCTACAGTCTTTGCTCTGAGACCTTCAACCCCAACCCGCTCCGGTTAGCTGTTTCCAAAACCAAAAGACACCCCTGCAGCCGCTGGCCCTATGATCTGAAAACCAAGTCATGAGTGGAGATGAATTTCCCACAGAAGAAAATACAGTATTATACTGGATGATGTGGAAATAGTCCGGACCAAAATATCGAAGGTAAGTTTATTGTTCTTTTAACAATTTATATCAATTATAAACATTTTCTAATTGGAAAATAAATAACTGTATAATTAATAAATATTATAATTGAAAACAGATTTGTGTATATTTTAACTAAAATGAAATTAACAGCAACACTAACAAGACTTTGAGTAAACTGAAGGAATGGCTAGTTTAAAAAAAGATGGACATTGAGCGAATTTCCGCTTGTTGTCTTTTCAAGATCCCTTCTTTTTGTACTTTTTGCCAGATGAATCTTATTGCTCTTATTTTCTTTTTTCTTGATATTGCTATTATGCATACAGTGTATACCTTGCTTTTATTTTTTGAGCTTTTCTCCTTTCCTTGATTTAGAATAAGTGTTTATTGATTCCATTTTACTATGTCTTTGCATTACACCCTATTGTTTTTTCTATATACTGTTTTTAACTTCTGTATGCACTGTTGTACTCTTCTATTTTGTTTGGTTTCAATAAACTTGAACTTAAAAAATAAAAAAAAAAGATGGACAATTAATTGGAAATGTAATCATGTAAACTTTCAAATTAGGTTAGTTTTGGCTTTAAATATATATTTTTTAACATTGTAACACATTCTTTTAGGTTTCTATGTTTGATGTGAGTTTGATGTATACTTGTTATTTTATTATAACATTTCCTCTTTTAACATGTCTGTTCAATTCGTGTATTTAAAAAAGATTTTTTCCAATTTTAAGATATTTTTATGATTTTTGTATTTTTTATCTCTTTCCTAAGCAGTTTACAATGAGTATTTATATTATTTAAGTGTTTCGAATCTGACCAATGTATGTACTTTCCCTAATCTTTTGTTCCAACTTTTTACTTACAAAGTAGGTATAAAATGCAAAATCTGTATTTAACACACCCAAACTCCAATTTATTTGCCTTTTTACGGGCCATATACCCCCAGTAAATTTCAGCAGGTTTGATCAGTTAGAATGTAGCAGGGTACAACTGAGAGGGTGTGATCATTCTGATTCCTGTGCAAACACATTGGAATTTAACCCTGTACTTGCAATCACGACCAATGTGTCTCTAATAATTGCACTGGAATGTGGCAAAACCTTTAATATAGCCTTATAGCCTGCTGTAGTGGGCTATACCGGCTATTAAAGGCCCGCTGAATCGTTAAAGACCCGAGCCGAAGGGTGGGGAAACGGAACAGCGGGACTTTAATAGCCGGTATAGCCCTGCTACGAAGGGCTATAAGGCTATTAGAACATTCTGCCATTAGAGGGCAGAATGTTCTAACAAATTAAACAAAGGGTTCTCGAAGCTCGAGGCGATATAAATCCCCTCGAACTTCGAAAAGCCTTTGTAGAACATTGGAATGTTGCTCTGCGGGCATTTACCGGCCCGTAGAAGCAGGGAGCACTCCATTGTCTGCAATGGAGCTCCCAACATTCCAATGTTCTAATATTGATTACTAGTGTCCTGCCATGTTGTCCCAAGAGGGCACTAGAGCACTAGAACTTTTCATCACTGCTACAGAGTTGAATGAATTAGTACAATATATGTCAATCCTAATAACATTTAAGCTGTGGCTTGCAGTTAAAGACCTGATAGAATGCATTTTGACTTTAAAAGGACATTGATAATTTGAGCAAATTTGAGCAAAATTTTAACTGGAAATTGACTACTTACATTTTTACCCGAATTTAGATTCACAAATTTATACCTAATTTATGTTTTTGCCAGGAGGATGGAGTAAATTACTCCATCCCCATGGCCGAGATATTGGATGTCAAATTTTAAATGACAGCCGAGCATGCGGTCATTTACAATTAAGGCTCCCTGTTTTACATTTTTAACTGATTTTTACTGATTAATACTGACAGAAAACATTAGTTTTCATGTCTGTATTTATTTTTAGATATGGGTAAAACCAGAAATTGGGTGCTTTTTGAGTAATTCTAAATACTGTCTGCCAGGACTGCCAGGCCAATAGATGTGTGGATTGATAGATAAACTGTTTAAAAAAGAATGGAATTTTAGTAAAGAGGCTTTAACAGCAGTAGATATGCACGTTGATGCTGACATTTGCATATTTTCATATAAATGCACTGATTTTATCTTCTGTGGGTGTTCACAGCACTGAAACCTGGCAGACATTCAAGCATGAGTGCATATTTATCGGTTAAATATATATGAAAATATACTAATTTCAGCTTAATTTTTCCACAAAGGCCAAAATAAATATAGGTAAGTTCAGATCAAATTTTCAAAAAATAGATATGGATAAATACAGACAAAAATGGCAAAAAAATAAATACCACAAAATTGTATGCACTATTTATAATTCAGTAACAGGAACTGTGTCGCATTGGTTCCTGCCTATACATTTAGATGTTTGGTGGAGGGCTATGTCAGTATGATGCAGCCCTGCACCAGCAGTTTAATTTTTTTTTCAAAAAGAAAATATCAAAACCGGATTTTCTTTTTGAAAATAAAAAAGTAATGCTCATCTCGCCACAGGAGTCATCATGGTGAGGGGAGCATTATTTGGATTTTACCGTCCATCACCGCCATGGTTTACCAGATGGTGGCCGACAAAATGGCAATATGTCCACACATCCTGATTGGGTTAGTGGAATGTAGCCATTTCTTTGATGGACATTACTCCCTTGGGCTGTCTGAGAGGATTTCCTATGGCTGTGAAGGAGTAGTCTCCGTTGTAGCCAAACCTATGGCCTGCTTACATCTAAGGGCCCGATTACGATACAGTAAGGAATAACTCAGATCATCAATCAGAGCCATTCTTACTGCATCATAATCTCCTGTTTGGAATAATTTCCGAAAGTCCCATGTGATGTAGTCGGTCGGAAATTATTCTAAACAGGATTTCTGAATAGCTTACAACAGGCTTGGAGAGCCAGTCCGCCATTCTGAAGGCCTTCAGCAAACCCCCGACTCAGAAAGGCATTGGGAAACTGTCTTTGGGGGCCCCCAGTAGGGCTCTTATGGGCGCAAGGTTGCTGAATGGTGGCCTAGGGTGCACATATGGTGCCTTTCTGTTGATCCCTGCACCCAGTGGCAGGCACCTTGAGGTGCGTGCCATGGGGTGGAGAGATAAACTGCACCACTGCTCTTTGCTATGAGAGCATGCATTCCACTTGGAATGCATGCTCCAATAGCAAAGTATAGGATTGTGACCGAACAGGGTTCAGTCGCAACCTAATAGCTGGGCTGGAACCGACAACAGAAGGTCGTTTGGTTCCATTTCCAGAGTGATGTCGGACAGACTCTAGTTAAGGAATGTGCTCGATAATAAACACATATAATTAGCTATTCCCACTCCACTCTACATTAACTCAGGGAAGGTGCTGAACACTAAAAATATACAATTTAATATTCCCACTCTAAACCACATTTACTCAAGGAAGATGCTGGACATCAAACATATATAATTAGCTATTCCCAATCCAAACTACATTAATGCAGGGAAGGTGCTAAATACTAAACATATACATTTGAATATTCCCACTCTCAAACTACATTAATTAAGAGAAGTTGCTGGACACCAGCACAATAATATATTAAAACAAAATAAATAATAATTACAGTACATATAACAGTTAAAAACATTAACAAACATTACACATGCATAAATTTAACAATTACATCATATACAAACTTTTTTAATTAAACAATATAAATGTAACAATACACAAATATTAAAAAACTATCATATTTTTAAAAGTACTTTTTAATATGTTACTATAATAAAATAATCATAATAGTGAAAATACCCCAAAAATCTAAAATATATTACTTTTTTCGAAAACGTCAAATTCCAAACTCAAATGACAACATTACTCAAATAAACTATCAACAATATTTAACCCATATACATGTATAATTAAATTATAAACAGAAATAAATGTGTTACCTTCTTATTTAATCAGAGAATCAAATTTAAAAAAAAGAAAATTACAAAAATATAGAAAATTACGAAATATAAAAAATGTAACACTATTTTCCACAAAATGTTCCTTTTAAATATTCCCAAAATCTTATTAAAAAACAAAATCAAGAACACAACCTAACAACAAATTAATAAAAAAAAAAATAGAATTAGGATTTTTTTTAAATATTTCAAATAAAAAAAAAATACAAATAAACAAAGTTTTTATTTATTATAAGTTTTTATTTTAAATTCTAAAATGTAATTATAAATAACAAAGATCTACCATAAGTTTAAGAACAATATATCACAATCATTAAACCATAAAAACCACAATTAAGTATAAATGTTGTTATTAAATAATAATTTCTCTTTATTATCCTAAAATTTTCTACACCAATACAATTCAATAACAGCATTTGTAGAGTTCATCAGCTACCTCAAGCAGAGGTGTCCCGGTGCTTTGCGGTTCACCGAGGTGCTATACTTGGCTGAAGAGCCAAGTCTTTAAGGTCTTTCTTAACTCGAAACCCGGAAACCCGAGCCGTGCCGTGCTGGACCGGGGAGGGAAGGCAGCCATCATCTTACTCGATCTCAGTGCCGCGTTCAACACAGTTAACAATACCACTTTATTACATCGTCTAATGGGTTTGGGTGTGTCGGGCGCGGCACTGGAGTGGCTGTCCTCCTTCCTGGATGAGCGTTTCTTCCAGGTGTTTGAGGATGAGGTAGTCTCTCCTAAACATCCTCTTAGCTGTGGGGTGCCTCAGGGCTCCTCCCTGAGCCCCACACTTTTTAACATTTACACCTTAGGTCCCTGTCTGGAGGCAGTTGCTAAGTGGATGCAACTCTCCTGTCTCAAACTTAACGGAGAGAAGCCGGAGATTATGCTTCTGGGCAACTCCCCGCCTACCCCTTTAGCCTCCATTTGGCCCACCTGCCTCGGTGTCCCCCCTCCCTCTAAACCTCAGATAAAGAGCCTGGGCATCTGGCTCGATAAAGCGCTCGACTTCTCGGTTCAAGCCACCAAAACAGCTGCTACCTGTGTAGGGCTTATGAAGATGCTCCGCAAAGTGCTCCCTCTGCTTCCTCTCCAGGCGAGGAGGGTCATGGTTCAGGCCTTGATCCTCACTCGCCTGGATTATGGAAATGCTTTATATCTAGGAGCCCCGGCAGCAGTGACTAACAGGCTTCAGGTTACACAAAACTGTGCCGCTCGACTACTGTACAACATTCCTCGTTGGCAGTCAGTCACGTATGCCTTAAAAGATCTGCACTGGCTTCCAGTTGCTGCAAGAGTACAGTTTAAGGCCATGTGCATTGTGCACAAATCTTTCCATCGAACTGGCCCTGCCATCCTCTTCCCATTAGTTGTGCCTTATGTCCCCTCCAGAGCCCTTCGCTCCGAATCATTGCACCTAGCGACCACAACAAAAATTAACAAAGCACGGTGGGGGTGGTCGCTCTTTCTCCCATATGGCTGCAAGGCTCTGGAATTCCCTTCCCCTCGCCCTGAGAGGGAACCCAAATAGGATGGCTTTCAGGAAAGCGCTGAAAACACACTTGTACGCAAAAACATGTTAATTTCTTCCGGTAGCCCGCCTTTAGCAATCAGTGTAAGCGCTGCGAGGCCTCTGGGTAGTCTGGCGCTATATAAATATAATTTTTCATTTCATTTCATTTCATGTTCAGACTGAATCAGGTGCATATGGGACAGCTGGGAGTTCCACAATCTGGCCGTCACCACTTTGAAGAACCTACCACCTTTGCGGGACTTAGCATAGCAAGGTACACAGAGCAGGTGCTGGGAGTTAGATCTCAGTGATCGTTTTTGTTGGTATAGGCAGAGCCGATGCTTGAGGTATCATGGGCTTCTATCTTTTAAGGCACGAAAAGCCAGAGTCAGGGCCTTGAACTCTATCCTTTTTACTACAGGTAGCTAGTGAAGTTGTCTTATATGCAGGGAGATGTGGTGCCGAAACTGGACTCGTCAAATTAATCTCGCAGCCGCGTTCTGTACTATCTGCAATCTCTTAATCAGATAGACAGGTAATGACGGGTATAGAAAATTTGCGTAGTCCAGTCGAGATGTCTCTGTGGCATGGACTATGACCCTTCGGCAATCCTCTGGCAATAAATGCAGGAATTTCCTCAGGTTTCTCATCTAACCGAAGCATGAGGCTGATATATGATGGACTTGGGACAAGAAAGAAAGGTCCGTTTCCCATTTGATGCCCAGGTTTTTTGCCATACTTGCTGGAATAGGTGGGGAGCCCATTTCTATTGGCCACCAAAGTCCAGCGGGAGGAGTAAATGCCTGACCAAAGAACAAGACCTCTGTGTTGTCCGCAATAAGCTTTAGGCTATTATTATTCAGCCAACATGAAATGTTCTTTAATCACCTCTTAAATCTAGTAAAAGAATCAGCAGAGTGATCCTTAAAAGAAAACACCAGCTGGGTGTCATCTGCATAGGACACTGTCTTCACTTCCCAGGAATCAATGAGACAGAAAAGAGGTGTCAGATAGTCGTTGAAGAGTGGTGGGCTCAAGGCCGAGCCCTGGGGCACTCCGCATCAAAGTGGCTTAGGTTCTGATTGATAGGGCTGGAGAAAGACCCTTTGAGATCGGTCTTTATGGTAAGACTGAATCCAAGAGAGTACCATCCCCGCAGTCCCAGCAATTTGAGTCTGTCTAATAGGAATGGGTGCCCAACCGTGTCAAATACTGCAGGCAGGTCAAAAAGTACCAACATTGCTGACGCTCCCGCATCCACAGTCATTCTTACTGACTCCGCCACCTCCACCAGCGCCGCCTCTGTACTAAAGCCGAACCGGAAACAGTGTTGTGCAGAATGTCGTGCCCTTCTATGAAAATGGCGAGTTGGCACTGTACCAGCTTTTCCAGCATCTTTGCAGGTGCTGTCAGTTGTGAGATGGGTTGTAGTTGCTAAGCTCCAATGGGTCAACCTTTGGCTCTTTCATAAGGGGCAATAGCAAAGCATGTTACCAGATATCAGGGAAGATGTCAGTGGAAAGCGAGGTATTCCAAATGTGATTCAAAGCAGGGTTAATCAGGTGTGCAGTGTCCTCCACATCTTTGGGGGACACAGATCCTCAGGAGAACCAGACTTGCATTTCCGGATTTCCGCCAGAGATTCCTGCAGGGAAATAGGTAGGAAATCTGAAAGGGTATCCTTAGTATTTAAGATTCCCAGTGATTCTGTTTCAACTGCCTCACCTCTGTCATGAAGGTAGCATAAACCTTCAGAATGTTATCCTCAAAGAAGTCCGCAGTAGCAGCCCATGGTGGGAGTGCTACCGGGCGCTGGCATGGGAGGGGCAGGGTGGGGATAGTAAACCACGGATTACGGCTAAACAGAGGTAAGTAGACATATAAATAAATAAAATAAATGTTGTTGCGTGCGCTGCATCGCATTTGGCGATCCAGCGTGCAGAAAAAAATTCATTTTATTCATTTATATGTTTACTTACCTCTACACTACAGTAGTGTAGTTCCTATATTCCCAATAGGCTCTGCGCATTGGAATAATATACACTGTAGATTTGACATAGGACTGAGGTCAATATGTCTCTATCGAGTGTACTAAACTTAATTGTGTGTGCCAGCTAACTCAGAGGTCACTAGAAACTTTATTGAGTATACAAGAAGGGATTAGTTTCTGACAACTGCATAAACATGACAACTTTGATTCCCCTAAAAGCGGAACAATATCTTCAGAGTTGTGGAAACAATAGATAACTATTTCACTCAGTCAATCGTGCATGCTTCGTTTCCACAGAGTTTGCACAGAAATAGAGAGACGGGTGTTTCAATCAAAAGGATCTTCTTTCAGGATATCAGGAGGGGTACAAGGCAGGGGTGCCCCATCTCACCCCTCTTGTTCGACCTCTATATCGAACCTTTGGCACAAGCATTGAGGCTAGACGAGCAAATTACTCCTTTTAAAATAAAGGAATACTGCTGCCAGCTGGCATTATATGCAGACGATCTACTGGTTTATAAACCCAGTAGAGGTTTTTCCCAGAGTCGAGGAGATAATGGTAGACTATGGTCGATACTCCGGTTATTTAATCAACAATACAAAAACAGAAATAATGTGCTGGGGTGTAGACCAGTGGGAGGAAGCAACAAGCAGCCAGTTCAGGTATTTAGGCATATTAATTACATCTGATCTTAATAATATGGTCAAAATAAATCTGAAAAAGGTGACTAAAGATATTGACCATCTATTTTCGAGATGGCAAAACCTTCCATTAACAATATATGGCCGCGTTAATTTGGTCAAAATGGTCATTTTGCCCAAAATAACCTATCTATTTAACGCGATCCCCTTAACATTCCAGGATAAAATCTTAAGGAAGATCCAGGGGAAGATAGGTAGTTTTATCTGGGCAAATAAGAACGCCCGGATGTCCTGGAAAAAACTGAAAAGAAGACTGATAAAGGGGGGGTTGGCATTCCCGGACATTGGGTGGTATGCTTTTGCTTTCCAGCTAAAAAACGTCCGCACACTTTTAAGTTGTCCAGACAACTCTCATTGGGGGCAGATTTTGAATACAATGTTAGATCAGGAAGGGGGTGGACCTGGTTTTTTATATAAGTTTGGTGCGCCAAGATTTTACAAGAAGGTTCGCCTAAAGGTATTGAAATCGGCCTTGATTCTTTGGAACAGAGTTAAGGGGTATTGGGGTATAAAATATTATTCAGATCTTGCCCCTATATGGGACTCTCCGGGTACTCCGCAATGTCTCCAGGATAGCCTCTCTCTATCAGTCAGGAGAGCGGGAATAACAATCTGGTCAGACCTAATATCATCAGAGGGGGTACATCCTTGGGAGGTGTTGCGGTCTAGGATTGGGGACTCCTTTTCAAAATTTAAATATATTCAACTCTGTTCGTGGTATTCCTCTGAGAAAAATAACACTGGTGGAAACTGGTACATTGAGTTTGCACTTTCGGCCCCAACTCAGAGGAAGAAAGAAGTGTTTTTTTTTGTATAGGAAGCTGATTGAGGCAGAGGAAATTTGAGCTCCACCATTACATCAAGTTTGGAGACATTCTGTCTTAGAGGCATCCTCAGCTGATCTACATAATTTCTCCCTTCAATATTTATATAGATTTGTTAAATCTGCTCCCCTTAAAAAGAATCACTATTATGTTATAAATAGGCTTTACTACACCCCTAAAAAAAAATCGCAAAATTTGTCAACCCACCCCCTGTATGCCCCAGATGTGATACGCCAGAGGCCAATGATATCCATGTTTTTTATGAGTGTCCTAGGATTGGCTCTTTTTGGGCCACCATTGAGAAGACACTGGAGAGTGTCTTCAAGATGAAACTTAGTTTTAATGTTCCAAGGGTCTTCTTTGGTCTGGACATTGATCTCTTAAATGGGCTAAGGGAGACACAGGTGGCTTTATTTTTCACGCTTATTCTAATTGCACGTAGGGAAATCTGTAAAGTCTGGAAGGATGTCACCCCCCCCTACACGAAAAATGGCTTCAATCTGTACTAAGAATAGCACGCTTACAAACCAGCACAGCACACAATAGGAATAGCGCAGTATGGCAACCTTTGATGGAATGGGCCAAGGAAATGAGGCTGGTAAGAAACCCTGAAATTGTCCAATGATTACACCTGGCCCCGGAATAAAGGGGTAGCCGGGTCGGCTCTGGGTACAGCAAGAACTTCAACCCGGGGCGCCCAGGATGGATAGCGGGTTGCGAGTGTTCATTTGTACGTGCCAAGGTGAGATAAGGACAAAAAAAAAACAACAAAAAAAAACAAAACAAAAAAAACAAAAAGGATCTTCTTTCTCATGCAAGAGAGGTGAACTGCTACAATTATTAGACAGAATACGAAGTATAATGCGTACAGCGTAACAGTAATATAAAATAATACTGTAATAGCATTGTCTGTTGCTATGACATATATAAAAATACATACATAAATAACACAGCCTAAAATACTCAACTGGTGCTTCTAAAATACGCCTACCCCAGTGTACCTAACCTAGGCCTAGTACAAGGGAAGAAGTAGGTGCTGTCTTTAGCATAGGTTTAGTTTTCCCAAGAATTGCCAAAGGTTTCTCTAGGTTCTAATCAGCTCGATACCTTTAGAACGAGAGAGGTTGGTATCTCTTTCTCAGGACTCAATTTCCCAACACCCCGCAAGAGGAGTCAGAAACACTGAAGCTGGATTCTCTGCAGGAGGTTGACAGCTTCTGGTCAGTGCGTCAGCCGGAGAGCTGGCTTCCTTTGGCACTTGCTGTAGTGAGCTGCGTCGTGCAAGTAGGTAGTCGAACTGCACCGAAGCACACCGTGCTTTGCCATAGCAAGTTAAGGTATATTTATACCTTGAAGGTGTTTAGGAATGACGGCATTGACGTAAAAGTCGGGCATATGAACGTTATGAATGAACCCCTAAGGAATAGATGTTCATGCATAATAAATGAGTTCTTGAAGAAATCAATATCCAAGCAAGGGGAAGTCCCAAACGGCTTAAGAGTCTGGTTTTCCAAGAAATCGTTGTAACGTAGATGAACGGGTGGAAGTAGCCATGCCTGTATTTGGGTAGTATGGACTATGCCTAAATATGGACTGGATTTCTATACCTATATAAGGGCATGAATTCTTTCGGAATCTAAAATCGAACACAACACCCACTCCATTTTCTTATGTACGACGTTACTAAATTCTAAACATGTTTAACATATCTAAGACATATCTACACATGAAGTGTGAAAACCCACCCGAAATACACAAAAATACATTAAAAAATGGTTGTACACATTATGGATGCATAGGTGCTGTACACATTAAAGCAATGTTTCATTTTAAGCATTTATTCGACATTTGAATGCTATCTGAATGAAACATGAAAATATACATTTATGAAATGGCTCGTAAATACAGAAGAAAAAAGGCCGATGCCATTTCATGTCAGGTTTACATAAAACTGTTTTTTTGAGTCATATATTGTCTCTGGAGGTATTCAAAGAATACTTGTTCTCTATGAATAGTTCTACTTTAAGCAGATTACTTGTGCAAAAAATGAAAAATATAAATTTGGAAAAAAAAAATAATCATAGGAAAAAGTTCTAAAGTTAGACTCTTGTTTTGAAAAATTAAGGTCAAATTCAAAGTTTCTCAGGGCACTTTTTGCCGAACTCAAATGTCAGCGCTGGTGCTTGGAGAAAACATGAAATCTAGATCCGTAAAAAAATCATCTATCATTGTAGGTGATAGTTGGAATACTTCGTCCAGAAGACTAACCGCACAGAGATGTGAAGCATCGCTGTCAGCGTTGTTCGCATTAGCAATGTTCGAATCAGATGTTACCTGCATGCCTGTAGTTTCCTCTCGCACCTCAGCATCAGCATTTTACGTCTGTGAGATCTCAATGAATGCCATCATCAGAATTGTTAGCCGCTGGGGACAACACTGTACATGGGCCGTTACTGGGTCCAGCAAAGTATCAACATCCGTTGGCATAACTGATGGAAGTGTCAGACAGATGTCTAGCACGCATTCTTCTCCGCATAGCAGGCAGCGTAGAACAGGTAAGATGCATCACTTGGCTTTAATTTACCTGTTGACCTGCTGACGCCTCTTTCTTCATTTCACGTCTGCAGCTTGCCCGAGGGAGGACTGGTGCTGGTGTTCCGCTCTCCCCTCGCCGCTGCATGTCACCAGCAGCCGCCGAGTAGGGGAGAGCGAGAGGGCTTCCAAACTACCTTTCCCAGCAGCCCTTGCCCCCAAACCGGAAGTTACATCCCGCAGCAGCGCGCCAGGCGGCGCATTTAAACCAGGCTCCACACCGGTGGAGCGGGGGACACACCACTTGGCTTTGATTTACCTGTTGAGCTGCTGACGCCTCTTTCTTCGTTTCACGTCTGCAGCTTGCCCGAGGGAGGACTGGTGCTGGTGTTCCGCTCTGCCCTCGCCGCTGCATGTCACCAGCAGCCGCCGAGTAGGGGAGAGCGAGAGGGCTTACGAACTACCTTTCCCAGCAGCTCTTGCCCCAAACCGGAAGTTACATCCCGCAGCAGCGCACCAGGCGGCGCATTTAAACCAGGCTCCACACCCGCGTCGCGGGAGCGCCGGGCGAAGCCCCGGCAAAGGGCGGGCCCTCTACGGCCCTCAGAGGCCAGAAGAGGCTGGGCTGGGCCACCCCCCTAACTCCCTTCCTGTACCGACCAAGGTATTTATATATCTATACAAATAGCCTGTTCCTTGCGTCACCCCTGCTGATACCGAGAGGTACATTACTAACGCCATTGAGGAAAAGATACCCGCCAAACACTAACGATACAAAGTATAGATCGGAGCAGCATGAGGAAGGTAACTAAAACCACCAGGATGCCAACCTTGAGATCTAGCACCAAACAGAAGGCGGTTACCCCTCAACCAGTACCCACACTTACAGCGATAGACTTAATGTTAAAACAGACTATTGGGGCAGTATCTACTGCAATAGCAAATACAGAAAGGCGTATGTCCTTACCACCAATCATAATCACCCAACAGGCACAAGATGTAGTAGACATCTTTCAGCAGTCACTATAGATGTAACAGATGATTTAGACATAAGCCCTGGTATTACTTCTTCTTTTGCTGAGCTCCCGTGTGCTCAGGCCCCAATTGAGATCACCGGGGACACAGAGAATACCCAGCCCAATCTAGGTACCGCACCGGGTATAGAGAAAAATAACTCAAGCAATACTGAGATAAAAAGAGCTAGTAAAGCTCATGTACAAACGGAAAAAAGGGGCAAAATAATACATCAAACCATAACTTAGTGGCTCCAATCACCAACTCCTCACCAGGAATACCCTGTTGGGTGGCAAACATGGTAGCCGACCTCAAGGCCGACCTTGAAGACACGATTATTGCCCATATCAAACCATTAATGTAAAAAATTGATAGATTAACATCTTTAATAAATAACAAAGGTGTGGGTCCTACTAGGCAAGAGGGAAACGATGGTACATCAATTAAAGGGGGTGCAAAAGGATGAACTGGTAACAACGCACCAAAAGACAAGGTAGCACCAGTTAAGGAACCTACAACCACTATGCCAAAGAAAGTTATGCAAAGTAATACACCGTTGGTGAAGAAAGCCCCCGTATCCCTGAATCCGAGTGTATCCACTACCACTCCACAGGCCCAATCGAAGCAAGGAAATGGAACCGCTTTAGCCTCTAATGACAAAACTGGCCAAAAACCTAAAGAAAGTATAAGCACAAACACCCCTCTACAAAAAAATCCACCTGAAAAAGCAAGATCGTCCCGTTTTCAGACAATTAATCTGCCGCTGGAAGCTTCGCCCTTTGTGGTTGTACTGACAGGAGTACCACCCCTGAAAGAGGGGAAAAAGGAAACACACCATGAACTAAAAAATAAATGTGTGCAATGGCTAAAGATAAATAGACCCCTACCTCCAAACATCTTTGGGGAAATACTTACAGTCAGAAGAGGGGAATGGATAGGGAGAGGTATAAAAACAATAGCTGGGGACATCATTACAATCAATTTCAGAGACACGGCTGCCGTGAATTATATATGCAATGCACTCCCCAGTGGAACCAACTCACAAATCCACCCCCTACATTTATCATACTTCTACCCGATTATACCCCAAAGACATATGCAAATAAATAGGACAGTGATGAGCAGGGGTCACCAGTCAGCACCTCAGCATAGATTTCACCAATGGCAAATGCCTTGGCAAGGCACTCCAGATTATGACCCTTTTCTATCTCAGTACGCACACTGGAACAGGTTCTGTGCACTGGACGAGGTGGATTGACTCGCTCCCGAGGAAACCAGCACCCCACTATCGAATATAAAATCACATGAGGAAGGGCTCACAGGAGCAGGAATTTACAGACCAACTGCCCCGGAAGATAGTGGGGGTAGGAGGGTTAGTACAAGGAATTCTAAAAAACAGAAAGGGGGAACTAAAATGTCAGATCGAACAGGTCATATGACACCAGTAGACCAAATGAGGTGGAATACGGAAATTATCCATGCACCCCATATTAAGGCGAAAACAATAGGGGAAGACAAGGAAACGCACCCATTAGGGCATTGAAAGGGTCCACCACGGGGGACAACCTGGACAGTCTTCGAATCATATTGTGGAACATCGCAGGACTGGCAACCAAATTTGACTCACAGGAATGGCGGAAGTACATAAAAAATTTCCAAATCATATGCCTGCAAGAGACCTGGGCGGTCGACCCCAACCAGTATAGCATTGAGGGGTACAAATGTTTTTCTGTCCCGGCTGTAAAATCATCATCCGGGAGAGCAATCGGAGGATTAATAATATATGTAGACCTCATCATTCAAGGGACATGGTTTAATTATAATTGGGACTCACATAATATACAAGCAATAGGGTACCGCTCCAAAAAGCTCAATTTCCTTTTAGTAAATTGGTATAATGCGGTAGGTACGATGGGAAAAGGCAACGTCATAAAAGAACTGGACTCTCGTTTAGATAGACAGATTTTATCAAACAAGACACCAAATTGCCCCAGTATAATACTTACGGGGGATTTTAACTGTCACCTTTGTGAGAACTTGAGATTTTTTAACAAGGACTGGTCGCGATGCACAGTATTAAAAGGCCCACATTTTGCACATACCGCAGAGGGATGGGACCTAGAGAAGTTAGCAAATAGGCATAACCTGGCCCATACAATGGACCTGATAGAGCTAGGCAGCAATGGAGACCCCAATCCTACATTTAAGGGCAGAGGCTGCCACTCATACATCGACTTTATCATGGTTTCACCTATAATAAAAAGAAGTACCAGCAGTATGACTATTGATTTAAGCATATTTAGCAATCACAATCCACTGGTCTTGGTACTAAAAGGCATTAACTGCAAGAAACCATCTCATAGAACAGACATTATAGAAAAGGCAGTGAACCAGGGGAGGAGGATCAAGTGGGCCAGGACAGATGGTGACAAATTTTATAAAACATTAATAGCAGAAGGGCAAAATGCTATAGATATATGTCTTGATCCCACTATGGGGGGAGTAATGGTGGTTAGTGCATTTGAAGAAATTGCACGCCACGTAGACGATTTACTTAAGTCGTCCAATGGTAGTAAAACAGCCCTCACACTGCGCTGGTTTGACCAAGACTGTATCAAGGCGCACAAAAATCTCAAACTAAGCCTCAAGTCGCGCCCTAGGGATAACCTTAAAATAATACACTACAGATCAGCATACAAAAAGGCAGTGAAATCCAGTAAAAAATGTTTACAAATGCGGGCGTGGGAGGACCTCAGGGAGGCAGCAGAAAGGGGAGACATGTCTGGGTTCTGGAAAGTCATTAATACACCATGCTTCCAGGATCCAGGCGTGCCAAAAATAACAAATACCCTCTTACCAGAGCAATGGTATACCCATTTCCAAAGCCTTTATAATCACACAGGTCAATTAGCACAGGATGAAGGATTAAGGTCAAACCCAACCATCCGTTTAGATTTTTCCCTGGCAGAAGTAGAATTGGCAATAGCAGGACTAAGTAAAAATAAAGCACCCGGTCCCGATGGTATACCCCCTGATCTTTACCTAAGCAATACAGAGCTATGGGCCCCACTACCGACGAGGGTTTTGAACGAGGCAGTAGTGGCAGGACTGCCTCGTTCATGGTCAACGGCAACCATTGTCCCCATTTATAAAAAAGGGAATCGTGATGACCCACAATGTTACCGTCCCATATCCCTTATAGATGTGACGGCCAAGGTGCTTGGCCGTGTCATTCTATATTGTTTACAGGAATGGGCGGAGGAGAACAAGGTCCTCACAGACATACAATATGGGTTCAGGGAGGGCAGATCTACCATCGACCAATGCCTGAATCTTTACCTTCTGACAGCTAAATATACCATCGCCGCCAAGGGAGCAATATACATGGGGTTCATGGACCTCTCTGCGGCCTTTGATCGTGTAAACAGAGAAAAACTATGGGCCCTATTGTCAAACCAAGGATTGGAACAAAAGCTAGTAGACCTCCTAAAAGCCCTAGATTGGAACACTTCTGCATCAGTGCGATAAAATCAAGAGGGTAGTAGAACTGAACATTTTTTATGCACGAGTGGAGTGAGGCAGGGTTGTATTTTAGCGCCTTTCTTATTTTCTATATATATCAACCTACTGGATAAAGAACTCCTTAAACTGTGTGTGGATTCACCCCAAATGGGACATCGAGCAGTCCCCGTATTACTTTACGCGGACGACGCAGTGTTGTTAGCCAGGACACCGCTGGGGCTCCAGAGGCTGATTAATGGATTTGTGAATTTTATGGCCAAACTTGACTTATCTGCCAACCTGGAAAAATCCTATGTCATGACAGTGGGAGCCAGGGAAAAAAAGGAAGTTCACCTACAAGATCGGGCCACACAAGATAGACCAGGTCAAGTCTTTTTCGTATTTAGGCGTATTGTTTGACGAACATTTGAACTTCAAACCCCTGATGGACAAACACGCGGCAAAATTGGTGGCGTCATCAGGGGCCATAATGGGCTACGGGAGAAGACTTGGCAGATGGTCCCCGGAACAAATCCTAAACCTGTACATATCAATCTGTTGCGCCAAAGTAGTTTATGGAGCAGAAGTTTGGGGCTTCACAAATAAACAACTTCAGCAGATCCAGGTGGAAGAAAACAAATTCTTCTAAAGAATTTTGAAATTGCCCCAGAGCACCTCAGCCTATATCATCCATGAGGAACTAGGGGAGTCCTATATCGAAGATCGAATTAAAATAAGACCACTCCTCGCATGGATAAAAATTTGGACTAATCCTGAAGCGGATCTCACCAGACAAATTCTGAAAGACTGTCTGAAAAGTGATAAAGGAGACCACATCCCATGGCTGAAGTATGTAAAGGACTCTTTTGAGGCAATTGGTTGCAAAAATTTCTACACTGCACCTGAATCTTTAAACAGTCAGAATAAAACAATGACAAAAAAGCTTTTTGCTGAATGGACACTAACGAATAGGGCTGACGCAGAAAGGTGCAAATCTACTGTTTTATCCTACTGTTTATTGACAAAGAAACAAGGAATGGAACCATACCTCACTGTGATGCACAATGCCAAGGACAGATTCTATATGACTCGGTTCAGACTCAACATGTTACACCATCTACTCTCTGTTCCCTCTGGATTCACTTTATCACCAGAAGTGAAGGGTACCTGCAGCTGCGACGGTAGGTCTCCGCAGGATACCCTTCACTTTGTTTTGCTATGCCCCTTTTATTCTGTGCCTAGATGGAAATTTTTAGTGGGGATCCTGAAAGAAACCAAATTAAGACAAGCAAAAGCAGCCCTAAAGTTTCTGCAGGAAGCCTCTGACACTCACACATTGTTTTGTACAGTAAGTTTTATTAGGGTGGCAATGAGGCTAAGGAACACAAGAGATATAACAGAGTAAATTACCCCATAAATAGAGACTTCCTTGGTAAACCCCCCGTCCTTCTTCGCACATACACTGAATTTTAGCTTCTTTTTTAAATCATTTTTAACTGTTTTTATCTATGGAAAATTGTAATTGTTTATGTACTTTTATGGTGTCTTTTTAAGTGCCGAATAAAGTTTTGAAATTGAATTGAATTGGAATACCTCGTCCAGAAGACTAACCGCACATAGATGTGAAGCATCGCTGTCAGCGTTCTTCGCATTAGCAATGTTCGAATCAGATGTTACCTGCATGCCTGTAGTTTCCTCTCGTACCTCAGCATCAGCATTTTACGTCTGTGAGATCTCAATGAATGCCATCATCAGAATTGTTAGCCGCTGGGGACAACACTGTACATGGGCCGTTACTGGGTCCAGCAAAGTATCAACATCCGTTGGCATAACTGATGGAAGTGTCAGACAGATGTCTAGCACGCATTCTTCTCCGCATAGCAGGCAGCGTAGAACAGGTAAGATGCATTCTTGCCAGATTGGTCTAAATGACAGAAACCATGTGGTATTTTATTCTCGTAGACGAGTTAATCCCAAAATTTGGACGATGCGCTCACAACATTTCATCTCCAATAGATCTCTCTCTATGGTCTTGGAGTGGTGCTGGTGATTTGGCTTCCCATATCGTAGCAGTAGGAGCTAAAATAGTATCCCTGCAACGAGTCCCAAAAGGAGGGGCAGTCCGCCAAACAGTGTGCACAAAGTTTGGAAATATTCCGAGGACTGTTTGAAAAGGTGCTAACAGTCCATAACCTACGTTCTTAAATAGATGTACAATACCGCCCGTATCAGACATGTTTAGTTTGTAGTTAAGTGGGCATGTATCTCAGCAGAAGTCCTTGCGACTTGTCGATCATAAGTTTCTCTGGCCGAGGTCAGTGGCACAGTTTTTTCCAAAAAAATGGCTTTCATTCCGCTTAAAGTACCAATTTGTATAGAAGAGATGTTCAGTGAAGGCCATAAAGGCGACTCCCTGCCTGTCTTCGTTTTTGGAAACAATACTTGCATACAGCAAGTGACCCTGGCTGACACAGTTATCAAATATGGTATACCTGGCAACATGCCACAGCAGCTGTGATTGTTCAACATGAGGTAACTTCCATTTGAAAGTTGTCCAAAAATTAGATCAATCACTGCAGCTCGTGAACCTTGCAGGTGGCAGGATAAATTGTTACAGGAACCATCGCAGGTCCCATGCAAGTTTGTTCCCTGACAAAGGAGAGAACCGCTTAGTGCGTTTTCACAGTTTTTACAGCTAAGAAACACTTCATGTCCCACACTCCAACAGCGTGTGTGTATGGTAAATCTTCCATGCTTTATTATAAGCAGCCTATACACTGGCATATATAAAACGTTTATGACGCTTTTTTTTGGTCCTAGCAAGAAAACCCTCAGGTCTGCACCATCTTTAAGTAAAGATAAGTGTTGCTTTGCATCCTTAAGTGTAGATCTTTGTAGCCAATCAAGGCAGAGCTTCCCTACACTGTATGCTGTTACTATTCCAGGATGCTGTCTTTGAACATATCTTGGGTCTGGCCTATTGAATGTGAAACCCTGTGTTTTGTTCAGGAATCTATCTTGACAGTTGTCTGTGTCTATGGGCCAGATCAGCCATTTATTCCAATCTGGATGTGTTCTGTTGTGAAGCAAAATAGTATGTATGTAGACCTCCCCCTCTGAAGTGCTATTTCTATCAGCTGTAGGCGTAGGTATGGACGGAGTGTTCACGTCTTTGATCTTGGCTAGCCCAAGGCAAGACATCTGTTGGACAGTGTCATTCAAAAACATAATTTGCTCAGGGATGATACAGGCTCTAAACATATCTTCTACACCCTATATCTGCCAAACAGTTGTTGTCTCAATGTTGTCTTACCAAAAGTCGAAACCTAATTTAGACAGTTAGGCATAAAAGGCTGCAGAATAAATCTGTTTGGTATTTGTCAACATACTTTTCATTCCTGTTTTGTTTGAATTTTAAAGTAAAATGATTCTGCATTGGATACATTGAATCCTGAAAAGTACGGAAATTTCATAGCAAATGTTTTTGAGCTACCCTTTGGTGGCGTAGGACAATGTTCCCATTGGTTATACATTAATACTCTTCTAGAGATTGTTGATTTGTGCAAGAAATTATGACCATAGTGGTTATAACAATACATTTGTTCATAGTCAGATGAACCTTCTAAATATTCATGATTTGTGAATACTGCAGACATTTCTCGAAGTCCCAATCCTCTGAAAAGGAACTAGATGAAACAAAGTCACTTAATGAAATCTTGAATAAGTGTGGAATCTTCAACAGCTCCGATGGACCAAAAATGTCATAATCCGTTTTGTCCTACGCTATACCATTTGGTATAGGAACGGCTGTGATGTTCACTGATGACAAGTCTCTTTGTTCACGATGGGATGATTTGTGTGGCTTGAGGAGTAAGTTGATGTTCTTACTTTTAAAAAAAATTTTTTAAATTTATTTTCAAACAAAGAAAGAAGAAACAAAACAAACATTACATCCCCCTTCAACAAAAATCACATTTAGCACATGACAAATACTCAAATGTAGAGCAAAACTCAAATTCTGCAGTGGTTCCATACTTCTGATAAGTGAACAATACCAAAATAAACATTCATGCTATGAAAGAAAAACAAAAAGAAAGGAAAAATCATATCCTTGCACGTGTTCCGGTCCTGAGTTAAAAAGTCATGTTGGGATAGAGCATTATCTTCTAATCAACATTACAGCCACCCCCATCCTCCCTGCACCATTACTCTGCAGCTACCACCCTACTCAGGAAAAATAGATGCAGTGGCTCCCAAATGTCTCTTGGTCTCAAGATTGTCGGTTGTTCTTCCGCATACATTTCCAAGTCTTCCCTTTGCAGTAGACCAAGTCCTTTAACCAATGTTCAACTTTCGGACTGAACCTGCCCCCCCATGTAATTGCCACCGGTCGCGCAGCCCTCAGTAAGGCCAGTCTCACAAATCTCCCACTCACTCCTCAGATACCTGGCACACAGCAAAGCATACAGACTAGCGGAGTACACTGAAGCTCAGCAGTCACCATAGTCTTTAAATCTCTCACCAGCGCTTCCCAGAATTCATACACCTTTCTGCATCCCCAAGCGTGATGCAAAAAATCAGCATTCCCCTGCCCACAACGCACACAGCTATCAGATTCACACAGCCCAAACCTTTGCAATTGTGCAGGAGTGTAATATACCTGATGTATATATTTAAAATGGATAATGCATAGATTTCCATTCATACTAAGAGTCCCTGTCAATTCACATACCTATTTCCAATCCTCCTCCAAGACCGAGTCAGATAGACAGGCATTCCATATTTCCCAACTTCTGTCCGGTTCATTCATACTTTTCTCTTTAATCATCGTTTGGATATCAACTTCTTGTTAATGGGGGTGGTGAGAGCAAACTCACCGCCTGCCAGGCAGCCACAGTACTATCTACTGCATTTATTTCAGTTTTTGGGGTCCCTCGCACCCGGTGGGTAAGTATGCTATGTAACGGGACCAGAGAAACATCCCCTCCTCTACCGCAACATTCGGGATATATGCATGCGGTCTCTGCCAGAAAAATACATATTGAGCCTGCGCACTCAAATAATAAGCATAAAAGTTCGGGGCTCCGAATCCCCCCTATCGTACCCATTGGTGAGAGTCGACCATTTCACACAAGCGTTTTTGCCGCCCCACACTAACCGCAACAAGATCTTACGGATATTATGGAAAAATCCCGTTGTTAGTACCACCGTGATGTTAAGAAAGAGATAGAGGAACCTTGGCATGACCATCATCTTGATAAGCGCGATGTGATCCGCTAACGACAGAGGCAGCGAAATTCATATATCCGCCTGCTTCTCCAGCCTGGTGTATGCTCTCCTATAGTTCTCCCGAACCACCGTGCTTGGATCCCTGTGGATCCATACCCCAAGGTATTTCACTGGGTCCAAAGACCATACTAGCGGGAATTCCATATCCGGTTGTATAGTGGACTCCGTCAGAGGAATAATAATGGATTTATCCCAATTGACACATAGGCCTGACAGGTGACCAAATCTAACGCACTCCCGAAGCAACTGTGCCAGGTATCTGGAAGATTCACGTACAAAAAGTACCATATCATCTGCATATAACAAAATGGCTACTGGACGGTAGTTAAAATTGAGTGCCGTCTCCCTATGCCTCTGCCTGACTACACACGCCAATGGTTCCAGTATGATTGCAAACAATAGTGGGGATAGCGAATAACCTTGGCGTGTGTCCCTCTCTATATTAAACGGTTCAGAAGTCAGCCCTCCAATGCGCACTCTGACTGTTGGGTCCGCGTAGAGCACCGCTATCCATTTCAGGAACAAGGGTGCGAATCCCATCTGCCGCAGTACAAAGAGCATATACTTCCATTCCGCCAAGTCGAAAGCTGTGGCAGCATCTACCAAAACGGCCGCAGCTGACATGCTCTACTCGAGGACGGGAAACATGGGAAAAATAGTACGTAGATTATGCCATGTGGATCTCTCAGGTATAAAGTCCGACTGATCAGGCAACACTAAGCACGACATCAGAGGCTGCAACCTGATAGCTAAGATTTTAGCCAATAGTTTAGCATCAATATTGATCAGGGATAACGGGCGATAGGAGTCACACCTGTCCGCCGGCTTGTCTTTTTTAGGCAATGTTATTATCAATGCTTGACGCAGCGTCAGTGGCAGTTTCCCGGAGTCATGCGTCTCTGCGTACATCTCCAATAGATACGGGCGAGTAGGTCTGCATATTTCTTCTAGAATTCTAACATGAGGCCATCCGGCCCAGGGGCTTTGCCATTGGATAATGCTGAGATTGCTGCCTTGATTTTCTGCTCGTCAATAGGCATACATAAATACTCTCAATGCTCGTCCGATAGCCAAGCACACGCCACATTTTCCAGATATTCCTCTAATTCTGTCTCCGACGCACCTCCCTTAGAAGTGTATCAATCCGAATAAAATTCTCGGAATTGCTCTGTGATGGCAGTTGGGTGATGATGTTCCCCCCCGCGTACATCTGAGATCATATCGATATGTGGCTGCTCCATGCGATCTTTAATCTTAAACGCAAGTGTACGCCCAGGCCTTCCTCCTTCTCCGTAACGCCAGGCCGTGTATCTGCACAACAGGTATTTTATCTCCGTTTCCACCAGTGTCATAGTCTTTAAGCAATGCATGTATGCGGACCAGCATGTCTGTCTCAGGCGCTGCAGCATACCTGCACTTCAGTTCCCGCAAGGTATCCTCAGTATTTTGTAGCTGCATCCGTATGTCCTTCAATATACCCACTGCAGTACCACTACATAGCCCCCTAATCGTAACCTTAAAAGCCTCCCACAGTGGTGAGGCCTCTCTTCACTTGTGCCCTTGTTAATTGTGAAGTATTGTTCAATAGCTTCCCTCACTGTATTCTCATATATCGGGTCGAGAAGTGCCTTGGATCGCAGTCGCCACGTGAAGGAACGATGCAGGGCTGTTGGGACGTCTATATGTAGCTGCACCGGATTGTGATCCGACAATGTACGAGGCAAATGCACCACCTCCCGCACCCAATCCATGGCGTCACCACCCAGCAGCCAGTAGTCTAACTGTGACCAGCTATTATGCGAAGGTGTCGCATGCATCCCATCTTTCACTAGGGGGTTCCTCACTCGCCACACATCACTCAATCCAAATTCCTCCAGGGCACAGGCAACACTTCTGGCGACCCTAGGGGTGCGATGAGTAATGGGATTGGACTTATCCAGATCGGGGTTTAAATACGTGTTCAGGTCTCCCCCCCACAATAAGGTAACCGCTGGCCAATCTCTTAAAACCCCACACATTCGGGAGAAACAGACTGGATCATCCAGAATGGGTCAGTGCATGTTGATGATGGTAACCAACGAGCTCCCCAGTATTCCCTGCACCATGGTACACCTGCCCTCCTCGTCCACATATGAACGGGCTGGCTGAAAAGCTGCACCTCTTTTAACCAGAATAAGTGTACCTCTTGGATATGATGAGAATGACGCTGCCAACTTAAAGCCCGCCCTTCTCCCCGCTATACTCTGTTCGGTGTGTTTTGTCAAATGCGTTTCCTGCAGCAGGGCTATATGTACTGAATGGCGATTCAAATAGGCCAGTACCTGTCTCACTTTTTTGTGGGAGTTGAGGCCCCTGACATTCCAGGTCAGCAACCAAAATCTAGCCCCCATCACAACTTCTGGCATCACCTATCTGATCCAGTTGCAGTACAATCGGTCTCGAGGGAGTGTCGACAAAACTACACTCAGCTACACCCTCACGTACCTCAGCTCTCATTCCAATCGACTTCAGTGCATTAGATGTGAAAAAAAATACAACACATATCCCACACTTCCCTCCCTCCACCCTCCTCCCACTCCAAACTCCCAATTAGTTTGAGAATAAGTTCTACCCCCCACCCACACATCAATCCCTTTAATCATTCAACGCAACATTTGGGGAACATCCGCTAGGGAAAGAGGATCGGCAACGAATACTTGCCCCAGAGTGTGGTCGCCACATTAGAACCATTCCTACCATCTGTGCATATGAACAAAATATGTGACCAGTGTCTAATATAATGATCAATGCCAAATGTCTATAACCCCATGTAACATAAACACTTGTTTGAGGAATGTATCACCCGCCTACCACCCGCTCAGCGCACAATACCAAATCAGCTTTTGTTTGCAATTATTACCAACAAAGAACCAGAGATAACAGGCCGCACACGCCCAGGAGATCAAATACAACAGCTCCAGCATTAGTCCGTGTCCTCCAGGCCCGATGCCCCTGATTTGCTGTCCATTGCGCCCTGCCGAGGTCTAGATTTACAAATATGCTTTGTGAATTTCAGGGCTGACTTTGCGTCCGTGAAGAAGTGTGCTTGCTCCTCATGCTTTATCTTCAGTTTGGTCGGGTATAACATTGTATAAGGCACCGAAGCAGCTTGCAATATTTTCTTCGCTGGCACGAACTCCCTCCTGGCCGCCTGTACCACTGGGGTGTAGTCTGGGAAAAAGGACAGTGTGTCTCCCTTATAAACAACCTGGGCCTTAACCCTAGCCGCCCTCAGGATAGCGTCTCTGTCAGCATAGTTCAGGAGGCACGCAATTATTGGGCGAGGTGGCACACCAGATTTAGGTCTGGGCCCCAGTGAATGGTGTGCCCTCTCCACTTTCATTACTGTGGATAGCACGGAACCAAACAGATCACACAGTAACCCATCTATAAATTTCTCCATTGTGGAAATGGCGGTGGATTCCGGCAGGCCAATAATGCGAAGGTTATTGAGCCTCGAGCACGCTTCCAAGTCCTCATTCTTTTCCCGTATGACTTCCAGTATCTTCTCCATCTGTAAAATTTGTGTCCGCGATTCAGCTTGTGAGTCCTGCGTGGCAGACAGTGTGTTTTCCAGTACATCCAACCTGTGCTCGTGTTTATCCGCTTTCTTCTTTACAATATCCAGCCCGGTCGCGAGTGCCTCTATTTTGCTATCTATTGACTTCATGCCAGCACGCAGCTCCAACAAGATGGTTCTGGTGTCATCTTCCACGTCTTCCACCGGCCACGGGGCACCCTATGACCCAGCCTGTTCGCCCATCGCTTCTGTGGGGTGCGTGCTGTGTTTGTTATCGAATTGTAGTTTGGTTTGTTTAGGGTCTGATTTTCCCATATAGTTAATGATAGCATTGAGTCGCTGTGCAAAAACCAGCCCGGTGTCCTGCACACGCTCAATCTCAACAGACCACACCATTGTGAGGCCCGTCAGTGCCGCCCTCTCCCAGCACTTTTACAGCGACTACAATCCGGGGGGTACACCACCATCAGTGTCCATATACTATAATCGGCAGTGCAACACTCCCCCTGCACGACAAGCAAATCCGGAATGGCACCACAACCCTGGGCAGATCAATTGCAGAATCCAGGCCAATCAGACCAGTGTTCACTGTTGCCATGCCTCAGGGCAGTCACATGCAGCTCCACCCTGCAGCATGTGACTGTTCAGCCCAAGCAACGATCCCACAGGAGTCTTACAGGGCACAATGAAACACTTAGAACAACTAGGGTGGTGCTGCAACCCACCCTTCAGTAGCTCAGGCCCCCCCGCAGCACTCCGTGTCCGCTGATCCAACAACACATGCCAGGCGGTACACCAAAGCCCCCCGGGCAGCCCCCCCTCACCACTGAGCAGCAGGTCCTCACTCCCTCAGTGAACACCGCAAGAATCACCATGCCACCTTGCCCCCGAGTGCCGAGCAGCCTCGACCCCGCCAGGCACCACCACGCTGATCTGCTGGGGCACCCAGGCAGGGCCGCACCGCCCGATTAACTCCAGGCCCAGCTCACGCTAGCACCCCACTTACTGCGCCATCTGCAAGCCGCTACTCGCTCCACGCTCCTTTGCCGGCCCGTCTGCTCCTCCGGGGCCAACCTCGCTCACAATCCAGTAGCGGCTTCAGATGATCAAGCCGTTCTTGTCCTCTCCGCTTCCACAGCAATACCGAGTGCTGCGGTAGCACTCAGGGGCCCACACTCCTCCATGGTTAATTCCGTCAATGCCGGCCAGCCATCCGCCATGGTCTCAGCTCTGACCAGTTCAGTCCTCCACAAGCAGCCTCAGATTCCTTGTGTCGCTGATCTTTCCGGTGCTGCAGCCACAAACCGCACTCCACACCGCAGTGGGCCAGCTCCGCAGGCAGCAGCCAATCCCTGTCACTTCCTTCACCACACCGGCTGAGGACTCGAAGCTCAGATGTCCCCCATCTACAGCGCTCCGTCAGCACCGCACAGAGCTGAGTCCCGCATTCTCTGGCCCTCAGTTATGCCTCACTGCAGTCGCAACTCAGGCCAGCGCCATCTTCCCTCTGGCCTCGTCCGTACAATATCGCTGTTTTTGGCAATTATCCGGCAGTTCCGGACGTGAAAACCTCACCGCTGCTTGCCTCCGTTTCGAAGAAATCGTCCCATGAGGGTTCGGTATTTCACAGATAGTCCTGACGGATGGTATAAGTCGGATTGGGAATCCGGCTGATGGAGCTCCCTCAGGAGGCAGCCATTCCACCTCGCGCGGAAGCCATGCACCCCAAGTTGATGTTCTTGCTTGCTGTGTCCATTTTGACATGTCTTCCATTTATCAGCATACCCAGAGTTATCAACAGGGTCAACTAAGTTGAAGAAAATTACACCCAACACAATCCAAAGTTCAATCCATGGTGAAACCAGAGAAGTCTTTTCCAGGCTATGAAAAAAGTCAGTTACCTGTTCTTTGAAAGTTCTTTTTGCTGGCGTCGTTTCAGGTTTGCTGGGATCCTCAGAAAACGTATCAAAGTTAACGAAATAGCCAGAGGCAGTTCTGTCATTTGTTGGGATTGCATCAGGATTCGTTGAAATCGCTAGAATCACTAGATCACTTGTTACTTCATTGTAGACAGGTGCTACTTCGTTGTAGACAGGTGTTTCAACGAGGAACTGTTATTTGGGTCTCAAGAGCTACAAGCTCCATAGATTTGTTGCATAGTCCTTCTCTTCGCACTGCAGATTCTTCAAAGGTGATGAGTCTCTCAGTTTGAACCTCTTGGATAGTAACCAGAGGAGTGCGTCTGTTACTTGGTTGGAGTCCACTTGGCCTCCTGCTTAGTATCGGCCACATAGTCTGGTTTAATCAGGTCGATGAACAAAACCTGTTCTCTTTTTTACCAGCAAGAGGCGGCAGTAAAACTGTTCTTGCTGGGGCAGTCAGTTTTTCCCCAGTGGTGGTTGGCTTCAGGAACATGTTGCTTTGTTTTGTTCTTAGTTCATTTAAATCCTGCAAAGCAGCAAAACAATCTTTGATATCGAATTTCTTTTGGTCCACCACTGATGTCTGACAATCAAGGTCCGCAACCAACATTCTTGTCCTAAAAAGGACCTTATATGGAGTGATACCCCCTAGAGACCTTCTTGGCAAGTTGTTAAGACTACGTTGGACACTTATTAAATGTTTGACCCACCCGTCACCCGAACCTATTACCCTAGCTGTTATAGATTACTTTATGTCCCGTTTTTTTCTCTCCATAACCAAATTTCCCTCAGGATGAAATGGACTAGAATACCGCAATGCAACGGCCAAACAGGCCAGGGCCTCCTTGTAAGCTTGAGAGCTAAACGCAGAACCCTGGTCAGAATGTAGCGTGCCGATTGCGTTTGTGCCAATAAAGACTCGCAAATCTTTTATAACCGTTCGAGCGTCAGCCAGGCGCTGAGGCCACATCCAAATGAACCTTGTACACAAATCCACTGAGACCATGATATATTTATAGTTGCCATATCTTTGTAAGGGACTGCATTGGTCCAGGTAAATGCAAGCTAATGGTTTACCTGAAATTAACAGGGGCGTCTGTGCAGGACGTTTCACAGTAGACACTTTCATCTTTTTGCATATTTCACAATCCAAAACGTAGTTTCTGGATTGTTTCCTCATACATGGCCACCAATATCTCTGTTTTAATAATGATACCTTGGCGGAAACACCTGCATGTGCAGAGGCGATCCCTTTATGTGCTGCTAGGATTAGTCCTAATCTATGTTCCATGTTTGGAATTACCCTATCCCCCACTCCAGGGACTCGAGCAAATGGACCATTGTTCGCATCAGTTATGTATGAGAATTTGAGTGGAAACCCTTTAGGTAATGTTTTACCACTGTCTTTGCTTGAAGCATTGACAGCCAGCATTATATCACTGTCTATTTTTGTTTTTGCAACAACATAACGGTGAGGTAGGACCAAGGGGAATATTTATAGACCGAGCTCTGTGTACAACCCCAATACTGACATAACAACAACAAAAATACCAGAGGGTCTCAAAAGGAAAAGGTATGTGTGAAACAACTTTCAACAAAAACAAAACAAGACTGCAGTGAGCCTAAGACAGAAAGGTTTCTATGACAGCCAAATGGATGGTCAAAGATTCCCATCAGTCACCACTCGGAACCGCCCTTCATCATTTGGGTTTCTTCCAGTGCCATCTACCCAAGCAAGTCAATCTCAAACAGGAAATAATCAAGATATAAATTGACTTCCTCAGTTGAGAAAACCGATAGTATGGTGTGCCACTCCTTCAATTGGATGAGTGGAAAGTGTAGGGCAACTGATGCAGTGCAGTGATAAAGGTGAATAAATAATAATACAAAAAAAACAAGATGTGTGTTAAAATTTGGATGAGGGAGTACAGAACAAACTTTATTCAGGTGATACTCACTCCACCAAAGTTAAAAGAGTTTTCATAAGGACAGTTTGGAAATATATACTGCCTATAGATGGAACCAGGTCTACATGTTTCAGCAAATAGGGGACAGTTGTGTCCTTGCTTTCTTCAGGACCTTACAATATAGCTAAACTGCTACTGCAAAATAATAATATGTGTAAAAATTAGTGACGAGAAAATATTACAAAAACAAGTGCAACTGTCACCTGGGGCATCTAGGTGACAGGGCCTTGTCTCCTTCTTTAAAAGTTGTGTCGTTCACATAACTTGCAAGACATAAAAGCCTCACCCCACCTGGCAGCGGCTCAGGGAAAGAGTGAAGCACCGCTCTATCCGTCGGTACTTCGGCGCCGGCGTCTAAGCCGACTGGGGAGGTGACCTAGAATTGACTGTAAGTTTTTCAGCGTTTTTGGAGGTTGGAGCAGCGCACCCTTTTCTAAAAAGTTGCCTGCTAGGCTTCGGCCCTCACTTGATAATTCATATCCTAGAAAAAGGACGTTGAGATGGGCAAGTCTTGATTTCTTAAAATTTAATTTGTACCCCCTCAGAGGCGAACCCTTATATAATGGTGTTTACCCTGTTCAAGTGCCTGTCCAAGTCATTGTCTGTCAGATATATATCATCGACATATGACAATGCCTCCTCATCATAAGTTTGTAGTAACTCTGGTACCCTTGCTGAAAATAACCCAGGACTATTCTTGAATCCTTGAGGGAGACGGCAGAAGTGAAACTGTGTCCCCATAATTGAGAAAGGGATCAAACACCTATTTTCTGGTGCAATGCTTTGACAAAAGAAACCATTCAAAATATCTAATGTGGTTTTATATTTTTTATGCACAATGTTATTCATTAATGCTATACCGTGTGCATTTTGCACTGCAAATGTTTTGCAACAAGAGTTTAGATGTCTGTAATCCAATACTAGACGATATGTATTGTCTGGTTTGGAGACAGGAAACAAAGGATTGTTCATTGATGAGGTGCATGTTTCAATCACCCCCTGGTATTCAAGTTGATCTAAGATCTCCCTAACCTGTTTTTTAGCTTCTTGCTTAACTGGGTACTGCCTCTGTGCGGTTGGTTGATTTTTTAATTGGATTTTATAGTGAGGTGAATCCTCATCCCATCCTACATGACTTTTGTATAATGCTGGAGCTTGTGCCGCTGCCCTTTTCCTGCCATAAGTGTATTTTAAATGAATTGGAATATGGTTGCAGGAGGCTGGCATAATAATGTCCTTGCCATGTGGGCACTCCCTGACACATTCTGGTGGCAAGTCTTGTTCAGCAAGAAGAATGTCATAACCCTTAGAAAGTCGCTCCCAAAAGAGTGCTTTCACTTTTTGTGGTATGTCTCCCTCCATCAGGAGTGTTATTTCATATAACTTATATGGAGAACTAACCCTGGTGTCTGCAGTTTCAACTTGGATGTATTCATTCAAGTCCACTCTCTCCAAAAGATCCTTCACGTTCTGGCGAGCTATTGTGACTTCTGCTGCGCTGTACAACATTGTCTGAGCCCATTCTCCATACATGAGTTGTGTCCTCCGCATGTCTGATTTTTAGACCTGCTACCTTCTTTTTGGTAAATTGAGTTTTATTGTTTTTCTGAAGGTGTTGATCGTCTTTGGACTTCACGCGTTCTTCTTTGTTTTCTGACCGTACTCTTCTTTTTTTATTTCTGTGACGAAGTCTGAAAGGTACAAGAGGAACGTGTATCAGTCTCTTGATATCTATCAGGTTTTCTCAATTATCCCTATTCCTGAGGTTATTCCTCCTTTCAGAGGGCACCTTTTGAGGAGACCTACCTCTGGAATGAGTACGCTTTTCTTTAGAAGTTTGTTTGCTATTTTCCCCACTTCTTTTTTTAAGGAGTAGGAGCTCTTTTAATAAAGACTTTTAACTGTATAATTCTGTTAAGTTTTGTAGGTTACTAAGTAAGTCCTCGTCCGACATTGATTCAATGTCAGGGTCAGGTGTGTAGCCGGCTAGAGCTGACCATGTTGCTCTTGGTCTACCTAGTGGACCGAGCCTGGTAATGTGATTTAAATGTTTTAGGGCGCCTTTAAACCAGAGCTCATGCTCCTGGTATGTGAGTGGAATTTCAATATCCTTGAAAGGAATGTATTCCTCTGGTGGATCATCTTCTTTGTAGAAGTGAAACGGGTGTTACTGGATTCGCTTCTGGGAAGACTATCCATGAATAGAATACCTCTGTCTGGTGATATTCATGTGCCTCTATAACAAAAACTGCCCTACCACCTCTTGATGTTGGGCCATGTTTTATAAGTTTTATAAGTTTTATAGTGATGGTTTTCCTTAAATTTTGAGGAATGACTACAGCCTTCTCATCGGTTTCTTGGAAACCTTTGAAGTTAAAAGCTGCATTGGCGTTTTCTCCTGTAGCTTCACGCGCAACGGGATTATCTTCGTCGGCCCTTTTGTTGACTGAAAGTTTGCAGAGCAAGTTTCAAGGGAACAAAGATAAGGTGCACAATATTTTGGAACACTGTATCCTTCAGCGTTAAACAAACCAAAACTAATACATAGGATTTTTTGTCCTACTCAGCTATGGCGGATATTATCCTTTACCCACTCCAGACTTCTGTTGGAGTATTATGAGTAAAGGGTCGCTGTGAAAAGCACGACTGAGTTACTTCACTATCTAGCATTAAATTAGTGCCTTACCAAACCATTAGGCGCCATGTAATGTAGTTCCTATATTCCCAATAGGCTCTGCACATTGTAATAATATACACTATAGATTTGACATAGGACTGAGGTCAATATGTCTCTATCAAGTATACAAAACGTAATTGTGTGTGCCAGCTAACTCAGAGGTCACTAGAAACTTTCTGGAGTAAATTAGAAGGGATTAGTCTCTGACAACCGCATAAACATGACACCTTTGTTTCCCCTATAAACAGAACAATATCTTCAGAGTCATGGAAATAATAGATAACTATTTCACTGAGTCAATCGTGCATGCTTAGTTTCTAGAGACCTTGCACAGAAATAGAGAGACTGGTGTTTCAATAATAAGGGTTTATTGAGCAGTCTTCTTTCTCATGCAAGAGAGGTGAACTGCTACAATGGTTAGACAGAATGTGACGTATAATGCATACAGCGTAAACAGTAATATAAAATAATACTGCAAAAGCATTGCTGTTGCTATGACATATATAAAAATACATACATAAATAACACAGGTTAAAATACTCAACTGGTGCTTCTAAAATACGCCTTCCCCTGTGTACCTAACCTAGGTCTAGTACGAGGGAAGAAGTAGGTGTTGTCTTTAGCATAAGTTTAGTTTTGCCAAGAATTGCCAAAGGTTTCTCCAGGTTCTAATTAGCTCCATACCTTTGGAATAAGAGAGGTTGGTATCTCTTTCTCGGGACTCGAATTCCCAAAACCCCGCAAGGGGAGTCAGAAATACTGGAGCTGGATTCTCGTCAGGAAGATGACAGCTTATGGTCAGTGCATCAGCTGGAGAGTTGGCTTCCTTCGGCACTTGCTGTAGCGAGCTGCATCGTGCAAATAGGTAGTCGAACTGCACCGAACCACACCGTGCTTTGCCATAGCAAGTGAAGGTATATTTATACCTTGAAGGTGTTTAGAAATGCCAGCATTGACGTAAAAGTCGGGCATAGGAACGTCATGAATGAACCCCTAAGGAATAGATGTTCATGCATAATAAATGAGTTCTTGGAGAAACCAATATCCAAGAAAGGGGAAGTCCCTAACAGCTTAAGAGTCTGGTTTTCCAAGAAATCGTTGTGACGTAGATGAACGGATGGAAGTAGCCATGCCTGTATTTGGGTAGCATGGACTGTGCCTAAATAAGGACAGGATTTCTATGCCTATATAAGGGCAATGCAAATTGTACCTATATAAGGGCATGAATCGGGAAATTCATTCAGAATCTAAAATCGAACACAACAGTACCATGGGTACCCCCCAGTGCACAGCCACCTCCCCACAACACATGGGGGGCCTGCAACAGGTCCCCAAAACCAATTCCCGTCAGCCTTTCAATGGCGGTTTTCCCACCACAGAAAGACTGGCTACGGCCAGCATCCTAATCTGGTGGACGGTGCCTGCTAGGCACCGCCACCATTTTACTGATGCTGACCGCTCTGCCAGGCAATCGTAACGATTACCTGTGGTGGATCCGTTGTGGTCAGTCTTTGGTCCTGCCACAGTCACAGTCAGATAACCCCGTCATCACAATGTGGCGGGGGGATAATTGCTTTCCGATGACGAAAGGCCCACCACCACACTGCTGGCAGTGGCGGGCCTACGGCCATTACAATGACCCCCATAGTTAGCTGAGAGGCATGGATACAGCTGGATTCATGTATGTGGAGATTAAAATCTCCTAGGGCCGTAAAGTTGGCATATTGCAATGATCTCTAAGCAATGAGCTTGCACAGGTCTAGGGTAAAACTGTGTGGGAAGTCAGGTGGTCGATATATCGATAATCCAGCAAAGGAGAAAGTAAGTGAGATATTTATACAGAAATTCAGGCCATGTAGTACCCATGTTTCTCAGTTCTGTTGTAGAGATCTCCCATGATTCCTTCACAGTGATGGCCACCCGACCCCCTCTTTTATCACCATCCCTATTGGCACAGATAATTCTGAATCCAGGGGGGATAACCAGGGTCAGGGCCGGTTTAGATTCCTCTTTCAGCCATGTTTCTGTCAGAAACATCACATCCCATTAATTATCAGACAACAATAGCCAGATATCGTCTGCAATTAACCAGACAGGCTCTTATCCTATCTTCCTACATCCTCTGTACAGAGGGAGTGAGGCTCTTGTCCTTGTTTCGAGTAATCCCCTCCAGTGCCCCTAATGCAAAAATACACCCTTTGCAATAGTGTGGGATTTCAGCACTCAAAAGGTTAAGACCTTGGCCAGCTAAACATAGGTTCCCCATTATGGCCAGGTGGGAGTCACGCAGCCAAGTAATGAGCTTACTGCTACCAAAATGAGCAGGTGGCTGGCTCTGGCCATGATCTGGATACAGACGGAGGCAGACGGGCTTTACTTTTGTGCACCTTCGGCGTACATGTTGCGCACCTGCTGCGCGTCATCGGTGCGGTGTCCATTAAATAGGCTCCAGGGGTGCTAGACAGCTAAGCTAATCCGCTCACCCCACCAAAATGGTGCCTAAAAGTATCCCAGCTGAGCGGAGGAAAACTGGCGCTCCGCTCGGTGTGCAAGAAGCAAATGGAACAACCCTACAAGGTTAAAAACAGATTGAGAGTTTTAAAAGGATTCGGTAAGCAGTAGTTATTAAAACTATCAAAATAACATGGAAAGTACAGTGATTAGAACAGCATAAAATACACCCTGCAACACACAGTGATGAACTTCCCCTAGTACTTGCCCTCCAAAAAGAGCCCAACAAACTCAGTATCACTTCACCATAGTGCTTGCTAGCAGGCTCTCTGCGTCAGTGGTGTGGTCTCCATTATATAGGCACCAGGAGAGCCAGACAGCTAAGCTAGTTCGCTCATCCTTTCAAAATGGCGCCTAAAGGTAACCCAGCCAAGCGGAGGAAAAATAGCACTCCGCTCGGTGTGCAACAAGCAAGTGGAACAAGCCTACAGGGTTAAAAACGGATTGAGAGTTTCAAAAGGATTCGGTAACAGTAGTTATTCAAAAAAGATCAATATAGAGTGCAAGATACAGTGATCAAAACAGCATAAAATACACCCTGCAACACGCAGAGGTGAACTTCCCCTAGTACTTGCCCTCCAAAAAGAGCCCTACAAACTCAGTAACCCTTCACCACAATGCTTGCTAACAGCCACTCCCATCCTTAGCCCCTATAAACACAACATCCCTTAATAAGAATAAATGTAATAAATGTATTTAATTTTTGTAAATATTTGAAATTTTTATATACCTATTTATTAACACTCCCCATTCTTATGACCTATAATCCCAACATCGCACTCCTAAAAATAATTTAAAGAAATATATATTTTTTTTAATTTTTCAAATTTGTATATACATCTTTTAAAATACTTCTCACCCTTATCCCCTATAAACCCACAATCCAGCTACTAAAAATATATAGTTTTAAAAACACATACATTTTTACATACTTTAAATGTGTATATCCACATTTTAAAACACTCCCCGTCCTTATCTCTTATAAACCCAACAACCCGCTCCTAAAAAAAGTTTCACGATTTTTTTATTGAATTATTTCACATTTTTATATACATATTTTAAAATACTCCCTGCCTTTATGCCCTATAAACCTAACATCCCGCTCCTAATTATTAATGAACCAAAACAAATAATTAAAACATTTAAAAAAAAAGTATATAACATTAAAAAACTATATTTTTAACAATGACATTTTCTACATCGATATTTTTAACATCAATATTTAATACAACACCTAAATTTGATATTCCTTACCTCGATATTACTTACCACGATATTTTGAAAAGTTGATGTTCAAAACATAATATTTATGTACAAAAATATTTTACATTCGATATTCTGTACCGATTGGATTGGATTTTCATCCAGGTGAGTGAATGGTATGTTCTTGCTATGCTGTATGCAGATAATAAACATATTTAGAGATATATTGCTTCCAGATTGATATCAATGTTTATTGACCTCTTATAGCTAGGGCTCTGCATATTGTTTTGAGATGTTCTTATATGACAAGATAAGTTATTTTATCAAATAATAAAGCTTACCTCTTCCCTCCTGTTCTACACTGGCTTAACCTTCAAGGTCACAACAGATCTAGAGCTTCAAACAAATCTATACAAGTTTGTGCAAGAGGAAAAACACAGCACAGTGTTACATGCATTAAGAATGGTCAGCTGTTATGTTCCTCTGCTCTGGCTCTTTTAAAAAGTTCTTCCCACAGTGAACAGCCTTGCATCATGATGCAGAGGTGAGTGAGCCCTGTCTAGTATAGTGTTCGTACTAAGAACATACACTTACAATACAATTTCCTATGTCTAGACAAACATTGAAGGATCCTGTGCACTAGATGTGAGGTTGCAGGAAAAATAAAAACATTTCTTCTTTTTCGGCCCAACTTAAAGGCAGTGTTAGTTTCTGATGCAAAGCCTGGTTTGACTATCTTCACAGATCAGAAAAAACTATGGGCGTTTCCAGTGTAATGCCCCAAAAATGCCACATTGAGGCAAAGGGACACAAAGCAGCACAAACCACTTTTACCCCTAAAAAAGGGCACCTTTCCAGCATGAAATACATTTTAAGCTAGAAAGTACACACTAATGCATTGTTGTTTTATGCGACTTTGTGATAGTGCAAAGTGTTAGAAAATCTGGCTCTGAATGTTTATGTACAGTGGTGCATGTTTTATAAAATCATCACAACTATGTGAGCAATAATCTGAAGTCATGACTATGAGCCTAATTTATATGTTTCGAAGGTAGCACCCCCACGGATGTGGGGTATGTCCCCCGGGTTCCAATGATTGATCCCATTATGTTAGGGCTTTCTTCAAAGTAATCAGTAAGTATAAGTTGAAATTTCTCAAAAGTTTCATTTATTATTTCATCTATTTATGTCATCTTGTTTTCATCACAAGAATAATGGGTTCATGCATTTCCCATTTTTTATACGATGAATCAAACATATACACATTCCCAATGCATTTCGGCAACAAAATGCCTTTTTCCAAGGGATATCTCTACAATAAAAAGATATTGAATTGCGTTCAGTAAGGGGTTTCAAATAATGTGTTTACACGCATGACAAATCATAACAGTATGTTGGAAAAACATAACATCAAATACCTTAATACGTGCATGTTTTATGCCTATTGTTGTGAGCGTTACCTCAGGTGTAACATTACGTTTAGGTAATAAACAATAACAAAAAATAGACAGTGATTATTGAGACCTCGGGGGATAGGAATACTGTGCCCGTTATTAGGTCGACGCTATATAGCAATTAATACTGTTTGTTTGAAAAGCTAAGTTGTATCTCAAGACTGTGTATATACCGTCTTCTTACTAGGGTTAAAGCGTTGTGTTAACAAAAATAGAACTGGCCCCCATGTAGGCTTACCGTTTGATTGTGATCTGGCGCGTGCGTCTCTGTGAACCCGGAAGCGTATTACCGTTTCTCTGGCATGGTAAAATTCTTTATCCGGTTGCGTTGCTTAGCTACCGGACCACGTGATGTGTACCCGGAAGTGTATTGCTGTTTATCGGGCTTGGTCAAAGTCTTGTTCCGGTTGGGTTGCTTAGCAACCGGATCACGTGTGGACAAAAAAATGCGGAAATGTAGTTCAAGATATGGGTAACGTGAAATGTGCGAAAGAGCGTGGAAAGCGTAAAAAATCAAAAAAATCCTGAAAAAATCCTAGCGACCTGATAATGTGTATGTTGTAAATACTGTGGGTTAAAGTGATGTTTTAAGGTGTATATATGACGGGGAAACTAATATTCATGTACAATCACATAAATGAATACCATTGCGGTGTAAACCAATTAAATGAGTTAATCATTTGTCGATATTGAAGGAACAAAAAGGCAATATCATAAATAGCAGTTGAATTCCATACGGTCATTAAGACCGTAAGGGGTCATGCTGGCTAACGCGGAGATCCAATAGTTCTCTCTTTGAAGCAATGTTTTTTTGTTGTCTTGAACTTCTTTTTTGGGTATATTCTCTAGAACACAAAAATTTAAAGATCGCTGGTTTGCTATTCTGAACAAATGTTCATTGGATTTAATTTTATTAATTGTCGAGGAACTATCCAACATATTGGAAGAATTAGCTAAAGATATAAAGAAGGTGAAAACTGAATTGGAAAATAGCTATACGCCAGAGGAACTAACAAAGATTTTAGAGGATCTCAATATTCAACTCACAAAACATACAGCTGAAGTTAGTGAGCGAAAAATAAGAAAACTAAAAAGAGACACCATCCATTACAAGATGGGAGAGGTCTACACGTGGGCAGAAATCTATGCGAAATGTCGTCAGAATAGACCATACACACAAAACACGGATACTTCATCTTCCGATGGGGATGTGAATAATCAGCAGAGAAGAACAGGTCGTTATCCTCCACAGAGATCAGATACAAACATTACAACACTACAAACAAACATGGAAATTCCATCAACATCCTCGGATCCTTTTTTAGAGATTGGCCAAGAAAGACAAGAAGACCCAGGAGGGTCAAAAGAAAAAACAAAAGAACCACCACAAACACGTACAGTTACAGCGAAGAAGGACAAATCGAAGACAGTAAAGTAAACAAGGATAACTTGGTGATCACTGGATTGTTTCCTCATACATGGCCACCAATATCTCTGTTTTAATAATGATACCTTGGCGGAAACACCTGCATGTGCAGAGGCGATCCCTTTATGTGCTGCTAGGATTAGTCCTAATCTATGTTCCATGTTTGGAATTACCCTATCCCCCACTCCAGGGACTCGAGCAAATGGACCATTGTTCGCATCAGTTATGTATGAGAATTTGAGTGGAAACCCTTTAGGTAATGTTTTACCACTGTCTTTGCTTGAAGCATTGACAGCCAGCATTATATCACTGTCTATTTTTGTTTTTGCAACAACATAACGGTGAGGTAGGACCAAGGGGAATATTTATAGACCGAGCTCTGTGTACAACCCCAATACTGACATAACAACAACAAAAATACCAGAGGGTCTCAAAAGGAAAAGGTATGTGTGAAACAACTTTCAACAAAAACAAAACAAGACTGCAGTGAGCCTAAGACAGAAAGGTTTCTATGACAGCCAAATGGATGGTCAAAGATTCCCATCAGTCACCACTCGGAACCGCCCTTCATCATTTGGGTTTCTTCCAGTGCCATCTACCCAAGCAAGTCAATCTCAAACAGGAAATAATCAAGATATAAATTGACTTCCTCAGTTGAGAAAACCGATAGTATGGTGTGCCACTCCTTCAATTGGATGAGTGGAAAGTGTAGGGCAACTGATGCAGTGCAGTGATAAAGGTGAATAAATAATAATACAAAAAAAACAAGATGTGTGTTAAAATTTGGATGAGGGAGTACAGAACAAACTTTATTCAGGTGATACTCACTCCACCAAAGTTAAAAGAGTTTTCATAAGGACAGTTTGGAAATATATACTGCCTATAGATGGAACCAGGTCTACATGTTTCAGCAAATAGGGGACAGTTGTGTCCTTGCTTTCTTCAGGACCTTACAATATAGCTAAACTGCTACTGCAAAATAATAATATGTGTAAAAATTAGTGACGAGAAAATATTACAAAAACAAGTGCAACTGTCACCTGGGGCATCTAGGTGACAGGGCCTTGTCTCCTTCTTTAAAAGTTGTGTCGTTCACATAACTTGCAAGACATAAAAGCCTCACCCCACCTGGCAGCGGCTCAGGGAAAGAGTGAAGCACCGCTCTATCCGTCGGTACTTCGGCGCCGGCGTCTAAGCCGACTGGGGAGGTGACCTAGAATTGACTGTAAGTTTTTCAGCGTTTTTGGAGGTTGGAGCAGCGCACCCTTTTCTAAAAAGTTGCCTGCTAGGCTTCGGCCCTCACTTGATAATTCATATCCTAGAAAAAGGACGTTGAGATGGGCAAGTCTTGATTTCTTAAAATTTAATTTGTACCCCCTCAGAGGCGAACCCTTATATAATGGTGTTTACCCTGTTCAAGTGCCTGTCCAAGTCATTGTCTGTCAGATATATATCATCGACATATGACAATGCCTCCTCATCATAGGTTTGTAGTAACTCTGGTACCCTTGCTGAAAATAACCCAGGACTATTCTTGAATCCTTGAGGGAGACGGCAGAAGTGAAACTGTGTCCCCATAATTGAGAAAGCGATCAAACACCTATTTTCTGGTGCAATGCTTTGACAAAAGAAACCATTCAAAATATCTAATGTGGTTTTATATTTTTTATGCACAATGTTATTCATTAATGCTATACCGTGTGCATTTTGCACTGCAAATGTTTTGCAACAAGAGTTTAGATGTCTGTAATCCAATACTAGACGATATGTATTGTCTGGTTTGGAGACAGGAAACAAAGGATTGTTCATTGATGAGGTGCATGTTTCAATCACCCCCTGGTATTCAAGTTGATCTAAGATCTCCCTAACCTGTTTTTTAGCTTCTTGCTTAACTGGGTACTGCCTCTGTGCGGTTGGTTGATTTTTTAATTGGATTTTATAGTGAGGTGAATCC
The DNA here is from genome assembly GCF_964261635.1 of Lissotriton helveticus. Classification (NCBI taxonomy): domain Eukaryota; kingdom Metazoa; phylum Chordata; class Amphibia; order Caudata; family Salamandridae; genus Lissotriton; species Lissotriton helveticus. Next base: position 625,820,606 of record NC_136070.1, on the reverse strand, counting down.
TCATCCCATCCTACATGACTTTTGTATAATGCTGGAGCTTGTGCCGCTGCCCTTTTCCTGCCATAAGTGTATTTTAAATGAATTGGAATATGGTTGCAGGAGGCTGGCATAATAATGTCCTTGCCATGTGGGCACTCCCTGACACATTCTGGTGGCAAGTCTTGTTCAGCAAGAAGAATGTCATAACCCTTAGAAAGTCGCTCCCAAAAGAGTGCTTTCACTTTTTGTGGTATGTCTCCCTCCATCAGGAGTGTTATTTCATATAACTTATATGGAGAACTAACCCTGGTGTCTGCAGTTTCAACTTGGATGTATTCATTCAAGTCCACTCTCTCCAAAAGATCCTTCACGTTCTGGCGAGCTATTGTGACTTCTGCTGCGCTGTACAACATTGTCTGAGCCCATTCTCCATACATGAGTTGTGTCCTCCGCATGTCTGATTTTTAGACCTGCTACCTTCTTTTTGGTAAATTGAGTTTTATTGTTTTTCTGAAGGTGTTGATCGTCTTTGGACTTCACGCGTTCTTCTTTGTTTTCTGACCGTACTCTTCTTTTTTTATTTCTGTGACGAAGTCTGAAAGGTACAAGAGGAACGTGTATCAGTCTCTTGATATCTATCAGGTTTTCTCAATTATCCCTATTCCTGAGGTTATTCCTCCTTTCAGAGGGCACCTTTTGAGGAGACCTACCTCTGGAATGAGTACGCTTTTCTTTAGAAGTTTGTTTGCTATTTTCCCCACTTCTTTTTTTAAGGAGTAGGAGCTCTTTTAATAAAGACTTTTAACTGTATAATTCTGTTAAGTTTTGTAGGTTACTAAGTAAGTCCTCGTCCGACATTGATTCAATGTCAGGGTCAGGTGTGTAGCCGGCTAGAGCTGACCATGTTGCTCTTGGTCTACCTAGTGGACCGAGCCTGGTAATGTGATTTAAATGTTTTAGGGCGCCTTTAAACCAGAGCTCATGCTCCTGGTATGTGAGTGGAATTTCAATATCCTTGAAAGGAATGTATTCCTCTGGTGGATCATCTTCTTTGTAGAAGTGAAACGGGTGTTACTGGATTCGCTTCTGGGAAGACTATCCATGAATAGAATACCTCTGTCTGGTGATATTCATGTGCCTCTATAACAAAAACTGCCCTACCACCTCTTGATGTTGGGCCATGTTTTATAAGTTTTATAAGTTTTATAGTGATGGTTTTCCTTAAATTTTGAGGAATGACTACAGCCTTCTCATCGGTTTCTTGGAAACCTTTGAAGTTAAAAGCTGCATTGGCGTTTTCTCCTGTAGCTTCACGCGCAACGGGATTATCTTCGTCGGCCCTTTTGTTGACTGAAAGTTTGCAGAGCAAGTTTCAAGGGAACAAAGATAAGGTGCACAATATTTTGGAACACTGTATCCTTCAGCGTTAAACAAACCAAAACTAATACATAGGATTTTTTGTCCTAGATGCTAGATAGTTACTTCACTATCTAGCATTAAATTAGTGCCTTACCAAACCATTAGGCGCCATGTAATGTAGTTCCTATATTCCCAATAGGCTCTGCACATTGTAATAATATACACTATAGATTTGACATAGGACTGAGGTCAATATGTCTCTATCAAGTATACAAAACGTAATTGTGTGTGCCAGCTAACTCAGAGGTCACTAGAAACTTTCTGGAGTAAATTAGAAGGGATTAGTCTCTGACAACCGCATAAACATGACACCTTTGTTTCCCCTATAAACAGAACAATATCTTCAGAGTCATGGAAATAATAGATAACTATTTCACTGAGTCAATCGTGCATGCTTAGTTTCTAGAGACCTTGCACAGAAATAGAGAGACTGGTGTTTCAATAATAAGGGTTTATTGAGCAGTCTTCTTTCTCATGCAAGAGAGGTGAACTGCTACAATGGTTAGACAGAATGTGACGTATAATGCATACAGCGTAAACAGTAATATAAAATAATACTGCAAAAGCATTGCTGTTGCTATGACATATATAAAAATACATACATAAATAACACAGGTTAAAATACTCAACTGGTGCTTCTAAAATACGCCTTCCCCTGTGTACCTAACCTAGGTCTAGTACGAGGGAAGAAGTAGGTGTTGTCTTTAGCATAAGTTTAGTTTTGCCAAGAATTGCCAAAGGTTTCTCCAGGTTCTAATTAGCTCCATACCTTTGGAATAAGAGAGGTTGGTATCTCTTTCTCGGGACTCGAATTCCCAAAACCCCGCAAGGGGAGTCAGAAATACTGGAGCTGGATTCTCGTCAGGAAGATGACAGCTTATGGTCAGTGCATCAGCTGGAGAGTTGGCTTCCTTCGGCACTTGCTGTAGCGAGCTGCATCGTGCAAATAGGTAGTCGAACTGCACCGAACCACACCGTGCTTTGCCATAGCAAGTGAAGGTATATTTATACCTTGAAGGTGTTTAGAAATGCCAGCATTGACGTAAAAGTCGGGCATAGGAACGTCATGAATGAACCCCTAAGGAATAGATGTTCATGCATAATAAATGAGTTCTTGGAGAAACCAATATCCAAGAAAGGGGAAGTCCCTAACAGCTTAAGAGTCTGGTTTTCCAAGAAATCGTTGTGACGTAGATGAACGGATGGAAGTAGCCATGCCTGTATTTGGGTAGCATGGACTGTGCCTAAATAAGGACAGGATTTCTATGCCTATATAAGGGCAATGCAAATTGTACCTATATAAGGGCATGAATCGGGAAATTCATTCAGAATCTAAAATCGAACACAACAGTACCATGGGTACCCCCCAGTGCACAGCCACCTCCCCACAACACATGGGGGGGCCTGCAACAGGTCCCCAAAACCAATTCCCGTCAGCCTTTCAATGGCGGTTTTCCCACCACAGAAAGACTGGCTACGGCCAGCATCCTAATCTGGTGGACGGTGCCTGCTAGGCACCGCCACCATTTTACTGATGCTGACCGCTCTGCCAGGCAATCGTAACGATTACCTGTGGTGGATCCGTTGTGGTCAGTCTTTGGTCCTGCCACAGTCACAGTCAGATAACCCCGTCATCACAATGTGGCGGGGGGATAATTGCTTTCCGATGACGAAAGGCCCACCACCACACTGCTGGCAGTGGCGGGCCTACGGCCATTACAATGACCCCCATAGTTAGCTGAGAGGCATGGATACAGCTGGATTCATGTATGTGGAGATTAAAATCTCCTAGGGCCGTAAAGTTGGCATATTGCAATGATCTCTAAGCAATGAGCTTGCACAGGTCTAGGGTAAAACTGTGTGGGAAGTCAGGTGGTCGATATATCGATAATCCAGCAAAGGAGAAAGTAAGTGAGATATTTATACAGAAATTCAGGCCATGTAGTACCCATGTTTCTCAGTTCTGTTGTAGAGATCTCCCATGATTCCTTCACAGTGATGGCCACCCGACCCCCTCTTTTATCACCATCCCTATTGGCACAGATAATTCTGAATCCAGGGGGGATAACCAGGGTCAGGGCCGGTTTAGATTCCTCTTTCAGCCATGTTTCTGTCAGAAACATCACATCCCATTAATTATCAGACAACAATAGCCAGATATCGTCTGCAATTAACCAGACAGGCTCTTATCCTATCTTCCTACATCCTCTGTACAGAGGGAGTGAGGCTCTTGTCCTTGTTTCGAGTAATCCCCTCCAGTGCCCCTAATGCAAAAATACACCCTTTGCAATAGTGTGGGATTTCAGCACTCAAAAGGTTAAGACCTTGGCCAGCTAAACATAGGTTCCCCATTATGGCCAGGTGGGAGTCACGCAGCCAAGTAATGAGCTTACTGCTACCAAAATGAGCAGGTGGCTGGCTCTGGCCATGATCTGGATACAGACGGAGGCAGACGGGCTTTACTTTTGTGCACCTTCGGCGTACATGTTGCGCACCTGCTGCGCGTCATCGGTGCGGTGTCCATTAAATAGGCTCCAGGGGTGCTAGACAGCTAAGCTAATCCGCTCACCCCACCAAAATGGTGCCTAAAAGTATCCCAGCTGAGCGGAGGAAAACTGGCGCTCCGCTCGGTGTGCAAGAAGCAAATGGAACAACCCTACAAGGTTAAAAACAGATTGAGAGTTTTAAAAGGATTCGGTAAGCAGTAGTTATTAAAACTATCAAAATAACATGGAAAGTACAGTGATTAGAACAGCATAAAATACACCCTGCAACACACAGTGATGAACTTCCCCTAGTACTTGCCCTCCAAAAAGAGCCCAACAAACTCAGTATCACTTCACCATAGTGCTTGCTAGCAGGCTCTCTGCGTCAGTGGTGTGGTCTCCATTATATAGGCACCAGGAGAGCCAGACAGCTAAGCTAGTTCGCTCATCCTTTCAAAATGGCGCCTAAAGGTAACCCAGCCAAGCGGAGGAAAAATAGCACTCCGCTCGGTGTGCAACAAGCAAGTGGAACAAGCCTACAGGGTTAAAAACGGATTGAGAGTTTCAAAAGGATTCGGTAACAGTAGTTATTCAAAAAAGATCAATATAGAGTGCAAGATACAGTGATCAAAACAGCATAAAATACACCCTGCAACACGCAGAGGTGAACTTCCCCTAGTACTTGCCCTCCAAAAAGAGCCCTACAAACTCAGTAACCCTTCACCACAATGCTTGCTAACAGCCACTCCCATCCTTAGCCCCTATAAACACAACATCCCTTAATAAGAATAAATGTAATAAATGTATTTAATTTTTGTAAATATTTGAAATTTTTATATACCTATTTATTAACACTCCCCATTCTTATGACCTATAATCCCAACATCGCACTCCTAAAAATAATTTAAAGAAATATATATTTTTTTTAATTTTTCAAATTTGTATATACATCTTTTAAAATACTTCTCACCCTTATCCCCTATAAACCCACAATCCAGCTACTAAAAATATATAGTTTTAAAAACACATACATTTTTACATACTTTAAATGTGTATATCCACATTTTAAAACACTCCCCGTCCTTATCTCTTATAAACCCAACAACCCGCTCCTAAAAAAAGTTTCACGATTTTTTTATTGAATTATTTCACATTTTTATATACATATTTTAAAATACTCCCTGCCTTTATGCCCTATAAACCTAACATCCCGCTCCTAATTATTAATGAACCAAAACAAATAATTAAAACATTTAAAAAAAAAGTATATAACATTAAAAAACTATATTTTTAACAATGACATTTTCTACATCGATATTTTTAACATCAATATTTAATACAACACCTAAATTTGATATTCCTTACCTCGATATTACTTACCACGATATTTTGAAAAGTTGATGTTCAAAACATAATATTTATGTACAAAAATATTTTACATTCGATATTCTGTACCGATTGGATTGGATTTTCATCCAGGTGAGTGAATGGTATGTTCTTGCTATGCTGTATGCAGATAATAAACATATTTAGAGATATATTGCTTCCAGATTGATATCAATGTTTATTGACCTCTTATAGCTAGGGCTCTGCATATTGTTTTGAGATGTTCTTATATGACAAGATAAGTTATTTTATCAAATAATAAAGCTTACCTCTTCCCTCCTGTTCTACACTGGCTTAAGCTTCAAGGTCACAACAGATCTAGAGCTTCAAACAAATCTATACAAGTTTGTGCAAGAGGAAAAACACAGCACAGTGTTACATGCATTAAGAATGGTCAGCTGTTATGTTCCTCTGCTCTGGCTCTTTTAAAAAGTTCTTCCCACAGTGAACAGCCTTGCATCATGATGCAGAGGTGAGTGAGCCCTGTCTAGTATAGTGTTCGTACTAAGAACATACACTTACAATACAATTTCCTATGTCTAGACAAACATTGAAGGATCCTGTGCACTAGATGTGAGGTTGCAGGAAAAATAAAAACATTTCTTCTTTTTCGGCCCAACTTAAAGGCAGTGTTAGTTTCTGATGCAAAGCCTGGTTTGACTATCTTCACAGATCAGAAAAAACTATGGGCGTTTCCAGTGTAATGCCCCAAAAATGCCACATTGAGGCAAAGGGACACAAAGCAGCACAAACCACTTTTACCCCTAAAAAAGGGCACCTTTCCAGCATGAAATACATTTTAAGCTAGAAAGTACACACTAATGCATTGTTGTTTTATGCGACTTTGTGATAGTGCAAAGTGTTAGAAAATCTGGCTCTGAATGTTTATGTACAGTGGTGCATGTTTTATAAAATCATCACAACTATGTGAGCAATAATCTGAAGTCATGACTATGAGCCTAATTTATATGTTTCGAAGGTAGCACCCCCACGGATGTGGGGTATGTCCCCCGGGTTCCAATGATTGATCCCATTATGTTAGGGCTTTCTTCAAAGTAATCAGTAAGTATAAGTTGAAATTTCTCAAAAGTTTCATTTATTATTTCATCTATTTATGTCATCTTGTTTTCATCACAAGAATAATGGGTTCATGCATTTCCCATTTTTTATACGATGAATCAAACATATACACATTCCCAATGCATTTCGGCAACAAAATGCCTTTTTCCAAGGGATATCTCTACAATAAAAAGATATTGAATTGCGTTCAGTAAGGGGTTTCAAATAATGTGTTTACACGCATGACAAATCATAACAGTATGTTGGAAAAACATAACATCAAATACCTTAATACGTGCATGTTTTATGCCTATTGTTGTGAGCGTTACCTCAGGTGTAACATTACGTTTAGGTAATAAACAATAACAAAAAATAGACAGTGATTATTGAGACCTCGGGGGATAGGAATACTGTGCCCGTTATTAGGTCGACGCTATATAGCAATTAATACTGTTTGTTTGAAAAGCTAAGTTGTATCTCAAGACTGTGTATATACCGTCTTCTTACTAGGGTTAAAGCGTTGTGTTAACAAAAATAGAACTGGCCCCCATGTAGGCTTACCGTTTGATTGTGATCTGGCGCGTGCGTCTCTGTGAACCCGGAAGCGTATTACCGTTTCTCTGGCATGGTAAAATTCTTTATCCGGTTGCGTTGCTTAGCTACCGGACCACGTGATGTGTACCCGGAAGTGTATTGCTGTTTATCGGGCTTGGTCAAAGTCTTGTTCCGGTTGGGTTGCTTAGCAACCGGATCACGTGTGGACAAAAAAATGCGGAAATGTAGTTCAAGATATGGGTAACGTGAAATGTGCGAAAGAGCGTGGAAAGCGTAAAAAATCAAAAAAATCCTGAAAAAATCCTAGCGACCTGATAATGTGTATGTTGTAAATACTGTGGGTTAAAGTGATGTTTTAAGGTGTATATATGACGGGGAAACTAATATTCATGTACAATCACATAAATGAATACCATTGCGGTGTAAACCAATTAAATGAGTTAATCATTTGTCGATATTGAAGGAACAAAAAGGCAATATCATAAATAGCAGTTGAATTCCATACGGTCATTAAGACCGTAAGGGGTCATGCTGGCTAACGCGGAGATCCAATAGTTCTCTCTTTGAAGCAATGTTTTTTTGTTGTCTTGAACTTCTTTTTTGGGTATATTCTCTAGAACACAAAAATTTAAAGATCGCTGGTTTGCTATTCTGAACAAATGTTCATTGGATTTAATTTTATTAATTGTCGAGGAACTATCCAACATATTGGAAGAATTAGCTAAAGATATAAAGAAGGTGAAAACTGAATTGGAAAATAGCTATACGCCAGAGGAACTAACAAAGATTTTAGAGGATCTCAATATTCAACTCACAAAACATACAGCTGAAGTTAGTGAGCGAAAAATAAGAAAACTAAAAAGAGACACCATCCATTACAAGATGGGAGAGGTCTACACGTGGGCAGAAATCTATGCGAAATGTCGTCAGAATAGACCATACACACAAAACACGGATACTTCATCTTCCGATGGGGATGTGAATAATCAGCAGAGAAGAACAGGTCGTTATCCTCCACAGAGATCAGATACAAACATTACAACACTACAAACAAACATGGAAATTCCATCAACATCCTCGGATCCTTTTTTAGAGATTGGCCAAGAAAGACAAGAAGACCCAGGAGGGTCAAAAGAAAAAACAAAAGAACCACCACAAACACGTACAGTTACAGCGAAGAAGGACAAATCGAAGACAGTAAAGTAAACAAGGATAACTTGGTGATCAACATCTCTGATTTTCATTTCAACCAAGTACAAATACAAACCCTACAGAAGGGTACATCATTTGTCCCTACATCTAGTACCAACAGACTTGAAATCGATAGCTCTTTCTTTAAACTCATGAGAAAGCTACACTTACAACATTTTTTTGACAACATAGTCCAAAAACCCATCGAAACATCAGAAGATCAACTCAAGGGATTACGTTCCACTAGCGAATACATGGCACCAATATCACACAAATCTCTGGATACTTTTGAGACTTTAGTGAAAAATGACATATCCAAATTGAATTGGCAAAGCAAACCTAAGCATAAGAATTACACCCAAAAGGAAATAGACACTCTAAAAAGCATCGCTTCCAACCAAGATATAATATGCACCAAGGCGGATGAAGGTGGGGCGATAGTGATCATGAACACCACCTATAACAACAGTCAAGCGGCCCATCACCTCTCGGGTGAAGAAACATATTTGAAACTTGATGCAAATCCCACAACTTTGTTCAAATTGGTTTTAGACACGATACTTACGAAAACATGTGAAAATGAGATAATTACAAACAAGACCAAAAAATACCTATCTCAAGAGCATCCGAAAAGTCCTAAGTTTTTTCTAGTACCTAAAATCCACAAAAATTTGAAGACACCACCCTGCAGACCGATAGTTTCTACTATCGGAAGTATCCATGAACCTGTAGGAAAGTTCCTAGATAGGTACTTGCAACCCATCGTCATGTCCACTCAAACATATGTTAAGGACACAACGGATTTTCTGCTAAAACTCCAGTCAGTAGTCTTGGACAATTATCAGGATATCTTGCTTTGCACAATAAACGTCACAGCACTGTATACCTCCATACCGCATTCCAAGGGAATTGAGGCCATTGAATATTATTTATTAGGAACAGAATTGGACGAGAACTTCAAAACATTCCTAATGGAACTCTTAGAATTCACGCTATTCCATAGCTACTTCATGTGGAACGATCAATGGTATCAACAAAAAACAGGAACAGCGATGGGAAATTCGGCTGCTCCAGTCTATGCTAACATCTTCATGAGCAGATTCGAACAAGAAAACATTCTCAGTAAACCCATTTGGAAAAACCATGTCAAAATGTTTTCAAGATTCATAGATGACATTTTTCCTTTGTGGGAAGGTCCAAGACAAACACTACAAACAGAATTGGAGAAATTAAATGAGATAGACCAACGTATTCAATTCACATACGAAATACATGAAAAATCCATATCGTTCTTGGATGTGAAGGTTGTAAAAACACCCACAGGTTTTCAAACAGACTTGTTCAGGAAAAGCCCGGATAGAAACAACACATTATACTATTCAAGCTTTCACCCTCAACCTCTCAAAGAACATTTACCATACAACCAATTTATAAGAGTCAAACGGATAGTGTCAGATCCTGATAGATTAAAAGAACAACTACACGACATGACATTAAGATTCAAAGAAAGAGGGTACCCGGATCATATCCTCGACCAGGCGAGGAAACGTTGTGCTGCAATAACCAGGAAAGAATTATTGTCTCCCAAACAATCTACAGCCAAAGAAACCATTACAGTGGTATCAAAGTACTCTACAGCCAGTAGAAAATACAGAAACATAGTTAAGAAACATTGGGATATTCTTTGAACAGAACAAGATTTTAACCACATCTTTGATGAAGACCCTATCTTTGCCTATACCAGAACAAAAAACCTAGGAGAACGCATCAAACAATCTCAGATTGCACTTGTCCAACACAAAGGTACTCTTCCATGCTGGAATTGCAACCATTGAAACAGCGTAATTAAAGGAACAACTATCAATCACCCAATAAAGGGCCACCAAATTAACATCAGAGCCACAGCCACATGTGACACCTCCAACGTGGTGTACATGTTAAAATGCCCTTGTGGGAAAATATACGTGGGACAAACCGAGCGTAAGATTAAGATTCGACTCAATGAACATAAGTCTAATATCAGAACCAAACAACAGAAGTCTACGGTGGCCCAACATTTTGTGGAACTAAGTAATAACATCAGCCAATTACGTTTTTGTGTTCTAGAGAATATACCCAAAACAGAAGGTCAAGACAACAAAAAAACATTGCTTCAAAGAGAGAACTATTGGATCTCCACGTTAGCCAGCATGACCCCTAACGGTCTTAATGACCGTATGAAATTCAACTGCTATTTATGATATTGCCTTTTTGTTCCTTCAATATCGACAAATGATTAACTCATTTAATTTGTTTACACCGCAATGGTATTCATTTATGTGATTGTACATGAATATTAGTTTCCCCGTCATATATACACCTTAAAACATCACTTTAACCCACAGTATTTACAACATACACATTATCAGGTCGCTAGGATTTTTTCAGGATTTTTTTAGATTTTTTACGCTTTCCACGCTCTTTCGCACATTTCACGTTACCCATATCTTGAACTACATTTCCGCATTTTTTTGTCCACACGTGATCCGGTTGCTAAGCAACGGAACCGGAACAAGACTTTGACTAAGCCCGATAAACAGCAATACACTTCCGGGTACACATCACGTGGTCCGGTAGCTAAGCAACGCAACCGGATAAAGAATTTTACCATGCCCGAGAAACGGTTATACGCTTCCGGGTTCACAGAGACGCACGCTCCAGATCACAATCAAACGGTAAACCTACATGGGGGCCAGTTCTATTTTTGTTAACACAACGCTTTAACCCTAGTAAGAAGATGGTATATACACGGTCTTGAGATACAACTTAGCTTTTCAAACAAACAGTATTAATTGCTATATAGCGTCGACTTAATAACGGGCACAGTATTCCTATCCCCCGAGGTCTCAATAATCACTGTCTACTTTTTGTTATTGTTTATTACCTAAACGTAATGTTACACCTGATGTAACGCTCACAACAATAGGCATAAAACATGCACGTATTAAGGTATTTGATGTTATGTTTTTCCAACATACTGTTATGATTTGTCATGCGTGTAAACACATTATTTGAAACCCCTTACTGAATGCAATTCAATATCTTTTTATTGTAGAGATATCACTTGGAAAAGGGCATTTTGTTGCCGAAATGCATTGGGAATGTGTATATGTTTGATTCATCGTATAAAAAATGGAAAATGCATGAACCCGTTATTCTTGTGATGAAAACAAGATGACATAAACAGATGAAATAATAAATAAAACTTTTGAGAAATTTCAACTTATACTTACTGATTACTTTGAAGAAAGCCCTAACATAAGGGGATCAATCATTGGAACCCGGGGGACATACCCCAATCAGTGGGGGTGCTACCTTTGATACAATACGTTTCACACTCAGAATCAGAGAGTGATACCTCTGAGTACCATACAACTTTACAAAATGTAAATCAATCACGTAATGCGCCTATCTAAACCGCTTTTTCACGCCTAATTTATATGTTGTCTTTAAGTATACTTTGTTGTAATGGTGATGGATTATACATACCTCCAACACAATGGTCCGCCCACCTGATTTAGGGCCCAATTCTGATGCGGTTTGGAAATCTTCCTGACTGAATCGGTTTGGGAATGGTTTCCTCCCGACTCGGATCGAGAGAGTCCGACCGACCGATTACGATGTAGCCAGAATGATACCTCCAGATACGATTTGGTTTGACTCCCATTGATTTTTAATGGGAGCCTATGTTCTGACCGAATGCATAGGCTACCATTGAAGAAAGGAGAGGCTGGGGAAAATCGTGCAACCTGTGGTGGGCACCCCTAGTTACTGCCACACTGTGCATGGCCGGTAATGGTCAACTCATGGGTACCCCCACAGGCCCAATTGGGAAGGCCCCCAAATTCAGATCCCGACTGCCATTTTGTGGCATCCCCCATTCATAATGCAGTACACCTAGAAAGAGGTAAACATATGGAGAAAGAAACATATTTCTCCTTGTTACACCTCATGTTGGAAGCTTAACTTTTTGGCCCATTCCTAGGTATATCAGCTTTAGTAAGTTTGGAATGTGCCAAAAACCATGGGCGCTGCGTGGGAACACCCACCACAATGCCCATGTAACACCCCCCTTGCATAGAGCAATGCTGCGCAGCGGTTTCCGCTGCATTGCATTACTCCATATTTTTTAAGCCATTCAAAGCCCCTGAAGTGACTTTCTGTGGCTTCAAAAATATGACTAAAGGTTTGCGTCACACATGTACCACGTTGCGTGGTGCAAGCATGATGCAAAGCGCTCATAAATATGCCCTTCAGACTCTAAACCATGTTTGATGCTTGGAAATTGACTATAAGAAGGGGTACTTGAGGCCCCCAAAATTGTCAACTCTCAAGCAAACAATCGCAATGTGCGAGGAGAAGCTCTGCAAGACTTCTGTCTGTGACTATGATTGGGGGCTAAGGCCTTCCAGCAAGTTATGTACTTCCTCTATTAAGTCCATCCAGAACCGCAAGGGTCTTAGCTAAGATAGTCTCATGACGCCACAGTCAGTGTCCATGTATAAAAGATGTAGGGAGCTACCTTCTATAACAAGGGCTCTGAATTGAACTGAAGGCAAAGAGACAAGGCCTAAGTGTAGCATGGACTCTTGTCATCCAAACTTACCTATGCAAAGATCTGTACTGACTGTGTTGTTAGTCCATTTTTCAGTGTAGGCCAATGCTGTAAAAATGCAAACTCTGCTTATTAGGTAAAGAGTTTGTTTTTCCTACGGAAATAAGGTGTTTAAGTACGGACCGTGGGTGGTTGTGGATTTGAAAGCCAAGTAGGTCTTTAGAGGGCAACCTGTCTTGTATGCCCGCAAAGCTCTAATGTAGTTTGAGTGGAATTTTTAGAAGATCTTCACACAGGATGCAGATATAGTAACATGATTGTTCCAACAGTCATAGGGTCCTGTATTTTATGGAATAGGGGCAACCTGGTTCAGCCGGGACAATTTTGTCAAGCTTTTGCTTGCAAGGCTATCCAGGAACGCTTTTTGATAGCTGGTCAGGCACGTGTTGGTCCACAGCCTGACCAATATAGAAAATGCTTTATGGAGATCAGTGATTGTATGCCATAAAAGCCGAGCTCAGCCTTGAGCGCCACCATTGGTGTGCCAGGGATTAGGTGTGATATCTGTTGCTAGAAGTTATTCTCTACCGTGCACCTATTTGTACTGGGTATGTGACCCACAATTCAGGCCCCTCTGAACCAACAGACATTTATTTAGTTTTGTAGAAGCAAATGGATGGTTCTAGAGATCATTGACCAAAATTATTTGCGAAGTCAATGGGTGCACAGGTGCTCCACTCTCTTTGGTCGTAAATATAACAGAAGTACAAATGGCAGGCCCTCCATGACAGTTCAGGAGCGCCAGTCAGGCATGCATCTCCATGTAGATCCAATTTTGGTTAGAAATATAGAACGTCTCACCACTAATCAATTAATCAACCAAGTGGCCTGTAAAAACTAGGGGTCTATGTACTGTGTATGCTGCATGTCGATTAGGGTAGGCTTCTTTTCTGTGTCCTGACCAGTTGTGCACTTTTCAGATGCCAAATGGTGAAAAAGTGAAAGAGCAACAAAAGATGAAAACCCAACATAGAGCAGGATTGTGCATCCACCCTGTGAAACCACCACCCATAGTCTGAGTCTTGAGTGTAGGGCTTGTTTCCTGGCCAAACTGCTTGTCTGCAACGTAAGATTCAGCTGGTCTCCCCAGGTTGATCACAGGCCCCAAAGGAGCCGTCCTTGGACTCGGGCAAAGAAGTTTACCAGAGCATAGTTTACCACCCTTTCTCCTGGCTACTATTCTCCTCTTGTACAGGCCTGTGTATCTGCCTACCTATATCTATAAGATGGACATGCCTACTTCTGTGGGCCTCTTTTTAGAACTGCCTGTAAAGATAATCCAATCTTGACTCATTTTGATGAAAAAATATCAAGCGACATCCCCCAACTTTTGCCCCCTCCTGTAAAGTTGTGTTTTATATTATGCAGAAATGCATAATGTGACAGGTGAGAAATCATTAAATAAGATTAATTTCCACACCTTTTTACTGCGTATTGTTTAGGCGGACACCAAGCCATCTATAAAATTACTTTCAATTATATTCATATTTTTAATCAGTGGCAAATGCTAATGTTCTTAAAATGCACAATTCTGCATCACCTCTCAGGCAAAGGTCCCTGATGGGCCATTTTTTTACAATAGAAATGCCATCCCTATACACAAAGACACTTCTCTCGAGATCTTAAAAACTAACATTTATTTCAAATTTACAAACTATTCCTTGGTGTAGAATAGCTCTAGTAAACAAAGCACGCCAAATGACTCATGAGCCTAAAAATCGCAACATAATGGGCCACTTCTCTGAAAATATCTTGGGAGAGTCCATCTTCAGTGTCCCGACTCATTCTTTCATGTTGTGGGAGCTGCCATGCTCCACCTATATAAAAAGATCTTCTGCCTTGGGCCAGGATTAAAACATTTGTTTGTCCCCCAACGGACGCCTTAGGTAAGCACGCCTGTAAAACAAGAATCTGTGCGTTCCTTGTAGACGTTGATGCCAAATACCCACAGAAGCGCCTGTCACGTACTTGGCAAACACACATAGTACATTGTCCAAGGTTTAAATTGTTTTGTATTCCTGAGACTCTGTAGAATGCAGAAGGTATCTTGGCAGGGACTCCATGTACCTAATTTCTTGTTTAATGTTCTCTTTAGGGAAGATGAAAGTCTTTTCGTTTTACAGGAACGTAGTATGTACCTAGTTAAATTGTAAAGATATAAACTGAACAAAGAAGACTTCACAAAAATTATGAAAAACAGGACAAAGTCTAAAACAAGAAAACAGCATACCTGAACTGAGTAGGAAAAAGGCATTCCGGATACCGAAATCGGAAACGCAAAGAGTGTCTTTAAGGGGGGGGGGGGGGCGGAAAAGGTAGGCACCAAGGTGCCTATTTACAAGCCTCTTCCGCCACTGGTACGGCACTTTGTCCCATTATAAAAGTGACGCAGCAGCAGTGCAAGGGGCTTTTAAATAAGGCCCCCAATGTTTTCAATCTAGGGTGCAAGTGGGTGGACAGAAGCAGAGAGGTTGTTCACTGTTCAAGTTTTCATGTTTCCACTTGGTCCCTCATTAGGCGTGACCTGGTAATTAGTGTGATATTTATTGCACCTGATAAAACCTGACCAGGCTGAGGCGGAATTCGATATATTCCACCCCATTAGAAGTTTTGGGAGAATAACAAATGCATCCCTGTGTCCTAGTACACAGCCTGCATTTTTACCCCCATTAAGTATCCGCCGGTTTTATCTACCCATATTTATCAGAAAACTCATAATTGCTATGACAGGCGTTACCTTCACCAGCCTTCAGCAAGTGACACATGTTACCCACAGTCTTGTGAGTAGCTCACTGGTTCTCTTTAGGATGACTCACTTACTCCTCAGCTCTCTCTTCTTCCACGACCCTCTCAACATTTGAAATTTCTCACATTCTCCCTTCCTAAAGTTTGTCCGCATCCCCTGCATATATCACAGAGGGCAAGTACATTGTGAACTCTTAGGTACCATCTAGTTTTCTTTTTAAGCGTTACTTTTTATTTTCTCCCTACAAAGTTAACCAAATATATTGCAAGAAGAAACATATAAGAAAGAAAATAGCCACAGTATAAAGTATTCAAGTTGTATAATCATGGTTTACATCCAATAACAACCGCCATTGACCGCTCAATATCCAGCCTTGTGCATTGTGGGATGCGCACGTGAATACTGAAAACGTTCAGATTATCTACCAACATTATGCAATCTCAGGCCAAAATGCATCTCCCAGGGGAGAATGTAAACTTATCGGTATGTGTCTGCCATCTATGTGAGCTATGACTTGTAATCTACCCAGGAGCGTTTAGCTGCTACTGGTCCTCTTCTAGAAGTCTAGATAGTGAACTGAACATTCTGGCCCATATTGCCATGTCCTCTGCCAGCCCTTGATCAGGTCTGTCCTCGTTCATGCGCCGGTCTTCGGCCAAAGCCAATTCCAGTATGTCACTTTCTAATGCAGATATGATAGGGGCTCTATGAGAAGTCCAATGTATTGCTATTCTCTATTTTCCATATGAACCTAAGGCTGTAAATTTGTATTGCATCTTACTTTTTTTTAGGCTTAGGGATAATGCTAAGCAGATTTTGCTTTATTGCGTCCTCAGTCCTGGGGAATGTCACCCGCTTCGGTTTCTTGACTACCGTCCTAAAAAACTCTGATATAAATCTACACATCCAGGACATGTGAATGAGCATTGCATTCCCTCTTCTGCATTTAGGACACATAGGAGCATATTCTCAAGGATCTATTGCCGAGTTATCAGCACATTCTCGTAGCCAAAGTTGAGATAAATGTATCCCCCCCATAACAGCCCACATCACCATTTTACCTGCGATAGCAGCCGCAAAAAATATCGCCACAGATGACACCGGCAACTATCACTAATGAGATGCAGAGTAGGCGTTCCCGTGCAAAAAGCCAGAAAAGAGAGCCCAGGCCAGAGCCACACCTTAAGAACAACAGATGCCATGAACCCACTGATCATGCAGTACGGACGGATCACTGACATAATATCGACGTCACAAATATCGAGATACACAAATATCGAGTGAAAAATATCGAGTGACAAAATATCGACTCCCTATCTACAAACAGGTAAGTACCAAAATATCGACTCCAAAATATCGACTTACAAAAATATAGACTGTCAAAATATCGATTTTTTTAAATGTCTTAAAATTAAGTTAAAACTAATATAGTAATAAATATATTTAATATAAACTTAGAAATAATTATTTTAAAAATTTAATTTTAATAAATAATTTCTATAATTAAAAAAATTATATCACCAAAAATAATACATATATATATATATATATATATATATATATAAAAACATATTATTAAATAAACATATATAACATTTTTAGCGTAGCATAGAAAATGGTTAAAATTTATTGTAACAACTATAGTGAGTTCAACATTAGCAAAAGTGTTGGATAGCGTAGAGGTAAAATTTACTATTCCCACTCCAGTGGGTGCAACAGTAGGGAAAGCGCTGGATAGCATAGGGGTTAAAATTACTATTCCCACTCCAGGGATGTATGACGTTACAACGCATACTTTTACAACACCTACCATTACATCAAAACTTTTACAACACAAAAACTTTTACAACTCATACATTTACAACGCAAGATTTTACAACGCATATACCTTTACAACGCATACCAATACAACGTAAGTATTGGTAAGTATATAATATTTATTTTTATATAAATTAATTTAAAATATTATAATATAATTTAGTTTTATTTAATTGTATTTAATTAAAGTAATTTAAATGTAATTTTACTTTATTTTTACAAAGTACCCCTGTACCCCAAAAACCCTAAACTGACCCTGAACCCTAAAAATACCCCTTTACCCAAAAACTGAAAACTGACCCTGAACCCTAAAAATACCCCTTTACCCAAAAACTGAAAACTGACCCTGAACCCTATTTGCGTAGACTCAGAATGCATGTGCGTTGACCTACACATGTGTACACACACCTGTGCAAGGTGATGCAGTCCCATGGGCGGAGCTGCACAGCGTCATTTGGCAACATTCCCAATTTAGGCATACTGCTGGGGGAGAGTACACACTGGGGGAGAGTACACACATGGCAATGTAGTACGACATGTGACCTTGTAGGAGCCTTTCACCTACTCACTGTCAGCAGAGCAAACAGTTGGCGCTGTCGGTTGGTACAGCACTATGCACAACCCATGGGCTGTGTGTCGTGTCCCCTGATACGGGACAATGAGCAGAAGCCAAACGACAATGAGCAGAAGCCAAACATCACATGACTCATCCAGCAAGGCAAGCTGGGCTGAGCGGATTGCCATCCCTAATGATTTGTGTTAATTTCTGCCTCCCCATTTCTTGCACCTCGACATGTTCCTATGCTGCCCTGTGTCTTAAGCATTTCTCTGCATGTTGTGCCCCTAGCCTTGCCCATACTGACATGTACATGCTAATAAAGTCTACGCAATTTCACTAGTGTTCAACTGTGATGAGTGTTGATTAGAATGACTAATCGTGTGCCTCAATGAGTATTGTCCATACAGAGGGAGGGACTGACTGATGCCTGTACAATGAGGGTGGGTCCTCTTTGACAGCTCCACCTCTGTCAACCAGACATTGTGTTTCGGATAGTTGCTGGCAGACCTGTGCACTGACATGTCTTCAGCAATGTGAGTATGGTGTCCAACTTCTGGCCATGTAGAGCAATGTTATCCATCAAAGCAGAATGTGTCCACACAGATGTGTGTGAGTAGGTATGTGAAGAGACGTTCTGTTGTCACTGTTGATCGGGGACACCACTTCTGGCCTGCTGCTTATTTAATACATGGATGTGGGCCTATGTTGGGGTGTTGCAAGATTGTTGTTCATCTGCAATGAGGCCACAGCTAGTTCACACCTTCACAGTCATCTAATTGGCCATGTGGATCTGGGTCAAACATGTGCATTGATGTCGTCTACCAGGGTGTACCTGTTAGTACAATCAATGTCCCTATATTCATCCATACTTTATACTTGAGTGAACGTTACCATGACACATCTGTGTGATTTGGAATGTTTTATTCACCTTCTGGGGAATGCCAGAGCTGGAGCAGTACATGGCCAAGCCAAGGCGACATTTCATGGTTGCCCAGTGGTGGGCCAACCTGAGTTCTTGGGGGAATGTAAAGTTATTCTGAAGTGGAAAGGCTCAGTACGCAGCTGGATTGCTGTGTAATTGGTAACCAGAGCTGATATGGCAGTCCATGTCTGGGTCGAGGTGATTGTCGCAGAGTGTCCCGGGGGACAGTGGGAGAAGTTGTCCGAGGGCATGATGCATAGGGCTATACCAGACAGGGACAGGCCATATGGCGGGGATGGATGCTACTACCTGATTCCTCACACAGTCATTACCATCCACATCTTACTCCTCTGATACATCTTCTGTGTCCGGTGTGTAAAGTGTGTGTGGTGGTGTTATGGATGCATAACTATGTGCCACTGATACATCAGGGTGCGAAGGTGATAGGATTGCATCACTGTGTGCCACTGACACATCAGGGGTCAGAGATGTGTGTGTCGGAGTTCCCGCATCAGTTATCTGGGACAGGCTCAGTGGCAGCAATGGCAAGACATGGAAGATCCCAGCTACATCTCGCTGGTGTTCAGCTGTGGCAGCCATACCTCCAGCCTGCATCTGCTCCATGGTCTCCATTGTCCTGCGCATCTGTGCCAACTCTGTGCAGTCATTGCTGGAGCTTGTCTGACTAGACAGTTCTTGTAATTGAGTAATGGCCCCAGCGATGTCCGCCAAGGTTTGTCAGAGAGCATGTTGCAGACAGTGAGCGTCCGTTAGGGACTGTAATTGGTCCCTGATGGAACTCAGACACCAATGTATGGCATCAAGCTTGGCTGCCATTAGGTTGAACCCCACCCGCAGCTCATCAGCCATCTCCTCCTGGCATCCCAACACATGGCACTGGAATTCCATGCGTTGGTCGTGTGGGTCCTGGGAGACAGCTGTGGTGGTGTGTGCTTCCCGCTGTGTGGCCTGTGCAGGGGGTGGGATTCCCTCGAGGCAGCTTGTTTGCCCTGCTCCTAGTGGGCGGTGCGGAGGCTGTCCATTAGCTGTTGGAGGGTGTCTGAGCAAATATGCAGGGTGTCCTCTTCATCATCACTTAAGAGACGCGTGGTCTGCTCTGCAGAAGGTGTTGAGTGTCCCTCTGCAATATAAAGGGGAGATGCAGGTTAATAGAGTGTCCCATGTATGTTGACACTTTGTAGATGTTTACATACAGACCGCATGACAATTTTGGAGGAGCTGGCTATTTGATGGGAGACAGTGGACATTTCGACTACATGACGAATATCTGCTTGTACTCGTACATTATCATCTCACAGTGTCATGCAATGCCAGATATGATTCGCCAGTTTCTGCACAGAAGCAGCACCAGTTGTGTCCTCTGTCCTGTGGTGTAAGTGTTGCACTTTTCTACCACATTGGCGTCAATGTTGATGTGCTGTGATTGCTATGTGTGTGCTACATTGTGGGAGAGTCGCCCCTGCAGGTCTGATTTAGCGGCCCCTTATCCCTTTGAGGTGGTGTGCCTTTTACTTGTGTGCTTTCCGGGTGCTGGGATGTTTGCGACTTGGGGCATTTGTGCTCTTGGACAGATTTTGTGCGCTTGTGCATTGTTTGTCTGCAGATGTGTTATTGACGTCATGGGTTGTATATGCACGTGGATGTGTCAGAGTGTGGCCTGCTCCTTTACGGATGTAGTCCACACTGGGCCACCTCAATGTTGTCTTGTGCACCATATCATGCATTTTGACTGCAGCCATGCTATCGGTCATGCAGTGTCACTTGCATTGTCAGCGTGGCTCACAGAGCCACTGGTTTTCTGGATTCTGCCCATGTGCATGGGTAGGTTGTGGCATTGGTGATATGGAGGGGCACATTTGTGCACATTGTGGATGGGGGCCTACTTGGTGTTTCTATGTGTGCTGCAGTGTGCCAAGGGTATCAGGGACATTGTGCAGTGTGCTACACATGATTGAGCATGTGTGCCATTGTGCCCATCTCCGTCCAACCACCCAGTCCCTGGTGGTTACTGTTAGACCTGGCACCTTGGCGTGGGTCTCCATTCCATTTTATGCTGTTGCCTCATGTGTTTTTACTGGTAGGAGATGCTTTGGGTACTGTGCCGCTGCTGTCCAGTGCCACAGTGCAAGTGCTCCCTATGGTAAATTGATGTATGAATTAGTGATTCTATGATTGGTTTGTTTGGTTTACTTGTCAGACCAGGGCTTGTAAACCAAATGCTGCTGGTGGGCTTGCAGCTCTGGTTGTTCCACCCACAAAATCAGCCTGTAAAAGTGTGTCTCAGGTCTGCCATTGCAGAGCCTGTGTGCAGTCTGGTACTGCGATGTTGACTTGGTAAGTGAACCCACTTGCCAGTCCCTAAACCTTTCCTTTTCTGCATATTAGTCACCCTTATGGTAGGCCCAAGGACAGGGTGCATTGTAGGTAAAAGGTAGGGCATGCCCTGGAGTGTGTGGCATGACCTAATAGTGAATTACAGGACAGCCATTTTCGTTTTTCACTATTGCAAGGCTACCTGTTCCCCATAGGCCAGAATGGTCATTTTAATTATTACATCTTATAATCCTAACTGACTCAGGGAACTAGGTGGAAATTGGAGTTTGTATGCCTGAACTCAGAATGATCAAAAACATCTTTTAGTGAAGTTGGTTTTTGCATTCTGTGTTTGGAAATACCACTTTTAGAAAGTATGTATTTTCTTGTCTAACCATCCAAGCCTGCCTCTGCTAGGTTGTGTATTCCTTGTCTGGAGTTTGAAAGTCAGGGGCTGGGGGATTCCAGGAGACGGGTGAGTCAGCACAGGACTGAATAGAGCAATCTACATGCAGATGGGAGGGTGGGGTTGCACCTGGGACCTGAATAAGGCTGTTCCTTCCCTCCACAATGCTTGCTCCACCTCCTGTGGTGAATCTGATGTCCCTGCCCTGCATTGTGAAAGGAAAGAAGGAGTCTTGTCAACAAAGGTCTCCAGGACTGACCAGAACTGGTTTGGACTAGGCAAAGGCCTCTCTGCCTTCAGATAACAAAGAGAAACAGTGTATAAAAAGGGGGGCCCAGACCCCAGAACGTTTGATCACTTTTAGGAAACAAGAAGAAACCTTTGCTGAGGAGAGGAACCAGAGAGACTGAGGAGAGACTATCCCTAAGCGTGAGGGATTGGCCTGCAGTGGTTGCCTGACTGCCAAAGAGAGGAGAAAGGACTTTGTGCTACTTTCATTCAACTTGTGAAGTATCTCCAAGGGATTGAGATAGAGCTTGCCTCTTGCTGAAGTCTCCGGGACAACAGACTTCAACAACCAGCTCCCCGAGAGTTCTTTGGAAGTGCCTGCAGTTGTGTTGGGCTTTCTGAGGGACTGCGTGTTGCAAGGAGCTGGATGCGCGACTCACGAGGAAGAAGCATGTCGCCGAACTGCTGCTGTTGCTTCACAATGCCGAAGCGCCTCATTGGAGAAGTGTGTCGCCGCCGCAGCCGCTGTCATCGCATTACTGGGAAAGCGTGCCGCCTCTGCAAGCTGTCACATCGTTGCCAAAGTGCCTTGCATCACCAGATACGAGGATCGTTGTCGCATCAGATGCTGCCGCATCACCGGGAAGCATGTTGCAGGGCCTGTCACGGCTCAGAAGAATTGCTGAGTCGCCGCACAGCCGTGGGGCAGGCACGCATCATGTAGCATCAAGAAGAAGACGCCATTTTGTTCATTGCACCAGATCTTCATTGCATCACGGCGCTGCTAGTCGCATCGCCATGGAAGTGCAGAAAGAAACCAACGCATCATCTCCCCTCGCAGAGAAGAATCAACGTATCCCCTACACATCAGTAGTGTTGTCACTGGGTTACCGTATGTGTTCACACTGCCTCTGAGATAAGCCTGACTACTCGTGCCAAGCTACCAAGGGGTTGAGCAGGGATTATTTTAGGAGTGTACCCCCTTACCCTGACTAGACGCAAGGGTCCCTATTTGGTCAAAGGTACCTACCTCTGCCAATTAGAGCCCCCCAAATCTAACAGTTACTCACCCTGTTGCAGTTGGGTCAGGTCATATCGAGCTGTGTCCAGACCCCCTACTCCTTGCACCGTCACCACACTGATGACTGTGGCCACCATTTCCTCCAGCTCATCAAGCTCCTGTGGCGCAGGACTACCACCTCCATTCATCTTTGCTGCAGTTGTTGGTGGTGTTCTATCCCCTCCGTGACGATGATCCGGTCTTCCTGCAGACTGAACCCCGTCTTCCTCTTCTCCTTGCCCGTTCCTGAACACGGGGTTCCTGGCTGGTCCCCCGTGGGTTTGTGGGGTTTGTGGGGTTCGGGTTGTCCTCTGCAGTCCTCCGGGTGCATCCATGGTGCTACGCATTTTGCTTTGGTGTGTTTTTTTTAGTTGCTTTTACAGTGCATTTTCCCGCATGACGCGTGGGAATTGCAGGCCTGTCGCTGGTTGTCGCTGATTTTTGTATTGCGATTTGGGGCATTGCATCTTTTTTCGCGTTCGTGTTTCGCATTTTTTCTGGACGTGTTCATTTTTAGGAGGTCATTTGGCGCGTTATCCTGCTACTATCGCATGGTGCCGCTGGTTTGGGAATACAATGTTAACACTGTGTTATTTTGTCGTGATAGACTGCAATGTGAAGAGTTGCCTTAAGCTAATTTTAACTTTCTTGAGAATATCCACCATTGTGGATTGATCTGCATGAATCTCAATCAGCCTCAGAGAGGTGAGGTAAGTGCGATGCAGGAAGTTATAATGTGCCAGTTTAAATCTGGCATTACTTGCTGTCACCTGCACATGAGTGCAAGAAGATTCCCATTTGCTGATCACGAGGAGCTCTTACAGGTCATCATCCCACTAATGCAAAGCTCTCAAGAGTAAATGTAATCTATCTTTCAAGAGTTGTTTAAGAGCCTGTCCTGTCGCTAATAGAACTTTGAGTGGAGCCCAAAACACTGGGGTGACAGGAAAGCAAGTCCATACCTCTACGAAGATAATAGTTAGCTCCTTAAATTGTAGAAACTGTCCTGGGCTTACCCCAAATATCTTGCACATCTGCTTAAAAAAGATACATTTTTTGTTAACCCCTCTCTCCGTTGGCCCATGGAAATGACCTGGTTTATTTTGAGGAATAGTTGTAGCCATCAGATTTGCAGAGATCTGTAAAATGTGGTAGCCTATAGACCCTTTTGACTGCCATCTCCGTGCAAGCAACACAGTCTCTGAGATGTGATGCATTCGTGTCCACTATCACTGCGCTGGTGCACAAATGGCTGCCTTACCCCAACATAGGCATCCTTGCACCATGGTGCAAGGGTGTCCATGTTGTATGAATAAGTGTTTTTGGACAGGAAGGTACCCCTTCCTGTACAAAACCAATCAATGGAGGCGTTTTCCTCTTTATAGGTGTGCTGCAGAAACAATGTTCTTTATCCTCATTACTCCACCCTTGGGTAGGTGCATAGTTTTGACACATTCCCAGATCTATGTTTTGTTGTAAATCTGGGAATGTGTCTGGGGTCAAAAATCTGTTTCAAAATCCATGGGTGTTGAATGGGAACACCCACAGCAACACCCATGGTACACCTCCCTGACGAAGTGTAAGGCTCCTCAGCGACTTGAACTGTGTTGCCTTACACTATATCAAAAAGGGCGGCTTTTCTTGGCCTCATAGATATGGCTCTGCACTCTGCGCTGCCAGAACTTAAAGAAAAGTGACGTTTCTGCGGTGCACAGGGCTGTAAATAAGCCCCTATATATTTAAAAGAGTTCACGCTCTTTAACCCCCGCAAATATTTCTTTACCACTTTTGAGAATATTGGCATATTACATCTTATTCTTTGCACAATATTCACTAAGCATTGATCATTTCTTTTGTGATCCTACCGGTTTTGAATCCTTATCACGAGGTCATTCACACACATTGAGCAAGAAATATGTATTTAACCCATCTTGGAAGAAAAGGACTAACAGTCTTTCTGTTAGTAGCCTGAGAAAATAAGCTAAGCAGTTGCCAAAAAGCACTGGAACTATTACGCAGACCTGTCTTAATCTGTTTTCTATAGGAAGACGGGATGAAAATTTGCCCTTAGCATCACATTCCATTTTGCAATTCACCGATGTGAAACTTAACCCAATCAAAAGCAGCTTGGAGGTCCACAAAATAACGATATTATATATATATGTGGCTTGCTGTCTTGATGGATATCTGCGCAAAAGGAGGCTCCTCTATAGGGGCGTTTTGGCGCCACCCCCCTGCTTTCTCGCCATGCGAGAAGGCAGAAACATAAATGGTAATAACTACCATTTGTTTCTGCCTTCTCGCATGGTGAGAAAGCAAAAGTTCTTGGTTGGGGGTGGGCGGTTCTGCTCGAGGGCAGGGGGGAGTGGCTTGCCCACTGTTGTTCATACTGACTGTTTGGGCAGACTGAGGCCGCCAAAACAGTCAGTATGAACAACGGTGGGCAAGCCACTCCCCCCTGCCCTCGAGCAACACCGCCCACTCTCCCTGTTCTCTATGTATGCTGCAGCATACAGGGAGAAAATGACCTGGGTGGGGCAGTGGCCTCACCAATCACAACGCTGCCATTGCAATGTTGTGATTGGTGGAGGGGAGGGAGGCTGCCTTCCTGATGACGAGCGCTGCAGCCAGGAAAGCAAAAGCAAGATGGCGGGAGTCGGGAGTCTCGGGACAGTAAGTTTTCTTTATTTCTTATCTTTTTTTCTCCATTAAACCCCTCCCACCTCCCCCCATCCCCTCTGAGGCGCGACGACACCATTTCCACCCCTTCCACCCGCCCGTAATGCCGGCCGCAAATGCTGGCTTCTCTCATAGTTCGAATGGACGAAACGGGCAACAGACACTGCTAGCTCTGGAAGGGTTGGTCGTGTTGGAACAGGCAGGACGTTAAGTGGGGTGGTTTTAACTCAACAGACCCTCCTGAGAGCAGGAGATGGGAAAAATGGAAATGGAGCACTTATTGTGGGCTTGCAGTGAACAGTTGAAGAGCTGAGAGAGGTGGCCGAGGACTCGGAGAGCGGGTTTGAAAATGGGCTGGGAAGTAGGCCTGATGTGTTGACCATATAGGCAGCCAGGAGGGTTTTTGTGTTTTGAAATATAGCATACCAGAGCGGATAAGGAAAAGGTGTGAGGCACAGACAATTGGCCAAGAGGGACGGACATTTTCATGTAGTGAGAAAAACCTTAGTTTAGCGTGCCTTGATGCAGTGTCTTACTTAGTCTTGAATATTTTATTTCAATCAGGTGACTCGAGTAATCAGGCAACATGTGCTGGGGTAACTTTAGCAGTCCTCCAGTCTCGCTTGTCCCACTCTCTCGCAAGTCATCATTTGTAGGAAATTAAAGCAAACACAATAATGAAAAGAGCGCACAGCCTCACAAATGGGATGTGTAAACTGAATAACTCTATAAATGGCATCATTAAGATGATATCTCCGGTATGAGGTCGCGCTTAATGTAGTAAAAAGCCCAGGATGAGCTTGTGTAAAATGAACTGCATCACTATGTAACGATGGTACCATCTCAAGTTGTTAGCTAAGCTTCTTAAAACCAGGAGTTTGATTTATTTTTTTACCAGCAAAATAGAGAAGTAAGACGTGATGTGTGAGAGAAAAGAATGAGGCGGGATCTGCGTGCATTTAGTTAAATAATTATTGTACAACACTCGTGGCAAAACACTGCAGAAATTTCGAGTTATTTTTATTTCCGCAATAAATTCATGAAACTCTCAAAGTGAAGGTTTCTGTGCTTTTCCAAGAGCTGGTGCTGCGGCTGCTGCCCAATGATATTCAACTCTCTTTCAGACGTCTGGAGTTAAAGTCTCTCTATCTGAGGATCTCTTTTTTGTTACACAAAACATCTTGCAGGTTTGAATCGGTTTTCTTTTGCTCCCCTTATTAGTTGATCTATGACAGCAAGTCTGGTCATTTACTTTTCGTCCACAAAGTACAAATATTGACAGCTTATTACTTTCAGAAATGTTAATATTTGACTCTTATTGTTTATGTTAAGGTAGTTCAGTGGGTTACTGTTCCTGTTTCCATGGTCATTGTTTGGTCGCCAGAACTGTAAGAATTAGGCTCACTCGCCTCATGACATCCAAGAAAGGCATTTGTGCCACACCACTTTAAAATGTCACCAGCCGCCACTGCCCAAAGGGGTAACAACCGTAGAATAATTCTCACAAAATATTCCCTTTTCACTGAGAATGAGATCAAATTGCACAGACCAAGCTATTATTCACTTGAGGATGGTCTTGGCATAGATTTGACAAAGGTGTATCCGGTAAGGAAATCAGTCAGTAATTGGAGCCTTTGTCTAGGGCTACTTACTTATATAGTGACTCCGAAATGATATCCCCAGGTGTGACCCATTTGAAGAAAGGGCATAGAGCTACTGTTCTCTCAAAGGCATAGCAATGAACAAGGCAGCTAGGCAGTTGCAAAGCTCTCATGTTTGGGGTGATTTTAAGGTCTTATGTATCACCTATACACCCTGTACTTTAATCTAGTCTAAAAGGACGACGTTTAGAAATAGGCAGGTGGTGATATAAGTCCCAGATCTAACTGCACTTTTACCTAAGTTTAAATGGTAATAAAGTCAGGTTGCTTCCAAAACTGCATATTCCAATGAGCAAGGGCCACATGTTTTTTTTTTTGCATAAATCAACACCCAAAATGGAATGGGGGTCATCTTTTAGTATTAAACTCTTCGGGCCAGATGTACTAAGGTTCCCATTTGCAGTTCTTAAATAGCGACTCCATAGGAATCCCTCTTTAAGAAAGCAAAAGGAAATCCACAGAATCTGCAATTCAATAATAGCGATTCCTACAGATGAAGAATCGCTACTAAAGAATTGCAAATAGGAAATGACATTGCATCCCCGCCTATAGACGAAATAGGAAATGGTTTGCATTTCCTAAATTGGGTTTTCCCAATAGGAAATTGCAATTTAAGAAATGCAAAGCCAAGGGTGCCTCTGGGTTAAGGCCCCTCATGGAGGCACCCCGAATTTCCCAGTGCACATATACCCTAGGGGCATATGTGCACTTCATGTCACAGTACAAAAAGGCATTTTTAATGCATTTTCTTTCTTTTGCACATGGTTACCATCGACACTAAGTCGATGGTAACCGTATTTCCTAAATGCCCCTCTCACATTTAGGAAATGCTTTGTACATAAGCTTTAGAAATCACAAATAGGTGATCCCTATTTGACATTCCTAAATCACGGTTTCAATTTGCAATTTCTACTGTGTAGAAATCGCAAATTGTGAACAGTATTAGCCCATTGTACATCTGTAAAGACCATTTAGCATTTCTCAACAGGCCGGAATAGTGATTAATCCGTTAAGAAATGCTAAATGGCTATGTATATCTGGGCCTTCATTTCTTCTCAATTTGCAAAATAATATTGATTATTCCTCTCATGAATCGGATTACCTCTTTTCACAGGTTAAAGCAAGGAAAAGAGAACCAGCATTTTTAATACTTACATCATTTCTTGTCCTTTCACTTTTGAGTGCTGCTTTCATGGGGCCTAATTTATAGTTTGTGGACAGGATACTCCATCACAAACTCAATAAAGTACTCTGTCCACCAAACCCTCTGTCTTTCTGCCTCATTTAGAGATGGGGAACTTAAGTATTTGTCGACTTAGCTCACACTGGCTCCATCGAATGAGAGCCAGGTGGAGTAGGGTCCTTCGGAGAAGCACAGCACATGGCTCACCCTATTTAGGGATGGTGGTATACTGACTTTTTCCTGTTTATCTCCACTGGGAAAAAACCTTGTGCTGAGAGACAGGAACACAACAATAATGATCCCCATATTTTATTTTGTTCATAAACAGACAGGGTGTTTTTGAAAGATTAAAAAAAAAGGTTTGATGGACCATGAGCAAAAACTGAAAACATCAGTCCACCACATTTTTAGTTTGTTGAAGGGAACCACTGTGAAGGTGGTTCACTGCAATTTACAGTGATGAAAACTGAGTTGATTGACCTCTCTAAATTTGGCAGATGGCAGTGCATCAGGTGGCAGAGGTATTGTCCTCCGCCACCCTGATTTACTGAACTCCACCTTCCAAATTCTAAATCAGGCCCATTATCTTAAAACAATTAGGCACATTGAATATCAAAGTGTTATAATATAAATACAACACAATAACATATTTTTGGGAGACTCTTTGAGGTTGTTATTGAAAAAGGTGGGCACATTTTCCTAAGATGTATGTGTCCAAATTTCTGGTATGAGAGATTCCTAAAGTAAATGGACAGGTGTTAAACAGACACTACTCTACATTCAGGAACAGACTCAAGGTCAGACTATCATTTACGTTGTTTTGGTCACCGCAAAATGTAAAAATGAGCTGAAGCAATGGTCTTCCTCTTATGTGGGCGTGTGCTTTCTTTCAAAGTCTGCCTTGTTTAAACCTTTCCTTCAATTTCCCTATACCCCACTCGATTTGTAATAATGAATCTGCATTTTCTCATCACTCCTCCTTGAGCCTCCAACATTTACTACTAAATTGTATACTTATGTATGTGGCGCTCTGTGGCTCTGTGGCACCACTGTGGCATAGATCTCTGCACTGAAAAAATAGGAGCGAGGAAGATGGAAATCTCCAAGATAGGTTTGTGAATTACATTTTTTAACCTTTTGAAGTAGTACTTCTAGAGTATTGATTTATGCAATCCAAAATGGCCTTTGGGAATTGGGACCAGTATGTTTAGCTTGATTATGGCTAACCATAGTCAGGACGTCCAGGCTGCCCTGAACCAAAGTTTGTATTAGAGAGAGTATGTCTAAGACAGAAACAGTCAAAGTATCCTTTACGGTGGGCACCTTTTATGCCCCAAAAGGAGAACCATTAATAGCATTATAATCAATTAAAGGTGGGTGATCAATTTACACACTAATTAGAATGCTTGGCAAATCACATTCTTATAATATGAGATCGAGGAAAAAGTTAAGGTCTCAGAGGGAGAAGTGGGCAACCGTGAGCACTTCTTGCCCAGTGAGGTCAGTACAGCAAAGCAAGTTTTTGATAGAATTGTGTGGGGACTCACTAGGCTCTCATATAAAAGAGCTGATAATTCATTGACAATACATTACCTTCCAATTTAAAATGTTCGTTGAAGCAATCTCACGATGACAAGGCAAGTATAGATTGAGGCAAGGTTAGCTGTATCTGCTCAAAAAGGGCAAAGTAGCTTTAAGGGACTGCCCCATGCTGTCAGGTTAATTTGACTGAAGTATTCTTTGCCGACCATTTGCTGATATTTCCAAAGTAGAAATCACGTAATATACGTTCTGTACTGTTGAAATGGGGCATGGTTTGGAAATGGGGCATGGCTTCTGGCGACTGGCTTCTGTCTGGAGAGTTGGTCAACTGATCTTCAGTCTTGAATTTGTAAGAGCTCACAATGGGGTAAGAAGAACCAATCTGTTTCTTGTTGACCCCTCTTAACCCATTTGAAATAACAAACTATTTTGACGTGGACAAGCACCTTCCGCCCAAACATTGGGTATCTTTTGCTGTCATTGTGAAGTTCAGAGAGAATCTTTGTCTTGCACATGTTTTAGCAATGGGTGACACCTAATCTGAAGATAGATCAATGTATGTGTACCTTCTCTTCGGCTCCAGAGTGCCAAATTACTTCATTTTTTCTGCATATCGTAACTTTAATGTAAAAGTTGGTTTAGGTGCAGTTAGAGGTAAATAAAGGGAGGTAAAAATTCATCAGTTGTAGGTAGTTTCCTGAAGTAACCAACTATAACTTGCGCCTTCGCCATCCACTGCTTATGACCTCAAATAGTACATCTCTCATGACATGTTCTATTACTTCATTGATAACATCAGTGATGATATCTAAAATGACATTGTTGATGACATCACTATGCATGGTGTAGGCACGAGTTACAGTAACTGGGGAAGTTCAGTATTATATAGTTTAAAACGTTGTTTTAACTAACATCACCACCTAACTGTAACATCACTTTAGCCTGGTTTTTTTTCAGTGAATATATATAAAGCCACAAAAATGTGTAATAAACGTTGTAACTATGTAATACCAACCATTGTTAATGTCAATGCGTGGTATTTCATGCGTGATAATGTTATACCTGGTAATGCCTGTTCACCAGTAAGAGCAATGTTGAGCAAGAAGTAACAATGTACCTAGGCACCAATGCACCAATCCCAATTCATTAAGTCACTGATTTATTTACACTGTATTAATCAATTGGAAACTTCCCTGCTCAGAGATGGTCATGATATGCCGAAGGTTGGGCCTTCATTCACGCAGCCATTACTTTCTGCGAACGTTTTCTTCATCGCCAGAAGAGCTCTTAGGCTTAAACTTCTATTAGATTCATTTATGAGTTTTATGGACTCTTTGGACCTCTGTACTAACGTTTGTAAGTCCCTCGTATGACCATGGGCCCCAGATCTACTAAAGCAAGAGGATGTCAAGTCGCAGGATCTGAGATCACTAGGGTCATGTCATTTCCATATTTGCACTGTTATTTGATCAGCATGGATCACGGGTGCCGCTTTTAAATACGAAAAACCACTAATTTACTAGGTTGGTTTCTGTTGTATTTGACTTTGCTTCTAGACTGGGGCCCTAAATCAATTCCTCACATATATGACTGTAGCCCGCCTGCCTCTGATCGCACAGGTGACACTGCTCGGCTGGAGGTTATTTTGTTGGCACAGCCAGTCCTGGGGCCTTATTTATGAAGGCCTTGCGCCGCCGATGCGCCACTTTTAAAATGGGAAAAAGTGACGCACCGGCGGCGCAAGGCCTTCATAAATAAGGCCCCTGGCTCTTAGGCCAACTGGGCTTTCACGGGGGTGCGTGTTGCCTCTCTGTGCTGCTCAGCAGCACTGGCACCAGGTGAGCTTGGGACTTGGAGCCCCACTATGGTGGATCTGGGCGGCTGCCACAGGAGACAGATCTGCGAGCCTTTGCTGCCCCCTGCCGTGTTCTGGTGGACTCTGCTGCTGCTCTGCACCCCGGAGAGCTCCTCGCTGGCAGATTTTCAGGAAAGAGCCTTTCTGCATCTAATTCGGTCCTCTCAGCAGCTGGCCGTGTCCTGGCGGCAGCAGGGAGTAACATACACAGGGTCCCGGGTGTAAAAGCTTTGATACACACTAGGAATAGAGCCTCCAACCCCTAGTAAGGTAGTCAGAACTGTCACTAGTGTGCGAATGGCCTTCTCATCTCTCTGCCTGGTGCCACTACACCTGCTGCGCATTGAATCGTGTGCAGGAGTGACAGAGTGAACTGCATGACTGATATGGAACACTATTTTTACTTTGCTGAAGCGCATAGCTGGGTCGCGCTCACCATTGGCAGGACTCTGCGTGGACCGCACGAACTTCCCTCACTTCTCCCACACCTCGCCGCACCCGCTCCGCGGGTGCCGCTTCGTCAGGCCATCGTGAGGAGGAGCAGTCTGGGAGACCTTGGAGAGACTTTCACAACCTCGGCGGAGGGCTGCAGGGCTGCGAGCGTGCCAGGGACTCCAATTCCCAGGAGTCCCTGATAGACCGGTGACAACTTCCGGTCCGCTCTCCCTGACGGCCCGCCCCCCGCCCACCGGAGGGCTTTTTAAACCCTTTGCTGCCTAGCCCTCATTGGGACACTATTTTTACTTTGCTGAAGCGCATAGCTGGGTCGCGCTCACCATTGGCAGGACTCTGCGTGGACCGCACAAACTTCCCTCACTTCTCCCACACCTCGCCGCACCCGCTCCGCGGGTGCCGCTTCGTCAGGCCATCGTGAGGAGGAGCAGTCTGGGAGACCTTGGAGAGACTATCACAACCTCGGCGGAGGGCTGCAGGGCTGCGAGCGTGCCAGGGACTCCAATTCCCAGGAGTCCCTGATAGACCGGTGACAACTTCCGGTCCGCTCTCCCTGACGGCCCGCCCCCCGCCCACCGGAGGGCTTTTTAAACCCTTTGCTGCCTAGCCCTCATTGGGACACTATTTTTACTTTGCTGAAGCGCATAGCTGGGTCGCGCTCACCATTGGCAGGACTCTGCGTGGACCGCACGAACTTCCCTCACTTCTCCCACACCTCGCCGCACCCGCTCCGCGGGTGCCGCTTCGTCAGGCCATCGTGAGGAGGAGCAGTCTGGGAGACCTTGGAGAGACTATCACAACCTCGGCGGAGGGCTGCAGGGCTGCGAGCGTGCCAGGGACTCCAATTCCCAGGAGTCCCTGATAGACCGGTGACAACTTCCGGTCCGCTCTCCCTGACGGCCCGCCCCCCGCCCACCGGAGGGCTTTTTAAACCCTTTGCTGCCTAGCCCTCATTGGGACACTATTTTTACTTTGCTGAAGCGCATAGCTGGGTCGCGCTCACCATTGGCAGGACTCTGCGTGGACCGCACAAACTTCCCTCACTTCTCCCACATCTCGCCGCACCCGCTCCGCGGGTGCCGCTTCGTCAGGCCATCGTGAGGAGGAGTAGTCTGGGAGACCTTGGAGAGACTATCACAACCTCGGCGGAGGGCTGCAGGGCTGCGAGCGTGCCAGGGACTCCAATTCCCAGGAGTCCCTGATAGACCGGTGACAACTTCCGGTCCGCTCTCCCTGACGGCCCGCCCACCGCCCTCTTACCTTCCTATAATTGGGGTCACTTCTCCCGCAGCGCGGGACGCAGCCCGGAGCAAAGACCGGGCTAAGAGCGGGCCGTTTGAGGCCGTTCGAGGACGGCAGAGGACGGCCCTGGCCCATATTCCCTGCACAGTTGTGATTTAAGTAAGGTAGGCGGTCTTGTGACCCAGAGATTGATCGGACATAAGAAACATTGTACTGACTGTGAGGGCTACTAAGTTATTACCCCATTTTGTGTAAATAGCGTGCCTAGTCTTGATTACTGTAGCTGGTGCTAATTAGATACCATGGTTTTAAGATCTGGTAAAACACGCACTGTCCAAATTCAAACACCTAAAGGAGTGGTATCGGGTCCATTGGACGCTTTTATTACACGTGCCACGGAAATCCTGGAAAAAGAAATAGCAATGGTGGAAAAACGACTCTCCATTGACTTAGTCAGCGGAAAACGCTCTTCGCTGGGTTGGTTGGCCACGATTCCTAGCCCCGTGTCACATGCACACGCACATGCAGCTTTTAATTGTATACACTTAGACACTACGGATGCCATAGTCCACATGGATAGTGAGGGGGTTGATCTTCCTGTACACACTCCAGCTCATCTTGAACACCTTTTGGATGATCACGAGGCAACTGGGGAAATTGAAACTCAGGATAGTCTAGATTCCGAATATAGCTCGGAATCTGCCGACTCATCCCTTGACTCACCCAAGACAGTCTCTAATGAGCTAACCTATATAGATTCTTTAGGTATAGACATGGTATCGAGGAAGAGAAAGCAAGACATGAGCCACATGGGAGGGAGAGAACGTAAGATGCCTAAATTAAAAGACACTATTGGCAACCCTACATTGGCACCTGGCCACCCCAGCGAAAAACAATGTCCTAGTACATTGTCTAATGTCTTATGCCCCTCCCTCATCTCCCTAGGTTCCTCGAACCCATGCCCAACGTGCCAAAGCAGCGACGAATCCTTGTTGGCAAAGATCGAGGCTTTGATGAAAAACCTCTTATTACCAGTCTTGGAGCGGACTAGATTAATGACTTTAAAAATAGACTCACTGGAGGCAGTAGTGAATACGAATTCTGCCCTGTTATTATCTATACCTGGCACAAACCCAGGGGGGGTCAAATCCTCACATCTGGCCCCAAAAACATCAAATATTCCAAATACTCTTATTAGTAATCCCAGCAATCACAAACCCCCAGGGCCAGTAACCGATAGACCAAAGAGGGGTGGTGATTCTAAAAACATCCCAAGCAAGGTATCTGAGGCCCCGTCTCAACGTACCCATATGACGAAGCCCACGAATAAACCGGATAGATCAACCCCTGCTAGACTCCATACTACCAAACCACTCTCTTTGGCAAAATCTAGCACAGACACCCATAGGCATCCTTCCCACGGGCCCCTAGTTAACCATCATAGTACCTTAAAACCTATGGTAGAAAAACACCCCAGGTATACAACACCCCGGGTTGACATCCCTATAGAGGCTACACCATACACAATGGTATTGACCGGTGTGGCCCCCCTACAATCTGGCAAAAGGGAGACTCATGGTGACCTGCGCAACAAGGTGATTTTCTGGCTGAATAAAAACCGACCCCTACCTCCTTCCTCGCCAACTGAAATTCTGTTTGTAAGAAGGGTTGATTGGGTGGGCCACGGCACCAAAGATCTGGAGGGTGACTGCATTTTAATTTCGTTCAGGGACCCCTGGGTGGTGGATACAATTTGTAGAGAAGCTAGGTTTGCCAGGCAGGGGGATGTCCAGACCCTGGGCCTATCATACTTTTACCCACACAGACAGGCTTATACCTTGAAGGCCCCTAAACAGGGACGACCCACCATTAGGAGTTACCCTATGATAAGGACACCCCAACTACCGCAATTCCCACCCCTTTTCAATCATTTTGGCCCCTTGTCTGATCTCGAGGCCATTGATTGACTTCAAACACCTTCTTATCTACCTGAATCCGTAGAAAATCCTGACCTTGGGGTAGAGAGGCAGAGGCAGGGTCAGGAGTCCCCACAGCTCGCAATTATAGCAGAAGAGTGTAAGGGGGTTCCAGTACTAACAGGGATTGTCACATCACCATTGAGGGCAGGGGGAGTCCCCATGATGACCGGGAAAAATCAGAACATCGTTGGGAGAACTGAAAATGGGTGGGACGGTAGGGTTGGATAGGGCAAGTCTGCAGTTTTAGATGTGGTGGCCCCTACTGTGGTACCCACATCAGAAACACTTGCCCTTGTGTCCTGGAATATTGCTGGGGTTAAAGGTCGTATCCATTCTGAAGATTGGCTGGAGTTTATGGACAAATTCGATATCATCCTACTCCAGGAAACCTGGGCAGTTGATCCAATATTTAGGCAGGGTTATGTAAATTTCTTCAAAGCCGCCACTCGAAGCGCCATTAGAAATGCCAAAGGGCGAGCCTCAGGGGGCCTATTGATCTGGGTGAAATAATCCTTGGGATATCACACTACAGAAATAAGTGTACAAAACCCGGACCTCCTTATTGTCAAGTTGAGCAAGACTGGTTATCGGGACCTGATCCTGATTAACATATATGCACGAGGTTTGCCGGGTGGCCGCTCCCCACCCTTGTTGGAGGTATTGGACCCCAATTTGGCAGCCTTAGATAGCAATAGCAATAATGTTATTCTTCTTGCTGGAGACCTACATTGCTGCTTCGAACCTTTACTTGACCCAGGGGACAGTTGGGGTTCTGCGGAGGACGCAGTATGGGGTATACCCGATCTGCTGTTCGCCAAACCGGTACCTGCAACAGAGGCAGCGGTGAACTGGATGGCTTTCTGTTTAAATAGAGGTTTTCAGGCCTGTAATGGTCGAACAAAATCAGACCAGGAAGCCAACTGTACATTTGATAATGGGTTAAGAAGAAGCCGCATTGATTATATCCTGCTAAAAATAGGAGATTGGCCCCTGTTGGTGGACATGGAGGTACCTTCCCGTCCAGAAAGTGACCATAACCCTTTGACCTTGCAACTAAGGTTGCCAGGACTTGTGAGACTAGTGGAACCCGGTATCTCACAGACAGGGGACACTTATCTTACAAACGATAGGAAGAGGTTAAAATGGTCAAAAATTGAGGAGGACGAAACATTGAGGAATAAGGTTATTAGCGTGGTTAACAATATATATAATGAAATGCTGATCCACGCCCAGTTGGGGGATAACCCCGAAACGGCTAACCTTATTATAAACCTTCATAATCGTTGTTTTGACGATTTAAAATCTCTGCTTTCGCAACCTCGCCGGCAGAGAACCACTAAAGCACCTATTCGTCCCCAGAAATGGTATAATAAAAAATGTAGGGAAGCCCACACTGACTTGATCAAAGCTGTTAAGTCTCGGAATATGGATACAGTGAAAGCGGCTAGATTAACCTATAGGAAAATACAGTGGGAAGCCAAACTGGAGTGGGAGGACAAGTACTGGTCAGACCTACTGGAAGCTTCCACATGCAATAACCCCATTAAATTCTGGGAAATAGTTAAGTGGGGGAAGGATCCGGACGCACGCACTCCCGCAAACCATGTGTCCCCCACTGAGTGGGTGACTTTTTATTCAACCCAGTTCTGTGCTGTGAATCCCATGCTTTCCTGTACCCTGGGAA
This sequence comes from Lissotriton helveticus, assembly GCF_964261635.1. NCBI lineage: Eukaryota > Metazoa > Chordata > Amphibia > Caudata > Salamandridae > Lissotriton > Lissotriton helveticus. The sequence goes on along the minus strand of NC_136070.1, from coordinate 625,783,526 downwards.
TGGCATCCCATCCTTCTATTCAAAGCGAGAACATCATTTTCACAGAAAGTGAGGTCGAGCTGGCACTAAATCTCACCATGCGAGGGAAAGCGCCGGGCATGGATCTTATACCCGCCGACTTGTTTAAAGCAAACCCCGCTCTGTGGACGCCATATATTACCAAGGTGGCAAATTCCATAGCTGCAGGTGCAAGAATACCCAAATCTTGGAAGGGGGCGGAGATTTTACCGATTCATAAAAAGGGTAGTAGGTCAAACCCAGGTAACTACCGCCCGATTAGTCTCATTGACTCCATGCAAAAACTCATTGCACGCATGGTTCTGGGTAGGGTCCAAGGCTGGATCGAAATGGAGGACATACTATCTCCAATGCAGGCGGGCTTCAGATCGGGAACAAGCACCATCGAGCAAGGTGTTCAGATTTTGTCTGATCTACTGGAAGGTGGTTCAGCTTGGCGGCGGTACCATCTTCGCAGCGTTCATTGATCTGAAGTCCGCCTTCGATCTAGTCCCGAGGGACAAACTGTGGGGAGTCTTGAGGAGTTTGGGAATGCCCGTGGAATTGCTTGATTTGATAATCAAATTGCATGAGGAGAATTTTGCGAGGGAAAGATGGGGAGGACAGGGCCAAGTGACGGAACCCTTCCCAGTCACCCGAGGTGTCCGTCAGGGGTGCGTACTGGCACCCACCCTTTTTTTATTGTTCATTGACCAAGTGGTCAAATTCTTCGAATCGACCCCGACAGATGCCCCAATGCTGGCAGGACAGCGTTTCCCAATGCTCATCTTTGCTGATGACACTTTACTCCTCTCCAGAACACGTAGCGGATTACAGCGGGCATTGGACCGCTTTGAGGAGTTCTGTGCCATCAGCGACCTCAAGGTGAACGTGGGAAAAACCAAATTTATGGTGTTAACAAAGAACTGCTCTGTCCGGAGTTCAGTTAGTATGGGTGGTGTCAAATTGGACCAAGTGGAGAATATGATTTACCTGGGGGTCACGTTAGATAGTCGCTTGAGATGGAAAGCCCAAGTTGGTGCTCAACATCTCAAGCTCGCCCGACTCACTGGCTGCCTCCTTAGTGAGCAAAGAAAATCTATCACCAAGCGGGTTACCCCAGCACTCAAAATCTATGACGCAAAAATCAACCCAGCGATTTTATATGGTGCAGATCTGTGGGGCCATATGGATCTTACGGGTCTGTTTAAAATACAGTGTACATTTTTCTGAAACTTGGTAGGCCTGCCACAGTCGTCCCCTTCCATTCCCCTTTGCTTGGATCTGGGATGTCCTCCGATTAATGAGATGGCCAGATTTAGACTGGTTGCCTTCTGGAGGCGCCTATGGACCTCCCCTGACCTCACCTTATTTGCAAATGGGGTAGCAGAAGTTAGGTTAATCAGGGGATCGGGGAAAATCCCCTGGTTCCAAATGGTAATATCCATCCTGATGGACATGGGTTTAGAGCAGCTTTGGACATCCCCCGCCACCAGTATCTTTCCAACTAAACTGGCACTTAAAGAACTGTATTGGGCTACGCTCCGTCGGAATAGAGTCAATGCCTCCAGCTCTACTAATCTCACGGGTAGGTTCCTTTCCTTTAAGTTGGACCCATCCCGTGAACAATATTGGGATACAGTTTCTAAATCCTTAGACAGGAAACTTTACCACCAGTTCCGGGTGGGAGCATTGCCACTGAACACCTTTACGAAAAATTGGCCATCAAGCACCACGGATCATTGCAAATGGTGCCCAGGCCACAAGGAAACTGTGGGTCATTTTCTGTTTGCCTGTCCTAGATATCAGGCACCAAGGGCCAAATGGCTAAAACCACTGTTTCAGCGCCTGCCTATTAGAAAATCTGAAGAGGCCATTCATGTATTAAAAACTAATACATTAGAAATTATCACAGTGAGCATGGCCAAATACCTGGGCTGGGCCTGGATACTCGGGGCAAAACAATAGTTCAACCCTGGATTGTTTTGACGTACTGATGGTTCGAGCATTCTTTCTGCAAGTTTGTCTATTTGTTCCTGATAATGATTGCCTCTGATTTAATCTATATTTTTTAATCGCATTGTCCCTTTTTTCTTTCCCTACAAATTACTGGTTGGAATTTATTTGTAAACCTTTTTCCCTACAATGAAAACTTGTTTCAGTACTGTCGTTACATTGTTTAATGCTTATTTTATGGTTAATGAATATGTACTTATTATTAATAAATGTTTGTTACTACTTGTCTTTTATGATTTCTTTTAATCGAAATAAAGACTTTAAACCTGAAAAACCTGAAACCTGGAACTACAGGCAAGGATCGCACCTTACTGTGTGCACCCTCCGGGATTGTAACAATAATCTGCATGTCCCATATGTGAAAGTCACAAAGGCACAATTGCATTTTAAAGGCACTCACGCTGAGGGGGCATTGGGGGTCTCTGTACCTTACAGGCACACAGTGCCACCTGCATATATCACACGAGTGGGAGCACAGGCGTGGCTGTACCTTACACGCTTACTGGGGGAATTTACACAAAAGATGCAACAGGTCAGAACATTTGAAAACAGATGCATTACTAACACGCCTTCAACCTGTATTCCACTTGTTGCCTAAATGTAGCCTTACTTTGTTGCCATATTTCACCCACCGACAGTGCTAAATGTATGAAAAAACAGAAGTGCCAGGTCTCTTGTGAGGAGGCCACTGCAGCTTGCACCCCCCATGGCTCCCACTAGCGCTGCCACTGACAGTACTAATACTACTTCTACAAATAGAAAAGATACAATTGATAGGCATAATGCTGAACAATGTCAAACACTCTCCCCAGTCAGAGATGTGTATTCCATTCATCGCCTTGTTTTAGTACTATCACTACTACCGATCACACTCATACAGGTCTGACAAATCAGACTTTAAATGTTCAATAAAATGACTAATCCGTGCCACCCAAGTCATTTTAATCGTTTTGGGTAGCAGGTATTTGTAATTTTAATACATATTTAATTATTGAACAACAGCTGTTGTGCTGTTCAAAAAATAAGACAAAGCACGCCACCATGTGGAAGGCTGCCATAAAAGAGTCGATGTTGACAATAAAGTGTCGGAAACCACAGACTCAAATTAAGCAATGTCCATTGTCCTCTCTACTTACTGCTAATAAAGGACGCAACCCCCTGTGTTTACAACACTCAGGGGCATATTATCAAGGAGGGCGGTAGGCAATTTTCGCCCTATTAGCAAGCTGTCGCTAACAGCAGTTAGCAACAACTTGCAGGCGATAGTGAGCGGTTTGGGGCCCGCATTGCATGTCAGCGATATTTATCGCTAATGACATGCAAAGTGGGCGTACCCAACCTGTTAGCGACTGAAAGCAATCGCTAACATCGCTATCGCCTATTACCAACACAGGCGTAGCAATGGAAATATTCACGCTAAGCGCGAATATCGCCAAAAACTAACACCTGCTCAGACCAGTTCTTAGCCATTATATCCAATGGGAGGTGGATATAATGGCTAAGACCCTGTGAGCGATAATGCGTGAATATCGCTGTATTCTCAGTAATATTCACGGATTTTGCCGCTGTCGCCGGGAATTTTATCGCTTTTGAGATAAATGTTGCTAATAGCATGTTATCTCAGCGATAAAATCCCGTGATGTGCGGCAATAAAAATATTGCCGCTAACCCTACTTAGCGATAAATATCGGTATTTGTTGATAATATGCCCCTCATTTTGTGATTTTCCCTCAAGGCTTGCTTTTTGCAGTCCTTTTTTGCACTAGACAGGCACACTCTTTCAGAACTTTTAGGGGAATATTTACTAGGAATTGGCAGAGCACGGCAATAGCCACCTTGGCTCAATGCCACACTACCCCACTTCCAAAACGCAGAGCTGCACCGTATGTACAACGATAGGGTGCAGCCCTGTGTTTTCCCCAGCGCTGGTGCTAATTTTTGCTGCCTAGCGCCAATGCAGACGCACTTGCACCATAGTGAAAGGAGGCCTGTTTTTATATGGGAAGATTGTTTATGCGCAGGAAGGTGTCCCTTCCTGACACATAAACAATCTGAAATGGCATTTTGAAACTTCTGTGTGTGCTGTTTAATAAAGCCCATATAGCATTTGAAACCCAACTTTTTTTAATGATTGTTTATGGGCAGGAAGGGACACGTTCTTGCACATAAACCATCAATGTTCTTTTCCTGTTTCTATTTATGCTGCACAATGCAGGACACATAGAAACAGCAAAAACGAGAAGAAAAGTTTCATTTCTTCTTGTTGCGCCTGTTTAACACCAGGTTTTCTCTGGCCTTAATTTTTGTGCTGCCCCATACTTAATTTGCCCTTGTATGGGGCAGCATCAAAATCAATGGGCGTTGCGGTGGAACACCCACCACAGCACCCATTGCCCACCCCTTTAACGCAAAGTGCAGTGTGAAAGGGGACCTTATTCACAAAGCATTGGTATGCCACATTCAGTTGCGTGACGCTGCCTTGTGAATAAGGCTAAATCCCTATCACCACCACAACCTCATAAAAAGTGACCTTGTGGTGGTGATAGGGGCTTGTAAATATGCCCCTTAGTGCTGCCAAGAGCTTTGGAGAAACAATTTAGTGGAGTGTTTCCCAACCTGTGGGTTCAAGAGCCAATTTTTGGTAGGCTGTGGAAGACCAAGCAATACATTAAAACGCCTTTAAATTCTGTATTTATCTTGTCACATTTGCTATGCTATAAAGACAGAGGTCAAAGGTCAGGCTATGTTTTCTGTCAATATGCTGCTTATTTTTTAGGACTGAGTTGGTGTTCACTAACTCCTCTTACTTTGCAGTCAGAGAAAAAAAAGTAAAGCGAATTATGCAACAATCTTGCTGGAGTACAGAGAGTGTAGAAAAAAAAGCTGTATTCTTGAGTTTGAATGAAAATAAATACTTTAATAGGACCAGAAAAAAAAGAAGCAGGCAGGAGAACCGGTTTTGGGTGGTTTCCTTTCCAAGTATCTCTCATTGCAGTTCTGTAAACACAGCCTTTGTGTGGGGTGATGCTCTTCGTAGGACGGTAGGCTCCAGTCTGGATCACCCTGGACAGAGTCACAAAGACATGTGAACTATATGCACCTTGCTATGAACAGCCACATATACAGTGATCAGGAAAGAGACAAAAAGGTGGTTTTATCTAAAATACCCTTCTCACTCTGAACAACAGACAGCAGACCTGTCACCTTCACCATATACCAAGTGGCATTATTTCAGAAAGTACCTATTGAAACTCCCATGGGAGCCTCATCAACTTTGTCCTCACTTCATTGTCTAGGTCTCCTCCCTCCAGCATCCTAATGTACTTCCACTGTATGGGAAAACAACATCACACCCAACTTGTGCACAGGAACAGGCCTGTGATGGAAATAGGAACCCAGATGTCTTAATCTCTCTGCTTTGCTTATACATACAATACATATATCTCAGTAGTCACATACACATGCACATTAAAGCTAGCATTTCAATACACATCTCCAATGATACACCCCTCGCTATGCAGTGGAACCCCTTTCCCTTGGATCATTTCCTAGCCATTAGGACCCAGACTTTCCTGGACTTGTTGTCCAGAGTAAAATCTGGATCCCCCATGGACTGCTGCCCACCTCATGTTCTAAAAGATACCCTCTCCGCCCTTCTGAGCTCCGCCATTACCCTCTCTCAGGGCCACATCCCTAAAGTGTTCAAAGAAGCAATCGTGCTTCCTCCCTTAAAAAAGCCTAGAGCAGATCCTCAAATTCTGTCAAACTATTGCCCAATCTCTCTGCTCTCTTGCCTGGCCAAGGTACTGGAGGCCCACATGACGAAGTGTTTGTCCAACTTCATGGAACACTCTAACTATCTAGACTCACACCAAGTGGGATTATGTCCCGCACACTCTACAGAGACGGTGATATTGGCAGTCTTGGACACCTTACGAGATAAAGCTGATAGACGTATGCCACAGGCCCTGGTGCTATTAGATCTCTCGGCCGCCTTTGACGCGGTCGATCATGGTATTTTGAAGGACCGTGTAAGGCAGGCTGGCATCCAGGGCTCAGCCTTTAGTTGGATCAGCTCTTTTCTCGAAGATCGCTCTCAAGTGGTCCGCATAGCCTCATTTACAGCACCCAAGCTTAAAACAACATGTGGGGTCCCATAGGGATCCTCACTATCCCCCATCTGTTTAATCTTTACCTTTCACCTCTGATTCTGTCCCTGAAGGAAAGGAATGTGACCACTATCAATTATGCCGATGACTTACTGTTAATGTTTACCATCGACAACTCACCTAACCCAGTTCTTGAATTTCAGGCCACCATGTTGCACATTCGCCACTGGATGGACCATAATCATTTAAAACTCAACCCAGGAAAGACTGATGTAGTTCTGACAGGGAGCAGTGAGAACTTCTGGGGCCCACACTACCGGCCTGTTGAACTTGGACCCCCCCCCCCCGAACCCTCTTCCTCTGTCTAGAGCCTTGGGGTCACTATAAATAATGACCTGCCATTAAGATCTCAAGTCGGTGCGGTGATCTCAACCTGTTTCTTTCAGTTGCGAAAGATCACCCGACTGCTCACACACACAGCTCTGGTACAGGTTTTGATAGCTATGGTGCCTTCACACCATACTAAGCAAATTCAGTCTACTTGGGCATGACACTTTTCCTAATCAAGCAGCTTCAGATGGTTCAGAACCAAGCAGCAAGACAGATTTACCAGCAAACCAGATGGCAACCTGCCACCCCTCTTTTAAGAAAGCTAAACTGGCTCCCTATTTCTCAATGCTTTGCGTTTAAGACTGGATGTCTGATTTTCAAGTCTCTTCATAGTCGTAGCCCCAAATACATTAACAGCCTTTTTTCAAGGTACACTCTCTCTTGCAACCTACACTCAGTACATCTCCAGTTACTGACTACCCCTACCTTTAACCTAAAACATCAGGGAGGATGTAGGTTTGCTTCCTTGGCCCCAAGATTGTGGAACTCCTTCCCTCTGGAGATTCAATCATGCACTGATCTTCTGAGCTTTAGGATAATGCTTAAGACATGGCTGTTTGTGCATGCCCACGAATAATTCCCTCCACTGGATTCAGCAAATTCTAGAGTTAGCGCCATGAAACCTACTGGTGTACATGCGCTGTATACATTTTTTTTATAACATACCATAACACAAACATCAAAAATGCACAACATAGCCTTGAATGGGATTAAGTGGCAAAGCAAGGTGTAAATCTAATTGAGCATCTAATTACGCATTGGTAAAACACTCTCAGCCATGTTTAAAAAGGTTGTTCTAGGCTTGGGATACAACAGGCTAGGGCTTTTAAAGTTTAAATGATGTGTACCCTCAGAACCACATGTTAACGCTGTCTGCACTGAATATACAGCACTATGTACAATGTTGTTTCTGCTTACATTCTCCAATTGCTTTATAAGTCTGAAAGCCTTCTAACCCTACACTCTTAAATCTATGTATACAAAAAATTGACCAAGACTTATTTTCACTTGATTTATCTCCTTTCTTTCTTCAGTGACCATTTTCTTACCTTCTATCCTCTGCATACATTATATTTCTGAGAATAGTTTCCTCTCAATCTCATGTCTGCTTGCCTCACTACTCCTTATTGTAATTCTGCAATTGGCTGATACCTCATTTCAAAGATCACAACCTCTCCTCTGTAAAAACCTATCCCTGTAATCTGACATTATCTAATCTCCAGCCAACCTGTGTTACAAACCATTAATCCGAAACCACATAGCCCCCAATAATGTTTACACCTACCTTGTATTAATTTATCACAAAGTAACTGGAGTAAATGCATGCACTTGTTTTCTTTCAACAATAATAAGTGGATTAACCACTAAACATTGGTTCCAGAGTAGCATGCTACTCACTGAACCGCTTCAACACCTTGTCAGGGGTGATAAGCATTATATAAATCCAATTACAAGTACGATTACATTGATAAAGATCTATTTGGCGAAATGATTACCAGTCATCTCATACGGTAGTAACAAAAGGGGTTTTGTACACACTTCTATACCGCAAACCATAGAGAATAATTTTACATGTCTATTATCATTACCCCATAGTGCCACTGCTTACATTACTTATGAATATTTTGGTCTGGGATACATTTCTGATGTACTTACAATTTGATCCCATTCAAAATGTCTATGGATTTGGAGTAAAAGCGAAACACAACTAATAGAGTCGTCTTGAGGGATTGCTTGAGTGCCAAGATTCCTGTAAAAAGCTGTGTGAAGTCTGTTGCTACCACTTTATTCTTACCTGAACTCTTTGACACCCCATCCTGTATAATGAAATCTGTACTGAACTAGATCAAAAAAGGCAATTTTTTAAAATATATACGCGGTCCATACGAGGATCAAACAAGTTAGGAAACACTCAGCACAAACCCACGTCATCTTGGAAACATCTTTGTCTCTCGAACCTTACCTGACTTTTGTTTCTAACTTGAACCATCATTTTTATTGACGAAGTTCATGCTAAATCTGGAACATTGTTTATTGGCTCTACCAAGAGATTGGTACTAGGCTAAAGCACTGGTCCCTATGGGTGTGAATCCCTATCAAAACAGGAGTGCACTTTATTATGTTTTGTGGGTACTATATAGATTAACAGAAGACTTTTGTTTGCTTTTGTTTCTAACTTGAACCATCAATTTTATTGACGAAGTTCATGCTAAATCTGGAACATTGTTTATTGGCTCTACCAAGAGATTGGTACTAGGCTAAAAGCACCGGTCCCTAGGGGTGTGAATCCTTTTGAAAACAGGACACAGTGCACTTTATTATGTTTTGTGGGTACTATATATATTTACGGAAGACTTTTGTTTGCTTTTGTTATAAAGTTACAATGTTAACCAAATGAGGCCAACTTTGGAATATCTACAAATGTTGTAATTAGAACTGACTTGCTTTTATGTTGTTAGTTTTTTTTAAAGAGCACTGTCAAAAATAAGATGTTCAGTGTGTTCTAAACAGAGATGGCTATTGATTATTTGTGTTGAAGCCATCTGTGTTTCCTCAGATATCCAATTTCAAATTGGCTCCACACACGCTATTGGTTTCAATTACCACCATTGCTACACAAATGAATAGGAAGCACATGCCACCAAAAAGGCCAGTACCCCAATTTTCAGTGATACTTCTTTATTATTATTATTATTATTATTATTATTATTATTATTATTATTATTATTATTATTATTATTATTATTATTCCAGAGACACATCATCATCAGTATCTGTTGCAACTATAAGGCTGTTCCATGGCTGAAGCCTGACTGCAGCGACTTCTGTCAGAGTACACTATTGACTTAGCAGACAAGGGTGGTGTTAACACCATGCAAAACTGGGAGCAAAACCCAAGCCTCAATGTTACCCAAGGGGATGGATCTTTGGTTTAATTGAGGCTTAAAATCAACTATTCAATGGAATATCAAACAGCTTGAAGTACATTTTGCCCCACAAGAATAACACAGAGTAGTTGATTTAAAAATCATACATTTTTATTAGTAGTTTAACAAATTACAAACTCAAATCAGTCTAATTAGTTTTACATTAATCATTTGGTCACAACATAAACTAATACAATGTTATGTAATGTTATAGGCAATTTATACAGCACACATTCACCATAAGGTCTCATGGCAGTAAGGTAACAAAAGGCAGCAACTGAAATCTAAGTTAAACATAAGCATGTTGGAATAGACAGGTTTTTAGGAGTTCTATAAAGCTCACACAGGTAGACAATTATCTAATGTAGAAAGGAAAGAATTCTAAGTGTGAGGAGCCAGAAATGGGAAACTGGCCCCTCCGAGTCTTTTCTACTTTAATCTTGGCACAAAAATTAGGGTGATCTTAAGCAGCAATTGGGAGTGTAGCACTGGATTCTGGAGACCACAAAAGCAGGACTTTGCCATGGAGAGCCTTGAAAACAGCGCAGGCTGTTTTAAAAATGGTTCTCTGAGCTACTGGAAGTCAAGGAATTTTTTTCATTCGAGACTTAATGTGGCAGTATCAGGGCTGACAGGCGACCAGCCGAGCTGCCTGATTTTGGACTAATTGCAGGTTTTTGTGGAGGTCAGTGGGAAGTCCCAGTAAAGTGCATTGGCATGGTTGATCTGAGAGATCACCATGATAATAAGGATGTGGATGACTGCTTCCTCTGTGAAGTATCTCCTAATTTCTCTTATTTTCTTGAGATGGGAAACAGGAGGATAACACATCTCCAATCTGTGGTTTGTGGCTTGAGGGATAAATCCACATCAATGAGAATTCAAAGGCATTTTCACCGCATTCTTGGGCAAAGGTGGGATGTCCAATTCAGGGGGCCTGAAAGAGGGATTCCAATAGGTCAGTTTGTTGTTAATGACCACTACTTTGGTTTTGTCTGAATTAAGATTGAGCTGGTGACAGTTCATCCAGTCCCAAATATATAGCATTGTGTATTGGATGAAAGCTTTGGACTCCGTAGTGTTGTCGATGGTGAAAAACAGATGCATATCATCAGCATAATTATAGTTTTTCACATTTTGCTCCTGAAGAGAGAGTGTTGGGGTGTATGTAAAGATTGAACAAGGAAGGGGACCAAGAGGATCTCTTTGGTACCCCACAATCCAAAGGAACTTTAGCAGAGTGATATGGAGGGAGAGAGAGTGATTGAGATCGAGCTTTAAAAAAGGAGGCCATCCACTCAAGGGCAGTGTCACGTAGCCCAGCAGAGCTGAGTCGGTCGATCTATAGAATACAATTGACTGGGCCAAAAGTGGCTGAAAGGTCAAGAAGGACCAATGCCTGAATGATCCTGTGATTCGCCTCCTTCCTCATGTCATCCAATACAGCAAGGATGACTGACTCAGTTGAATGTGAAGGACAGAAGCCGGCTTGATGGGAGTCAAGGAACCTGATTCTTCCAGGAAGGAACAAAGATGTTGGGCTACATATGTCTCTAATATTTCAGCTAAATATAAAGAAAGAAATTAGTCTATAGCTCTTTATTGTTGCAGAGTCGTCTCCATGTTTTTTTTTAAAGGGTCACTACTAAGGCCTCGTTAAAGAAATGAGGGACTTTGCCCTGGGTGAAGGATATGTTAAGCAAACGGGTGGCTATTACTGGAAAGCATGAATAAATTGTTTTTTGGATGTGAGAGGGACATGTATCATTCGGGGAGCCAGTCTTGATTTTGGCCATCAGCTCGGAGAGGGGCTCTTTACTGATGACTGGGAAGACTGATTATCGCATAAGGTTTTTATCTTTTGGTCATATGGCAAACGTTTGTGTGCTAGCTGAAATGCTATTTTTTATGATTTTTATTTTTTTCTCAATTAAAATGGAATTTCATTGAGAAAAGCCAGTTAGTCAATCAGAATAGCAAATATAAAGACAGGTTATTTAAGGATTATAGTAGGCGAATCATACGATATGGTACCCTTGAAGGGACACTCCCTAGTACTAAGCTTCTTCTAGAGGGGAAGCTTTGGCAGCAGTTGTCAGGAAAATAAAGCCTCTAACGCAGAAACAAATAAAGATTCCAGTCAAGAACTGGAGAGAAGGGGGCGTGGCTTCAGCGCTGGACGAGATGGCTGCCTAGAACGGGACCTCTGCTTCGCCGGAACGTCCTTCGTTGGATCTCTGCATAACTCTGCCTTCCTCGTCGATGTAGGACGACGGAATACAGAATCGGAATGCTTGCTGCTCCTTCTGAGACCCGTTTCGAGTGCCGGTGAGCGCGTTGCGCTATGTTAAAAGCCCAACCCGTTACTCCTCAGAAACGGCACTCTGCCATTTTGCGCATTCTTCTCAGCTGCGCTGCCTGCTACCGTGCACTCGGATAGTCGATGTCTGGGACTTCCTCCAGTGCTGGTATGCCCCTCTGTGCAGCGTTTTCTTGCCTTTTAGGCTTCTTTCAACAGTCTGCCTCCATGTATTGAGTTTTCAATAGCAAATCCCTGTGATGCCTCATATCGTTGTCTGCCCTGGTTTGCATGAGAATACTCAGAGACTTTCATGAAGACAGGGACTTTTCTCATGTGTCTGTCGTCACACCTCATGAGGTATTACCGGTGCAAGCTCTCTGCCTCACCACATTTATGTCTACAGAGCGGACCATCGCCATTTTATGCCCTTCTCTATGCAAGGTTTTCTGTGGCCTCCTCCTGTTGCCTTTGAACTGCTCCATATGCTGGTGAGCCTCTTTATGCTGTATATTTCTCATTTTGTGCCATAATAATATCAGCGGTCTACCATCTTCGATTGGAATAATATTTGTTTCTTCAAGAGTGCGCTACAGCATCTATCTGCCCTATATACCACAACAAATGACTTTCTCTACCAACCTGACCTTATCCTGAAGCAAATATTTGGATGCCTTGCCTATTTCACTTAGTGGTGTGTTTGACTGAGCCTTCCTGCTGACATGTTTAATGCCATTTAAGTCTTCATACTTCTGGATACCTTCTTTTGGCTTCTTTGTTCACCCACTTCTCGCTTTTCATGCTGGAAGCTTCTTAAGAGTGTGGCAGTTCATGTGTTATATTGTTTGGCTTCTCGCTCATGTATACCTCTACCCTGCTGCACTCTCTTCAGGTAAACGCATTTCACTGCCTACTCCACGCAGCCTTCAGGATCTTCATTTCCACTCTGTTCACATGGTCAGACTTCGTAAACCACAGTTTCTTTTTGTTCCTTCCAAGTCTCCTTCACCGTCATCTTCTGCTCAACTGTGTGTCCCGGACCCAGCATCAATAATGGCCGGTTCGGCACCCCATCTTTCTTCAGTAACACAGACTGTCTCAAATAAAACCTCACCTCCTGCAACCTCTTCCAAACGCCTTAAGCAAGACCCTTCCTCTCCTGACAAATCATCAACATCCTCTTCCACGGATCTGATTCTGGAAGAGATACGCGCGTTGCGTCCATTTATTGAAGAAACAAGTAAGGACATGCAACTATTGAAAGAGAAATGGTCAACCATGGATGCCCGAATTACTCTAGTTGAACAACAAGTTCCTGATATCCAATCCAATTTGCAGCGTATCTCTTCCTTAGAAAAAACTGTTCTCTCTCTCCAGCAACATACAGAGGATTTGGAAAATCGAAATAGGAGGAACAACCTTTGTATTTATGGTCTGCTGGAATCTTTGGAGGGAGACGATCCGGTGTCTTTCCTTACATCCTTCCTTCCAAAACTCTTAGACATGTTACCGTCTACTACCCTCAGTGTTCAAAGAGCCCACAGACTTGGTCCTCGCTCAGCTGCTTCAACAAAACAACGTGTAGTTATTATTCTTTTCCTGAAATTTACAGATTTACTTGCTGTCCTCTCAGCTGCCAGAGCCAAGTGTCAAGTCTCCTGGTTGGGTCAGCGGGTAATCCTGGCTCAAGATGTCTCCAATGCTACCGCAGCACGACGGAAGGAATTTCTTTCTCTTCCCCGGTCTTTGCGCTCCCTTGGGGCAAGATACGGCCTGTTCCACCCCTGCATTTTTAAGGTCACCCATCAGACCAAAACTTGGACTTTTCAAGATCCTGGAGAGCTCAGAAATGTTATTCTGCTGCAGAATGGTGGCGGCATGGACACTTCTTCCTCGTCAAATGGATGATTACATTGAACTGGTTTACGATGCTATATAATTGTCTTCATGTTTTCTCTCTTTGTTGATTTTTTCCTTCTACCTCCCTTGAATTGTTTGTACTTTATCTGATAGTTGCAGCTTTTTATTCACTCTTGTTCTCACCTTATGTAATACAGACTGTGGCGGCCTTTTGCTTGTATTTTATTTTATTTTGTTGTCCTGATGTTGCCTCTAATTATTTTCTCCCCTTTCACAGATTTGTTTTTACTATCCCAATCATCCTGTGACTTCCCCTCTGTGGTTCTATGGTGTCCCGGTGCGCCTAGATCCCTGCTGCTTGGCTAGTTCATCTTGTTGAGTGTCGCCATCCCCTCCTCTCCCTCTTGTATTTCCCCTTCAGGTATGTTGATTACAGTCTTCCTTATGGACTTGTACTGTCTCTTATGTCTATCTCTTCCCCTTTGATTCTTTACCTCACTTTTCCCTTTCCTAGCTCATCTTCTCCTTATCTTTCCTGTCTATCTCTTTTCCTCTTTTCTCTCTTTCTTTCTTTCTTTCATGCTCTACTTTGTTCATACTTGGTATTCTTCTCTCGTCTTTTGAATTTGACATGTTTACCCAGTTTACAATTTAGAGTTGTTTCATGGAATGTGAAAGGTTTTAATAATCCTATTAAGCGGCAGAGAGTACTCTATCACCTGTCTTCTTACAATCCCGATATTGTCCTTCTTCAGGAAACCCACCTTCCTTACTGACCTGGAATCTTTGAAATTGAAAAGGAGTTGGGTTGGTACTGTTCTGTTTTCTCCATCGACTCAGAAAAAGAATGGGGTTGCTGTTTTAATCCATAAAAGACTCAAATGTAAAGTTGTACTAGAAGAGAAGGATGCTGAGGGTCGTTGGGTTTTAGCTAAGTTACTTATCAATGCAATTCCTATTACTGTTTTTAATGTTTATGGTCCTACTAATTTTGATCCCTCCTTTTGGCCCATAATCACAAGCAAATGTATTCAACATCAGGATGATTTTTTCCTTTTAGGAGGTGACTGTAACCAGATAGTTGATCCTTTTTTGGATCGCAAATCCTCTGTCTGTTTTGTCCCACATAAGCCCCATAAACTTGGAGACTCACTCACCCAGACACTCTAGATTTTTCTTTCTTCTCTCCCCCCCATGCTTCTTTTTCCCGCCTAGATTATATTTTTCTCTCTTCTTCCCTATCTCAAAACCTTTTGTCTTCCTCTATCGAACCTATCGTAATCTCAGACCATGCCCCCATTGTTACAGACTTTGACTTGCTTCCTCCTCTTCCTAAATCCTCTCGTTGGCGCTTTAACTCCTCCTTGATAACAGACCCTAATTTTACCTCTTCCTTCCGTTCCTTCATTTGTGAATTTTTCCAAATAATTTCTGACCCCCACATCTCCTCCCCTCATGTCCTTTGGGACTCCTTCAAAGCTACAGCTCGTGGTTTCATTATTGATTTCGTTTCTAAGAAGAAGAAGCAATTTCTACAAAAGCAAAAGGTTGCTTTAGCCCATATCAAGTCCTTGGAACATCAGTTTTATACCTCTTCTCCCAATCACATATCTTCTGAACTTCTTCAAGCCAAGATTGCATTCAATAAACTTACCACTGACTCGGCTTCTTCCATTCTTCTCCGCAGTAGTGCACGGTACTACGGAGGTCGTAACAAATCTGGCAAACTCCTTGCCAATTACCTTAAATCTCATAAAGAACGTACCTTTAGTGAATCTATCTATTCCCCTACTAATACTCTCCTTCACACGGAAAAGGAAATTCTTGATCAATTTCATTCCTTTTATAAAACTTTGTACACCCCAGAAACTCCCCCTACGCCGGCTCTTCTTTAGTTGTATTTTGACAATTTACCCAAGCCTGATACCTCCCAACTCAAATTCTCAGATATAGAAACAGATTTTTCCCTACAGGAACTCTCCATTGCGTTGTCTTCTCTTACTAAGGGCAAAACACCAGGCCCTGATGGCTTTCCGGTGGAATTTTATTTGCACTTTTCTGACTTCTTATTGCCCAAACTTCTCTTTCTTTTCCAATCGCTTGGCTCAACTGGTCTTGCTCAAGGTTCTTTTCAAGATGCTACTATCTGCCTTATTCCCAAGGAAGGCCGTGACCCCAAGTTTTGTAAAAATTACCGACCAATCTCACTAGTTAATGTGGACTATAAACTTTTTGCCAAATTGCTCGCGCTACCTCGATCCCTTCATGCCACACCGCATTGGGAAAGAACAGTGCGTCTTTGTTAAGGGTCATCTTACCTCTGATAACTCTAGATTTTTTCTCAATGTTCTCAATAAAGCCTCTTCTCTCTCTATTCCCCTAGCAGCTATTTCGGTGGACACTGAAAAAGCTTTTGATCAGGTTGACAGGGCTTTTTTTACTTGCTTCCTTGAAATGGCATGGTTTTGGGCCCAAGTTTATTTCCTTTATTTCTTTGATATACTCTATGCCTAAAGCCTCAGTTCTCGTTAATGGTCAACTCACCTCTTCCTTTACACTTCAACGTGGGGTTCGTCAGGGTTGCCCTCTATCCCCTCTCCCTTTTGTGTTAGCTCTTGAACCTTTTCTCTCCTCTATTCGGAATAATCCCTCTATTTTTGGTTTCCCATATGGAGATCACCAACTTAAACTCTCTGCTTATGCGGATGACATTCTTTTATTTATCTCAGATCCAAAATCCTCTGTTCCTTCTTTATTGGCTGAATTTGAAAAGTTTTCTCTTGTTTCAGGCTATAAAATTAATTCAGATAAAACAGAAATCCTTCCTCTTACTAAATTTTGTCTTCCGCATTTTTTCTCTTCTATGGGCTTTGCGTGGAATAGTACTAAAATAAAATATCTCGGTGTTCTATTTTCTAATTCCATTTTATCCTCTGTCAAATTAAATATGTCCGCAGTTATTTCCAGAATAAAACATTTGTTTTCTTCTTGGAATCCTTTATTCCTTTCTTGGTGGGGTTGTCTTGACTCTGTTAAGATGATGGTGGCCCCAATTGTGATTTATTGTCGTTCTATGCTTCCCGTTCATATTCCGGCTCTTTATTTCAATCGTATTGATTCTGTTTTGTTCAAATTTCTTTGGAAGGGGAAAAAGGTCGGATATCCTTGTCTGCTCTTCGTAAGAACAAATCAATTGGAGGGGTCAATTTTCCTGATTTTCACGTATTTGTAACCTAATAGATTTTTTGACCTTCGTCCGGGGATTCTGGTTCAGGCGGGGGGAAGGGGGGACCAGGGGCGTGTATGAAGATGCCCTCCTCCATTTTCTACTTTTTAAGTGTTAGTTAGTTGGGGCGACAGGCACACTGCTAGTTGGGGTTAGGTGACAGCCATATGCAGGGGTGCAGGGTGCGAGGATGGGTTTATTATTTTGTCCTCTTTTTTGTTTTTATGGTTTCTTTTTCTTCGCACTCTCTTTCACTTTCATTTGATTAGTATAGCGGAACATCCTGACTTTAATTGTATTCTAGTATCTGGTGCTCATGCTTCTTTATTATCCTGATTTTACGGGTGGGCGGGCTCTGAGGGCCTGCGCTTACAGTGAATCGTATATTGTATTGTTGCACATTCTGTTTCCCTAACATTAGCGGAGGCGTCTCAATTGTTTTCCGTTACTTGCATCTATCCTGTTTTTAAGCCTGCTCACCTTATTATTATGTCTGATTGTATGGCACCTGATATGTCTATTTCCTTCTTTGTTTTGAAAACAATAAAAAGATTTATAAAAAAAAAATATGTTTTCCTGATTTTCGTCTATACCACAAATCCTTCTCTCTATGTCAAGCCTCCAGGTGGTTATCGTCAGAACCTTCTCCTCTTTCCCCCCTCTGGCTTCACATTGAACGCTCCCTATTATTGCCCTTATCCTTTCAAGATGTACTTCGGTTCACTTCTAAATCCCCTCATACTGTTCCTCCACTGTTTAAGCATACTTCCTTTCTTTTGAAACCCTTGCTGTCCCTACTGAATATGTTCCGTGAGTCCTTCTTGCTTTGCCCATTTGGTATAACTCGCTTATTCTAATAAAGAATAGACCTCTTGCTTGGTCTTCTTGGATATCGAAGGGTATTATTTGGGTCCATCAACTCTTCGACGGCTCATCACCATGTTCCTTCCCCCACTTTCAAAAGCAGTTTCGTTGCCCTAAATCGTTCTCCTAGAAATATTGTCTTCTTATGGAAATTGTCTTAGACCGTTATTACTCTCTCCCGTCTTCCGATTCCCCTCTTCCTTCTTCCCCTCTTCTTGCCATACTTACCACTTTTCCTAAAGCTTCTCTTATTTACCGTTTCTTTTCTGCTCCCAACCCTGTACGTCCCAAGACTAAATTGGAGCTCTCTTGGGAAACAAATCTTGGTTGCTCATGGCCTGTTCTTCTCTGGGATAAGTTATGGTCTAAAACTTTGAAGACCTCTCGTTCTGCCTCTCTCACTCAATCCATCTTTTTCCTATATCATAGACTGTATCTTTCCCCCATATCTCTTTCTCGCTTTATTTCTTCCTCTAATTCTAACTGCTGGACATGTAATACACCTGGTGCTGATCTTTTACATCTTTTCTTTTTTTGTCCTACTTTCTGGAAGCAAGTCTGATCCTTCACTTCACGCATTTTTACACTCTCTGTCCCTTATTCCAATACCCTCATGTTTCTGGGGAGCCTCTCGGACTCCATAAATCTTCCATTACACTCACAGGGTATTTTTGATCTCATGCTGGCTCTTGCGTTCCAACATATTGCTTCTAATTGGAAGTCTCTCACTAAAGTCTCCATTCGTTGTTGGTGGAATTCACTATGCAATTTCCACAGACTTGATGTTGCCTTTGCATCCTCCTGTAAACCTCCTCGCAATGTTGAACCCTATTGGATACCCTACCTTATACTTGGATCAATCTGCCAAAAGGACCTATACTCCTTTTTCCTCCGAGAATTTTAAGCCTCCTTGAAGGATTAGTACTCTCGCTTGCAACATTATTTTCTAAAATTCACAGTTTAGTTATATTATAAGAAGTTATAGCTATTGTGTATTCTTTTCTGTTAATGTGCATTTGTTTTATCTGCCGTTTTATCTTTATATAAACATGACTTAGGATAGCATGGTTCTTATTTCCCCCTTCCTTCCTTCCCCCTTCCATCACCCCTAAAAAAATTTAGAAATGCTTAGATTCCTTGTGTTGTCATCAGTAGCATGTAGATTTTTTCATATGCTTCTTTCTGCATTTAAGTTCCATTTATCTACTGATGTCACCTTATTGTTATATATTCTTTATTCTTAATAAAGCTTTCAAACTGAAAAAAGAACTGGAGAGAAGGCTTTGCTTGAGAGATTATCTGTATGAGCAGGAAAAAGAGTAGCATGGGGTATCGAAAGTGTCAAAGGGACGTCCACCTTCAAAGGTGGACAGGAGCAAGTGAAAATATCAACACAAAAAATGAACAATAAATCCTGGCATTTTACCAGAAGGACATTCCTACAGTTACCACAGAGTAGCAACCAATCAAAACAAAACAATTATGTAACTCTCAGTATCGGCCCTCTTCCTATGAGTTATTCAATTGAAGATTTTCAGCACCATGACCTTCAGAGATATCACACAAGGGAGACTTCTCTACTGGGCCATCACACGGACAGGTGTTAAGATATTACGCATCAGCTCATTAAAAGATACAATTTGTGGACTTCACAGGCCAGTCTTTTTTTTTTTTTTTGAATGAATCAATGCTGTATCGCATAAAAATTTTTAATTGTGGCAAAAATCTTAAGAAGCCTCAAAAACAGCAAATTAGAGAGTTCACACCACCTGTTCTATTGCAACCATCCATCATAAAAACGAAAATCGCACGATTAGCCTAGGGATAACAGGAACTAAGGGCCCGATGTACGACCAAGAAAATTGTGCATCGCAATTTGCCACTGTTGTAGGAGTCTCAATTTGCGAGGCGCAATTTGCAATGTACAATAGTGTATTTCACACTGTTTGTGATTCCCAATGCAAATTGCGAGGCACATTAATATTAATGAGCCTCTCACAATTTTCGAGCCCATTGGGAATGACAGCCCTCCCAGGGATGGTGGCCTGCTGGGCTCATAAGACCACCATGTCTGGGACTGCTTTTTAATAAAACATTTATTTTTATTTTAAATGCAGCCTGTTTTCCTTAAAGGAAAACGGGATGCATTAAAAAAGAAAACAATTAATTTTCAGTTTCAAATTTTTAAGGGCAGGCAGTGGTCTCTGGGACCACTGCCTGCTCTTAAAAAATATTTTCCAACATACTGAAAATATAATATAATATACATAGCATGTTGACTCGCTATTAGGAAGGGACGCCCCTTCCTAATAGCGAGTGTCAGGTATGCCATTTTGTGAGTCAGGTACTCTCAAGATAGCATTTGTATATGCTATTACCCTTTTTTGCGGCCGCAAACGGAAGGTTCTCCCATTTGTGGCTGCAAAAATGGTCGTACATCTGGCCCTGACTATCATATGCAGCTCAAGAATTGATTGATGTTTAGGTGAGACTGAGACATAAAAAAACAAAATTATGCTGGGGTCAATTCTTTATAGAGGGCAAATAGTTTTGGACACAAATATGGAATTGTTCATTTCTAAAAAAGTTTTTGGGAAAACTTCTCCTGGTATAAATATTATAGGTTTCTTAAATAATTTGGATATGATATTATACGAGAAAAGTGGCCCCCCACTTCGAGCTCTCCAAATTTTCGGGATTATGATCAATCGCCTATTTTCAGATCTCAATGCTCTATTTGGGTGATAGGGCAGGATGAGGGAACGCATCAGGAAAGAACCTTTGCGTGTAAGTGCTTTATGAGCAATGCATAAAGCCTTAAACTGAACTCGTTCTTTTATGGGGAGCCAGTGGAGGGAGGCAAGAGCAGGTTTGGCCGTCATACGCCTGGGAGTATTCAACAACAGGAGAGCAGCGCAATTCTGCACAGACTGCGGTATTCTAAACGTGGAAAGCGGTGCTCCAAGATATAAAGCATTGGAGTAATCTAACTGTGAAAGAATTAATGCCTGGACCAGCAGCCTATTAGCACTGAAAGGTAGTAGAGGGAAGATCTTTTTGATCAGCCTCAGCATTCCATAGCAGCTAGCTGCAACCTTTCGAGCTTGTTCCTTAAGATCGAGGTTACGGTCCAGCCACACACCAAGGATCTTAATATGTTCTTTGGGGTTAGGGGCTGGACCCAAACATCTGGGCCAGAGATGATCTATATTCAGGGGGGCTGAATTGCCCAGTAGCATAAGCTCTGTCTTATGGTTTAAATATGATGTATCAATCTACTAAGAGGCGGCACCAAGACATGAAGCTAAGCCTGGTGAGAAACTATCTTGCTGATTGATAGAAACTACCAGCTGGGTATCGTCAGTATAAGTGATTATTTGTACCCCAAATGGCAATACTATTTCAGCCATCGGGCCCCAATAGATATTAAATGAAGTGGGGCTTAGGGAGGACCCCTGAGGAACCCCACAATTTAATGGCATCAGATTTGACATAATATCATCTTCCAAGATTGCGAAAGATCTGTCTTTCGAGAAAAGACTGCAGCTATTTAATACAGTTCCTGCCACTCCCACAGTCGTTGAATCAATAATTGGTGGTTCACAGTTTCTAAGGCTGCACTAAGATCTAAAAGAATGAGGGCAGCGCAGCCACCACCACCAAGAACTCTTTTGGCTTCCATCCATGACACTAATAAGAGCAGTTTCGTTACCCTGCTGCGCTCTGAATCCTGTCTGGGTAGGGTGGAAACAGTTATTATTTTCCAGAAAAGCGGAGAGGATAGAGTTCACATATCTCTGGGCTATTTTACTTACTCCAGGTAGCGGGGATATAGGGTGATAGTTTAACCTTTATTTCGATCATACTGATTATAACAGACAATCATAACATTTACAGTGTCATCATAAAAAGTTAAAAAGTAAAATATGATTTAAAAGAAGAACAGCAATACAGCTTCATCACTTAGCATTTGGCATTTGACAATGACATGAAAGGTAGTTGCAGTGCAAGATCATAAAAATATAAAAAAAATTGGATTAACAACTACTTATAAAACCATTTCGGACATTGTCAACACAAATACACACAAATAGACCGATTACAAGGTTGAATAAAAAGACCTTTGAAAATAGAAGATAATATTACGTTGACCTTTGGGACTGAGGAGATAACAGAAAATATAAGGCTGAATACGTAACTGTCATGTACCTATATTCCTGACTAACAGTATGTCCCTAAGGTAGCCTTTAGTACGGCTAACCTATTCATGATTACATCTGTGTGATAGGCTATAGAAAAACCCCATGTGAGTTATGAACTGCAGGGACAATGGCAAACACATCTTACCAAGTATTGCTACTTGGCATTGTCACCTGCTGGTCCAATAAATTGGAACGAATACGCCACATCCAATTTAGGAATTTTGCTATGGCTATCACAAAAGACTCATTGGTGTTTGTCTTCATTATTCATAGTGCTGTGGCACATGACCTTGTTCCCATATTAACACATATTGTTTTTATCCATTTCTCCCGTGGTGCCTTATAGGCAGGGCACGCAAATAGAATGTGTGGAACTGATTCTTCCTGCTCGGTACAAAATGGACATCTGCTGTCGGAGGTATTGTGCCTCTTGTGAGTGAAGGTTTTGACCGGGAGTGTGCAGATACGAAATTGGTAGAAAAGTCTCCCTTCGTTCGGCTTGGTTATGACTTCCCAAAAGGTTTCGTACATGGGAATTAACTTGTGCTCCATGAAGACGCCAGTCAGTGAAGTGTTCTTAATGGTGCATGTGCTGTTTGTTTTAACCATGGACCAATATGCCTTCTTTAAACCTTTTTTTGATGGAAACCAATTCCCGGCTGGATCATCCCAAAGGTGGCCCATATGCACCAGTGTACACTTCACCTTTTGGAGCCAGGTTATCTTACATGATGTGCATTCCTATCCTTTTCCCCATCGCGGGTGCACAATGGGCTGCCATGCACCAACGCAGGCACTTTTGCACTATGGTGAAAGGGTGCCTTCATTGCATAGATGATTATGTTTGTGCAGGAAGAGAAACCTTCCTACACAAAAATAATCACAAGAGGCTTTTATCTTCTATGCAGCACACATAGAAAGAGGGAAAACTAGGTGAAATAAAGATATTTCCCCTTGTTGTGCCTCCCTTACGCATTCCCTTAGTGAGGTGCACATTTTTTGCACTGCCTCAGGCTTACCATTTCTCATAAATCTGGAGCAGTGTCAAAAAGCCATGGATGTTGCTCGGAGCGCCTCCAGCTACACCCATAGCATACCCCTTTCATGCAGTTTTCTGTGTAAAAGGGACACATATTTATAAGGCCATGAAAAGCCACATAACATTTCTTTACATGGCCGTATAAATATGCCAGTGGCACATCGCGCCACCGGAACGTCATAAATGAATGCCAGAGTTTTAAAATGTTCCCTCCAATTGAGCCAGCTGTTCTAGAATCGATTCCAAAATGCTCGCCTGCTTTGAGATGTAGACTTCCTGAATCACCGACTTAAAAGCATCCCACTGGATCACATAGGAATCGACAGATCCAGAATTCAAGATGAAATAGTCTTGAATGGCTGTAGACATTACATCTTTAAAGCCAAAATCCAGAAGTGCTCTGGAGGTTTGTAGCGCCGGGTAGTGGTCACAAAAGATAGGTGCAGCAGCATTGGAGAGTGTTCCGAAAGGGTACACAGCAGATAACTCTGTTCCATAATCCACCTCAGCATAGTGGAAGAGCACCACCCAAAGTCTATCCTGGAGTAGAAGTCATGGACCATGGAGTAATATGAGTACATGTTTTCGGCCCCACATAAGGCAAACCAGATGTCGTGGATGTTTAGGAGTTCCATTTCATACTTCAGTGCGTCCGATAGTAAAAAAGAAGGGTAAGACATGTGGGGATCTGTCCCTGAATTCACTAAGGAGGAAATTTAAATCCTCACCTCAAAGGAGCAAACAAAGAATGTTTTGTCTGCAAATGTAAGCCATTTTTTAAAATGCCATTGTGCGTTGGAAATGTAACTAACCCTGGGCGTAGTTCGCGTAGTAGCACTACGCGTAGCTGCCCGAAGTGCACTTCGCACTACTCGAGCTACGTGTAGCTACTCAAACTGCGTAGTGCACTGTGCACACTAGGGACGCTGTGCTAGCAGACCGCATCAAAACACCCGAAATCCGACATAATCCGTAATATGGAGAACACCTACCGTCGGATGTTTGACATTACAACGCATGCTTTTACCACGCATGCCTTTACATCGCAGTTTTTACAACGCATGCTGCTACAACGCATAGCGCTAAGGGGTGCTGGATAGTGAATAGTTTAATTTACTATTCCAACTCCAGTCTCTGTGGATAGTAGGGAAGGTGTTGGATAGTAAATTAAATCTATTCCCTATCCTAGAGCGCCCCCCAAGCGTAATGCGTTGTAATGACATGCGTTGTAATAGTTGCGTTTTAAAGGTACTGCGTGGTAAAAGTTGCATTGTAAAGGATGTTCCCCCCTACCGTCTCATGCTGTGGTGTGGAGCTGGCGGGCTGCAGTTGGAGGAGTGAGGGGCTGACTGAGGGTTTTTTGGCCGCCGTTTGTTGCCCTGGGCTGAGGATCCTGCAGACTGCAAAATGGAGATTGCTGCATCAGAGTGCTGCTAGCTGCGGTCCAGGACTTGTGGCGGACCCTGGGGAGCTGCTGACGGGTGGCAGGGGCATGGTGTTGCCGCCATCACGGGTTGCGGCGGACGACTCCTGCAGCTGCGGACAGCGGGCGGTGGCTTGAGGCTCCCTGCCGCTGCGAGACCAGAGGAAAAAGAAAAAGGCACCCGCAGCCACGGTGCGCCGTCACTAAAGGGCCGGGTCTGACGGCGGCTCTGCGGAGCGATCAGCGGGCGGCCTGGGACCTGAGCCGCATATCCGAAATAGCGCTGAATGTTGTGAAGGGCCCCAAGGACTGGAGGAAGACCTTGTGTTGCCAGTGCGTGAGCTGCCCTGCCGGGTGCGGCCCGCTGGATGCTGGAGGCCTACCCGTGGCCTGGGGTGCAGTAAGGCAGACAAGGAACTGTGGTGAGAGCGCTGCGGCTGGACTGGCAGGTGAGGCGGGGCCCAGCTGTTGGCAGCATTGGTGGGCACATTAGCGGGCGGCGGAGCTAGTGGCCGCCTGTGGTACCAGGAGGGGTCTTGGGCCTTGGAGCCTGCGAACACAGCTCTAGTTGGGCCTGGAGTGCAGGAGAATTGGGCGAGGCAGAAGACTGATGTTGGTGGCCCCCCAAGCCTGGACCAGGAGGTGCATGAGTAGCGAGGGGCCTGGCTTGGTATCTGGCCCCCAAATTAGTCCAAGGTGAGCCTGGAGGGTGGCTCAGAGTGGAGTTCAGCAAGTGCTGTGGGAATCACGGCCTGTCTGGTGGTGTGCCCTGAGAACTTCAACCTGCCTATATCAGGTTGGTCAGCGGTGGCCCATACGACACCGGCGGAGGACAGCTCAGCAGCGGGGGGCCTGGAGTGCGGTGGCGGGGCCACAGAGGGGGAGCCGCTGTGAATGGGCTGCACTTCTGGCCGCATGCAGGTGCGATTGTGTTTGTGGAGCCTGGCCGAGGAGTGACGGGGGTTGCTGAGTCGTGGCACAGACTTGAGGCCTGACGCGAGACGAGGGGCTCCTGCCTGGTTGAAGTACCTGACACCGGCTGAGCGTCTGCCGAGCAACAGGGGGTTTCAGGGTGCCGCGATCGGCGAGGGAGTCAGGGAGGTCCGTGAGAGAGTGGTCTATTTGCTGGGCGATGAGTGGACTGGTGACAAATATACCGTAGCCACGGTGGGATCCAACACAGCGGGCGGAGGACGACGGGCCAGAGCCCTCACTCAGGGATATCATGATGGCCATCAGGGAGATGCGCGGCACGATGGAGCACAAGCTGGACTCAGTCACAGAGGAGGTAAACCTTCTCCGCGCTGACTTTAGGAAAATGGCCGACAAGGTGGCGGAGATGAAAAGCGGCATTGGGAGCCTGTAGTCTAAGACAAAGAGGCTCGCGGAACAGGTCGCCAAACTCACCAAAAACCAGACGGATATTGTGGCTCGACTGGAGGATCAAGAAGGAAGGGCAAGACGGAACAACATCCGCATCGCGGGGGTCCCGGAGGGAATGGAGGGCCCGTCTACTGACTGCTTCGTGGAGGTCTTGATCGTTAAGCATCTTAAGCAAAAGCGTCTATCCAAATTCTTCTAAGTAGAATGGGCTCATTGCGCGTTGGGGGAGGCCCAAGCCTGGGGCCCCTCCGCGCACCATCATTGCCCGATCCTGAACTATAGGGACCTGGATGCCATCCTGCAGGCATCTTAAGCATCCGGGGATCTGCAAATTGAAAATGCCACAATTCGCTTCTTCTCGGACTTCACGCTCAATGTCCAACGTCTGCGCAAATCCTTCGAAGGGGTAAAGAGAGCCCTCCGAGACCAAGGTATCAAGTCCATGATGCTGTATCCGGCATGCTTAAAGATTTTGGACGGAGAGAAAGCGTACTTCTTCGACTCACCGGCCGAGGCGAGCGACTGGATGGAGGGATGGCGGACCGTGGGCCGCCACAATGGACTGCGACAACCAGCACAAAACCGCATCGGCCAGGAGGTTCAAAGGCAACAGAAGCCAACACGAGAGCCTCGAGAGACTGAGCAGACTCTAGCTAAGTGACTACAGCAGCAGGGGTCCCATGTGGTGATATTTGCATGAGAGGAGAGGGCTGGCATGCTTCCTGGAGCCAGGATGCTCTCGCAGTGCAGGGTAGGTCCACCAGAGACTGGGGGTGAACAACCTTTACAACGAAACTTTTACAACGCACTACCATTACAACGCGGTCATTACAACGCAAACCATTACAACGCATTGCGCTGGGGGGCGCTCTAGGATAGGGAATATATTTAATTTACTATCCAACACCTTCCCTACTATCCACGAGGACAGGAGTTGGAATAGTAAATTAAATAAATCACTATCCAGCGCCTAAAAGCACTATGCGTTGTAATGGTATGCGATGTAAAAACCGCATTGTAAAGGCAGGCGTTGTAATAGCCTGCGTTGTAATGTCATACATCCGAGACTGGGGCTTGCTCCATGCGTGGCGTGAAGAGGTCCTCACAGAAATTGGGTATGTACAAATAAGGTTCTCAGCATTACCGGTTGGGATGGGGGGGGTCGGGTGGGGTCCTTCAAAGCGCTCCAACCATGGGGTGTGCGATCCGGACATTAATTATATCTACTTCTGCGACTTGCAGGCTTATGTGCCCTCGTTTGGTTGACAAGGGAATTATAGGTGTGTGTTTTATAGGTGGGTGGGTGGGGGCCCAATTTGCAGGGAGGCAGGGAGGGGGGTCTGGGTTGGGGAGGGGGCCTGGTTCGAGGGGAAGTTTAAGTTTGGCGTATGGTGACTCAGATTCATATGTACGGTTGTCTCTGCTTGGTACCACGAAATGGAGGTGGAACGATCCGAGGACACACAGTGCCCCATACAGCAATGGGTGAGCAGGCACGCATGAAAATATGGACATGGAACGTCCATGGGTTGGGTAACAGGGTCAAAAGGATGCTGGTTTTACAACTCGTGAAGTGCCACTCCCCAGATGTAGTGCTCCTACAGGAGATACATCTCCGTGGGAACAGATGCAGGGCATTAGATCGCTTTGGTTATAAGAAGGCGGACCACTCAGGGTTCTCATCTGGCTCCAAGGGAGTGGGGATTCTATTACACAACACTCTACCTACAGTAATAACAGACACGTGGAAGGAGGACTCTGGTTGTTTGGTGTCTGTGGCAACCAAGTGGCAGGGGCAGACCATAGTCCTTACCTCATGTTACATTCCACCCCGCCTGCAGGGCCCCACCTTTTTAAAATTGGGTACTCACCTGGCGGATCTTCCTCGGGGCACGCTGGTAGTGGGGGGAGACACCAACGCGGTTATGGATGCTGAATTAGATAGTTCGGGGGAGGGGTGGGGAAACAGGGGGGGGAATGGATCTCCGGGGCTTTGTTACTGCAATGGGTCTTAGCGACGTATGGCGCACGCATCACCCCGAGTGGGCTGGGTATGCTCAGACGTGAGTCCCAGGCTCTCCACACCACTGGAGTCCAGCTATCCAGGCTGATGAAGGCTGATAGCCAGAAACCGGTCCTTGGATGCTTGATTCCGGTCTGGGAAAGACATGGCTTGGTAGTTCGGACTGGACTGTTCCCATGAGGCACAGGGTCAGAGCTGATTTGCATATAGCCAGTGTCTAACCCAGGGTGGTGTGGAGTACAAAAAAACGATGGATTTAGGCCCAGATCCTTGTACTGGGGTGAATGTATGACATCGTTCTACATTCTGTCCATCAACTGTGTTTTTTGCACGCATTACCCGGTCCAGAGGCAGTACACGTTCTACTCCGCTAGACATGGGACCTTCTCCAGATTAGACCACATTTTCACTCGGGGGACCAAATGGGGGACTTTGCGGAACCTTGCATACTGGCCTAGTGAATATCTGACCACACTCCGGTGTGCGTAGTCCTCATGGGGGCGCCAACGGTCAGGGCGGCCTTCCCCAGGATTGATCCTTGGCACCTCAGAGATGACTCCATAGCCGACAAACTACGAGAGGGCTCCCAGTTGTACTTCGAAGAGAACCGGGGTTCGGTTGACTCCCACCTAACTCTGTGGAAAGCTTACAAAACTGTCAGCAAGATCAGGCCCAAACGCTAATTGGAGCTCAAAAAAAAGGAAGAATCGTTACAGATCTGGCAGTTGGAAAGGGAAGTTGAGGCACTGGAGCGGCAGACCAGGGGATCTCCCTCGCCGGAGCACTACCATCAGCTTGCCCTTAAGCAAAAGGAGCTTCAGTCGTTGGCCGAGGGCGAGTCCCGAGCCTACTCTCTGGCCACACAGCACCCGATATACAATGCAGGTGACAAGAGCATAAAATTGCTGGCGCGGCTCGAGCGCCGGGATAGGGAAAGATCCTGGGTGGCGGGGCTGAGGGATGTGTCGGGGTCCCTGGTGTCTACGGGCATTGGAATAGCTGAGGCTTTTGCGACATACTACGAGACAGTTTACACGCCGGTGTACACCAGGACAGAGCAAGACTGCGAGGAGTTCCTTCGGGACTTCGTGCTGCCCACACTGTCTGAGGAACAGTCGGACCATCTAGAGTCTGACCTCACGGGGGAGGAACTGGGCGAGGCCCTTAACTCCCTTCAGGTTGGGAAAGTGCAGGGTCCCAATGGGCTTCCAGTAGAAATATATAGGAGGCAGGCCAGCGTGATCATCGACCCCCTGTGGCGTATGTTCCTTGAGGCTCGGGAAGTGGGGAGGCTCCCGCCTGACCAGCGAGAAGCAACTATCGTGTTCATCCACAAGGTTGGGAAGCTGGCTGACCGGTGTACGTCTTATCGACCTATCTCTCTGCTCAACGCGGATGCCAAGGTATTAGCTAAGGCCCTGGCGACGAGGTTGATTGCGGTTCTCCCTGACCTGATCCATGTAGACCAGTCGGGTTTCATGCCCCGAAGGAGCACCCGGCACAACTTGAGACGGCTGTATGGGGTCCTATACATAACCGAGGATGTGGGTAGCACTCAAACGGCATTGATATGGCGTTGGACGCCTCAATGGCCTTTGATAGTATTGAGTGGCCACAAATATTCCAGGTCCTTCAGAGGCTGGGCTTCGGCCCCGCTTTCTGTAGCTGGGTGCGCCTGTTGTATGAACAGACGGTAGCGAGGGTGAGAGTGAATGAGGTGATGTCTCGTGCAATTTCCCTATGCAGGGGCACCAGACAGGGGTGCCCCCTAACCCCTATCCTATTTGCCCTGGCCCTTGAGCCATTGGCTCATTGGATTCGGAGGGATAGGTCCTTTTGGGGACTGGCACTTAATGATGAGTGGGAGGAGAGTATATTGTTATACGCCGAAAACATTGTCCTTTACATGGCCAGACCCTACCACTCAATAGTGCAGGCGCTCCACTTTTTCAAATTATTCGGCAGCTACTCTGGTTACAAGATCAACTGGGCCAAATTCCTCATCTATCCCCTCTCGGGTCCTCATCCAAGGCTCCCGAGGAGCTGCTCGGCCTCGATAGTGCTGGATCGTTTTAAATACCTGGGGGTGTATGTCACCAGGGACAGGGCAGACTTATTCACCAAAAAGCTCGAGCCCCATCTGGAGCGGCTGGCGTCTGACGTTACCCACTGGCGGTCCCTAGCTCTCACCCTGATGGGACAGGCCGCGCTATTTAAGATGTTACATTGCCGTAACTCCTATACATCCTGCAAAATACACCGTAACTGGTGTTTAGGCGTATATCCAAAGCAGTGGGAACGCTGCTTTGGGAGAGGGGGAACCCAAGATAGCAAAACTCACAAGAGGGGTATACGATGGGGGCTGGCCCTCCCAGACGTTCAATTGTATTACTGGGCCTCCCAGCTACAAGTGATCAACAATTGGGTCTATGCGCCGAGCTCAGAAACAGCGTATCGCATTGATAGATTTGTGATGCCGGGTGGTAATTACGAGCCGCTTCTTTACTCGCGACGGCCGAGTGAGGGGTTTCCCTCGCACATGGGCGTCGTGCTCCAGTGCTGGCGGGAGGCCAATAAATTACTGGGGTGGACGGGCACCTTGACAGGCAGGACCCCTCTATGGCTTGGAGACCAGCTAGCGGAGGTGAGGGGCTCACGGGCTTTAAGGGATGGAAGTTAATTGGGATCGAATACTTGGATTACGTATGGAAGGGGAGCGCCCCTAGATCCTTTGACTACCGCCAACGAGAATTCCAGTTACACGACTCCCAACACTACCACTACCTGCGCCTCATGCATGCCCTGCTCTCGCATATCCACTCAGACACCTCGGTCCCAGAATACTCTCCCATGGAGGACAGGCTCCTCCTTGATCCCATTTACAAAAAACCCACGTCCACCATCTACCGAAAGCTCATCAATAACATGCCCGACCCGTTGGTATCTCCGTGGGAGAGATGGGTTAGGGATATTGGAGAATTAGAGGAAGAGGATTGGCAGGAGGCCTTGCAGAGTCCCCGTGAAGTAGCGATTAGGATCAGGTTCCGCCTTGTCCAACTAAAGATCTTACACCGGGTGTATTACCCGCGTACGCACCTGTTCGCATGGGGCAGGAGCCTGTTTCTGCTGTCTGTGAGGGGCTGTCAGGAACAGGGGGTATTCTACCACATTCTCCGGGAATGCCTGCACATAGTACCCTACTGGACTAAAGTGGCACGCACAATGGCAGCAGTGGTGGTGTTGCCGGTCCCGGTGGAGCCCAGATGGTTCTTGCTCATGATCAAAGGACCCATGGACTGGTCCAGGTATAATGAGATTTGGTTGGCAATGGCAGCTGGAGTGGCGAAACGCAACGTCGCCAGTTGCTGGGGGGCGCAGGCACCCCACAATGGGATCAATGGCTGCGAGATCTGGACTGGTGTCAAAGGGCTGAGGAAACGATATATAAGTTCAGGGGGTGTATAAAGAAGTGGAAGAGGGTATGTGGGCCATGGCAGAGGTACTGTGCCGAGCGGGGTGGGGAGAGGGAAGGGGATTAAGTGTATTTCAACCCTTGCATTGTCGAGCTTGCCTGAGTTTGTAGTATGTAATGTTGATATCCTGTCTGCTTTTTCAACATACCTGTATGATGACTGTGAACATGAGCTTTGTTGATAAAAAGAGTTAAAAAGAATTACCAATTATTAATTTATGAACAATACATTAATTTCCAACACAAACAATATTAATTATTAAAAAGTTATTACCAAGTAGTAATGAATTAGCAATACATTAATTATTAATACTCAACAATAAAATAAATAATTACTTAATTACAATTACATTACTTCTCACCCTATTGCCCTATAAACTCACAACACACTTCAATTATAAATGAATACACATAATAAAATTACCAATTTATCAATAAAAATTAATTACCAATTAATAAAAATAAATTACGAATTAATAAATATTTAACAAACAATTAATTATTAATACTAATAAATACAAATAAATAATTACGTAATTACTTAATTACAATTAAATTACTTCCCACCCTATTCCCCTATAAACCCACAACCCGCTATAGAACTAAAATGCAAAAATTACTTTAAAATAATTACTGATTCCTAAAACAAAAACCATTAATTTACTATAATTAAATTTCTTCCCACACTATTCCCCTATCATCCCACAACCCGCTACAGTACTAAAACGCATAATTTATTTTAAACATTTTTCACTAACTTTTGAAAATTTCTATTAATATTCTAAAAACCAGTACAATAATGAACAAACAATATAAACACAAACATATACAATACATATTAAAATACATAACACTAATATAAATATTTATATAAGTAACCAATATTTTTGCTATCGTTATTACTAATTCAATATTAACAAAAACGTTATTTCTTACCTTCAAGTCGATATTCTGTATGTCGATATTCTTGATTTCGATATTGTGTCCCTACGATATTTCCAACTCGATATTATTGCATGTTGAAATTAAAAACTCAATATTTAGACTGTTCACCGTCTTAGGTATAGGACTTCTTTCTGACAATACATTGATTTGGTCAGGGACAGTTTATGCCCATTCTCTTGCAAATGATTCAACAGGGCAATAGTATCTTGTATTTTTCAGCATCAGATTAAAGATCAATGGGCTTTGTGTATACACTGAGGAACTCTGGACCATGCTAGAACTTTATTTTGGAACCTGAACACAAAGAGAAGCTGACTCTCCTCATGAAAGACTATGCAAAAGAATGCTTCGCACAGGTCGAGGACCGTTAACTATTCAGCCTCACAAGGTGTTTTGAACAATATCACAGTAGGTTTCGATAGAGCAGGACTACATGGGACAATAATATTAATAATCATTCACAGGTACTGCATTGACTGCCATTTTTTGGATTTGTAGTTGCGGGGACTCCCTAAGATCTTTTTTAGGATGCCATGTTCTAGCATAGAGTCAATTACAGGATAAATTCCGTCCTCTGCTTTTGGTGAGGAGCAGTACTGGGGCACTTGGGTTACTCAGTATTCAGTTTCATTGTTACTCTCACCAACTCAACATCTTTGTTCAGACCAATGATCTTGCGAGTATAATCCTAGGTTTCCTCCTTCACAGAGTCCTTTAAGACAGGGGGTAAGTCTTCTTTTGTCAAAACGGGAAATAGCTTTTGGGTACTCAATTTAAAGACTGCATCCTCATTGACTGTCTGAATCTCTACACTATCCAATTTATAGTAAATCACACAATTCAACTTACGCAAAAGGCCCCTACCCAATAGGTTGACTAGGCTTGAATAACTTATCACAAACTGATGGTCCTCTTCAGGGCTTACTATTCATGTATTGGTTATTCCTACAACTAGGACTTGTTTTTCAGAGAGGTGTAAGTTTGGGATTTCTACAGTTCCTACAATAGAATAGTCAGCACTGTAAGGAATTACAGAGTGGCCATTTCCCTCTCCATCCACCAATGGGCAACGTTAGTCTACATCAAAGACACTGCAAAGAACACAATCTTCCTCCACTCTCAGGCACCGTCATTGTGATTGATTAGAACCTGGATCTCTGAAACTGTTGAAGACCTGGAATGTCTGGATACTGTCAGAATTAGTAAAAGGCTTCTATTGAACTCTAGAGTTCAGAATCATATTAAAAATCAGGTCTTTCAGATTATGCGGCAGAGACAGGGATAGGGCATATTAGGGTTCTAGTGTCTTGGCATTTGCACATTCTGAACTGGGACAGTATTCACATTAGGTACTGGATCATCAAGCTGTATTTTATTCAAGTTTGATATTCACTTCTTGTTTCCAACTAGTTACAACAACAATATGACACTGTCTTCTTCAACATGGCTAAATCCATTCTTGAATTCGGATCAAAAGGAATTCCACATCTTCTACCCTGTGGGTGAATGTGGGAGAATTTTCATTCTGCACCATCTGACTACACCTGGATATCCAAGCCCCTACATTCCAGCACCAGCACTAGACTCATGAACTGGATTTCCATATAGGGCAGGGCTGGATGGAGTTCTACTGAATTGTGCAGAATTATATTAAAATTCTACGGAATTCCACTTAATTCCACCAATAGGCAGGGTAGGCACCGCAATATGTAGTGCATACCCCTCGGTGCTCTTATATGAGTATGTAAGGGCATTGAGGGGTATGTGGTATAAGTATAACCAGAGTTTTAAGCAATAAATAAATCAGTACTTTCCAATGCGAAACACATTAAGATTGTGGTCAATGGGAAAACCAATATCTGCAATCAATACTTTAGGGCGTGAGTTCAATTAAACCCACTCAGAGTTAAGGTCTCAGGAGACCTTAGACCACTTCACAACAGCAAGAACAATTTTACCTTGCTCAGGGGAGCGGGTGCAGAGGTGCACTGTAGCTGTCAAACGGAGCTGTAAATCACATTCACTCTCCTGAAAAGGCTACCTTAGCAAGAAGGTACTTGCGGGGTGAGTTGAGAAAAAACATGTGGAACTAAGCTTGGAGCTGGCCTTGGACCAGGATCCTCCAGGGGAGTAAAGTAGACCTTTGAGTCTCACTGAGGGTTGAAGCCCAGCACCTTGAAAACAGCTGACCACTTTTCTTTGGGCAGAGGCTATCTGGAGCCCAGCAGACAGTCCTTTGGTTGGTTGATTTGGTCCTTCAGACTGCAGGGGACTAGTACCTCTTGTCGTAGGGAGTTCTTGTGAAGTCTTTAGGTTGCAGAAGGGCTCTCCTTCCTTTTGAAACTGGTCTCTGGTCCTTGGCAAATCGTAGTCTGGCGGGTGCATCGTGGCTGTCACAGGTGAAATCCTTTGCACCTCTAATTTGTGCTGTCGTGCTCTTGTGCAGACATGGGTCTCTTCTTGTTGCACTACAAATCTGAGGTTCTGGTGTCTGGGGGGCCCTTGAATCCTAGATTTAGGGGCATCTCATCCTGCTGCTAAACTGCCCCAGTAGTGAAAACATCCTGTGAGATGTATGTCACTAAAACTAGTCAGTACCTGTTTTGAAGCCTAAACTAAAGATGGTCAGAACCATCCTCGGTTCTGCACCTCAGCTTCCAGCTTCTAGAGGTGTTGTCAGCCTTACGGAGGTGGACTTCTCCTGCATAGCTAATTTCCCACCTGCCTGTGGAAAACAGTGCCTGGGACAAGGGGAGGATTTTTCCTCCAATGGGGGACAGTTCCTTTGTCTAGGGGAGCAGGTGAAGCCTTTGAGGATCACCACCGCACCATGCAATTCACTAGCCATCCTGTGTGGGCCAATGTGTCACCTCCTCCTCACACAGGTCCTTTGACTCTGACCTCTGGGAGCTGCACACACTTTGCAGCATTAGATTAGACTTCTGACTTAGCAGCAAGGCTTTGAAAAAGCCTACCAAGGCAAGGGAATACAGGTTAAATTAGGTGGGTACTGTCTAAAGTGCCATGTGGGTACATGCTGGTTAAACCTCGACACCACTAGTGTGTCGGGGGTTTAACCCCTTCGATGCTGATGACGGAGCGGTTCCGTCATCAGCATCGGTTGGGCTGTGCTGATGACGGAACCGCTCCGTCATCAGTACAGCCCTCGGGGGGAGCGCTGTCGCTCCCCCCCCTGGGGCTCTGATCGTGTTTGTTTTTGGGGGGTTGGCAGCGGAAGACTTCGCGCTGCTCCCCCCGCCCCCCGCACTTCCTGGTGACGTCAGCGCGCTGTCGCGCACGCCGACGTCATCAGGAAGTGCCAGACGCGCTGGAAGCCATTTGCTTCCAGCGCGTCGAGCAGGTAGGTCTATTTCCTGCTCTCCGGTGGGGTGGGGGGGCCATTACTCGGTATCTTGAGGCATCATGGGGGAGGAAACACTGTTTCCTCTGCCCTGATGTCCCAATGCAGGGCATTCCTGGTTCAGGATCGCGCACAGCGTCGCGATCCTGCACCAGTAATGCCCCACTAGACACCAGGGATGTTTTTTTTCACAAAAGGAAGCGACCCCTTGGGCAAGGGTCGCTTCCTAGGGCCATAATTTTATTGTTCAGACTTTTCTGCCCTCCCCTGGGTCGAGATCGCTCGTTTTAGCAAGCGATCTCGACCCAGGGGGGGCAGAAAAGCCCACTAGACACCAAGGATTATTTTTTTTTATAAAAGGAAGCGACCCCTTGGGAAAGGGTCGCTTCCTGGGGCATTTTTTATTTGTTTACACTTTTCTGCCCCCCCTGGGGGCAGATCAGCCATTTTTTGGGCCACATCTGGACCCAGGGGGGGTAGAAAAGCCCACTAGACACCAGGGATTTTAGTATATTTATAAAGGAAGCGACCCCTTGGGCAAGGGTCGCTTCCAGGGGGCATTATAAATATTGTAGACTATTCTGCCCCCCCCACTCCCCGGGGGGCGGAGTGGCTGTTTTTTTTTTTACAGTTTCTGGTCCCAGGGGGGGGGGATAGAAAAGCCCACTATACTCCAGGTTTTTGTTTTTTATAGGGAGCGACCCCTTGGCCAAGGGTTGCTTCCTTGGTCCCATTTGTTTGCAGTATGTTCTGCCGTGTCTTTATTTGGCCTCTCTGCCCTCCGTAGGGTTGCTTCCAGGGGGCCCACATTTATAATGATTCATAATCTTCCCCCCTTGGGGACAGACACCCCATTTGTGACATAGCCTGTTGTAATGTGTGTTGTTTTTGTTTCTTCTAATGTGTATTGTTTTTTTTCTCTTTAGATTGTTGCAGTGTGCAGTTACTGGTGGTTCTGTTGTTCTGCTGTTTCTGTAGTTGCATGTGTTTGGTAAGAGACCTTTTTTTTGTTCAATTGTAATGTAATTGTTTATTTTGCAAAGTGTGTAGTAATACGAGTATGTTTGGTTTCTGTTTGTTGTGATTGTAAAACATGTTTTGCATTTGTTTTTGATGTGTCCTTCTGTAGATGTAAGTTTTTTTTTCTTCTTTCTAGTGGGATATCGTTGCCTATTTGCTGTGTCTTTGCAGAGTAGGTGCTGGTGAGTGTAGTTGTGTATTGTAAGTGAATTGTATATTTTTTCTAAAATATAGTTTTTTGTGAAAAAGTCTTACATTTTTTATCTTACTTTGCGCAGTGTTGGGGTTGTTGAGTTGTTTGTGCAGACTCCTTTATTTGTAAGGATAATGGCTAGCCGCCGGATTACTGCTCAGCAAGTTGTTGGAATGCTTTTTGATTCTTCCTCTGACCATGGTCCAGAGTCTGACTGATTCTGAGCCAGAGGTGGCAGGTGAAGATTCAGGTAGTGAGTTTTCTCTACACATGGCTTCATCTGATGATGAAGACACTTTGAGTGCTGATGAAGCTACTTTTGGTGTGGATGATGTGCCTGTGGTTGAGGAGGACATTGCTGTGCTTGTGGTTGGGGAGGACATTGCTGTGCCTGTGTTTGCGGAGGACATTGCTTTGCCAATAGTGCGGCAAGAGACATCTGGGCTGCAGCCTGGGGCTGCTAGACTTCCAGTTGGTGTAGTGAGACAAGAGGCAGCTGGGCGGCAGCCTGCGGCTGCAAGACTTGACGATGAAAGTTCTGACCTCTGGGTTGCACCAGGCATGGTGCAGCCGGCATTGCCTGAATTTACTGGTGTTCCAGGGTGTAGGGTGAACACTGAAAACTTTTTGCCTATTGATTTTTTCAAGTTGTTTATGGATGATGTGTTTTTGGCAGAGATTGTAGAGCAGACTAATTTGTATGCTGAAATTTTTTTGAGGGTGAACAGTGCCAGCCTTAAGCCCCACGCTAGAGCTACCCGGTGGACTCCCACAAATTTGGAGGAGATGAAAAAGTTTTTGGGTTTAACTTTTTTGATGGGCTTGCTTAGGAAACCATCAATGGCTTCATATTGGTCTACTAGTCCCTTGATGGCAACAGCTATATTTCCGGCAGTCATGAGTCGTGATAGGTATTTGCTTCTGCTGCGGATGATGCATTTTGTTGACAATAGTCTTGCTTTGCCACGAGATCACCCTGATTGTGACCGTCTTTTCAAGATTCGGCCTGTCATTGATCATTTGTTTGATCGATTTTCTGAGATCTTTTATCCTGGGAAAGAAATTGCAGTGGATGAGTCTTTGCTGTTGTTCAAGGGCCGCTTGGTATTTCGGCAATACATTCCTAGTAAGAGGGCACGCTATGGAATCAAACTGTATATGCTGTGTGACAGTGAGACTGGATATGTCTCTAATTTCAGGGTGTACACTGGTAAGGAATCCAGGATTAACCCCCCTGGTTGTCCGTCGACTTTTGGAGTGACTGAGAAAATTGTGTGGGAACTTGGTCGTGGATGGTTTAACAAAGGCCATCATTTGTATGTCGATAACTTCTACACTGGTGTGCGGTTGTTCAGGAAATTGACCAAAGTGGACACTGTTGCTTGTGGCACAATCCGCTCAAACCGTAAAGGTTTCCCAAAAGAACTTGTTTGTCGAAAGCTTGCTCGGGGACAGTGCAGTGCATTGCGTTGTGAGGAGCTTCTAGCTGTGAAGTTTTCAGACAGGAGAGATGTCTACATGTTGACTGCAATACATGATGAAAGCACTGAACCGGTGACTGTTTGGGGTCAGGTTGCAGAAGTGCGCAAACCTGTGTGCATACTGCACTACAATAAGTACATGGGTGGTGTTGACAGAGAAGATCAGAGGTTGGAACCGTATGCTGCTCTTCGTAAGGCTTACATTTGGTACAAGAAGTTGGCTATCCATCTTTTCCATTTGGCATGCTTTAATGCTTTTGTTGTGTTCCAGAAATCTTGTCCCCAGTCAAAGATGACTTTTGTAAAGTTTCAGGAGTCTGTAATAGGCAGCCTTGTTTTAGTGGAACAGGCAAGTGTTCCTAGAGTTGGATTGGTGGAGGATGTTGCCAGATTGAAAGATCGCCACTTTCCTGATACAATTCCTCCTACAACCTCAAAAGACTTTCCCAGTTGGAGATGTAGAGTCTGTTGGCGAAGAGGTTTGCGGAAGGAGGTTCGCATGTACTGCCCCGAGTGCCCTTCAAACTCCGGGCTGTGTGTACCTGCTTGTTTAGGATTGTACCACACGCAAAAGAATTTTTGGGAGTATCAATGAGTGGTAAAGTGAACTGGTTGGTCTTTATTCTGTAAAACTTATTGTTCAGTTTCAAAGTTTGTATTTGTGTAGTCTTTTTAGATTTAGTTGTCGAGTTAGTAGATTTGTATCAATTTGCAATTTGTTTTTGTTTCTCTTTTATTTAAAAAAAAAACTGAAGTATGATGTTGGTTTGCGTGTAGTGCCCATTGTCTGACTGTGTGCATGGTTTGGCGCTTGGCTGCCGGTGTCTGTGGACTGGTGCTTGTCTGGTGGTGTCTGCGGACTGGTGCTTGACTGGCGGTGTGCGTGGTCTGGTGTTTGGTTGGCGGTGTGCGTGCTCTTGCGCTTGCCTGGTGTTGTGTTTGGATTTGTCTTTGGCTGGTGGTGTTCGTGGAGTGGTGCTTGGCTGGCGGTGTGTGTGGAGTTGCGCTTGGCTGGTGGTGTGTGTTGAGTGGCGCTTGGCTGGTCATGTGTGTGGAGTGGCGCTTGGCTGGTGGTGTGCGTGGAGTGGTACTTGGCTGTCTGTGCACGGAGTGGTGCTTGGCTGGTGTTGTGTTTGTGGAGTGGTGCTTGGCTGGTGTTGTGTTTGTGGAGTGGCGCTTGGCTGGTGGTGTGTGTGGACG
This sequence comes from Lissotriton helveticus, assembly GCF_964261635.1. Classification (NCBI taxonomy): domain Eukaryota; kingdom Metazoa; phylum Chordata; class Amphibia; order Caudata; family Salamandridae; genus Lissotriton; species Lissotriton helveticus. Next base: position 625,744,096 of record NC_136070.1, on the reverse strand, counting down.
GGCGCTTGGCTGGTGGTGTGCGTGGAGTGGTACTTGGCTGTCTGTGCACGGAGTGGTGTTTGGCTTGCGATGTGTATGGAGTGGCGCTTGGCTTGCGGTGTGCGTGGAGTGATGCTTGGCTGGTGGTGTGTGTGGAGTGGTACTTGGCTGTCGGTGTGCGCTGAGTGGTGTTTGGCTGGCGGTGTGCATGGTCTGGTGCTTGGATGGTGGTGTGCGTGGAGTGGCGCTTGGCTGGCGGTGTGTGTGGAGTGGCGCTTGGCTGGATGGTGTGCGTGGAGTGGTACTTGGCTGTCTGTGCACGGGGTGGTGCTTGGCTGGTGTGTTTGTGGAGTGGCGCTTGGCTGGTGGTGTGCGTGGAGTGATGCTTGGCTGGTGGTGTGTGTGGAGTGGTACTTGGCTGTCGGTGTGCGCTGAGTGGTGTTTGGCTGGCGGTGTGCATGGTCTGGTGCTTGGATGGTGGTGTGGGTGGACTGGCGCTCGGCAGGCGGTGTGTGAGTAGTTACTTTCTGTTGGTCACTACACACACTGCTAGTTGAGTGACACTCCACACAGTCCATCATTTTGTGTAGTTGCAGTGTCAGAAATGTGGGCGTGTGAAAGTGATGGGCCCTTGAATGGCGCTGTTTGCTGGTGTGAGTGTTGAAATGTGATGGGTCCGCGGCTGGCGGTGTGAATGTTTTGTATGTGTCACGCGTACGAAAGGTGTATGAATGGCCTGTAAAGAGGTTGGTGCCTTGACGTGGCTTTACAGCTCACGAGCTGTGAGTCAGTGGTTCAGTTTATCATACTTTCAATTATACGCAGTGTATTTCATTTTTGTGAAATTACTTGCGTATACAATTGTATGTACTGAATCATCACTCACCCTCGTGCCAAATCCAACCAGTATGTGTGTGTGCTTGCGGATTAGATGGGTGTGCAGTAATAATTGTTTTTTTTCTCTTTCTGCAGTAGGGTGTACCTTGTCCCTTATTGTGATTGTTGTTATGTGTTGCTTTTCCATTCGGATGGTGTCAATGGTCTGGTTTGTATCAGGTATGAAAGGTGCGTGAATGGCCTGTAAAACGGTTGGTGCATTGTCGTGGCTTTACAGCTCACGAGTTGCGAGTCACTGGTTCGTTTTTTATGCATTTATTTATTGACAGAGCATTTCATTTTTTTGAAATATCTTGTTAATAAAATGTTATGTACTGAACCATCACTCGCCCTCGTGCCAAATCCAACCTGTATGTGTGTGTCTTTGAGGAATAGATAGCCGTGCTTGAATGTTTTACTTTTGAGTAACTCTGTTAAGGTGTGGTATCCTTTTACTCGGGAGAACAAGGGGAACGCTGGGTGGTAGGACATTTTTGCCAGCACGGCGATCCCACGCCAAAAAGTTTGGAAAAGTGCTATTTTTACCTAATTTTAAGGTTTGCAAGGAGTTCTGGGTAGGAAAACATTGGGGGACCCACGCATGCCATACCTCCCTGGACTCTCCCGGGTGTCTAGTTTTCAGAACTGTTTGGGTTTGCTACTTTCCAAAGAATACCACCCAGCCCCGGGCCAAAAACTCAGGTGCCCCCCCCCAAAAATCAAAGTTATATTGCTTCAGGGTATTGTAAATTCACCACTGTAGGATTTGAACCGTTTCCTGTTGCAGCCACTATGTCTATCCACGCAAGTGAGGTACCATTTTTTTCAGGAGACCTAGGGGAACGCTGGGTGGGTGGAAATTTGTTGATCCACGCAGATTCTAGAACTTTCCACCACAGAAATGTGAGGAAAATGTGTTTTTTTTGTCAAATTTTTAGGTTTGCAAGGGACTCTGGGTAACAAATCCTGGGGGTAGGCAGACGAGTCACCCCATCCTGAATTCCCCTGGGTGTCTAGTTTTCAAAAATGTATAGGTTTGCTAGGTTTCCCTAGGTGCTAGCAGAGCTACGGCGCAAAAACAAAAGGTAGTCTTTTTGTCCAAAACGTGCTAGATTTCACTGGGAAATTGAGGTGCGACCATGTTGCGTTTTGCGCTGTTTCATGTCGCAGCCACTATGCCTACCCACGCAAGTGAGGTACCATTTTTTGGGAGACCTGGGGGAACGCTGGGTGGGTAGAAATTTGTTGATCCACGCAGATTCCAGAACTTTCCACCACAGAAATGTGAGGAAAATGTGTTTTTTTTGTCAAATTTTTAGGTTTGCAAGGGACTCTGGGAAACAAAACCTGGGGGTAGGCAGACGAGTCACCCCATCCTGAATTCCCCTGGGTGTCTAGTTTTCAAAAATATATAGGTTTGCTAGGTTTCCCTAGGTGCTGGCAGAGCTACGGCGCAAAAACAAAAGATAGTCTTTTTGTCCAAAACGTGCTAGATTTCACTGGGAAATTGAGGTGCGACCATGTTGCGTTTTGCGCTGTTTCATGTCGCAGCCACTATGCCTACCCACGCAAGTGAGGTACCATTTTTTTCGGGAGACCTGGGGGAACGCTGGGTGGGTGGAAATTTGTTGATCCAAGCAGATTCCAGAACTTTCCACCACAGAAATGTGAGAAAATGTGTTTTTTTGGGCAAATTTTTAGGTTTGCAAGGGATTCTGGGTAACAAAACCTGGGGGTAGGCAGACGAGTCACCCCATCCTGAATTCCCCCGGGTGTCTAGTTTTCAAAAAAGCATAGGTTTGCTAGGTTTCCCTAGGTGCTGGCAGAGCTACGGCGCAAAAACAAAAGGTAGTCTTTTTGTCCAAAACGTGCTAGATTTCACTGGGAAATTGAGGTGCGACCATGTTGCGTATTGCGCTGTTTCATGTTGCAGCCACTTTGCCTACCCAAGCAAGTGAGGTACCATTTTTTTCGGGAGACCTGGGGGAATGCTGGGTGGGTGGAAATTTGTTGATCCATGCAGATTCCAGAACTTTCCACCACAGAAATGTGAGGAAAATGTGTTTTGTTTATCAAATTTTTAGGTTTGCAAGGGATTCTGGGTAACAAAACCTGGGGGTAGGCAGACGAGTCACTCCATCCTGAATTCCCCTGGGTGTCTAGTTTTCAAAAATGTATAGGTTTGCTAGGTTTCCCTAGGTGCTGGCAGAGCTACGGCGCAAAAACAAAAGGTAGTCTTTTTGGCCAAAACGTGCCTGCTTTCACTGGGAAATTGAGGTGCAGCCATGTTGCGTATTGCGCTGTTTCATGTCGCAGCCACTATGCCTACCCACGCAAGTGAGGTACCATTCTTTTTGGGAGACCTGGGGGAACGCTGGGTGGGTGAAAATTTGTTGATCCACGCAGATTCCAGAACTTTCCACCACAGAAATGTGAGGAAAATGTGTTTTTTTGGTCAAATTTTTAGGTTTGCAAGGGATTCTGGGTAACAAAACCTGGGGGTAGGCAGACGAGTCACCCCATCCTGAATTCCCCTGGGTGTCTAGTTTTCAAAAATGTATAGGTTTGCTAGGTTTCCCTAGGTGCTGGCAGAGCTACGGCGCAAAAACAAAAGATAGTCTTTTTGTCCAAAACGTGCTAGATTTCACTGGGAAATTGAGGTGCGACCATGTTGCGTTTTGCGCTGTTTCATGTCGCAGCCACTATGCCTACCCACGCAAGTGAGGTACCATTTTTTTCGGGAGACCTGGGGGAACGCTGGGTGGGTGGAAATTTGTTGATCCACGCAGATTCCAGAACTTTCCACCACAGATATGTGAGGAAAATGTGTTTTTTTGTCAAATTTTTAGGTTTGCAAGGGATTCTGGGAAACAAAACCTGGGGGTAGGCAGACGAGTCACCCCATCCTGAATTTTCCTGGGTGTCTAGTTTTCAAAAATGTATAGGTTTGCTAGGTTTCCCTAGGTGCTGGCAGAGCTACGGCGCAAAAACAAAAGGTAGTCTTTTTGTCCAAAACGTGCTAGATTTCACTGGGAAATTGAGGTGGAGCCATGTTGCATATTGCGCTGTTTCATGTCGCAGCCACTATGCCTGCCCACGCAAGTGAGGTACCATTTTTTTCGGGAGACCTGGGGAAACGCTGGGTGGGTGAAAATGTGTTGATCCACGCAGATTCCAGAACTTTCCACCACAGAAATATGAAGAAAATGTGTTTTTTTTGTCAAATTTTTAGGTTTGCAAGGGATTCTGGGTAACAAAACCTGGGGGTAGGCAGACGAGTCACCCCATCCTGAATTCCCCTGGGTGTCTAGTTTTCAAAAATGTATAGGTTTGCTAGGTTTCCCTAGGTGCTGGCAGAGCTACGGCGCAAAAACAAAAGATAGTCTTTTTGTCCAAAACGTGCTAGATTTCACTGGGAAATTGAGGTGCGACCATGTTGCGTTTTGCGCTGTTTCATGTCGCAGCCACTATGCCTACCCACGCAAGTGAGGTACCATTTTTTTCGGGAGACCTGGGGGAACGCTGGGTGGGTGGAAATTTGTTGATCCACGCAGATTCCAGAACTTTCCACCACAGATATGTGAGGAAAATGTGTTTTTTTGTCAAATTTTTAGGTTTGCAAGGGATTCTGGGAAACAAAACCTGGGGGTAGGCAGACGAGTCACCCCATCCTGAATTGTCCTGGGTGTCTAGTTTTCAAAAATGTATAGGTTTGCTAGGTTTCCCTAGGTGCTGGCAGAGCTACGGCGCAAAAACAAAAGGTAGTCTTTTTGTCCAAAACGTGCTAGATTTCACTGGGAAATTGAGGTGGAGCCATGTTGCATATTGCGCTGTTTCATGTCGCAGCCACTATGCCTGCCCACGCAAGTGAGGTACCATTTTTTTCGGGAGACCTGGGGAAACGCTGGGTGGGTGAAAATGTGTTGATCCACGCAGATTCCAGAACTTTCCACCACAGAAATATGAAGAAAATGTGTTTTTTTTGTCAAATTTTTAGGTTTGCAAGGGATTCTGGGTAACAAAACCTGGGGGTAGGCAGACGAGTCACCCCATCCTGAATTCCCCTGGGTGTCTAGTTTTCAAAAATGTATAGGTTTGCTAGGTTTCCCTAGGTGGTGGCAGAGCTACGGCGCAAAAACAAAAGGTAGTCTTTTTTGCCAAAACGTGCTAGATTTCACTGGGAAATTGAGGGGCAGCCATGTTGCGTATTGCGCTGTTACATGTCGCAGCCACTATGCCTACCCACGCAAGTGAGGTACCATTCTTTTTGAGAGACCTGGGGGAACGCTGGGTGGGTGAAAATGTGTTGATCCACGCAGATTCCAGAACTTTCCACCACAGATGGGGGAAGAAAATGTGTTTTATTTGTCAAATTCTTAGGTTTGCAAGGGATTCTGGGTAACAAAACCTGGGGGTAGGCAGACGAGTCACCCCATCCTGAATTCCCCTGGGTGTCTAGTTTTCAAAAATGTATAGGTTTGCTAGGTTTCCCTAGGTGCTGGCAGAGCTACGGTGCAAAAACAAAAGGTAGTCTTTTTGTCCAAAACGTGCTAGATTTCACTGGGAAATTGAGGTGCGACCATGTTGCGTTTTGCGCTGTTTCATGTCACAGCCACTATGCCTACCCACGCAAGTGAGGTACCATTTTTTTCGGGAGACCTGGGGGAACGCTGGGTGCGTGGAAATTTGTTGAACCACGCAGATTCCAGAATTTTCCACCACAGAAATGTGAGGAAAATGTGTTTTTTTTGTCAAATTTTTAGGTTTGCAAGGGATTCTGGGTAACTAAACCTGGGGGTAGGCAGACGAGTCACCCCCATCCTGAATTCCCCTGGGTGTCTAGTTTTCAAAAATGTATATGTTTGCTAGGTTTCCCTAGGTGTTGGCAGAGCTACGGCGCAAAAACAAAAGGTAGTCTTTTTGTCCAAAACGTGCTAGATTTCACTGGGAAATTGAGGTGCAGCCATGTTGCATATTGCGCTGTTTCATGTCGCAGCCACTATGCCTGCCCACGCAAGTGAGGTACCATTTTTTTCGGGAGACCTGGGGAAACGCTGAGTGGGTGAAAATGTGTTGATCCACGCAGATTCCAGAACTTTCCACCACAGAAATATGAAGAAAATGTGTTTTTTTGGTCAAATTTTTAGGTTTGCAAGGGATTCAGGGTAACAAAACCTGGGGGTAGGCAGACGAGTCACCCCATCCTGAATTCCCCTGGTGTCTAGTTTTAAAAAATGTATAGGTTTGCTAGGTTTCCCTAGGTGCTGGCAGAGCTACGGTGCAAAAACAAAAGGTAGTCTTTTTGTCCAAAACGTGCTAGATTTCACTGGGAAATTGAGGTGCGACCATGTTGCGTTTTGTGCTGTTTTGTGTCGCAGCCACTATGCCTACCCACGGAAGTGAGGTACCGTTTTTATTGGGAGACCTGGGGGAACGATGGGTGGGTGGAAATTTGTTGATCCACGCAGATTCCAGAACTTTCCACCACAGAAATGTGAGGAAAATGTGTTTTTTTTGTCGAATTTTTAGGTTTGCAAGGGATTCTGGGTAACAAAACCTGGGGGTAGGCAGACGAGTCACCCCATCCTGACTTCCCCTGGGTGTCTAGTTTTTAAAAATGTATAGGTTTGCTAGGTTTCCCTAGGTGCTGGCAGAGCTACGGCGCAAAAACAAAAGGTTGTTTTTTGTCCAAAACGTGCTAGATTTCACTGGGAAATTGAGGTGCGACCATGTTGCGTTTTGCGCTGTTTCATGTCGCAGCCACTATGCCTACCCACGCAAGTGAGGTACCATTTGTTTCGGGAGACCTGGGGGAACGCTGGGTGGGTGGAAATTTGTTGATCCACGCAGATTCCAGAACTTTCCACCACAGAAATGTGAGAAAATGTGTTTTTTTGGGCAAATTTTTAGGTTTGCAAGGGATTCTGGGTATTAAAACCTGGGGGTAGGCAGACGAGTCACCCCATCCTGAATTTCCCCGGGTGTCTAGTTTTCAAAAAAGCATAGGTTTGCTAGGTTTCCCTAGGTGCTGGCAGAGCTACGGCGCAAAAACAAAAGGTAGTCTTTTTGTCCAAAACGTGCTAGATTTCACTGGGAAATTGAGGTGCGACCATGTTGCGTATTGCGCTGTTTCATGTTGCAGCCACTTTGCCTACCCAAGCAAGTGAGGTACCATTTTTTTCGGGAGACCTGGGGGAACGCTGGGTGGGTGGAAATGTGTTGATCCATGCAGATTCCAGAACTTTCCACCACAGAAATGTGAGGAAAATGTGTTTTTTTAATCAAATTTTTAGGTTTGCAAGGGATTCTGGGTAACAAAACCTGGGGGTAGGCAGACGAGTCACTCCATCCTGAATTCCCCTGGGTGTCTAGTTTTCAAAAATGTATAGGTTTGCTAGGTTTCCCTAGGTGCTGGCAGAGCTACGGCGCAAAAACAAAAGGTAGTCTTTTTGGCCAAAACGTGCCTGATTTCACTGGGAAATTGAGGTGCAGCCATGTTGCGTATTGCGCTGTTTCATGTCGCAGCCACTATGCCTACCCACGCAAGTGAGGTACCATTCTTTTCGGGAGACCTGGGGGAACGCTGGGTGGGTGAAAATTTGTTGATCCACGCAGATTCCAGAACTTTCCACCACAGAAATGTGAGGAAAATGTGTTTTTTTGGTCAAATTGTTAGGTTTGCAAGGGATTCTGGGTAACAAAACCTGGGGGTAGGCAGACGAGTCACCCCATCCTGAATTCCCCTGGGTGTCTAGTTTTCAAAAATGTATAGGTTTGCTAGGTTTCCCTAGGTTCTGGCAGAGCTACGGAGCAAAAACAAAAGGTAGTCTTTTTGTCCAAAACGTGCTAGATCTCACTGGGAAATTGAGGTGCGACCATGTTGCGTTTTGCGCTGTTTCATGTCGCAGCCACTATGCCTACCCACGCAAGTGAGGTACCATTTTTTTCGGGAGACCTGGGGGAACGCTGGGTGCGTGGAAATTTGTTGAACCACGCAGATTCCAGAACTTTCCACCACAGAAATGTGAGGAAAATGTGTTTTTTTGGTCAAATTTTTAGGTTTGCAAGGGATTCTGGGTAACAAAACCTGGGGGTAGGCAGACGAGTCACCCCATCCTGAATTCCCCTGGGTGTCTAGTTTTCAAAAATGTATATGTTTGCTAGGTTTCCCTAGGTGCTGGCATAGCTACAGCGCAAAAACAAAAGGTAGTCTTTTTGTCCAAAACGTGCTAGATTTCACTGGGAAATTGAGGTGCAACCATGTTGCGTTTTGCGCTGTTTCATGTCGCAGCCACTATGCCTACCCACGCAAGTGAGGTACCATTTTTTTCGGGAGCCCTGGGGGAACGCTGGGTGGGTGGAAATTTGTTGATCCACGCAGATTCCAGAACTTTCCACCACAGAAATGTGAGGAAAACGTGTTTTTTTGTCAAATTTTTAGGTTTGCAAGGGATTCTGGGAAACAAAACCTGGGGGTAGGCAGACGAGTCACCCCATCCTGAATTTTCCTGGGTGTCTAGTTTTCAAAAATGTATAGGTTTGCTAGGTTTCCCTAGGTGCTGGCAGAGCTACGGCGCAAAAACAAAAGGTAGTCTTTTTGTCCAAAACGTGCTAGATTTCACTGGGAAATTGAGGTGGAGCCATGTTGCATATTGCGCTGTTTCATGTCGCAGCCACTATGCCTGCCCACGCAAGTGAGGTAACATTTTTTTCGGGAGACCTGGGGAAACGCTGGGTGGGTGAAAATGTGTTGATCCACGCAGATTCCAGAACTTTCCACCACAGAAATATGAAGAAAATGTGTTTTTTTTGTCAAATTTTTTGGTTTGCAAGGGATTCTGGGTAACAAAACCTGGGGGTAGGCAGACGAGTCACCCCATCCTGAATTCCCCTGGGTGTCTAGTTTTAAAAAATGTATAGGTTTGCTAGGTTTCCCTAGGTGCTGGCAGAGCTACGGCGCAAAAACAAAAGGTAGTCTTTTTGGCCAAAACGTGCCTGATTTCACTGGGAAATTGAGGTGCAGCCATGTTGCGTATTGCGCTGTTTCATGTCGCAGCCACTATGCCTACCCACGCAAGTGAGGTACCATTCTTTTCGGGAGACCTGGGGGAACGCTGGGTGGGTGAAAATTTGTTGATCCACGCAGATTCCAGAACTTTCCACCACAGAAATGTGAGGAAAATGTGTTTTTTTGGTCAAATTTTTAGGTTTGCAAGGGATTCTGGGTAACAAAACCTGGGGGTAGGCAGACGAGTCACCCCATCCTGAATTCCCCTGGGTGTCTAGTTTTCAAAAATGTATAGGTTTGCTAGGTTTCCCTAGGTTCTGGCAGAGCTACGGAGCAAAAACAAAAGGTAGTCTTTTTGTCCAAAACGTGCTAGATCTCACTGGGAAATTGAGGTGCGACCATGTTGCGTTTTGCGCTGTTTCATGTCGCAGCCACTATGCCTACCCACGCAAGTGAGGTACCATTTTTTTCGGGAGACCTGGGGGAACGCTGGGTGCGTGGAAATTTGTTGAACCACGCAGATTCCAGAACTTTCCACCACAGAAATGTGAGGAAAATGTGTTTTTTTTGTCAAATTTTTAGGTTTGCAAGGGATTCTGGGTAACAAAACCTGGGGGTAGGCAGACGAGTCACCCCATCCTAAATTCCCCTGGGTGTCTAGTTTTCAAAAATGTATATGTTTGCTAGGTTTCCCTAGGTGCTGGCATAGCTACAGCGCAAAAACAAAAGGTAGTCTTTTTGTCCAAAACGTGCTAGATTTCACTGGGAAATTGAGGTGCAACCATGTTGCGTTTTGCGCTGTTTCATGTCGCAGCCACTATGCCTACCCACGCAAGTGAGGTACCATTTTTTTCGGGAGACCTGGGGGAACGCTGGGTGGGTGGAAATTTGTTGATCCACGCAGATTCCAGAACTTTCCACCACAGATATGTGAGGAAAATGTGTTTTTTTGTCAAATTTTTAGGTTTGCAAGGGATTCTGGGAAACAAAACCTGGGGGTAGGCAGACGAGTCACCCCATCCTGAATTTTCCTGTGTGTCTAGTTTTCAAAAATGTATAGGTTTGCTAGGTTTCCCTAGGTGCTGGCAGAGCTACGGCGCAAAAACAAAAGGTAGTCTTTTTGTCCAAAACGTGCTAGATTTCACTGGGAAATTGAGGTGGAGCCATGTTGCATATTGCGCTGTTTCATGTCGCAGCCACTATGCCTGCCCACGCAAGTGAGGTACCAATTTTTTCGGGAGACCTGGGGAAACGCTGGGTGGGTGAAAATGTGTTGATCCACGCAGATTCCAGAACTTTCCACCACAGAAATATGAATAAAATGTGTTTTTTTTGTCAAATTTTTAGGTTTGCAAGGGATTCTGGGTAACAAAACCTGGGGGTAGGCAGACGAGTCACCCCATCCTGAATTCCCCTGGGTGTCTAGTTTTCAAAAATGTATAGGTTTGCTAGGTTTCCCTAGGTGCTGGCAGAGCTACGGCGCAAAAACAAAAGGTAGTCTTTTTGGCCAAAACGTGCTAGATTTCACTGGGAAATTGAGGGGCAGCCATGTTGCGTATTGCGCTGTTTCATGTCGCAGCCACTATGCCTACCCACGCAAGTGAGGTACCATTCTTTTTGGGAGACCTGGGGGAACGCTGGGTGGGTGAAAATGTGTTGATCCACGCAGATTCCAGAACTTTCCACCACAGATGGGGGAAGAAAATGTGTTTTATTTGTCAAATTCTTAGGTTTGCAAGGGATTCTGGGTAACAAAACCTGGGGGTAGGCAGACGAGTCACCCCATCCTGAATTCCCCTGGGTGTCTAGTTTTCAAAAATGTATAGGTTTGCTAGGTTTCCCTAGGTGCTGGCAGAGCTACGGCGCAAAAACAAAAGGTAGTCTTTTTGTCCAAAACGTGCTAGATTTCACTGGGAAATTGAGGTGCAGCCTTGTTGCATATTGCGCTGTTTCATGTCGCAGCCACTATGCCTGCCCACGCAAGTGAGGTACCATTTTTTTCGGGATACCTGGGGAAACGCTGGGTGGGTGAAAATGTGTTGATCCACGCAGATTCCAGAACTTTCCACCACAGAAATATGAAGAAAATGTGTTTTTTTTGGTCAAATTTTTAGCTTTGCAAGGGATTCTGGGTAACAAAACCTGGGGGTAGGCAGACGAGTCACCCCATCCTGAATTCCCCTGGGTGTCTAGTTTTAAAAAATGTATAGGTTTGCTAGGTTTCCCTAGGTGCTGGCAGAGCTACGGTGCAAAAACAAAAGGTAGTCTTTTTGTCCAAAACGTGCTAGATTTCACTGGGAAATTGAGGTGCGACCATGTTGCGTTTTGTGCTGTTTTGTGTCGCAGCCACTATGCCTACCCACGGAAGTGAGGTACCGTTTTTATCGGGAGACCTGGGGGAACGATGGGTGGGTGGAAATTTGTTGATCCACGCAGATTCCAGAACTTTCCACCACAGAAATGTGAGGAAAATGTGTTTTTTTTGTCAAATTTTTAGGTTTGCAAGGGATTCTGGGTAACAAAACCTGGGGGTAGGCAGACGAGTCACCCCATCCTGACTTCCCCTGGGTGTCTAGTTTTTAAAAATGTATAGGTTTGCTAGGTTTCCCTAGGTGCTGGCAGAGCTACGGCGCAAAAACAAAAGGTTGTTTTTTGTCCAAAACGTGCTAGATTTCACTGGGAAATTGAGGTGCAACCATGCTGCGTTTTGCGCTGTTTCATGTCGCAGCCACTATGCCTACCCACGCAAGTGAGGTACCATTTTTTCGGGAGACCTGGGGGCACGCTGGGTGGGTGGAAATTTGTTGATCCACTCAGATTCCAGAACTTTCCACCACAGAAATGTGAGGAAAATGTGTTTTTTTTGGTCAAATTTTTAGGTTTGCAAGGGATTCTGGGTAACAAAACCTGGGGGTAGGCAGATGAGTCACCCCATCCAGAATTCCCCTGGATGTCTAGTTTTCAAAAATGTATAGGTGTGCTAGGTTTCCCTAGGTGCTGGCAGAGCTACGGCGCAAAAACAAAAGGTCGTTTTTTGTCCAAAACGTGCTAGATTTCACTGGGAAATTGAGGTGCGACCATGTTGCGTTTTGCGCTGTTTTGTGTCGCAGCCACTATGCCTACCCACGGAAGTGATGTACCGTTTTTATCTGGAGACCTGGGGGAACGATGGGTGGGTGGAAATTTGTTGATCCACGCAGATTCCAGAACTTTCCACCACAGAAATGTGAGGAAAATGTGTTTGTTTGTCAAATTCTTAGCTTTGCAAGGGATTCTGGGTAACAAAACCTGGTGATAGGCAGTCGAGTCACCCCATCCTAAATTCCCCTGGGTGTCTACTTTTCAAAAATATATAGGTTTGCTAGGTTTCCCTAGGTGCCGGCAGAGCTAGGGCTCAAAAACAAAAGGTAGTCTCTTTGTCCAAAGAGCGCAAGATTTCACTGGGAAATTGAGGTGCGACCACGTTGCATTTTGCGCCGTTTCCTGTCGTAGGCACAAGGCCGACCCACACAAGTGAGGTACCGTTTTTATCGGGAGACCTGGGGGAACGCTGGGTGGGTGGAAATTTGTTGATCCACGCAGATTCCAGAACTTTCCACCACAGAAATGTGAGGAAAATGTGTTTTTTTGTCAAAATCTTAGCTTTGCAAGGGATTCTGGGTAACAAAACCTGGTGGTAGGCAGTCGAGTCACCCCATCCTGAATTTCCCTGGGTGTCTACTTTTCAAAAATGTATAGGTTTGCTAGGTTTCCCTAGGTGCCGGCAGAGCTAGGGTGCAAAAACTACAGGTAGGCACTTTGCAAAAAAAGGGTCAATTTGTAACTGCATAATTTAGGTGTGACCACGTTGCATTTTGCGCCGTTTCCTGTCGCAGGCACAAGGCCGACCCACACAAGTGAGGTACCGTTTTTATCGGGACACTTGGGGTAATTCAGATTTGTAAATCAACTGTTATTACCAATTGAGCTTTCATGCATTTCTCCCTTTCAATGAAAGACATTGTGTAAAAAAAAATCTTTTTGAAAAATGACCAATAATTCTCATGCTAGTATGAGTATTCCCAATTTTTTAAATGTGCAATTATATACTGTTTCTGAACTCTATAATTTGTATCCAATTAAGAAATACATAGGTGTCTTTCATACAGATTATTCCATGTATACATTTTCCAAGACAATGTGCTCTATACCCAGTAATTGAAAAAATACCATTGCAAGTTGCTGCTCAGTTTTTGGATCTGGGTTCGTCGGGTTCTTGGTGAAACTATAAGTCCTACATATCCCCACAACCAGAAAGGTCTAACGGATGTAACGGTATATTGCTTTCCAAGAGTTGTCAAAATTAGAAAAAGTTATAGGTGAAAACGTTGAGACAAAAGGCAGTTTTTTTCAACAAATTTTCAATTATTCCAATATCTAACTGTTAGTTTCTATAACGAAACCTTCATGGATTTAGACAAATGACCCCTTTCTGAATTTAGAATTTTGTCTACTTTTCGAAAATGTAAAGCTTTCCAGGATCCATTATTGCTTTCAAACTCATTTCTACCATTAACTGGAAGGAGGTGGAAAGCTCTAAAAATAGCAAAAATAGGCTATGTCCAAGAAGAATGCCAAAACTGAGTGAAAAATGTCGGTTCTCTGACAAAAGACTGCCATTTCCTAAAAGCTGAGAAAATGAAGATTTCAGCCCCACAAACCCTTTTTTGATAACATTTTCAGGGAAAAACCCAGAGGCTTTCATTTGCAGCCCGTTTTTCCCATTTTTCTGAAAAAAACAAAAAAATAACTATATTTTGGTTAATTTCTGGGACCCCTCCAAGGGAATCCACAAACCCTGGGTGCCTTTAGAATCCACATGATGTTGGAAGAAAAGGACGCAAATTTGGCGTAGATACCTTATGTGGTCAAAAAGTTACAAGGGCCTAAGCGCGCACTACTCCAAAACGCCAAAAAAGGATTTAGCACAGGAGGGGAAAAGGCCTAGCAGCGAAGGGGTTAAAAGCACATTGTTTGACACCACACATGAAAGAAATCAGGCTTTTATTTCACTTTGGTTACTCAGGCTGGCACAATAAGTGCTGCAGCCCTGGTGCCTCTTTTTTTTCCCTGCCCTAGATACCACTTGTACCATATACTGGGCCTTACAGGGGTATTAATGTCCTTGCCAATTGGGTGTACCAATTCACATTTGTCATTTTAAAAGGAAGGAGCACTGACACTGGGACCTGGTTAGAAGGATCTAGTGTACTTTCAAATCAAAAACCACAGCATCTAGCAGATAAGTAGGGCAAAAAGTGTGAGAGCACTGGAACACAGTCCATTTTATCACACTGCGGGGCAGATTTACAAGCCCCTTGCGACATCTTTACGACACTGTTGCGTCACTTCTCTGACACAGCGTCATTGTAAACAATGCGCCACTATGCAACATATTTACAATGTGATGCATCTAGTGAGTTGCGTCATGTTGTAAAACCCCACGTTACATTATACCTGCGTCAGCTATAATGTATGCAGGGTGGGCGTTCCGTCACAAGGAAGCCCATTAAAAGTGACGCAGTGAAATCTACAAGATTTCACTGAGTCACTTTTACTTCCCCATTGTGTCAAAACTTTATGCCTGCTTGTAGCAGGCGTAAGGAGGGACGCAGCACAGCAAGTATAGGCCGGCCCTGAGCAGTGCTGGAGTTGCGTCCTGCTTGCAACATGATTCCAGCACTGCATCACCTATACGCTGACAGATGTGTCACTCATCTGTCTATCCTTGCGCCACGGTGCACCGCATTGTAAATGCCGCGCAGCCAGGGTGGCGCAAGGGGTTTCTAACATCACACAAAATAACTGCTGCATCCCTGCTGATAAGCAGGGATGTGCCAGTTATTGTAAATCTGCCCCTAAATTACTTGAATTTTGACTTTGGAGTTAAAAATTCCACCCACCCCTAATATAGGTACCATTCTGTAATCCCTTCTAGCAAACTTTATTTGAGCCAAAATGAATTTCTTTTGATTTTATTCTGCCTTGCTTCCAAATCATTACTGCAATACTTTGAAAACTACAGGATTTTGTCTCAAAGCTTTGACAGCCAAAAATCCCTTTCTGATGAATATTTTAGCTAATCTTCGGGCACAACCCAAGTACAATCTGGGACACATGTTTAATAAGATTTATGTATTCAGGGTTTTCGATTCCACCCAACTGGTGAAAAACCTGCATAAGCTGCTCTTCAAAAAGTGAATCACATGATCATAGTTTTCCATAGCAGTAGTAGAATTCAGGCACTGGTTTAGCTGGGGGGGGTCTGCCCCAGGCTACACTATTTTGGGGGCGGGGGCCTCACAGTACTGGTGGCCCGTGGTGGAGGTCTTTATGATTTATTTGGGGACAGTAGTGTCAGTATCCCAGTAGGTCCCAGGGCCGTCAATTTTGTAGCATGCGTAAGCGCTACCAATGACGGCCCTGTGCATCGTTTTTGGTCAGCCCCCATGCCACGCTGAAAATGCAGCAGTGACGCGCGCCACCGCTACGCACTCTCGTTGGGAGTGGGTGGAATCAAGTCTGAAAAGACTGGGCAAGCTGGCGCTGCTTGAGTTGCAACAGTTGTTGCTGAACCGGACTGCTGCAAATGAGCCTCGCAAAGTAAGTGTGTGTGATAGTGTCCCCTGAAGTGTGTATAATTTATCGGCTGTTTCGTTGGCTATGTAGTTGGTTTTTAGCAGTTGTGGCGCGGTCATGATCACCTGCCTGCCTGTGCCCTGTAACAGAAGTTCACACAGGTCAGGAGCGTCACTCAGCAGAGCAGCATTGGATGGCTCTCCGTGACAGCCCTGCTGTTGTGTGATCTGTATGTTAGGCACCCGAAACCACGTGGCTAGAACGTCACTAGTGAGTACATTGTGAGTTGAGCCAGGCACTCTTTAATTTCTTTCAACTACTGCCTCCTCAGATAAGAGTGGGGTCGGGGCAGCATTCCTAATGCTTTTATAGTCTGCACTAGTGTAATTGCTGATGGGGAATGGTAGCCAGCTCTCGCCACGCCACAGTATCCTGCAGCGTCACAGACTCAACCCGTTGGCATTTTGCTTACCTGCAGTGGCACACACTTCTGCCCCGGCAATATGGCAGAGAGCTGCTGGCACGCGGTATTTATAACCGGACCTGACACCCCCCACCGGCTGCACCTGAGACTGTGTTTGCTCAGGGTTGAGCGAGAAAGAATCATGCAGCCGCAGCGTTAGAAGTCATAGCAGCCACGGTGATGGGGGCTGGCAGTCAATTCAACTGCACAGTGCACTTTTTTTCAACAAGGAATGCAGGTTCTTTTGCAGAGGGACTGAATCTGTTGTCAGGTTATGAAACCTGGATAGCGCACATGTAATTATGGCGCGCTGCGCAGGGACACACACACAGACGCCCGTTATGGTCCGATGCGTGCTCCCGACTAACTCGGGGACACGCCTCCTCTTTATTTACCGCGTATGCGCACGCCTACGTGCGCTTGTAAACTAGACCGCAACGTGCGGTCTCAACATTACATTCCTTTCCACCTTTAATAGAAAACAAACATTAACAGTATTAAGGTAGCACTTAATGGTGGGGGGTTTCAAAATAACAAAGGTTCATGGCCGTCCGGCCTGTTACCAGTCTCTAGTCTCTCTTCAGCCCACCGCGTAGTCCGCCATCTGTGAGGAGGGTGCTGGATTCCTTCTCAGTCCATAGCCTGCCGCTTCACCCCGGAATAGCACTCTCCTGGGTGGCTCGTTGTTGGTGGTCTCGATGGCCAGGGAGCCCTTGGGATTTCTTGGGGTATCTGCCTGAGGTGTCCCTGAGACTCTTGGTTCATCCGCTGGGCTGTTGTTCCACTCCTGGCCAGCACTCTCGGGAGGGCTCAGGTTGATTTTGGATTGATTGGGTGATTCCTCGTTACTTTCGGAGCCAGGCTGGTCATTTCCTGGGCTAACTGCTTTCTTGAAATATGAGACATTTCTGGTGACTGTTTCTCCTCCTCGCTGGGCGGTGATCATGGTCCCGTTGCGGCCCGTGACGGTCCACGGCCGTGGTTCATATGGGAGTCTGAATTTGCTCCCAGGGTATCTGTCACGGACATAGACCCGGTCGTTTTCAGCAATGGACGATTCTTTGGACTTCCGCCGGAAACTGGCATAGTCATTCGATCTCTTTCTGTTGGACAAAGTTCTCCACGAATCTGGCCGGTTGGGGTTCCATGTGTGGTGATTGGGGAGTGTGTCACGGATTATGCGTCCCATGGTAGATGGGCCGGGTGCCGCTTCTGTGGTGCGGTGTGGCGTGAGCCTGTACTCCCGGAGGAATGAGTATATCCCCTTTTCCAGAGATGTTCCTTCCGCATAGACAATTCGGATGGTCTTGTTTAGCGTGCGCATAAACCTTTCCACCTCTCCGTTAGCTTGCGGCCATCGGGGTGTTATCTTTCTGTGCTGTATTCCCCATTCTGCGAGATAATCTGCGAACTCTTGGCCTTGAAAAGGGGGCCCATTGTCGGTTTTGACTGTCCCGAAAATACCATGGGTTGCGATGGTCTTTTCAAACTTGGCGATTACTTCCTTTGCAGTGAGAGACAACACGATCTCCACTTCAGGGTATTTCGTGTAATCATCCATGATGACCAGCATGTGCCTCCCGTCTGGTAGATGACCGAAGTCAGCGCTCACGTGTTCCCACGGCTTCACTGGGCAGTCTTCAGTGATGACCGGGGGTGGGCTATCTGGGGGTCCTGCTGCCTGACACCACTGGCACTCTTTGACGGCTTGTTCCACTTGTGAGTCCATGTCAGGAAACCATATTTTGGCTCGAAGTCTGCTCTTTGTTTTCACCACTCCCTGGTGTCCTCGATGGGTGAGAGTGATGGCCTGCTGGGTGAGGGTTGAAGGCATCACTATTCTGGGTCCTCTTAGCACGCATCCCTGACCGTCCACTGATAGTTCTTCCTTGACTCTCAGGATCGCTTCCAAAGCTTTCTTGGCCTGTGGTGTTCTTTTGCTCAGCGAGGCTTGGAGTGTCTTCCAGTCATTTGTGCGTATGGCGTCCGAAACCAGCCGGGAGACTTCATCATTCTTTGTGGCATCGATAATCATGTCTAGACTCATGGGAAGAGGCCTTGATCTCTCCACTGCAGCGTTCACATAGGCCTCTGTATCCTCGGCGTCTTCTTCCTCTCCAGTGGTGGCTGCTCGTGGGTGCCTGGAGAGGTAGTCTGCCGGATTAGTTGCTCCTGGTCTGAATTCTAACTGATAGTCGTACTCCTGTAACTGCAGTATCCACTTTTCTATTCTGGGGGGTGGTTTGGACACCGACCCTCGGAACAGTGGAATCAGGGGCTTATGGTCCGTTGAGACTGTGAAAGGGTGACCATAGACATACACATGGAAGTGTCGGCACGCCCAGTGGATCGCTATGGCTTCTCTCTCGATTTGTGAGTACCTTTGTTCTGTCTCTGTTGGGGACCTGCTGGCATAGGCGATCGGTGCCCAGTCGTCTTCCCCTTGGCGTTGTGTTAGGACGGCACCTAGACCGAAAGGGCTGGCGTCGACGGCAATGTTGGTCCGTTTGGATGGGTCAAAATAGGAGAGTGTTGTCTCTGCCGATAGTGCTGCCTTTGTGTTGTGAAATGCTTCGTTTTGTTCGTCACCCCACTGCCAGGGTGTGGTAGATTTTGTGAGCTCTCGGAGAGGTCGGGTGAGGTTAGAGAGGTCTGGGATGAAACGGCCGCAGAAGTTAACCATTCCTAGGAAACTCCGTACCTCCGAAATGTTCGTTGGGGCCGGAGCTGACTGTACGTCCTTGACCTTGTCGGGGTCGGGTGCAATTCCTTTGTCCGAGAATGTGTATCCGAAGAAGCTGATGGTATTTTGGAGAAATTGGCATTTCTCACGGTGCAAGGTGAGGCCAGAGTCCTTAATTCTTTTTAGTACGCCTCTCAACCTCTGGTGGTGCTCTTCCACGGATTGGGCATATATGAGCAGGTCATCACTGACGTTTAGTACGCCCGGAAGTCCGCTAAGTACCTCTCGGATCGTATTTTGGAAAACTTCAGCTGCACTGGATATGCCGAAGTTGAGGCGGCGATAACGCCGTAGGCCCACATGGGTGGAGAAAGTGGTGATGTACCTGGAGTCGGGGTGCAGGGGCAGCTGGTGGTAGCCAGAGCGGAGATCCATCTTGGAAAACCACTTTGCGCCATTCAGTTCACCTAAGATGTCGTCGACAGTCGGTGTCAGGTGGCGTTCCCGCTTGACTGCCGCGTTGGGTAGGCGCATGTCTACACATATGCGGACCTGCCCCGGCTGTTTGGGCTTTCTTGCTACCACGATCGGTGATACCCAGGGTGTGGGCCCATCGACTTTCTCAATTATTCCTTGTCTTTCTAGATTTTCAAGTTCTTCTTCCACTTTTTTCCTGAGGTGAAAGGCTATCCTCCTGTGTCTGAGGGCCACCGGTTGAATGGACGGGTCTATGTGTAGCGACACCTCTTTCCCCTTGAGGCACCCTATGCCTCGAAACGTGTCCTCGAATTCTTCGAGGATGGTGTCTAGTTCATCCTCCAGTACTGCCATGGCATAGAAGATAAGTTGGAGTTCTTCGGCCGTCCGTCCACTGAGGAGCATGCCATTCCCTTCTTTCGTCACGTAGATGGTGGTGGGGACTCTCTTGTCTTGGTGACCGATTTCGGTCTGGAAGCACCCGATGAGGGGTATCGGGGTTTTCTGTCCGTAGGCAAACACTCGGATTTTCGCCATCTTCAGGGTTGGCTTGTTTCGTAGTTGATTGTACACATCAGCCGCCATAAGTTCCATTGATGCCCCTGTGTCTATGGTGGCTCTCACCTCTTGCTGGTTCACTCTTATTCGACACTTTGGGAGTCGTCTCTTCTTCCTGGCTGGATGGTTGATGGCAAAAACATAGTGGACGGGGTAGTCATGGGAGTTGTCGTCCATGTCCTCGCTCTCGGGGCTGTCTCTAATGGCGTGTGCTGCTTCCGGTTTCTGTTTCGACGATCTACACACTGAGGCGAAATGATTCATGCGCCCGCATGCGCCGCACTTCTTGCCATATGCTGGGCAGTCTTTCGCACGGTGGGGTGTGCCTCCGCAGTACCCACAGTCTTTCCGCCGTTCTTGTGGCTTCTTCCCTCCGAATGGCCGTTGTTTTGGCCGGACGACATTCACGTGTTCTGCCACATTGACTTGTTCCACTTTCACCGGCCTGTGCAAAGCTGCCTTCATGTGCGATGCTCTCGCGTGTGACAACTCCTTGGATCGGCCTAGTTTAAGAATATCGGCCAATGGCTTCCCATCTTCCTGTAGGATCTTGACGCGCAGGTCGGACGAATAGCAGTTTTGGATGATTTGGCCACGTATTTCCTCTTGTTCGTCTCTGAACCCACATGTGCTGGCGAGCTCTCTCAGTCTCCCATGAAAAGCGTCAAGGGATTCATCCGCTTCTTGCCGGGCCTGGCGGAAAATGAACCTTTCGTAGTCCTTGCTGGCCATCGGCTCAAAGTATGCATTGAGCGCATTCAGAAGGGTGACGTAGGTGTGTGGCGTGGCCTCTGTCAAAGTCTTGTAAATTCTGTGAATGTCCTTACCTCCTAGGTGAAGGAGGAGTGCTCTGCGTCGTTCCCTCGCCGTTCCTGCACCTTCGAAATAGAACTGTAGACGCTCCGTCCAGTCTTTCCATCTTGGCGCCAGGGACGCGGGTGCTCCGTCCACCACAAATTGCTCAATTGGGGGGATGGCCGTCATCTTGGCGCGGTCACCGCAGCCCAGCCGGAGGTGGGACTAGGAGGAAAGGCTAGGGCCCGTCGAGATCCCTGGACTGGAGACCTGGGGAGTGTATGTCCACTGTGGCGACAGCTGCAAACGCAGCGCGGGGCGGAGCCACTCACACAGCCGTGCCGCCAGTGGGCACGTGTCGCGGCCTAGCGACTCTGCGTGCCAGTCCACACCGCCGGCGCAGATTCCTCCCCGTGTTCCAGTCGGGGTCAGGATAGTGCAGGGAAGTGGCCTCACCGCGCTGGTGCTGGAGTACTTGGTGGCTTCAGCAGGCCACATCCACAGGGCAGGGGCCCGGGCCTCATCAGGGCCGACAGGGATCGAGGGTCGGAGCGTCAGGAGATGCACCACGTGGGGTCCGTTATTATCCTCGTCGCCATTGTCAGGTTATGAAACCTGGATAGCGCACATGTAATTATGGCGCGCTGCGCAGGGACACACACACAGACGCCCGTTATGGTCCGATGCGTGCTCCCGACTAACTCGGGGACACGCCTCCTCTTTATTTATCTCGTACGCGGCGCTGTGCGCCACCGCGTATGCGCACGCCTACGTGCGCTTGTAAACTAGACCGCAACGTGCGGTCTCAACATTACAGCTGTCTCTTTGCCCTGAGTGAACCGCGATAGTATACCCTGCACCTGCGCTGGTTTCTCTGTGTGGATCTGCAATCCCATGACCTTCATTTGAGGGCCTGGCTGGCTCCACTAAAACAATTTCAAGGTCCTAAAAGTTCATTGCACTGGCAGAAACATTTTAATCTTAATGTTGAGTGGCCTGCGATTTCATTGTCAAGGGACTCACAACTTTGATAGGTTGAGAGCAATAGCCCCAAAAATTCTGGTGATACTATAGTGTGTTTTTGGTTCAAAAGAATGACATAGCTAGTGCACAAATGTAAAAACTGCACTGAACAAAAGTCAACATCACAGCCTTTGTGGTGTTTGGAACTGGCTAAACGTTGTGAATGAAGCACCTATGAATTTGTAAATTGTTTGTAAAAATCATGCACTCACAAATAATGCAGGGTATCATACCCAAATGATAATAAATCAATTATGCAATTCGGAATAGCGTGTAAAAAGCAGTGCGCAGTAAACAATGGAGAGGGCCAGCCCCGGGGGATGGGGTCCCTGGGGCTATTTGTGGCCCAGGAGGGGGGCCATGTGGCCCCCTCCCCAAATATAAATAATTTAAAAAAAAGGAAAGGCCGGCCCCGGGATTGGGGTCCCCTGGGCAATGAATGGCCTGAGGAGGGGGGCCACGCAGCCCCCTCCAAGAATTAATTAAAATATAAAAAAATGGCAATGCCCCGTGGGATGGGGTCCCCGGGGCCAATTATGGCCTCGGGAGAGAGGTCATGCGGCCCCATTCCAAATGTTTTTTTAAAAAAAGAAATAGGGGACAGGCCCTGGGGGATGGGGTCCCTAGGGCCAATAAATTAGGAAAAGATGGGGGGGGGGGGGCACACAGCTCCCTTCTTAAAAAAGAAAAGGAAAAAAAAGACCGACATTGTGCCGGAGGCCCCGCTCCCTCCTTGCAGCACCCCCTGGTGCAATAGGAGATGGGGAACTAATTCCCCTTGAATACTGGGGATCCCTGTGGGCCAACTAACCCACCAGGAACCTCTAGTATGCACCAGGGACCTGCATTGCAGAGAGGTGTTCTCAGGCCATGCCCCTTTTTACACCTCTCTGCAATGCAGCTCTGTGGCGCTTAATGTAGGTACCTGGTGGACTAGTTGCACCCCAGGGACCCTCAAGATTCATGGGGAGTTAATCCCCCAACTTAAAAAGCGCCATGGGGCGCG
Organism: Lissotriton helveticus; assembly: GCF_964261635.1. Lineage (NCBI taxonomy): Eukaryota > Metazoa > Chordata > Amphibia > Caudata > Salamandridae > Lissotriton > Lissotriton helveticus. The sequence goes on along the minus strand of NC_136070.1, from coordinate 625,721,610 downwards.
TTTGCACAGTGGTGTTGTAAAAAGGGGCATGAGGCTTTTGGCTAAGCAAAGGCCCTTAAGATGTAAGACTGCGTCCGTCCATTTCTTACTTGGTGGAATTGAAAGCTGGGGGATATCCCACTTAGAGTCCTCCTCCCAGCCTAAGTCGGCATCATCGCCGTCTAGAGGCTCAAAAGTACATCTGAAGTCTCCCGCTATTTCCAATCTCTCACTCTCACATATACTCACGTATATACACCAATACTCACATATACTAGTTTAAAATATTTGTAGTTACTTATAAAGACACTATTGAGACAGTCATTCACTCACTTACACACCCATACACACACTCATCCACCCATACAGCCCTGCACACATACTGTCTTCAACACATAAAAACAGTGACTCACAAATTCATGCATCTATCCACTAAGTGAGACCCCCCACTGAACCATACAGACACTCAGACACTCATACTGATACTCAAAAAACCAAGTAATAACCCATATAGACACTCATGTAGCTACTCACCAACCCATGCAGTCACTTATACACAAAGTGAGAGACTGATACAGATATTTACATGTTTAAAAATTACTCACTAACCCATGTATTCACCAATATACATTTAATCAGTCCGTTATACAATCAATTAAACACAAAAAAACATCCATTTATATACCCATGTATTCTTCCATCGACCTTGAGTATATAAAACATATTTAATTTTCAGAAAAACACACATTCACAGGATGATGTCATCAGTGATGTCATTTGAGATCATGAGTGATATCACCTACCATGTCATGAGTGATGTAATATGTGATGTCATCAGCAGTGCATTGCGGGCGCGCGAGTGATAGTTAGCTGAACTAACTAGAATGGGGGAATTTCAATGTTTTTGTACAAGTGAAATGTCCAGTTAACTATAACGCCCCTGAAACCTATGGTTTTTTCAGTGAATTTCCATGGTTTTTTAAAATGCTAATTCCAAACTATAATGTGCCTGAAACCTATATTTTTTTTAGTGAATATTTATATATATATATATATATATTCACTGAAAAAACCATAGGTTATAGACCATATATAGTTAGGAATTAGCATTTACAAAACCTTGAAAATTCACTGAAAAAACCATAGGTTAGAGACCATATATAGTTAGCTGGACATTTTATTGACATAAAACCAATGAAATTCCATATATGGTTAGTTGCACTAACTATATATCGCGCACCCGCAATCCACTGCTGATGATGTCACATATTACATCATTCATGACATGGTCAGTGACATCACTGATGACATCACTGATGACATCTCAAATGACATCACTGATAACAACATCCAGTGATTTTTTGTTTCTGTAAAGTTTAAATATGTCTTACATATTGAAGAATGAGTGGATGTGTAAGTGTCTGGACGAAGGATTTAGTAGGTGCATGACTGACTGTATGAGTGAGTGATTAAATGTGTCTCACTGAGTGCATGGGTTAGTGACTAAACTGTCTTAATTTGTGCATCATTATGTCTGTTGTTCTGTAAACTGCTGCATGTGTTGATCAGTAGCTATATGAGTAACTATATGGGTTATTGATTGATTGCCCAAGTATTTGTATGGGAGACTGAGTGTGTGTGTGGCTAGCTGGGAGGTGTGTGACTCTGTGCAGATCAATGTGTACTTGTATCAATGATTGTATAAGAAGGTAAGTATGTGTTAGTATATGTTTGAAAATGTAAGGTGCTCTATGTTTAACTGTATAGACAAGAAAATGGAAGTGTCATTGATTCTTTACAGGACTGACTAGGTGTGTGAGTAACTCCATGGATGAGTGGCAGACTGTGAGTGTCTGTATAGGTGTATGAGTGCATATGATAGTGTTGTAAAGATGAGTGATTGTATGTATGAATGATTGTATGGGTGAATGAGTGAAGGTGTGTGTAGACGTAGCAATCAGTGAGTGCGTACGTAGTAACTAGTATTGGTGTGTCAATGGTTTCAAAAATTATACTCTGTATTTAACACTGGGTGAAACAGAGGTTATATTAAAATGTGAGGAGATGCATTGTATTGTCACATGAATGATATCATCAGTGATGTGGTCATTGATGTCAAATGAGATGTCATCAGTGATGTCATCAGTGATGTCATTTGAGATGTCATCAGTGATGTCATCAGTGATGTCACTGACCATGTCATGAATGATGTAATATGTGACATCATCAGCAGTGGATTGCGGGTGCGCGATATATAGTTAGTGCAACTAACTATATATGGAATTTCATTGGTTTTATGTCAATAAAATGTCCAGCTAACTATATGTGGTCTCTAACCTATGGTTTTTTCAGTGAATTTTCAAGGTTTTGTAAATGCTAATTCCTAACTATATATGGTCTATAACCTATGGTTTTTCAGTGAATTTTCAAGGTTTTGTAAATGCTAATTCCTAACTATATATGGTCTATAACCTATGGTTTTTTCAGTGAATTTCAATGGTTTTTTAATAGCAAATATCATAAGCTGTCGAATGTCAAGTACGTGGTAAGTAAAAACATTTTCGTGTTTATGCACACTGATCTGCTTTGAATGCTGCCCCCCACCCCTCATTTCTATTAGGAGTACTCTCTCTTTGCAGATAGTGAAGGGTAGTTAACGCAGGCCTTTGCCCCCGTTGTAATCCGTCGTGCCTGCTTCTCTCTCCATTTGATTGATTGTTCTCTTTGGTTCATTCTCTATTTACAAACAAGCACAGAGTCGCAATACTCTGTTTAGTCTTTGCAGATAGCGAAAAATCGTGTAAAAAAACAAAAGGAATCGAGCAAAATCAGTAGGCCACTAATGGGATCTCTTTTTGACCTCGCTAAAATAGAAACATTAGGAACAACCTGTTGAAAATAGCAATGTGTATGTACATAAGCGGCGTTCATTTGTGTTCACAGTACCCCTTGTTGATTGTTTGAATCGAGCATTGAATTGTTCGAAGTTGGTTCTCTTAAGGCTCTTCTCTGCCTGCAAACAAGGAAGAATAGGAATATTCTCTCTCCCTTTGCAGATAGTGAAGGGTAGGTAACGCAAGCCTTTAACACGTCGTACCTATTTCATTCCTCATTGATTGATTGATTGTCCGAACATTGACTGTTTGGGAATTAGTTCTTTTTGGAGGTATTCCCTGTTTGCAAATAAACGTAGGAAAATCTTTACAAGTAGTGAAAGGGTAGGTAATGCGGACCTTTCTCCCCCGTTGTAATCTGTCATGCCTATCTACTCCCCACTGATTGATGCACCTGTTTCACCCGGACCATTTACTAGAGATATCTGGCCCAACAAGAGAGCACCCCTAGTGAAAAGGACATATGCAATAATAACGAAGTGATCACTGTATCCTGTTAACAGAAACTTTAGCATGAAACAACCTGGAAAGAAAAGAATAGGAAAACGAAAATCAGTAGGCCACTGATGAACTTTTTATTAAATAACAAACAAAGAAACGATAACAATACGTAATGATAAAACCTAATATTGTCCTAGAAACAAGAAACGTTAGAAGTAAGCCCGTAATAAGAAACCTGAAAACATCGCCCCTCACTGCCCCAAAACGTGTCTGTCCCACCGCCTGCCACGGCCAAATAACGGCAAACTGGGAAAGATAGAAGTCAGCAGACATCCGCCCCATTCTAGAAACTTCCAAAGGGCAACAGGTTTTCGGCTACGCCCAGCCGGAAACAACACATATAAGGCGGGTCCTGCTGCCACGCCTCGGAGATCATCACGTAGGGTGTAGCCGGAGGAGAGGCCGAGGCCAGCGGGACCCGGCCAGGGCGATTGACAACGCTGGAGAGTTGCAGGGGGGGGAATGTGCGTGTCCTCGACCCTCCCCTCTCTCTCCCAGTCCAGCCGCGGTGGCCCTTGACAGTTTCAGGTAGTCCCGCCACATTCTCTACCAGTCCGGCCACCAACGGCCGGGGCCGATGGGATCCGGCTGCAGCCGATAAACCAAGGAACCCGTTCATGGGGCCAGAGCAAGGGGCGTCCGGCCGACATCCACCGGAAGCCCGGCCCGAAGACGGACGGGACACTTCTTCTTTCTTGAATAATGGCTGCGACAACACTGGGGGGGGATGTCTTGCACATGCCTCCGACCCCCCCCCCTCTCGTCCTCATCGCCTGGTCCGGCCATAACAAATCTCAAGCGAGACGCCGTGGGGTGCACTGGGAGGGAGAGACGGTGCGAACAGGCCTCTCCCGCCTCCCCAGTGGAGGCTTCCCACCTGCACCCTCAGCGCTCCAGGCGCCCGGAAAAGGGTTCTTCCACTGTGGCGATGCTGCAACGTCTCGCCCGGCAGGGTGGAGCCCGTCCGCTCATTTGACCCCGCGATCGACAGTAGCTACCGAACTCTCAAAATGGCGGTCGACCTGGCAAGAGCGGGCCCAGCATGAAGAAATGGCCCGGTCACTGGTTGACTCCACCACAGTAGTCCTCCACGACCTTGAAGATTCTAGAGGAGCCGCGGGAGTCTCCGACCCCCGCAGACACCCCCGATGGGGAATGACTGCCATGATCGCCCGTGGAGTGACGAAACTGTATCCGCGGGACGTCGGCGCTCCCATGCTGGCGCCAGCCTCACTTTGAATTACTAGAATCCTGCAAACCTCAGTTCCGGTGAAAGCACACTGTGACCCGGTAGGAAAAATTGTTGCACCCCCTCCCCTTTTTGACTGATAGTTCAAACCACCGATCCTTTCCTTTGCCCTTTTACCAGAACTTTGGACTGCCTCCCCCTCTTTTACATTTTCTAGAGAAAACAAAACATTAACCACTACATTAGCATAGCAGTTGACACCAGAACTGTTTTCAAATTGAACACCAACAACATCTTCAACAGAATCCTTTTTGTTTCTGCTGTGACCCTGCTACAGCACAGGCATTGTCCCCAGCAGTAATTCTGCAATGCCGGTAAGAATACCTGTAGTGCCTACTGGACTCACTCACCCCCGCGGCGCCCCACGCCGTTATTTGCTGGGCGGCAACTTACTAGATATCACCTTTGTGCCATCTAGATTTCAGCGCGTTCTGCTGCCTTGGAACTATTCGCACAACAGACTGCTACTGACGACCCACCCCCAGGCAACATCTTCTGAATTTTCATAATTTGAAAGAACTAGTAACATGTCCTCATCAGGAATTTCCTCATGAAAAGTCTGCAATGATGATTCTTGTAACTCTATGGTCTCCAAACATTCGATAAATTCGCCATCAAGAGATTGATCAAAAAAATCATTAAAGTCATCTCCTCCTTGTGAGAAAATTTCATTATTGGTGCTGTCAATTTCAATAAATGTATTGCATAATTCAAAAGAAATTGCCACGGTCTCTTCGTTGTTTAAATGTTTTTACTGTTTTTGTTTTGTTGTATATATTTATAAGTTATTAAAGTTTTATAATCCTACTACTTTGTTGGAGTGCTATATATTTTTAATGTGACACATAAATGTAAAAACTTTGATGTACAAAGAGTCATCCCTGGAATCTTCCGCTTCAGGCTCGGTCCCCTCCCCAATCACAATACAGGATGGTTTTCAGATAGTAGGAACACGTGTGGTGTGACGGATCTCATCGGGTGTGGGCCTTGATCTACTATAACTCCTTTGAAGAGGGGTGATTCTTTACAGCTGGGGCCATAAACTACATCTGCAGGGCTAGCTGATAGCCTGGGCAATCGGACACAGAGGAAGAGGAGTGTCAGAGGGTGCGGTAGTGAATAGGGCGAAAGGGAGGTGTCGGGCGGGCACAGAGTGTGATTCTCAGGGAAGAGCAGCGCAGATGGGGAGAGGTTTATTGCCCATGCATAACACAGAGAGCGGGGGTGACCAGTGCCTGGGGAAGATGCTTGCGAGGGTGGGGAGCCATGCTACGAATCGACAGCGTGCAGAGAGTGGGTCTGGTCAAGGCATCTAAAATGGCTGCCGTGCACGACAAAAGTGTGGCATTTCAAAAAAGGCAAGATGGCGCAAACAATGTTTTTCAACACTTCCTCATTTCCTTCGAATCGAACGTTAACAGACGTTGGTGCATATTACCAAAGTTAAGCGATATTTATCGCTAACGATGCTTACCAACGAATTTTTTATCGCTAAGCATCGTCAGAAATTATCGAAGATAAACCTTGCTATTATCAAGGTTTATCGCAAATGCGATAAAAAACGACCGCAATGCATTAATATCGCTGAAAACTCAGCGATATTCATGCATTACCGAGCTAATGCTCTTAGCCATGTTATCCACCTCCCATTGGATAACATGGCTAAGAACTGCTCAGGGCAGGTGTTAGTTTTTGGAGATATTCGCGCTTAGCGCGAATATCTCCAAAAGTTGGTAATAGGAGATATATATCTTGCATGTTGTAATGCAAATTATTGTGGTATATGGAACTCATACCATAATCTCTCAGGAAAGCAGAAACTGATCCTTTTGGGACCGCCTGAGAAGGCCTAGGGGTTGAGGGGTACTCTACTTTGCCCCCTTTTCACGTTCCGAACTATTTTATTTTACTCTCTTCTGTAATTACACAAAATAGCAGCGATAAGATGCATCAGAGACACACAGTGAGAGAAAGGAGGCCGGAGATGAAGAAGAGATGTCAAATACACATTGGAGATCATATAGTGGGAGAAGGGCAGTAAATATGAGTAAACTTACCATGTAACATAAAAATGTTGCACTCTATACTATAAGTCTCATTTTATACTACAATCACTTCGCTACAACCTCATAAATTAAAAATAAAAATGAATAATGTCTCAAACAATTTTTGATTTCTAAATATAAATGTATTCTTCTGAATTTTCTAAATTTGAAAGAACTAGTAACATGTCCTCATCAGTAATTTCCTCTTCAATCATCTCATCTGGAATCTCCTCATTAAAAGTCTGCAATGATGATTCTTGTAACTCTATGGTCTCCAAACATTCGATAAATTCGCGATCAACAGATTGATCCAAAAAATCATTCAAGTCATCTCCTCCTTGTGACAATATTTCATTATTGGTGCTGTTAATTTCAATCAATGTAGTGGAATCATTCAAGTCATCTCCTCCTTGTGACAATATTTCATTATTGGTGCTGTCAATTTCAATCAATGTAGTGGACAATTCAAAAGAAATTACCACGGTCTCTTCATTGTGAGCCATTTTATTTTGAAATTGCTTGCTGTAAATTGCAGAAAAAAATAATCACTTTCATTTATCGTTTTTAGTAATACATAATATAAAACTAACTTTATCAAGTATTTAGTATAACAGAAGGACTGCAAATAAATAACAGAAAACATTTTTCAAATTATCTTCAAGTGTACAACATAGTTCCCCTTACAAATTAACAACTCACCTTTTTAAAAGTAGGAGAAGTGTTAGTACTGTGTAAATCAAACACCAGAAATTCACCACCAAAAATTCCTCACAAATGTACCTCAGACAGTAGTATCACAAAATGGCTGTGGTTTCCTCTCATTTGAGATATATACATAACCAATTAACTTTCATCACACACAAATACAAAACCAAAGTAACATTTTAATTGGTTCTAAATTTCAACACTTTCAAATGTGTTTTCCCCATGCAATTTTCCATAGGACATTTACATACGTCTACAGCCTGAATGGCTGAACGGAATTACACCAAACTTGGCAAAATGGTACATCAAACCTAAGAGGTCAGGAAGGATCTACTATGCCCCCTTATGGTCATTTGCCCCTTCGCTTTGGCCTCCTCTTGTCTCTCGATCCTACCGAGAGACAAGATGGCGGCCGCTACGGACTGTTTGGAATGTTTACAGACGCCGGAGAACCAATCAGCTTCGCAAAGCTCCGTAACGCGAAAAGTACGCGAAGCGGAGCGCTGTTACAGATATATATCTTTTTTTGAACGTTAATTTCTCAAAATCCACTGGAGCACATATATTGAGACCTAGCAAAGGCACATCGGGCTACCAGTCCCTAATATTTTACCAAGTCTCGTGCAAATCCATTCAGCCGTTCGATTATTATTATTATTATTTTTTTTTTTTGCCCCGCGGGGCCCTTTTAAAACCTCCACATCAAACCTAGGGGGTCAGCGAGGATCTACTATTCCCCCTTATGGTCATTTGCCCCTTTGCTTTCGCCTCCTCTTGTCTCTCGATCCTACCGAGAGACAAGATGGCGGCCGCTACGGACTGTTTGGAATGTTGACAGACGCCGGAGAACCAATCAGCTTCGCTTCACAAAGCTCCGTTGCGCGAAAAGTACGCGTCCTGGAGCGCTGCCCGGTCCGCTGTTACAGATATATATCTTTTTTTAAACGTTAATTTCTCAAAATCCACTGTAGCACATATATTGAGACCTACAAAAGGCACATCGGGCTACCAGTCCCTACAATTTTGCCAAGTTTCGTGCAAATCCATTCAGCCGTTCGGGCTAAAAGTGAGGCCAACCGCCCTATGGAAAACTCAATGTTAAAAACACGTTTTGGGACCCCCCTTTTTTCTCGGCCCCCCCTTGACGAACCCCCCCCCAAATTTTCAAGGGCTGCTCAGAAACAAAATGTGCCATTTTCCTGAAAATTTCAGCCAATTCCGTCCACAAACGCCAAAGTTATTAGACATAGAATTTTAAAAAATCCCATAGAGAAAAAATCCTAACTATATATACCTACTGGCGACCGCCAGTAGGTAATATATATATATATATATATATATATATATATATATATATATATATATATATACATATCCCTGATAAGATCAGAGAAATGTACTTGCTTTGCACTAGCAGCATGGGGTAAATTAATGCTATTTTGGTACAATCTTTTCTTTATTTAGTCAACATTCTTGAAAAAACATTTCAAATATGCAGAATTATTCTTTTTCTTACTATATGATTCCATGGAAAAAAATTCAAAATACCAAAAAACTGTTAAATTCTAAACAACCCACAACCTTTTAACACACAAAGATACAACAATTCTACATTTTATTTCTGTGGTAAGTTATTGTGCCACAACAAGCTAATGGATAATGAAAACACTACATTAAAAAGCAATACTATCCGAAAGCCAACATTAATTGCAGAAAGTTTGCACAGAATATTGTCTAAAGAACCCACAACCTTTTTAACACACAAAGATACAACAAACCTTCATTTGTATTTCTCTGGTGAGTTGCTGTGCCACAATGAGCTAAAGTATAATGAAAACACTACATTAAAAAGAAATAATAACTGGAAGCCATCATTCATAGCATAAGGTTTGACCAGGACAGTGTGCATCACACACATATGAAGTGAGTGAACACGCTGCCAAAAGATGTAGGTCCCTGTAGTAAAAAATAGCACCTACATATTTCGAGATAATTGAAGCATAATGCATGCATTCCTGTGCCTGGCTTTCCCTGTTTGCCACATAGTTATATTGCCATTCCATATGTGGAGATGAAGGCAGGATACTTCAGATTGGGTCATAAATGGTCCACCCTCCACAATGGGGTAACTCTTATTTATAACTTTACAAATGAGGTAAATGGTTAAATTGCCACACCAGGAGTAGTGCATGGATCTAGAGCACTATCAGTAAAACAGTATCACGATTACCATAGGCTTTGCTACATACTTCTAAATAGGTCTTCTGTAGTAATTTGGCAATACTCAAAGGTGTCGCCAACCATTGCTGTTTTATCTCCCCTTGTGGAATTGCCAGCTCGGAGTGCCAATGCTCATGAAGTACATGGGCATCCACGTTTGGGGCAGTAGAAATCAGAATGCGATAAATAATCACAACTGTCTGATTTGCCTTTGTATATGAAATAAGAGTGTAACATATGCAGAGAAGCAAGTGGCATGGCAGTAGCCACATAAGATTGGATCAGCAACATAACCACTATCTAAGTACGTCAGTATTTTCCTCAAAACCCTGGTTGGTGACTTTACTTCATTCCTAACTCTACTACTACTAAATGCCTTTTGTGAATACCAAGTCATAAAGTTAAGATTTTGTCTCAGTTTAGTAGTAGTAAAGTTAGGAATCCTAACTTTACTACTACTAAATGCCTTCTGTGAATCCCAAAAGTAGTAAGTTTAGGATAGTGTCTCAGATTACTTTTGTGAATTTGGCCCATTATTTTTATACATATCTCCTCTAGTAAAGATTGTCCTGCTCCATTTTCTAAATAGGTAAACTGTTCTTTTTTCTATTAGTATATTCCCTTCAATTGAAATGTTCAACATTGATCTCCTGCTTGCCCATGTCTATGATGTGTCAACACATTTTACTGTCTGAAGATTGATGGATATTTTGCCCACTTTCACCACCAGGAATCCAGACATTTCATTTGGACCAGTTTTCCTTTTGTATTTGTTTCTTAAAATAAAACATAAATGTGTTTTTTGATTGAATTACTTAATTCTCTGGAGAAAAAAAGCAATATTATCTAATTGGCTTTTAATTTAATTTTATTATTTGTATCTGCGACTGGCATCTGTAGTATCTGTACCTGTATCCTGAGTTCCCTCGCTCCTGCAGCACCACAGGCTTTCTATATAGGCTGTTAGTGTCTCCAGCATTCACTCGCCTGAAGAGTTCCTTTTTTATAGTTATCTTTTTTGTTTTACAATCTTTCTAGTCATTCATTTTATATTTTACCTCCTATTCAAGGTATCTTTATTAATGTCTAGACTTCTTTATAGATCAATTTTTCTGGTCTTTTTATTCTATTTTTATCCATCATCCACCAACGTGGCAACCGTTTTCAAGCGTATGCCACATTAAGAAAGTATTGCTCGCTTTCTTTCTTTTGGCTTCCGGCTTAGTGCTCATGGAAGAACTTGCTAAGCTGCATGCACCCTTTTATATCCTGAGGTATTCCGTTGACATCTGACTTCCATTGTTTTTAAAGCAGGCCTAAGTCCCCATCGGATCCGATTAGCCCGCATAGGAGGACTTGGGATTTACCCTGAACGAATTTTAAATAAAGGAATGTTTAGGGACCCCAGCCCTGGTGTGTCATCGTTGACACACAGGCTATCATATTGCCTTTAGACGTCCCTCAGTTACACTCAAGTCTGCGCTTTGGTATTTTTGTTGATTGTTCTTCTACATTGCTTAGTTTCCTTTCCTTCATTTTTTTTCATTTTCAGACATTGCGATTGGGCTGTTCTGACGCACTCTGTCTAGAATATCAAGATTAGGGAGTATTGACTTTAACGCTTCCTGCCTTAATAATTTGATTTACTCATGAGAAGATATCGAGTTCAGGTTATTTCACCTTACAGCATTTTTTGTTTCAATGTCCCATATCTATGGGCTTGGTTACTAAATGTTGGTCTTTTGTTTATTACTTTTTTAGTGTATTGTGTTCTATTTCCGATGTTGGAGCTGGCAATATAGATATCTTTATAGATATGGTTCTGCCATGCCTTATTCATGCCTATGATGTAATTCGGCCAATTTAAGGTGTTTCTAAACATTTTGTTCTAAGTATTCCCTCATCAGGAACCCCTTCCCACATATCATTGTCTCATGCTCACTTTGGAAGCCTGCGCTGTCTGGTGACTCACTGCAAAGAAATTTAGATCACAGTGATTGACAGGATATAAGGTAGCACACTAATTATACTATGCGAGAGTGTGTTTCAGAGTAAAAGCATTGAATGATTGCATATGGTTTACACACGGTGCACTCGTTTTGAGTGCAAGTGTGACTGAGAACTAGCAGGAGATGAATGCCCTTTAGATGAATATCATGCGGAGGCACTAGCTCGTATAACATTTTAATAGTTATTTTTTTCATTTCAGATTGCTCCTATTTCAAGGACACTTTGTGTTCCTTCCTTGTTTTTTTAAGGTTATATTTAAATTCCATCATATTGTGCCCTGAAGAAGGTGAGTGGTCATTGACCACTAGCACCAAAACGCAGGTAGGAAACCAGCAAGAAAGCCTTGGAGACAACTGTCAAGAATTTACATTTTTTACTAAATCTTCAGCAAGTATATTTGACGGAAAGAAGTGTAATATGAATATTAAAAATATAATACTGCCATGCTTAATGAATGTAAAATACAGTTCAGATTTTGATGTATCAGTCTGTACATAAAATCTAAAAGTACAATCATTCAGGTCAAGATGTTCCACCCGCAGGCTTAATGTAAGCTTTGTTGTTTAGTACAAATGGATGGATGAATAGAGTTATTGGGTATGAATGGTATGTTTTAGGATGAGTGTTGGAAAGATGTGTATTTGAAGGTTGGGAGTTTTACAATTTATTGATAAATATACAATTGTTTGCTCAAGACTATGGATGATCAATTTTGATAACAACAAATAAGCAAAAATTGATGAAGGTATGAACAAATAAAATGTTTTAGAGTTTTCTTCGGCTGTATGCATTGTGTTGCCTAAATACGTGGTAGACTCTACCTAAGAGCTGATTTTGGGGGTGGGTTGTTTTCTCCCAGCTTTTTCCACATAAGAAATCTACTTACACATTAGAGTTAAGACAGTAGCAGCTAGACTTCACACGGAATGACAGAATAACTCAAATATGCTGGTCTTAATTATACTAATGATCACTTCAGCCAAAATATGCCTTGTGAAGCTATTTACCAGTCAGGAATACCATTACTCTCTTTTCTTATCGCTGGCACACTTTTGGCTACCTAGCTCAAAGCAGGCACCCTTGCGTCATGTTGCAAGGGTGCGTGCATTGTAGGCAGGATTGTTTTTGTGCAGGAAAGGACACCTTCCTGCCCAAAAACAATCCTCAGAGACATTTTCCTCTTTCCAAGTGTCCTGTAGAATGCAGAACACTTAGAAAGAGGAAACAACGAGGAGAAGTAAAGATATTTCTCCTTGTTGCTCCTCTGGTGGGGCGGCGTAGAATTCTGACGCATTCTCAGATCTACCAATGTTGGTAAATCTTGGAATGTGCCAGCATCTATGCTTGGGTGCTTGGTAACACCCATGCTCCACCCATGCTCTACCCATCAAACGCCTTCCTGCTTAAAATATGCGCTGCCTTGCGTTACTCTAAATTTATCAAGCCACTAAGGGCCGTGGCTTTGATAAATCTCATTTAGGTTTTGCATCGCCCTTGCGCTACACATGTGTGACACAAAACCTTAATAAATATGCCCTGTAATGGCTGACTTTCAGTAAGGTACGATCGTAGTTGATGGAGAGGTTTGGCTCTTAGTGAGGGAGGAAGCAGATTTTGTACGGGCGTGGAATATTTCCCAAGCCACTGCTTTCCGGCGTGATATCAATGTCTTTTGGGTCGACAAGTGCTCTCAGCTTGAAGTTCTGCAAGATGGTGGTGAAGAAGAGGAACAGTTCCATCAGGGCAAGGCTCTCCCCAAGGCAGATCCGTTTCCCTAAAAAAGCAGAACAGTGAGAATTGAGTTGGACAATTAGATTCCTGGTCTTGGTACAGCCTGGAGTAAACAGGACATTATGATAGAAGATGCAAAGGTTGTCACTAAGTTCAGCCACATAATTGAGTAAGATGTTCCACGTATTAATATATACACAATTGTCTGTACACCCACCAACAATTTTAACTCTAATCCAAAGTTTTGCCATGGCATACCTAACATTCGTTCCCTGAAACCAGTATTATACCATCTGCTTTCATTTGTTTTATTTTTTATTTTACTCAAAATGAATGTGTTTAAAAATAAAAATATACAAAAGAATACGTAAAAATGTGTACAATAGACTAATAAGGTGTTTTAAAGAAGAAAGCTGGTGTAAAATAAGTAAACTATAATGATAAATGTATTAAAAAATCATTAACACAAATTATGAATTTTATATATGGAATGAAGGCACTGAACATATTCAATTAGAATATTACAAGTAACCAATAAGTTAAGTGTCTGTATAGTTGGGTGCAAGGCCCCGACCGAGGGCTTTTTCTAGTCTTGCATCCCTTGCAGTTACCCCATAAGATGAGTTGGAGCGTATTTTATTCCTTATAATACATAGTAAACCATAAATGTGGTGGACTAACAAGTCCCTTTCTAAGCTCTGTTGTCATGTCTGGAATACTACAAGAGTAAGTGATACCCACTCGTAGCAAACTCTTTGTGATTCAGGCCCAACATTTCTCAGGGTGGTTATCATACATGGGCAAACGCCATTTTTTTAGACTGGGATAATGCTATCTCTTAACCATACCAGTGCGCTCACATGAGCATGTAAATCACGATTTGATTCATGCATGAAAAAGTAAGGAGCACAAGACTTGTAAATTACAATTATTTCCGTTTCTCTAAATGCAAAGAGAGTAAATGTGTAGTTGCAGTTTTTCTGCACAAGCCCCTATAATATAAAAACTCTCTACCTCTTTTTTTATGTTCATACACTGATCTTTTTACTTTTAGGAAGAATTTAAAGACTTGTCTCATTGAACAAGCCCACCAACTGTATTAGCAATTTCACTTACCATGCAGCTTGATCTTATGATTTTACTTCAACACCAAGAAACCACTGTTGAACGTGCGCAGAATAAATTTCAATTAACATACCCCATAACATAACAACATAACATACCATAACATAACCAGCCATGGTTTTACTCTTTCTGAATTTTCATGAATTAAATGGAATTTTCGTGTTTCGTGCTCATCACTTTTTCATATTTCCTGAATGTGGCTGCTGGAGTACTGACACCGGAGAATTTGCTTCTTTTTCTCCCCCAACAGAGACAGAGAGTATAGCAGAGGACATGGCTACTGTTCCTTGTGCCTCTGCTCCCAGTAAAAGGCGCTCTTGTCATGTTTTTTGTTGTTTGGCATGGAGTCATTGTAATATCACTAGCTGCCAGTTATACTTTAACACACGTGGAAAATGGTGTTATTTTCTGATTACAAGCCGGTTTACAAGACTCCCTTTTAATAAGAAAATAATGAGTTGGAATACGTGCAGATTTACATTGATTTATGTATTGTAGTAGTGTTTTACATCTCAAAAAGCATCCTAGGTTTTCTCTAAAATTTGAGGAGAAATCATGCTGGATAGGATAGTCCGTCCAAATGTGACTGATATCCCAGTCTTGGTGTTACAAGTGCCATAGGCTCTGATGCACAGCAGACAGTGAAACAGCAGTCAGGACTTGATTTAGAAGTTGTCGAGTCTACAAACAAAAGATGGTCCGAGTGCTGCTGACTCTGCCAGAACTTCCCTCCATCGTCGACCGTGCCATGGGCAAAAGTGACTGTCGGAGGGAGTCCAGCCAGAATTCAGTTTAAATCTTATGAGCAACACATTAGTCTTCCTTTTACAACTTATCATTGTAAAATTAGTACACCTGTGTTGTAGGTTTTTTGTTGTGGTGGTTGTCGGTGTTGTGTTTGTGGTTCATATAGGTGTTCATTCAATGGTGTAAATCCTTCAATTCTGTTTGCTGTTAGGTAAGATTAATTACAATGTCTTGCTCAATTCTAGCTTTTGAATTTATTTACCACTTGTAGCATAGCTATAGCTTCCACCATCCCTCCAACCATCCCATTCAACACCATTTTTATAATGCCCATTCTCAATATCATGAACTGAGGTCTGTAGTGATCAGTGGGGTAAGACAATTCTTTTGATCTTTTGACCTTGGTGATGATCAATGGAATACATTATACATTACCTATTCCTGATATCAATTACACTAACAATGCCAAATAAATCATACAATTGGCCCAGACTTTCAGTGATAACTGATAATTACATTGGTAGATCATTTACACAAAAGCTGTTCTACAATAGTTCACATGAGCTGAAACGATTCTAGATTTTCAGGATATCCACATCAGAGAAATTATCACGGTTCATCCAAGTTATTCCGGCAGTGTTTAACCTGAAAATGGAGATTCTCAAATTAACACGCATAGAGAATCTTGATTTCATCAAAGACAACAGAGGCTAACATTATACAATAATCCTTTATTGCTGCCCAAAATGAAGCTCTTTAAAGAATATCACTACATCACAAAGCAACCAGAATGTTCACAATATATATATATATATGCAGTCCACATAGACGTCCTGCACTTTAGGCTGTGACAACAGGAAAATACACCTACTTCTGCTGACATTCTTAAAGAACATTGTCTGGAAAAAAACATAGGACTCCAAATTAATATATGATCTTAAAAAAGGATCTAAGAACAACTTTAAATAATAAATATAATTGAAACCAACATATAGCATTTATTAAACCTCCTCAAATCTATTATACTTACCATTAGCTACCCTTTTTCCAAGAATGAGGAGGGCAGGATAATGCTAGCATCCGTTGTCTTTAATGAAATCAAGATTCTCTGTGCATGTTAATTTGAGAATCGGCATTTCATTACAAGACTGCAGGCTACCATCATGCATGTTTAAAGCAATCCAAAGCCACACAACTAACATGCTCCACCTGTCCTAGTTACAACATTGCAAAGGTATTTGCATTCGACCTGTTGACTTTAAGGTCTCTGGTAAAGTTCCACCAGGCCAAAACACTTAAATGCCATTGCGCCTCTTGCAGAATGTGCACCAAACCTGGATAGGTCGACATCTGCTTTGTTCATAATCATTCAAATCCATCTTGCTATGGTAGCCCTAGACACAGCCTTGTGTGGTTTGACATACAGCAATAGTAGCTGATCAATGCCATGTGCACTAAACTCCAAAACTTTACTCTCATAACTTCTCATACAACTCACCATGCACAACTTCCCACATTCATGGCAAAAAGGATAAAATACTGACATAGTTTTTGTTCAATTCCAAATATCGAAATGCACTCCCTCAGGGGAATAGAACCTGTTGGATTATTCCAAAGCCCTCACATTAGAAACCCTTTGGAGAGACATCAAACAAAGTAATGCCGTTAATTTAAGGGAAATCTGTTTCAGGGTAAATAAACTATTACCTGGCCAAGAAGTAAACAACTAGAATACCAGGCTGACGTCCCACAGCGACTCGTAACAAGCCTTGAAAGGTCTCCTTAATCTCACACCCTTTATCACTCTTCTATAAGAATATCACTCCGAATCAAAAAAATGATTAACCATGGCATGCGCTGTGGAAATAGCAGATCTATCACAGTTAACTGTTCTGTAAGTGACACATGAGTTATATAATTTTCCCTTTTACAACTAAAGGATTCTTCTCCCACGTTAGGTCCACCTCCCATTCCTAAGAAGGAAGTAAAAAACTTGGGCGTGATTATGGACGACTCCCTCTCCCTAGAGTCCCATGCAAAAAGAGTGGCTGGCGTGTGCTATGGTCGCCTACGGTCGCTCAAACCAATTTTGGGCTTTTTTGAACCACCTGTACGCCAAACAATTGTCCAAGCCCTTGTTATATCGCATATAGACTACTGCAATGTCTTAATGCTGGGCTCTAATCGAACAGCCATCAACCGACTCCAGAGGGCCCAAAATGCAGCTGCTCACGTTTTGTTCGCCCTACCAAAATATTGCCACACGTCCCATATTCTACAGCGTTTACACTGGCTTCCGGTAACACAACGTATTCAATTTAAGTCCCTTTGCCTAATTCATAAAATCCTTCACTGCTCTGGCCCCTGAGTTTTGCGAGGTTTGTGTTCTTCCTATGTCCCTTCACGTGCCCTCCGCTCGGCGGACCGCCATCTTGCCTGCACCATCAAAATCCAAAGGAGCAGAGCTGGTGGCCGCTCCTTCAGGTATTTGGCTCCGAAACTGTGGAATTCGATTCCCTCAGAGGTGCGTGCTACAAATAATTACCTGTCATTTAGAAAACTCATCAAAACCTGGTTGTTCCCTTCTACCTAGGGTTCCTAAGTGGCGTTACACGTTTCCCCCTTGGATTAGTCCGCCTTTCTCTCAAGCTGTCTGCAAGCGCTGGGACGCCCCGTCACTGGGGTAGCCATGCGCTCTATAAGCATTTTTAACATTAACATTAACATTCTCTCAGGCCAAAGGATCCCGGGACCAAACTTAGTATGGCGATTGCAAGTTCCAAAACCCCCAGGAACTAAACCTGTGATCTCCAAAAGGGAGTCACCTGAATTATATTCCAGGCCTCCAACCTCATCTTTCCCAGAACAATCTGAATCATGGAAAAAGGGGCAACCCATAACCTTCCCTTCTCTGCCAAACTTGCATGAAAGCATCTACTGCCGCTGCCTCTGAATCCAGCCTTCAACTAAAATACCTGGAAACTTGCTAGGTCGGTCTGCTGGTAAACAGATCCACCTGAACTGTGATGCATAATTCCTGAATCTGTCTGAATACAATAGGATTCAATTTCCAATCGCTTGTGACCCTGAGATACCTGGAATTCTAATCTGCTCTTACATTCTGCAGGCTTGGAATAAAATCCGCCCTCAAAAAAATCTTGTCCTCCCAGCAAAAACACCAAATTCACTTTGTCAGATCTGCCAGTGCTTATGACCTCGCACCGCCCAAGTGGTTTATGTAGGACGCAGCTGAGAATTTACCTGACCGAATCACTGAGTCTGAGTTTGTTAATAACTCGCTGAAGCTCTTCAAAGCATTAAGAGCTTCTAACATCTCTAAGCAATTTATATGGAGCTCCTGTTCCTCCTTGGACCATCTTTCCTCAGTTTTTAACTCGTTCCAATATGCCCCCCAGCCCAAGTTGCTTCCATCCGATTCCAAGGTCAGCTTGGGAACATTCCCGAAAATAACCTTGCCATTCCAAGCATTGATATTTTTTGATTGCCAGATCAGGTCCTCCCATGCATCTACTGCAATGGAGAAGGAATCCCCATACCATAAGCCCTTCCTTAATCCCAAAGGCTTCAACCTCTGAAAACTCCTGTAATGTAAGGCCCTGGGGTAATGGCCTGAATGGAGGATGAGAGCAGTCCCAAACATCTTGCCAGATCTATTAAGCATACTATCTCTCTCAGTAACACTGCTGACACCTCCTTCTTTATCTTGGTCCCATTCTTCTGAGGCAGAATCAACTGAGCTAAAACTGTATTCACCTGAAACCCCAGAAATTCCAGACTCTGAGTAGGAACTATGACTGACTTTTCTGTATTCACTATAAACCCTAGGCTTACCAGTAACTCGCTTGTCCATGGCAAATGTTTCTGAAGTTCTAGCTTGTCCTGGGACATTATCAAAATGTTGTCCAAATAAATATTAAGCCCTTCTGCTCTTTCTCTGAGAAATGCCACTACAGGATGCAGCACCTTTGTGAAACACCATGGAGCCGAGGACAGGCCAAAGGGAAGGCAAAGGAACTGAGAGTGTACACCTCTCCAACTGAAATGTAGGTACTTTTAACTGTCCCTATCCATGGGTATCGTAAACTATACATCTTTAAGGTCCAATTTTACTAGCCAGTCCTTTGACCGTAAAATATCCATCAACTTGAAATGCATGTAGATTAGGAACTTGTTCAATCCCCATAAGCTATGACAGGACACCAGCTCTTGTCCTTATTTTATATAGCAAAATCTGTGCGTACAAAATCTCCTGATCCTTCCTAATCTGTAACTTGAATTGAAGCTCCCTTCTTTAACTTCTGGGACACCGCTAAATCTACCAGAATCATTTGCTCTGTGTCTAAAGGCAACTCCTTGGGTTGCTTGAGCTGTACTGGGGGATCCCAAAAACCATCCTTGAAACCTTGGACAGTTTCTGAAATCCAGGGGTCCCTGTTGATTCTTAATTGTGGGTGGGAAACCTCAGCCTTCCCCATACCTTTAGATGGGAAGAAAAAGTATCTCTTACCTGATCTGAAGTATGAAGGAATAGATCTTCCCCCACTAGTCCTTAACTTTCTCCATCTCTGGGGGTAGAAGTTGGAGTATTAGCTGTATCCCTGTGGTAACTGGTAGGTTATGAGGTTTAGAACTTAGTCTGTAGAATGTAGAAGCCAAAGTATTGTGTATTCGATTCTGTATTCTTGGAGAGCTGGCAGATCTCTGTTGTACATGCAGCTGGCAGCACTCTTTGTATATACCTGCATATTTATTTGAATAAAGAAGATTTACTACCAAAATTGTATGAGAAGTTACTACAATTTTGGCGACGTCGTGGGATAGAAGACCTCATTTGCTGAAATCGGAACTGTGAGGAATTTTTTTATCATTCATTTTTTGTTTGCTTACAAGTACTAGGACAAACAAGAAGGAATTTTACTTCTCATCGTTTTCTTACATCGAGGCAACGTGGGACTTCAGGCGATCTGGTGAGCATTTTTTTGCTATCTCAAGTATACCTGCTTGCCGGTAATTGACTTGCGTCATTTGAAAGTCCCGCATCCCGTGCCTCAAACGTTCTTGTCTGCATAACGGACTCACCATTGAATGATGCAGCATACGCCGTGTGTGTTCTCCCTGTGACCGAATCGCTTCTGCCAGCGGGGTTCTGTGCCGTCATCCGATAGTGGTGCAGTGTGGGTACGCTGGACGTGACCTGACGTGAGGTCACGCAAGCAGCCATTTTGGATTTCACCAATACGAGGGGCACAGGAATACCAAGTGGAGTTTAGACGATCGGCATATTTTGGGACACATAAGGTATTTATCATTATAACACGATTTATTTTAAGGGTGCTGCGCAGCGTATTCAAGGAACGCTTTACATGTTTAAAAACTTGCTTCAGGAATACAAGTTTTAGATAACGAAGGACAGTTTTTTTTTTTTTTTCGATTCAAGAATCCTGTGTTACTCTATTCTGGCAACTACCATTTAGTACTGTTGGATTTTCGTTTTTTTCATTTTTATTCTCTCTTCAACATGCCTTCTACTAGTGACACTGGCCCTAGAGAAACATCTTCACAGGGCATGAACCTAATGTCTCCAAGAGATTTCATGACAGTTGCAGGTGATCCTCCAATCGCATGTCTGGATTGGAAGGAGTATTTCCCCAATTACATTGCCAACATGGAGGATGTTGGTGGTTCATTTTCACCTGAAAGGAAGAAAAGAATTTTGTTATTAGGTCTTGGTCCTGAAGGATTGCGAATTTACAACCAGAACAAACAAGACAGAGACAGTGGAGACATTGATGTTTTCAAAGCAGCTTTGCTTGACCTGGATGAGCATTTTTCTCCGAGTGTCTGTATTGCTGTAACTAGACACGCATTTTTCCAACGGAAGCAGGACAAGAATGAGTCCGTTGATGATTATGTGTCTGCATTAACGAAATTAGCTATCAAATGTAAATTTGCTCAGCTTCATGATGAATTGGTGCGCGATCAGGTAGTGATGTATGCTAAAAACAAATCTATTCAGCATAAACTATGGGTTGAGGGCGACAATTCTCTGAAAGAGATTACTGCTATGGTTAAAAAAGCCGAATTATCTGAAAGATGTGCGAAAGCATCTTTAGCTAGTGAGAGAAAGGATGTTGATGTTGTTAATAAAATTTCTGATAAGAGCAATTATAAAGGGAATAGAGATAAAACTAGTTTTAAAAAAGAAAATTTGAAAAAAAAGGCCTCAGAGTTAGTGTGCTATAGATGTGGCAGTCACGCTCATTCTGCTCATTATACTAAGTGTCCTGCAAGAACGACAAAATGTTTGGTATGCGGTATTATTGGGCATTTTGCTAAGGTTTGCAGGAGAAAAATGAATAAGAATTACAAGAGTAGAGTTGCGTGTATTCAAGAAATTGAACCAGAATGCAGTTCTTCATCTGATGATGAGTGTGTTCAAGTAGAAATGGTTCAAAAGAAAAAAGTAGTTTTTAACATTTCTGGTTCGTCTGATAAACCTTTGTGCCATGTGTCTTTGGGTGGAGTTCTTACCCAGTTGGCTGCTGATTCGGGTTCCCCCTTCACCATCATAGCTCAACATATTTGGGAAGAACAATTTGTTCCTCAAATGGGAGGGGGGTTAGAACCGTCTGACATTGCTCCTGAAAGTTACACGGGAAATAGCATTGACATTGTGGGCTTCAGGGTGTTGGAATTTAGATTTAAAGGAAGACATGTCACTTGTAAATTATACATTTCAAAGGATGGGCCATCCGTTTTAGGGTGGAAGGACCAGAAAAGTTTAGATATTATTCTGGATCCAAATAGCAAGGAACAAGTTTTGGTTTCTTGTCAGGGTGAAGACACAAAGAAGTGGGCGCTTGGTGAATGTTCCTCTGTTTTTTTCTGAAGGAATGGGCAGGGTGAAAGGTTTTACCCACCATATCCGATTGAAAGAAAGGGCAATCCCTAGGATTCACAAACCTAGGACTATTCCAATAATCATAAAAGATGAGGTGAGGTCTGAATTGGACAAGTTGTTCAACTCTAAGATCATCGAGACGGTAGAGGCAGCAGTGTGGGTTTCTCCGTTGGTCGTCGCACGTAAGGCCAACGGAAAAGCCCGCTTGTGTGTGGATTTGAGATATTTGAACAGTCAAATACTAGTGGACCAATATCCTCTTCCCCGCATAGATGAGATGTTATCTTTAACTAGGGAAACTAAGTGGTTTTCCACCTTGGACCTATCGGCGGCATATCACCAGATAGTTCTAGATCCTGACAGCAGACACCCGACTACATTTTGCACACCGTTTGGCTGCTTCCGGTTTAAAAGGATGCCTTTCGGCTTAGCCTCAGCGGCGGCTGTATTTCAGAGGTTAATGTCTAGATTGTTTGGTCATTTGCAAGAGGTAATTTTCTTTCAAGATGACATTTTGATAATGGGGAAGAGCAAATCTCATCATGACTCTATACTTAGGGAGGTTCTTAGGATTCTTTCGGATAATGGTTTGGTTGCAGAGTTGAGTAAATGTAAATTCTCTGAAAAATCTGTCACATATCTTGGTCATGAGATATGTGATGGAGGCATCAAACCAAAGGCAAAGCTTGTTGAGGCGATTGTTAATTCACCTGAACCCAAATCCAAGGATGACCTCAGGTCGTTCTTGGGCTTAGCAGAATTTTATTCGAAATTTGTTAATCAGTTTTCACAGAAAACGTATGAGATGAGGGTTTTAATGAAGAACAAGTCTCCATTTGTATGGAATGAGAGTTGTAAAGAAGCATTTAAAGACATTAAAGCAGCAATTTGCAATGCCCCAATGCTGCAAGGATTTGATCCTGCTGCTGATACTTTCCTTACCACTGATGCTAGTGGGACTGGTTTGGGTAGTGTACTCACTCAAATGTCCAACCAGGGCGTGGAAGTTGTTATTGCATTCGCATCACGTTCTTTGTCACCATGTGAGGAAAAGTACTCCGTCATTGAACGGGAGACTTTGGCCTGTGTGTGGGCGATGGAACACTTTCGTAAGTTTATTTGGGGCAAAAGGTTTACGCTCCGTTCAGATCATAAACCGTTAACAAAACTTTTAACTACTGAAGGGCTATGCGGAGCATCAGCCAGGATAGCCAGGTTGTCTATGCGACTTCAGGATTTTGTTTATACTATTGACTATGTACCAGGAGTGAAGAATGTTGTTGCTGATATCTTGAGCAGATTATCATTGCCTTTAAGGGAAATTGACCATAATTCCTGGAACGATTGCTGTGTGGCTGGTGTATTTTCTGACTCACATGCTTTGTCTAAAGATGATTGGGAAAATGAATGTGCAAAAGATGAGGTGCTTGAAAGAGTCAAGGAAGAAATTACTAATGGATGGCACACTCATGTAAAAATTGATCCCAAATTCAAACCGTTTTGGGAGGTTAAAAATGAACTAAGTATGGATGGGTCATTTGTGTGTCGGGGTGATAAACTAGTTCCGCCAAAAGGCATTTGTTCAAAAATCATTACTATGGGACACGAGGGTCAACCAGGCATATCCAGAACTAAGAAGAACATTAAAGCCTTGTATTGGTGGCCGGGAATTGACTTGGAGATTGAAAGATCTGTTAGGGACTGTATCAGTTGTGAATGCTCTGACAAAAGTCAAAAAACATAAATCCTCCGATGTCTTCATTGGGTTGTCCCAAGCTACCGTGGGAGGATATAGCATTGGACATTATGGGACCAATAACATGGCAAGATGAATCTTTGAAGTATAATTTAGTTCTAGTTGACTTATTTTCTAGATGGATAGAATTAAAGGTTGTGGATAAGATTAATACAGTGACAGTCATCAGATTTTTGGATGAGTGCTTCATCAGAGAAGGTCTACCTGCGTCCATTTTGACTGAAAATGGAGTGCAGTTCAAATCTGATGCCATGAAAGGTTTTTTGGAATCTACCGGTGTTAAGCAAAAGTTTTCTGCATTGTACCATCCCCAAGGCAATTCTGTGGTGGAGAGAGTGAACAGAGTGGTTAAAGGGACACTACAATTGGCCAACAAATGTGGAAAGAATTGGCGTTGTGAGTTAGATAAAATGGTGTGGTCGTACAGAATAACTGTTCATGATACATGTGGTGAGAGTCCGTTTGGGTTAATGAGAGGCAGATTTCCTTATTGCAAAATAAACCCAGTGTGGATGGGCAGAAGTAGAAAGTATAGTTGGAATGTGAAGGATGTAAGGGAAAATTTTGAAAATCCCAGAATAGGAACAAGATATATTATGACATGAAACATGGAACCAAGGAAACACAGGTTGAAATTGGTCAATTAGTGAGAGTCAAGTTATCAAAGAAGGTTGGGAAACTTCAACCAAGATTTTCTGATCCCAGAACGATCACTAAGGTAATGCGCAATACAGTCATGTTAGATGATGGAACTGTACATCACATGAGTAAGATTGCTTTGGCCAGGTCTTCAGGTGACAATTTCAAAGAGGAGGATGGGTCTGTGAGTTTTGGTGGTTTGGATGATTTCTGGTGGTTGAGTCCAGTTAAAACTTTGGAAGGAAATTGTGTTCAACCGTTAAATGATCATTCTCATGAAAATGTCATATTAAATGAAAATGCTTCAGGTATAGGTACTCCAGAGAACCTGAGTTGTGAAGTTAGTTCTGATCAGTCTTCACATGGTTCTGTTATGGAGAATTCTGCTGATGTTGTAAATACAGAACAACAAGTTTTCACCCGGAGTGGAAGACAAGTTATTGCACCTAGATTTTTACAAGAGTTTGTTTGTAAGTAATGTTAGATTGTTATGCTAATACTTCATATTTTTTTATTTTCTATTTTGGAAGGGAGATGTGTGGTAACTGGTAGGTTATGAGGTTTAGAACTTAGTCTGTAGAATGTAGAAGCCAATGTATTGTGTATTCGATTCTGTATTCTTGGTGAGCTGGCAGATCTCTGTTGTACATGCAGCTGGCAGCACCCTTTGTATCTACCTGCATATTTATTTGAATAAAGAAGATTTACTACCAAAATTGCATGAGAAGTTACTACAATCCCCTGCCATAAATTGCCATAACTTCTTGGTTCCTAACTGAAGGATTGGGATCTAAAGGCACAGCGGCTGACTGCCAGTCCACTCCTGTCAGCTGGTCTAAAAACAGCCCTGGAGCCAGAAACTCTCCACATACTTGTCTGGGCTTTACTAAAAGCATTGAATTCAGAAAAAATATTTTGTCAAGGACTTCATGATACTCTCTCCAAAGAAAAGTCCCTGTGCACACGCATGTCTTCCCTAGTGGCCAGACCAGCCAGTTTAGGGTTATTTCGCAGCAGTTACTAGGCCCACATTGGCATTGCCTAACATACAAATGTGGCTCACTCCTCAGCAATTCCAGATTTACTCTGCCACTCTTCCCCATGACTTCCTCTGCTATGTCTAGAACATGAGTAAGAGGGCCCAGGACATCAAGGACCCTGTCCTGACACTGTTTCAGATTCTTTCCTTCGGTCATTCCAAAATTTGTATATAAAGGCTATCGATTCTGGGTCCAAGTTAGGGGTGATACAAACTTTATTCTCCGTAGAGGGTCTGAGGCATTTTGTTTGACACGGATTGCTGGCTCTGTATCTAGAGGTTTTCTCACCCAATGGCTCAAATATTTGGCCACGTGGTCCATAGGCCACCATTCCACACTCTGTGAGTGTTTGATCATAGTAGGATAGAAAATTTCTCCCACAAAGTGGTCTTTTACCTCCTTGGAATCAGAGGCCTGCACTAGGTCTTCGTCCAGGCTGTCCATTAATTCATTTGTGTTTTGGCAATCAAAAATATATTCATTCCATTCCATGCTGATATTGTCATTATCATTTTCAGAAGAATCTCTTGTACCATGAAGGCCACTGATTCCACTCATGCATCTCTGGGCAACCTCTGTTTGTGCCCTGTAAAGGTGGCCCTTTCCTCCTGTGCTACCAAGAGCTCTGACTGTATTGTAGTTCCAAGGCTACTGGTGCCCAAAGCGTGGCTTAACACCTTCTCAGTATGTTTCCTCTTATAGAAAACTTTTTCCCAACACGGGGTTCAGAGGTAAATGGTTATCCCTATCTGAGAGAAAAACAATATTTTCCTATTAGCTAGTATGGCGTCCACCACCTCTCTTACAGAGGATCTTAATTCCTCTCCTATACATTTCTTGAGGGATTCCCCCAAGAAATCTACTACTTGATTGGCCTTGGAGTTAGAACCCTCCATGATCTTTTACCTATTAAAAAGTACAACACACAGAACTAAAAGCAGTTTAGGCTTAAATCAAAAATAACAGAAATATCTTAGCTCTCTGGCAATCTAAATAGGCTCTGAAAGGTTGGCAGTAAAGTTAAATCAACTGGAAATATCGCAGTAGATAGCAGGGGGAGCCCTGGTACTCCTTATTTGTTTGATTGTTCACGAATGTCAATTTCAGCAAGAATAATGCCTGTGCTCGTCCCTGCTGCCTTCTGCTTTTAAAACGGCAAATATAGCAGACTAACACATCACCAGTGATTTGATTGAAAACAAATGACGGACTGTAGGTGGCTTCATCAGGCTACTGCCTAGCAATGTCCTTGCAGAGACGTTGCCAGGCTTCCTTAACTACTGCCTAGCAACATGCTTGACGCAACGTTGCTAGGCTTCCTTAATATTTTGTGCATGAGAAAAATCCCTTTCAGGCCATAGCTACACCTCCTGCGAAACGGTCAGTCGGAGTGAAGGCCTCCACACTGAAGGCCTGGAAGGGATGTATGACATTACAATGCATGTTTTTACATCACATGCTTTTACAACGCGGTTTTTACAACGCATACCATTACAACGCATAGTGCTTTTAGGCGCTGGATAGTGAATTGTTTAATTTATTCCAACTCCAGTCCCCGTGGATAGTAGGGAAGGTGTTGGATAGTACATTAAACCTATTCCCTATCCTAGAGCGCCCCCCAGCGCAATGTGTTGTAATGGTTTGCGTTGTAAAAGTTGCGTTGTAAAGGCACTGCGTGGTAAAAGTTGCGTTGTAAAGGTTGTTTAGCCCTGGAAGGGATCGCAGAGGCAGTGAGAGCAGAGGAGCAGGAAGACCTCTGCAACAGTTTAATCCGCACTGTCGACAAAGGTAACACCCTGCACCGATCATCAGATCGGTAAGCGCTCTGCTTGCATATGCTGCTCATTTAAAGTGCTTTTAAAGAAATAGGTAATTAAACTTAAATACTAAACACCTGGCCCGACCTTACATTGGAGGGGCATTTACTAAACGTACAACAAAATCAGTAATAGAACATAATCAAAGATTAATATGTAACAAACCATACTCAAATAGGAAGCGTGTAAGAAATAGATACTTATCCTGTCTGGAGCAGCATAAAAAAGAAGAGGACATCTATATGCACTGGATATACATATATTGTGAAGATTCTGTTTGCTTTGTGATGTAGTGATGCTCTTTAAAGGACTGCACGTTGAGCAGCAATAAAGGCATATTGCATAATGGTAGCCTTCAGTCTTGTAATGAAATTTACCATGGACCTGATTGTCATGAACCACCGTGAGCCCACATGCAAAACCAAATATTAAAATATAAATGCATTACTTTACAGCCAGCTATTCACAGTGAATGACATATGCAGCTGTTTGTCATGTGGCTTGTAACTTTCTCTTGCCTGTGCAGATGCCATCTTTTCTGAAACAGGGAACAGCCTTCAAATTCTAATCTTGTCTTTGCAGGCTGACTCTACTTTTTTGTTCGAGGCATCTTCGAGACAGTTTTAATCTGTTCACTTGAGCCTGTACTTCTTTTCTTACCTGCAGAAAATGCCATAAATGCTTCATTCTTCTTGAACAGGCCATTCTCATCCAGAAAGTGGGTGGGGTCAAATTGTGTTGGGTTTTTGAATTTGGTGGGGTCAAACTGTGAAGTGCATAGCAGTGGAATAATATTCAGGCCCTAAAAATAAAAGGAAAACTTTGTGAAATATCTTCTAGAACTCTGTAGGCTGTTTAGTAATAGTAATATGTATTGTGTTGTGGTTGAATCCTAAAACATTCACTGAAAAATAATGAAGACTTCATATTGACAAAATATTATGTAATCTATGGAACATATACATGTGGTGTACAGAACCTAGAACAAAAGTTACTTACAATGACCAATGACACACACAAAAAAACAATCACTGAAAAATTGTAAAAAAAAATGATGGTGATGGAGGCTTGCAAGTAAATAATAAATTAGGGGTCTGTGGTATTAGAGGTTAACTCTTCACTAATCAACCGCAAACCAATTTGCGACAGCTAAAAGAGACTTTTCTAATGAAGTAAAGCACATAAACAAATTATGTTATTAAATTCCACACTGGTGGGAATATTTTATGGCCTTATTACAAGTACGGTGGTCCTTGGACCGCCGTACTCGCAATGGCGGTCCAACCACCGCCACCCACCACAACAGCTCTGCCCAATGCATTACAGGTATGGGGGTCAGACCGTCAAGAGACCCCCGGCTCTGTGGGATCAAGGATCCAACTGCTGGCGGTGCCAATGCTGGCAACCAAGCATACTACAACCTGGAAATCCACTCCCCTTTTCTTGGAGGTGAGTCCTCCTTGAAAAGGGTGGTGGACAAGCAGGAAATGGAGCCCTAACAGAGCCCACAGCCGATTGTGGGCCTGGGGGGTGCATGCAGAGGGGCACATGATGTGCCCCCTGGAAATGCACCCTCATTCCTGCAACATGTGGCATGCACGACATGGTGCATGCCACACCGTGCAGGAACGTGCAGCAGGCATTCTAATGGCAGCAGTATGCTGTTAAGGCTCTCCTGTGAGCCTAACCGACCACTGCCACAGAAACGCCCGCATGAATTATACTCATAATCCGGCGGGTGGACTAACCACGGCCTTGGCGGTCTTCCTGGGACAACAGAGTTGGTGGTCCCAGCCGAGGACTGCCTAAGTCGTAAAAAGGCCCCCAGTAATTTTTGACTTGTTTTTCTGATTCCTTATTTTTGATTACGTAATACTGAATTGCTATTGCATTGTATTAAACATTCACCAATTGTAAATTGTCACAAAAAACAAAAACTGCACATGCAGAAAACCATCAATGGCATCATTTGGAAGAAGGTGATAGCATGCACTATTTATAGAAGGGGGACAAGGAAACTATTTTATACTTTAAGAATGACTGCACTCTGTGCTTTGATGAGGTGAATATGCATCCTGACCTCACAACAAGGGAGAAGGACCGCAAAAGAAAGACTTTTTAGGGTTCTGGTGACTGTATGTGATCAGATGGAGGCAGTGCTTAATTTGTAACCAAATAGGTGCCAGGACCCTCTCAGGAAGCCACTGCAGCTTGCACCACCCATTGCCTCTCCCAGTGCTGCCAATGACAGTACTAGCACAACTACTATCACATAGCTAATAGTGTGACAATTCAAACTATTCCAGGCCCCCAAAGGTATAAGAATTGCCCAGTCATGTATTAGTCATTTTAAAGTATACTGAATTCACAAAAAACTGTTTCTGTGCTCATTTCTAAATTAGACAAACACAGCCACCATATGTAGGACTGTCATACGTGCCGAGGCTGACAATTAAGCACCGGTGCCGAACACCAGAAACTACCGGCTTAAATTAAGTACTGGATAGAGGAGGACGTTTACACCAATTATTAATTAAATAGGCTAGTTATTTCAGATTTAATAGATAGACGAGCTAATCCTTGGATGGCAAACTCAACAAAGCCATGCAATGCCTGCTCATATACTCCTGCTTTGTTTCCTCCAACATTCTGCCTCAGGGTGATACCAGGAGATAGTAACATGTCCAGGAGGAATGTTCCAATTGCCCTTTGAATGTTTTTTAAAAGCTTTCTAAATGCAACAGTGTCCAAACTTCATTTACAATACATCTCCAGCTGACCTTAATGGTAGGTTTGACTTTTACATTTTTGCTCAGTTTCCTCATGTAATTGGATATGATGATGGAACTCACAACTTAATATGGTTCTACTCACACACTGAGTATCGGTACAGAAATTGAAAAACCATCAGTAACTTAATATCGAGGTGGTTACCAGTGTCACTTCCATTATCATTGATTTAGAGGCAACATGTTTTCCCATGAAGTCCTTTATGACCAGCAGCCAAGGGGAGAGCTTGTAAATGCGTATCTGCTTGGAACATTGTCATAACATCCTTATGCACACAAACTCTACAGCATATCTAACGTTACTCAAATGGATACATATCCTTTCCTACAGGCAACAGTGCATATGCAATTCTCCTATGGATCATGATCCTCTGCCTTAGTTAATCCACAAATTCCAAGCGAGATACAGCAGCATGCATACACATCAGATCTGTCATAAGGCCCAAAAGGATCATCATAGTAGAACCCAAATATCTGCTATAGAGTAATACCTCTAGTGCAATATTGCACAACATAGCAATAAGAATGGACCTTCAACTTGAGCATGAAGATAGGGAATTTGACTATTAAGGATACCAAACACAATCTGACAAGAAGCAACTAGGCCAGCGGAGGAACATGGCGGCAGCAGGCTAGCGGCTGTCGCAGAGCTCTTCACCTGAGCCCATCGGATTGACGGAAGGGACGTCCCGATAGAGCCCCTTTGGTGAGAACAGGCAGCGCGAAGATTGCGTGTCGGATTTTAGCAGAAAAATGAGGCTTTTCTTTGTACTTACATGCTACTAACTTACGAGGAGAACCGAGGCGGTGGAAACCTACGGGAGCTGCGGTCGGCGGCCGGCGCTAGGACCCTGGAGCAAGGGGATGGTTGCAGCAGGCGTGAGCTGTGAGGACGCGGAGGAAGGGCGGACGCAGGATGTGAGAGACAAGGTGGTGAGAACGGCGAGATCAGACCTGGGAAACTCGGCGGCGGAGTCTGCTACAAAAGCGGGAGTTTGTCCAAGGCACCCCTGCAAATCAAAGATAAGTGCTAAATTAAGACGCTGTGGTTGTGGAATTCAGGAGGGGGTTATTTGGAAGTGGGACATTTTGCAGCGCAGGAGAAGCGTTTTTCCACTGCAACACTACATTGGGCTGGGGGCATTTTTCAATTAATAAGTACCTTTCCCTAGTTTCTCCAGTTACTCCTGCTAAGGGTAGTGTTCGTATGGAGGCAGCTTCACCTGTAGCAGAAGTAGTAGTGCCAGTTCTGCTGAACCAGAGGGAAGGGAGCACAGATATTGTGTCTGATACTGATACTCCCACGCAAGTAGAACTATATTCAGCTAAAGCTACTAGAGTCTTAGAGTATAAGGGGAAAGACCGGGCAAACAGTAAGCAGGCGAAGAGCCGAGGAGAGGTAGTTAAGAATAGATACCAGCTGAGATCAAAACTAGAGCTAAAACAGCAGGGGGTTCTAGATTCTGCCGAACTCGGTGAGAAGGTGAGGCCTTCACCCTTAATTCCACATAAAAGTAAGAAGAAAACGAGTTCTAAGAAAGCCATTACTAGTAAACCTCCCCAGCAGATTTCAACGCAAAAAAGTACTCCTTCTCTTAAAAGTTTCTTCAAGGTGTTAGAGAAAATCAATTCTTTAGAAGAAGGAGCTAATATGGGAGATGCCCGGCGGCCCATCCAGAATACGGCACCCCCCTCCTTACCAGGTCCAGTCTTAGTCAACAGGTACACCCCATTAGCTGAAATTCAAACCGAGGAAAATTTTGAAGACCTAGAGAGTCCAGCTAATATAGACAACAACATTCTAATAAGCGGTAATAAAATTAATAGTCCCTCTGAGAATCTTCCTCTTCATCAAGACTCTTTGAATCTACAGACATTAGAGACAGCGGGAAGTAGTGATATTGAGTCTGTGGAAATCCTCAAAAGTGCATCTACGATAGCTCCTATAATCCATGCTGCGTCAGAAAAAGCCACAGGGAAAGACACTGGTTTGATCTCCACTCCCTCCCAGGAGTTTGACAAGATTGGCCTTCTGCTCTGTTCTTTAAGAAGCGACCTGATGGAGAAGTTCGAAACTTCTGAGACAAATCAAAAAAGACTACACGACAGGTTCGATCTATTAGAAACCAGATTAGAAGGAATAGAAGCGCGAACAGTTACCTTGGAGAAAAAGGTCTCTACCCTTTTAGATTCTACAACAGAAAATAGTGAGGAATTAAATGCCTTAAAGAAACAGAATAAGGCTTTAATGATGGATATGGAAAGACTGGAAACCCATTCGAGAAGGAACAATATACGCATTTTGAAGATTCCCGAAGGAGAGGAAGTAGGGGATATAAAAGCTTTTGTCTGCAGACACCTAAGGGAGGGGGTATTGAAAGACCGCCCGGATATAGACCTTGAAGCTGAGGTCCAGAGAGTCCACAGAGACCCTTTTAGAATACACCAAGATCGTAAGGGCCCAGAAAAATATTGTTCTATTTCCAGACCTACACCGTTAAAGAGCTGATATTGAGTAGATCTCTAGCAAGCGCCTCTCTCCACAATAGGGCCAATCCATATCAGATCAGGTCTGATATAGGAGGCAGAACGGCTCAGAGACAATGGGAACTGGGATCAAGAATGCCGGAGCTAAGATCATTGGGAGCAAAAGTACAGATGAAGTTTCCAGCCCTGCTTAAGGTTATGTGGAATAACAAAACTTTCACCTATAACCAGCCGAAGGAGGTAGATGAACTGCTACAGAAAATGAGGGAGTAGGTAAGGGAGTAGGTTAGTCAAGATCCAATTTAGTGACTCAGAGATTTAGGATCAATATAAAACCTGTACATTAAACTGTACGATGTATATAAAAAATAAAAATAAATAAAAAATACTCACACACAATAATGGGGCTCGCACATCACACCTGAGGGAGTTAAATTAAAAATTAAAAAAATTAAAAAAAAAAAGTTTTTAAGGGGAGAAGGTAGGGAAGAAGGGAAGTATTAAAAATACACCAACTTACACTAATTCACGCTGATGATAGCAGATATGCTAACGAGGCAAGGGACAAGTAGGTAGACATGGCGCTGTAAGGTGGAGAGCTCCATAGGGGCAGGACAAACGCCCAAGATGAAGGGAGGGTTCCTTGGGGGAGGGAGGGGGGGAGGGTGAAAAAAGAAAAAAGTCCTCATTTTTGCACAGAAACTCTAAAGTTAACATTTACATATATAGACAAATACGGATATATAAGCATTTGTATGGACATTCAGACAATACCCTGGAGATTAATCGGGAGAGTAAAATTCGGCCATGGCAGTAAATCCCCATACAAGTAGTAAGATTATCTCCTGGAATCTTAATGGAATAGGAAGCTTCAAGAAACAGCAGAGAATATGTGACTTTCTAAAGAATCTCGAAGCTAGCATATACTTACTTCAGGAGACACATCTTGAAGAAAAAGAGTGTAAAAAGGTTTTCGAGAAAAGGTACTGGGTTCAGGACATTCTATGCTCAAGGCAAAAGGGAATATCCAGGGGAGTTGCAATAATCATTAGAGCAAACAAGGGCATTAAAGTACAGAGATGGGATACAGACCAGACCGGGAGGTGGTTGATAGCCGAGCTCTTAATTACTGGCTCACCATATACTTTTGCAGGATTTTACGGCCCGAATGAGGACAATGACATTTTCTTGGGCAAACTTGAAAGGGCCTTAATCCCGAGTAGGGCACCTTTGATTCTTGGGGGGGACTTTAATCTTATTTTAGATATCCAACTTGATCGCACCTCTAGAGCAAAATACATCTTGCCCAAAAAATGCCTCTCTGCTCTTAAAAATATAATGAAAGAACATAACTTGTTTTAATGCCTGGAGAACTAAGAACGGCAACCTCAGAGAATATTCCTTTTACAGTAAGAGATACAAACAATTTTCGAGAATTGACTTATTTTTGATAGATCAGTCTTTGAAAACAGTTTTGGCATCTCTTACTCATATTCCAGTGGGCCTTTCTGATCATTCAGTAGTACAACTCAATAATAATTTCACAAATATCGCTACTGAACGAAGATGGACCCTAGATAGAACTATTCTCTTCGATGACAACATTGGAGTTAAATCAAAAATAGCATAAGGGAATTTTTTTCATTTAATGAGGGCTCAGCACTAGAGCAGTTTGTTTGGGAATCATTTAAGGCCTTCCTTAGAGGTTTACTGGGATATCACATGAGGCTAAAAAGAAAAGAGATAAAAGATATAGAAACTAAAGAACTAGATTCTATTAAAAAGAAAGAGCAGGCGCTCCAGTACGCAGCCTTGGAGGAAAGGGAGAAGTTTCCAGAATTAGAAAAGGAGCTTAAAAGATTACAGTTGAGTCTTAAAGCTAGAGCCGACAAACAGATCCATGATAGATGGGAGATTAGTAAATTAAAAAACTTTGAATATGGAGAGAGGTGCGGGGCACTTTTAGCGTGGAAGGCCAGAGCAGACAGGACCAGAAACAACATCGAAACTCTAAACCAAAGGTCTTCAGGAGATCAACTAACTGAGGAAGAAGAGATCAGGGAGGAAGCCAGAGGATTTATGGAAGAATTATACCGGGAAAACATCAAGGTTGGAATAGAAGACTTGGAGAAATGGTGGTACCAAAGGACTCTACCCCAATTGAATGAAGAAGATAGAAAGACCTTGTCGAGAGACATCACTGAGAGGGAAATTAGAGTTCAGTTAAAAAAGATGAGTAGGAATAAAGCCCCAGGCCCTGAAGGCTTGCCAACGGAGATCTATAAAGACAATGAAGAGGTGACTATTGCACACCTATTGTCCCTTTTTAACAATATTTACCATCAAAGAGGAGATATCCCACCCTCCTGGTTTGAGGCAACCATCACTCTAATAGCAAAACCAAATAAGGACCCAAAGAACATAGAGTCATACAGACCTATATCTCTCTTAAATTCGGACCTTAAAATATTCTCGGGGATTTTGGCTGAGAGACTATCCAAAGCTATCAGAACTGTCATTCACCCTGATCAAAGGGGTTTTATCCCAGGACGACAACTGAACGAGTTGACTTTTCAGGTCATCGGTGCAATCGATTATGCCGAAGTAAAGGGAGTGCCACTTACCATCGTGGCAATAGATGCCGCGAAGGCTTTTGACCAAGTTAACTGGGTGTTTCTGTGGGACACCCTTACAAGGTTTTGCTTCCCACCACTCTTTATTCAGGCTGTCAAAAATCTATACAGGTGTCCACGAGCTAAGGTTTTAATTAACGGGGCCTTGTCAGATTGGTTTGAGATATCAAGAGGGACGAGGCAGGGTTGCCCCCTGTCTCCTCTCCTTTTTGACTTGTATATTGAGCCTTTTGTGATAGCGATACGTTCCGACCCAACAATTCTTCCTTTTAATATGGGTGGGCTGGAGCTAAAGACGGCATTGTACGCTGATGATCTGCTGCTATATACCACTAACCCTTTAGAGGCCATCCCGAAGCTATTTAATCTAGCAGAGGAATTTGGAGCAGTCTCAGGTTATGGTATGAACAAAAATAAAACAGATGTAATGAGTTGGAATAGTCCCGTTCCTATACCAGATACAAAAACAAAGATCAGGTATCTGGGTATACACATCACTCAGAAACTACAAGAGACACCCAAAGTATCCTGGCAGATCGTGGTAAGAGAGATAACTAAACTTCTCCAAAGATGGTCCAACCTTCCTCTCAGTATCTATGGAAGAGTTAATTTAATTAAAATGGTAGTATTACCCAAAGTGACTTTCCTATTCAATAGCATTCCACTAACATTTTGTAATAAAGATATTTCAAATCTTCAGGGAAAAATTGGCTCATTTATCTGGGCATCTAAGTCACCAAGAATAGCATGGAAGAAGCTGAGGAGGGGGCTAAAAAGAGGAGGATTAGCTCTCCCAGACTTGTTATTTTACTGTTATGCATTTCAGTTGAAAAATTTTAGACTTCTGGTTAACAAGTTAGACTCATCATCACATGGTCATTTGTTTCAAGCTTTGTTATCCGACCTTCCTAAGGGTCTTGAATTCTTTTTATTTAAATTTGGCGCCCAAAAATTTTATAAAAAAGTCCGCCTTAAAATTTTACTAACAGCCTTAAAATTATGGCAAGCCGCCTGCAAAATTTGGAAAATCCCCTACTATAACTTTTTGGCACCAATTTGGGACTCCCCCGGAACACCTGAATGTTTACTAGATCGACTCTCCCTTCCCCTGAGAGAGGCTGGTTTAAAACGATGGGGAGATGTCCAGGTAAATCAAGAACTATTAGATTGGACATCTATATCTAATCTGACGGGAGGGTCCCTAGCGAGGTTTAAATACTATCAAATATCATCATGGTGGGGAAGCCAAAATTGGGTGTCAGAAACAGTGGGCTGCGAATTTTTAGAACTAGCTAACAGAAAAGAAGGGTGGAAGGGTGAGGTTTCAGCATGGTACAACATACTAATTGGGGCAAAGGATAGGCAGGAGGAAGAGATTTCGAAACTTTGGGGGGATACAATAGGAGATAACCCGGAGAAACAATCCGAAGTCTAGTTAGACTCATTTGCAACATCTCAAAAAATATTGAAACCTGCCAACCTCAGAAGAAACCACGTCTACACGGCGCATAGGGTTTATTGGACTCCCTCCAAGCTCTCAAAAATATCGGGAATACCACACCTCTGTCCCAGATGTAAAAATACAGAGGCAGACGATGTACATATTTTTGCAGACTGCATAAAGATTAAGAACTATTGGTCATCGGTCTGCACCTTTTTAGAGGAGGTATTGTCTAGATCAGTCATGTGTAACCTTAGACTGATCTTTATGGGTTTGCCAGAGGAATATGATATTAGAGACAGCATCACCCAGTTTATATTATATGTGATTATTATTGCCAGGAGGGAGATATGTAGAGAATGGAAATCCCCAATCCCTCCTAGGTTTGCAGATTGCCTAAAAAATGTTATGACTATTAGCAAAATAGACCTTTTGTGTGGAGGAGAGGAGGCGGCAAAGATCTGGGCTCCACTGATAAGATGGTCGGACAGTTAGACAACAATCGTCCAATGATTATGCCAGGGGTTTGCGGTCCGGTCCTCCCCAAGACAAGACAAGGTATAGAGACATCGATCAGGGGAGTTGGACTGGTAGAGAACCTACCTCTGGGAGACCTCTCGAAAGCTAAACGCAATAATAGAGTATTCCAGGGCGCACAGTTAGGTATTGTGTTGGCAGAATTGAGTTTCCATCTAGAGTCATTCCATCTGGTGGCTAATATGAGGACACAAAAAAAAAACAAAAAAAAAAGAAGCAACTAGGCCCGCAGAGGACTGGGCATGCAGGATAGATATCAAAAGCAATGACTTTGAAGTTGAGACATTTTGTGACACAAAGTATTTAAGTAAGCTAACATAGGGGCCGATTATGATGGCGGACGGACCTGAGTCCGTCCGCCACCATAGAGTAGGAGGGACCGTCCGCAGGGGCAGCGGCGGTCCCTCCATGCAGATTAGGATGTGACCGCCAGGGTGGCGGTCAAATCCTCTATTTTTAACATTGCGGCGGGTGCAGCTTCAAGCTGCACCCGCCGCAATGTTAAAAATGCATGCACGGCATTTGCGTGCACAAAGCGGCAGGCACCGCGCAGTGCCTGCCTCTTTGTTCACACAAATGCATGGGGGTACCATAGGTACCCCCATGTGCACCCCCCTCCCCCCCTTCACCCAGGGGGCCCGCAACGGGCCCCCGCCGTGGAAAAGCATACTTTCTACTCCATCATAATATGGCTGGCGGTGTCTGATAGACACCGCCAGCCATGTTAATGCTTTTCCGCCGCGGTCGGAAGGTGACCGCGGCGGAAAAGCGGCGGACAGATTCAAAGACCCACCAGCAATCCTAATTTGGCGGTGGGTCGTTCAAGCATCCGCGGCGGTTTTCCCGCATCCTCCGGGCCAGCGGTGGCTTCCGCCGGCCCGGAGGATGCGGGAAATCCGCGATCCTAATGACCCCCATAGTTATTGGATGTTCTAAACAAAGTAAAGTATTTTTCAGAGGTGAAAGATAAACTCAGTAGTTGAAGAAATTAAACTGACAAACAAATATTCTTGAGAAATCGAGCAAGATATGTTTCTGGAAAATAATATAAGAAACCAAACAAATCACATGTCAATCAATGTTGCTTCTAGAAAGATGTATACCCAGATGCAATCAAAGACTGCTTCACCGAAAAAAATCATAAACTCTACTGTGAATTCACTAAATGCAAAGAAATGTTCTAAGTCCCAACTTTACAAATTATCTGCAGCACAGAGCGAGGGAGAAATAGTATTTTGACACGACTGTATTTACAAAAGTCCATATCTAAGTCTCAGAAGAAATAAATACCATAAACGTCTTTTATACTGAAGCTACAGTTTCATTACCAATTTATTAACATGTACAAAAATGTGTGGGCATAAAGAATACCCTGAGACTAAAAAAAGGTGTCTTTAGATCACATTAATCTATGGTGCATCATTTTTTTCCTTCTAATATCTTTATTAATTTTAAAAAAGGACATATATCCAAATTCAAATTCAAATTTGGCTTTATTCGATTTATCTGAGAAATCATAAAAGCATACAGGTACAGTTTATACCATGAATTTAAAAGATTTCCACATTGAAAAAATTTATAAGGAATCTGTAAAACATTTTTCCATATATAAAAAGTCAGCGATAAACATATAACCGAAAAGTCTCATGTTAGAACTTCTAAAGAATTTAAACATGTAAGGCTTACACCATAGAGTTTCTGTATTTCATCACTGACATTAAAAAACGAGAAACAACAAAGATAACATACACCTCATCTAACAAAAGTAACTTCAGATAAGCAGTTTTACATGTTCTTATGCCCCAGGATTTAAGAAGAGGTAAGAGGAATAATTTCCTCGGGGCAGAGTAGAGATTACAGAAGAACATAATATGAATGTTACTTTGCGATGAATGGTCATCGCATGGGCAAATTAAATTCGCCGAAGTCCAATCATTGTGTTTTGGAAGGGTGACCATACGGAAAAAGGTACCTAAACGCAGCCTTGTAAGAAGCATACGAGGGTAAGGTGCAGTTTCGATCCTGAGATACATTTGTAAACCTTCAATAGGGGTAATTTTTTGATAACTCAGGGTAGAACTCTTAAGTTTCTCAATGTTCCATCTGGCGCTTTCCAATTGTGTGATTAAGAGTTTTTTGAGAACTGGCCTAGACAAGTTTTCTAGGGACTCTGGAGCATCATAAAATTCGGGGTGTCCAATTTTAGAGAACATCAGCTGGACGTATCGTAGCCATTTGATTTTGGATGCACCATCCAAGTTCTTACAGTCCATGATGAGTTCTCTGTTAAATTGGCATTCCATAGTGGTCCAGATTTTGTGCCACAGCAAACACGGTGATAACTTTATAGTGTCGCTAAGGTATTTGAGGCCAGTCTCAATGTGGGTAATAAAAGTCGAAGTAGATTTGCTCACACCTAGTAAATAGCGGATAAAAAGGTTCTCACAGGTTTGTAGCGAGGACACATTTTCAAAGCCCCATAGGCCTGCTCCATAAGTGACTGTCGCTATACACTTGGCTTGATAGATCTGTAACATTTCAGCAGTCGGTTTGCCCCCGATTTTTGCTGCGAAAGTTCGCAGGGCCCCAATGGCACGACTAAAGGCAAGTTTCCTAGCAGATACTGCGTGTTTCCAACCTCCTTTCCTCTCAAAAACAACACCCAGATAGCAAAAGGTGTCCGTGCACTCAATTCTTTGCTCGTCAAGATATATCGAACATTGTGGCCTTTTGTTCTTTTGGGTGCATGACATGGAGAAAGTTTTGGAGATGTTCACTTTCAGATTTCGTTTCCCCATGTAAGATGAGAATTCAGTTACTGCTCTCTGCAGCCCTACCTTAGTCCTAGACATGATTGCCGCGTCATCGGCATATAAAAGAATGGGTACAGGCCTACCATTGACAGCTGGGTAGTCACTTGGCAGATTTATTAAATGCTCTACGATAGAATTTATATAAAAACTGAATAAGAGGGGCGCAAGTATGCAGCCTTGCCTAACCCCTCTATTTATGGCAAATTTCTGTGTGCATTGACCCTGGGACCCGAACCTCACTCTAGCCCCGGCATCTCTATATAGTTCTTTTATGAATATGATAATGGTGGGATCCACCCCGATATGTTCCAATGTTGACCAGAGCTGGAGATGGTCCACACAATCAAATGCTGAGCTGAGGTCAACAAAGGTAACAAACAGGTCCCCTTTTTTGGCCTCGGTGTATTTGGAGATCAATAGGGACAGGTTTAAACATTGTTCCTGGGTACCCATTCCCTTTCGGAACCCGTATTGGAGTTCGGAGATGACCTTTTTCTCTGTCTCCCAATGTTGGATTCTCTTAAGGACGATCCTTCCTGCAATTTTCATGAGGCCGTCCAATAGAGATATAGGACGGTAGCAAGCAGGATCGTCCCTATTCCCCTTTTTAAAGATGGGCACTACAATTGCATCTGACCAGGTGTT
Organism: Lissotriton helveticus; assembly: GCF_964261635.1. Taxonomy (NCBI): domain Eukaryota; kingdom Metazoa; phylum Chordata; class Amphibia; order Caudata; family Salamandridae; genus Lissotriton; species Lissotriton helveticus. Next base: position 625,680,885 of record NC_136070.1, on the reverse strand, counting down.
AATTAAGCCACATTTGTTTCCCATATTTAAAACGTTAGTTAAGAGGGGAGCCCAGAATTCGAGGTTTGTTTTGTAAACGTCCACAGGGGTGTGGTCGGGGCCAGGAGCTTTCCCTGATGGGCTTTCCCTGATGGCATTTTCCACTTCTAGAGAGGTAAAAACCAGATCAATTGGATAGGGGGATACTGGGGGGTCACTTGACTGGTAATCCTGAATTAAATTATTCAAGGATGAGGTTTCCTTTTGTTGGTTCTGGGTGTCCCCCTGGCTATTGGTATAAAGGTTGCCGTAGTGTTCTACCCAGAGCTCTGCCGTAATTGCTACATCTATGCAATTGTCACTAACTTTTGTGTTATGTACCGATCTTATAACTTTCCAAAAGAGGTTAGTGTCCTTATTCCTGGCAGCTTCCCCCAAAGCTTCCCAGGCCTCCCTTTTCATTATTGCCTTCCGATGGTTAATTTCCCTCTTATACTCTCGTCTGGCCTTGGAAATTTGCACCCTATCTTTGGGAATAGCATTTAAAACTTTCTTCAAATTCTTTAGGGCAGCTGTACACCTGGAGTCGAACCACCCACGTGTATGCTTCCCATTCTTTTTGTGGCTCCTAGTTAGCATGTCTTTAATGTAAAGCTGAATATTAGCGAAGGCTGCCATGATCGCCTTTGGATCAATATCTTCTTCTAGACAGACAAATATGTCTGTAAAGCAAGATGATATGAGGTTGTGAAAGAAGATTAAGGGATTCAATTTCTCCCACTTTATCACATAGCCGTTTATCTTTGTTAAAGTGACCTCAAGTGAATATAGAGGCCCGCTAGATTCCTTTGCTTTCTCCTCTGCGATCATTACCCCAAAAATAATAGGATAATGATCGCTCATTGGGTCGTCCCCAATCTCCCAAAAAGTTATAAAGTTGGGTTTAGTGGGTGACGTTAGTGCAAAGTCAATTGTGGTTTCACAGCCTCTACCATTGTATGTTGGGGCAAAGGGAACTGGGGGGGAACATGCCTGTTTAATGAAAGTAAGATCAAAAGAGAATATGATACTGTTGAGGAGAGACCCCAAATAGGTGTGTGAGAAGTGGAAAGGACATATAAATAGTTAAATACAATAAAAAAGTGATACACTGACCAAGAATAATACAAGAACTCAGATGCAAAGTTGTCATGTATAGTTCCTACAAACAATGTAAAAAGCATGTTGCAAAAGAAAAACACTATCATAGAGGAACCATATTAAAAAATCAGATGTATCACTTTCATAAGAATTAATCGAAAGAAAAATAAGAAAGGAAAGGAAGTAGGAAAGAGGGAGAAAGAGAAAAAGGAAAAAGAAATGCTTTTTTCCGGTCCAGGGAAGACATGGCTTGGCAGTTCGGACTGGACTGTTCCCACGAGGCACAGGGTCAGACTGATTTGCATATAGCCATGTCTGAACTGGGGTGGCTGAGTGAACTAAAGAATGGTGATGGATTAAACCCAGATCAATTGACTGGGGGTGAGTGTTTGATTTGTTCAAACGCTCCCTCCATCATCCCCTTTTGTATCGCTTTGTTCGCCCTAAGTGTGGCAGGGTATGCTCAAACGTGAGTCCCTTGTTCACTTGGCCACTGGATTCAAGATAGCCTAGCTGATGAGGATTATGAATCCGAAACCGGTCCCAGGATGCTTGCTTCCGGTCCAGGGAAGACATGGCTTGGCAGTTCGGGCTGGACTGTTCCCACGAGGCACAGGGTCAGACTGATTTGCATATAGCCATGTCTGAACTGGGGTGGCTGAGTGAACTAAAGAATGGTGATGGATTAAACCCAGATCAGTTGACTGGGGGTGAATGTTTGATTTGTTCAAACGCTCCGTCCATCATCCCCTTTTGTATCGCTTTGTTCGCCCTAAGTGTGTCAGAGTATGCTCAGACGTGAGTCCCTTGTTCACTTGGCCACTGGATTCGAGATAGCCTGGCTGATGAGGATTATGAATCCGAAACCGGTCCCAGGATGCTTGTTTCCGGTCCAGGGAAGACATGGCTTGGCAGTTCGGACTGGACTGTTCCCACGAGGCACAGGGTCAGACTGATTTGCATATAGCCATGTCTGAACTGGGGTGGCTGAGTGAACTAAAGAATGGTGATGGATTAAACCCAGATCAATTGACTGGGGGTGAGTGTTTGATTTGTTCAAACGCTCCGTCCATCATCCCCTTTTGTATCGCTTTGTTCGCCCTAAGTGTGGCAGGGTATGCTCAGACGTGAGTCCCTTGTTCACTTGGCCACTGGATTCAAGATAGCCTGGCTGATGAGGATTATGAATCCGAAACCGGTCCCAGGATGCTTGTTTCCGGTCCAAGGAAGACATGGCTTGGCAGTTCGGGCTGGACTGTTCCCACGAGGCACAGGGTCAGACTGATTTGCATATAGCCATGTCTGAACTGGGGTGGCTGAGTGAACTAAAGAATGGTGATGGATTAAACCCAAATCAGTTGACTGGGGGTGAGTGTTTGATTTGTTCAAACGCTCCGTCCATCATCCCCTTTTGTATCGCTTTGTTCGCCCTAAGTGTGGCAGGGTATGCTCAGACGTGAGTCCCTTGTTCACTTGGCCACTGGATTCGAGATAGCCTGGCTGATGAGGATTATGAATCCGAAACCGGTCCCAGGATGCTTGTTTCCGGTCCAGGGAAGACATGGCTTGGAAGTTTGGGCTGGACTGTTCCCACGAGGCACAGGGTCAGACTGTTTTGCATATAGCCATGTCTGAACTGGGGTGGCTGAGTGAACTAAAGAATGGTGATGGATTAAACCCAGATCAGTTGACTGGGGGTGAGTGTTTGATTTGTTCAAACGCTCCGTCCATCATCCCCTTTTGTATCGCTTTGTTCGCCCTAAGTGTGGCAGGGTATGCTCAGACGTGAGTCCCTTGTTCACTTGGCCACTGGATTCGAGATAGCCTGGCTGATGAGGATTATGAATCCGAAACCGGTCCCAGGATGCTTGTTTCCGGTCCAGGGAAGACATGGATTGGCAGTTCGGGCTGGACTGTTCCCACGAGGCACAGGGTCAGATTGATTTGCATATAGCCATGTCTGAACTGGGGTGGCTGAGTGAACTAAAGAATGGTGATGGATTAAACCCAGATCAATTGACTGGGGGTGAGTGTTTGATTTGTTCAAATGCTCCGTCCATCATCCCCTTTTGTATCGCTTTGTTCGCCCTAAGTGTGGCAGGGTATGCTCAGACGTGAGTCCCTTGTTCACTTGGCCACTGGATTCAAGATAGCCTGGCTGATGAGGATTATGAATCCGAAACCGGTCCCAGGATGCTTGTTTCCGGTCCACGGAAGACATGGCTTGGCAGTTCGGGCTGGACTGTTCCCACGAGGCACAGGGTCAGACTGATTTGCATATAGCCATGTCTGAACTGGGGTGGCTGAGTGAACTAAAGAATGGTGATGGATTAAACCCAGATCAGTTGACTGGGGGTGAGTGTTTGATTTGTTCAAACGCTCCGTCCATCATCCCCTTTTGTATCGCTTTGTTCGCCCTAAGTGTGGCAGGGTATGCTCAGACGTGAGTCCCTTGTTCACTTGGCCACTGGATTCGAGATAGCCTGGCTGATGAGGATTATGAATCCGAAACCGGTCCCAGGATGCTTGTTTCCGGTCCAGGGAAGACATGGCTTGGAAGTTCGGGCTGGACTGTTCCCACGAGGCACAGGGTCAGACTGTTTTGCATATAGCCATGTCTGAACTGGGGTGGCTGAGTGAACTAAAGAATGGTGATGGATTAAACCCAGATCAGTTGACTGGGGGTGAGTGTTTGATTTGTTCAAACGCTCCGTCCATCATCCCCTTTTGTATCGCTTTGTTCGCCCTAAGTGTGGCAGGGTATGCTCAGACGTGAGTCCCTTGTTCACTTGGCCACTGGATTCGAGATAGCCTGGCTGATGAGGATTATGAATCCGAAACCGGTCCCAGGATGCTTGTTTCCGGTCCAGGGAAGACATGGCTTGGCAGTTCGGGCTGGACTGTTCCCACGAGGCACAGGGTCAGATTGATTTGCATATAGCCATGTCTGAACTGGGGTGGCTGAGTGAACTAAAGAATGGTGATGGATTAAACCCAGATCAGAAGACTGGGGGTGAGTGTTTGATTTGTTCAAACGCTCCGTCCATCATCCCCTTTTGTATCGCTTTGTTCGCCCTAAGTGTGGCAGGGTATGCTCAGACGTGAGTCCCTTGTTCACTTGGCCACTGGATTCAAGATAGCCTGGCTGATGAGGATTATGAATCCGAAACCGGTCCCAGGATGCTTGTTTCCGGTCCAAGGAAGACATGGCTTGGCAGTTCGGGCGGGACTGTTCCCACGAGGCACAGGGTCAGACTGATTTGCATATAGCCATGTCTGAACTGGGGTGGCTGAGTGAACTAAAGAATGGTGATGGATTAAACCCAGATCAGTTGACTGGGGGTGAGTGTTTGATTTGTTCAAACGCTCCGTCCATCATCCCCTTTTGTATCGCTTTGTTCGCCCTAAGTGTGGCAGGGTATGCTCAGACGTGAGTCCCTTGTTCACTTGGCCACTGGATTCGAGATAGCGTGGCTGATGAGGATTATGAATCCGAAACCGGTCCCAGGATGCTTGTTTCCGGTCCAGGGAAGACATGGCTTGGCAGTTCGGGCTGGACTGTTCCCACGAGGCACAGGGTCAGACTGATTTGCATATAGCCATGTCTGAACTGGGGTGGCTGAGTGAACTAAAGAATGGTGATGGATTAAACCCAGATCAGTTGACTGGGGGTGAGTGTTTGATTTGTTCAAACGCTCCGTCCATCATCCCATTTTGTATCGCTTTGTTCGCCCTAAGTGTGGCAGGGTATGCTCAGACGTGAGTCCCTTGTTCACTTGGCCACTGCATTCGAGATAGCCTGGCTGATGAGGATTATGAATCCGAAACCGGTCCCAGGATGCTTGTTTCCGGTCCAGGGAAGACATGGCTTGGCAGTTCGGGCTGGACTGTTCCCACGAGGCACAGGGTCAGACTGATTTCCATATAGCCATGTCTGAACTGGGGTGGCTGAGTGAACTAAAGAATGGTGATGGATTAAACCCAGATCAGTTGACTGGGGGTGAGTGTTTGATTTGTTCAAACGCTCCGTCCATCATCCCCTTTTGTATCGCTTTGTTCGCCCTAAGTGTGTCAGAGTATGCTCAGACGTGAGTCCCTTGTTCACTTGGCCACTGGATTCGAGATAGCCTGGCTGATGAGGATTATGAATCCGAAACCGGTCCCAGGATGCTTGTTTCCGGTCCAGGGAAGACATGGCTTGGCAGTTCAGACTGGACTGTTCCCACGAGGCACAGGGTCAGTCTGATTTGCATATAGCCATGTCTGAACTGGGGTGGCTGAGTGAACTAAAGAATGGTGATGGATTAAACCCAGATCAATTGACTGGGGGTGAGTGTTTGATTTGTTCAAACGCTCCGTCCATCATCCCCTTTTGTATCGCTTTGTTCGCCCTAAGTGTGGCAGGGTATGCTCAGACGTGAGTCCCTTGTTCATTTGGCCACTGGATTCAAGATAGCCTGGCTGATGAGGATTATGAATCCGAAACCGGTCCCAGGATGCTTGTTTCCGGTCCAAGGAAGACATGGCTTGGCAGTTCGGGCTGGACTGTTCCCACGAGGCACAGGGTCAGACTGATTTGCATATAGCCATGTCTGAACTGGGGTGGCTGAGTGAACTAAAGAATGGTGATGGATTAAACCCAGATCAGTTGACTGGGGGTGAGTGTTTGATTTGTTCAAACGCTCCGTCCATCATCCCCTTTTGTATCGCTTTGTTCGCCCTAAGTGTGGCAGGGTATGCTCAGACGTGAGTCCCTTGTTCACTTGGCCACTGGATTCGAGATAGCCTGGCTGATGAGGATTATGAATCCGAAACCGGTCCCAGGATGCTTGTTTCCGGTCCAGGGAAGACATGGCTTGGCAGTTCGGGCTGGACTGTTCCCACGAGGCACAGGGTCAGATTGATTTGCATATAGCCATGTCTGAACTGGGGTGGCTGAGTGAACTAAAGAATGGTGATGGATTAAACCCAGATCAGTTGACTGGGGGTGAGTGTTTGATTTGTTCAAACGCTCCGTCCATCATCCCCTTTTGTATCGCTTTGTTCGCCCTAAGTGTGGCAGGGTATGCTCAGACGTGAGTCCCTTGTTCACTTGGCCACTGGATTCAAGATAGCCTGGCTGATGAGGATTATGAATCCGAAACCGGTCCCAGGATGCTTGTTTCCGGTCCAAGGAAGACATGGCTTGGCAGTTCGGGCTGGACTGTTCCCACAAGGCACAGGGTCAGACTGATTTGCATATAGCCATGTCTGAACTGGGGTGGCTGAGTGAACTAAAGAATGGTGATGGATTAAACCCAGATCAGTTGACTGGGGGTGAGTGTTTGATTTGTTCAAACGCTCCGTCCATCATTCCCTTTTGTATCGCTTTGTTCGCCCTAAGTGTGGCAGGGTATGCTCAGACGTGAGTCCCTTGTTCACTTGGCCACTGGATTCGAGATAGCCTGGCTGATGAGGATTATGAATCCGAAACCGGTCCCAGGATGCTTGTTTCCGGTACAGGGAAGACATGGCTTGGAAGTTCGGGCTGGACTGTTCCCACGAGGCACAGGGTCAGACTGTTTTGCATATAGCCATGTCTGAACTGGGGTGGCTGAGTGAACTAAAGAATGGTGATGGATTAAACCCAGATCAGTTGACTGGGGGTGAGTGTTTGATTTGTTCAAACGCTCCGTCCATCATCCCCTTTTGTATCGCTTTGTTCGCCCTAAGTGTGGCAGGGTATGCTCAGACGTGAGTCCCTTGTTCACTTGGCCACTGGATTCGAGATAGCCTGGCTGATGAGGATTATGAATCCGAAACCGGTCCCAGGATGCTTGTTTCCGGTCCAGGGAAGACATGGCTTGGCAGTTCGGGCTGGACTGTTCCCACGAGGCACAGGGTCAGATTGATTTGCATATAGCCATGTCTGAACTGGGGTGGCTGAGTGAACTAAAGAATGGTGATGGATTAAACCCAGATCAGTTGACTGGGGGTGAGTGTTTGATTTGTTCAAACGCTCCGTCCATCATCCCCTTTTGTATCGCTTTGTTCGCCCTAAGTGTGGCAGGGTATGCTCAGACGTGAGTCCCTTGTTCACTTGGCCACTGGATTCAAGATAGCCTGGCTGATGAGGATTATGAATCCGAAACCGGTCCCAGGATGCTTGTTTCCGGTCCAAGGAAGACATGGCTTGGCAGTTCGGGCGGGACTGTTCCCACGAGGCACAGGGTCAGACTGATTTGCATATAGCCATGTCTGAACTGGGGTGGCTGAGTGAACTAAAGAATGGTGATGGATTAAACCCAGATCAGTTGACTGGGGGTGAGTGTTTGATTTGTTCAAACGCTCCGTCCATCATCCCCTTTTGTATCGCTTTGTTCGCCCTAAGTGTGGCAGGGTATGCTCAGACGTGAGTCCCTTGTTCACTTGGCCACTGGATTCGAGATAGCCTGGCTGATGAGGATTATGAATCCGAAACCGGTCCCAGGATGCTTGTTTCCGGTCCAGGGAAGACATGGCTTGGCAGTTCGGGCTGGACTGTTCCCACGAGGCACAGGGTCAGACTGATTTGCATATAGCCATGTCTGAACTGGGGTGGCTGAGTGAACTAAAGAATGGTGATGGATTAAACCCAGATCAGTTGACTGGGGGTGAGTGTTTGATTTGTTCAAACGCTCCGTCCATCATCCCATTTTGTATCGCTTTGTTCGCCCTAAGTGTGGCAGGGTATGCTCAGACGTGAGTCCCTTGTTCACTTGGCCACTGCATTCGAGATAGCCTGGCTGATGAGGATTATGAATCCGAAACCGGTCCCAGGATGCTTGTTTCCGGTCCAGGGAAGACATGGCTTGGCAGTTCGGGCTGGACTGTTCCCACGAGGCACAGGGTCAGACTGATTTCCACATAGCCATGTCTGAACTGGGGTGGCTGAGTGAACTAAAGAATGGTGATGGATTAAACCCAGATCAGTTGACTGGGGGTGAGTGTTTGATTTGTTCAAACGCTCCGTCCATCATCCCCTTTTGTATCGTGTAACGGTAGTCAACACGGGCAGGGTGAAAGATAAAAATGTATATATCTTAGAAGCCACGTGTCCCGATTTGAACCACATCGACAAAAGAGAGATTGTATGAGAGACTGGATCAAGACGAACCTTAGCAAGAGCAACCTTGACTTTCAAAAAGGTATACAAATCTAAATTAGTAAGAGAAAACTGCTGAGCTAAGGAGGAAAAAGGTAATGGATCATGATTTGAATCATAAAGACGATGAACTAACTTAATACTCTTGCTGGCCCAATAGGTCATCAAGGTTGAGTCAATGTCAATGTTAATTTTGGGGTTGCGCCACAAAGAAGACCACCTAGACTTATGAATCGGTTTAGTTACTTTCTTATCAATAGTTTTCACCGCCGCAACCGTGTCTAAAATAATAGCACGAGAAAAAGGAATAGACAATGTGGACGTAGTTAAGAAAGAGGAGGAAGGTAGAGATAAAGATAATTCTTGCTCAATCAACACCCATGCCGACGTATGATGAGGATCTGAAGACAACCAAAGAGCCCCTTGGGAAGCTAAGAAAGCCACTTGATATCTATCCCAATCAGGAAAATTACAAACCCCCCATATCATAAGGCTTCCTCAAATATTTGTAGGCTATTCTGGCTCTCTTATCACTCCAGAGGAACTTTGAGGTGAGGGAATCAATGTCATGGAAAAAAGACAAAGATAACCTAATAGGAAGCATAGAGGATACAAAGTTAATAATGGGCGTTATCATCATTTTTAACGTTTGAAGACGTCCCCACCATGAGATATACTTAGGAGACCAAGTATCTAAAAGTTGACAAATCTTGAGCAAAGTTTGAGCTTCATTAAACGCCACTGTGTCTGATAGAGTACTGCGAAACCAAATTCCCAAGTATTTAATCTGTTTTGATTGCCATTTAAAGCCATTTACAACAAGGGGTGGTGATGGACAGAGTCTCTGAATTAAGCAGAATACTCTCACCCAGTCAAGAGATCAGGGCTAGATCCAACACCGTTTTTTAGCTCATTGCACCATCCCAGTTTCAGAACCTGGCTGTATGCAAATTAGTCTGTCCCTGGCCCAGTGCATCATGGGAACAGGGCAGACCAGACTACAAAAGCCAATTCTTACACTGGGAAGGAAACAAGCTTCCGGGACCGGTTTCCGGCATTTCAGCCGTCTTCGGCCCGGCTTGCTTGAATCCTGATGGTGCAATAAACAAGGGACTCACATCTGAGTATACCCTTCCACGCTTAGGGTGGACAAAATATTTTCAACAAGGGGTGGTGATGGACAGAGTCTCTGAATTAAGCAGAATACTCTCACCCAGTCAAGAGATCAGGGCTAGATCCAACACCGTTTTTAGCTCATTGCACCATCCCAGTTTCAGAACCTGGCTGTATGCAAATTAGTCTGTCCCTGGCCCAGTGCATCATGGGAACAGGGCAGACCAGACTACAAAAGCCAATTCTTACACTGGGAAGGAAACAAGCTTCCGGGGACCGGTTTCTGGCATTTCAGCCGTCTTCGGCCCGGCTTGCTTGAATCCTGATGGTGCAATGAGCAAGGGACTCACATCTGAGTATACCCTTCCACGCTTAGGGTGGACAAAATAATTTACAACAAGGGGTGGTGATGGACAGAGTCTCTGAATTAAGCAGAATACTCTCACCCAGTCAAGAGATCAGGGCTAGATCCAACACCGTTTTTTAGCTCATTGCACCATCCCAGTTTCAGAACCTGGCTGTATGCAAATTAGTCTGTCCCTGGCCCAGTGCATCATGGGAACAGGGCAGACCAGACTACAAAAGCCAATTCTTACACTGGGAAGGAAACAAGCTTCCGGGGACCGGTTTCTGGCCTTTCAGCCGTCTTCGGCCAGGCTTGCTTGAATCCTGATGGTGCAATGAGCAAGGGACTCACATCTGAGTATACCCTTCCACGCTTAGGGTGGACAAAATAATTTACAACAAGGGGTGGTGATGGACAGTGTCTCTGAATTAAGCAGAATACTCTCACCCAGTCAAGAGATCAGGGCTAGATCCAACACCGTTTTTTAGCTCATTGCACCATCCCAGTTTCAGAACCTGGCTGTATGCAAATTAGTCTGTCCCTGGCCCAGTGGATCATGGGAACAGGGCAGACCAGACTACAAAAGCCAATTCTTACACTGGGAAGGAAACAAGCTTCCGGGGACCGGTTTCTGGCATTTCCGGTCAGCCGGGCCGACGACGGCTGAAATGCCAGAAACCGGTCCCCGGAAGCTTGTCTCCTTTCTGGTGAAGAATTGGCTTGGTAGTTTGGTCTGCCCTGTTCCCATGATGCACTGGGCCAGGGACAGACTAATTTGCATATAGCCAGGTTCTAAGCTGGGATGGGGCAGTGAGCTAAATAACGGTGATGGATCAAGCCCTGATCTTTGGACTGGGTAAGAGTGGTCTGCTTAATTCAGACACTCTGTTCATCACCACCCCTTTTTCTGAATCGTTTTTGGCCACTATAGATGTGGCAGGGTATACTCAGACATGAGTCCCTTGCTCACTGCTCCATCAGGATTCAAGCAAGCCGGGCCGACGACGGCTGAAATGCCAGAAACCGGTCCCCGGAAGCTTGTCTCCTTTCTGGTGAAGAATTGGCTTGGTAGTTTGGTCTGCCCTGTTCCCATGATGCACTGGGCCAGGGACAGACTAATTTGCATATAGCCAGGTTCTAAGCTGGGATGGGGCAGTGAGCTAAATAACGGTGATGGATCAAGCCCTGATCTTTGGACTGGGTAAGAGTGGTCTGCTTAATTCAGACACTCTGTTCATCACCACCCCTTTTTCTGAATCGTTTTTGGCCACTATAGGTTTGGCAAGGTATACTCAGACATGAGTCCCTTGCTCACTGCTCCATCAGGATTCAAGCAAGCCGGGCCGACGACGGCTGAAATGCCAGAAACCGGTCCCCGGAAGCTTGTCTCCTTTCTGTTGAAGAATTGGCTTGGTAGTTTGGTCTGCCCTGTTCCCATGATGCACTGGGCCAGGGACAGACTAATTTGCATATAGGCAGGTTCTAAGCTGGGATGGGGCAGTGAGCTAAATAACGGTGATGGATCAAGCCCTGATATTTGGACTGGGTAAGAGTGGTCTGCTTAATTCAGACACTCTGTTCATCACCACCCCTTTTTCTGAATCGTTTTTGGCCACTATAGGTGTGTCAGGGTATACTCAGACATGAGTCCCTTGCTCACTGCTCCATCAGGATTCAAGCAAGCCGGGCCGACGACGGCTGAAATGCCAGAAACCGGTCCCCGGAAGCTTGTCTCCTTTCTGGTGAAGAATTGTCTTGGTAGTTTGGTCTGCCCTGTTCCCATGATGCACTGGGCCAGGGACAGACTAATTTGCATATAGCCAGGTTCTAAGCTGGGATGGGGCAGTGAGCTAAATAACGGTGATGGATCAAGCCCTGATCTTTGGACTGGGTAAGAGTGGTCTGCTTAATTCAGACACTCTGTTCATCACCACCCCTTTTTCTGAATCGTTTTTGGCCACTATAGGTGTGGCAGGGTATACTCAGACATGAGTCCCTTGCTCACTGCTCCATCAGGATTCAAGCAAGCCGGACCGACGACGGCTGAAATGCCAGAAACCGGTCCCCGGAAGCTTGTCTCCTTTCTGGTGAAGAATTGGCTTGGTAGTTTGGTCTGCCCTGTTCCCATGATGCACTGGGCCAGGGACAGACTAATTTGCATATAGCCAGGTTCTAAGCTGGGATGGGGCAGTGAGCTAAATAACGGTGATGGATCAAGCCCTGATCTTTGGACTGGGTAAGAGTGGTCTGCTTAATTCAGACACTCTGTTCATCACCACCCCTTTTTCTGAATCGTTTTTGGCCACTATAGGTTTGGCAAGGTATACTCAGACATGAGTCCCTTGCTCACTGCTCCATCAGGATTCAAGCAAGCCGGGCCGACGACGGCTGAAATGCCAGAAACCGGTCCCCGGAAGCTTGTCTCCTTTCTGGTGAAGAATTGGCTTGGTAGTTTGGTCTGCCCTGTTCCCATGATGCACTGGGCCAGGGACAGACTAATTTGCATATAGCCAGGTTCTAAGCTGGGATGGGGCAGTGAGCTAAATAACGGTGATGGATCAAGCCCTGATATTTGGACTGGGTAAGAGTGGTCTGCTTAATTCAGACACTCTGTTCATCACCACCCCTTTTTCTGAATCGTTTTTGGCCACTATAGGTGTGGCAGGGTATACTCAGACATGAGTCCCTTGCTCACTGCTCCATCAGGATTCAAGCAAGCCGGGCCGACGACGGCTGAAATGCCAGAAACCGGTCCCCGGAAGCTTGTCTCCTTTCTGGTGAAGAATTGTCTTGGTAGTTTGGTCTGCCCTGTTCCCATGATGCACTGGGCCAGGGACAGACTAATTTGCATATAGCCAGGTTCTAAGCTGGGATGGGGCAGTGAGCTAAATAACGGTGATGGATCAAGCCCTGATCTTTGGACTGCGTAAGAGTGGTCTGCTTAATTCAGACACTCTGTTCATCACCACCCCTTTTTCTGAATCGTTTTTGGCCACTATAGGTTTGGCAGGGTATACTCAGACATGAGTCCCTTGCTCACTGCTCCATCAGGATTCAAGCAAGCCGGGCCGACGACGGCTGAAATGCCAGAAACCGGTCCCCGGAAGCTTGTCTCCTTTCTGGTGAAGAATTGGCTTGGTAGTTTGGTCTGCCCTGTTCCCATGATGCACTGGGCCAGGGACAGACTAATTTGCATATAGCCAGGTTCTAAGCTGGGATGGGGCAGTGAGCTAAATAACGGTGATGGATCAAGCCCTGATCTTTGGACTGGGTAAGAGTGGTCTGCTTAATTCAGACACTCTGTTCATCACCACCCCTTTTTCTGAATCGTTTTTGGCCACCATAGGTGTGGCAGGGTATACTCAGACATGAGTCCCTTGCTCACTGCTCCATCAGGATTCAAGCAAGCCGGGCCGACGACGGCTGAAATGCCAGAAACCGGTCCCCGGAAGCTTGTCTCCTTTCTGGTGAAGAATTGGCTTGGTAGTTTGGTCTGCCCTGTTCCCATGATGCACTGGGCCAGGGACAGACTAATTTGCATATAGCCAGGTTCTAAGCTGGGATGGGGCAGTGAGCTAAATAACGGTGATGGATCAAGCCCTGATCTTTGGACTGGGTAAGAGTGGTCTGCTTAATTCAGACACTCTGTTCATCACCACCCCTTTTTCTGAATCGTTTTTGGCCACTATAGGTTTGGCAGGGTATACTCAGACATGAGTCCCTTGCTCACTGCTCCATCAGGATTCAAGCAAGCCGGGCCGACGGCGGCTGAAATGCAAGAAACCGGTCCCCGGAAGCTTGTCTCCTTTCTGGTGAAGAATTGGCTTGGTAGTTTGGTCTGCCCTGTTCCCATGATGCACTGGGCCAGGGACAGACTAATTTGCATATAGCCAGGTTCTAAGCTGGGATGGGGCAGTGAGCTAAATAACGGTGATGGATCAAGCCCTGATCTTTGGACTGGGTAAGAGTGGTCTGCTTAATTCAGACACTCTGTTCATCACCACCCCTTTTTCTGAATCGTTTTTGGCCACTATAGGTGTGGCAGGGTATACTCAGACATGAGTCCCTTGCTCACTGCTCCATCAGGATTCAAGCAAGCCGGGCCGACGACGGCTGAAATGCCAGAAACCGGTCCCCGGAAGCTTGTCTCCTTTCTGGTGAAGAATTGGCTTGGTAGTTTGGTCTGCCCTGTTCCCATGATGCACTGGGCCAGGGACAGACTAATTTGCATATAGCCAGGTTCTAAGCTGGGATGGGGCAGTGAGCTAAATAACGGTGATGGATCAAGCCCTGATCTTTGGACTGGGTAAGAGTGGTCTGCTTAATTCAGACACTCTGTTCATCACCACCCCTTTTTCTGAATCGTTTTTGGCCACTATAGGTTTGGCAAGGTATACTCAGACATGAGTCCCTTGCTCACTGCTCCATCAGGATTCAAGCAAGCCGGGCCGACGACGGCTGAAATGCCAGAAACCGGTCCCCGGAAGCTTGTCTCCTTTCTGGTGAAGAATTGGCTTGGTAGTTTGGTCTGCCCTGTTCCCATGATGCACTGGGCCAGGGACAGACTAATTTGCATATAGCCAGGTTCTAAGCTGGGATGGGGCAGTGAGCTAAATAACGGTGATGGATCAAGCCCTGATATTTGGACTGGGTAAGAGTGGTCTGCTTAATTCAGACACTCTGTTCATCACCACCCCTTTTTCTGAATCGTTTTTGGCCACTATAGGTGTGGCAGGGTATACTCAGACATGAGTCCCTTGCTCACTGCTCCATCAGGATTCAAGCAAGCCGGGCCGACGACGGCTGAAATGCCAGAAACCGGTCCCCGGAAGCTTGTCTCCTTTCTGGTGAAGAATTGTCTTGGTAGTTTGGTCTGCCCTGTTCCCATGATGCACTGGGCCAGGGACAGACTAATTTGCATATAGCCAGGTTCTAAGCTGGGATGGGGCAGTGAGCTAAATAACGGTGATGGATCAAGCCCTGATCTTTGGACTGGGTAAGAGTGGTCTGCTTAATTCAGACACTCTGTTCATCACCACCCCTTTTTCTGAATCGTTTTTGGCCACTATAGGTTTGGCAGGGTATACTCAGACATGAGTCCCTTGCTCACTGCTCCATCAGGATTCAAGCAAGCCGGGCCGACGACGGCTGAAATGCCAGAAACCGGTCCCCGGAAGCTTGTCTCCTTTCTGGTGAAGAATTGGCTTGGTAGTTTGGTCTGCCCTGTTCCCATGATGCACTGGGCCAGGGACAGACTAATTTGCATATAGCCAGGTTCTAAGCTGGGATGGGGCAGTGAGCTAAATAACGGTGATGGATCAAGCCCTGATCTTTGGACTGGGTAAGAGTGGTCTGCTTAATTCAGACACTCTGTTCATCACCACCCCTTTTTCTGAATCGTTTTTGGCCACCATAGGTGTGGCAGGGTATACTCAGACATGAGTCCCTTGCTCACTGCTCCATCAGGATTCAAGCAAGCCGGGCCGACGACGGCTGAAATGCCAGAAACCGGTCCCCGGAAGCTTGTCTCCTTTCTGGTGAAGAATTGGCTTGGTAGTTTGGTCTGCCCTGTTCCCATGATGCACTGGGCCAGGGACAGACTAATTTGCATATAGCCAGGTTCTAAGCTGGGATGGGGCAGTGAGCTAAATAACGGTGATGGATCAAGCCCTGATCTTTGGACTGGGTAAGAGTGGTCTGCTTAATTCAGACACTCTGTTCATCACCACCCCTTTTTCTGAATCGTTTTTGGCCACTATAGGTGTGGCAGGGTATACTCAGACATGAGTCCCTTGCTCACTGCTCCATCAGGATTCAAGCAAGCCGGGCCGACGACGGCTGAAATGCCAGAAACCGGTCCCCGGAAGCTTGTCTCCTTTCTGGTGAAGAATTTACTTGGTAGTTTGGTCTGCCCTGTTCCCATGATGCACTGGGCCAGGGACAGACTAATTTGCATATAGCCAGGTTCTAAGCTGGGATGGGGCAGTGAGCTAAATAACGGTGATGGATCAAGCCCTGATCTTTGGACTGGGTAAGAGTGGTCTGCTTAATTCAGACACTCTGTTCATCACCACCCCTTTTTCTGAATCGTTTTTGGCCACTATAGGTTTGGCAAGGTATACTCAGACATGAGTCCCTTGCTCACTGCTCCATCAGGATTCAAGCAAGCCGGGCCGACGACGGCTGAAATGCCAGAAACCGGTCCCCGGAAGCTTGTCTCCTTTCTGGTGAAGAATTGGCTTGGTAGTTTGGTCTGCCCTGTTCCCATGATGCACTGGGCCAGGGACAGACTAATTTGCATATAGCCAGGTTCTAAGCTGGGATGGGGCAGTGAGCTAAATAACGGTGATGGATCAAGCCCTGATATTTGGACTGGGTAAGAGTGGTCTGCTTAATTCAGACACTCTGTTCATCACCACCCCTTTTTCTGAATCGTTTTTGGCCACTATAGGTGTGGCAGGGTATACTCAGACATGAGTCCCTTGCTCACTGCTCCATCAGGATTCAAGCAAGCCGGGCCGACGACGGCTGAAATGCCAGAAACCGGTCCCCGGAAGCTTGTCTCCTTTCTGGTGAAGAATTGTCTTGGTAGTTTGGTCTGCCCTGTTCCCATGATGCACTGGGCCAGGGACAGACTAATTTGCATATAGCCAGGTTCTAAGCTGGGATGGGGCAGTGAGCTAAATAACGGTGATGGATCAAGCCCTGATCTTTGGACTGGGTAAGAGTGGTCTGCTTAATTCAGACACTCTGTTCATCACCACCCCTTTTTCTGAATCGTTTTTGGCCACTATAGGTTTGGCAGGGTATACTCAGACATGAGTCCCTTGCTCACTGCTCCATCAGGATTCAAGCAAGCCGGGCCGACGACGGCTGAAATGCCAGAAACCGGTCCCCGGAAGCTTGTCTCCTTTCTGGTGAAGAATTGGCTTGGTAGTTTGGTCTGCCCTGTTCCCATGATGCACTGGGCCAGGGACAGACTAATTTGCATATAGCCAGGTTCTAAGCTGGGATGGGGCAGTGAGCTAAATAACGGTGATGGATCAAGCCCTGATCTTTGGACTGGGTAAGAGTGGTCTGCTTAATTCAGACACTCTGTTCATCACCACCCCTTTTTCTGAATCGTTTTTGGCCACCATAGGTGTGGCAGGGTATACTCAGACATGAGTCCCTTGCTCACTGCTCCATCAGGATTCAAGCAAGCCGGGCCGACGACGGCTGAAATGCCAGAAACCGGTCCCCGGAAGCTTGTCTCCTTTCTGGTGAAGAATTGGCTTGGTAGTTTGGTCTGCCCTGTTCCCATGATGCACTGGGCCAGGGACAGACTAATTTGCATATAGCCAGGTTCTAAGCTGGGATGGGGCAGTGAGCTAAATAACGGTGATGGATCAAGCCCTGATCTTTGGACTGGGTAAGAGTGGTCTGCTTAATTCAGACACTCTGTTCATCACCACCCCTTTTTCTGAATCGTTTTTGGCCACTATAGGTGTGGCAGGGTATACTCAGACATGAGTCCCTTGCTCACTGCTCCATCAGGATTCAAGCAAGCCGGGCCGACGACGGCTGAAATGCCAGAAACCGGTCCCCGGAAGCTTGTCTCCTTTCTGGTGAAGAATTGGCTTGGTAGTTTGGTCTGCCCTGTTCCCATGATGCACTGGGCCAGGGACAGACAAATTTGCATATAGCCAGGTTATAAGCTGGGATGGGGCAGTGAGCTAAATAACGGTGATGGATCAAGCCCTGATCTTTGGACTGGGTAAGAGTGGTCTGCTTAATTCAGACACTCTGTTCATCACCACCCCTTTTTCTGAATCGTTTTTGGCCACTATAGGTGTGGCAGGGTATACTCAGACATGAGTCCCTTGCTCACTGCTCCATCAGGATTCAAGCAAGCCGGGCCGACGACGGCTGAAATGCCAGAAACCGGTCCCCGGAAGCTTGTCTCCTTTCTGGTGAAGAATTGGCTTGGTAGTTTGGTCTGCCCTGTTCCCATGATGCACTGGGCCAGGGACAGACTAATTTGCATATAGCCAGGTTATAAGCTGGGATGGGGCAGTGAGCTAAATAACGGTGATGGATCAAGCCCTGATCTTTGGACTGGGTAAGAGTGGTCTGCTTAATTCAGACACTCTGTTCATCACCACCCCTTTTTCTGAATCGTTTTTGGCCACTATAGGTGTGGCAGGGTATACTCAGACATGAGTCCCTTGCTCACTGCTCCATCAGGATTCAAGCAAGCCGGGCCGACGACGGCTGAAATGCCAGAAACCGGTCCCCGGAAGCTTGTCTCCTTTCTGGTGAAGAATTGGCTTGGTAGTTTGGTCTGCCCTGTTCCCATGATGCACTGGGCCAGGGACAGACTAATTTGCATATAGCCAGGTTCTAAGCTGGGATGGGGCAGTGAGCTAAATAACGGTGATGGATCAAGCCCTGATCTTTGGACTGGGTAAGAGTGGTCTGCTTAATTCAGACACTCTGTTCATCACCACCCCTTTTTCTGAATCGTTTTTGGCCACTATAGGTGTGGCAGGGTATACTCAGACATGAGTCCCTTGCTCACTGCTCCATCAGGATTCAAGCAAGCCGGGCCGACGACGGCTGAAATGCCAGAAACCGGTCCCCGGAGGCTTGTCTCCTTTCTGGTGAAGAATTGGCTTGGTAGTTTGGTCTGCCCTGTTCCCATGATGCACTGGGCCAGGGACAGACTAATTTGCATATAGCCAGGTTCTAAGCTGGGATGGGGCAGTGAGCTAAATAACGGTGATGGATCAAGCCCTGATCTTTGGACTGGGTAAGAGTGGTCTGCTTAATTCAGACACTCTGTTCATCACCACCCCTTTTTCTGAATCGTTTTTGGCCACTATAGGTGTGGCAGGGTATACTCAGACATGAGTCCCTTGCTCACTGCTCCATCAGGATTCAAGCAAGCCGGGCCGACGACGGCTGAAATGCCAGAAACCGGTCCCCGGAAGCTTGTCTCCTTTCTGGTGAAGAATTGGCTTGGTAGTTTAGTCTGCCCTGTTCCCATGATGCACTGGGCCAGGGACAGACTAATTTGCATATAGCCAGGTTATAAGCTGGGATGGGGCAGTGAGCTAAATAACGGTGATGGATCAAGCCCTGATCTTTGGACTGGGTAAGAGTGGTCTGCTTAATTCAGACACTCTGTTCATCACCACCCCTTTTTCTGAATTGTTTTTGGCCACTATAGGTGTGGCAGGGTATACTCAGACATGAGTCCCTTGCTCACTGCTCCATCAGGATTCAAGCAAGCCGGGCCGACGACGGCTGAAATGCCAGAAACCGGTCCCCGGAAGCTTGTCTCCTTTCTGGTGAAGAATTGGCTTGGTAGTTTGGTCTGCCCTGTTCCCATGATGCACTGGGCCAGGGACAGACTAATTTGCATATAGCCAGGTTATAAGCTGGGATGGGGCAGTGAGCTAAATAACGGTGATGGATCAAGCCCTGATCTTTGGACTGGGTAAGAGTGGTCTGCTTAATTCAGACACTCTGTTCATCACCACCCCTTTTTCTGAATCGTTTTTGGCCACTATAGGTGTGGCAGGGTATACTCAGACATGAGTCCCTTGCTCACTGCTCCATCAGGATTCAAGCAAGCCGGGCCGACGACGGCTGAAATGCCAGAAACCGGTCCCCGGAAGCTTGTCTCCTTTCTGGTGAAGAATTGGCTTGGTAGTTTGGTCTGCCCTGTTCCCATGATGCACTGGGCCAGGGACAGACTAATTTGCATATAGCCAGGTTCTAAGCTGGGATGGGGCAGTGAGCTAAATAACGGTGATGGATCAAGCCCTGATCTTTGGACTGGGTAAGAGTGGTCTGCTTAATTCAGACACTCTGTTCATCACCACCCCTTTTTCTGAATTGCCATTTAAAGCCAGCATTCCCCATGTGTGCTGGAAAGCAATATGCGTTGAGGGAAAACATCTCCGTTTTATCCTTATTGAGAGTGTAACCTGAAACACTAGAAAAGAGAATAATGGTTTCGGTAATGGCAGAAATTGCTGTAGCTATATCATCAGAGAAAAATAGCACATTGTCTGCATAAGCAGCTGTTTTGATCCAATTTGAGCCAAATTGAAAACCCTTAATATCTTGATGAAGATTGAGTAACCGAAGAAGCAGGTCAATAGATAATAAGAAAAGAAGAGGCGATAATGGGCACCCTTGTCTAGTACCCTGACAAAGATTAAAAAAAGAAGAAGTAGCACCATTAACTCTAATATTTGCCCTAGGATGTGCATATAAAGACATAACCATCTTGATAAAGGAATCCGCAAAGTTGTGCGCTCGAAGCACTGCATGTAAAAAAGGCCAAGATACCTTATCAAAAACATTTCGGCATCGAGGGCAAGAGCCGCCGCCGGAAGGCTAGATAACTTTGCTTTCCCTATGATATGGCAAAAAGTTTGAATATTATCCCTAGCTCATCTACCTTTAACAAAACCAGTCTATGATGGATGAATAAGTAACGGAATATAGGATTCCAAACGTTTGGCCAAAATTTTGGCAAAAATGTTTGCTTCCATATTAAGGAGAGATATGGGGCGGAATGATCTTTACCCTCCTTTGGGATTACTACAATAGTAGCCTCCGCCGCCGAACCAGAGACCGAGCCCGATGAGATAAAACTATCAAAAACATCTTTAAGGTGAGACACAACAGATGGAAGAAATGTCTTGTGAAACCCATCTGGACCTGGCGCCTTCCCTGAGCGAGTGGCTTTAATAGCATGAATAATCTCCGCTGATGTAATCGGACTACCCAACTTTATACCATCATCATCAGAGACAGCCTGAATAGGAATCGAATTTAAAAATTGTTGGCATTGATCAATCAAAGATTGATTATGAGGAGTGTACAATTTACTGTAATACTCACAAAAGACCTCAAGGATTTCCTTAGTTTGAAATTTCCTAGTACCAGAACTATCATTAATACAAGATATCTGAGATGATTTGATATTAGACTCTTAAAACTTTAACGTCGCCGCCAAGATCTTACCCGCCCGATACTTTAAAAGTAGCCGTTTAGACTTCTGTGCTTGAACACCAATGTGAGCTCTCTTAGTGATAATAGAGTTGTAAGAATATTTTAGATTATTGACATTTTCTAAAAGCTTCTTATCTTCAGAATTCCGATAGAGAGCTTCTTGCTGCTTGATGTTATCTGCTAAATCAGTAAGTTCTTTCCTAATATCAGCATTCCTTTTTGCCATTTGTTTAATAATTTGTCCTCTAATCGTGCATCATACAGGATCTCTGAATTCAAACGCCAAGTGCAAGTTTCTCTATGTTCAGCAAAATTGAGGAGTGTAAAGGACACAGCAGCATGATCAGAGAAAAGAATCGGATGAATAAGGGGGAGCGACGAGTACTTTAAAAGGGCTGAGTGCACTAAAAGATAGTCAATACGAGAAAAACTAGAGTGGGGAGAAGAGAAAAAAGTGAAATCACTACCAGTGGGGTTATGTAATTGCCACATGTCAGTAAGATTAGCGGAGGAACACATATTAGTCATCTGTTTATGAGCCCTAGGGAGACGAAATTTAAAAGCAGAGTGTCTATCCAAAATAGGATCCATTGGGAGATTAAAGTCCCCACCAACTATCAAATTGCCATTATGAGGAACATCTGAAAGTTTTTTAGAAATAGAACGCCAAAAAGATGGATCATCAGTAGTAGGTGCATAAATATTCATAACATAGATATCAAGAGAACCATTAGATAAGCGAGTCAGCAACCACCTACCCTCTGAATCATGTTCCGCAGTAACCACAGTCAAACCCGCATTTTTAGAAATCATCGTCACCACCCCATTCTTCTTACCAAAGGCCTCAGAGCACACAACATCAAGGGCCCACTACTTCCTCAATAGTAGGGTTTTTTGTGCGATAATTTAGTTTCTTGTAATAGTACTAAATCACTAGAAAGACGTTTACAATAATCCAACATTTTTGCCCCCTTCACCGGGTGATTCAAACCATGCACATTAATAGATACAACATTCAAACCTGGCATAAAAGCGGAAAGTCAAAATACCCGCTATTACTTGGTACCAGAGAAAATAATCCAAAAACAGTATCATCCGTACAACAAAGACAGAGCAAATCTAATGAAACCACAAATACTGGAAGCCAGCAGGAGACCCAAGAAAAGAAAAAAAGAAAGTAAGGATTGGAAAAAGAAAAAAGAAGAAAGAAAAAAGAAGAAAAGAGACAGATAAAAAAGGAAAAAGGATCCCACCAGGGGAAGTCTATAACAGACAAAATGTATGCGAGGGAGGAACATGGAGAGGCAAGCAAGGAGGCCAACAAGGGAAAGAGAAAAAAAACATTTCCCCATAAGCAGAAAGCAATAAAGAATGAGAAATAGAGGTAATAGAGAGAGAAGCAACTAAGAATAAATATATAAATACAAGATATTAGATATACTAATGAAAATGTTTGGTCAATTCAGGAATCATCAAACAATATAAACCATACTTAAGAAGAAAAGCATATAAATATTCATGTGATACCTAGGAAAGCAGAACACAATATATACTACTATAAAGCATTATATAGCGAAGGAACATCAGTAAATAGAAATTCATCAGAACAACATAAGAACATTATATATACCAATTCATATATCACATTGCTAAAAGGAAACTAGCAAAGAGCAAATATTTCATAGTACCATTAGATTAATCAAAACAGAAGAAAGAGAGCATTAGCATACAGAACCAAATCTAAAAATAGTGAAAGAGACATAATGAAAGTAAAAATATGAACTAATAACTTGAGTGATCTATGCATAAATTAAGAAATGCATCATATACTATATTCATATAGAGACAAACATATAGACAATCTACGAGCGCATAAGATACTATAAAGAGACAAACACACCATCAGGCAGGAACAAGAGGATGAAAAGATTGCTCTAAAGAACAGACAAGACATCAAGATAACATACAGAAATATATAAGACTCATGTGAAAGAAAAAGATAAAAGAAGGCCTATGTAATGAAAACTCAGAGATATCACTGAACCATTGACAAAATATAGTAATATTGTCACAGCAACACCCAACACTAAAAGGAAAGAAACAACACTAAGAAAGAATAGAAAAAGGAAATAAACACAAAGAGACAAGAAAAACACTAACAAAACAGAAGAAAAAGAAAAAGAGAACCATCAACAATAAAGGTAAAAGAGACGCATCCTTTAACAGAAGAGCAGAACCTGCAAGAAAAAAGGTTAGAACATGTCAAACATTGGAAACATCGCATAACTCTTGCGTAAATATAGAAGCAAAGACCGTAGCATGAGCACACGCATATAGCAATACAAGCCAGGAGAATTACAAACATCCCCCCAACAACACTCAAGAACCAGAAGGGCCAGGAGAAGAGGAAGATTCCATCTGGGACTCCGTCTGATTATCCAGAAAAGTCGATAGTTCCGAAGGCTCATACAAAATCTGAGTGCGACCTCTAAAGGTCATGCGAAATCGCAAAGGACCAGTAAAACAGAACGGAATGTTCATGTCAAGCAGTCTTCTTTGTAGATTGAGAAACCCTTTCCGTCTGATAAAGGTGTTCCTAGCAAAATCTTGGGAAAGGGCAATTCTGTGGCCCTCCCAAGTAACCGCTTTGATTTTCCTCATCTGGGCCAAGATTTGTTCAGAATGCTGATGCCGCAAGGGTTTAAAAACCACCGGTCTAGGATGAGGTGAAGACTTCGGTCGAAGTGTAGGAACCCTATGAACACATTCTATCTCAAAGTCTTTCTGAAAAGAAATCTGCAACTGAGAAAACCAAAAATACGCAGTTTACTCCTACGATTCCTATCTTCCTGCTCCGTAAGATCTCTTCGCAACGCAGACAAGGAGCATTCCATCTGTTGCATTGATTTAAATTGGTGTTGCGCAGCATCTTTCACACCACTTATCCGTGATTCAGCAGTAGACACACAAAGTGATAAGCTCTTAAAGTAATTTCTGATCACCGCAACCTCCACTTGAAGTAAGTCGGTATTAGTTTTAGTCGACTTCGCAATATCATGGACAGCGTTTAGGCGAGATAAAATAGCATCCAACGTAGTGCCAGAGTCTTTCGGAACTAGTTCTGGAGTAGGAGAAGTTTGCTTAGACCTTTTAAGGTTACCTTTAGAGTCCTTGATTTTTGGAGAAAGGCCCATGTTGTCTGCCATGAGAAGAGGCAAGAGAGATAATGCAAAAGCCCACAACGTATATTGACTCTGCTGGAGAAGCACCAGACACCTCACTGTTCGAAGACAGCTCCCTGGAAATCAGCAACGTGGGCAGTTCAGGGCCAGAAAAAACAGAACTCTTAGTATCTTACAGCGATGAAATCAGCACTGCGTAACCTCTTTTTAATAATAAAAAAAAGACAAGCAGACAACGCTATCCAAAAGCACCTACAACAGATCTGTTAAATTGTATATGCCGCCATTTTGAGGAGCAGGTCTGAGCAGACAGTCAGCAAAAAAAAAAAAAAAAAAAGACGGCTCAGCATCACATCCTCAGGCAAATTATCAGCTGCGTACAATGCTCACAATGACCAGACCACCAGTCAGTGGTTGTGTAATTGAAATGCCGCAAGAACATACACAAACTGCACCAAGAAGAACTGGAAATGCACAGGCTCACATTACTTGGATGTTGTCTCCCACTGTAACTCCAGTAAGCTTCAGAGATAGAGAAAATCCCCTTCAAGTATCCATTGGCACCACATTAATGACATATATCCTCCTCAGTACCGGTCTGCCTCAGATTTAACGTGTGAGGCACTACAAGGGGTGCAAAAACGCGAGCGCCGCCTCCGGGAGACAAAATGGCGGCCGCAGTTGAGGTAAAGGACGTCGTGATCTAAACAGTCTAACACCGGGCAGCGGGAGCAGCGCAAATGCAACCAGGCTGCTCACCACATGTTCCGACATCCGTAGCGCCGGTTTCGAGGAAGCTCTCTCGCCTATGGGGGCTGAAAACCTCCTCGTCGGCCTCCGTTGCCCCAGAGCTCAAGCGCGACCCGCCATTACTCAGCGGCGCACAAGCCACGCCCCCACCTATGGTGCATCGTTTGAATTCAAATCAACAGCTCAGACAATTGGCTTGACAAAGATACCCTTCTGAAGTTTAAGTGGACATTTGTTGGCATTCCGTTGGGTGCATCAAGCCATATTTGAGGGGGACCTGAAAAGGAGTGTTTGGATTCCCATATGGTAACACTTGTTGCTGACCTCTACTTCAACTCAGGGGTAGAGTTTCTATGTTATGAAGGGCAGGCCACTAACAAATGGAATCCAGCATACCTAGTCGCTTTCACTATATTCAATCAATTTGCAATTATGCAATAAATGCATTGGTATGGTACCAGAATAATGTGGCCCAAATATCGTCTGACAAAAATCAACTTTCTTAACTATCATTTAAACAAATACCATTCCACTAGAGTTAATAATATAAAATGTACACCAATTGCAGCAACATTATTGTAAACAATATTGTTATAGTTATTGTTAGCAAGACTTATAAAGCGCACTGCGACCCTACGGATATCCTGGCGCTGAGATATGTATAGTCTACTGAGCTCAAGTGCAGCAAGAGGATAGTGTTCCATTTCAAATGAGAGAAACTGAGGTTATGCTCTAGCGAAAAGCCACGTCTTTAATTTCTTCCTGAACTGCTTCAGGTTTTCCATCCGTCTGAGATTGTTAGGGAGTTGATTCCAGAGCCGTGCCGCTGCGACGCTAAAAGCCCTTCCACCAGATCCTATTTTTCGGAATCTGGGTACTCTCACCAGTTTAGCTGAGGAGGAGCGAAGATTACGAGAAGGAACATACCATTTAAATGTATTCTGCAATTGTAAAGGCCCAAGTCCATGCAGGGCCTTAAAAACAATACAGAGTGGCTTGAATTGTATCAGTGGGGCTCTCCGTTGGCAAGGACAGTGGTGGGGCTGTCTTGCCTTTTACTCCATTCTGCTTCATGTAGTTGCCTAATTTTTTTTTCTGCAGTTTCCCTGGTTCCTGTAGTTTCTTTGTAGTCTCTTGGTTTCTGTACTATCCTTAAGTATGCTTGGGTCGAGGTCCACTCGTCACCAAAATAATGTTGTACCCTGTACACAGAGACACTGGTAACCGTGTGGCATATTTCAATTCTTCTTTATTGGTTCCATGTCAAGGTAGCATCAATCTCTGTCCAGCCAGCTCTGGTCAGGTACTAGCAATGTACCAGCCCCTCCAGGAGCATTAGCCCATCTCCAACTGTCACCACTCATCCACACAGGCACCCAGGCATTCCATTCATCACTGTCACGCCAACATTCCGTTACCATCTCTCACTCTGGCTGAGCAACTAGGAGGACCTAGGCTGATTACATGTAAATGTAATACTAAGGATATAACAGTTTTCCATCTGTCTGAGATCGTTAAGGAGTTGATTCCAGAGCCGTGCCACTGCGACACTGAAAGCCCTTCCTCCAGATCTTATTTTCTGAATCTGGGTGCTCTCACCAGTTTAGCTGAGGAGGAGCGAAGATTACGAGAAGGGACATACCATTCAAATGTATTCTGCAATGGTAAAGGCCCAAGTCCATGCAGGGCCTTAAAAACAATACAGAGTGACTTGAATTGTATCTAAGTATGAGCGCAAAATCCGCTACGCTCGCGGATTTCGCGAATTTTCTGTAAATCCGCGATCCGCGAACTCTCGCGAATTGACCGAAAATTCGCAATCCGCGAGCGGCGGATTCCGAGGCCAAAAGTTCAAGCCTTCCTGGCCTGTTGTTGTAACTGATTTACGATGGCGCCGGCAAGCTGCCTGCGCCATCGTAAAATAGTTACTAAATTAGCTTCAACAGGAAGCTCTAATAGATAAAATCAAGCAGGCGCTCGTGCATCTGCTTTATTTTATCTATTCGAGCTTCCTGTTGAAGCTAATTTAGTAACTATTTTAGGATGGCGCTGGCAGCTTGCCGGCGCCATCGTAAAATAGTAACAACAGGCCAGGCAGGTCTTCTTGAATAAATATGAAGGGCAGGGTTCATTCTGGCACGATGGTCCTGGCACAAGAAGCACTTACAGATATCAAGTAAGCACGTGCCCTAGTTGTAGCTTAAATTCAGTGACTCATTCATAGGCCCAAAAAACAATTGTGAGCGTTGTCAAGGTTGGGCAGCTGTGCCCTCTTCCCAAATATACCATCGAAAATCAGCTGTGATGCTGGACAGAGGCCTTTGCATCCTTGACTTTCACGAGCGCAATCCTCGTGCTGTTCCTGTGGCCAGGAGCTTCTGTATCTTCATCTGCTGCTCTGATCGGCCTCTGACCTTTTATACACACAAGAGGCATGTGCACTCGCATGGAAGCCCCGTCCGTTTGGCCCCGCCCACACACACGCGGTGGGCACCGTCTTCCCGCCATTTACCCACTATGATAGCTCACTTAAGGGACCCCTGCGCCCTTCGGCGCTATTGCATAGTAACACACACCTGGTCGCTGTAGACAACTCTCTGGCACTTTAGGCAGCTGTAGTGTAATAAAAGCACTATACATTTACCCAACGAGGTAGCACTTACTGATTATCCAGTACAAAGTACTCCAGCTGAGTAGCGGTATGGCACAAAACGGTGGCGTCTTCTTGAATAAATATGAAGGGCAGGGTACTTTCTGGCACTGATCGGTCTCTGACCTTTTCTACACACAAGAGGCATGTGCACTCGCATGGAAGCCCCGCCCCAAATCCGCCGATCCGCAAAATCCGCGGATTTTGCGGATCCACGATCCGTGAATACGCAAATCCGCGAATCGTGGATCCGCAAAATCCGCCCATGCTTAATTGTATCCTCTGTAAGACAGGGAGCTAATGAAGCCCCAAAAGTGCCTGAGAGGGTGATGAGCGCCTTGGTTTCATTAGAGCTAACTTGGCCGCCAGTATCTGGATCCTCTGGAGTCTCCCAATCAAAAATGTTGGGGACTCCATTAGCAGGGAGTTGCAGTAATCTAGTCGGCCCAGGATGAGACTCCTTACTACCAGTGCTCTGGCCTGTATAGGTAGCAGTGGAAGAACCTTCCAAAGCGTTCTTATCAGGGATAAGCAACTCCCAACTGTTTTGTTCACATGACTTTCTAAACTCAACTTATTGTCAAAACTAACTCCCAGGTTTCGCCCTGTCTCTAAATGTGTTGGTGGTACAACTGTGGGGATAGGCCAGAACCTAGAAGGAAGTGGGAAAGGGGCTTTCCCAACTGTGCAGTATAACGTTTCTGTAAATACAACAAATAATATTTCTGTCAATACAACAAACAATATTTAGACTGCAATATTTAAATCAAACATTATTTTTGTCATTGGTGGTCTGACATAAAATCACACTTATAATCGTGTTCTGGAGAACCCAATTCATGAAAAATACAGGTTAACATTCAAGTGTTATCTACCAGGGATCCATCCTCAGAACAAAGAGGTCAGAGAAACCAATTATGCAGTGGCGGCTCCTCTGTGAAGGCGGAGAAGTGTCATCCCACGGCTCAATAGGGAAAGTAAAATGATAATAACGTATTGTTTTTATCAATTTAGTTTTCCTATTAGAGTAAGTGGCTTTCGTGGCGATTGAGGCTGGGTATAACAGGGAGAGAAGTGGTTTGCACTCCTTAAGTGCGCAGGACAGCTTGGCTGGCCCTCTTGCTCCATCAAAACAGTTATGCGCACTTTGCATGTTCCCCACCAGGCTGCATTTCACATTGCAGTGTTGTGATTGGCTCAGGGGAGCATGAAAGCTTCCTGCTGCTTCCCTCTGCGGGCCGGAGCCAGGAAGAAGAGGACAGAGGAGAGATGCTGTGGCCGTAGCAAAGTACGTGTTTTTTAAAACTTTTTTGTTCCCCTTCACCCACCTGGGTCTGATAGCAGCTGCTACTGCAATTACATCCAAAGTAAGAGCTGAGGATAACATATCATCCAATGAGACCCTTTACACTGGGCTCAAGCATGGTGCCCAGATGGCCACATATCTTGTCCAAATGTTTCAGGATGAAGTGTGCTCAATGATGCTCTATGAGATGGAACTGTGGGGACTATGTAGAAAAGTTTAAAGTTGAACATTAGCCAGAACCATTTCTGGGAAAGAGCACTGCACCCTTTGCAATCAGCAAGAAATGCTGTCCTAGAGGAGAATTTGAAATTAAAAAGGAAATACACACAATCATCTTCACATAGAATCTGTCTCAACACCAGACAACAAAAGTTAAATATATTACTGATGTCTAATACTAATCAAGGAATCCTCACCTCGGGCAGGTCGTAGCCTCTGAACTTGATGTCCCGGGTCACAGTGTGAGGCACGCTCATGGGGACGATGTCTGCATATCGCTGAATCTCGTAGATCACGGCTTCTGTGTAGGGCATCTTGATTCTATCTTCCATGCTGGGCTGGCGGTCCCGCCCAATAACACTATCAATCTCTTCATAGACCTTTTCTATGGGCAGGGAAAGGCAAAATACTTACTAGTTAGTTCAGATGTCACTTCATAAATTAGCTGATTCAGGAATACTGAAAGGAGAATAAGACCGTCTGACTCTTCAAGTATGCCAAATATGAATCATTTAAATACACCCACTAGAGTGCAGTTTTAGCAAATCGTGGGGCATATTATCAAGGGCTTTTATCTCCGCTTTCTTGGCTTTAAAAGCCAAGAAAGCGGAGATAAAAATATCACCCTATTACCTAGCTGTCGCTAACACCAGTTAGCGACAGCTAGTAGGAGATAGCGACCATCTTGGGCCCCACTTTGCATGTCAGTGATATTTATCACTAATGACATGCAAAGTGGGCGTGCCAAGATGTTAGCGACTGGAAACAGTCGCTAACATCGCTATCTCCTATTACCAACTTTTGGAGATATTCGCGCTAAGCGCGAATATCTCCTGAACGAACTGCATACACATGTCTTATTCATTGATGCCCGGGGTTTGTTTTGTTAGGGGGGGGGAGGTTTCCATTGGGGAGTTGGGGGGTAACCTGCATAAAAGAAAAATAAAGGCAGATCAGAATATCCTGCCGTACAGTTGCATTGCTAGGCTCTTCGCCAGTTCTGGCATGCTCCCACATACCGCCGCCCGGCCTTCGGGATGTGGGCTGATGGGCCGTGTGAAAAGTTACACGTGGCTTGACGGAATGTCATTATTTTTATGGAACTGTCGGCGCAACTGTTTGTATACTGTAACTGTCTGCGACAAAAATAAAGTAAAAAAAAAAAAAAAACGCGAATATCTCCAAAAGCTAACACCTGCCCTGAGCAGTTCTTAGCCATGTTATCCAATGGGAGGTGGATAACATGGCTAAGAGCATTAGCTCGGTAATGCATGAATATCGCTGACTTTTCAGCGATATTCATGCATTGCGGCCGTTTTTTATCGCATTTGCGATAAACCTTGGTAATACCAAGGTTTATCTGCGATAAAAATCGCCGCAGCTCAGCGGTAAAATTTTGTCTCTAACCAAGCAATAGCGATAATTATCGCTATTGCTTGGTAATATGCCCCCTTGCCTTTTATCTCTTATTGTCCTTTGTGAACATCAGCAGTTTGCTTGCTGCCTTTTGTTTGTGTACACAGTATGTTGTCACACTTAACAACTTAAATTTGCTTAATACAACTTTACAAATGGCAGACGGATCCTGTGTAACCTTTGTAACGATGTAACATGTAACTGTGATCTGATGCTCATGTAAAGCGCTCTGATACCTCCGGGTCTAGCCAGCACTATATAAAACCTTTAAAATAAATCAGGCTTTGTTGCACTGAGCACTGCAGGCCTCACCTCTTCAATGATTCCAAATGCACAGCTTTGGACCATTCTTCTATGTGAAGCTCCCCATCTCTTTTGCTGGCTTGGGACCTGCAAGTGCAAGGCTGACAGGATTTGTGGTGGTTGTGCTTCTTTAAACCATCTCACACTTTCTTGATCAATGAGATGGCTTTGACTATGTGATAGTTTTGCTTTCACTTCATATTCATATCGTTGAGTCCTGTTACATTCTAAACTCATATGTATTGAGAGGGATGAAAACAGGCCTAATGTAAACAGCTCTGTTAGTACCAAAGGAGGAGTGGATTCTGAATATTGAGCAGGGATTATTGGTATATCTTAATATCCGGCCCCAAATTTTGAGGACAACAAAATTGACAGATATGTATGTATACATTTTCTATATCTAGCCCCATATACAGGTACCATGACAATATCACAGAGTGGTGGAAGTTATCCTTAGGGTTTCCAGGTGTATGAATTAATTGAATATTGCTTGCTAATAACTTTGCGCCTGTTTGAGGAATCTCCATTAAACTTAAAAAAACTATAGCTTTTGTACAGGTGATTCGTTAAGGGGGTGAAAAAAAAACAAGGGGGTCCCAATCTGGTTTTTCCGCCATTAACTGTTTTATGTTGGGTAGGGCATAAACGGTCCGTCGAATTTTCATGAAATCTGGCAGGATTAGAGAATATGAATGAATGAATGAAGAGACATTTCTAAAGTGCATGGCTACCCGGGGGCATCCCAGCGCTAGTAGCAGTGTGACTTCAACCACGGGCGGAGTTAAGAGAACAGATACTTTTTCAGTTGCTTTCGGAAGGAGAGATAGTTAGGCTCCAAACGAATCTCAGGGGGCAGAAGGTTCCAAAGTTTCGCTGCATTATAAGAGAATCGACGGCCTCCACTATGCCATCTTCTAATTTTTGGAACTGACGCTAGATGTTTATTATCCGACCTTAAAGACCTTATTGAACAATAGGGTCGCATGATGGAGCTGATGGTGGGAGGGCCTTTTCCTGAGAGAACTTTGTGTGAGATACATAGGGCTTTAAACTGGATTCTCTCCTGGATGGGAAGCCAGTGCAACGCTGCAAGTGCAGGTTTAGCAGATGTGCGCTTAGAGGTGTTCATAAGCACACGTGCAGCACAGTTTTGCACTACCTGCAGTTTTTTAGTAGTGGTTAATGGAGCTCCCAGATATAATGCGTTTGCGTAGTCCATGCGTGACAAAATCAGTGCCTGTACCAGCAGTCGTCTCGCGGTGCAGGGTAGCAATGGAGGCTGCAAACTTACGAGTCTGCTCTTTGAAATCAAGATTGCGATCCAGCCAGACACCGAAACTCTTGATTTGTTCTTTAGGGACCTGAGGTGTTCCTAGACAGCTGGGCCAGAGTGAGTCAATGCTCAACATTTTTGGGTTACCCAGGGGCATTAATTCGGTCTTAGCTCCATTGAGTTTTAAATAAGAGCCACCCATCTAGCTCGATACCTTTTCAAGGCATAAGGCTAATCCTGATCCTGAGGCATCCTGTTGATTAAGTGAAACCATCAATTGGGTATCATCAGCATAAGTGATGATCTGAATGCCAAAAGGTGTTACTACTTCAGCTCGGGAACTCATATAAACATTGAATAGAGTGGGGTTCAAGGAAGAACAATGGGTAACCCCACATCTAAGAGGCATTTGGTTAGAAGTGGTCTCCTCATCGAATTCTACAAATGATCTGTCCTCCAAAAAGGACTGTAACCATTTTTACGCAGTTCCTGCAACTCTTGCCTTTCTGAGTCTTTGGATTAGCAGATGATGGTATACTGTGTCGAAGGCTGAGCTGAGATCTAAAAATATAAGGGCAGCGCAGTCCCCTCCATCCAGAATTTGTCTTAGCTCTTCCACCACTGTTAACAGTGCAGTTTCTGTGCCTTGATGTGGTCTAAACCCAGTTTGTGAAGGATAAAGACAATTGTGATTTTCCAGAAATTATGAAAAGATGTGATTTACATGTTTTTCAGCTAGTTTTCCGATTCCTGGTAAAAGTGAAATCGGACGGTAGTTTGCCAGCACTTCAGGATATAAGTTGGGCTTTTTGAGAAGTGCTCTAACCATATCTTGTTTCCATTGGTAAGGCACTAGTCTTGAAGCCAGTGAAGCAGTTATCACATTTAGGATCACTGGGGATATAGTATCTGGAATTAGATTTAAAATATTATGGTGAGCAGCATCTGATAGTGCTCCCGAATTAAGATTACTAAGAAGCCCTTGAAGGGATGTCAAGTTCAAGGGGGGGATAACTTCCAGCCGACCGTCTTTATTTGGTCTTTAATATCCCATAGGGATAGAGTTTGAGGGGGCGTTGGTCGAGGTTAAGATTCATATATACTTTGAATTTTGTCTGAAAAGAACTCTACAATTCGATTGCATCATAAAAGAGTATCCTCCAAAGCAATGGTGGGGCGAGGAGGATTTAGAAGTGATTTTGCAATCCAAAAGGTATCGCGAGGGCAGTTGGCTGCGAAAGTGATTTGGAATATGGTGTGCAGATCACCCTTTTTGGTATTACTGGTAAGTAGAGTAAGAATTTTAAAAGTTATAAGTCATCTGAAATGAAATGAAATGAAATGAAAAAGGGTTTTATTAAGCGCTACAGCTGCCCTGAGGCGTCCAGGCGCTAAGACTAGAACAGTGCCTTCAAAAAATAAATCAAGAGGTGGTCTAATTAGTTAAAAAGAAAGGTCTTGAGCTGTTTACGAAAGCTCAACAAATTAGAATTAGTTCTAAGATGAAGGGGAAGTGCGTTCCATAATTTAGAGGCATTATAGGCAAAAGATTGGCCTCCTGCTCTAGCTCTCTGAATCCTGGGGACTTTAGCCAGGAAAGCATGTGATGAGCGGAGTGATTTGTTGGGTTGGTAGGGTAAGATCAGGGAGTGACTAATTTCTGGACCGGATTTCCAATATGCTTGGTGAGCAATGCACATAGATTTAAACTTGACTCTCTCCCTAATGGGAAGCCAGTGCAGAGCTCTTATGCCAGGCTTTATTGAAATTCTACATGGAATTCCAAGCAATGTGCGAGCTGCGCAGTTTTGAGTCCGCTGAAGTTTTTGCAGAGTGTACTCAGGCGCCCCAAGGTACAAAGCATTACTGAAATCAAGGCGGGATTGAATTAAGCCTTGTATCACTATCTGCTTGGCCTCAAAGGGAAGAAGTGGAAGGATTCTTTTTATCATCCTAAGGAGGCCAAAGCAGGTCGCTGACACCTTGGTCGCCTGTGTATTGAAGGTCAATGATTTATCCAGTCACACCCCCAGACATTTGATGTTATCTCTGGGAGTGGGAGCTGCGCCCATGCTCAGAGGCCATAACAGCTCCAAGGTAGAGGGGGCTGATGGGCCCAGGAGCATAAGCTCCGTTTTATCGTCATTGAGCTTCAAACAGGACTTCGTCATCCAGCTCTTAACCTGTTCCAGGCATGTTGGTAATTTAGACTGTGGTTGGGAGCCATTCTTTTGCACAAGGGAGACCACTAGCTGGGTGTCGTCCGCATAGGTAATGATGTTGATACCATGCGGACGAACAATCCCAGCCAGCGGTCTCATGTATGCATTAAAGAGCGTAGGGCTCAATGAAGAGCCCTGCGGCACCCCACAGCCCAAAGGCTTGCTTGAAGAGACAGATGTGCCTTCAAAGACCTGGAAAGTTTGATCACTTAAGAAGGACTTGAACCAGGCCAAGGCTTCTCCTGATATTCCCAGGTCAAAGAGACGGTTTAGAAGGATTTTATGATTTACCGTGTCAAAGGCGGCGCTCAGATCAAGGAGGATCACTGCCACTGATCCTCCCTGATCCAAGATCCGCCTCGTTTCCTCTGTTACGGCCAACAGAGCAGTCTCCGTCCCATGTTTGGGGCAGAAACCTCAAGCAGATGGTTGCGCTCGAGAAACTGAGTTAGAACGATGTTAATGTGTTTCTCGAGGATCTTGGTTGCCCAGGGGAGCAGTGAGATTGGACGGTAGTTGTTAGAATTGCCCGGGTCAAGAGTGGGTTGCTTCAGCAAAGCTCGAACCATGGCATTTATCCAGGCCGGTGGCACTATCCCACTCGTTTTGGAAGAGTTCAACAACTCCATAAGTGTGGGAAGAATGGCTTTATCGGCCAAGACCAACGTGCCTGGAGGAGCAGGGTCGCATGGAGAGCCAGATTTTATTTGGTGTATTAGGAGCTCGAGGGTTTCGAGATGCCACAGAGGAAAATGGACTAAGTTGTTTTGGAAGGAGACTTCTGTTTCTGTAGCCGGATCAGATCTTTGGATAGGCAGTTCTACAACTGGATCTGGGAAGGAGAGATAGATTGTATTTACTTTAAGAAAGAAAAAGTTAGCCAATTCATCACATCGGAGAAGTGGATTGTCATTGCCTGCCGAGGGAGATGGCAGCCTAGTCAGAGTTTTTACTATCTGATAGATCTCTTTAGGCTTAGACTTGGCGGACATTATCTTTTCATTATAGTAGGCCGATTGTATGATTTTTATTTCGGATTTATAAGTCCTAATGGCTTCCCTATAAATGGCTTTGTCCGTGGTGTCGTAAGTCATGTGCCACTTTCTTTCCAATCTCTTACAGAGGCGTTTTTTATCCCTGAGCTCTTCTGAATACCAGGGCGCTGTTTTTTGCTGCCTTTTTGTGCCAGAAGTACGGAGGGGAAGTGTGGAATCCAAGGAGCTTGTGATCCAGTTGTTAAATAGGTTATTGTTGGTGCAGGGGTCGCAAGAGAGTGAAGGTCTAGTAGTGGTAAGGTATTGGTCCAGTTGTCTACACGAAGTTTAGACCAGTTTAGTGTTTTTCGTGGGAGGGAGATGAGAGATGGAGATTTATATGTAGTCCAAGTAAAAGGGATCAAGAAATGATCGGTCCAGGGGAGGCGACTAATAGTGCCCACTTTGAGATGTTCACAGTTACTAAATACTGGGTCTAAAAGGTGACCTTTAACATGTGTCGAAGATGGGACAAGTTGCTCTAGTTGGATTGCAGCCAAACTAGCTGTCATTTCTATGGCGATGGTATCTGAGGTGTTATCAAAATGGATATTAAAATCTCCAAGTAGTGTAAAGTTTGAGGGAGATGTGACCAATTCTGCCACAGCGGAGGGGAGAGCTGTTTGAAATTGTTTAATTGGTCCAAAGGGACGGTAGATGAGAATACCAGAAAAACTGCTATTGGGAGAGAGTTCAATAACAAAGGGCATGCTTTCACAATCAACAATAGGCTCCGCCAAACAACAACATACATAAATGTCCTTATATATAATAGCAAGCCCTCCGCCTTTACCCTGAGGGCGACCTAAACGGGCTATCTGATAGCCAGGTGTAAGGGCTTGCACCAGGTCAGGCTGAGAGTCTTGGGTCAACCAGGTTTCAGTCAAAAAGACTACATCCGGGGTATGTTCGTCCAGCAACAAAGATATTTCTAGGCTGTGTTTTGGGAGGGACCTACAGTTATGAAGAAACATGCGGTAGTCCTTTACATCAGGCTGAATCGATAGACTAGTAAGCTCAGTCTTGCAATGAGGGCAGAGACAGGGAGTCTCCAAAGGGTGGAAGTGGTGACAACAGCTTGCTAATATAGGGGGTCGTAGTTGGTGTAGGAGGTCCATGCTATAAATCTGCCTCTGTCTCGACAAAGGGGCAGGGGGGTTGGCCCCTGGTCCCGGTCGGGCGCGGACGGGCGCAGACGGGCTTGCCTTTGGAGCGCCGCCGGCGCCCCCGCTGCGCGGACGAGAAGGCATGCGATTTTTATACGGTACAGAGGAGGGTGGGAGGCATCCTGCAGCTAGACAAAACCCCTTTGTCCTTTCAAGATGGCGGCTGTGAGCCCCTGTCCCTGTCCCTCAGCGTCAGCGCCTAATCGGCTGCGCAGGGGATCCGGGTTCGAGGTGTGAGAGCTCCACGAATATTTTAAAATTCCACCGCAAGTAAGTGAGTCTACTTGCAGTGAAACGGCGCAAAAAATAAACAAATGCACTATATGCATCTATACTTAGTTATATCTGTGACCACGGTACTTTAGCGGAATTCCACTAAATTTAGCAAAGGTACATGTTAATGACGTCATTATCTGATTGGATAATAACTACCTTTAAGAAAGGTTAAAGCAGCCTCAGATATAGGTAAGTATTAGGCTATATATTTTTCCCTACCAAGTAATACATTAGTAAAACTATTATACATTTCTAGATATTCTATACTCCTTTTTTTACAGTGTACCACACTACTTCCTAGGAGGTACTGCTGTTTGTGAAAACAAAATATATATATATATATATATATATATATATATATATATATATATATATATATATATATATATATATATATATACATTAAAAGAATGAAAAAAACACTGTAATACACTATATTTCACAAATATAGTTTAGTACAGTGTATTGGCCGTTTTTATCATCTTTAGGTTTGTAAAAACAGTGTATGCAGTACCAAAGAAGAACCTAAAAAATACCATGCAACTTGCATTTTTCAAAACAAAATTACTAAAAATGCAGTACTTACAGGTACCAGTGCAGTACTCCGTAAAAGTATTTAAAAATATGTAGAACATTATAAATACATGTCCCTACCTATTACTACTTTTAAAAGTGGCAATCAAGTGGTAAAAACATATAAATAAATCTCCCTACCTATTACCACTTTAATAAAATGGTAAATGGTAGGGAACAACAATAAAATCTATTACTTACCTATTTCTACTGCCCTGACATAGAACACAGCTAAATTGTAGTAGAAACAATATGGCTGCTTTTTAGTTTTCTAAAAGAAAGCCATTATCAAAATTATCAAATTATATACTGGTTTGCTATCTCCATGTCCCACAGTATACCGTGTAGTTACCATGGTATACTGTGGACCAAAATATAACTAAGGCCTAGTATGATTGTATTGCAGTACCACTGCATCACACATGGTGTTGCATGGGCAATTCAATACCTCCGTCAGATTTACAAAGCAACGCAAGGCCACAATACATGGCCCTGCGTTGCTTGGTAAATCTGTGGAAACATAAGGTAGCACAATTTTCTGTTTTGCGTTTCTCTGAAAACCATTATCTACATTACTGCTAAATTTGACATGCATCAGTATGCCACTCCACTGTACACCACTACACTATACACCCCTCCCCTGTATGTTATTCTAGTATATGTCACTGCAGTCCACACAACTCCACTCTACGCCAATCCATTCAAAACCACTCCACTCTACGCCACTTCATTAGACGCCTCTCTACTCTACGACACTCCACTCTGGGCTGCTCCACTCTATGCTATTACACTGTTCACAACTCCACTGCACCCCAATCCACTCCACGCTATTACACTGTATGCAACTTCACTCTACATCACTCCAGTCTACGCCACTCCACTGTATACCACTGCACTGTATGCTACTCCATTATAAGCTATTCCACACTGCCTCGTTCCACTGCACACCACTCCAATCTACACTGTTCAACTGTATGCCACGCCACTCTACAACACTCCACTGTAGCCTATTCCACTGTATGTCACCCCACTGTAAGCTAATCCACTCTAGGCCACTCCAATATATGCCACTTCACTCTACGCCACTCCATTCTACGCTATTCCATTGGACGCAACACCAATATATGCCACTCCACTGTATGATATTATACTCTACCCCATTCCATTGTATGGCACTCCAGTCTACACCACTCCACTGAATGCCACTCCACTGCACGCAACTCCACTATACGCTAATCCACTGTATGCCACTCCACTCTATGCTATTCCATTGAATGCTATTCGACTCAATGACACTGCAGTGTACACTATTTCACAGCATGCCGCTCCACCATTCGACACTCCAGTCAAGGCCACTCCAGTGTACACACTACTCAACTCTACGCCTCTACATGCCACGCTAGTACTTTGGATGCCACTCCTACACCGCTACCCTGTATGCTATTTCACTCTACTCTGCTCCACTGTATGCCATGCCACTGTACACCACTCCACTATACACTATACACTATTCCACTCTATGCAATTCCACTCTACGCAATTTCAACTGTAATCCACTCTATGCTATTCGGCTGTGTGCCACACCACTTTACGATATTACACTTTATGCCAATCCACTCTATATGGCATTCACTCCACTGACTCCAATGTATGCCACTTCAATCTAAACTACTCCACTATACGCCACTGTACTTTGTACTACTCCCCTATACGCGATTCCACTCCATACCACTCCACTCTACGCTAGTCCACTGTATGCTGCTGAACTCTATGACACTCCAGGGCACAATATTTTTCTGTATGCCACTCCACTGTACCCTACTACACTGTACACCACTCCAGTATACTCTCCTCCACTTTATATAACTCCACTGTACAAAGCTCTACTACACTCTATGCCACTCTACTAGACTCTACTTCCCTTCATCCCTATACATTCCACTGTCCAAGTTTCTACTCAACTCTAACCTCGTAAACTGTATTGCACAGCACTTTACCCCACTCTATGACAGTTTCCAACACTGTAGGATAGAGTACTACACTATACAGTATGAGACACTACAATGTATAATGGTTTACTCTACTGTATTCTACCACACTTCAATCTACTCCACTCCGTGGAACTCTACTCTACAACGCATCAATACACTATAATATTCTTTACTCCACACTATTTTACCCCACTTCCCTCTACTCCACTGTACAAGACTGTACCTCATTCTACACCAGTGTACAACAAACCACTCTTTGCCTCTCCAATGTACAACACACTACTGTGCTCTATGCAACCCCACTCTACAACACTCTACTACAATATATTCCACTCTACAACACTTTACTCCAGTCTATATCCCTATACTCCACTGTAGAACACTGTACTACACTGTGTGCCACTGTACAACTCTAAACTCCACTCCATGCTGCTCTATGACACTTTAGTCCACTGTACGCAACTCTTTGTATGCCACTGCACTCCACTTTACTCCACTCTACTCTATGACACAGTACTCCACTCTACTCAGCTTAGTCCACTACTCCACTCTACGGCACTCCTCTCTACGGCACTCTATGCAGTTCTACTGTAGACCACTGTACATCAGGCCACTCTACCGCACTCTACAATATCGTACTGTACTCTATGCCACTACACTCTACAAAATCTATTAAACTGTGTGCCACTCTGCTCTACTTTAGTCTACAACACTTTACAATACTCTACGATACACCACTGCACTGGACTGTACAATACAGTAGTCCAATTTATGACCCTTTACTCAACTGTATGCCATGTACACCATCTACTAGACTCCACACCACCATACTCTATGATGCACCACTACACTCTATGACACTTTACTCCACTCTGTGCTACCACACTCTATTGTAATCCACTCCACTATACTCCTCTCTACTATACTTTATTTCACTTTACACCACTGTACCACACTTTGCTCTATGCTGCTCCAGTGTCCAGCACTCTGCTCCACTCTACAGCACTATACTGCACTCTTAGCCACTTTACTCCAGTCTATGCCCAACCACTCTACACCACTGCTCTACACTGTATGACACTGTATGACACTGTATGACACTCAATAACATGTCAACTCCAGTCCTCTCTATGACATGCCACTCCACTATATGACATGGCACTGCACTCTATGACACAGTCCTCCACTGTACTGTACGACACTCCTCTAGATAATACTCCACATTACAACACTCTACTCCACCCTACTCCACTCTATGCCACACCACTTTACAACACTCAACTCTACTCCTCTCTACAATACTGCACTCTATGGAACTCAACTTTACAAGTCTCCCTTACACTACACTGTATGACACTCTACTTAATAACACCTGGCACTATGATTTGAAACACATTTTTATTAAAAAAAAAGAAAACACTGTATTTCAATAGAAATAACAAAAGTTAAGGATAAGTTATAGTTAGGAAATCTTTATTTATTCTTTCTATACAAACCCAACTTGAACTACCCAAACATTTGAAATTCTAAAGTTATAGTTATAACTTAAATTTCAAATGTATGCATCACCTTCAAATTACTATGTCACGCACCTCTGTACACATTATTGTCACCTCACAGCCACACTACATTAATCATAACTCACCACTCTACCATGCACTGTGTTCGCCCAGATTACATAATTTCAGATGTGATAAGTGTTGTTATGAATGCAATGATTTCTTATGCTTTGGGCTCAGTCCCCCTTTTACCTTCGACTTCCGGGTGCCTTAGCAGAATTCTGAATCCATATCTCAGTGTAGAGCCCACAGTCTCTGTTCCAGCAAAGAAGACATTGACTGTGGTTTTCAACATGGTCTCGTAGTTGAAGTGACTGGTGGGATTTTTCTTTTCCTATGTGAAAAATGAGATTATATATTTGACATTTAGTCACACACATACCCAGTATACCCAAATATTCTCCATTAACACAGATTCCCAGATAAGACTCTACCATTCCCTCACCTACTCTTCATGTGAGCATATATTACTGCCTCAGTAAAAGAAATGCTTTTCTGTGCTCTTCAGATGGAAAAAGTGCATGGAAATCAGCCCAGAATCAGGAAATCACAGGCAAAAAATGGCCCAGTAACTATGGAAAATATATATTATTACCCTTTCTGATTCAAAAAAGCCCTAAATTGCACAACACAGGGTCGTGATGATAAACACATGCCCATACAGCAGTACCATTAAATGACCAACCTCTTTAATATATAAACTATATTCTGAATGTGTGTTTAACTGTGTGC
Source organism: Lissotriton helveticus (assembly GCF_964261635.1). Lineage (NCBI taxonomy): Eukaryota > Metazoa > Chordata > Amphibia > Caudata > Salamandridae > Lissotriton > Lissotriton helveticus. The sequence goes on along the minus strand of NC_136070.1, from coordinate 625,639,519 downwards.
CTTTATTAACCTATTGTAGTGCGTTGCTATGTATCCATGCAGAAGAGAGACATTAATATATTTAGTGAAGTTATAATAAATATATTTATTATAACGGAATGTGTAGCCTTTCCTAAATGTATTGGATACAATCAGAAATGCTAATTGTACTTATTTAGAGTCTATTCTGAATCTAATATTGGGATAACTTGTAACTAGGCCAGAGTGCACATTTTACATTTCTATAAGATGTGTTGCAAGTCCCAGTTTTAATGTTTTTTTGTAGGTGTCTTATTATGTGCCTTGTTAAGTTAGAATAGGGTTTTTTTGCATTTCATTGGATTAGCTCACTCCTGAACTTTTTAAATATAATTTGTCCTCGGAGATGAAGATTGAGATGGTGGGGGAGACCTCCTGCTCCAGGCCGACAGAACTAATGTTACAGCCAGGTCCCTCCAAATATTTAAACCTTTGACTGAGAGCTGGGAAGCTCGGGAGTCTACCTGCTCCCAGAGAACACTGTCTTTTGATTGGTTTGTTTTGTGAAAATTGATCAGAAGAAGCCTTCTAGAATCTTCTTTTATGGTTTAATTGGGTAAGCTTTAGAAAAGTAAAGCAGATCCTATCCTGACTTCTCTGAGAGAAGACTCCTTCTCATCTCTCTAGATTTCCCCTGCCCGGAGTATTGGGGTTCATGCTTGAGGCCCTATTCTTCCCTTTTTGGGCCTTACATTTCATTCATTTGATGTTGACATCTTCCCCTTAGAATTTTGCCTGCTGTATGTTATTCTATTTTGCATATTGCTTCTGATCATAAAAATCCAGATTGCATGATCATTTAAATATTTATTATCTTACTATATTTTTCTTCCAATATTGCTAACTTTTTTAACTCATCTCAACAAAATTTAGTTAATAACACCCTTAAGATTGAACACTATCCTCTCTGTCGTTCTTATGGAACCACATTGGTTTCACTGTACTTGGAAAGTCTCCCTGAGTTAGCTCCTTTCTTGCACTTCGACAATCAAAGAGTTATACGAATAGTGGGGGATTCTCTTTGATGGTTATACCAAGAGATGGAGATTCAAGAAACCCCGATCTGTCAGCCGTTTTTATTGCTTTATTGGTGTGAACTTAGAACAAGCTTACTTCTAAGGCCTGGGCATCCTATGCATCTGTGCTTCTGTTGGGAGTACAATACTTGTAATACATAAATACTGCATCATATTGTATCTTATAGAGTGATGATTAGGTGGTAATCCATCTGTCTTACATTTACCACAGGTTGATTGGGCGGTAATCCATTTGTCTAACATTTACCACAGGTTTTGCAAATATCTAACCATCTCAAAAAGAAAGCCTGTGAAGATGGTAAACACACTTTCTACTATGGCCCTTATTATAAGTGCCTCTACAAAATGGTTTGATAACTATGGCATCTTGTAAATTCCGACTCCCCGGAGTCTAAGTTTAGCAAGTGCAAAAAATACCACCGAAATATGTGTTTTGGGAAATAGTATGCAGATTTTGATGCTTCCTGTGCCAAAAGCTGCATGTTCCAGAAAATCCAGGTTTGGCCTGCCCATATTTATAACAAAACTCATATTTGTGATGTGACCGGTAACCGCAGTTACAACACATATTGCAATAAATGATGAAGGCCCAGGCAAATTAAATGGAGCTATATCAGTACTGGACAGCAGTAATACTCCTCCCCTATAATTGATAAAAGCAGTGGCACAAGGGTTTTGACCGCTCAATGCAAGCAAAGATATAGCAGTCACCACTTCCTGGTAAAAGCTGGACCGTTGATGGTTATCAGTACTCTCATTCTCTCCTTGCTGCTGGTATTTTATTTCATTTCTTCGCCCTAAATACCTTAGCATATGTCCCAGCTTCATGAGTACTTTTCCCTTCTGCAAGACGGAGAAAGGAACTTCAATTCGACTTCAGTGGTCATACAATATATAAGTGGGTGATGATAACACAGTATCTCACAACATTTCCTTCATATATGGTAGGGCTAATTTTTGGTACAACCACTTCATTACGATTTATGTCCCAAGATGTAATTTTTCAATCTGTTCTAGGCTTAGTCCTTAAGAAGCATTCACACCCATCATGAGACAGCAGTCTCTCAGAGGTCATCTTTGTACGTACTCTCTAAATACAGAGTTTAGCTTGTTAAGTTAAGGTTAAATAGAATTGCTCCCTGACTGTTTAGGTCTCGCTCAGTGGGTGTACAACCTTCCCACAGCATACCATTAGTTATTTTCGTTGTCACTCACATTTGAAATCTTTCACTTACTTAGCTCCCGTAGGCTTGTCTTCCTTGCTTTTGTTAACTCCTCCCTGGAGCATAAAACAAGTACATGTGTTCTACCTCGCTTTTGTTCTTCCATATCTTTTTTCAACACACAATTTTTTAAATGTTATATGTATTTTTATATTACCCCTGGACACGCAACATGCTTTCCCACTTTTAACACAGACATAAGGCTTCTTATTTATGCTGATTTCACCCTGTCTGACATCTCTATTGATGTTTTAGTTACCTACACCCACAATTGTTCTACTCTACATCACTCTACTCTACTCCACTCTACATCACATCACTCCAGTCTAAGCGCCTCTACCCACATCCCTCTATGTCATTCTACTCTATGCTACTCCACTCTATGTTAATTTGCGTGACTCCACCCTATGCCACTCTATGCCACTCCATCCCATCCCACTGCACTCTACTCTATACCAATCTACGCCACTCTATTCTACCCTACGCCCAAAAACTCCACTTTATGCCACTCCACTCTACACCAATCCCCTACATGCCACTCCACTCTATGCCACTTCAATACACACCACTTTACTCTATGCCACTCTACACTATGCCACTCCACTCTATGCCACTTCACTGCACATAATGCCACTATATGCCTCTGCTCAAAGCCACTCTACTCTCCACCACTCTACTCTGCTCTACACCACTCTATGCCACTCTACGCCACTCTACTCTAAGCTACTCCACTTTCTGCCATTCCACTCTACCCAACACAACTCCACTCCTCTCTACTCTACACCACTCTACTCCACATGATGCCACTCTGCACCACTCCACTCTATGCCACTCTACTCTAAGCTGCCCCATTCCTCTCTACGCCACTCTACTCTACGCCATTCTACTCTATGCCACTCTCCTCTATGCCACTGTTCTCTACGTCACTCTGCTCCATATCACTCCACACAATGCCACTCTACAGACCTCTACATACCCCACTCTATGCCACTCTACTCTAAACCACTCTACTCAATGTCACTCTACTCCATGCCACTCTACTCCACCCCATGGCATCCTATGGCACTCTACTCTACGCCTCTGCTCTGCACCACTCTACTCCATGCTCCACTCTTCTCAAAGCCACTATACTCCCCACCACTCTACTCTGCTCTACACCACTCTAGTCAACTCCATGCCACTCTACTCTATGTCACTCCGCTCTATGCCATTCCACTCTACCCAACACCACTCCACTCCTCTCTACTCTGTACCACTCAACTCCGTGACACATTACTCCACACCTCGCCACTCTGCACCATTCCTCTCTATGCCACTCTTCTTTACACCATTCTACTCTATGCCATTCTCCTTTATGCCATTGTACTCTATAACACTCAATGTCACTCCACACAATGCCAATCTACAGAACGCTACATACCCCACTTTACGCCACTCCCCTCAATGCCACTCCACTCCATGCCACTCTACTCCGCCCCACTCTAGGGCACTCCACTTTACGCCACTTCACTCTACGGTACTCTACACCACTCTATGCAACTCCACTCTATGCCACTCTATTCTACACCATTCCACTTTAAGTTACTCCAGTCTACTCTATGCCACTCTATTCCATGCAATCCTACTCCACCCTACTCTATGCCAGTCCACTCTATGCAACTCTACACCACTCTGCTCTATGTTACTCCACTGTATAACACTCTACTCAATGCCACCCTACTTTACTCTACCCCACTCTACGCCACTCTACGCTACGCTACTTCACTGTATACCGCTCCATTTAACGTCACTCTAATTCAAATTTGAATTTTATTGTTTGATTACTAAAAATCATAACAAAATGTTAAACCATATGAATTATATATACATACACAACTTTAAAAAGGAGCGAAAAAAAGGACTTTAGTTAGTGAAACAGCAGTGCAGTAATCTAGCAAGGAAAATGGATACATTGAAAAATTGTCCGAATATGCATTTGTCTTTTTCAAATCAGACTCATTAAATACCATGACAGTCACGGAGTGGTTTTAAGGAAATCTAAAAAGGGGGACAAGTAAGTATGACAGCTGGTTTTAAAAATGCTGAACAGAGTGTCCATACAGGTCTGGCTGAAGGGTGCCGATGTCCGCTTGAGTTTTTATTGCAGGGACATAGCTCGGCCAACCGGCGAAAGAATTGGTGCTTTTTCTTTCCCCAGCATTTTTGCAGCTCTGGCAACAAATTTGGTGAACTGGATGTTCAGCTTTATATTTTCCTGATTCATGGCTGCCATTATGGCCTGGCGACATGTTTGGGGGCCTAGTTTGATCCACTCCACTCTCAGTAAGATCCTTCTGTCATGTAGCAGAGCTGGGCATGCACAGGCTATGTGCTCCAAACTTTCGGAGTGGTAGCCGCATTCCCTGCATTTGATTTTGTGACTGAGGCGCCGCCATTGTATTGAATACTTTGAAAAGGGCCAATTTGCCTAGCCTTACGGCCATAAATTTGACCTTTCAGAAGAGTGAATAGGTACTTGATAAGTAGGATGACTCAACCCCCGGTTTGTAATCGGAGACGACGGCCCAAGCGTGCTTGCTTCTGGATAATTTTGCTCTGTCGGAGTGGAAAGACCTGAGCCGAACGCTTTGTTTGATTACGCTCTTCAATGCTTGTTGTGGTGGATTTGTTCCCCAATATTCCAAGACTCCAAGGAGGTGTAGGGATTGGTCCAAGTGGTGCCGATATTTTTGGCTGGAGGCGATGGTCGATATTTTTTTCCAGAGTTTGATCTCAAGACTGTTGTGCCAGGAGTTGCGCAGTCTATTGCAGAAATTGATAAAAGCACCAGCCTTGATACCATTGTGATCAAGCAGGCCAAGTTCTAGTCTGACTTGTGCCGGGGATGAGGACCTCGCCAAAGCCATGCTCGCTTAAAGATTCTGGTGGTTGATTTATTTAGTAAGATGTTTGTTGAGCCCATCATAGTCTCATGGCCATATGATAGGGAGTTTGTGATCTTGGCCTTCATTACCTTAAGCAGAGGAGTTAGGCTTGGTCCTAGTAGATGTTTTGAAAGTTTTGTCAACGCAACCTCCAGCGACAGTGTGTTAGCTTTGATGGCGTCTTTTTGTTTGGCAAAAGAAGCTCTTGAAGCAAGGAAAATTCCCAAGTATTTATAATGTGCCACTGTGTCGATGCTTTTGTTGTTGAAAAACCACCTGCTTTTCTGCTGCTTCTGTTTGCTGAAATTAATTATTTTTGTTTTTGATAGGTTCAATTCGAGAGCGTTTTCAAGTGTGTAAGGAAGTAGGTCATCAAGAAGCCTTTGCAAACCAACCTTTGTGTAACTCAATAACACAAGTTCGTCAGCGTATAACAGGTTGCTTATGCGGGTCCCGTCCAGTTGGGGCGGATGAAAGTTAACCTTGTCAAGTGTGGGGGATAGGTCAGAAATAAACTAGTTAAAAAGAACGGGCGCCAAGACGCAGCCTTGTTTGACGCCGCTTCTTGGTTGGATCTTTTGTGAGACGTGGGACCCATCGCCTAACTTTATCCTTATCCACGTCTGTGTGTGGAGTTGAATGATGGCTTGTAAGAGGACTGGGGGTATACCCCAGCAGACCACTTTTTGCTATAGGCGGCCGCGTGGCACTCGTTCAAAAGCCGCCATAAAATCAACGAAGCAGCAGTATAGTTGCATGAAGCGGATGTTGGCCTTCTCCATGAGTACGGAGAATGCAAATAGGTTACTGGTTGTGCCTGACTTGGCTACAAAGCCATTCTGGTTGAAGGGAAGACGCTGTGTTGATTCAACCCAGGATGTCAGTTCTTCTAGTCGGATGCTGGCATAGTATTTGGATTCAATGTCAAGAAGAGCTATCATTCTATAATGTTTTGGGTCGTCTCTTTTGCCACTTTTATAGATGGGATGAATGATAGCACCTTTCCAAGAATCCGGGATGCAGTCATTCAGCCTGCAGTGTGAGAACAGTGGAGCGAAGAGACCTGACCACAAAGTTTCGTCTGATTTAAACAAAGCCTGGAGTAATCTTTTGGGACCTGGTGCTCCATCTGCCCTACCCTTCCTGATAATCCGGGCAATGGTGTTTATTAAAATTCCGTGTGTCGTCTGCATCCCTTGGATGGGATCATTTTGTGGCTCCTCGAATATGGGTATATCCAAGAACCTTCAACCTTGGTAGTAGGCCCAGTGTTTACTTTGAAATGGTCATCGGTGGATGGTGGGTGGGACTTGAGTGTCAAAATAGGGCTAGGGGCTGTTGCCCGCTTAAGTTTTCTCTGAAGTGATTGAATAGAAAGTTAGTCCAATCATCAGCACAATGTTTACAGTGATATGTTCTCTGCCTCCTAGAGGGCCTCTGTTCACAAGGGCCCAAAATAACATTGTGTTCGACTTTTTGCTGGCATGGATTAACTTCAACCAAAACTGTTCTGACGCTGATTTTTTGTCTCTATGTACGGATGCCTTAAAAGCTTTTTGGGCTTGCTTGTAGTAGTTAAATAAAATTACATTTCCCAGGCTTTTTTTTGGTCCGGTGCAAAGCAGTGTTTCTTAGTTGTTTTGACTTTCTTGTTGCAGGAGAAATCCGAGGTTGAGGAGGATCTGACTGGGGAGGAGGTTTGATCAGAAATTCATTTAATAACCTTCACAAGCATTTCCTATCCGTTGATAATAGACGCGTCTTTTTCACCTTGTGAATGTAGAAGATGACAGCATTTCTCCATGACATTGGGGACGATGCTTGACGACCATTTCATTCATCTTAGATTCTCCGTATGACTGTCTGATATGGTGCAAGCAAGTGCGTGATGGTGAGGGATATCGGAGGATAATGTTATTATTTGGGGTTGATGATCACTTTCCCCCCTGTGGTGCTATATGATGGCACTCGATTAGGGTGAACATTTCGGTGTTGGCCAGTGTGAAGTCCAGAAATGAGTGGGTTCGTCCGTTGGTTCTCATACAGGCCGGGGGGGGTATCTGTGGGTGAGCAACCATTTACATTTATTACTATGTAGCCTACTCTGCTAAGTTGGAGAACTGCGTATTCACCCAATTTAGACGGTCTGAATCCAGGCGGTAGTGATGGGGAAGCGAGATGTGAGGGGACCGCTGACAGAGTGATTCCTAGGTCTTCAAACTGGTTGTAGAAAAGGTTAGTGTTGAATTCTCCGGAGATTAGACATGCTATACTGCTGTATGTGCTTAAGATGTTGCATAGGATTTCGACCAGGCAGTCCAGTTTGTATTTTTTCTCTCTGGGTCATGGAGAGATGTACACATTTAACAATAGTAGCTTACTCTCTGACGAGGAATTGTCGGCCAAGATGCCAGTGACCAAGTCAAGATCAACGTTTAGTTGTCTAATGCATGCTGGCAGCCTGGTAGCCATGTAGATGGACAGCCCACCACACTGTCTGCCGTGCTTGCCCTTTTTTGTGGCTGGCAATGTACATTTCAGATATCCTTCGAGTGGGTTGCTTGTTGATTGCCAGGTTTCCTGGAGAAAGATGATGTTGTGTTTTTTGAAGAATCTGAGTGTGGCAGTAGATTGCAGTTTCGATGAAAGACCATTTATGTTCCAGGACATATTGTTAGTCCATGTTCCGAATTTTTTCAATTGATCCTGCTTTGGGAAAGGGCTGCTGGCAGCCATGACCAATCTGACCTTCTGGTGGTTTGCTGGACTTCGCTGCACTAATCGTTACCGACTAGGGAGCGACTTCTGGCTGACTCAAAAATTGAAAAGGGGCCGTGGCTTGTGCTTGAAGCTGGAACCTTGCTGGGAGCAAGTATTGAGCGATATCAGGGAACTCGAGGCGTTGTTATAATTATTCCCCAGTTTTTAAATTGGTCAGCTTTTGATTGAACCCGTTCCCTAATGGCTTTAGATGCTAGTGTAATTAGGGTCGATTCTCCCGTGTGGGGGCCGGTGATGAGTTTAAATTCAATGGCAAGGATGTCTTTTGATTTGAGCTTGCACAAGTCTGGATTTGATTTGAAGAGCCGGATTATATTCCCGTGATTTAATATGTCGTGCGGGCCTTGAGAGATGACGTCAATCGCCTTTGTTCTATGCCACTCGAATCTGCGCTACTCTACTCCACCTTATAACACACCCCTTATTTTTAGCCACGCTGAACAGCAGCCATGCTGCGTACATCAAGGCTAAAAGACATTGGCAAAGAAAATAGCTCTAACATAGGCGCAAGCTATTGGCTTTGCCAGTGCTTGTTTTTAACTGGCATGACCAGTATTTTAATGGCTTGTACCACATAAAAATTAGAAACATCATAAATAGCAGTTTTTTCCCCCTTATCAATGCATACTTTAAATACTAAATATTAGAAGTAAGCACCTTAAACTGTGTTCTAAAGCTGCCGTAATGATCCCCAACTGATAAAGAAAAGAGAAAAGCCGTGTTAAGAAGGAAGACAGGCAAATTTACAGAAAGTTCCATTTAAGTACCATTTAAGTATCATGTCCAGGCTTTTGTAGAATCTTAAAAAGGTGACTCCCCCCTGTAATGACTTTGCCTCCACTGGCCTGATGGAATTGCGACCAGGTCCCACAGGTCCCACTGTATTCCACATTACTGTTGATCGATTCAAGTAGTCGGAAGTAGTGGCGTAACAAAACTTTAGGGGGCCCCCATGCAAGGCACATGGAGGGCCCCCCCTCTGGTCTTAATCAGGAACTCTCAGGTCAGGGTTATGGGCTGAGGGGCGCTGTGGAGCTTGGGGCCACCTCACACAACTGAGTATGTGCGTGCCTATGTTACACCACTGGTGGAAAAGAAGTATTGTCCGGAAAGCTGGATATCCCAATGTATACTTACTTGCATCAATGTCAGTGATGAACTATATTTTGCATTTGTGGCATTGTTTATTATACTGCCAATATGATATAACCCTGATTTCTGACTACTACTCCAATTCAGGCACAAGTAGATAGTGACATGGACCTCAACTTCATAGACATCAGTTCTTCAGCATCCCAAGGGTACCAGAAGTGATATTAAGAACTCCTCAACCCCAATGATATCACAGGATTGACCCTTTTCACAGCCTCTCAAGTGCATCCTATTTGGTCCCGCAGGGCTATAGAAACTGTATTTTTAACACCAAACTGTCCCAGAGATGGCAGTACTCTCCTTCCTTTCACCTGCCTTCTCATGGGTGTGACCTTCGCATGGGTGTGAATGGGCCGAAAACATTTTCCAATCGTGAAGTAGTATCTTATTCATATTCGGGACATGGAAACGGATACACAAGTTTTACAGATAAGCTCTGTTGCTTTCCGCTGAACGAAAAAACAATATTCTGCACAGCCCTGTTCATGGGCATAAAACCGCGAATCCTCTACCTTCGGGCGACTGCGAATCTGTAAGCTTCTCTCAAAACGCGGGACAAAATATGCATCAGTTAGTGGGTGTTACATTTCTTTTGAGACCCATGCTATGATCAGAGTAAATTAACTATTAAGTTCATGCTGTTAATTACATTTCAGAATAACATGGCTATAGGGGACAACATTATTTTACCAAGATCACATGGTATGTAAAGTAAAGAGGCTGAGTTCATATCTCCGAGTCAGGGTACATTGCATGCAACTATCACCATTTGATAGAAAATGCTATTGATCATTTGATGATGTGAACAAATTGCCAAAAACAACAGTGTCCAATGTAAAAGGTCAGGATGTCAATTTAGATTATTTATATGAAAATGTATCTTATGTGTGAGATTCTGAAAATCTAGCATGGTCCTGTCTCTCCTGGAAACACGTGAAGCACCTATGATCTACAGTGAATTGTAAGCTCTTGATACAGGTTAGTGTAGTGAAATTACCCAAAAGTAAAGGCTGTAGTCCCAAACATGAACTTCATCAACCTTTCATCATTAATCTTTAACTTCTAAAATACAAAGAAACACAGTGTTGAGTTAAACTTTTCTCTTAGTCAAAGACCTAGGCTTTCACAATTCTTTGTTTTTTTTCCCTATAATTTCAGGTTAAATGTCATGGTGCGACAATATTTGTAGAAGACTGAGAATGTTCCAGATGAGAAATTATGCTTACTGAAGCTCTCTTCTTGTCCTGATCCTATCTTGTCATCTTACTCTTCCAATTTACTTTTCCCAGGCTTGCACATTCTTCAAGTGTGAACTGATAGGAACTTTTTGCTGCAGTTGGCCACGGATTGTCTTACACTTGGTAAATGAAACTCTTTGCTCTTATATGTTAATATGCGAATGATCGGCTATTTCTGAGAGATGCTTGTTTCACTGCAAGCGGTGGTCTTATCACTAGAATGTCGAGATGATGATACCAGTAATCTTCCTTGCCCCAAATCCTCCTTCCTTACCCCAATTCTTACTTCTATACCCCATGTTATTAATCAGGTAGACCTAAATTACCTTGTGGCATTCTGATTTTCCTGATTTAAAATATGCCACTTTTTTCCACATCCATGTTTTTTGGGGTGTTAGATAACCAGACCTGATTTAACGTGTGGTAATTCTGCATGGTAAAATAGCATGATGCTTAGGCTGCAGCAGCAACCAAGACTCAGTCTCATCTTATTCTGATGGGGAGGGGAGCACATAATGGTTCCCCCAGCAAAAAAACATCTTCCCCTTTCTTCCCCATCAGTCATCTTTCCCCCCTCCACCCTCAGAAGTCCCAGCATATATTTACCATCTGCACAGAGCAGCTGGAAAATGTCAGCATTAATCCCCATCGAATTGGAAAATCCATGTTGTTTTACAACTTGAAAAATTGGTCCCACGTAGTCATTCACGATTCCATGGGGTTGCATGACACTGAGGTGGATTTACTGCATGCTAATTGTATATCACATACAATTTACCATTCTTCCAGTACCATGCACCTCAAAAGGACGTGTCTCTGAACTGTATCCTCACTTCGTAAACTTGTCACCCTATCCAAGCTTTCCTCTCTGTTTATGCAGCATGACAATCATGCCCGCAATATAAACTCAATTAATCAAAAAAGAGAATGGACACTTGTAGCTATAGGACCATTGGCTATAATGGATCACCCTCATAAACACTGGTTGTTATTAGCGGTGTATATCTATTCTCCGCCCCACACTCAGCGTTATGGCATAGTCATCGGGTGTCCAATTGACGTGCTATATGCCAGCCTTATCCAAGGCAACCTCTGGTCTGGATAGCACTGTCTAGAGATTCGAGAGACACCTCCAGAGGGAAGGTGAAGTGAAGAAAGAAAAAATTGTAGATCTAACTAAAAAACAATATCTCTCCGAAATTGGAAACTTTAATATAAAAGGAGATGTATTGTTGTTTAAAATAAGTTGGATATAATGGTCAATCGAGTAACTAGATTGCCCTATATCTCTCAGTAAACGGTCGACATGTTTCAGCTCTCTCTGGCCCAGCCGGGTCTGTAGAGCCTTCGTCAGGACAAATACAATAACAATTAGGTACTCACACAACTTGTGTAGGTTTCGATACGGTGTGTGCATTTAGTCAACACTCGTTTAGAACGTTATTTGGGTTCCTAAAAACAGAAAACACGAAACACAAAGACACAGAGAAAGTTTCATCTCTAATGTTATGTGATCAGAGGTTTCATCATATAGCAAATTCTATAATCTATATTACGCTTTACAAAATAACATTATGCACCTAATTTTGGGCATTTACAACAAGAAAAAGAAGAATAAGTAACAGAACTATGGAGGACAATTGTGGTCTTAGCTTTACCGGGAGTGATATTGATGAAATCCTAGCAGCACAACCTCTCTTAGAAAACTCCGATCTGACTCAAGCCTTAGCCCAAACGGACGATTGGAACACGTTAAAGGAGAAAAAAAGAGAACAAATTCGCACAGCCATACATGGCATTATCATGACCGAATATTTAAGATCTAAATCAGCTCCAAGAGGTCTGTGGGTTAACAATGCCCCCAGGATATTTCTACATGACCTGGCATTAAGGCGTGATTGGTCGTCCATTTCCTGGAAATGCACTCTGGACTATTTGGTCCTAATAGTCAAGACAGCTAAGAGACTATCGGAGGCCTTACTGACACAAATTCAACTATGTGAAAATGAACTCAAAAAGGGTATTAACCCTCAAGTGTTTAAAAAGAGACTAGAAGAAATAACAAATGAGATGGAAGAAACACAAGAATTTCTTATGCAGAACAAACTTCAAAAACTTGGAAAAGATCTAAAACAGTTTAGTCAGGAACGGATGCATCCCTATTCCAAAGAAGATTATAAAGCTGCGGACCAAGGGTCAGACTGTGAATCAACAGGCTGGAACTCCTCCGATGGCTCAGAAGGAAGTACAGATGAGTATAGCAACAGAAGAGGCCGGGGGAACTTCCGATTCCGACGTCCACGAAGAGGAAATAGGGGACAACGTTCACATTTCTTTCAAGGAAACCAAATACCTTTTTTTCAACCTTATATGCCACAATTCGGAAACTGGTTTAATCCCTTCAACCCAGATATGCAACAACCCCCTCAAATGGGCAATCAATATATGCAAAATGTGGGAAACCAACTTCAACAACAGCAACCTTTTTTATCGAGAGGCCAGAACCAATCCCGTGGACGAAAGAAAAATCTGACTTGGCAAGACCAACAGCCCAATGTCCAAACTCGCAGCATGTCGTCTGCTCAGCTAGGAACGAGCAAGAAGAATCACTGATCGTAAATCTATCAGAGATTAATTTGACCAAGGACCAAATGAAGATCCTTAACAAAGGTCTAGGATTTGTCCCGACTCCTCCTTTGGATATCTTCAAACTGAAGTGTGAAATATCAGAGTTTTGTAGGACATTAACATTGAAGGCTTTTTCCTCAGATAAAGAACAACAACAAAATGAAGGAGATACGACATTAAGGAGAAAATCCACTATTAATCCTCCTAATGGCACCGTTCCAGTCGAATTTGAGACTTTTGAACAAGCCCTCCTGAAGGGGATTGACATGCTATACATGAAGAAAAGAAAGACCTTCCAGAACCTCAGCAAACAAGAATGCCGGGCACTTGAAGAACTAAAAAACAACAATGATATAATCATCAAGCCGGCGGATAAAGGGGGAGGAGTAGTGATTCTTACAAAAGAGGGATACAACCAACAATGTCTATCATTACTGTCTGATACCAAGTTCTATAGGAAACTAGATACAGACCCGACAGAAAGGTTGAGGAACACTGTTGCGATTATGATACATGAAGCAGAATTAAACATGTTGATATCGAAAAAAGAGGCTGACTTTTTAACACCGAAAGAATCAAAAACACCTTTTTTCTACTCTTTGCCTAAGACTCACAAAAACAAATCCCCCCCTCCAGGACGGCCGATAGTTTCGGCAATAGGCTCCATATTAGAGCCCCTTTCAAAGTTTGCAGACGAGTATCTCAAACCCCTTGTCCAAAAAACTCCTACATATCTTAAAGATACATGTGATCTTCTAGTTCAGATCGTAGGAAAAGACTTTAATTCAGATACCATGTTACTTGTAGGGCTGGATGTCGAGTCGTTGTACACGAGCCTCCCTCAAGAAGACACTCTACAGATGTTAGAAGATCTTCTATATATGGAAAATTGGACTTACACCACCCCAAGACACTTTGTATTGGAATGCTGTCGACTAGCCCTAAAAGAAAACTTTTTTGAATACAATGGAGATCTTTTCCTGCAGTGCCATGGGACATCCATGGGCAGTGCCTTTGCTTCTTCAGTAGCCGGACTTTACGTGAGTCATTTTGAGAGCCAGTATGTACTCAATGATAACAATCCGCACGTTTCCAGTATTTTATACTGGAAACGTTACATAGATGACATCATAATGATTTGGCAGACGGATAAAGATCTGAACGTATTCATTGAGTGGCTTAACGGGAGAGACAGATGGCTGAAATTTACTTTCACCTCAAGCAACCAGCGGATAGATTTCCTAGACCTGACCATCTTTTCTGAACAAGGGAAATTGGAAACAAAAACGTTCACGAAACCAACGGCTAAGAACAGTTTACTGTCCTACAAGAGTTATCACCCGAAACCTTTGCGGGATAATCTCCCCTATAGTCAATTTTTAAGGCTAAAACGCAACTGTAGCAAAGATAGTGACTATAAACTACAAGCGCTAGAATTAAGTCAAAAACTAAAAGCGAGAGACTATACAGCCTCTACTGTTTCCAGATGCCGCAAAGGAGCAAGATACCAACATAGAGAATGCCTTCTACAGAGCCATGTCAAGGAACCTGTTAAGGATCTAGTTACATGTGTAACAACTTATTGTCCAGCTACCTATGAGGTTCAAAAACTAGTTAAGAAAAACTGGGGTATGATCACATCCGGTAAACATAACTGGCCAAAACCGAGGTTCGCTAACAAACGCACTAAAAACCTCAAAGACACCTTAGTGCACACACGTCCAGTTAAGAGAACGGTGACAACATTAGAAAGAGACATGAACATGACGCCCATTACTGGACACTACCCCTGCGGAACCTGTGTAGTCTGTAAATTAACCAACACAACGAAGACACTACAACTCACCGAAACCCTCCTGTGGACTCAAAGACAGCACACAAACTGCAATTCTACTCATGTGATATACCTAGTGAGCTGTCCATGCCAAAAAAAGTACGTGGGCATGACCTGCAGAAAAGTCAAGGTGAGAATAGGAGAGCACAAGAGTAACATCAGACTTAAAAAAGTACCACCAAATTGTGCAATCATTTTGTAAAAGTGGGTCATAATAGTGAAGAACTGAGATGGACAGTGTTAGAGATGTTGACTAATAAAACCCTGAACGCAGAGAAAATACTCTTTGAGAAAGAACAGAGGTGGGTGAACCGCCTTCAAACCCATGTCACTGGTTTAAACGACAATATACCGTGGCATCAGTTCTCATAAAAATCAGGAAAATGAACTGGTCGTGAAACACCGCCCTGTCAATCACAATGTTGTAAAATCAATGACTTTTCCCAATAACCTTGATTTTAATCTTGACTTTGCTATGAACATATATGTTTATAAAACAGAAATTATGTGAAAATTTACCACCGAGCATCAAGAGACTATGTTGATATTTTCAGGTAGAAACGAGGTATATGTTAATGTGCTATAGATGGTATTCCATAACCAGTTGGTCCAAGTATCAAAGTACGACTTCAGTCCTCCTTCTACCACAATGCGTCTTTAAAAGAGGAAGAGGAACTGGCCTCCGCCTACCCAGGGGCAGAGCCAGCATAAGATGCCAGGATTCCGTTAACATGCGGGTAAGAATGGCGGCCGTACGAGATTTTCTCCTACAACCTCACAAAGTAAGTGACCCGCAATGAAATGTTTTTGTTACCTGTTACAGCTCGGGTTGCACTGACTTCCCACGCACCATGAGGAAGATAGCGAGTATCCTTATCAAGGTAAATGTCTAAATTTAAAAACGCCAATACGGCAATATGCTTAAATATAATGACCTCATATACGGAAGCCTGACTATTATGAATTGTGCTCGGATAATGACAAACCACTATGAAACTCTTAGCATGTTGACTATATTCGATCTTCACATATACACTAATGATATAAAATAACATGATTCTATGTGTCATTAGACTCCACTCACACATAAGACATGTGTTCAAAGTCATTACCATTTCTACAGTTAATTGTGAACATGTTCCCCTAACGCAAAGCAACATTTTCTCTATAATTCATCGTGAGGAAATTTCTGTAATTTATCGAGTGTTTTCCGACCTTAACTCCAGGTTGTCAAAATTTGCCATGAGCTGTAAAACTGGCATACCCATTTAATAATGTACAAAGATGTTTTTTTACATCAGTGGTACACTCTGTACCTATTGTATGTTACCTCTATTAATACCGCACAGAATTTCACCAACCTCAAACAAATTAACGCTCAATACCAAAGCGAGCCCGTTTGTTTTATATATCATTACTGCAGAAGTATAGACCCAACATGTCCTCACTGTTACTTATTCTTCTTTTTCTTGTTGTAAATGCCCAAAATTAGGTGCATAATGTTGTTTTGTAAATCGTAATATAGATTATAGAATTTGCTATATGATGAAACCTCTGATCACATAACATTAAAGATGAAACTTTCTCTGTGTCTTTGTGTTTCGTGTTTTCTGTTTTTAGGAACCCAAATAACGTTCTAAACGAGTGTTGACTAAATGCACACACCGTATCGAAACCTACACAAGTTGTGTGAGTACCTAATTGTTATTGTATTTGTCCTGACGAAGGCTCTACAGACCCGGCTGGGCCAGAGAGAGCTGAAACATGTCGACCGTTTACTGAGAGAAATAGGGCAATCTAGTTACTCGATTGACCATTATATCCAACTTATTTTAAACAACAATACATCTCCTTTTATATTAAAGTTTCCAATTTCGGAGAGATATTGTTTTTTAGTTAGATCTACAATTTTTTCTTTCTTCACTTCACCTTCCCTCTGGAGGTGTCTCTCGAATCTCTAGACACTGCTATCCAGACCAGAGGTTGCCTTGGATAAGGCTGGCATATAGCACGTCAATTGGACACCCGATGACTATGCCATAACGCTGAGTGTGGGGCGGAGAATAGATATACACTGCTAATAACAACCAATGTTTATGAGGGTGATCCATTATAGCCAATGGTCCTATAGCTACAAGTGTCCATTCTCTTTTTTGATTAATTGATTCTAGAATGGGGAACTGAATGGACCTCAACTCCTCCTCCCTACTACTTGATCACTTCGCAATATAAACTCTACTGCCCTCCATGATAACATCCTGTAATATCATGTGTAGGAGAGTAGCATCTTCTTCTTATAGTTACCCCCACTTTTTGCTGATGTTTCACTGTTTTTCGACTTTAGTCTGGCTGTGGCCCTGCTATCCAGGACCCAAGCCTAGCTGCTTCCTTTCTAAAATGATTGCATGTACTTTTAGTACACCACAGATTGGATTCTGGGGTACCCTTATAAGTCCCTAGTATATGGTATCCTATATACCCAGGGCATAGGTACCCCAGAGGCCTCTCTGGGGCTGCAGCATGTATTATGCCACCACTGAGAGACCACTCAAAATGACACAAAAGGTCTGCTACAGCAGCCTGTGTAAGGTGGTGTATGCACCCCTCACTGAGATATAGGTTCCCCTATGACAGGCCTTATCAATCCTATAGGCAGGGTGCTGGGTTTGTGTGATAGGGTACCCATGCATGAGCAGGGCCCCTCTGCAGGCTCCGCAATCTATTATCCTGGGTTGTTCTGTGATGTAGCCAAACCATATACTTTTAAGTGCATTATAACCTCACTGTAAATGCTAACTTTGGAATGGCTGCAAGGAAACATGTTGTCTTTGGTGTCAAACACCTTGGAATCATACCTCCCCACCAGTCCTGGCCGGGGAGATATGATTTCACCCTCTTAGAGGGAGACATATAACTACAACAGTACAACCGGTACCAGCTTAACAGAACCCTGGTATCACAAAATGGATTCTGCAGCCACAGACACGAGTCTGCCCTCCTGCTGCTGGATGATACTCCAGCAGGGGAGGCTGAACAATAGGTTTCCTGTCACAGGGAGGTGTAACCACCTCCCAGACAGGCTTTAGTGTATTGGGGCTGGTTGGGTGCACTCCAAGAGTGCTTTGATGTCTGCACTGGGGGCACATTTGGTGTCCCTGTGCATAGTCCAGCTCAAACTGGTTGCAGGGGCTACCAGCCCCAGATCTGGCGCGAAACTGGACAAAGGATATGGGTGTAGCCACTCCTCTATCCTAACCCTCCCATAAGTGGGTCCCCAGAGTTTGTCCTACCCCTTCCTTGGGTATATAGTAGGAACCCCTGACTAGAGGACTTTAGATTTAGCTGGACGAAACTCTGCTACAGAATCCCAGAACTTCAACTATCTACACTTCATTGGATGGAGTAAAATAGTTACTCCCTTGCAAGGCAGCCACTAAAGCCGCATCTGTCCATTTTGCAACTACGCAGCTCCTAAAGGACTCCGAAGACTTTGCAACCCAGGAGGTGGGTTTCCAAGCTTCCCAGAGGCCGGTCTGTGCTCTCAGAAACTCTGAGATTCAAAGCCCTCGTGAGGACTGTGCAACCCGAACCCCTGGACATCGTGACCATTTGCAGCTGCATATGCTTCTTGGCAATCCTTGAGGCTGTGCATTGGGCTACTTGTAGTCCAGACCCTGAGTAGTGATTTCTCCGAACATTACAGGCCTACATTCCACGAGTGACCCGTGGGCTGGTATTTAGTGATTCCTCTCGAGGTCCCTTTGCGATCCCTTGTCCGTTGACTGGTGGGTCCCTGAGAAGGGTACTGTAACTCTGAATAGGCTTACCTGGTTGCTCCAGATGTGCCCTGACTCTCCATCGCTTGGGGAGTCACCTGGACTTTGCTGGTCCATCCCAAAGTCTTTTTACTCTCACCGTGTGAGTTGCTGTTGCCAAGGCTTGTTGGTCTCTGATCTGGACAACGACCCCCCCAGCACTCGACATCCTTCGTGGGACTGCATGCCTGCAGACTCTGGTCATTGTTGACATCTCCTGGTCCCCGGTGACATTGATGGGCATTGGTCTACCGTGCCCCTGGTTACCCGGAAGTGACCCAGGCTCTGTCCCCTCTGCTTTCAGGTTCTTCACATCTCTGATCCAGGCTTGGATCACACCAGACACTTTTCCTTTCCACGGCAACAGCACTTTGCAGCAACTCGCCATTGGAAACAGCGACGATTCCAACACCATTTGGCACCTGTGCACCCGGCTTCCCAGGGTGAGGTAACACAAGTACTCCGGTGCTCACATGGGTGTTGTCCTTAGAACCTTCTAAGTCTAAAAAGGTTTGCTCCAGGTCCTCTCTGAAGTGTCCTTAATCTTTAAAATTCCAACTGCGACTTTCTCATAGGATTGTACAGAGCTCGCAGCTGTGTTTTCACACTGTATGCGTCCCCCGTGGGGTCCCTTTGTCACTAACGTGGGTGGTTCCTTGGGGTCCCAGCGATACTATGTGCTCTAGGCACTGTGTCTAGTCAAGTCGTGGTTCTGATACCACTTTCTTAATATATGGTTTGGTCCCCTCCGGAGCCCATTGTATATTGTGCTATTTACTTTAGTTCTAATGTGTTGGTATTGTGTATCTTGTTCTCAAATCTCATAAAGAGGTTAGTAGAGAGTGTTTAAATTTTATATATATATACCTTGTGTGGTTCTCCTTTAATTTAGTCATTCAATATATTATATTCTCGTAAACCAAGCTGCTTACACTCCTTCAAGACTTAGCCTGAAGGCTGCTCTCCATAGCTACCACTAGGATAGCTTTCAATGAGCCCTTAACCGTACCAGGTGGGTCGCTCCCCCTCCGCACAGCACTGCCTGTGTCTCTCTGCCCCAGCTGCCGCTGCCGCTGCTGAGGACGTTTGAGGCCCTCCACCACCCGCAGGCTACCACCTGCGCCTCATCCCTGGTGGCCAGGGGTAGGCAATAGGTAGGTTTGTTCATCCTCCGCTTTATTGCTTTTATTATATTGCCTGTATTTTCATTGTTGTGTCTGTGACTGCTGTTGTCTGTCTTCCCCCGCTGCCTGTACATGGTCCGTGCCCCTTTTTCTTCCTTCTGTTCCCCTGGCTGTCCCCGTGCTCTGTCTGCCCGGTCTTTCCTTCAGTACCCCCGCTGCCCCCGTGTCCCTGCCCAGTTTTACCTTCTGTACCCCTCGCTGCCCCCGTGCCTCTGTTCTTAGCCCGTTCTGCCTTCTGTTCTTAGCTGCCCCTGTATTTCTGTATTCTGTAGTTTGCCTCCGTGCCACTAGTTTTTCCGGCATTTCGGTGCCCTTTTTGCCTTCTGTGCCACTCGTTTTCCCCTCATTTTTGTGCCCCTTTTGCTTTCTGTTCCACTCGTTTTTGTGCCCTTCTGCCCTCTGTTACACTGGTTTTTTGTGCCCTTCTGCCCTCTGTGCCACTCGTTTTCCACTCGTTTTTTGTGCCCTTCTGCCCTCTGTTCCACTCGTTTTTTTCTGCCCTTCTGCCCTCTGTGCCACTCGTTTTTCCCTTGTTTTTGTGCCACTTTTGCCTTCTGTTTCACTCGTTTTTTTGTGCCCTTCTGCCCTCTGTGCCACTCATTTTTCCGTCATTTTTTGTGCCCTTCTGCCTTCTGTTCCACTCATTTTTTAGCCCTTCTGCCCTCTGTTCCACTCGATTTTTGTGCCCTTCTGCCCTCCGTGCCACTCGTTTTCCCCTCGTTTTTGTGCCTCTTTTGCCTTCTGTTCCACTCGTTTTTTGTGCCTTTCTGCCCTCTGTGCCACTCGTTTTTCCCTCATTTCTGTTCCCCTTTTTCCATCTGTTACCTTTGTTGTCCCTCACCCCCCTCGCTGCTATCTCCCCTGCGGCCCCGCCCCCCTGACTACCCACTGCCCATTCGCTGCCCCTGCCTCCCGCGTCCCAGCTGCTCCTCCCCATATATGCCGGCCGCTGCGCGGCCAAGCCGTTGGCGCGCCTAAGCCAAGCCCGTCTGCGCCTGTCCGCTCCTGGACTGCGCCCAGTTCCAGAACCTCTTACCCCCGCACCCACCATGATGACCACCGCCACTAGAACGCCAGCACTCTGCACGCTCTCAACTCTGGACGGAGCCACACCTGCTACAAGGCCACCCCGAAACGCACACACAGACCCTTCACCTGCGAGAACTGCAGCTACACCAGCCTCAGAGCCGACAAACCACCCACCAAGAAAGAGCCCAACCACCTCCGATGCATACTACTGAACACCCACTCCGCACGCAAGCATGCCGTCAAGCTCTGGGACCTGCTCGACACACTATCCCCAGATGTCGCCTTCCTGACAGAGACCTGGTTTAACGACTCCTCCGCAACCGACATCCCCATAGCCATCCCAGAGGGCTACAAGATCACCCGCATTGACCGCACCAACGGAGTCAGAGGAGGAATCGCCATCGTCCACAAGAACATCATCAGGGTCTCGACTAGCACCAACGACGTGCTCAGCACCGCCAAGCACATGCATGTCCAGATCCACACAGACCCTAACTCCACCCTCAGAGGCACCCTCGTCTACGGACCCCCCAGACCCTGCCCCAGTTCAGCGACTCCATCGTCGACTTGATGAGCACGCACACCGTGACCTCCACCGACTACATCCTCCTCGGAGTCCTGAATTTTCATCCTTGAGAACAACAATGCCAACAACTCCACAACCCTGATCGATAACCTCGCCAACCTCGGACTGAAGCAACTCATCACAACGCCCACCCACTCCGCCGGCCACACGCTCGACCCCATCTTCTCTTCAAGCCTGCACATCTCCGTCGGCCACACCACTGAACTCCTCTGTACCGACCACCGCTGCATCCACTTTGCCTTCCAGAAACCCACCACAGACCACCCGATCCAACAGATCCCCCGCCGCTGCTGGAGCAAAATCACCTAAGACCAACTACACGCAAACCTCGATCTCCGCCCACCCACCGAACACTCCAACACTGACGACGCTGCCCACAGCCTCGGACGCTGGATAGAGGAATGCGCCAACACCCTCGCCCCACTAAAGAAACCCCCTTACAGATACACCAGCAAGAGGGCCAGCTGGTTCACCCCAGAACTCCTAGCCTCCAAGCAAGCCTGCCAAAAACTAGAGAAGAAATGGCACAGTGAACAAACTCCGGACAGCCATGCAGCACACAAGGACGCCATCCGCAACCACCACCACCTCATCAGGGCGGCCAAGAGGACCTCCTTCAAAGTCCGCCTCGACAACAACGCACACAATAGCAAGGAGCTCTTCAACATCATGAAGGAACTCTCCAACCCCAGCTCCAACTCCAACGACATCCCGCCGTCGCAAGCCCTGTGCGACTCCCTCACCACCTTCTTTCACCGCAAGATAGCAGACATCCACGCCAGCTTCAACACCCAGACAGCCCCAACAGACAGCAACACATCAGACCCTCCGCACACCATCAACCACAACCCCCTGCTAGCCTGGGCCAGCGTGAGTATCGATGACACCATCAAGACGGATGCATGTCGTTACAACACATGCTTTTTCTACGCATGCCTTTACAACGCAGGTTTTACAACGCAAGTCGGGGGGCGCTGGATAGTGAATAGTTTAATTTACTATTCCAACTCTAGTCCCCGTGGATAGTAGGGAAGGTGTTGGATAGTAAATTAAACTATTACCTATCCTACAGCGCCCCCAGAGCAATTCGTTGTAATGAATTGCGTTGTAAAAGTTGCGTGGTAAAGGTAGTGCGTGGTAAAAGTTGCGTTGTAAACGCTGTTTACCCATCAAGACCATGCACACAATCCACTCCAGCTCTCTGTCAGACCCATTCCCACACCATGTCTTCAACAGAGCAAGCAGCTCCATTGCACCCCACCTGCGCAACGTCATCAATCTCTCCCTCAAGACCGCGACCTTCTCAGAGATCTGGAAACATGCCGAGATCAACGCCCCACTCAAAAAATCTAAGTCAGACCCAAGAGACCTCAAGAACTTCCGGCCCATCTTTCTGCTCCCCTTCCTGGCCAAGGTCATCGAGAAAACCGTCAACAGACAGCTAACCCGATACCTCGAAGAAAACAGAATCCTGGACCCTTCCCAGTGAGGCTTCGGCAGCAACCACAGCACCGAGACTGCCCTCATCGCCGCCACTGATGACATCAGGACCCAACTGGACAACGGCGAGACAGCAGCAATCATCCTCCTAGACCGCTCTGCCACCTTCGACACCCTCTGCCACGGCACACTACACGCACGTCTCCACGCCACAGGGATCTGAGATAAGGCTCTGGATTGGACCACCTCCTTCCTCTCCGGCAGAACCCAGAGCGTCCGCCTCCCCCCATTCCATTCCAAAGCCTCCTAGATCATCTGCGGCGTACCCAGGGATCCTCCCTCAGCTGGACGCTGTTCAACATTAACATAGCCCCACTCGCACGCGTAGCCCGACAGCATGACCTCAACATAATCTCCTACGCCGACGACACTTAGCTGATCCTCTCCCTCACCAAGGACCCCATCACCGCCAAAGCCAACCTCCACGAAGGAATGAAGGCCGTCGCCAACTGGATGAAGACCAGCCGTCTGAAGCTGAACTCAGACAAGACAGAGGTCCTCATCCTCGGCTCCAACCCTTCAGCCTGGGACAACTCCTGGTGGCCGTGGGCACTAGGGGCAGCCCAGACACCCACCAACCACGGGCCCAACCTGGGAATCATCCTTGACTCAACGCTCTCAATGACCAAGCAAGTCAACGCCGTCTCCTCCTCCTGATTCAACACCCTCCGCATGCTCCGCAATATCTACAGATGGATCCTGACAGATACAAGAAATACAGTCACCCAGGCCCTCGTCAGCAGCAGACTCGACTACAGAAATGCCCTCCACGCCGGAGGCGTGACCAAGCTCATCAAACGACTACAACGCATCCAAAACGCTTTGCACGACTAATCCTCGATGTACCACGCCACGGCCACATCAACCCCCACCTGAGAAACCTGCACTGGCTCCCCGTCAACAAGAGGATATCCTCACCCACGCACACAAGGCACTCCACAAGACCAGCCCAGCCTACCTCAACAGATGGCTCTCCTTCTACATCCCCAACCACCAGCTACGCTCCACCAACCTCTCACTCGCCACCATCCCGCGCATCCGAAGAACAACCACCGGGCGGAGATCCTTCTCCCACCTCGCCACCAAGACACTGAACCACCTCCCACTGAGCCTACAACAGACCCAAGACCTGCTGACCTTCAGGAGGATACTCAAGACCTGGCTGTTCGATCAGTAGCATCCCCCCAGCACCTTGAGACCCTCGCGGGTATGTAGTGCGCTTTACAAATGATTGATTGATTGATTGATTGAATAAAGGTTGTCTTAAACCTACCATCAACAAGGGTTGTTTGGACTGGTGCAAGCTGCCCCCTATAACTAGTGGACAGCATAAGCCAGGCCAACTTCTCACATCAAGTCCCTACTTCAGTTGTTGACAGAGGTTAAAAGAACGGTGGGTTGTAACTACTATGATAAGGAAATTCACAAGTTTTGGTTTTATTGGGAAGGTAGAAGCTTAGGTGAGGCAACCCCTCATCCATACTATATTTTGTTTGATACACTTGCACTGTCCCACAAACCATCCTAAGCATACAAATTGCATTTTTAGCTTCCAGTTCCAAATACCTTCAGATTTAAAGAACATTCTAAAATTTTCCATTCAGCCACAGCCCCCATGAGAAAGCTTTGCGGACACCCAGGGGTCCTGGACCACAGGTTAAGAACCACTATTCGAGTGTGTATCAATGACCTTAGTTAACAATTTCACCAACTCCTGAAGCTTCTTTTAATTCAGAAGAGATGAATGTACTCTCTACCTAGACTTTCTACTCATGCATTGAAAAGAAGACTGCACGGAAAATAGGAGAGCTATGATTTCTCTTCTGAGTATATTTGCCCATATTCAATCGAAGTAAGAGCTACTTGGAGCCATGAGAAGGAACAATCATACCCCTTAAAAAGGAGCTCCCAGGGTTCTTACAAGTAAAAGAAGCCCCATGAAAATCCAGACACTCTCTAATATAAATGTACAGAGTTAAGAAACTTCTCATCTAAGAGTGAGAAAAACAAAGGAGCATTAAAAAAGGCACTCACAGGCATATATGTAGACATCAAAAGGAAAGGATTATACCCCATAGATTGATGTCGCTCTTTCCGCTCCATTTTTGCTTTTGGGAAATAGGAGAAAGTGCTTAATTCCATGGTCTTTTTTTTAGAACTAAGTAAGTAATCTTTATTCAAAAAAAGATATGTTAAGCTGGCCTTTGCTCCGCTCAGGGAATAGATGGAATCAATAAATGAATCAATAAGGGTATTGTCAAGTGTGCTCCTCACCCGTGAGGGTTTCAAGGTGCTGGGGAAGGGGGGGGGGTAAGCAGCTCCTGTCAGTTGAAGAGCCAAGGCTTGAGGGTCTTCCTGAAGATGTGCAGAGAGTGGGCGTCTGATGTCAATCAGGAGCATGTTCCAGGTCTTGGCCGCGATGTAGTAGAAGGCTCTTCCACCCTTTCTGGCTCTGTGGATGCACAGGTTTTCAGCGACGGCGAGGTTTGTGGATCGAGGGTTTCTCTTGGGTACGTGGAAGGAGATTCTCTCGTTGAGGTATTGGGGTCCGGTGTTGTGGAAGCATTTGTAGGCTAATCTCTTCTGGATGGGGAGCCAGTGGAGTTCTTGCAGGTGTTTAGTGATGTGTTCTTGTTGAGGGATGCCGAGGACGAGTCTGGCTGCTGTGTTCTGTATGGCCTGAAGTTTGTTTGATTCTGGCATAGAGGGCATTTTCGTAGTCCAGGCTTCTGATTATGAGTGCATGGGTGACGGTCTTTCTTAATTTGGGGGATCCATTTGAAGGTCTTGCAAAGGATGCAGAGTGTGTTGAAGTCAGGTCATGGGGAGGGAGGAGTTGAGTACGGTGCCGAGATTCGGGGCGTGGTCCGTGGGAGTGGGCGAACTGCCAATGGTGGTTGGCTACCAGGTGTCCCATGCGGTGGGGGATGGTCCAAGGACGAGGACCTCAGTCTTGTCTGAGTTGAGCTTCAGTCAGCTGCTGCTCATCCAGGATGGGACGTCCATCCTTCATTCCTTTCTGGAAGCTGAGCCTGGTGGTGATGCGATCCGTGGTGAGGGAGAGGATGAGCTGGGTGACGCCGGCATAGGAGACCATGTTGAGTCCGTGCTGTCTGACGATGGCATTGAGCGGGCCATTTAGATGTTGAAGAGCGTAGGGCTGACTGACAATCCTTGTGGAGCTCCCCAGTTGGTCTCTGTGGGTTCGGAAAGGAAGGGTGGCAGTCTGATTCTTTGGGTTCTGCCGGTGAGGAAGTTCCCTGTATGCCGGCGTCGTGGGGTCTGGAGGTGAGTGTGTGTGGTGGGAGATGGTGTGAAGGCTGCGGAGAGGTCGAGTAGGATCAGGGCTGTGGTGTGACCTTGGTCGAGGAAGATGCAGATGTCATTTGTGGTGGTGAGTAGAGTGGTCCTGTGGTTTCTGCAGAATCCGGATTGGAAGGGGTCAAGGATGGAGTTTTCTTCAATTAATTTCATTAGTTGGGCATTGACGGTCATCTCTGTGACTTTGGCCATGAAGGGGAGGATGGAGATGGGTCGATAGTTTTTGAGGTTCAAAGGATCTGCCATGGGCTTCTTGAGCGGGACCTTGACTTCTGCGCTTTTCCAGTCATTGGGAAACATCCCGGTTTCGAAGGTGGTGTTGATGGTGCGTCGTAGTTTTGGTGCGATGCAGCGGCTGCTCTGTGGAAGATGTGTGAAGGGCAGGGGTCTGTAGGTGCTCCTGAGAAGATGCCTTTCAGGGTCTATTCAGTGTCTTCCGTGGAAGCTGGGGTCCTGGCGGAGATGGTGGGTGGGCTGGCATTGTTGGAGGAGGGAGTGGTTTCAGGGTCCGGTGTCTGTTCGTTGAAGTTGCTATAGAGGGACTTGATTTTCAGGTGGAAGTAGGAGCTGAGCTTGTGGTAGAGATCCTGGGAGGGGGTGATGTCCGTGGCCTCACTGGGGGGTGGGGGTTGGTGAATTATTGGATGGTGCTGAAGAGTTCCTTCGAGTTGCTGGAGTTGGCAGTGATCTTGTTCTGGATGATGGTCCTTTTGGTTGATCTGATGAGTTGGTGGTATTCTGTCGTGGCATCCATGTATGTGGAGTGGTCTTCCGAAGTTTTAATGTTTTGCCAATTCTTCTTGAGGCGTCTGCTGGTGCATCTGGATTCTTGAAGGTTGGCGGTGAACCAGGTAGTCTTTCTAGGGCGCGGTCTAGAGGGGTTGTGAAGGAGTGCAAGTTTATCTTTGCAGTTGGTGATCCATCTGTGTAGTTCTTTGGCTGCTAGGGTGGCATTGGTTGAGGTGAAGGGGGTTATCGCGGTTGAGGGTGGAGTTGAGGTGCCCCTCAGTGACCTTGCCCCAGTTCCTATATGGTGGGTGGCGTGCAGGTTCGTAGGCAGTGGGTTACTCGATGTGGAAGTGTAGGCAGAGGTGGTCCATCCAGAGAGGTTGTGTGGTGTGGCTGAAGTGGATGTTATTCCCTCCTGCGAAGATGGGGTCGAGGGTGCATCCTGCCCTGTGGGTGGGGGTAGTGATGAGCTGTTTTAGTCCGAGGATGGCAAGGTTGCCCATGAGGGTGGAGGAGTTGGGGTTGTTGAGGTTTTCACGGTGGAAGTTGAGGTCTCCAATGAGTATGTAGCCCATGGAGGCGATGGTTTGGGATACGACGAGGTCGGCGATGGCAGTGGTGAATGCTGTTCGAGGTCTGGGGGTCTGTAGGTGAGGGTGCCATGTAGGATGGTTCTGGGGCTGGTCTGTATCTGGAAATGGAGGTGTTCGGTGATGCACAGGGAGTCTTTCGTGCTGGAGTTGGTGAGTCAGAGGGAGTTCTTGTATGCGATGGCAAGTCCTCCTCCCAGGCGGTTGGGGCTGTACTTCTTCTGTATCTTGTATCAATCCGGGAGGGATGTGACGATGTCGGGCGGAGGTGGAGATGGTACAAGTTTCTGTGAAGAAGGCGTCGTCAGACGAGATGGTGTCGAGGAGGTCCCAGATGTCTACGGCATGTCTGTGCAGGGAGGGCACGTTGAGAAGGATGCACCTCTGGGCTTTGGGGGTGTTGGCGTTGGGGCGACGGCCGTGGGGGTGCAGAGGGTGAGGAGGGTTCGGTGGCAGTTTTGGCAGGGGAACTGGCCGTGTGTGGATTTTGGTATAGACAGATGGCAGTTCTTGTTCCTTCCGGGGTTGAAAGCAAGGAGGGCTGGCGGAGTCGTACCAGTGGATGGACAGAAATTCAGGGTATCTGGCGCTGGTCGCGATTGGGTCACGGACAGGTGCAGATGCGCTTGACTTTGGCACACCTTCAGTACCCCAGCAACGCAGCCGCACAGCGGCCAACATTAAATAGGGAATGGGGAAGGGAAGCGCAGCTAGGAGGTGGGAGCGGAAACAGCAGGAGGGAGGAGCTGCAGGGGAGCAGCCGAAGGAAAAGGGTGGCAAGAAATGGGCACGGAGGAGAAAACAAGGGCACAGAAACAAAAATGGAATGAAAAGGGCAGAAAACAGAGTCACAGACAAACAGGCACAACAATTATATAAAATTACAATGAGTGATAGACAAAAGACACAAAGACAAAACGGACACAGTAACGCAGACAGACAAGAGTGGAACAGCAGAAGAGCAAGTCTCTCCTACTGGGTCACCAGGGATGAGGCACAGGCAGGAGCCCGTGGAAGGAGGAGGGCCTCAAACACCTACCTGGGAGAGAGGTGTCTGGGGAGAGGCGGCAAGGCTACAGTGGAGCTGCTTGGGCAGAGAGAGGGACTTTGGCCGGGAGGTGAGACGTCCTGCTCATACACCCAAGCAGCGGCCCCCATTAAATAGGGAAGTGGGAGGGAAGCACATCTGGGAGGTAGGAGTGAGAATGGCAGGGGGAAGGGCTGCGTGGGAGCAGTGGCGGGAAAAGGGCAGTGAGAAACGGGCATGGAGGAGAAAAAAAGGGCACAGGCACAAATAATACTCATGTTGGAAAGCTCTCTCATTAAAATAACATAAGAAAAACATCAAGGACTGCTATTAAAAATTACGGATGCGGGCCCCTTCACCTACAAATTATGGAGAAGCTTCCTTCATAGAAGATTCCCTTATCTCAGCTCACATCCTTCAGGAGAGCCGCAGTGTCGGCCTCTGCCAGGGAACATGCGCGGGTCTCTCAAGCACTAATTCCCTTTGTAGTTAAGACCTCAGAGATAAAGCAGGCTCCTGCAACACTCGTACATTCAGCCACCTTTCTGCTCTACTGACAATACTCTGGTGTCCAACTTGCTGCAGCATTGAACACTCCTGCGCTCAGTGCAATCCAGCGAGATCAATGAAGTAAGAAGTAACATGGGTCCCTGCACCACAATAAAGACGATGCCGCCCAGAAAAAAACTGTGGAGCTTTTCTTGGAAGAGGCACACTCCAGGAAGTTGCACTCCATAGACAGAGAAAAAGGCATGGAAGGGTTGGTCAGTTTAGGAATTCAGGCTAAACCTCACAGTAGAAAGTAGTAAAATGAGGAAGGAGCTGAAGAGTTGATATGGTGTACTTTTACAACTACGATCTTTCTTCCAACTGATACGTGCTGTAGTTGTGATTCTCAATCAGTCGGGCCATAGGCAAATTGGTAAACTTGTTTAAGTTTGTTTTGTCCAATGATTTGCTTCTAGCACAAATATTTCAGAATTGCCTAATTGCCAAAAGCTCACAGCCTCTATTTCAGAATTGCCTAATTGCCAAAAGCTCACAGCCTCTATTTCAGAATTGCCTAATTGCCAAAAGCTCACAGCCTCAGTAGCAGCCAAAGAATTTGGGTGAGGAGTCAGCAACTGTGTTCATATATTTATGCCTTAGTGGATACTGGTCACAGATTTGTGATGTGTTTTTATTGATTCATTCATTCTTAAGAAGGTGGCGCATGCATTATCCAATGCCCGTCTTCTCAATAGTTGACTGGGTATTTCTCTTGATTGAGTTTTAAAATCCTGATGGATCCAAAAGAGAGTTGTAAGTGGGTGGCAGAAATAATCAATCAGAATATTTTATTCTGTCATATGTTTGTCGAGTGATTAGCCCTCCTTGACTGGCAGAACATTTGTGGAATGACTCCTGGGGTTATATAATGATGGCCTACACTTGCCCAGCACAGAACCAAGTGTAACCTGAACAATGTGCAAGGTTTGCCCCTTTCTGTTTCTAAGCTATACTGTCTACAAAATGCATGAACTCAGAGATATATTGGGTTAAATGAATTCACTTTACACACTGCAGGTGAATAAAAAAGGTACTCTGCTCTGTGCCAACTGGGGCAGCACATCATATTACTGCCTGGATCTCTTATGATCAAAGGTCGCCTGAATTATTTACACTTGGCGTGCGAGCAAAAGCTCTGCGACGATGCCGCATCTCTACCCTGAGGAATAGCCACTGAGTCACATTTTTGTTGCTTGCTCAGTACAGTAGTACAAAAGAATATGTATGGCCAAGTATTTTCAGGCAAACCTATTTTGCAGTGAACCTAATATTTTTCTCCACCTGTGGTGGGTGTGCAATGCTGAACCTAAGAGCCACTCAGAGGTGATCTGACCACTAAATGCATCTGCAACTCCATAGAATTTTTGAGGACCATTGTGTCCCAAGTCGTCCACCTCACAGTGAATGCTCTCTAAAGCATTCACTCATTCTTTCTATTCTTTATCTCACACACTCAAGAATGTACAATTCTATATCAATCCACTACCTGCTCAATTTTCAGAAGAAAACTGTCGATGAAATCCCGGGGATGGTTGGGGTCCAGTGTCTCTTTGTTCTGTTTCAGTCGTTTTGCCACAAATGCTCCCAGCTTCAGGTAATTGCTGTAAATTTTTTTGTGTGGTCCAGGTATATGTTTCATGATTTTGGGGAAGACAAAGAGCAACTGCAGTGGATAGGGAAATAATCAAGAAGTTAACATAAAAGTGTCAGGCATTTACAACTATGTTGACAGAAAGAATACTAGTATGTCTCTTGTGAAACAACCCCCATCACAGTGCACTTTACCTCACATGCAATAGACTGCTTAGGGAGTTTCATTAAATTCAGACGATTACATTTTGTCACAATTTCAGGTCATCATAATTTTAGCAGTATATTACTCCAGTAATAGGAAGTGGAAATATTCCTGTTAAACAAGGGTGTACATATAGAGTGCTTACTGTGTTCTAATTTTTGATGATCAAGACTTTATATGTCATCATCAAACTTTGACTCAGAGGAAGAGAGAGAGAGAGACAGTGAAGGGAGAATGAAAAAAGGAATAGAAATGTAGGAAAACAGTGATAAAGAGAGAAAGAAGGGAAGAAAAAGAACCTGCAAGACTGAGATGAAGAAGGGCATGGCAGATATTGTTTCCCTAACTTCACCCTGTCTTCTTCTAATTGCTGAAAATAAGATCCATTGAGAATCTGGAAGCTGCCTCAACGTTTTTCTTAATCATATGACTAGTTTAGAGCCTCTCTCATGTCACTAGTTTACATGTTTGTGTTTAAAGTTGACATATTTTTAACGATGACTTTTAACCCCTTGTGTGCTCACGACGGCCCCTGGCTGTCATGCATCACGGTGGGCGTGTGCTCACGACGGCCAGGGGCCATCGGAATCCCGCCCACACGTTAATTCTCCCGCAAAGCGGGGGAATAACACCACGTGGAAGGGGTTAACACACATTTACTTGCGATCCCATATGAGACAGTGTACTCAGAATAGGTTTGCTTACAAACTAATTTCTGCATAGGCACATTATCATACCTTAGAACATTCTGTTCAAGGACTGGATACACTGCGAAATCTCACTTTGTAAGTGGTTGTCTGTTCGGCGACAGATCTGGGAGGGTAGAATCAACAATGACAGCTGTACCAATGCTCAGGCACAGAATGAATGGGTCCAGTTTTATTTTAAAAACTGCACCAAGCCTTTTTCGGCAAAGGAGCATTTCAATGGATTGACAAGGTTGCCTGCTCCTGAATTCCAGCCCAGTTGAATCCCATCACCATCCTGAAAGGGGGTGTCAGTC
The DNA here is from genome assembly GCF_964261635.1 of Lissotriton helveticus. Classification (NCBI taxonomy): domain Eukaryota; kingdom Metazoa; phylum Chordata; class Amphibia; order Caudata; family Salamandridae; genus Lissotriton; species Lissotriton helveticus. The sequence continues at coordinate 625,607,556 of NC_136070.1, read as the reverse complement.
CGCTCTACACCAAGACTGACTACCAGATGGCACATACATGCAGGTAAATGAGGAGTTAAACCACTCTAAGGTATCTGGCAGAATCACTTCCACCCTACACTGCTGAGGGTCTACAGTTCAATTATATTCATTCATATGATCAATGCAGCAATTATAATGGTTGCATTTTTCATCTTCTTCACCATTCTTGCAATGCTGATTACTATGATTTGTTTTCTTTTACTAATAATTGCAGCACACATATTTTACACAAGAATCTAATTGCTTCTATAAATGTTTGGTGTACCAATTTGTGTTTTTCTTGTGTCTCCCTTGGGTCTTCCCTGAATTGACAACCACAATTTCCTTGGGAGAATTAGGGTTGTCATGTTCAGAGGCTGCTGACACCATCAGGTACCCGTAAGGTTTAGGGGTCCAGATGGCTCACTGTGATCTTCCCAGGAACTAGGTCAACATATTCTGATGGTATGAGATGACTCCCTCCCCATAGTTGTGATGCTTATATTGCACAAACGCTAAGTTTTACTGAATTAGGAGGAACTTTATGACAATCGTGGAATCTCTGGTTTGCAGGATTTACGTAAAGAAGCAAGCACTGTACATAGACATGAACCAGATACACAATTGGTGGAATCAAAAGAGTGGCTAAAGGCACACCTAAACAGACCTCAGAGTTTGTGAACACCAACACACCAACCATACATAAGTATTTCTCCTCTACTCATACCTTCACTTGCTGCCAGTAATGTACTTATAGGCCCAAATATGCTGTTCAGAGTGACACAAGCATATTAGGTGTTTCGCTTCATACAGTGCTTAGAAATACTCCCGGTATGACACCTTTATTTTAAAAGTTGTCCTGAGAGGTTCAAAGAATTTATTTTGTCATTTAGCATTTTCATCTTTGATGTTATTGATCTGGTTGAGAACTTGAATGAAACAATTGAGAATATTGGAAACCAAGATGAAGGGCCAAGTATAACAATGTATAGCATGATAACTCAAACCAGAGTTTGCACAAATCCAAGTTTGCACAGCAATAGAAATTATATGTAATTTGATTGACAATGACACCCATGCAGTTAATATTTCCATGACATTTTTCACTAGGAAGAATTTGGAACATTTTCTTGGAGAAAACATCAGAAAAAGGCAAACCATGTTGATTTTGTTATAATAAATATTGAATCAGCATGTGATACCTCACTGCCACTCAAAACAGGAGATAATTACCACACATAGTGACTTCCTCAGCTGTATTTAGCGACACCTAAAAAAATAGCATTGCAATGCAAGTTCATCCCCCGACATGATCACCACTCAATAGCGGCAACTTACAATTGAAAGGGCTGAACATTCATAAGCATTAAAATAATAGTTACAAACATTGTACTATTAGAAACAAAGACAAAATAAAGTTTTCTTAAATGCCAATGTAAAATTATAGATTGTAGGAGTCAATCAAGCTAAAGTGTTATGCAAGGGTGCTAGATCTCATGCATACATATTCAGGGACCTAGCACAAACCCCATGCAGCCCCTGAGGTGCCCCCCTCCCTTCTTGAGGGGGGAGGCATCATGTTGCCTTACATAATTGTGCAGATTGCTGCTAGGAGCTGTAAGAATAGCCCAGTGGCTGGGGAGTGAAAAAGGGATAATATGTAATTAATTAATTAATTAATTAATCAACTTTCTTCGATCTAAATAAATTAGACCATAAAAGCTCATCAAAAAGTACATAAAAATACAGTTAAAATACTACATCATTTACAACAATACACATTTTAAAATCAGTTCATTTAATATCGATTAGATAATCATCTATTACCTCATTTGACTCAAACCCTCTAAGACTTAATACATACAATCAAAAGTATATGGAAAGCAGAAAACAGAAGTGTGAAAACGTCAAATCTGGGTCCGCTATACATTCCTATGCTATTCACTTGTATTGATTTATGCGAATAAAATTATTAATAAAATCCATATTTTTTATATTTGTCGTATAAAAGCGAGTTAGTTAAAAAACGTATATCATTTTATCATTTGTCCATTGTCATATAGGGTTATTTGTCTCGTAGATCAAGAGGTTCTTCCTGGCATAAAAAACAATCAATAAAAAACTTGACATTCTTACACAGATACAAATGGTGGGCAATGTCTGTAAAAAGAGATACCCCGGGCGACATTGAGTAAACACTATAGGCTTCAGAAGGCTTAAGATATAATGTTTCCTCCATATTTGATCAAATTTGCAAATGAATACAACACGCATTGTGCTTTGTGTTGAAGTGGGTTGTCTGATTTTACACCACATACAATTATCACGCATGGCATAACAATGCAAATGTTATTACGCGTGAGCCAATACCGTGCAACTTTTTACAATGTAGCTTTTTACAACGCCTTCTTTAATACCGCAAATTCGTATGGATGCATAAAACGTTCCTTAACTATGCATTCCATTCTAAAGAGCATATTTCCATTGGTTGGTTGATAAATTTCACAGAAGTTATGTGAATGTTTGTCTCTCGTCACTTTCAGTGACCCCCTACAAACGTGTCCCCAAGCAAGATGGCTGAAATTCCTTTCAAAGAAGGTCACTTGGCATTTTTCAAACTGTATTTTAAAATATATATTTGGACACAGCGCTAGGGGGGGGGGGGTCGTGCGGCGCTCACATGATCGTGACGGAACCGCTCCGTCATGAGCCTCGGGTGGGCTGTGCTTGTGACAGAGGGGTTCCGTCACGGCCCCGCCTGCTCAATAGAACGCGCCACGCAGGCGCGCCGAGTGGGCCGTGGCGAAACCGCTCCGTCACCAGCACAGCCCACTCGAGGCTCGTGACGGAGCGGTTCCGTCACGAGCATGGGAGGGGTTAAAATGTAGATTCTAAAACATATTTTATTTAAAATTGTCGTTCATCCTCCTTAAACATATATAAAGGGCCGTCCACCATTTTACCATCAGTGGTTCGCCGCCATCTAAAGTGTTCACACTGTTGTCTGCGACCAGAGAAAACAGATTCTCATTTAGACCACCACTTCCATCTAGTGACAGATGTAAGTACACAAATTTAACACATACAAGTATTTTCAACCAACCATAGTAAATTCTATGGCAGGACCGGAGGCTTCGGATTATGCCTTCTTCCTTCGCTTTATTACTACACAGCAGCAAGAAAGACAGTAACAAAAACTACATTTCCCTTAAACACTTGGGAAAGCAAACAGTCTTTTCGGTAGTCCTTCGTCTCTGTCCGCACTCTGGCCAGCTCCCATCATGCACTGCTGCTGTTTCCTCTTTCTCTTTCTTCGCTGCTCAGTAGCAAGTTAAGTGGCTTTTTTCTCTCTCTCCTGGTTTTGGGAGTTGTTGTGGTAGCGTTTTCGCCTAGAGTTAAGCACTAGTCTTTTGCCTTTTGCAGATTCCCCCTGATAATCGCGGGACGCTTTTAGCGCTCATAACACGATTTTAGAGCCCAGTTGCAGCGCGGTGTGGTCCTCCCACCGCTAGGGGGCGAGCACTCCTCTCTGTGACCAGCGCGATTGAGGGAGGCTTTTTCAAAGCGTTTTTTCACGCGTTGCCACAGACAGCTTGTCCTGTCAACTGCCATCCGGTCTGACACCTTGTGGGGTTGATTTTCTCCCGTTTTTTCTTACCCTGAACGCCCTGGTGGATCTGTATATGGTACATTTTAACACCCTGCTGGGGGCGCAGATAGCACCTGTTTGCTGGTGCGGTGGGGCGCTTTGCCAGGTGGTGCCCTGTGATATTGAGGGCTGCAGCGTCCCCAGGGCTAGTCCCCTAAATTGTGTGCCTGGGTGCCACCCACATTTGCCTGGGCTCCCTCCCAGCTTCAATTGGTGCCCGTGAGGGTCCTTCATTAATTTCCTTTTGCCACAGTTCTTTTACACCTGCAGAGCCTAACTAACCTCATGATGCAGGTGGAGCAAGGCCAATATCCAGAGGAGGACCCTCTGAATTACATCCCTTGGAATGATGATTTTTACCAGGCGGCGGATGACTCTATTTACAAGGCCGTGGATCAGGCCATGATACCCCTAGAGCAGCGTCTTACGGCACGGTTGGATGAGGCCTTTGCAAAGCTGGTGGCCCTTATTCCCGCGCAGGCCCCGGTCCCGGCCCCTGCGCCTTCTCCCTCCCCCCAATAAGAAGCCTTGCACTGAGTGGGTAGACTCTGAGGCTTTCGTAAGGGTTAAAAGCGCATACTTGGCGCATTAGGTGCCTCAACCCGACCCTTTGCCCCCGGCGGAGGTTATCCCTCCAACCCCGCGCACTGTGTCCCCGGAGTTACAGGATGATGGGGATTCCCCAGACACGGATGAAGAAGCCTGATCCTCTAGGTCATGGCTTCCGTCCCAGGCTTCCTCCTCGGCGGGTCCTTTTGACATGTTGGACCCAGACAATATCGTCCACTCTCGGTCTTCGGACTGTGTGCCCGGGAACAAAGTGGCCAGTATGTGGTGAGGCATCTACGCAAACCAGTGGATAAGGACGCCCGCAGCCGTTTTAGGGCGGAGTGTCCTCGACTCACCTTAGAAGGGAAGGGGGCGATGACTCCTGATATTGACCAGAAGATGGCCACATTCTTAGCAAAGTTTGTGACGGACCCTAGGAAGGGTATAGATCGGTCCTGGCGTACCTGCCAGGACAAGCTGCTGGATGCTGTGGGGCCTATGACCAAAATTCTGGACATGGCCGAGGAGGCCAAGGTCTCGGGGGATCTTATATCCCCGGAGGTCCTTTCCAATTGGGCGCAGCGGGCCATTGTGTTTCTCAGCAATGCTAATTGCGCCCTCTCAATGGAGAGGAGGAGGTCGCTCCTTATTAAGATCGACCCTAAGCTGGGTGACCTCGCCTCTTCCGAGGCTGTTGCGGTGGTGCAAGGGGGCCTGTTCGGGGACCCTTTCTTCAAAGAATTAGGCAAATTTGTAGCCACATTTACTTCCCTGGAAAGGGCACAGTCCAACATTAAAAAGGTTTTTGCCCCACGGGTTTTTGAAAGGGCTGGACGTGTCAGGGGCCGCTAGTTCGGTCGTGGCAACAGCTCCGATCGGGGGCAATGCTCCGGCCACGGGCAGTTTCAAGACAACGCCCGCTTCAATAATTTCTATTCAACGAGAGGACAAACGTTCCGTGGCCGTGGAGGCCAGAGAGGCCAGCAGCAGGGTGCTGGAAGAGGTGAGTGTGCTGCCCTCAGCGGGTTTGCGGGTAGGGGGGCGCTTGGCGCAGTTCTTCCCAGCTTGGGTTTCCCTTACAAGCGATGCTTGGGTGCTGCAGACGGTGGTACAAAAGGGGGTGGGTCTTCCAGCTGGAGTTTCATGGCCGTCCGTGTCAGCTACAGCGTCCCCGCCCCATTACTTTCTCGCAGCAAGATGCAGACTTGGTGCGCGAGGAGGTTTCCGCCCTCCTCCAAAAAGGGGCGGTTTGTTGCGCACGCGAACACCCCGGGGGTTTTCTCAGCAATCTCTTCTTGGTCGACATAGTCGACGGGGGCCGGCGTCCGGTCATCAACCTGAAGGAATTCAACGAGTGGCTGGTGTGCCGCCATTTCAAAATGGAGGGTATTCACCTCCTGAGGGATGTGTTGCGTCCGTCCGATTGGATGGTCAGGCTCAACTTAAAAGACGTTTACTTAGTGGTACCAATTTTCCCTCCTCATCGACGTTTCCTTCAGTTCAGGTGGGACGGTCAGGTTTACGAATTCACCATGCTTCCTTTCGAGCTCTCCTCAGCGCCGTGGTGCTTCACAAAGGTGCTTCTGCCAGCGGTGGAGGCCTTATGTGCACATGGTATGAGGATGCTCGTTTATCTAGATGATATGCTGTTCATGGACCAGTGTCCAGAGCGGCTATCGTCCCAGTTGCAAGTTGCAGTTTATCTCCTTCAGGGGCTGGTTTTCATTATCAACGAGAAGAAGTCCCTTTTAGTCCCCCCGTCCAGTGTGCAACCTTTTTGGGGTTCAACGTAGACTCGGTGTCTTCCCCTCTGAGTCTTCCCGCCAGAAAGATGGCGAAGATCAGACACGAGCTGCGCCAGACTCTGGCGAAGCCACAAATTTCTCTCCGCCAGTTGGCGCATTTGGTAGGTCTTCTATCGTCCTCAATTCAGGCCATATTCTCAGGTCCTCTTCATTATCGGGCCCTGCAACGTCCGAAGGCGTACCACCTCTGGAAGGGCCTGACCTATTCTCAGCTGATCCCGTTGTCGGAGGAACTGAGAGACAAAATGCAGTGGTGGCTGAGGCACATGGAGGCCTGGAATGGCCGTGGGATTTTTGGGTCAGCCCCGGACATAGTTATTGAATCAGATGCCAGTCGTTCCGGCTGGGGAGCCAGGTGCGGGGATTTTTCCACAGGTGGCGCCTGGTCCACACACGAGCAGTCGTTACACATCAACTGCTTGGAGTTGCTAGCAGGATCCTTTGCGGTTCAGTGCTGAAAGAAGGACAGAGTACAGTTGTGTGTCCTCCTACGGATGGACAACGTCTCGGCGGTCAGGTATATCAACCATCTGGGGGTTACCAGATCCAAGATGCTAGCGGACCTCATGAGGGACTTCTGGCACTTTTGCCTGGACCATCAGGTATCGGTCACTGCGGAATATTTGCCGGGAAAGCAGAACGAGGTGGCCGATTGACACTCCCGGAACCTTCAGGATGCCAGCGTGTGGAAACTGGACCCTCAAGTGTTCTCCTTGTTGGCGGAGACGTGGGGTCCCTTCTCAGTGGATCTGTTTGTGTCGCGCCCGAGGTGCTTCAGTTGGCGCCCGGATCTGTTGGCGGAAGCGACGGATGCTTTCCTCCAGGATTGGTCAGGTGAGCAGGGGTATGCATTTCCCCCCGTTTTCAATGATAACGCGAGTATCAGCGTTGCTGCGTTGCCAGTTGGCAGAGGTGGTGTAGATCACTGCATGGTGAAGGTCCCAAGTTTGGTTTCCAGTTCTACTGGAACTTTCTTGGGATTTTCCAATCCTACTCCCCCACTCTCCTCACATTTTGCTCGATCCGGACCGGGTTCCCCACCGGTTAGTCCAGGAGGGATCGCTGAGGCTGATGGCCTGGAGGATCTCCGGCATTGCTGGCCGCTCCCAGGCCTTTGGGGAAAGTCTGAGGACCTGCTCTACAAGGTATGGGCAGATGGCACGACCAGGAGAAACCGGTCAGCCTGGCATAGATAGCGTTGTTGGTGCGTGCGATGGAGTTTTATCCCCGTGGGGGCAGATGTAGTCCACGTGCTTCATTTTCTGGCCAGTTTGGCGGAGGATGGCCTAGCCTACCAGTCAATCAACACTTTCCGTTCAGCAATCTCGGCTGGTCATGTTCTTGTGCAGGGTTCCCCGATTGGGGAGCACCCCTTGGTGTGCAGACTTCCGAGAGGGATCCGCCTCTCGTTGCCCCCTCGTTGCCCCCTGAACCACGTTATTCCGTCCTTTGGGACGTAAACAGGGTTTTGAACTTGTTTCTGTCCTGGCAGCCGAATAGGTTTCTTTCCCGTAAGGAAGTCACTGCTAAATTGGCAATGCTGTTGTGCCTGGTTTCCTGCCGGCGGGTCTCAGACGTACGAGCCCTAGACATTTCTGCCAGAGTTTTCCCCCCGCATGGGGTGTCCTTCACGGTGAGTAGGGGGACTAAGTCCAACACAAGGGTGATTTCGTACCCGGCTTTTCCAGATTCCCCTAAACTGTGTGTAGTACAGTGCCTCCATGCTTATGAGGATATGACTGATGATACCCGTCCTCCGGGCGAAAGACAGCTTCTCATTGCCCTATGTAAACCGTACAAGGCTGTTTCATCCCCAACAATCTCCAGATGGGTGCGTTGGGTGAGGCAGGAGGCGGGGATTGATACCAATCAGTTTGGTGCTGATTCAGCGAGAGGTGCGATGGCCTCTAAAGCTTTCGCCCTAGGGGCCAGATTGGAGGATCTGATGCGAGCGGCAGATTGGTCCTCAGATTCCACTTTTAAGAGGCTTTATTTCAAACCAGTGTTAGAGGTGGCACGGCTAGATGTCGACAAGCTTTGAACTGGCATAATCCGAAGCCTCCGGTCCTGCCATAGAATGAAAATTTGCCTAGCCTTCGTGCTGGTAAATTTCAATTCTATTAAGGACTCTGGGGTGAGTATTATCCCCCCAATGACTTCAAGAAGTGGACCCACCCCGTAAGGAATGTAAGTAAATCGTTCATGGATTTTTTCTGCTTGTTTATAGCTGTTGATGCTTTGCACTGCTTTCTCTCTGTGACATTTTGTGCTGGTTGAGGTTCTGTCTCTGACACTGCGGTTTTTGCAGGAAGTGACGGTCCCAAACAGGATGCGTGAGACTGCTGGAACTTGGGCTTCGCTCAAAGAAAGAGGAAGAGGAAACAGCAGCAGGGCATGATGGGAGCCCGCCAGAGTGCGGACAGAGATGAAGGACTCCTGAAAAGACTGTTTGCTTTCCCAAGTGTTCATGGGAAATGTAGTTTTTGTTACTGTCTTTCTTGCTGCTGTGTAGTAATAAAGCGAAGGAAGAAGGCATAATCCTCGCCTCCGAGTCCTTAATAGAATTAAAATTTACCAGCACGAAGGCTAGGCAAATTTTTATTCCCTGTAACGATTAAACAAATATATTTCTTAATTACACTTTACAGAACTTTTCTCTGAAAAGTGGCAAGTTCATACAAAAACAGTTTACATCAGATCACAGAAGCAAGGTAAATACATTTCATTTTATCTTTATTTCGATTAAAATAATCATGAAAGACAATACATACAACAATAGATTAAAAAAAAAATTGAATAAAAAACACGGTGTCATATATACAGTCCTTTTTTTTTTAATATCGCACAATTCATATATTAGATCATCCTGACAATACATAAATACATAATTACAATTCGATGTTATTATTACCAAGGTATATAAAATATATAATATAAAGAGCCCAAATAAATAACATTATATAAATATGTACATGAATGTCTTGAAAAAAAGAAGGGGATAAAATTCACACTGAGTGTTAATAGGTTAGATCAGAGCAACATTAGCGGCTATGCCCTCCCTCCATAACTTCACTGGGGCCCACATTCTATAGCCAAAGTCCCGCAATTTTCTGCCTTTATGTAAATAAAGCGAGGATTCTATGTTATGGATAGCGAGGAATCTGGCCAACCACATTGAGAAGGTCGGGGGTCATATATACAGTCCCAACAGTGTGGCAGTCGATAATTAATTACAATGTATATTTCAAGTAAAAATAATCAACAACAGAAGACCGCTAAAAACCAATAAATACACAAATACAGTGTAAAACCAGACAATCATTGCTACTAAAAATATCATAATTAATTGTGCCACACTGGGATTACATGGCATTAATGTGACTGTGACTAGACTTGGGATTCTCTTAATTTTTTACAGCGAATAAGCCACTCCCAGCTCAGGAATGTTCCCATGACTACAACTATGGGAGTATCCGTGGATGTCCGCAAAATCCTTACCCAGATCCAGGAAAAGGGGCAGTAATGGGGTGGATTGTGGGAGGCCCGTAATAGATCTAACAAATGTATTATGAGCTTGTGCCAAGGAGGAGATGTTCTCAAAACCCCATAATTCTGCTTCGTACAGGATTGAGGTGATAACCTTAGTGTTGTATATCGTAAGAACCGGGGTCATGGGCTTGGTAAATGAGAGTTTATGTTCTTTGTCCAGAGCTCCTGCCAACTGAGCATGTTTCAGAGCTAGAAGATAAATGTGTGGTTTCCAGCTAAGTTTCTTACCCAGGGTGATACCTGGGTATGCAAAGGCCTCTGTCTGCTCCAGAGGGACATTGTTCATATGGACAGTACTGTGAATGGTCTTATGATGGTGAAAGACCATAAACTTTGTTTTATCCACATTAACCGCAAGCCCATGTTCGCGGCAAAACAAGTCGAACCTGGACAGTGCAGCCTGCCGTCCTGTCTGCGTCTTAGATAGGATCAGAGTGTCATCCGCGAACATGAGCAGTGGAATGCTAAGCCCCCCCAAACTGGAAGTGTCTGTTTGATATGTGGAGTAGTATTGAACCACCCAGTTAAAAAACAGGGAGAACAATGTTGGCGCCAGGACTCATCCTTGGCGCACACTCTTTAGCAATGGGAAACTGGCTTTAGTCTCACCCTTAGGGCCCCATCGCACCTGAGCTTGGTTTGAATTGTGCAACTTGATTATCAAGGCTAGTAGCTCCTGGGGCATCCCTACTTCCAAAAAGTCGTGCCACATTTTGTTACGTGGCACCAAGTCAAAAGCAGACTTTAGATCAATAAATCCTGCATATAGGGACCCTCCTCCTATGATGACAACCTTCCAGTACACCATAGCAAACCTAAAGGCTTGATCAATAGTACTTGTAAAAGGGCGAAAGCCTGCCTGCAATGGTGACAAAATCTCATTCTCCTCAATCCACATTTGGATTTGGCTGAGGATCAGTCTAGCAAATGTTTTCTGCATAGAATCAATAAGGCTGATCGGCCTATAATTGGCAGGGGACGAGCGATCACCCTTTTTGTAAATCGGTAATATAATGGCTTCTGAACAGGTTTCGGGGGTAAATACATTTTGGCATCTTTTTTTAAAATTGCTTGTATTAACAAAATGTCAAACATACTTAGTTTCCTTAGAAACCATAGTGTGGAATACATTATTTACACACCCTATGTGTGTGATGTATGATATATATCTACATTTATCAGAGGAGGAAATTATACCAAATAAATATTTTTGGGTCAGTGAGTAGAGGGCAAAATAGTACTTGTAACACAAAAAGGTACTGGACAATATCTCGTGGGAAAGAGTGTATATTTTTAAATTACAGTCTCCTTTCAAAATTTTCTCAAACCAAGTGTATATCATAGAATGGTTGGTTGTCTTTTTAACTATACCATTAGTTTCATTTATGCTGTACAGTATCTGAGAGGCAGTTATAGATTTTTAAATAATGTGTGTACTTACTCGCCTCAGGGAAGGTGTTGTCAGCGTCTGGGGGCCAGATTTTCTATTCTTATTCTGCTAGGTACTTGCCTCAGGGAGGGTGTTGGCCAGTGTCTGAGGGCCAGATTTTCAATTCTTACTCCACCGGGTACTTGCCTCAGGGTGTGCGTTGGGCAGTGTCTGGGGACCAGTTTTTCTATTCTTACTCCACTGGGTACTTGATTCAGGGAAGGTGTTGGCCAGCGTCTGGGGCCAGATTTTCAATACTTACTCCACTGGGTACTTGCCTCAGGGAAGGTGTTGGCCAGTATTTGGGGGCCAGATTTTCTATTCTTACTCCGCTGGGTACTTGCCTCAGGGAAAGTGTTGGCCGGTGTCTGGAGGCCAGATTTTCTATTCTTACTCCGCTGGGTACTTGCCTCAGGGGAGGAGTTGACCAGTGTCTGGGGGCCAGATGGGAGGGTGTTGGGCAGTGTCTGGTCACCAGATTTTCTGTTCTTAATCCGCTGGTTGATTGCCGCGGGGAGGGCGTTGGCCAGTGTCTGGAGGCCAAATTTTCTATTCTTACTCCGCTGGGTACTTGCCTTAGGGAAGGTGTTGGCCAGTGTCTGGGGCCAGATTTTCTATTCTTACTCCGCTGGGTACTTGCCTCGTGGAGGTGTTGGCCAGTGTCCGGGGGCCAGATTTTCTATTCTTACTCTGCCGGGTACTTGCCTCGGGGAAGGTGTTGGCCAGTGTCTGGGGGCCAGATTTTCTATTCTTACTCCGCGGGTACTTGCCTCGGGGAAGGTGTTGGCCAGTGTCTGGGGCCAGATTTTCTATTCTTACTCCGCCGGGTACTTGCTTCAGGGAAGTTGTTGGCCAGAGTCTCGGGCCAGATTTTGATATTCTTACTCCGCCAGGTACTTGCCTCAGGGAAGGTGTTGGCCAGTGTCTGGGGGCCAGATTTTCTATTCTTACTCCACCGGGTACTTGCCTCTGGGAAGGTGTTGGCCATTGTCTGGGGGACAGATTTTCTTTTCTTACTCCGCCGGGTACTTACCTCAGGGAAAGTGTTGGACTGTGCATCAAAAGGCAACATATAGTAACTTTTCTCAGTTTGTTAGAACAAAGAAATGGAATAGGTCTAAAGTATAATTCAAACATGTTCTTTGTCTTTATCTTTGTTTTTCTAACCAGATATCTCACAAAAAGCCATCCCTATCAATCTTTTAGGGTGTAAGAGGAAGTACAGCTTGAAACTTTAGTTGCAGGAAAAAACAAAACAACTAATCCCCAGGTACAAATAAAACAACCTTTTATTTTGACTTATCAATTTTTTATACTTCTACTGGAGCAACCAACTTACTCCATTGTTCTTTATACATTAAGGGTATCTAAAGTAATATTGAACATTTTCAGAGTGTTAAACTAACTTATTATTTTTTTTAATTTTCAGTTTAAATAACATTTAAAAAAACTATTCTAATCCTTTCCTTGATAATTGTGATTACACCTACATCTATAACCTATCAGAGTTGAAAAGAGAGTACCCACTAAAGCAGCACTCCCAATAATACTTTTGCAAATAACACTTCAGCTCAAAAGAACTAAGAAATGCAAGCCTCAGGTACAACGGCAAACATTTCTCTTTCCTTCTAAAAGAGTACTATAATTAACTTTGCTTTCACTAGGAAATTAAAACTGTTAATAAATATTTAAAATGAGTTGTTTAAACTTTATCGTGCCTCCTTTCAATATCAAGAATAACCTTGCTTTAGCAATAACAGTGTACCTCATAAGCACACACTACTTGTTTCACAGTTGTATTGACTGTACCATGGTGTATTGACATCCACACCCGGACGAACTCGTCTTCAAACAAGAAGATACTTGTTTAAGATTGCAAAACAAAAACAAAAATGCTGTAATGTACCTGGCAAGAAACATTGGTACTCAATAAAGTTTGTTTAAAAAAAAAAAGAATAACCTTGCTTTTTTACAATTCTATTTAGCAACCATAAATCTTCTGTAAAAATACAACAGTAGTTTTAAAAAATGTATACTCACTTATCCTCATCCTTTATTTACAGAATGATCAACAGTATTTTCCAGTCGCCGAGCAAGTTACGTACAATCAAGGCAGGGTAAAAGGTAATTGAAATGTGGCCGCTACATTTACTGTAAGGAAAGATACTGAGCCCAGGAGTCATTGGAGGGGCGTAGAATATTTTTCATCACATTGCAAAGGCAGAGCAGTTACTCTGGGTGACATAGTGGAGAGGTCCACAGAGCATACCCACTCTTTCTCTGCAATGGAGATAGAAGTTAGGGAAAATCTACAGCAGATTACAATTTTGGCACCTCCAATGAAACCTGTGGCTCGGTTTTATGGGAAGTTGCACAAAACATCCCCATGCATGGTGCTAGTCATATGGCCACAATCCCTAATTTATGGTACATGAACCAAAGAACAAAACAGGTCATCAATCCACACGCAATAAGACCACAAACTTTCTCTGATATTAACATCCCCCCCAGAAGTGAGCGTCACTTTTGCTAACAAGACTTTTCTTTTGCATGATAATGAAAATCCTCTCAAACGCCTTCTAATCTTCTCTACAGCACATAATTTGGTCACCCTTGAGAAAACTGACATTTGGATAATGGATGGCAATTTTAAGTCTACTCTACACCCCTTCCTTTTATCCAAATTTACGCTGTTCATGCCAATATTAACAACACAACTGTCCCCTTAGAATTTAGTTTGATGCCTGACAGATAATCTTCCACTTACACTGAGTTTTTATCAGTTATACAATCTAAACTCTGAACAAAAGTCCTAGGAAAGTAATAATTGATTTTGAATTTCAAATGATAAACACTATTACTAACCTATATCCAGATACCCAAATCTAAGGATGTTTTTTCACTTTTCCAAGGCATACTGGAGAAAAATTCAGAAAACATCCCTAGCTGAAGATTATCAAAGTTGAGTTTTGGAGCTTATTAGGAGATATGGTAATAATCGATAGACCAGAAAGTGATCACAATCCCCTTTTTCTAAATCTGGAAATGGACAGTGGGTTGCCCAGAAGAAACATAATAAACCATAATACAGCTGAGGCATTCCTTACCAACGACTGTCGTAGGGTACGCTGGGGCCAGGTTTTGGAAGCCCCAGACACTATTGAAAGAATATCATTGGAAGTAGTAGCTGCGACCAAAAAAGTGACACCATTATTAGAAAAAATGGGGTATCTGGAACAAATTAGTTCAATTCACGAGACCCTTTTTTCTAAACTTAAATCCTTCTTTACAAAACAGGGTGGCTTGTTGAAAACTAATAGGAAATACCAGGGAGCTAAATGGTACGATAAGACTTGCCGGATAGCACACAGCTCCTTGATAGCTGTCATTAAAACCAGGGTAACTTTGGATATTAAAATAGAGAGGGCGAAATATAAGAAAGTGCTAAAGCAAGCAAAGGCGGCGTGGGACGACCAACGTTGGTTGGAACTTTATGAGGCGAGTCAGTCCACTAACCAGCTTAAGTTTTGGCAGGTAGTGAAATGGGGAGGGTCAGGCGACTTGCAAACCCGGGTAACCATGTTTCAGCCGAGGATTGGGTTGAATATTTCTCGGCCCAGTTCTGTGGTACGGTTACAGGAGATCCTAATGTAGGGGAGAGTAACCTGACTCCCACTCCTGTAGCTATTGGCGAGAACATAGTCTTTAAAGAAATTGAGACAGAGACTGCATTAAAACAGATCCAAAACGGTAAAGCACCTGGAATGGATTGTGTTCCTGCGGACCTTTTTAAGCTTGATACAGCTAACTGGGTTCCCTAGATAACCACCCTAGCTAATGCTATTGCCAGAGGAGCCAGTATACCAGCTTCCTGGAAAGGGGCTGAAATTCTCCCTGTATTTAAAAAGGGTGATAAGTCCCTTGCAGGGAATTATTGCCCTATAAGCCTCATCGATGCCCTGCAGAAAGTAATTGCCAGAATGCTGCTGGGAAGAATCCAGTTTTGGATGAGTGAAGAAAATATTCTATCACCACTGCAAGCAGGCTTCAGGGCTAGTATAAGCACTGTCGACCAAGTTCTTAGATTTCTTATGATTTACTGGAAGACAGTGCATTTAGGAGGAGGCACCATATACGCAGCGTTCGTGGATCTAAAATCTGCGTTCGACTTGGTCCCTAGAGAAAAGCTATGGGAGGCCTTATGGAGAATGGGTATGCCCCCCGATTTACTTGAGCTTACTATTAGGCTACATGAATCTAACTTTGCTAGAGTTAGATGGGGACGCCAGGGCCAAGTGACAGAATCCTTCCCAGTGACCCGTGGAGTAAGACAAGGCTGTGTCTTGGCCCCAACTTTGTTCTTGCTCTTTATTAACCAAGTAGTTCAGTTTCTTTCATCCACCTCGACAGATGCGCCAGTTTTGGGTGGGACAAGATTCCCCCTTTTAATTTTCGCTGATGATACCTTGATTTTGGCAAAAACACAAATGGGTCTTCAGACTGCTATAAATAAGTTCGTGGAGTTCTGTAAAATAAATGACCTCGAAATTAATGTTTCAAAAACCAAATTCATGGTTCTGACCAAGAATAAACCATTAAGGGGTCATGTAACTATGAATGATTCCAACCTGGAACAAGTAGGGGTGATGACCTACCTAGGGGTGGTTATAGACTACAGGCTGCGCTGGAAGGAGCAGATTGAGGCACTTTACCTAAAGTTTGCCCGCTTAACGGGTTGCCTTGTTAAAGAACAGCGTTGCTCGTATACCAAAAGAGTTTTGCCAGCAATAAAACATTTTAATGCCAAAATTAGCTCAGCCATCCTCTACGGTTCGGACCTGTGGGGTTACGTAGATCTTGCCTCACTAGACAAAATTCAGACTAAGTTCTTCCGTAGTTTAGTAGGTCTCCCCTTATCAACACCATCACTCCCCCTCACGTTAGACATGGGCTGCCAAACAATTAAACATCAGGCACAATATAGGATGGTATCCCTTTGGAG
Organism: Lissotriton helveticus; assembly: GCF_964261635.1. NCBI lineage: Eukaryota > Metazoa > Chordata > Amphibia > Caudata > Salamandridae > Lissotriton > Lissotriton helveticus. Next base: position 625,591,573 of record NC_136070.1, on the reverse strand, counting down.
ACGCATATGGTCCACTCCAGAACTTTCCATGTTTGCAAATGAAATTCTGGATGTGAGATCGATAACAGGGTCGGGGAATCTAGCCTGGTTTAAAAATGTGAAAGAAACCCTCAATAGAATGGGTCTTCACAAGCAGTGGTCAGATCCGGGAAACCAGGTTTTTCCCTCGAAACAAGAATTTAAACTAATGTTTTGGGCCACGGTCAAAGAAGACTTGGTTTTGCTCTCACAGAACTTTAATCTGACAGGTATTTTCTTGCTCCACAAAGTGGTTCCTCACACAGAAACATATTGGGACAACATTACTAAAAGTGCAGATAGGAAACTCTACCATCAATTTAGAGTTGGTACATTGCCAATAAGGGAGTTTACCAACAAATGGCATAACCAACCATCCTTGCACTGTCCCTGGTGTAGTGAACATAAGGAAACTATGGCCCATTTTCTTTTTGCTTGTCCAGCATACGGCGCACCACGTCAAAAATGGCTAAAACCGATCTGCAGAAGGGTCAATACACGGGTATGGGAAGAAGCGTTGCTTATTTTGAGATCTAACACTGCTGAATGGATTTCTATAGGTATGGCTAAATACCTTGGTTGGGCGTGGACCATCAGAGTTAGGCACCTTTCAGGAAGATAACTGTGATTAATATGATGACTGTACAAACACACTCAATGTAGCTCCCATAGCTTGATTGTATGAACTGTGAATCGTCAATTCCTTTTTTAAATGACTCCTAATAACGTCTTGTGAAGCTATTTAATCTTTTTTTTTTTTTTAAATGCCTTTGATGGGTATTGAGAATTGTTTTTAAGATTTGTATAATGTTGTGTATTTGTATCTGCTGTCTTTTATGAAAGAAGTTTCGAAATAAAGACGTTAAAAACTGAACTGAGATTATGTGTCAGACAGCAAACTTCAATATGAACTTAAAGAATTAACTGCTTTGTGTTTTGTTCCTCCTGAATGTGTAGATGACTTCTAAACTGCAATAGTTCAATCAGATTATTTTACAGCAAATGAAACTCCCAGATACAAAACATTATCAGTAGATTCTAAGGTGGTATCTAGGATTTTAATGACACTACAATTCCCAGTTTTCCTTCTGCACTTATAATGTTTTGGTTTGGGTCACTTGCAGGTCAAGATCCAGCATATAGTCGCCAAAAAATGTTAAGTACAGGCTGCATCGCAAGAGGGGTAGAACAGCGTTGTCAGCGTAGAGGAGGGCAGGCACAGGACGGTAACCCACCTGGGCAAGATCTTTGGGGAGTACGGTCAGATGCCTACATTGTTTCTAAATAGCCAAAAGAGAAATGGAGCTATAAGGCAACCCTGTCTCACCCCTCTTTCTACGCTAAAAGGCTGTGTACATTCATCTCTGGTCGCATATCTAACCCTTGCTTTCGTTCCAGAGTACAAGTCCCTGAAGAAGGTGATAATCGAAGGCTCCACTCCCATATTGATCATGATTGCCCATAGTTTTGAATGATTAACACAGTCGAAATCAGAAGACAGGCCTACGAATCCCAGGTATAGGTCCCTCCCTCAATCTTAGTATATTTTCCAATTCCCATACTCAAGTTAAGACCCTGTTCTATAGCCCCCACCCCTGTGTGAAACCACTATTGGGGGGCAGACAGAATACCCTTGGATTCAGCCGACTCTTGAAGCCTGTTTAAAATGATCCAACCCGCTATCTTCACTAAGAAGTCGAGCAGCAAGATTGACCTAAAGCAGACAGTGTTACGTCGGTCTCTTTTTTTTATGATACTACCTTGTCTATGGCGCAGAAAAAACCTTGCACAGTTCCGGGAAGGGGTTTCTTGCTGCCAACTCTAAAGACAAGCCTCTCTCCCGCAACGCATTCGTGCTGGCTACTTGGACTGAATATGAAATTACTTATGGCTTTCAGACACATTTGTATATTTGAATAGAAAAATGCTTTCTTTACTGATTCCAGCTGTGCAATCAGAAAAGTAAATAGGATTGGTGTGTTTGTTTTCACTAGAATAAAAACAGAAGTATGTGAATTCCTTACTTCTCCATCAATTGTATCTCTGGCTAGGTTATATTGCAGTTAGGGTGCTTTGATCTCAAAATTAATTCCATATTTTGACAAATAGGCAACGTTGCACTGCAGTTGGTGTAATAACTCTTTATAGGCCAGAATACAAACTATTTGTGACTGGTGCTATTGAGGTATTATCTGTTCTCAACAACTTTTACCACCCTGCTGTGAAAACAAGATTCTGGAGGTCGTAATGTGTGACAAGAAAGTTTGTGCACATTTGCTATTTGGCATTCTGTGGTGCCCATGATGTGTTCTGTTGTTCTGTGTGCTGCTGTCTTTTTGCACTGCATTATTGCAATTTGATTTTTTGTTTTTGTACTGCAGGTTTTGTGTAGCATTTTCGTTTGACTCTTTTGTGTTGAATGTGCCATGTCAGGTATGTTCTGGCTCCTGTAAGTCTCAGTGGTTTAGCAGGGAGGAGGCCTGTTTGACTGCTGTGGGACAGTGTCATCTGAAGGATTTTTGTGGCTCCAGAAAACACATACTTTGTGGCCACCTGTTCAGAACCACTTTGAATTTTATTACCTATTTTCTGACAAATTAAGCTTGCACAATGCCAAACAATATTATATTTTATCTTCCACAAAAAAAAGCAGCTGAAATATATGTCTTGCTGAGGGCCAAATAAATCCTTAAAACGACACTGAGCAGAGAGAGACAGAGTCAGAGGTAGATGCAAGAAGGGAAGTTCTGACAGAGCAAAAAATAAAAGTGAAACAAAGTGATTGAAAACGAGACAGATTACTTTACAAGGATGCCCCTTAAAAGGTGGGGACCCTGTCCAATTGCCCACTCTTCCCATGCCTTAAAAATATGTCTGCTGGGAACCTGACAGCTTTGTTGCTAGGGACCTGCCAGCCCCGCAGCATTTCTAAATAAACAATGAAAAAATGAATGAGTCTAAGGCGTGCATTTGATTTTGCATTGTTTATATAAAAGCGCCCCAGAAACAACCTCCCCTAAATTCAGTTAAAGTTGCCCCCACCATGACAGCCCCCCAACACCTGTTGCCTTTGGCCAGTCTAGTCAGGCCTTGGCCATGCTTTGTTTTATTGTGCTTACTGGATGCTACTGTTCTGTTTACTTTAGACATGTCAACAAATGCTGCTGTAATTCCAACCAAAAGCTGCACATGGCTTGAAAGTTCCTGTGACAAGCAACCATATACTATTTTCTAAAATGGGCAACTATAGTGGAAACCACCACTAGATGTAGTCAGTTGAAATGATTAAGCATGCCTTGTTAACCCAACTGTGCAGACTGTCAAAGGAATTATGTATGTGTTGTGTAATGGACTTTATGCGGCATTACAGCCAGCCCAAGTTATACACCTTTAAGTAATGTAACTATTTCAACTGTGACAAATAGGTCAATTTTCTATTTAGTTGAAGTTATTTATTGTATAATTGTTAGACCTGGCATCTTTTGGCATGTTTCCCCTCTATTTTTGCTTTCTGACCAACCGGTTTTGACTGTGTTTTTGCTGGTTTAGTATCTCTGCGCACTTTCTCACTGCTATTAGCTGTTAAAGTACAAATGCCCCTATTGGTAATTGTATTATGGAATGGTGTGAATTATGGAATTGATCTACTGGTAAGTCCCTTGGAAAGAGCACTGAGAGTGCCTGGGCCTGTAAATCAAATGCGGCTAGTGGGCCTGCAGCACAGATTGTGCTACCCACACGAGCAGCCTTTCAAAGGGTTCTCAGACCTGCCACTGCAGTGTCTGCACATAGTTTTTACTGCCATGTCAACTTGGAAAGTGCACCCACTTGCCAAGCCCTTACCTTCTGTTTTATTATATGTGAGTCAACCCTAAGGTAGGCCCAAGGTACCCATTTTGTCAGGGTGCGGTATATTTGAAAGGTAGGATATGTACTGGTGTGTGTGACATATCCTGATAGTGAAATACAGTATATTTTGTTTTTCCCTATTGAAAGACTATCTGTCCTATAGGGTAGAATGGGAAGTACTGGATAACCTTTTACGAGTATATCTTCCTATTGGGATAAGATAGAGGAATGAAGTTCAGCATGTGTGAAATCAGAATGTAGAAATGCGTCTTTTGGTAAAGAGGACTTTTATGTTTTGTGTTTGAAAATATAACTTTTAGAAAGTAGGTATTTTCTTCCTTGGCCATCCTCTGTGCCTTTTTATGGGCTGTGGATTGACTGTCTGGCTTTGGAGTGACAGGGACTGGTGATGTGCATTCTCTTTAGGCGGGCACTGGGGGGTCTAAGTGTGTCTTGCCTTTCCTGGATGAGTCAGGGTGGCATTTGATAGACCTGGGCTGCATTTAGAGTAGTGGGAGGAGATTGCCTTGCACCTGAATAGGCCTTGTCTGCCTTGGACAATGCTGTATCCAGTCCTGCCTGGAAGCTGGACTAGAGAGGACCAATCTGGTTTGGACTGAGCCCAGACACTCTCTAACCAAGAAAACAAAGTAAAACTGAGTATAAATATTGGGGCCCGGAACTTTAGAATACGTTGGATTAAGTAACCTGCCAAGAAGAAGAGCTGGAAGAACTGCCAGGAGGATTACTGCCCCTTTGCTGTCTTGTTGCTTAGTTGAGTTGGCCTGCAGATGCTGCTTTTGCCTTGGGCAGTGAAAAGACTGGACTGAACTTCCTTCACTTGTTGCTGAGTATCTCCAAGAGCTTGAAATAGAGTTTGCCTCCTGTTCACAAAGTCTCAGGGATAGCAAAGACTTCACTTACCTCTGGGTACTGCCACTGGAATCTTAGGTCTCAGTTGCCACAGAGGGAGAAAGCAGCCAACACCTTTGCTTGCTCTGTGTCCTGATGACACCAGCGCACTTGGCACCACAACCCTGGTCTCACCGACAAGGACGACTGCTGCCGCCACCAAGCCACTGCTTGCAGAGGGACAGTGGGGACTTCTCTCCTCACTGCCCTGCTTCACTCAACCGTCCTGGTCTCACTGATGACGACGCTTCACGCTGACCTTGAAACCCGTAACTGCACCTTGGTTGGGGGGACTGCTTGTAAGCACACACCATACCTCCCCATCCCGCAACCCAGTCTGGGCCGACTGATGCTAGCGCCCATGAACCGGCACTGCCGCCTGCACCGTGACCTGTCAGGACCACAAAGAGCACTGCCACTCTTCGCAACGCAGCCCTGGTTTTACCAAAGCCACTGGACAACTGTCACCGAGCCACTAACTGCACCACTACGTGCATCGCAACCTGAGGACACCGCACGCCGCACCGCTACACTTCGTATCGTAACCGCGACGGTTCCGTGACCGGCCAACTAATGCGATCAGCAGCAACCTAAGGTACTGTTTACAAGTCTGCTGATACTGTTGCAGGTCCACACAAGTAAGGTTGGCTGAAACTGTTTGATTCTGTTGTTTTCAGCACTGTGGTGGCTCCGAACAGAGCTATCGACTTCAAGGAACTGCATTTTAAAGTCATTCTTGCAAAGTGAACAATTTTGATTACTGTATGTTGGTATTTTATCATTTTGGTCTGGTTTGCGCATATGAATATTGGTTGTTTTCCTAACACTGGTGTGGTGTCCTTTTGTAGTGTTTTCACTCTATTACTGTGTGTTATCTGCAAAGGTTTTACACATTACCCCTGAGATAAGCCTGACTGCTCATGCCAAGCAACCAAAGGGGTGAGCAGAGGTTATTTTAGAATTGTATCTCCCTTACCCTGATTAGAAGGAAGGGTCCCTATTTGGACAAATATGCAAACCATTGCCAACTAGAGACCCCAATTTCTAACAATAATTCTTATGAATAAAAATCTTAATTTAAATGAATAATTAAATAATATGGTAAAATAGCACTACATTAGCTCTTCAACCACATAACACACCAGCCAGCCCTAAGCGCGTGGCTCCCGCCACTCCTCACTTTATGTGACATGGCCCTAGGTGCTTTCATGTCATAGCAAATGTACAATGGTCACTCATGCAAGCAAGTAAAATGTCCCCTCTCAGCCATAGCTTCATATATATCACCACTTCTGGGGTCCAGCAGGTCCTAACAAATCTGGACCCTGCCTTCACTACACCAGATGCACTACTGATAGTTACTCACCTGTATGCAATGTATTACCCGTTTGGCATGCTACGTTACAATGATTTCCCAATGGAATAATAGTTGTGGGTAGAGTGCGGTACACCTGCAGGTTGCACTATCTGAATTCTGCACTGTATGCAAGAAAGAGAAGTCTAAACAATCCACCACATTATTCTCAGGTACCACGTCTATACATGAGAGCACAAATGTAACTCACAGTGTTTACAAATTATAAAATGAGTGCTTTCTGTTAGTGGAAACAAAAAATGTCTGCACCCTCATCACCTGGTTAAAATGTTCCTTCTTACTATAGTCTCTCACTTCGTCTGACCCTCCCTTGCTTTGTCTTTCTCTCCTCATCATATGGAATGTTGAGGTGGGGGAAGCAAGTGTCCTCTGAAAATGTCAACTTCTCTAACAGAGTTCTGTCAGTACATCTGCACAGCTTAATGAACCACGGCGTGCTTTTTTGCCAGGTCTATTTAAATTAAACCTTTGGGTCTGAAAAAGAGTGAGTCTTTAAATTTGTGCATGAATAATTTACCAAGAGTCCCTACATTGATGTGTTAACTAAATGGTCTGTCCTTGTGTTTAGTGCTTAATTTCTACTGGTGGTTGCAGTTGGTGGTCATGGATACTCCTTTGTTGGGTCCAGAACACATTTTTCATGATCAGAATGATGCAGACCAAGAGAGAAAAACAGAAGGGAGAAAGAAGGATAAAAGATAAGAAAACAGAGACAGAGGAAGAATCCAGGGATGAAAAGAACCTGCAAGAGTGAGAGACAGGAAGGAAGCATAGTGGAAGAAAGAAACATGAGGTGGAATCAAGACTGGGGAGCCTTTGTAATCGACATTTAGCAGTGTAGGTGGTGGAATCCAAAAAGAACTATGGATCCTTTCACGTTTTCTTTTTTTTCTCAAATTAAACACAGCTTGTATTTACAACCTCTATTGCTCTCCATCAGGAAAGAAGCACATGTTGTGATCTCTGAGGCTGTGTGAAATTGCTATGAAATGCGAATTATATATAATACAGTCAACCCGAGAGGAGGTGCATAACCCACTAAGCTAACTTATTATTTACACATGAAAGCACCATCTCAGGCAGCCAAACTGACTAAATATGACTGCCCAATGATAAGATCTGTGAAACCACTAGAACATTACTACCACCTGTGAGTATTTATCTATAGGTTATGGTAACAGTTCCAAATTAGAAAACGTAAACCGCACCTGTGAAAGATTCTGCCCTCACTGTTGGTATATGCCCTTCTTCACTCCTCTTTCCAATATGCCCTCTTCTACTCTGGACATAAGTCAGTCTGGGATCAATACAAAAAGCATTTAAGAGGATGGGGAATACTACTAAAAAAAGTGTCATTTAAATGCTCTAACACAGTGTCAGCTGGTAAGTTTAGGAGGGAGGGGGGCGGCCTGTACGCACACATACACCCTCACAGCTATGGATTCACACAGGCGCCCGCAAACATATCCATTCACAACACTCATTACCAAACATTCATACATACACGCAGGCAGAAAACATTAATTAAAAAAAATAAAACACACACACACTCACCTGCAGCTCTGCCTCAGAAGTCCCATGAGGTTTAGGACTGCTGCCTTCCCTCGTTGGATGAGTCAGCCAATAAGGGAAGGTAGCAGTCCCAAATTCATCACAGAGTGGGATTGGGTCAGTGAGATTGCTGACCCCACCCCACTCTCTGATGAAGTGTCACTGATTGACACTTGATCTTTGGCGCGTCAGAGCTTAAAACTGAAGTGCACAGGTGTGAGGCAATCAGTGACGCTACCCCTCATCACTGAGGGGAGTGCCTCAGAGACGTTTGCTGAGCTGAGTAGGTCACACCCACAGGAACTGTGACTTCCTCAGCCCAGCAAAGTTCAGCTCAGGCAGCCAGGAGCCTGCTCATTTAGCGCATGTCTAGCTCCTGACTGCCTGAACTGAAAATGAACAGTGTCTGTCAGGCTGACCTTTGTTTAGCCTGACAGCCACTGATCGTGAGGGGCAAAAGGTGGGGGGAGGTCCCTTAACCCCAATGGACCGGCCACAGCTGCTCTCACATGCCTTTGTGAATTGTCCCTAAAACATCCAACTCCCTAACAGGAAAAGGGCAATGATCTCACCGTTCTGTCTAATTGTGCTAATTGTATATGAATATACTCCGAGCATTCCTACTTTGCTCCCACTATAGCTATTTTGGGGCCAATTCACAAAGACATTTAAAGCATGCACATGAGTACTACAGGAATACTACTTTGCATACTCCAAATTTCCTGGGTGAAAAAGGACTTCAAGAAAATTATATTCTATCACAGTCAGTGTTCAGCAACTGGTGTAATGCCTTAACCACTTGGATGCTAAGGTGTTTTATGGCTTTTAATGTAATTTCCATTGAAATCAATGGAAACTCCATGACGAGTTACCCTTGTCATTAGCATCCAAGTGAAAGCATCTGCCCTTGGCTTAAGACATATTTAGAGGCTCGGGCTGCCAGAAGAGTGTACAATACAAATGTCAAAGAGGATGTTTGGACTAACACAAATGTGTCTTGATGATTTCCCTAAATAAAGCCTGCCCAGGGGTTTCTCTGACATTGAGCTAGTTTAGGGATAAGAGTGAAAATTTCAGAAATTGTCACAGCCCCCTCTTTGGAATGGGCATTTGCTTTTTGTTTTTTGAAACATTATGGGCCTGATTCACAAAGGGCCTCCACAAAGAGAAATCTCATTGCGGAGATTCTGCCTGAGTGTGGAGACTACCCCACACTTGGGAGTCTCCACCACAAGTGCAGAGGCCCTTTCTGAATCAGGCCCCCAGTGTTCATGTTTCTTACATGCTTTCTTCCGTACTAATTGGGGATTGGGAGCCGGACTCATGCATTGCCAAACTATCTGAGCTTACTGTATCACTTTGTCAGAAAGTTGTAAGACCAATATGCCATCACTGGAATGAAAATTACAGAAAAAGTCTGGCCCTCAGGAATCCTTGGTGCACATGTTTGTGTTTGTTTGATTTTTGTACAGTAGCCACTCTTCATGCGACAATCAAGCAACACTTTAAAAAAGTGGATGCTCTATAGGAGAGTAGGCAGTCATTCAAGTTTGGGTAGATAGTCCTCTAGTCCACCAGGTCAGCAGAGGCTATGGTCCTAATTGTCCTGGCGGAGGGCTGTATAGTATCACGGGTATTCAAAATCAGACTTCTGTGGTTGCGGGTGCATAGGTACCGGAAGAATTCTGAGAACGTGTGGAGACAACTGTTGGCAGTTGATGAGCCGTCTCAGGAGAGAAATGTTGTCAAAGTGATTGGGGTGGTTTTTTTTTTTTTGAATTGTTTATGAAAGAGTAGCAAGACATCACATTTCAACATATAAACAGAAGATAAAACAGAAAGTATACAATACATAGTACATTACATCTGTGTCATTGCTGCCCATTTTTATATTATACCCCAGAGCCCCACCCTAACCCACCCCCCCAGGGATTGCTACTGGAGGAGAGAATAAAGAAATGAAAAAGAAAATATGATAAACTCATATTATGAAACAGGTGAATCCCATTATATTTCATTATATACAAAGACATTTTTTTTTTTACTGGTTTAAATTATCCAGCCAATTAATTACCGGCTCCCAAACTGATTCGCCCTCTCTTCGAGCCCGCAGACCTCTCCTCTTGAAAACCAACAGCTCCCACTTCCCAACATTCAGAAACTTATTGAACCACTCATGTTCTGAGGGGGGGGAAGGATCTAACCACACTGTTGCTAGACATAATCTAAATGTAGCCATAGCTATATAAAATAGCTTCCGTTCTGGCAGCGTCATACTTATATCTGCCACCCCCAATATAATGGCTTGCGAAGACAGTTGTATCTGATAACCGAACACTTGCTCCTACCGTTGTTCCACTTTAATTATCAGTGGAGTTAAACTAGAGCAAGAAGAGAACATATGGATACTGTCAACTGCTATCTCCCCACACCTAGGACAATTGACTCCCGTGATCCCGCCCCATTGTTGTATGCGATGTGGGGTTATATACAAATTGAACCATGTTTTAAAACATTGTACCTGGAGGTTAGCAGATATAGTGGCAGTATAACTAAAACATAATGAGTTTTCACAGACCTCCTGCCCAGCTTGTAAACCAATCTGCCATCGGTTAAAGTGTTTAGGTAGATCATCACTCCGCCTTTCATTCAACATTTTATAAATTATAGATATATTAGAGTGCCCCCCCCCTGATAGCCTCAACTAGTGGGATAGGAATCCAGCTAACAGATTTCCTAGAAAGAAAGTCGCGAATCTGTAAAAACTTAAAGAAATGCTGGTTACTAATACCAAATTTATGTTTTATGTATTCAAATGTCCGCACCCCCTGAACAGAGACCAAATCCCCCAACATTGTACCTCCATGTGTAGTCCATTCTCTGAAATACCCGTCTGCAAATATTTCAGGCTGGAGGGTATTACCTATTACCGGAGTATACACATGTATCCTTCCTATTTTAAATAGTTTCCGCACAGGGGTCCAGACTTTAAAGGCTCCCAGTAGAACTTTAAACCTCACACGTTTGAAATACGCAAAATCTATATGCCTGAATAGTAACCCTTTGACCTCTTCCCCATAAATTAAACAATACATAGAAAGCTCAGAGACCTCTAAGTCCACAGAATCCATTTATACAGCAATGTGTCTTAATGTAATTGCCCAATAATAAAGCTGGAAGTTTGGTAAAGACCAACCCCCCCTCTCCCTGGGTAACGTCATATATTTATGGGCTCGTCTAGGTCTTTTACCTGCCCATACAAACCATGAAATTAGATGTTCTAGCTTCCTGAACCATACTTGTTCAAACCAAACAGGAATCGCTCTAAAAAGATACAGAATTTTTGGTAAAAAAATAATTTTGACAACATTACAGCGACCCATCAGTGTTAATTGAAGATTGTTAAACTTTCTAGTATCTTTTTCCATCTTTCCTAACAGTGGTTTGAAGTTGATCTCAACAATTTCCTCGGGATTAGAGCTTATAACGATTCCTAGCTATTTTGCCCTGCCGATAACCCGAGGAACCACCAACATAATTTTATCATTGCATATAATTTGGGTCTTGGAGTTATTCAGATGGTATCCAGACAACTTACCAAACTGTGATGTTAGGTTTGAAATCTCTGACAGTGCTGCCTGAGGAGTGTCTCTCAGGATGGCTAAATCGTCTGCATACCCCAGTATTTTCGTGTTACCACCCATGGATCTCACTGGGCAAATCAAATCATTCAAAATAATTTTTTTAATAAGTGGGTCCATATAAATTGCAAATAATAAAGGGGAACAGGGGCAACCCTGGCGTGTACCTCCTAAAATATTAATTTAACCCATCTGGATCACCATAACTGAAATTTGGGCCGTCGGCTGTTTATACATGCTCTGGATCGCCCTTATGATTCCTTCTCCTAGGCCATAACATCTCAATACAGCCCATAAAAAAGGCCAGGAGACCCTATCAAAGGCCTTCTCTGCATCTAGCAGAATTAGGGACATTGGGTCTCCTGAAACCTTAGTAAAATCAAACAGCGAAATAACACGGCATATATGGTCTATAGTTTCTCGCACGGGCACAAAGCCATGTTGTTGTACAGAAACAAGTTTCTTAATTACCCCAGAAATTCTATTGGCAAATATCTTGGCAAAGATTTTAATATCACTATTGATGAGCATGATAGGGCGGTATGATCCCAAATCTGATGGATCTTTATCCTTTTTTTAAAAAGTTATAATTCGGGCACCTCGCCAAGACTCCGGAGGAGCCTCCCCATCCTGAACTCTACGCAATAGTTCTAACATGACCGGAGTGAGCTGAGGTCGAAATATCTTATAAAATTCCCCCGGCAAAAAGTCTGGGCCAACAGCTTTTCCCTCGGGAGAGAATCTATAGCCTGCCAAAGCTCCTCAATACTAATTTCTGCGTCTAATGATTCTCGTTCTTCTGAGGTTAGTGTATCCACCCCGATCCCCTTCAGATATTCCTGAATTTCCACCTGAAGTGCATCGTTATCACAAATATCATCATAATATAATTTTTTATAAAACTTTTGAAATGCAAGAGCAATGGATTTCTCCTCAGACACAAACCCCAAATCCGGATCCTGAATCGTCTTGATACGTATAATTGCTTCTCTGTCTTTAGTTCTTGCGGCTAACAAATGCCCTGCTCTATCACTGCTCTCAAACATTTTAGATCTCCAGGCAATGAATTTGCTAGCAGCTTTCGTCTGTGATAGCTGATTTTGCTATAGCAATCTGTGTTAGGACTAAATTGCTATCCCCACCTATCTGTATCAAGCGAGACAAATTCACCTCTGCTTTTTCCAGTTCTTTATACAGCCTCTGTAAGTTAGCCTTCTCCTTCTTTTGAGCATCCCAGCCATATCTTGTAGTTTCACACCTGATCCCAGCTTTAAGAGTATCCCAGACATTCTGAATACCTGTGCTACCCTTATTTTCCTCTAAAAACTGTAGAATCCAGGGGGACATAGTATCCACAAACTCCTTTTCACTAAGCAGGCCATGATTAAACGTCCAGACATCACTTTTGCTCTTACATGCCTGTATATTCATCTCCAGTACGAGCGGATTGTGGTCCGACATCACGCGAGGATATCTAATGATACTGGAGCCTTGACTAAGAACTGGTGATATGAAAAAATAATCAAGCCTGGAACAGATTTTATGTGGTGCTGAAAAAAAAGTGAAACCCGGATCACCTCGATTAAAAAATGCCCAAGCATCAATTAGCCCATTAATCTCTATCAAATGGCGTAGAGCCTTATACACTTTAGGTTTTCTCCCAGTGTATGCACTCTCTGGTTGATTCAATAATCCACAGTTAATATTGATATTTAGGTCTCCACAAATTATAAGCGGGGAAGGCCATCCTATCAGCTCCAGGCTAAGCCATTTATACAATTCTGGGTCATCCAAAACTGGGCCATATAGAACACAGAGTGTGATATTTTTGCCCTGAAAATCGCCATATACAATTACCCAGCGACCCAAACTATCAGCCAGAGATCGAGTTATGTTCACCTTCCCTCGTCTTACTAGGATTGCAACTCCTTTGGTCTTAGCCTCAAGTTTAGTCCAAGAGACTAATTGAAACCCCTCAAATCCCAGCAATTTATGACGACTAGCTTCTATATGCGTTTCCTGCAGGCAGAGAACATCCGCCCGCAAGAATCGCAGATCTTCCCTCACTCGTCGCCATTTAATCGGATTATTAAGCCCACATATGGTTATGGATACAATTCTAATATTAGCCATCCCTTAAAGAAGATGTTCCAGAAAACAAATATAACCAGCACTTCATAATAATATTCAATACAGAGAGTTTATCAAAAAACAATGTTTCGAGTCCTACCATTTGTGCCCCTCGTAGCAGATCCCCCTCCCCCTCCCCCCCACCCCCCCTCCCCTTCAAACACAGGCAAAATAGGTTCTCAGACCCGTGTGATGCCTCCCACTTCCCGAGTGTTCCCTGGTCACTCCCTGTCTATATGCCCTCAATACAAAAGTGAGCGAAAGTACCCAAATAAAATTGAACCCCGTGTGAGTCTACCCAGGGAAAATCGATCAAATCAAGAGATCAAAGACCACTGCAGGTTAAATCTACAAATATACTGATAGACCTGGAGCCATTTAGCCCACAGATATTTCTTTTAAATAGTCCTCGGCCTGTATCTCAGAAGTGAAAACCCGGATTTTGCCACGAAAAATAACTTTAAGCTATGCGGGGTTCATTAAGAACACCTCGCACCATTTCTTTTGGAAAGGGGTAATCAATAAACGGAGCCGCCACCTCCGTTCCACTGTTGCGTGGCAAAAATCCGGACGCACAAAGAAAGTATGACCTTCAGCAGTTCTTTTGGTATCAGGACGTGCTTTTTCAAAAATGGCTTGCCGTAGTAAAAAATTGCCAAAAAAAATCAGGATGGCCCTAGGTTTTGCTCCTGGATCAGGATTCTTTTTTTGTGTAAAGGGAAATCTATGGGCTCTTTGAATCTCAGTGTCCCATGACCAATGAGAGAGCTCCGGAAAAGCAGCTTGAAACAATTTTATCACAAAACCTCTGATATCTTGACCCTCTTTTTTCTCTTCAATTCCTAAAAGTCTAAGGTTATTCCTTCGCAGCCTATTTTCGGAGTCTTCCAACTTCCACATTATATCTGTCAGTCTATCATCATTGGCCATTGTTTGAGTCTCAGTCTTCTGTAGCCCTGTCTCTAGCTCCACAATCCTTCCCTCGAGTGCAGCTGTCCTAGCAATGACTTCGGAGCATGCTTTGGTGTTTTTCCGGATAGCGCCCTGAATCTTCATTGTAGCCAACTGAGCCCTCTTGTGTTCCTGGCGTGCTTCACTTTGTATCGATTTTAACATTGCATAGATCAGAGTATTGGATGGGGGAGAGTTAGTTTCATTACGGTCTTTCTCTTTCGCATGGGCCCTAGACCCCCCTGATCCTGTAAGGCTAGTAGTAGCCGGGCGTAGTCCCATTGAAGGTTATGGCTTACTTCGGACCCTTCGCTATCTACATCCTCTGAAACCTGGGTGGGTGTCAGCTTTGTCTTACTGTGGCGGGGTGCAGCCCTTTTAAGTGTGTCCGCTGTATTTGGTGGACTAGCGCTCTCCTCATCTGATGACAGAGCCCCACTTATAGAGCCCCCAGTGGAATCCCCCTCATACTCCTCAGCCACTGAAAAGAAGCTATCCGCGTCCAGAGCCTCCGACAGATTGCCATCATTCGGTTCCACTTTCTTCCCTGCGGGGGTCTGGAGAATACCTGATACCCCCTCCTCCAGCAACTGACTCTGAGGGGAACTTAATAATACTGCTGTGTTATCGAGGCCTTCGAACCCCTCACCGCCTCCTGTTTCGTAGCAAACAGCTGGTGCGGTTTCCGTGACTAGAGTGGGTTTTTGCTGGTCTCCCAAACTCTTATCGCCCCCATCGTCGTTTATTGGTAGCTCAGGGGTAGTACCTCGATCATCAGTACCTCCAGTTTTTTTTTCAATTAAACTTATATCAGTGGGGGAGGTTATTGTTAGAAGGGGAACCTGTGTCCCATTTTTTACAGAAGTTGATCTTCCCGTAAACATATCCGGGACCATTACAGCTTTTCCCCTTACAGCGATGTTAACTGTCCCCGCATGTACCCCCAGCTGTACAGTGTCTCTAGTTCTAAAGGCGGCGCTGGGCGGCACTTTCCCCACAGTTTTATCCACTGATTTCTCCATATGTTTCCCTTTCACCAGCTCGGGCTTTTTACCACTCACTGCAGTTGCTGTTTTAACTGCAGCCTTCTCCGTCTTGTCAGGTCTCCCCGCTTTCTCCACTTTCTCTACCTTTTCTGCTTTCTCAATGGAGAGATTCTTTCTCGTGGAAACGCCAGCCACAGGTGATTCTCCGGGCATTTTCCCAGCCGCCGGTAAAGCGTTTCCGTTTCTGCGGGGAGGCATCGCGGTGTACTCGGCCGTCTTGCTGCAGGTGCTCCGCGTCCTTTGCGTTCTCGCTGCTCGCCACGCCCGGCACACCCCCAGGTGTACACGGCTCCGGAAGGCGGTGATTGCCAGCCGCGCTGACCAGAGCCAGGGTCTCTCCGCGATACAATCTGTCAGCATGGAGTCTTCTAACTCGCTCGGGTTCCGCAATGCCAGTCGAATTGGATCTCCAAAACTCCAAACTCGTAATCCACTCACATTCCTCTCTTCGCACTATTCGGACAGGGAGTGACCCTCACTCGGATCAAGCGGCCGCCATCTTGCCCCCCCGAGACAAAATCAGACTTCTGTGGTTGCGGGTGCATAGGTACCGGAAGAATTCTGAGAACGTGTGGAGACAACTGTCGGCAGTTGATGAGCCGTCTCAGGAGAGAAATGTTGTCAAAGTGATTGGGGTGTTTGTACTGTTCTTCAATAAAGTATCAACAAGTACTTTACCCCTTGGTGTGGCACCTCTACTTTCATAGGATGCTCTCCTGATTTTGATATCCCACATGCCTGGTGAGGCTCTCTGCTCTCTGCCTTCAGTGCAACTGGTAGTGAGGAGGGTGCAATATATGCAGGGAGCTTCACAGAATGGGAAGTTTGTCCACTGTACCCACTTGGCAAAGAATTTAGTTTTTTTAAAGACAAACGCCTTTAACTTGAGTTTGCTATTGAAGAAACAAAAAATAAATTGCCATAAAGAATAAGAAGCTTTCTTCTTACACACTGGGGTCTGCTATTGTTGCCTGCCTGCAATGCCATGGCCTGAATAGGGCGGGGTAACTGTCACTATGATAGAACAGCCCAGTGGTTGTCAGGTCAGAGGTTTCGGACAGTAAAACCAGCTGAGGCTCCTCCACCAGAAACCCTGCGAATCCCAAGGCTCTGTATGGGGTGGCGAAATCACAAATTTAGAGGACGGGCATCCAGTGTATTTTGGCGATGTTCAGCACCAACCAAACCTTAAGTGGCCTCTAAGTCCCTCATGGGAACTCACCAATTATTTAGCCAAAACCCTACAAAACAACTTCTGGTGTAGAAAATGCAGTTACTATACCTCTCTGGTAAAGGAAGGAGATGAGATTGAGATAAGAGCAATCATCTCCTGGATGTCTTGGGTATACCCTCTTCCAGACAGGCTAAAATGTGGCTATGCCAAAATTCATATGCTGGGTTGTAGGGCAAATCTACAATCTGAACAGCTCAGTAAGCCCTTGCCTCTTGCTCAACAGGAGAATGAGAAATTAGAGCCTTGTACATGCACAGTACATAGAATAGAGTGAATATTAGTCCAGTTTCCTTTACCACTCTCTTTCTGCTTGCTTTTGCAACACAATGAATTATTAAATGAGTAACTAAAAATAAAAAGGGGAGTTTTGGGAAAAAGATTATGAACGCCGAGGCTCACTTTGAACATTGTCAGAATTGAGACGCAGCACTCAAGCCATTATTTGTAAAGTCACAATTTGAAAATAATTTTCTGGGATAGTTGGAAAAGGAGGACAAGGCGAGAAGGATAGGAAAGAAGTTCAGAACTTAAAAAGACACAAAAGATTACAAACTAAAAAACATTCAACAATCTCTTGCCATTGAAAGAAAAATTGGTGAAGAGTTCTGGCTTTTGCATCACTAGGAATATGACATATGATATTGCTTTGCAGAGGGGCCTGGCCATTAGGCAGATGAGAGCGGACGCGTGAGCACAGGGCTCAGCACCGCCCCCGCCGTTTATTCTGATTAAGTGGCACGAAACGAACCCCCCAATTCCCAGAAGTTGTAGGGGAATGTGCCTGGATGCCTCGGCGACCTGGAGGCTGACTGTGGCACCGGCGGATTAGGGCAAACTGGAAGAGAGACGAGTCGCAACCCTAAGATGGTGGCATAGTGGCTCTGTGAGTTTATGAGAAGGAGCAAAGGCTGAGGTCATTGGCCGGAGCAGCCGGCGAGGGCAGCTTCCACATCGGGGGTCTGTCTGGGATACAGGGACCTGCACTGGAAGGCTTCAGCGGTTGGACGCCCGATGCTCAGCGGAGCCGGCTGACTACAGTGGCACAAGATGGCACTGTCTCAGCCTGATGAGCAGCAGTAGCGGCGGAGACCCAGTGTGAAGAGCGGCCCGGGAAGCATGTCATTGCCGCTGGGAGGCTGAGGTCCTTGGCCAAGTTGGCGGTGAACTATTGCGACTTGGTGCGGCATCACACGGGCAGGAGACTGCGGTGAGCGGGCCCCCCCTCCCCTTTGTATGCTCGAAAGCAGAATCGGCGGTCTGCCAGCGCTGAGGCGGTGCCTATTGTGACACCCGCTGGCAGCTAGACAGCAGGACGAGTGTGGCCGTCATGGAGCAGTCATCTAAAAGAACGGTTTCGGCCCAGGGAGGGCTGTGGACCAGGATTGCTGTGTCTGCCTGAACCGTATATCGGAGCTCAAGGCGGGCGGGTCCGCTGGGACTGGCAGTGTTTAAACATTCGCCTGCGAGTACAGCCCGAGACGTTTGGGCAAGTGCAGGACGGTTTTGGCGGCGATAGCAGGGAGACAGCGGGGCCAGGTGCGGCTTGGAGCCCTGGGGCTCTGTGAGAAGTGGAGTGTAGCAGGCAATAGAAGCTGGTAGGAGCAGGAATGGAAAAGAGAACCTATACTAGGAGCCCCAGTGCCAAGCTGAGGGGTTGCCCATAGACTGCTCAACTGCGCCTGACGCCATAAGTGTGGCAGGGTATGCTCAGACGTGAGTCCCTTGTTCACTTTGCCACCGGATTCAAGCAAGCCGGGCTTAAGATGGCTGGAATGCCAGAAACCGGTCCTCGGAAGCTTGTTTCCGGTCCAGGGTAGGCATGGCTTGGCAGTTCGGGCTGGACTGTTTCCATGTGGCACAGGGTCAGACTGATTTGCATATAGCCATGTCTGAACTGGGGTGGCAGAGTGGGCTAAAGAACGGTGATGGATCAAACCCAGATCTTTTTACTGGGTGTGAGTGTTTGATTGGTTCAGATGCTCCGTCCATCACCACCCCCTTTTGTACCGCTTTGGCCGCCATAAGTGTGGCAGGGTATGCTCAGACGCGAGTCCCTTGCTCACTTTGCCACTGGATTCAAGCAAGCCGGGCTGAAGACGGCTGGAATGCCAGAAACCAGTCCTCGGAAGCTTGTTTACGGTCCAGGGAAGGCATGACTTGGCAGTTCGGGCTGGACTGTTCCCATGAGGCACAGGGTCAGACTGATTTGCATATAGCCATGTCTGAACTGGGGTGGCAGAGTTGGCTAAAGAACGGTGATGGATCAAACCCAGATCTTTTGACTGGGTGTGAGTGTTTGATTGGTTCAGATGCTCCGTCCATCACCACCCCCTTTTGTACCGCTTTGGCCGCCATAAGTGTGGCAGGGTATGCTCAGACGTGAGTCCCTTGCTCACTTTGCCACTGGATTCAAGCAAGCCGGGCTGAAGACGGCTGGAATGCCAGAAACCGGTCCTCGGAAGCTTGTTACCGGTCCAGGGAAGGCATGGCTTGGCAGTTCGGGCTGGACTGTTCCCATGAGGCACAAGGTCAGACTGATTTGCATATAGCCATGTCTGAACTGGGGTGGCAGAGTGGGCTAAGGAACGGTGATGGATCAAACCCAGATCTTTTGACTGGGTGTGAGTGTTTGATTGGTTCAGATGCTCCGTCCATCACCACCCCCTTTTGTGACGCGCCCTGGAGGGCACATCACCTTATTGACTGGACTTTTGTATTGGAGAGCCGTTGGGCGTATATAGTGGATGACTCCCCACTATTGAAGGTTCTGAGGTCGGTGGCCTTGGATGAAGTGAACTGCAGGGATTCTTGATGGGCCCTGTAGGCCACAGGGACCTGGTGACTGGGTAATAGAGCTGGAGAGTGGTGGGATGAACACAGATGGTGACTCACTTCCTTTTGAAGTCAGTGAAGGAACTGTGGTGGATCACGGGAGTAACTAGTCTGGGACCGTGGGAAGGAAGGTCTTGCCACGGCGAGGGAGGATTAAGGAGCGGAGGCAGAGACAACTGAGAAGGCTGGCAGGTATTCAGGGCAAGAAGCGGCCGGGATGCCGCCATTGTGAAGTGGAGGAGTTGGCGGACGGAGCGGAGGATCTACTCCTGCAGTGGTCCTGACTGTGAAGCCGCGCAGCGCACTGAGGTGAGGTGGGAGCTGCGGTGTAGGCCTGTTCTGGGCTGACTGGAGGGGTGCCGCGGTGGTGAGCGGCTGGCCGAGAGTGGACCCTGATGCTGGTATAGAGACCCCTTCATATCAACCCGGAACATAAACCACCGGCTGGGGTGTGACTGTCTCGAGGCAAGATTGGACCGGGCCAAGACGACATCCTTGAAGGGCTCTTTTGGAGAGTGGTCCTGCTGGGGAACCGGGAGTGCAGAATGGAACAGCCTGGCTGAGCTTGGCGGTTTATCCTGATTGGGCCGGTGAGTCTACAAGAGGGCGGCGACTGGCGCAATAGAGATTGTTGCATTGCCTGACCACGTATGCATAGAGAGCAGCAGCAGTGAAGCAGTGCACCATAGTGACGGTTTGGCGACCAAGCGATCCCACGATCCAGCGGGGGCATGGGGAAGCCAAGAGGAATGCAGGTGGGAGCACCGCCGGAACAGGAAGACAATACAGCGATCACGGAGGCACAAGGGGGGTAGCAACAACGTCCAGAGGGGCTGCTTCAGCAGCAAGTTGATCAAATACTACAAGCCATTGCAGACACTAGGGAAACCTTACAAAAGGTCATCGGTCATGTGGCGCAAGGGCTGGGATTGCTTCGAGCGGGCCATGCCAATCTGGCCGATAGGGTGAAACAAACGGAAGTATCCATAGAGGTCCTTGAACCGGCTCAGAAATCGATGGCAGCTCAGATGGCCGACTTTCAATATAGGCTGTGGACACTGGAAAAGCGTGCGGAGGATGCAGAAGGGAGGAATCGAAGAAACAACATCTGAGTGGTGGGGCTTCCGGAAGGGGTGGAAGGGCCGGACATGGTGGTATACCTGGAAAACTGGCTGAAGGTCACCGTCGCAATGGCAGGACTGACGTCCTTTTTCACCCTAGAGAGAGCCCACAGGGTGCCTGCCAGGCCGTTGGCTCCTGGGAGGCCGCTGAGACCAGTGGTGGCCAGGCTCCTTCACTACAAGGACAGGTTCTTCTGTTGAACCAGGCCAGGAGAGCGGGCCCCTATACGGTGGACAACAGCAAGGTCACATTGTATGCGGATCACACATTTAAGGTCCAGCGCCGCAGGGTATCGTTTGTGGCAGTTAAGAGGGCACTGAGCGACGAGGGCATTCAATACTCGCTGATGTTTCCGGCGCGACTAAAAATAACGATGGACGACAAGTCGACATTCTTTGAAAGCCCAGAGGAGGCGTGGGACTGGTTGGGGATATATAAAGCAGGACTTGGGGAAGCGGGGAGTGGTGTACCGGAGAATGGGACAAGACCACAACCCCGAAGGATGAGGCGCAACCGCCGTCACCAACCAGCGACCCAGGCTGTCATGGCTATCTCACACGAGGGGGCAGTGCTGCACCCTGAGGGATCGAACTCAGACGGTGGGTCCCTGGAAGAGGATGAGGAACAATCGGAGGTTGGGAGCCAGAAGCTTCCACATGTGACAGCTGGGACTGCAGACAAGATCGTTGATGGGTGATGTAGACATTGGCTGATCCTGAATGGAGTGCTGGGGTGGGGGGGGCCAGGAGGGCCTTGTTGCGACTCTGATTGGATGGTAACTGATTGTTTAGGGATTTGGGGAGTCCAGGAGATTGTAGAACATATGTAGAAGAGGCCTCATACATGCTTGGTCCCGGAAGGGGCGGGCTCAGTGATACAGGGGTTGAATGCAGGACGATGGACAATTAGGTGTCTGAATCTCTGAAGCCTAGGGCTTACCTCCCATAAGTTTGTGTGGGTTGACTCCTTAGGATCTTAGTTGTGTGTTTGAGTAATAGTTTGGATCGGTTCTAATGTTGTAGTGCCTTTTCTGGGGGGTGGGCATGGGAGAGGGATGGGGAGGAGGGCTTGGAAAGTTGATGACACCGGTGTGCTCTTAGATGTGAGGGGGGTGCGTAGGAGGAAAGGTATGATTAATAGGTACATTACATGACTTGAAGTGTATTACTTGGCATGTGCGGGGGCTTCACACGATGCAAAGGCTGCACAAGGTGCATGCTTACCTGGTACGGCGGGGGGTACATATAGCTTTCCTTCAGGAAACACATCTTAACCTAACTGAGGGGGCAGCGCTAAAAAAGAGGTGGAGGGAGCAGTTATTCTACACGACTTACTCTGCGTTTGCAAGGGGTACATTGGTGTGGGTTAGGGCGGGGGTCCCTTTTCAGCCTCTGCATCACTTGGTTGATCCGGAAGGGCGGTTTGTGGCAGTAATGGGACGGCTCAGTGGAATGGATGTTGCATTATGTAGTATTTATGCCCCTTATGCTGACCAACCCTCCTTTTTTGAGAAATTGTCAGGGTGCCTAGCATCATATCTAAGTGCTGCAGCAATAGTGGGGGGAGCCTTTAATTCAATAACCGATGTGGAGCAGGATAGATCTCAACCCCGCTACTCGGGGCCTCGGTACATAGGGTCTCCACGGCAAGGGGCACCTGGCAAACTAATTGGGATCTTATAGACAGATGGCGCACCCAGCATTTAGAAGAGAGGGACTACTCGTATTATTCCGGCCTCCACGACTTGCATGTGAGGATAGATGTGATAATATGCGCCCCTGATGTTCATTCCAAGGTGACAGGTAGTGAGTACCTGATGAGAATGCTGTCAGACCATAACCCGTTGCTAGTGCGCTTACAGTGGAGTCAGGAGAGGGCGGTCATACCGACCTGGCAGCTCAGACCGGAAGCATTGGAAGATACGGTCTTTGGGGAGGAGCTGAGGACAGGTATTGAACGATACTTCGATGTGAATGAAGGGACCGTGATATCCCTGGCATTTGAGTGGGATGCGTTTAAGGTTGTGACTAGGGGGATTTGTATTAGTAAGGTGTAGGGGTACGGAAGTCAATTTTGACTGACTTGGACAGGGGGGAAGGCCTGTTGCGAGACGCTGAGAAGGTCCGACCTGGGAATCCAGGGGGCCAAGCTGAGGTCTCGGAAGCTAGAGAGGCAGTAGTGGTTCAGGTGGAGAGACTACACTCCTTTGATTATAAGAGTTCTAGAACAGGGGGACAAATCGAGCACGCTGCTGGCGTGGTTGGCTAATCCGACCCCCAGAGGAATTCCGATATTGGGCCTGGTAGCCCCATCAGGGGAGGTGGTACACACGCAGTCGGGGATAAATGGCCCGTTCCTGGAATATTACGCTGGACTATACAGTCGCCATTTGGCTCAGGGCCCAGATGCTGTACAGGAATATTTGGAAGAGGTGGCTCTACCGAGCTTGACCAGGGAGCAGGGGGTTCTGCTGGGCAGTGAGATTGTGGTAGTAGAGATAAGGAGTGCGATTAAACATATGGCTCATAACAAAACTCCTGGAGTAGACAGCCTCCCCATAGAGTTTTACTCTAAATATGCAGATTGCTTGGCTCCGCGGTTGCAATTGATCTATCGGGAGGCATACGAGGCAGGGAGGTTACCCAAGACCACCAGGGAGGCTATTATTATCCCTCTCCTGAAGCCTGGGAGAGAAGCTACGGATATGAAGGCATACCGCCCGCTGTCAATGTTGACGACTGACTAGAAAATCTTAAGTATAATATTGGCGTTGCGCCTCCTCCCCTATATGTCACAGCTAATACACCGAGATCAATATGGTTTCATCCCTAAGCGTAATACGGCTTTTAATGTGCAACGGCTACTGCGCATCCTAGAGAACTGTCGAGATCAGTTACCGTGTGCTTTGATTCTATCGGTGGACATAGAAAAGGCATTTGATAGCCTGGAGTGGCCCTTTCTTTTTCAGGTTATGCGTAAGATGGGGTTGGGTGAGGACTTAGTGCGGTGGACTCAAATACTATATACGTCAGCGACGGCTCGGGTGCGGACGGGGGGGGCGGTATCGGCTTCCTGCATAGTGAGACAAGGTACACGACAAGGTTGCCCGCTTTCTCCACTGTTATTTGCGCTGGCAATTGAGCCCCTGGGGGTGCAAGCTAGACCGGGGAAGCACTATACTGGGCTGGAGATGCGTGGAGATGTACATTATATATCACACTATGCAGATAGCCTGTTGATGTTTCTGGCGGGCCCTGGTAGGGACTTAGAGGGAGCGGCGGAGCTACTGCGGGTGTTTGGTGTGGCGTCAGGGTTGTGCGTGAACTGGGAGAAGACTAGTCTGTTCTCGGTGCGTCGGACAATGGGAATCCCCGAAAGATTGCTTGGAATATTGTGGGAGCCTTGCTGCCTACCATATCTGGGAACTAACATTTTCCATGAGCAAACAGATCTTCTGGAGGGGAATGTGAATAGAGCAGTGAGAGGAGTTAAGGGCAGCATGACGTCCTGGAGTTCTCTGCCGCTCTCAGTGGCGGGAAGAGTGGAGCTTCTGAAAATGGTGGCACTCTCTAGGCTACTATATTATTTCAGTACGCTGCCGATCTGGATTCCGGGCCAGGTGTTTAGGACGCTAAGAACTATGGTAGGGGGCTTTTTATGGGGGAGCGGCAGAAGGCGGGTGGCTTTGGCCTCGATGATGAGACCTAGAGCGGAGGGGGGATGGGCAGTCCCAGACTTCGAACTGTATTATCTAGCGACCCAACTGCAGGGGCTCACGCAGGCAGTTGCTCGAGAGTTCAGGGGACCGGATGGACCAGAGGGTCGTTGGGTTCCACGGCATGGATTATCCTTTGTGGTTTTGGGCCAGCGGCTACGGGTTGCATTGTTGACTTATGAAGAGAGAGCGCTAAGGACAAGCTGGAATAGAAGTAGGAGTAGGGTAGGCGAGACTCGACTGTACGCACCGGAGATTCCTCTTGGAATGTGCACGGCCCTTCTGCACGGAGGGGACTGGTCGACATTAGCTGAGTGGGAAGATTTGGGATTGCAGCTAGTTGGGGACTTGTACGAGGATGATACTCTTTTGCCCTACCAATCACTGCAGGACAAATACGGATTGCCATGGGGTGATTTCTTGTTGCATGCGGCTTTGGTGGCAACAATTCAGGAATACTGGGGGGAAGGGCTGTTGGAACCACAGACATTTCCGACGTGCCAATATGTTGTAATGGCAGCAGGGACGACGAAGGCTGTAACCTGCCTGTATCGGCGAATGCTTTAACCGCTAACTCAACTGCGAGAGAAATAGGAGATGGATCTGGGCAAAGATATACCTGAATCAACTTGGTCTAAACTGGTGGAGAGGGCGTGGAAGGGTACGCGGAATGCTAGATTCCAACGTATTTATTTCTACGATATACATAGGGCGTAGCTAACCCCAGAACAGATAAATAAATATTTTAATGTGGAGTCCGCCTGTTGCCCTAGATGTCGTCTGAATGCGGCAGACTTATTGCACATGATGTGGAGTTGCCCGCAGCTCGGTGTATACTGGGTGGAGGTGGTCGAGGTCTTATGTGGGGTAACAGATAGACAGATAGAGCCATGGGAGCATGCATACTACACTGGTACCCTCATACAGCGGGCACCAAAGTAACGTGTAAATTTATTGATTTGGGGTTGTTGTTGGTCAAACAGGAACTAACGAGAAAGTGGAAATCTACGCAGGGCCCAAGTGTAGAGCGATGGAAAACGGAATTCAGGAGCTGGGCGGCTAGTGAGGGCATGATCAGGCTCCAACAAGCCAGAAGAGCAAATAATGAAAGGCGATTAAAACCGCACAAGCATGGGAAGCATTAATGGCACTACTAGCACGGCCGCAGCCGGACTCGGACTCTGACTCCTTGGGGACTTGACAGGGACCTGCTGAGACACACTGCATATAGCTGGGCTATGGGCGGCCATAGGGAGGGCAGAAGTGAGCTCGGGCATGGTGGGAATTGGAGGACAGCCCGAATGTGGTAGGCCGTTGACACATCCTAATGTGTTGAAGATGATTGGACATCCTGGTCTAGAGTGCATAGAGCACACCGGAGTAAGGGGTAAGGTGGGTGGGGGGCGGACGAGGCTTGAGCCAGCCGGGGTACCGTGTTGGAACTCCATTGCATTAGTGGGTTGTATAGGAGGCAAGTTGCATTTTGGGGAGGCTGGAATGATTATTCTGATGTTCATATTGATGTAAGCATAAGCCTACCTGTGGACAATGACTGTACACATTGTGTCCCGTATGTTGCCCTTACTGATGAAGGTCTTGTAGGGTGGGGGACGTTGTTTGGGTTGAAAACCAATAAAATGTTTTTCACAAAAAAAAATGATATTGATTTGCACTTTTGACACTTTCCTTCAACTCCTCCCCTTTCAGTGGTGCCATCAGAAAAAGAAAAATGGCTAACAGTGTCTCTTGGCTTCTGTAGAGATGGAATCTGACAGATGTACCATCAATATGGATAGTTTAAATCCACTTGCTGATACCTTCAACAGCAAAAACCTTCATTGTCTCCTGCACTCTTATTAATTTTTCTTTTAAAAATGAGTTAGCAGATTGAGGCACAGGTCCCTCGCAGCAGGTACAATATTTCTTCTTTATCTATAGTGGTTTTATGCTGCAGCTAGACACAGTGTGTTGCTTGGTGACAGGTGGCAGTGATTGATTTGAGCATGTATACACTGTGGAGAGGTCACTGAGGCACTGTTAATCAATAAAATCATGCCAAAGCCACACTTGCCTGGCTGTCTTATATTGTGTTTTCTCAGATATGAACAGTTTTCAATATTGATTTAAAACTCCATTTTTTTATCTTGTTAACGCCCCCAGGGATTGTTGGGTGATAGTGATGCAAAGAATCTCCACGCCGGAAGACATCGCTCGCTGACTAAACTGTCAAGATCCAGGGACACAAAACACTACAGATTCAAGAACTGAACTAGCCCTTTCACACTGGGAAGAGGCGTTGCGATGTCTACAGCTAAGGGGTAATTTTGTCACCTCTATCAAAAGGACCTGCAACTGATTATTTGTACACTACGTCAAGAGGCGAGTTTTCCATTTAGGACTTGCTTGGCGATACCTGGAGTTGCCAGCATATATGCGACTCTAGAGACCTTGAGGAGATACTGTAGAGTGGACGGTGAACTTTGGCCGATCCTTCTTCATTCTTTGAAAACACTGAGATACTATCTACCTTCAATTGAACTTCACATTACCTGATAGCCCTGAGGAAGCTCCCAGTGAGGGAGAGAAACGCGTTGGCTGATCATTTTTTGTGATTGAATTAATGAACTTCTCGACACCACTTTTGTACGAATAAAGAAAGGATTTCTCATACATACTCTGTTCGCCTTGGACTTTGTATTTGTGCGCCCCCACTAAAGTTAAAAAGTGACTTAGGGCCTTATTTAGATCTTGGCAGATGAAATACTCTGCCACAAACGTGACGGATATCCCGTCAACCGTATTACAAGTACCATAGGATATATTATTTGTAATACGGCGGACGTAATATGAGTCATGTTTGTGACAGAGTGTCCCATCCGCCAAGATCTAAATCAGGCCCTAAGTAAGCAACTTTTCCTATGACTCATCAGTTTCCTAACATAATTGATTCCCGGGAATAGCCCTGTCAGTCGGTCTTACACAAAAACATTTACCTGTCCCCATGTGGAGCTCATCAGGTGCCAGTTGTTGTTAATGAGGTAAAGCAGGTTGAGAAATTCCTTATCTTCATAGTCGAAGCGATCTCCAAAGACAAGACAACAGATGATATTGGAACCAGCTGCGCTGAATCCAAAAGTTGGATCAATGGGCTGACCTGAAACACAATAGAAGAGTAGACCAAAACATTGGTAAGCTGCACTATTCAGATTTGCCATAAATCAGATGAACTGTTAGACCCAATGTTTGTGACGATATTTACAGGATGTGCCGAAATACCACCTTACTGGGTCGGAATTTGTTGGGTCTGATAAATAACTCCAAAATAAGGGCTCATCTTAAAAAAGGGGGAATAACATGCAGATTTTGGTGCTTAACGCACCAAAATCCACATGCACTGTTATTTATTGGGCATTTTTCTCATGATGAATTTATTCTGTTTGACATGCCAAAATGTATTATGGGGAACACCGAGTTAGTACAGTGTTAGCCACTAAACCCCTAATTGTGAACTGTGCAGTAACTGTAGATACCACACACAACGCAATGAGCCAGCACACTCGCAATGATACCCCTACTCAGTAGGTGCTTCCTTGGGTTGCAAGGGTGTAATAGAACACAATTTTAGGCAGTCAATCATTTTAATTTATTTTGCATTAAAGTTCTTAAAAAGCACAAAGCAAAATAAAAAATCACAACTAAGTAGACTTGTATTGATATTCAAAACAGCTTACAAATATAAAGAATTGTACACTACACAATGTAATGTTTTAAGAAATTTCCATAAAACAAACATGCTTTTTTGTGCACAAGGTCAAGCCATTCGAATGCTGATAGAAACTGGGTTACTGGTTGAGGGGGTGAAACCCTACTCAACCAGCAACTACAATCCTTGTCAGGGTGAAGCACAAGCAAACCCCAAACTAAACGTTTGTTCAAACCTCTGTTAGCTTTGCACAGAGCAGACTTAACTTTGAGGCAATATGTACAGTATTTATACAGCGCTTGCAGTATTACAGTGAAAACACAACACAAGAAAAAACCCTGCATCAATTTATAAAAAAAGAACAGCATTTAATAAATAAATAAATCAAGACCAAATTGACAAAAATCCGAGCAGTAGAATCGGAGATATATTCAATTTGTAAAGGTTTAAATGAAAATAATGCCAAAATGCCCAAAGCAGCATTCACAGCTATCTGGGACCAGGAGAAAGTCACAAATTCAAGTCAACCACAATGAACTATGAGTCGGATACAGTGACCAGGTTAGGTCCACTGAAATGTTGCCTCCTCAGTCCAGTGCAAATTGTCCCGTTCGCAGGGGGCCACAAGAAACAGAGAAGCGTTGCAGACACTCTTTGATGTAGCACGAAGAACAGGGCTGGCATCACGGATAGTTGTCACTGTAACACAAAGATCCTTTCATTATGAGCGGGCAGACCGAAACTTTGAGTGGCGCTTTCCGCAAGCAGTCAATGCTGTAGCGCAGAGTTGGGTTGATGGAACTTCACATAGTTGGGTTCTGCGAGTGGCAAGGTATGGGCCCCAGTGGGACAGTTCACGGTTGTGAAGAGCCCAAAAACTTCCAATCAGCCTCTCTAAGGCCTTACCAGGTCCTGGGAGATACCATTTGGGGTCAGGGGCTTGCTCCTGCTGGATCTGGGTGCTGGTTCAGGTGGTTGGGAGCTTGGTATGTCCCCGTGGCTCAGCAGACCAGCCCTTGGAGTCACTCTGGGAGTAATATGTTCAGGTGAGGGTCCAATCCCTCCGACTCATGCAGGAGGGCAGCAGGACAACATGGCAACAGGGCAGCACTTCAGCAACGCAGCAGTTCACTAGCATGACTGGTGTGCCCAACTCTCTGACAATTCATTACCCTTCTATGTTCAGATGTACCTCATTGTTAGGTACTGTTGAGACTCATTACTGGACGTGGGGTCGAAATATTTAACAAACCATTTTATGGCCTTCACAAATGTGGTAGAAGGCTAGGAATAATGACTATGTATTCACTAATGGTCGTTTTTGTTGATTTTGAAACCTCAATATATGTTATAAATTGATACTCTGGTGATATAGGTTCTTAGTTCACTTGGGACACTGAGCACCATTTTCAGATGGTGAGGGCTGGAGCCAGCAATATATATTTTGTGGGGCACAGCCCCCAGCAAAGACAAAAAAGTTCATGTGGAGAGAAGAGGCAGGCTGGAAGCGGTAGGATTTGAAATAGTGCTGTATTTACACGATTTTCATTGCACAAAGATTTTATTTATGCTGTTCTTCCTTCTTACAAGTGAAAATGGGTGATAAATGACACATTTTAAAGCATGTTCGTCACAACTGAAAATAGTTCAAATTATCCATACAGGAAAGTTAGAAAATACCCTCTTGGAACAAGTGGGAAAGTTGGTGTCAAGTGCTGCACATATTAGCTCATTGCACTAGTAAACTTGGTCAAGACCTGATATGGTTTAAATGTAAGGAGGTTTAGAATTTCTCCCCCAACGCACTGTTATCATGAGTGGTTCCATATGGAACATCACAAATTAAATGGAATCAATTACATTAGTCACAATGAGACCCACTTTAAATATAGTATTATAGAGGATTTGGTGATTCCCCCTCAAAGATAGTTTGAGGAAATTGTTGCCAGTGACAGATTTTGAAATACAAGTGTCAGTACATTAATATTAAAGAAAAGAGGGGAGCACTAACAAAATGATCATAGGTCAGGTGTGAAGTTACTACTTTAAGGAATCAGAGGGTAAAATATATGTACAATGTTTGGTTTAAAGTAATGTTGGCCAAACTGATCTTCTCACCTTGGGTATGGTTTAATATAAATGGAACTAAGATTGATAGAAACAAATGATTAGAATTGATGCTCAATTGTGCCAGCCAGCACTGAGGGTGACATTGTATCATGACCTAGTCAGCCACCATGCATTCCTACATTGATTGTCATATCCGTGCCAGTACCCTTCACCAACCTCTGTTATTTTTACGAAGAAAGATACACTTAGCAATACGTTACAGCTCCAAATTCCACATTAGAGTGCCAAAATTGGTAGAAATGGATCTATGACAGAATATCGACAGACAAAATATCTACCTACAGAACAATCGACGCTGGAATATCGAAGGCAAGTATATCGACATCCTATCTACAACATGGTAGGTACAAAAATATCGAAACAAAAATATCGATGTTAAAAATACCGTAGTTAAAAATATTGTTTTATATCTGTTAAAATATAATGTGTAAAATAAAGTAAATAATACTTATAAATAAAATAAACATTGTTAAAAATATTTAGTAATGTTTAAAATTAATAAATAATAGATATATAATAATATAACACTAATTAAACACATATGTAAAATATATATTATATATTTACTTAATAATACATTTTAATAATTACTTTACTTACTTATAAATTGTTTAAAAATACTATAAATTACAAATAGATCTCCACACATAAAATAATTACATAACAAAGTAAATAATTTTTTTTTTTTAAATTAAAAATTAAATATACTTTAAACATTTTTAAAATTAATAACATAATACATTACATAAATTCATTCTAAATAATAAATAAAACTACTATTTAAAGTCCAAAAAAACTACAGTATTAAAAACATTGGATAGCGTAAAACTTAAAATTACTATTCCCACTCCAGAAAATACAAAATTAGGGAAAACATTGTATAGCATAAAAATAAAAATTACTATTACCACTCCAGAGAGTGAAACAGTAAAGAAAACATTGGATAGCGTAGGGGCAAAAATTACTATTCCAACTCCAGAGAGTGCAACAGTAGGGAAAGCGTTGGATGGCGTAGGGGTAAAAATTACTATTCCCACTCCAGAGAGTGCAACAGTAGGGAAAGTGTTGGATAGCGTAGGGGTAAAAATTACTATTCCAACTCCAGAGAGTGAAACAGTAGGGAAAGCGCTGGATAGCGTAGGGGTAAAAATTACTATTCCAACTCCAGAGAGTGCAACAGTAGGGAAACCGTTGGATAGTGGGTGGGTAAAAATTACTATTCCAACTCCAGAGAGTGCAACAGTAGGGAAAGCGTTGGATAGCGTAGGGGTAAAAATTACTATTCCCACTCCAGAGAGTGCAACAGTAGGGAAAGCGTTGGATAGCGCAGGGGTAAAAATTACTATTCCAACTCCAGAAAGTGCATCAGTAGGGAAAGCGTTGGATAGCGTAGGGGTAAAAATTACTATTCCCACTCCAGAGAGTGCAACAGTAGGGAAAGCGTTGGATAGCGTAGGGGTAAAAATTACTATTCCAACTCCGGGGAGTGAAACAGTAGGGAAAGCGCTGGATAGCGTAGGGGTAAAAATTACTATTCCAACTCCAGAGAGTGCAACAGTAGGGAAACCGTTGGATAGCGGGTGGGTAAAAATTACTATTCCAACTCCAGAGAGTGCAACAGTAGGGAAAGCGTTGGATAGCGTAGGGGTAAACATTACTATTCCCACTTCAGAGAGTGCAACAGTAGGGAAAGCCTTGGATAGCGTAGGGGTCAAAGTTACTATTCCAACTCCAGAGAGTGAAACAGTAGGGAAAGCGCTGGATAGCGTAGGGGTAAAAATTACTATTCCATCTCCAGAGAGTACAACAGTAGGGAAAGCGTTGGATAGCGGGTGGGTAAAAATTACTATTCCCACTCCAGAGAGTGCAACAGTAGGGAAAGCGTTGGATAGCATAGGGGTAAAAATTACTATTCCCACTCTAGAGAGTGCAACAGTAGTGAAAGCGTTGGATCCCATGAAAATTAAATATAACATACTTATAAATAATTTTTATATTTAAATCTATACTAATATAATAAAGAGAGAGCCCAAACCATTGAGGCGGGTAATCTCAGGAACCACAGCATGAATCACAACACCCAATACAGCGTTGGAAAGGGCAGTTGCAGCAGAAGGACATAGGCTATGCAGACACCCACCATATACATTTAAAAGGTAAAAGAACCGTGCCAGCAAAGTAGTCCCTTGTGGGCGTGTCTGCATTGTGCTGTGGGCGTGTGCTGGGGGCGTGACAAACGCTGGGGGTTTGTGGTACATTCCGCCCTTCATGCCATGTCTCATATTGTGTGCTAATCCCACCCTGCTCCCTTTAAATACCCCTGCACCCCATAATCATAACCCACCCTTACTCCTTAAAATACCCCAACACCCTTAAACACTAACCCATCTTAACCCTATAAATATACCCTGTACCCCAAAACCCAAACCTATCCCTAAACCCTAAAAATACCCCTGTACCCCAAAACCCAAACCTAGCCCTGAACCCTTTAAATACCCCTGTACCTCAAAACCCAAACCTACCCAATGAACCCTAAAAATACCCCTGTACCCCAAAACCCAAACCTAGCCCTGAACCAATAAAATACCCCTGTACCCTCAAACCTACCCCTGAACCCTAAAAATACCCCTGTACCCCAAAACTCAAACCTAGCCCTGAACCCTTAAAACACCCCTGTACCCCAAACCCCAAACCTAGCCCTGAACCCTAAAAATACCCCTGTACCCCAAAACCCAAACCTAGCCCTGAACCCTGTAAATACCCCTGTACCTCAAAACCCAAACCTACCCCTGAACACTAAAAATACCCCTGTATCCCAAAACCCAAACCTAGCCCTGAACCCTTAAAATACCCCTGTACCCCCAAACCTACCCCTGAACCCTAAAAATACCCCTGTACCCCAAAACTCAAACCTAGCCCTGAACACTTAAAATACCCCTGTACCCCAAAACCCAAACCTAGCCCTGAACCCTAAAAATACCCCTGTACCTCAAAACCCAAACCTAGCCCTGAACCCTAAAAATGACCCTGTACCCCAAAACCCAAACCTACCCCTGAACCCTAAAAATACCCCTGTACCCCAAAACCCAAACCTAGCCCTGAACCCTTAAAATACCCCTGTACCCCAAAACCCAAACCTACCCCTGAACCCTAAAAATACCCCTATACCCCAAAACCCAAACCTAGCCCTGAACCCTAAAAATACCCCTGTACCCCAAACCCATACCTATCCCTAAACCCTAAAACTACCCCTGTACCCCATAGCCCAAAACTATATCTGAACCCTTAAAATGCCCAAACACCCCAAAACATATACCTCAGTACCCCAAAACATATACCCCTATACCCATACTTACCTTATCCAAACATTAAAAAGAAACATGCTTTTACCATTAATGCATTTACAACGAATTTCGTTGTAAATGTATGCGTAGTAAAAGCATATAAAATGTAATGCCATGCGTTATAATGGCATTGCGGAGTCATGGTACTTTCGTAATGAAAGTATGCGGAGTGATGGTATGCGGAAAGAAAGTTGCGGAATAATGGGTGTTTACCCTCCCCCGGTAAGTACATTGGTGGCACGACGGCCCACATCTCCAGTAACATACTCATATTTTTTCACCACCCATTTGAAAAATGCACAGGTCTCTCTCATTGATGGCCAGCACCGACATACACTTTTAGACACACCTCCCGCCACAAGTTCTAGAATTGCGAACTTTAGAGCTGGGGAGCTACGTTCGAATCTCGGCATCAGCTCAACATCCTGTGATTCCAGGCAAATCGCTTTGTCTCCCCGTGCCTACCACAAATGAATGTGTTCTTCTGTAATGTAAATTGTGCTCATGCCATGTTGTCGAGTTTGCGCTATATATTATTGCAAGGAAAAATAAAGTAGGGAAACTCGAGTTCACACACTACTGAACGCGCACTCTTAAGTGCATCAGCAGTGCACTGTGAATCGGAGCATTCCACAGGCCTGTCACAGATAAGAAATGCTATCAAAACGAAATCCTGCAAAACAATATACTACTGGCCGGCAGCAATTCATACCCGGACAACGTCGAGACGGGCTGCTAGTGTATTAATATTTACATTTTTAAATAACCAAACATCATTTCAAAATACCCATTAAGATTAAAAAAAAATTGATTTGAATAAATAATTAACAACAAAAATTAATAAAAAAATAATAGTTACCAAATAAGAAATATTAAGCAATAAAATACTGTAAAAAACTAAAAATATTATTAATAATTGATTACCAATTAGAAAACATTAAACAATAACATTATTTGTATACCAAAAAAGACTTTTTATAACACATTAATTACCAATTATTTACAAATAATTTCCAATAAAAAATTTTTTATTACCAATTAAATACATTAATTACCAATTACAAAAATTAATTACCAATTAAATACATTAATTACCAATTACAAACATTAACTACCAATTACAAACATTAAATACCAATTACAAACATTACCAATTAAATAAATTAATTACAAAAATTAATTACCAATTAAACAATCAATTAACAATTAAAATTATTAATTGCCAATTAATAATTAATAAAAAAACATAAATTATCAATACCAATAAATAAAAATAATTCATTACTTAATTACAATTAAAATACTTCCCACCCAATTCCCCTATAAACCCACTACCCGCTACAGAACTTAAACGCAAAAATTAATTAAAATTAATTTATAATTCCCAAAAATTAATAATTAATTTAATATAATTAAATTACTTCCCAGCCTATTGCACTATAAACCCACAACCCGCTCTGGTACTAAAACATAAAATTGACTTAAAAATAACATTATAAATATATGAAAATAGTTCACATATAACTTAAAACAAGTAAAATACTTAACAAAAAACATATAACACTTACATATTAAATACATACTAAAATACATAACAATAGTACAAATATCGATATTAGTAACATCGAAATTACTAACATCGATATATTTGATATCGATATTACTGACTTCGATATTACTTACATCTATATAAAAAAAATTGATATTACTTACCTTAGTGTCGATATTCTGTCCAACGATATTCTTGACATCGATATTCTTTACCTTAGATATTTCTAACTCGATATTTGTGTAGGTCGATATTTACATCTCGATATTTTGACTGTGTACCGGTAGAAATATACAAGCAAAAGGCCTGAGGCCTGGTCCAAAATGTCCACATGAGCGGAGCAAGTAGCATATTTTAGTTCTCCTCACAGATCTGCCCCAATCTGACCACAGTAATCAGTGCATCCCGAACTGCTAAACAAACTCCTTCAGTGCAATAAATATAACAAGTTTCTAGATGAGATAGAATAAAGATTTAACAAAGGCAGGTAGGAGAAGAAAATACAAAAAACTGTAAATGTTTAGATTCAAAATGCTAGAGAAGTGGCAGCTGCTGATGTTACAAACTATTGTTGTGTAAATACTCTTTCCTCAGATAGATCTGAGTGAGGGAGGTTATCCAACTTACCCATCCTTCATCTACCCCATCCCAATAGGACCAAAACGTGCATTTCATAAATGCTTTACAAGTATATGGGTTTTAAAGTCATCGATTTTGAAAGACCATTCATGAAATATTCCAGTACTTTCATGGTGTGACAAGCAACTATGCC
The DNA here is from genome assembly GCF_964261635.1 of Lissotriton helveticus. Taxonomy (NCBI): domain Eukaryota; kingdom Metazoa; phylum Chordata; class Amphibia; order Caudata; family Salamandridae; genus Lissotriton; species Lissotriton helveticus. Next base: position 625,555,699 of record NC_136070.1, on the reverse strand, counting down.
CCATCTCCTGGGTGTTTGTAGGTTAGCTGCACCAAAAACATGGAGAAAATGGAGAACAAAATCATGCATTTTCCTTTCCAGTTTACATAACAATTGTCCAGAACATTGTCAGGGGTGGATGCGTTTTAGAAACTACAAATTCAAACGGCAAATTAATTATGGTAGCATTTTATTCACTTCTGTTTTTCACTTTCTTACATTTTCCCATCTGCCCTTTCATAATCTACTACAGACATCTCACAATCTCAAGCTGTAGATAGCAGCGTTATACATGTTACCGACTTGCAAAGCGGAGCCGGATATTTTGCAGACCTACATAATTTACAGACCCAAACAGTCACAAAATAGAGCTACTGCTTTGGTTACACAGCCTTACAGGTGAGGCCAGTGCACATATTGCACCAATCATACAATCTAAAGTCTCAAAAAGCAGCTATGATTATCAATCTAATGTAAGTTGTAAATATATATGTAGATAATACAACTTACATTGAGGCAGAGTATTTTAGGTTTGAATCTGAAACCGAGGAACGTGAAAATCAGATATAGATGCAAAATATCTCATTTAAGCCAAAAAGTGTATTGTAATACATTAGCTTCATAGATGGGATCTGCACTCTAGAAGTGATGCAAAGTTAGATGTGAATAGTATTGGCAGAGAGAGATCATACTGTGAGAAGAGATGAGAACTTGATAGAAGACCTGGGAAATTGTGAGTAACTAGTGGCTGGACCTACAAACAGTGAGGATTTGTCACAATGATTATGATTACCATATTATGTTTAAGAGGTGATGAGGGCCCTCTTTTACTCTGAATGTCATTGGTGTTCTACAGGCACATTCTCTTCTTCTGTGGTAGCTGTATACAAAGACCATTAATACCTTAATGATGGAAAGAAAGAATAGTGGTCCAAATGGCGGAAATAGGTATCCAGTCCTAATGTCTATTCATTTGATTTTATATTTAATTTAAGTTTGTTAAATAATGTATTAAGGAATTAATAAAAATGAGGGATACCTCTTTCGGGCCCATGAGGTACAGGTCAGTTCCTGCACATTCATGTATTATTTAAAAATAATGTAAAAAGAAAGCAGTGCATAGTATGGGAGTCCATATAAAATATTGCACTGCAGGAGCACTCTGTGTTGTATGTCTTCTAGAGGAGTTACTAGAGCATGGAATCTGTTAGGCACCCTCTTCCTTGCTAAAGAAAATACATTTATATAATGGCAGCGTACTCACAATATACCAAATTGAAATATGATAGCAGTCTTATCAACCACAATGCTTCCAAGTTTCTAGTAAAATGGACCAAAAAAAACAAGTCAACTAAAATGTAAATAATAAATATGAACCAATCTCCAAAAGGGAGAAATTGAAAATAGTAATGATAATTCACCCTTACCTGTAGCCTTTCTAAAAAGAGACATTGCAGAGTAAAGCAAATCAAGTGCTGTCCATCAATATACAAATAATCTAATTGAACGAGCCCACAATTAGGCAAGTTGTATTTTTGTAGCCTTGGTAAGCTAAAACAAGATAAACGAAAAACGGATTCATGAAAAATGTGTTAAATATCTCAAAGACGGAGTGACTTATTAGGCCCTTAAGAAAAGGGCAGGAATGGGCCGTATCTATGAGTGCAAGGGTGCTTCCATTGTGGAGCTATTCATTTTGTGCAGGAAGGGACACCTCTCTGCACAAAATCATTAATTAGTGGTGATTTCCTCTTTCTATATGTACTGCAGATTGCACACATAGAAAGACGTCAAAAACAAGGAGAAATGAAAACATTACTCCTCGTTGCGCCTCTCTAACTCCACCCCAGGGGATCGCATTAGAATCTGACACACTCCCAGGTTTACAATTTCTCGTATATCTGAGAATGCTTTAGATTCCATGGGTGTTGCATGGGATCAACCACAGCCACACCCATGGAACGCCCTTTTCACGCAGTGTTCTGCATGAAAGGTGCACATTATTACAATGTCATGTAAAGCCACATAAAGTGGCTTTGGGCGGCCTTGTAAATATGGTGCGGCACATTGTGCCACTGGAGCGTCCTAAAAGTGATGCTCAGGCAGCGCAAAAGTGCAGTAAGGGGGATCGTAAATGAGGCACTGAATAACGTGTCAGTAGGAAGGTAAAATCCAATATAGACTTACCAGAACCAAAAAGGTATATTGCATATTTGATGTGTGCGAGCAAAGATGTTAAAGAGGCATGATCGTGAAAGCCAAAGTTGGATGACACCAGATACAGTACCAAGCTCCCCAGGTATGCTGCCATTTAGACATGGTGGAGCAAGGCAAAAAGGTGAACAGGAAAATCTGTAGTGATGTCAGGCGGTAGATAAATGAAAAAAATATTCTACACTTAATGGTGAAAAGCCAAGAAAAGCTGAAAAAAACATTAACAAAATTAAGAAAAAGCCACCCTACATGCCCCGCCCATGTGCATTACAATAGAAATGCTGCAGAAGCACAGTTCGTAAAGATAGCTGTGCTCCTCCTCAATCCTATGCCAATAAAAACCAGAGGCATTCAAATGCATTCTTCTTTGCTTTGTAATTAATAATGTTAGTCAAGCCTGAGGATCAATACCGGAGGGCATCCGCTCCAGCATTTGCATAATCTTCTTTCAATGTGCACATTATTTCACATGCATTTTATCCGATTGCTATGATCTTGAAGTTAATGCTTTCTTGGAGTGCAGCCTAAAGCTCCAGATAGTTCTTGACACAAGTGTCCATCCATTGCTTTTCAATTTCGACTCTTGAGCCGATCAACTGACTGGCTGGATCAGTGGTCTAGCAGTAGCCTAGCAGCTGACATATGGTTTACATGATTCTAGTGCCTATAAATAACACCTAATATATCAAATCTCCACAAGTAAATAATGTTGTTCCTTTCCACATTCCTGCATTCTCAAACTACATTCTATCTCAAAAATATTCACCAAGGGGCACATGCATCAAGGTAAGCTTTTGCGAGTCCTTAACTGCGATTATTAAGGAATCGCAATTAAGGACTCGCAAAAGCCAATGCATGTAGGAATCGCTATAAAAATAGCGATTCCTAAACATTCCTTAATAGCGACTCACAAATTGCGATTCGCAATTAAGGAATGGCTTTCCATTCATTCCGAAGGCCGGAAGGCCCTTAGGAATAAATGGGAAATTGCGCATGCAATTTCAAGGGGGCAAGGATGTCAATAGGGCACCCTGTTGCACCACTGAAATTGTGATGTGCACCCATGTTGCAGACACACATGCCCCAAGGACATGTGTGTGTGTACCTTGAAACTTTGAAAAATGCACTTTAGTGCATTTTTAAAAATTTCCGATAAATACCATCCGGTTGAAATGACCGGTATTTAGCGGTCAATAATAGCGAAATCGCTATTTTAAATGCAATCTTGCAATGCATTTAAGGCCTCGTAATTTGCGGTTCCTCAAATGCAATCACAAATTGTGATTTTTGCTTTCGGGACGATGCATCCCAAATGCAAAAATTGCGGTTGCAAAAGGCCAGATTTTGCAAATCTGCCCCTTTGTGTACGCATTTTCAAATGATACCTGTGCCCCAGATCCCTAAAATGCAGCATGAAAAAAACTGACCTATATTTAAAACATCTGATTGTCGCCTCTCCTTTTTTCTTTTTCGTTTCCTTTAAATTTTGTCTCGCTTTCTGTAGTAAGTAAGACGTTGGGCGAAGCTTGATTGTTGAAGTTAATCTTTATTGTAGATTCAGGTGCTGCTGAGCCACCAGGAAAAGCAAAGCATCAGGCTCCAACTGTACCAACATATTCAAAACTAAGGTTCTCAATTCTCTAGTGGAATACTCACGGCCAGAACATTATGGCGCGAGCATTACAACAAGTAACGTATGAGGAGCAAACCACTACATTATCCTTCTCCTCATAAACAAACAGAAAGGAAGAAATAAGAGACAAGGAAAAGAGAAGGGAAGAGGAAGGGAGAACATAAAGAAAACAGTAAGAGACAGAGAAAAAGCAGAAAGAAAAGGCTAATGGAATTTAGCACGAACAAAACGTTGTCTGCTAATCTTGCATAAGAAAACAGGCAGAGTGACATTGGAAGGCAAAACTTTATCTCCATCGGTCTGTCTGCAATGCAGGTTTAAACCATCACAATTGCCATGATTTTTAACAATTCTAGACACATTCCACCAATGTTTGTTATTCACCCTGGCAGCATTACCACAAACCTTATCCACAATCAATGGATTCACCTTCTTGCTGTGTACTTTTGATGAGTTTGGGCTTGAGAAACCGTATCCCTTACAAAGCCATCCAAGTCAATCACAGAGTCCGTTTTCACCCACTTTGACATCCATCCGGGACACACCTTGGAACACGGTTTCCTGCCTCGCAAATTTTTATAGGGAGACACTTTTGTAGACGAGTGGGGTGTAGTGCAATAGAACCATCACATGGACCTGACAGCATACTGGACATTGCACTTCCCCGGCAAGACCCACTGCACACAGTTGTTAAGGACCCCATTCATGCACTCTACCAGACCGTTTGTTTGTGGATGATAGAGCGAACTTCTGGAATAGGAAATTCCCCCTTGCCGCAATTGAATGAGTTGCCTAATCCCAATAACTAACAGTAACCAATAGGACTGGACTAGCCACTAACCTTGGATTTCAGAGATAAATACCAATAAGTTTGTACTTCTGTAGGTTTAAAGGTCAGGTGACAGTTGAACTGTCAAGCCAGACCTAAATATCTATGTAGGTTAATAATTGTCCTCCTTCTACCTGTGCTGCTGCCAGCAGAAAACGCCATAAATTATCTAGCTGTTTAACACACTTTGATAGCAACAATGTCAGGAGTGCACCCTGAAAGTACAAACTCAGGCAGCTGGATAAATAAACAAAATGATCACAAAAGTTTGCTCTCCCTTTAAGAATGGTTTGAAGAATGCTTTAAAAAGAGAAGAACGTTTTTAAAATATTAGGCCAACAATGTTATTTTTACCACACTAATGTAACATTAACTTAGAAAAATACCATTGTTCTGGGGTATGGACAAGGGCAAGAAAAGTGCAGCAAGAAGTAACAGCTGCAGAAAGAGTGAAGGGGCAGAAAGAGGCAAGAGGGAAGCAGAGAGAAGCAAGAGAGGTACACAATGAAATAAAAGAAGTACAGACACAAGGAACAGTTGTTCAGATAGAGGCAAGAGGAGTGCAGAAGGAGAAAAGAGGGGTACAGAAAGAGGCACAAGGGGTGCAGAGAGAGGCACAAAGGCTGAAGAAAGAAGTAAGAAATGTGAAGAAAGAAGGAACAGAGGAGTAGAAAGAGGTAAGAGAGGAGCACAGAGGGAAGAGGGGTGAAGAAAGAGGCACAAGGGTTGCAATAAAGAAGGGACAGATGTGCAGAAATAAGCAAGAGAACTGCAGAAAGAAGCAACAGAAGTGCAGAAAGAGGGATGAGGGGTGGAAAAGAGTTGTAAGAGGGGTGCAGAAAGGAGCAATAGATGTGCAGGAAGAAATAAAAGAAGAGCAGAAAGAAGGGACAGAGGTGTAGAAAGAGGCAAGAGAGGTACAGAAAGAGGGAAGATGGGTGCAGAAAGAAGCACAAGGGGTGCAGAAGAAGCAAGAGTGGTGCAAAAAGAAGCAACAGAGGTGCAGAAAGAGGCAAGAGGGGTATATAAAGTGGGAAGAGGTGTGCAGAAAGAGGCAAGAGGGGTACAGAAAGAGGGAAGGGGTGTGCAGTAAGAGGCATGAGGGGTACAGAAAGAAGCAAGAGATGTACAGAAAGAAACTAAAGAACTGCAGAAAGAAGGAACAGAGGTGCAGAAAGAAGCAACAGGGGTGAGGAAAGAGGGAAGAGGGGTGGAGAAAGGGGCAAGGGAGTGCAAAAGGAAGCAAGAGAGCTGCAGAAAAACAAAAGAAGTGCAGTAAGAGACCATAGAGGTGCAGAAAGAGGCAAGAGGGGTGCATAAAGTGGCAAAAGGGGTGCAGAGAGAGGCAAAAGGGATGCAGAATGAGGCAAAAGGGCTGCAGAAAGAAGGAACAGAGGTGCAGTAAGGATGCAAGAGGGGTGCAGAAAGAAACAAAAGAAGTGCAGAAAGAAGCAACAAAGGTGCAGAAAGAGGCAAGAGGAGTGCATAAAGAAGGATGAGGGGTACAGAAAGAGGCACAAAGGGTTCAGAAAAAAGCAGGAGAGATGCAGAAAGAAGCAACAGAGATGCAGAAAGGGGTAAGTGGTGTGGAGAAAGAGGCAAGAGGGATAAAGAAACAAAAAGAGAGGTTCAGAAAGAAACAAAGGACGTGCAGAAAGAACAAAAAAAGGTGCAAAAAGAGGCAAGAGGGATGCAGAAAGAAGAAAGAGGGGTGTGAAAGAGGCATGAGGGGTGCAGAAGGAAGCAAGAGATATATAGAAAGAAGCAAGAGGAGTGCAAAAAGAAGCAACAGAAGTGCAGAAAGAGGCAAGAGGAGTACAAAAAGAGGGAAGAGGAGTGCCGAAAAAGGCAGAAGGGGTGCAGAAAGAAGCAAGAGACTTGCAGAAAGAAAAAAAAGAAAAGCAGAAAGAAGGAACAGAGGTGCAGAAAAAGGCAACAGGGGTTCAGAAAGATGGAAGGGGTGGAGAAAGAGGCAAAGGGTGCAGAAAGAAGCATAAGAGCCGCAGAAAGAAACAAAAGAAGTGCAGAAAGAAGAAACAGAGGTGCAGAAAGATGCAAAAGGGGTGCAGAAAGAAGAGAGAGGTGCAGAAAGAAACAAAAGAAGTGTAGAAAGAAGGAGCAGAGGTGCAGAAAGAGGCAAGAGGGAGCAGACAGAAACAAAAGAAGTGCAGAAAGAAGCAACAGGAGTACAGAAACAGGCAAGAGGACTGCCGAAAGAGCGATGAAGGATCCAGAAAGAGGCACAAGGTGTGCAGAAAGAAGCAAGACAGATGCATAAATAAACAAGAGAATGCATAAAAAAGCAACAGAGATGCAGAAAGGGGGAAGAGGGGTGGAGAAAGAGGCAATAGGGATACAGAAATAAACAAGAGAGGTGCAAAAAGAAACAAAAGAAATGCATAAAGAAGGAACAGAGGTGCAGAAAGAGGCAAGAGGGGTGCAGAAAGAGGGAAGAGGGGTATGAAATAGTCACGAGGGGTTGCAGAAAGAAGGGACAGAGGTGCAGAAAGAAGCAAGAGAAGTGCAGAAAGAAGCAACAGGGGTGCAGAAAGAGGGAGGTACAAAAAGAAACAAAAAAAGAGCAGGAAGAATGAACAAGGGTGCAGAAAGAGGCAAGTGGGGTGTAGAAAGACCGAAGAAGGGTGCAGAAAGAAGCACAAGTTGTGCAGAAAGAAGCAAGAGAGGTACAGAAAGAAGCATGAGTAGTACAGAAAGATGCAAAAGAGGTGCAGAAAGAGGCAAGAGGGGTGTAAACTGAGGCACAAGGGGTGCACAAAGAAGCAACAGAGGTGCAGAAAGAGGGAAGAGGGATAGAGAAAGAGACAAGAGGGGTGCAGAAAGAAGCAAGAGAAGTACAGAAATAAACAAAAGAAGTGCAGAAAAAAGGAACAGAGGTGCAGAAAGAGGCAGAAGGGGTGCAGAAAGAGGGGTGCAGAAAGAGCCAGGAAGGGTGTACAAAGAAGAAAGTGAGGTACAGAAAGAGGCAACAGAGGTGCAGAAAAAATCATAAGGGGTACAGAAATTATAAGAGGTGTACAGAAGAAAAAGAATGAAAGGTGAAGAAAGAAGAAACAGAAATGCAGAAAGAGGCAAAAGGGGTGCAGAAAGAAGATAGAGGTGCAGAAAGAAAAAAAAGAAGTGTAAAAAGAGGGAACAGAGGTGCAGAAAGAGGCAAGAGGGGGCAGACAGAAACAAAAGGAGTGCAGAAAGAAGCAACAGAAGTACAGAAAGAAGGAAGAGGACTGCAGAACGAGCATTGAAGGATGCAGAAAGAGGCACAAGGGGTCAGAAAGAAGCAAGACAGATGCATAAATAAGCAAGAGAATGCATAAAAAAGCAACAGAGATGCAGAAAGGGGGAAGCGGGTGGTGAAAGAGGCAAGAGGGATACAGAAATAAACAAGAGAGGTGCAGAAAGAAATAAAAGAAAGGCAGAAAGACGGAACAGAGGTGCAGAAAGAGGCAAGAGGGGTGCAGGAAGAGGGGTATGAAATAGCCATGAGGGGTGCATAAAGAAGGGGGGACATAGGTACAGAAAGAAGCAAGAAAAGTGCAGAAAGAAGCAACAGGGGTTATAGTTAGTTATAGTTACAGTTACAGTTAGGGCCTAGTTTCCATAGGAAATATGCAACATTCTATTGGGAATAAATTTGGCGCCAGTTGATGAATCTTCGTGAATTTCTCAAAGAAGATGGCCTGCTCCGCTCCTCTCCTTCCCTGAAAGTTTTGGGGGGATTCATCAAGTGGTGGCTGGGAAAAAAGCGGGGTCCCAAAACGTGTTTTCCCCATGTTATTTTCCATAGGACGATTAGACACGGCTACAGCCCGAACAGCTGAACGGAATTACAAGAAATTTGGCAAAATGGTAGAGTCTGATTCGCAGATCACGCTTTTGCTCAAATGGTGTAAATCGATCCAGTAGTTCCTGAGAAAATCAAAAGAAAAAATATATATATCTATAAGCGCGCACCGTTCGCGCGCAAATCGGGTGTGCGCGAGTGGTATCCTGATTTGCTGTTAGACGTCTGTCAACATTCCAATCGGTCGAAATCAGGAAGTGTTGGCCGCCATTTGGTGTCCAAGACAGAAGAGAGCGGAAAACAAAAGTGGAAAACGTGAAAAGGGGGCAGGGTAGAGACTTCCTGACCCCCTAGGCCTTCTCAGGGGGTCCCTGAAGGACCCCGAAGACCCAAAAAATTATTATTATTTTTTTTTTAAATCACGGGGTGCGCGCACGTTGCACGCACCCCGAGGCAAAGTGAGTCAAAAACAAAAGTGGAGAACGTGAAAAGGGGGCAGGGTAGAGACTCCCTGACCCCCTAGGCCTTCCTAGGGGGTCCCTGAAGGACCGCGAAGGGCAAAAAAAACTTTTCTTATTTTTTAAATCGCGAGCGAGGTGCGTGCACGCTGCACCCACCCTCGAGGCAGAAGTGACTCAAAAACAATAGTGGAGAACGTGAAAAGGGGGCAGTGTAGAGACTCCCTGACCTCCTAGGCTGTCTCATGGGGTTCCTGAAGGACCCCAAAGGGCAAAAAACCAATTTTTTTATTAAAAAAAATAGCGAGGTGCGCGCACGTTGCGCGCACGTTAGAAACCCCCCCAAAAAAAAGTTAAATAACAAATTTGAGTGCTTATATGTTGATTGAAAATGTAGACTATACTGTTCAACTTAATCCAAATCATAAAAAGTAGCTGTGCCATTGCATATTACAGGATACAGTCAATGTATTACAACATACAAAGGCAGTTTGTGGAAAAATAAATATATAAAAAATATAAAAATTGATGCAGAAATTAGCATTTTAAAAACCTTTGAAATTCACTGAAAAAACCATAGGTTTCACACACGTTATAGTTACGAATTAGCATTTAAAAAACCTTGCAAATTCACTGAAAAAACCATAGGTTTCACACACATTATAGTTAGGAATTAGCATTTAAAAAACCTTGCAAATTCACTCAAAAAAAACATAGGTTTCACACATGTTATAGTCATCAGTGATGTCATTTGACATGTCATCAGTGATGTCATGAGTGATGCCACTGACCATGTCATGAGTGATGTAATATGTGACATCATCAGCAGTGCATTGCGGTCGCGCGAGTTATAGATGCTGAACTAACTATAACGGCGGAATTTCAAAGGTTTTGTATGAGTGAAATGTCCAGCTAACTATAACATCTGTGAAACCTATGGTTTTTTCAGTGAATTTGCAAGGTTTTTTAAATGCTAATTCCTAACTATAACGTGTGTGAAACTTAGGGTTTTTTCAGTGAATATATATATATATCCTTAACCTGTGGGTAACTCGGAGCTTTCATATATATATATATATATATATATATATATATATATATATATATATTCACTGAAAAAACCATAGGTTATAGACCATATATAGTTAGGAATTAGCATTTACAAAACCTTGAAAATTCACTGCAAAAACCATAGGATAGAGACCATATATAGTTAGCTGGACATTTTATTGACATAAAACCAATGAAATTCCATATATAGTTAGTTGCACTAACTATATATCGCGCACCCGCAATCCACTGCTGATGATGTCACATATTACATCATTCATGACATGGTCAGTGACATCACTGATGACATCACTGATGACATCTCAAATGACATCACTGATGACATCACTGATAACAACATCCAGTGATTTTTTGTTTCTATAAAGTTTAAATATGTCTTACATATTGAAGAATGAGTGGATGTGTAAGTGTCTGGACGAAGGATTTAGTAGGTGCATGACTGACTGTATGAGTGAGTGATTAAATGTGTCTCACTGAGTGCATGGGTTAGTGACTAAACTGTCTTAATTTGTGCATCATTATGTCTGTTGTTCTGTAAACTGCTGCATGTGTTGATCAGTAGCTATATGAGTAACTATATGGGTTATTAATTGATTGCCCAAGTATTTGATAGGGAGACTGAGTGTGTGTGTGGCTAGCTGCGAGGTGTGTGACTCTGTGCAGATCAATCTGTACTTGTATCAATGATTGTATAAGAAGGTAAGTATGTGTTAGTATATGTTTGAAAATGTAAGGTGCTCTATGTTTAACTGTATAGACAAGAAAATGGAAGTCTCATTGATTCTTTACAGGACTGACTAGGTGTGTGAGTAACTCCATGGATGAGTGGCAGACTGTGAGTGTCTGTATAGGTGCATGAGTGCATATGTAGTGTTGTAAAGATGAGTGATTGTATGTATGAATGATTGTATGGGTGAATGAGTGAAGGTGTGTGTAGACGTAGCAATCAGTGAGTGCGTATGTAGTAACTAGTATTGGTGTGTCAATGGTTTCAAAAATTGTACTCTTTTTAACACTGGGTGAAACAGAGGTTATATTAAAATGTGAGGAGATGCATTGTATTGTCAAATGAATGATATCATCAGTGATGTGGTCATTGATGTCAAATGAGATGTCATCAGTGATGTCATCAGTGATGTCATTTGAGATGTCATCAGTGATGTCATCAGTGATGTCACTGACCATGTCATGAATGATGTAATATGTGACATCATCAGCAGTGGATTGCGGGTGCGCGATATATAGTTAGTGCAACTAACTATATATGGAATTTCATTGGTTTTATGTCAATAAAATGTCCAGCTAACTATATATGGTCTCTAACCTATGGTTTTTGCAGTGAATTTTCAAGGTTTTGTAAATGCTAATTCCTAACTATATATGGTCTATAACCTATGGTTTTTTCAGTGAATTTTCAAGGTTTTGTAAATGCTAATTCCTAACTATATATGGTCTATAACCTATGGTTTTTTCAGTGAATTTCAATGGTTTTTTAATAGCAAATATCATAAGCTGTCGAATGTCAAGTACGTGGTAAGTAAAAACATTTTCGTGTTTATGCACACTGATCTGCTTTGAATGCTGCCCCCTACCCCTCATTTCTATTAGGAGTACTCTCTCTTTGCAGATAGTGAAGGGTAGTTAACGCAGCCCTTTGCCCCCTTTGTAATCCGTCGTGCCTGCTTCTCTCTCCATTTGATTGATTGTTCTCTTTGGTTCATTCTCTATTTACAAACAAGCACAGAGTCGCAATACTCTGTTTAGTCTTTGCAGAAAACAAAAGGAATCGAACAAAATCAGTAGGCCACTAATGGGATCTCTTTTTGACCTCGCTAAAATAGAAACATTAGGAACAACCTGTTGAAAATAGCAATGCGTATGTACATAAGCGGCGTTCATTTGTGTTCACAGTACCCCTTGTTGATTGTTTCAATCGAGCATTGAATTGTTCGAAGTTGGTTCTCTTAAGGATCTTCTCTGCCTGCAAACGAGGAAGAATAGGAATGTTCTCTCTCCCTTTGCAGATAGTGAAGGGTAGGTAACGCAAGCCTTTAACACGTCGTACCTATTTCATTCCTCATTGATTGATTGATTGTCCGAACATTGACTGTTTGGGAATTAGTTCTTTTTGGAGGTATTCCCTGTTTGCAAATAAACGTAGGAAAATCTTTGCAAGTAGTGAAAGGGTACGTAATGCGGACCTTTCTCCCCCGTTGTAATCTGTCATGCCTATCTACTCCCCACTGATTGATGCACCTGTTTCACCCGGACCATTTACTAGAGATACGTTATCTGGCCCGACCAGAGAGCACCCCTAGTGAAAAGGACATATGCAATAATAACGAAGTGATCACTGTATCCTGTTAACAGAAACTTTAGCATGAAACAACCTGGAAAGAAAAGAATAGGAAAACGAAAATCAGTAGGCCACTGATGAACATGAACTTTTATTAAACAACGAACAAAGAAACGATAACATAACGTAATGATAAAACCTATTAATGTCCTAGAAACAAGAAAACGTTAAAATATGCCAGTGGTGAGAGACCAGAAAAACAGTAAGAGAAACCAAATCACCCCTCGCTGTCCCACCGCCTGCCAACGCCAAAAAAATCGATAGACTAGGGAAAATGCAAGTCAGTAGAACATCCGCCCCCACTCTGGAAACTTCCAAGGTGGGGCAGGGTTGCGGCTACGCCCAGCCGGGAGCAGCCCATATAAGGCAGGTCCTGCTGCCACGCCTCGGCTAGGAGATCCTAACGTAGGGTGTAGCCGGAGGAGAGGCCGAGGCCAGCGGGACCCGGCCAGGGGATTGCCTTTACAACGCTGAACAGTTGCAGGGGGGGGGAATGTCTCCTCGACCCTCCCGTCTCTCTCCCAGTCCGGCCACGGTGGCCCTTGAGAGTTGCAGGTACTCCCGCCACATGCTCTTCCGGTCCGGCCACCAACGGTCGGGGGGCCGAGGACGACGGGATCCGGCTGCAGCCGATAAACCAAGAAACCCGTTCATGGGGCCAGAGCCAGGGGCGTCCGGCCGACATCTACCGGAAGCCCGGCCCGAAGACGGACGGGACACTTCTTCTTTCTTGAATAATGGCTGCGACAACACTGGGGGGGATTTCTTGCACATGCCTCCGACCCCCCCCCCCTCGTCCTCATCGCCTGGTCCGGCCATAACAAATCTCAAGCGAGACGCCGTGGGGTGCACTGGGAGGGAGAGACGGTGCGAACAGGCCTCTCCCGCCTCCCCAGGTGGAGGCTTCCCAGCTGCACCCTCAGCGCTCCAGGCGCCCGGAAAAGGGTTCTTCCACTGTGGCCATGCTGCAACGTCTCGCCCGGCAGGGTGGAGCCCGTCCGCTCATTTGACCCCGCGATCGCCAGTAGCTACCGAACTCTCAAAATGGCGGTCGACCTGGCAAGAGCGGGCCCAGCATAAAGAAATGGCCCGGTCACTGCTTGACTCCACCACCGTAGTCCTCCACGACCTTGAAGATTCTAGAGGAGCCGCGGGAGTCTACGACCCCCGATGGGGAATGACTGCCATGATCGCCCGTGGAGTGACGAAACTGTATCCGCGGGACGTCGGCGCTCCCATGCTGGCGCCAGCCTCACTTTGAATTACTAGAATCCTGCAGACCTCAGTTCCGGTGAAAGCACAGTGTGACCCGGTAGGAAAAATTGTCCCCTTTTTCACTGATAGTTCAAACCACCGATCCTTTCCTTTGCCCTTTTAACGGAACTTTGGACTGCCTCCCCCTCTTTTACATTTTCTAGAGAAAACAAAACATTAACCACTACATTAGCATAGCAGTTGACACCAGAACTGTTTTCAAATTTAAAACCAACAACATCTTCAACAAAATCCTTTTTGTTTCTGCTGTGACCCTGCTACAGCACAGGCATTGTCCCCAGCAGTAATTCTGCGATGCCGGTAAGAATGGCTGTGGTGCCTACTGGACTCACTCACCCCCGCGGCGCCCCACGCCGTTATTTGCTGGGCGGCAACTTACTAGACATCACTTTCGTGCCATCTAGATTTCAGCGCGTTCTGCTGCCTTGTAACTATTCGCACAACAGACCGCTACTGACAAGAATATTTCATTATTGGTGCTGTCAATTTCAATAAATCTATTGGATAATTCAAAAGAAATTGCCACGGTCTCTCCGTTGTTTAAATGTTTTTACTGTTTTTGTTTTGTTGTATATATTTATATGTTATTAAAGTTTTATATTCCTACTACTTTGTTGGAGTGCTACATATTTTTAATGTGACACATAACTGGGAAGAGGTGTGGCGCCGCGGCCAGGGCGACTGACGCTGGAATCTGGGGATCACGGTTCGATCCCCGGCTCCGGCGGCAGGTTAGCCCAGCACCATGTGACTCTGGGCAATAGCTTGCTTAATCTTCCCGACGGCCCCCAGCGCCTAGAGACCCTAACGGGTGATTGTGCGCTTTACAAATGTGGATTATTATTATTATATTGTAAAAACTTTGATGTACCAAGAGTCATTCCTGGAATCTTCCGCTTCAGGCTCGGTCCCCTCCCCAATCACAATACAGGATGGTTTTCAGATAGTAGGAACGCTTGTGGTGTGACGGATCTCATCGGGTGTGGGCCTTGATCTACTATAACTCCTTTGAAGAGGGGTGATTCTTTACAGCTGGGGCCATAAACTACATCTGCAGGGCTAGCTGATAGCCTGGACAATCGGACACAGAGGAAGAGGAGTGTCAGAGGGTGCGGTAGTGAATAGGGCGAAAGGGAGGTGTCGGGCGGGCACAGAGTGTGATTTTCAGGGAAGAGCAGCGCAGATGGGGGAGGTTTATTGCCCATGCATAAGACAGAGAGCGGGGGTGACCAGTGCCTGGGGAAGATGCTTGCGAGGGTGAGGAGCCATGCTACGAATCGACAGCGTGCAGAGAGTGGGTCTGGTCAAGACATCTAAAATGGCTGCCGTGCACCACAAAAGTGTGGCATTTCAAAAAAGGCAAGATGGCGCAAACAATGTTTTTCAACACTTCCTCATTTCCTTCGAATCGAACGTTAACAGACGTTGGGGCATATTACCAAAGTTAAGCGATATTTATCGCTAACGATGCTTACCAACGAATGTTTTACCGCTAAGCATCGTCAGAAATTATCGAAGATAAACCTTGCTATTATCAAGGTTTATCGCAAATGCGATAATAAACGGCCGCAATGCATCAATATCGCTAAAAACTCAGCGATATTCATGCATTACCGAGCTAATGCTCTTAGCCATGTTATCCACCTCCCATTGGATAACATGGCTAAGAACTGCTCAGGGCAGGTGTTACTTTTTGGAGATATTCGCGCTTAGCGCGAATATCTCCAAAAGGAGATAGATATCTTGCATGTTGTAATGCAAGTTATTGTGGTATATGGAACTCATACCATAATCTCTCAGGAAAGCAGAAACTGATCCTTTTGGGACCGCCTAAAAAGGCCTAGGGGGTGAGGAGTACTCTACTTTGCCCCCTTTTCACGTTCCGAACTATTTTATTTTACTCTCTTCTGTAATTACAGAAAATAGAAGCGATAAGATGCATCGGAGACACAGTGAGAGAAAGGAGGCCGGAGATGAAGAAGAGATGTCAAATACACATTGGAGATAATATAGTGGCAGAAGGGAAGTAAATATGAGTAAACTTACCATGTAACATAAACATGTTGCACTCTATACTATAAGTCTCATTTTATACTACAATCACTTCGCTACAACCTCATAAATTAAAAATAAAAATGAATAATGTCTCAAACAATTTTTGATTTCTAAATATAAATTTATTCTTCAGAATTTTCTAAATTTGAAAGAACTAGTAACATGTCCTCATCAGCAATGTCCTCATGAAAAGTCTGCAATGATGATTCTTGTACCTCTATGGTCTCCAAACATTCGATAAATTCGCCATCAAGAGATTGATCAAAAAAATCATTCAAGTCATCTCCTCCTTGTGACAATATTTCATTATTGGTGCTGTCAATTTCAATCAATGTAGTGGAATCATTCAAGTCATCTCCTCGTGACAATATTTCATTATTGGTGCTCTCAATTTCAATCAATGTAGTGGAATCATTCAAGTCATCTCCTCCTTGTGACAATATTTCATTATTGGTGCTGTCCATTTCAATCAATCTAATGGAATCATACAAGTCATCTCCTCCTTGTGACAATATTTCATTATTGGTGCTCTCAATTTCAATCAATGTAGTGGAATCATTCAAGTCATCTCCTTGTGCCAATATTTCATTATTGGTGCTGTCCATTTCAATCAATCTAATGGAATCATACAAGTCATCTCCTCCTTGTGACAATATTTCATTATTGGTGCTCTCAATTTCAATCAATGTAGTGGACAATTCAAAAGAAATTGCCACGGTCTCTTCATTGTGAGCCATTTTATTTTGAAATTGCTTGCTGTAAATTGCAGAAAAAATAATCACTTTCATTTATCGTTTTTAGTAATACATAATATAAAACTAACTTTATCAAGTATTTAGTATAACAGAAGGACTGCAAATAAATAACAGAAAACATTTTTCAAATTATCTTCAAGTGTACAACATAGTTCCCCTTACAAATTAACAACTCACCTTTTTAAAAGTAGGAGAAGTGTTAGTACTGTGTAAATCAAACACCAGAAATTCACCACCAACAATTCCTCACAAATGTACCTCAGACAGTAGTATCACAAAATGGCTGTGGTTTCCTCTCATTTGACATATATACATAACCAATTAACTTTCATCACACACAAATACAAAACCAAAGCAACATTTTAATTGGTTCTAAATTTCAACACTTTCAAATGTGTTTTCCCCATGCAATTTTCCATAGGACATTTACATACGTCTACAGCCTGAATGGCTGAACGGAATTACACCAAACTTGGCAAAATGGTACATCAAACCTAAGAGGTCAGGAAGAATCTACTATACCCCCTTATGGTCATTTCCCCCTTCGCTTTGGCCTCCTCTTGTCTCTCAATCCTACCGAGAGACAAGATGGCGGCCGCTACGGACTGTTTGGAATGTTGACAGACGCCGGAGAACCAATCAGCTTCGCAAAGCTCCGTAACGCGAAAAGTACGCGAAGCGGAGCGCTGTTACAGATATATATCTTTTTTTTAACGTTAATTTCTCAAAATCCACTGGAGCACATATATTGAGACCTAGCAAAGGCACATCGGGCTACCAGTCCCTAATATTTTGCCAAGTTTCGTGCAAATCCATTCAGCCGTTCGATTATTATTATTATTTTTTTTTTGCCCCGCGGGGCCCTTTTAAAACCTCCACATCAAACGTAGGGGGTCAGCGAGGATCTACTATTCCCCCTTATGGTCATTTGCCCCTTCGCTTTGGCCTCCTCTTGTCTCTCGATCCTACCGAGAGACAAGATGGCGGCCGCTACGGACTGTTTGGAATGTTGACAGACGCCGGAGAACCAATCAGCTTCGCTTCACAAAGCTCCGTTGCGCGAAAAGTACGCGTCCTGGAGCGCTGCCCAGTCCGCTGTTACAGATATATATCTTTTTTTAAACGTTAATTTCTCAAAATCCACTGTAGCACATATATTGAGACCTACAAAAGGCACATCGGGCTACCAGTCCCTACAATTTTGCCAAGTTTCGTGCAAATCCATTCAGCCGTTCGGGCTAAAAGTGAGGCCAACCGCCCTATGGAAAACTAAATGTTAAAAACACGTTTTGGGACCCCCCTTTTTTCCCAGCCCCCCCTTGACGAACCCCCCCAAATTTTCAGGGGCTGCTCAGAAACAAAATGTGCCATTTTCCTGAAAATTTCAGCCAATTCCGTCCACAAACGCCAAAGTTATTAGACATAGAATTTTCAAAAAACCCATAGAGGAAAAATCCTAACTATATATACCTACTGGCGACCGCCAGTAGGTAATATATATATATATATACATATATATATGAAAGCTCCGAGTTACCCACAGGTTAAGGATGCACTCATCCAGCAGCCCTTGCTTCAAACGGGTAAAGACATCTCCGCACCCCAGTCTGCAGCTTCTCATGTCTCGATTAAAAGCCTGACGCGTTTCTGAGCCTACGCTCGTCTTCAGAGGCTCGACTTGAGTTAGACGCTTTGACACTCCCACTATTTAACCGCCCTCAGATGAGCAAACTCGTGTGAGTTGGAACGCACTGCCTTGTGGGACTTGTAGTTCGTGTCTCTTCCCTGTATGGGGGCGTGTTCTGCCATTTCATAGCCCTGGATGGGCCCCGGGATGCAGATGTCCATAGATCCCTTGGCTGCTGCTTCACAACAGGTTCGGCGACTTCCGACCCGTGACCCCCAAGGATCTTCCGCGGGGGGGGTGCACCCTTCGCGGCTGGGCTGCCGCGTGCAAATGAAAGCTCTGAGTTACCCACAGGTTAAGGATGCACTCATCCAGCAGCCCTTGCTTCAAACGGGTAAAGACATCTCCGCACCCCAGTCTGCAGCTTCTCATGTCTCGATTAAAAGCCTGAGGCGTTTCTGAGCCTACGCTCGTCTTCAGAGGCTCGACTTGAGTTAGACGCTTTGACACTCCCACTATTTAACCGCCCTCAGATGAGCAAACTCGTGTGAGTTGGAACGCACTGCCTTGTGGGACTTGTAGTTCGTGTCTCTTCCCTGTATGGGTGCGTGTTCTGCCATTTCATAGCCCTGGATGGGCCCCGGGATGCAGATGTCCAAAGATCCCTTGGCTGCTGCTTCACAACAGGTTCGGCGACTTCCGACCCGTGACCACCATGGATCTTCCGCGGGGGGTGCACCCTTTCGCGGCTGGGCTGCCGCGTGCAAATGAAAGCTCCGAGTTACCCACAGGTTAAGGATGCACTCATCCAGCAGCCCTTGCTTCAAACGGGTAAAGACATCTCCGCACCCCAGTCTGCAGCTTCTCATGTCTCGATTAAAAGCCTGACGCGTTTCTGAGCCTACGCTCTGCCTTGTGGGACTTGTAGTTCGTGTCTCTTCCCTGTATGGGTGCGTGTTCCGCCATTTCATAGCCACGGAGCTCTGATTCTCGGAGTTTCAATGTGGAGGCATCCATGGAGGATTGACAAGCCGGATGTGCGCGTGGAGGCCCATTGGTGGGCTTGAATCAGACAGCGGCACATAACTGAGGCACTCACTACAAGACCCACAAACCAACGCGGACTCATTTGAGTTGCCCATTGGAGGGCTCATATTTTTAAGTGGGAGGTGTGGCCTCTATGCCAAAATGACTGTCGCGCCGCTGAAGAGTGCAATGAGCACGAAACGCGTCCGGCGTGAATCGACCGGCATGCTGTAAACTGGATCCGCTCGCCGATCCGGCTTTTACCTCCTGAAGGTTGCTGCAGTGGATGTCAGTGTGCGTCTCCAACAGGTGGGAACCTTGGAGCTTTGATATTTACGCGGCCTCCCAGCCGCGGGAGATGCACCACCCGGAAATTTGGGGCCACGGAGCTCTGATTCTCGGAGTTTCAATGTGGAGGCATCCATGGAGGATTGACAAGCCGGATGTGCGCGTGGAGGCCCATTGGTGGGCTTGAATCAGACAGCGGCACATAACTGAGGCACTCACTACAAGACCCACAAACCAACGCGGACTCATTTGAGTTGCCCATTGGAGGGCTCATATTTTTAAGTGGGAGGTGTGGCCTCTATGCCAAAATGACTGTCGCGCCGCTGAAGAGTGCAATGAGCACGAAACGCGTCCGGCGTGAATCGACAGGCATGCTGTAAACTGGATCCGCTCGCCGATCCGGCTTTTACCTCCTGAAGGTTGCTGCAGTGGATGTCAGTGTGCGTCTCCAACAGGTGGGAACCTTGGAGGTTTGATATTTACGCGGCCTCCCAGCCGCGGGAGATGCACCACCCGGAAATTTGGGGCCACGGAGCTCTGATTCTCGGAGTTTCAATGTGGAGGCATCCATGGAGGATTGACAAGCCGGATGTGCGCGTGGAGGCCCATTGGTGGGCTTGAATCAGACAGCGGCACATAACTGAGGCACTCACTACAAGACCCACAAACCAACGCGGACTCATTTGAGTTGCCCATTGGAGGGCTCATATTTTTAAGTGGGAGGTGTGGCCTCTATGCCAAAATGACTGTCGCGCCGCTGAAGAGTGCAATGAGGACGAAACGCGTCCGGCGTGAATCGACAGGCATGCTGTAAACTGGATCCGCTCGCCGATCCGGCTTTTACCTCCTGAAGGTTGCTGCAGTGGATGTCAGTGTGCGTCTCCAACAGGTGGGAACCTTGGAACTTTGATATTTACGCAGCCTCCCAGCCGCGGGAGATGCACCACCCGGAAATTTGGGGCCACGGAGCTCTGATTCTCGGAGTTTCAATGTGGAGGCATCCATGGAGGATTGACAAGCCGGATGTGCGCGTGGAGGCCCATTGGTGGGCTTGAATCAGACAGCAGCACATAACTGAGGCACTCACTACAAGACCCACAAACCAACGCGGACTCATTTGAGTTGCCCATTGGAGGGTTCATATTTTTAAGTGGGAGGTGTGGCCTCTATGCCAAAATGACTGTCGCGCCGCTGAAGAGTGCAATGAGCACGAAACACGTCCGGCGTGAATCGACAGGCATCCTGTAAACTGGATCCGCTCGCCGATCCGGCTTTTACCTCCTGAAGGTTGCTGCAGTGGATGTCAGTGTGCGTCTCCAACAGGTGGGAACCTTGGAGCTTTGATATTTACGTGGCCTACCAGCCGCAGGAGATGCACCACCCGGAAATTTGGGGCCACGGAGCTCTGATTCTCGGAGTTTCAATGTGGAGGCATCCATGGAGGATTGACAAGCCGGATGTGCGCGTGGAGGCCCATTGGTGGGCTTGAATCAGACAGCGGCACATAACTGAGGCACTCACTACAAGACCCACAAACCAACGCGGACTCATTTGAGTTGCCCATTGGAGGGCTCATATTTTTAAGTGGGAGGTGTGGCCTCTATGCCAAAATGACTGTCGCGCCGCTGAAGAGTGTAATGAGCACGAAACGCGTCCGGCGTGAATCGACAGGCATGCTGTAAACTGGATCCGCTCGCCGATCCGGCTTTTACCTCCTGAAGGTTGCTGCAGTGGATGTCAGTGTGCGTCTCCAACAGGTGGGAACCTTGGAGCTTTGATATTTACGCGGCCTCCCAGCCGCGGGAGATGCACCACCCGGAAATTTGGGGCCACGGAGCTCTGATTCTCGGAGTTTCAATGTGGAGGCATCCATGGAGGATTGACAAGCCGGATGTGCGCGTGGAGGCCCATTGGTGGGCTTGAATCAGACAGCGGCACATAACTGAGGCACTCACTACAAGACCCACAAACCAACGCGGACTCATTTGAGTTGCCCATTGGAGGGCTCATATTTTTAAGTGGGAGGTGTGGCCTCTATGCCAAAATGACTGTCGCGCCGCTGAAGAGTGCAATGAGCACAAAACGCGTCCGGCGTGAATCGACAGGCATGCTGTAAACTGGATCCGCTTGCCGATCCGGCTGTTACCTCCTGAAGGTTGCTGCAGTGGATGTCAGTGTGCGTCTCCAACAGGTGGGAACCTTGGAGCTTTGATATTTACGCGGCCTCCCAGCCGCGGGAGATGCACCACCTGGAAATTTGGGGCCACGGAGCTCTGATTCTCGGAGTTTCAATGTGGAGGCATCCATGGAGGATTGACAGGCCGGATGTGCGCGTGGAGGCCCATTGGTGGGCTTGAATCAGACAGCGGCACATAACTGAGGCACTCACTACAAGACCCACAAACCAACGCGGACTCATTTGAGTTGCCCATTGGAGGGCTCATATTTTTAAGTGGGAGGTGTGGCCTCTATGCCAAAATGACTGTCGCGCCACTGAAGAGTGCAATGAGCACGAAACGCGTCCGGCGTGAATCGACAGGCATGCTGTAAACTGGATCCACTCGCCGATCCGGCTTTTACCTCCTGAAGGTTGCTGCAGTGGATGTCAGTGTGCGTCTCCAACAGGTGGGAACCTTGGAGCTTTGATATTTACGCGGCCTCCCAGCCGCGGGAGATGCACCACCCGGAAATTTGGGGCCACGGAGCTCTGATTCTCGGAGTTTCAATGTGGAGGCATCCATGGAGGATTGACAAGCCGGATGTGCGCGTGGAGGCCCATTGGTGGGCTTGAATCAGACAGCGGCACATAACTGAGGCACTCACTACAAGACCCACCAACCAACGCGGACTCATTTGAGTTGCCCATTGGAGGGCTCATATTTTTAAGTGGGAGGTGTGGCCTCTATGCCAAAATGACTGTCACGCCGATGAAGAGTGCAATGAGCACGAAACGCGTCCGGCGTGAATCGACAGGCATGCTGTAAACTGGATCCGCTCGCCGATCCGGCTTTTACCTCCTGAAGGTTGCTGCAGTGGATGTCAGTGTGCGTCTCCAACAGGTGGGAACCTTGGAGCTTTGATATTTACGCGGCCTCCCAGCCGCGGGAGATGCACCACCCGGTAATTTGGGGCCACGGAGCTCTGATTCTCGGAGTTTCAATGTGGAGGCATCCATGGAGGATTGACAAGCCGGATGTGCGCGTGGAGGCCCATTGGTGGGCTTGAATCAGACAGCGGCACATAACTGAGGCACTCACTACAAGACCCACAAACCAACGCAGACTCATTTGAGTTGCCCATTGGAGGGCTCATATTTTTAAGTGGGAGGTGTGGCCTCTATGCCAAAATGACTGTCGCGCCGCTGAAGAGTGCAATGAGCACGAAACGCGTCCGGCGTGAATCGACAGGCATGCTGTAAACTGGATCCGCTCGCCGATCCGGCTTTTACCTCCTGAAGGTTGCTGCAGTGGATGTCAGTGTGCGTCTCCAACGGGTGGGAACCTTGGAGCTTTGATATTTACGCGGCCTCCCAGCCGCGGGAGATGCACCACCCGGAAATTTGGGGCCACGGAGCTCTGATTCTCGGAGTTTCAATGTGGAGGCATCCATGGAGGATTGACAAGTCGGATGTGCGCGTGGAGGCCCATTGGTGGGCTTGAATCAGACAGCGGCACATAACTGAGGCACTCACTACAAGACCCACAAACCAACGCGGACTCATTTGAGTTGCCCATTGGAGGGCTCATATTTTTAAGTGGGAGGTGTGGCCTCTATGCCAAAATGACTGTCGCGCCGCTGAAGAGTGCAATGAGCACGAAACGCATCCGGCGTGAATCGACAGGCATGCTGTAAACTGGATCCGCTCGCCGATCCGGCTTTTACCTCCTGAAGGTTGCTGCAGTGGATGTCAGTGTGCGTCTCCAACAGGTGGGAACCTTGGAGCTTTGATATTTACGCGGCCTCCCAGCCGCGGGAGATGCACCACCCGGAAATTTGGGGCCACGGAGCTCTGATTCTCGGAGTTTCAATGTGGAGGCATCCATGGAGGATTGACAAGCCGGATGTGCGCGTGGAGGCCCATTGGTGGGCTTGAATCAGACAGCGGCACATAACTGAGGCACTCACAACAAGACCCACAAACCAACGCGGACTCATTTGAGTTGCCCATTGGAGGGCTCATATTTTTAAGTGGGAGGTGTGGCCTCTATGCCAAAATGACTGTCGCGCCGCTGAAGAGTGCAATGAGCACAAAACGCGTCCGGCGTGAATCGACAGGCATGCTGTAAACTGGATCCGCTTGCCGATCCAGCTGTTACCTCCTGAAGGTTGCTGCAGTGGATGTCAGTGTGCGTCTCCAACAGGTGGGAACCTTGGAGCTTTGATATTTACGCGGCCTCCCAGCCGCAGGAGATGCACCACCTGGAAATTTGGGGCCACGGAGCTCTGATTCTCGGAGTTTCAATGTGGAGGCATCCATGGAGGATTGACAGGCCGGATGTGCGCGTGGAGGCCCATTGGTGGGCTTGAATCAGACAGCGGCACATAACTGAGGCACTCACTACAAGACCCACAAACCAACGCAGACTCATTTGAGTTGCCCATTGGAGGGCTCATATTTTTAAGTGGGAGGTGTGGCCTCTATGCCAAAATGACTGTCGCGCCGCTGAAGAGTGCAATGAGCACGAAACGCGTCCGGCGTGAATCGACAGGCATGCTGTAAACTGGATCCGCTCGCCGATCCGGCTTTTACCTCCTGAAGGTTGCTGCAGTGGATGTCAGTGTGCGTCTCCAACAGGTGGGAACCTTGGAGCTTTGATATTTACGCGGCCTCCCAGCCGCGGGAGATGCACCACCCGGAAATTTGGGGCCACGGAGCTCTGATTCTCGGAGTTTCAATGTGGAGGCATCCATGGAGGATTGACAAGCCGGATGTGCGCGTGGAGGCCCATTGGTGAGCTTGAATCAGACAGCGGCACATAACTGAGGCACTCACTACAAGACCCACAAACCAACGCGGACTCATTTGAGTTGCCCATTGGAGGGCTCATATTTTTAAGTGGGAGGTGTGGCCTCTATGCCAAAATGACTGTCGCGCCGCTGAAGAGTGCAATGAGCACGAAACGCGTCCGGCGTGAATCGACTGGCATGCTGTAAACTGGATCCGCTCGCCGATCCGGCTTTTACCTCCTGAAGGTTGCTGCAGTGGATGTCAGTGTGCGTCTCCAACAGGTGGGAACCTTGGAGCTTTGATATTTACGCGGCCTCCCTGCCGCGGGAGATGCACCACCCGGAAATTTGGGGCCACGGAGCTCTGATTCTCGGAGTTTCAATGTGGAGGCATCCATGGAGGATTGACAAGCCGGATGTGCGCGTGTAGGCCCATTGGTGGGCTTGAATCAGACAGCGGCACATAACTGAGGCACTCACTACAAGACCCACAAACCAACGCGGACTCATTTGAGTTGCCCATTGGAGGGCTCATATTTTTAAGTGGGAGGTGTGGCCTCTATGCCAAAATGACTGTCGCGCCGCTGAAGAGTGCAATGAGCACGAAACGCGTCCGGCGTGAATCGACAGGCATGCTGTAAACTGGATCCACTCGCCGATCCGGCTTTTACCTCCTGAAGGTTGCTGCAGTGGATGTCAGTGTGCGTCTCCAACAGGTGGGAACCTTGGAGCTTTGATATTTACGCGGCCTCCCAGCCGCGGGAGATGCACCACCCGGAAATTTGGGGCCACGGAGCTCTGATTCTCGGAGTTTCAATGTGGAGGCATCCATGGAGGATTGACAAGCCGGATGTGCGCGTGGAGGCCCATTGGTGAGCTTGAATCAGACAGCGGCACATAACTGAGGCACTCACTACAAGACCCACAAACCAACGCGGACTCATTTGAGTTGCCCATTGGAGGGCTCATATTTTTAAGTGGGAGGTGTGGCCTCTATGCCAAAATGACTGTCGCGCCGCTGAAGAGTGCAATGAGCACGAAACGCGTCCGGCGTGAATCGACAGGCATGCTGTAAACTGGATCCGCTCGCCGATCCGGCTTTTACCTCCTGAAGGTTGCTGCAGTGGATGTCAGTGTGCTTCTCCAACAGGTGGGAACCTTGGAGCTTTGATATTTACGCGGCCTCCCTGCCGCGGGAGATGCACCACCCGGAAATTTGGGGCCACGGAGCTCTGATTCACGGAGTTTCAATGTGGAGGCATCCATGGAGGATTGACAAGCCGGATGTGCGCGTGTAGGCCCATTGGTGGGCTTGAATCAGACAGCGGCACATAACTGAGGCACTCACTACAAGACCCACAAACCAACGCGGACTCATTTGAGTTGCCCATTGGAGGGCTCATATTTTTAAGTGGGAGGTGTGGCCTCTATGCCAAAATGACTGTCGCGCCGCTGAAGAGTGCAATGAGCACGAAACGCGTCCGGCGTGAATCGACAGGCATGCTGTAAACTGGATCCGCTCGCCGATCCGGCTTTTACCTCCTGAAGGTTGCTGCAGTGGATGTCAGTGTGCGTCTCCAACAGGTGGGAACCTTGGAGCTTTGATATTTACGCGGCCTCCCAGCCGCGGGAGATGCACCACCCGGAAATTTGGGGCCAAGGAGCTCTGATTCTCGGAGTTTCAATGTGGAGGCATCCATGGAGGATTGACAAGCCGGATGTGCGCGTGGAGGCCCATTGGTGGGCTTGAATCAGACAGCGGCACATAACTGAGGCACTCACTACAAGATCCACAAACCAACGCGGACTCATTTGAGTTGCCCATTGGAGGGCTCATATTTTTAAGTGGGAGGTGTGGCCTCTATGCCAAAATGACTGTCGCGCCGCTGAAGTGTGCAATGAGCACGAAACGCGTCCGGCGTGAATCGACAGGCATGCTGTAAACTGGATCCGCTCGCCGATCCGGCTTTTACCTCCTGAAGGTTGCTGCAGTGGATGTCAGTGTGCGTCTCCAACAGGTGGGAACCTTGGAGCTTTGATATTTACGCGGCCTCCCAGCCGCGGGAGATGCACCACCCGGAAATTTGGGGCCACGGAGCTCTGATTCTCGGAGTTTCAATGTGGAGGCATCCATGGAGGATTGACAAGCCGGATGTGCGCGTGGAGGCCCATTGGTGGGCTTGAATCAGACAGCGGCACATAACTGAGGCACTCACTACAAGACCCACAAACCAACGCGGACTCATTTGAGTTGCCCATTGGAGGGCTCATATTTTTAAGTGGGAGGTGTGGCCTCTATGCCAAAATGACTGTCGCGCCGCTGAAGAGTGCAATGAGCACGAAACGCGTCCGGCGTGAATCGACAGGCATGCTGTAAACTGGATCCGCTCGCCGATCCGGCTTTTACCTCCTGAAGGTTGCTGCAGTGGATGTCAGTGTGCGTCTCCAACAGGTGGGAACATTGGAGCTTTGATATTTACGCGGCCTCCCAGCCGCGGGAGATGCACCACCCGGAAATTTGGGGCCACGGAGCTCTGATTCTCGGAGTTTCAATGTGGAGGCATCCATGGAGGATTGACAAGCCGGATGTGCGCGTGTAGGCCCATTGGTGGGCTTGAATCAGACAGCGGCACATAACTGAGGCACTCACTACAAGACCCACAAACCAACGCGGACTCATTTGAGTTGCCCATTGGAGGGCTCATATTTTTAAGTGGGAGGTGTGGCCTCTATGCCAAAATGACTGTCGCGCCGCTGAAGAGTGCAATGAGCACGAAACGCGTCCGGCGTGAATCGACAGGCATGCTGTAAACTGGATCCGCTCGCCGATCCGGCTTTTACCTCCTGAAGGTTGCTGCAGTGGATGTCAGTGTGCGTCTCCAACAGGTGGGAACCTTGGAGCTTTGATATTTACGCGGCCTACCAGCCGCAGGAGATGCACCACCCGGAAATTTGGGGCCACGGAGCTCTGATTCTCGGAGTTTCAATGTGGAGGCATCCATGGAGGATTGACAAGCCGGATGTGCGCGTGGAGGCCCATTGGTGGGCTTGAATCAGACAGCGGCACATAACTGAGGCACTCACTACAAGACCCACAAACCAACGCGGACTCATTTGAGTTGCCCATTGGAGGGCTCATATTTTTAAGTGGGAGGTGTGGCCTCTATGCCAAAATGACTGTCGCGCCGCTGAAGAGTGTAATGAGCACGAAACGCGTCCGGCGTGAATCGACAGGCATGCTGTAAACTGGATCCGCTCGCCGATCCGGCTTTTACCTCCTGAAGGTTGCTGCAGTGGATGTCAGTGTGCGTCTCCAACAGGTGGGAACCTTGGAGCTTTGATATTTACGCGGCCTCCCAGCCGCGGGAGATGCACCACCCGGAAATTTGGGGCCACGGAGCTCTGATTCTCGGAGTTTCAATGTGGAGGCATCCATGGAGGATTGACAAGCCGGATGTGCGCGTGGAGGCCCATTGGTGGGCTTGAATCAGACAGCGGCACATAACTGAGGCACTCACTACAAGACCCACAAACCAACGCGGACTCATTTGAGTTGCCCATTGGAGGGCTCATATTTTTAAGTGGGAGGTGTGGCCTCTATGCCAAAATGACTGTCGCGCCGCTGAAGAGTGCAATGAGCACAAAACGCGTCCGGCGTGAATCGACAGGCATGCTGTAAACTGGATCCGCTTGCCGATCCGGCTGTTACCTCCTGAAGGTTGCTGCAGTGGATGTCAGTGTGCGTCTCCAACAGGTGGGAACCTTGGAGCTTTGATATTTACGCGGCCTCCCAGCCGCGGGAGATGCACCACCTGGAAATTTGGGGCCACGGAGCTCTGATTCTCGGAGTTTCAATGTGGAGGCATCCATGGAGGATTGACAGGCCGGATGTGCGCGTGGAGGCCCATTGGTGGGCTTGAATCAGACAGCGGCACATAACTGAGGCACTCACTACAAGACCCACAAACCAACGCGGACTCATTTGAGTTGCCCATTGGAGGGCTCATATTTTTAAGTGGGAGGTGTGGCCTCTATGCCAAAATGACTGTCGCGCCACTGAAGAGTGCAATGAGCACGAAACGCGTCCGGCGTGAATCGACAGGCATGCTGTAAACTGGATCCACTCGCCGATCCGGCTTTTACCTCCTGAAGGTTGCTGCAGTGGATGTCAGTGTGCGTCTCCAACAGGTGGGAACCTTGGAGCTTTGATATTTACGCGGCCTCCCAGCCGCGGGAGATGCACCACCCGGAAATTTGGGGCCACGGAGCTCTGATTCTCGGAGTTTCAATGTGGAGGCATCCATGGAGGATTGACAAGCCGGATGTGCGCGTGGAGGCCCATTGGTGGGCTTGAATCAGACAGCGGCACATAACTGAGGCACTCACTACAAGACCCACCAACCAACGCGGACTCATTTGAGTTGCCCATTGGAGGGCTCATATTTTTAAGTGGGAGGTGTGGCCTCTATGCCAAAATGACTGTCACGCCGCTGAAGAGTGCAATGAGCACGAAACGCGTCCGGCGTGAATCGACAGGCATGCTGTAAACTGGATCCGCTCGCCGATCCGGCTTTTACCTCCTGAAGGTTGCTGCAGTGGATGTCAGTGTGCGTCTCCAACAGGTGGGAACCTTGGAGCTTTGATATTTACGCGGCCTCCCAGCCGCGGGAGATGCACCACCCGGTAATTTGGGGCCACGGAGCTCTGATTCTCGGAGTTTCAATGTGGAGGCATCCATGGAGGATTGACAAGCCGGATGTGCGCGTGGAGGCCCATTGGTGGGCTTGAATCAGACAGCGGCACATAACTGAGGCACTCACTACAAGACCCACAAACCAACGCAGACTCATTTGAGTTGCCCATTGGAGGGCTCATATTTTTAAGTGGGAGGTGTGGCCTCTATGCCAAAATGACTGTCGCGCCGCTGAAGAGTGCAATGAGCACGAAACGCGTCCGGCGTGAATCGACAGGCATGCTGTAAACTGGATCCGCTCGCCGATCCGGCTTTTACCTCCTGAAGGTTGCTGCAGTGGATGTCAGTGTGCGTCTCCAACAGGTGGGAACCTTGGAGCTTTGATATTTACGCGGCCTCCCAGCCGCGGGAGATGCACCACCCGGAAATTTGGGGCCACGGAGCTCTGATTCTCGGAGTTTCAATGTGGAGGCATCCATGGAGGATTGACAAGTCGGATGTGCGCGTGGAGGCCCATTGGTGGGCTTGAATCAGACAGCGGCACATAACTGAGGCACTCACTACAAGACCCACAAACCAACGCGGACTCATTTGAGTTGCCCATTGGAGGGCTCATATTTTTAAGTGGGAGGTGTGGCCTCTATGCCAAAATGACTGTCGCGCCGCTGAAGAGTGCAATGAGCACGAAACGCATCCGGCGTGAATCGACAGGCATGCTGTAAACTGGATCCGCTCGCCGATCCGGCTTTTACCTCCTGAAGGTTGCTGCAGTGGATGTCAGTGTGCGTCTCCAACAGGTGGGAACCTTGGAGCTTTGATATTTACGCGGCCTCCCAGCCGCGGGAGATGCACCACCCGGAAATTTGGGGCCACGGAGCTCTGATTCTCGGAGTTTCAATGTGGAGGCATCCATGGAGGATTGACAAGCCGGATGTGCGCGTGGAGGCCCATTGGTGGGCTTGAATCAGACAGCGGCACATAACTGAGGCACTCACAACAAGACCCACAAACCAACGCGGACTCATTTGAGTTGCCCATTGGAGGGCTCATATTTTTAAGTGGGAGGTGTGGCCTCTATGCCAAAATGACTGTCGCGCCGCTGAAGAGTGCAATGAGCACAAAACGCGTCCGGCGTGAATCGACAGGCATGCTGTAAACTGGATCCGCTTGCCGATCCAGCTGTTACCTCCTGAAGGTTGCTGCAGTGGATGTCAGTGTGCGTCTCCAACAGGTGGGAACCTTGGAGCTTTGATATTTACGCGGCCTCCCAGCCGCAGGAGATGCACCACCTGGAAATTTGGGGCCACGGAGCTCTGATTCTCGGAGTTTCAATGTGGAGGCATCCATGGAGGATTGACAGGCCGGATGTGCGCGTGGAGGCCCATTGGTGGGCTTGAATCAGACAGCGGCACATAACTGAGGCACTCACTACAAGACCCACAAACCAACGCAGACTCATTTGAGTTGCCCATTGGAGGGCTCATATTTTTAAGTGGGAGGTGTGGCCTCTATGCCAAAATGACTGTCGCGCCGCTGAAGAGTGCAATGAGCACGAAACGCGTCCGGCGTGAATCGACAGGCATGCTGTAAACTGGATCCGCTCGCCGATCCGGCTTTTACCTCCTGAAGGTTGCTGCAGTGGATGTCAGTGTGCGTCTCCAACAGGTGGGAACCTTGGAGCTTTGATATTTACGCGGCCTCCCAGCCGCGGGAGATGCACCACCCGGAAATTTGGGGCCACGGAGCTCTGATTCTCGGAGTTTCAATGTGGAGGCATCCATGGAGGATTGACAAGCCGGATGTGCGCGTGGAGGCCCATTGGTGAGCTTGAATCAGACAGCGGCACATAACTGAGGCACTCACTACAAGACCCACAAACCAACGCGGACTCATTTGAGTTGCCCATTGGAGGGCTCATATTTTTAAGTGGGAGGTGTGGCCTCTATGCCAAAATGACTGTCGCGCCGCTGAAGAGTGCAATGAGCACGAAACGCGTCCGGCGTGAATCGACTGGCATGCTGTAAACTGGATCCGCTCGCCGATCCGGCTTTTACCTCCTGAAGGTTGCTGCAGTGGATGTCAGTGTGCGTCTCCAA
The DNA here is from genome assembly GCF_964261635.1 of Lissotriton helveticus. NCBI lineage: Eukaryota > Metazoa > Chordata > Amphibia > Caudata > Salamandridae > Lissotriton > Lissotriton helveticus. Next base: position 625,524,598 of record NC_136070.1, on the reverse strand, counting down.
CAGGTGGGAACCTTGGAGCTTTGATATTTACGCGGCCTCCCTGCCGCGGGAGATGCACCACCCGGAAATTTGGGGCCACGGAGCTCTGATTCTCGGAGTTTCAATGTGGAGGCATCCATGGAGGATTGACAAGCCGGATGTGCGCGTGTAGGCCCATTGGTGGGCTTGAATCAGACAGCGGCACATAACTGAGGCACTCACTACAAGACCCACAAACCAACGCGGACTCATTTGAGTTGCCCATTGGAGGGCTCATATTTTTAAGTGGGAGGTGTGGCCTCTATGCCAAAATGACTGTCGCGCCGCTGAAGAGTGCAATGAGCACGAAACGCGTCCGGCGTGAATCGACAGGCATGCTGTAAACTGGATCCACTCGCCGATCCGGCTTTTACCTCCTGAAGGTTGCTGCAGTGGATGTCAGTGTGCGTCTCCAACAGGTGGGAACCTTGGAGCTTTGATATTTACGCGGCCTCCCAGCCGCGGGAGATGCACCACCCGGAAATTTGGGGCCACGGAGCTCTGATTCTCGGAGTTTCAATGTGGAGGCATCCATGGAGGATTGACAAGCCGGATGTGCGCGTGGAGGCCCATTGGTGAGCTTGAATCAGACAGCGGCACATAACTGAGGCACTCACTACAAGACCCACAAACCAACGCGGACTCATTTGAGTTGCCCATTGGAGGGCTCATATTTTTAAGTGGGAGGTGTGGCCTCTATGCCAAAATGACTGTCGCGCCGCTGAAGAGTGCAATGAGCACGAAACGCGTCCGGCGTGAATCGACAGGCATGCTGTAAACTGGATCCGCTCGCCGATCCGGCTTTTACCTCCTGAAGGTTGCTGCAGTGGATGTCAGTGTGCTTCTCCAACAGGTGGGAACCTTGGAGCTTTGATATTTACGCGGCCTCCCTGCCGCGGGAGATGCACCACCCGGAAATTTGGGGCCACGGAGCTCTGATTCACGGAGTTTCAATGTGGAGGCATCCATGGAGGATTGACAAGCCGGATGTGCGCGTGTAGGCCCATTGGTGGGCTTGAATCAGACAGCGGCACATAACTGAGGCACTCACTACAAGACCCACAAACCAACGCGGACTCATTTGAGTTGCCCATTGGAGGGCTCATATTTTTAAGTGGGAGGTGTGGCCTCTATGCCAAAATGACTGTCGCGCCGCTGAAGAGTGCAATGAGCACGAAACGCGTCCGGCGTGAATCGACAGGCATGCTGTAAACTGGATCCGCTCGCCGATCCGGCTTTTACCTCCTGAAGGTTGCTGCAGTGGATGTCAGTGTGCGTCTCCAACAGGTGGGAACCTTGGAGCTTTGATATTTACGCGGCCTCCCAGCCGCGGGAGATGCACCACCCGGAAATTTGGGGCCAAGGAGCTCTGATTCTCGGAGTTTCAATGTGGAGGCATCCATGGAGGATTGACAAGCCGGATGTGCGCGTGGAGGCCCATTGGTGGGCTTGAATCAGACAGCGGCACATAACTGAGGCACTCACTACAAGATCCACAAACCAACGCGGACTCATTTGAGTTGCCCATTGGAGGGCTCATATTTTTAAGTGGGAGGTGTGGCCTCTATGCCAAAATGACTGTCGCGCCGCTGAAGTGTGCAATGAGCACGAAACGCATCCGGCGTGAATCGACAGGCATGCTGTAAACTGGATCCGCTCGCCGATCCGGCTTTTACCTCCTGAAGGTTGCTGCAGTGGATGTCAGTGTGCGTCTCCAACAGGTGGGAACCTTGGAGCTTTGATATTTACGCGGCCTCCCAGCCGCGGGAGATGCACCACCCGGAAATTTGGGGCCACGGAGCTCTGATTCTCGGAGTTTCAATGTGGAGGCATCCATGGAGGATTGACAAGCCGGATGTGCGCGTGGAGGCCCATTGGTGGGCTTGAATCAGACAGCGGCACATAACTGAGGCACTCACTACAAGACCCACAAACCAACGCGGACTCATTTGAGTTGCCCATTGGAGGGCTCATATTTTTAAGTGGGAGGTGTGGCCTCTATGCCAAAATGACTGTCGCGCCGCTGAAGAGTGCAATGAGCACGAAACGCGTCCGGCGTGAATCGACAGGCATGCTGTAAACTGGATCCGCTCGCCGATCCGGCTTTTACCTCCTGAAGGTTGCTGCAGTGGATGTCAGTGTGCGTCTCCAACAGGTGGGAACCTTGGAGCTTTGATATTTACGCGGCCTCCCAGCCGCGGGAGATGCACCACCCGGAAATTTGGGGCCACGGAGCTCTGATTCTCGGAGTTTCAATGTGGAGGCATCCATGGAGGATTGACAAGCCGGATGTGCGCGTGTAGGCCCATTGGTGGGCTTGAATCAGACAGCGGCACATAACTGAGGCACTCACTACAAGACCCACAAACCAACGCGGACTCATTTGAGTTGCCCATTGGAGGGCTCATATTTTTAAGTGGGAGGTGTGGCCTCTATGCCAAAATGACTGTCGCGCCGCTGAAGAGTGCAATGAGCACGAAACGCGTCCGGCGTGAATCGACAGGCATGCTGTAAACTGGATCCGCTCGCCGATCCGGCTTTTACCTCCTGAAGGTTGCTGCAGTGGATGTCAGTGTGCGTCTCCAACAGGTGGGAACCTTGGAGCTTTGATATTTACGCGGCCTCCCAGCCGCGGGAGATGCACCACCCGGAAATTTGGGGCCACGGAGCTCTGATTCTCGGAGTTTCAATGTGGAGGCATCCATGGAGGATTGACAAGCCGGATGTGCGCGTGGAGGCCCATTGGTGGGCTTGAATCAGACAGCGGCACATAACTGAGGCACTCACTACAAGACCCACAAACCAACGCGGACTCATTTGAGTTGCCCATTGGAGGGCTCATATTTTTAAGTGGGAGGTGTGGCCTCTATGCCAAAATGACTGTCGCGCCGCTGAAGAGTGCAATGAGCACGAAACGTGTCCGGCGTGAATCGACAGGCATGCTGTAAACTGGATCCGCTCGCCGATCCGGCTTTTACCTCCTGAAGGTTGCTGCAGTGGATGTCAGTGTGCGTCTCCAACAGGTGGGAACCTTGGAGCTTTGATATTTACGCGGCCTCCCAGCCGCAGGAGATGCACCACCCGGAAATTTGGGGCCACGGAGCTCTGATTCTCGGAGGTTCAATGTGGAGGCATCCATGGAGGATTGACAAGCCGGATGTGCGCGTGGAGGCCCATTGGTGGGCTTGAATCAGACAGCGGCACATAACTGAGGCACTCACTACAAGTCCCACAAACCAACGCGGACTCATTTGAGTTGCCCATTGGAGGGCTCATATTTTTAAGTGGGAGGTGTGGCCTCTATGCCAAAATGACTGTCGCGCCGCTGAAGAGTGCAATGAGCACGAAACGCATCCGGCGTGAATCGACAGGCATGCTGTAAACTGGATCCGCTCGCCGATCCGGCTTTTACCTCCTGAAGGTTGCTGCAGTGGATGTCAGTGTGCGTCTCCAACAGGTGGGAACCTTGGAGCTTTGATATTTACGCGGCCTCCCAGCCGCGGGAGATGCACCACCCGGAAATTTGGGGCCACGGAGCTCTGATTCTCGGAGTTTCAATGTGGAGGCATCCATGGAGGATTGACAAGCCGGATGTGCGCGTGGAGGCCCATTGGTGGGCTTGAATCAGACAGCGGCACATAACTGAGGCACTCACTACAAGACCCACAAACCAACGCGGACTCATTTGAGTTGCCCATTGGAGGGCTCATATTTTTAAGTGGGAGGTGTGGCCTCTATGCCAAAATGACTGTCGCGCCGCTGAAGAGTGCAATGAGCACGAAACGCGTCCGGCGTGAATCGACAGGCATGCTGTAAACTGGATCCGCTCGCCGATCCGGCTTTTACCTCCTGCAGGTTGCTGCAGTGGATGTCAGTGTGCGTCTCCAACAGGTGGGAACCTTGGAGCTTTGATATTTACGCGGCCTCCCAGCCGCGGGAGATGCACCACCCGGAAATTTGGGGCCACGGAGCTCTGATTCTCGGAGTTTCAATGTGGAGGCATCCATGGAGGATTGACAAGCCGGATGTGCGCGTGGAGGCCCATTGGTGGGCTTGAATCAGACAGCGGCACATAACTGAGGCACTCACTACAAGACCCACAAACCAACGCGGACTCATTTGAGTTGCCCATTGGAGGGCTCATATTTTTAAGTGGGAGGTGTGGCCTCTATGCCAAAATGACTGTCGCGCCGCTGAAGAGTGCAATGAGCACGAAACGTGTCCGGCGTGAATCGACAGGCATGCTGTAAACTGGATCCGCTCGCCGATCCGGCTTTTACCTCCTGAAGGTTGCTGCAGTGGATGTCAGTGTGCGTCTCCAACAGGTGGGAACCTTGGAGCTTTGATATTTACGCGGCCTCCCAGCCGCAGGAGATGCACCACCCGGAAATTTGGGGCCACGGAGCTCTGATTCTCGGAGTTTCAATGTGGAGGCATCCATGGAGGATTGACAAGCCGGATGTGCGCGTGGAGGCCCATTGGTGGGCTTGAATCAGACAGCGGCACATAACTGAGGCACTCACTACAAGACCCACAAACCAACGCGGACTCATTTGAGTTGCCCATTGGAGGGCTCATATTTTTAAGTGGGAGGTGTGGCCTCTATGCCAAAATGACTGTCGCGCCGCTGAAGAGTGCAATGAGCACGAAACGCATCCGGCGTGAATCGACAGGCATGCTGTAAACTGGATCCGCTCGCCGATCCGGCTTTTACCTCCTGAAGGTTGCTGCAGTGGATGTCAGTGTGCGTCTCCAACAGGTGGGAACCTTGGAGCTTTGATATTTACGCGGCCTCCCAGCTGCGGGAGATGCACCACCCGGAAATTTGGGGCCACGGAGCTCTGATTCTCGGAGTTTCAATGTGGAGGCATCCATGGAGGATTGACAAGCCGGATGTGCGCGTGGAGGCCCATTGGTGGGCTTGAATCAGACAGCGGCACATAACTGAGGCACTCACTACAAGACCCACAAACCAACGCGGACTCATTTGAGTTGCCCATTGGAGGGCTCATATTTTTAAGTGGGAGGTGTGGCCTCTATGCCAAAATGACTGTCGCGCCGCTGAAGAGTGCAATGAGCACAAAACGCGTCCGGCGTGAATCGACAGGCATGCTGTAAACTGGATCCACTTGCCGATCCGGCTGTTACCTCCTGAAGGTTGCTGCAGTGGATGTCAGTGTGCGTCTCCAACAGGTGGGAACCTTGGAGCTTTGATATTTACGCGGCCTCCCAGCCGCGGGAGATGCACCACCTGGAAATTTGGGGCCACGGAGCTCTGATTCTCGGAGTTTCAATGTGGAGGCATCCATGGAGGATTGACAGGCCGGATGTGCGCGTGGAGGCCCATTGGTGGGCTTGAATCAGACAGCGGCACATAACTGAGGCACTCACTACAAGACCCACAAACCAACGCGGACTCATTTGAGTTGCCCATTGGAGGGCTCATATTTTTAAGTGGGAGGTGTGGCCTCTATGCCAAAATGACTGTCGCGCCGCTGAAGAGTGCAATGAGCACGAAACGCGTCCGGCGTGAATCGACAGGCATGCTGTAAACTGGATCCACTCGCCGATCCGGCTTTTACCTCCTGAAGGTTGCTGCAGTGGATGTCAGTGTGCGTCTCCAACAGGTGGGAACCTTGGAGCTTTGATATTTACGCGGCCTCCCAGCCGCGGGAGATGCACCACCCGGAAATTTGGAGCCACGGAGCTCTGATTCTCGGAGTTTCAATGTGGAGGCATCCATGGAGGATTGACAAGCCGGATGTGCGCGTGGAGGCCCATTGGTGGGCTTGAATCAGACAGCGGCACATAACTGAGGCACTCACTACAAGACCCACAAACCAACGCGGACTCATTTGAGTTGCCCATTGGAGGGCTCATATTTTTAAGTGGGAGGTGTGGCCTCTATGCCAAAATGACTGTCGCGCCGCTGAAGAGTGCAATGAGCACGAAACGCGTCCGGCGTGAATCAACAGGCATGCTGTAAACTGGATCCGCTCGCCGATCCGGCTTTTACCTCCTGAAGGTTGCTGCAGTGGATGTCAGTGTGCGTCTCCAACAGGTGGGAACCTTGGAGCTTTGAACTTTACGCGGCCTCCCAGCCGCGGGAGATGCACCACCCGGAAATTTGGGGCCACGGAGCTCTGATTCTCGGAGTTTCAATGTGGAGGCATCCATGGAGGATTGACAAGCCGGATGTGCGTGTGGAGGCCCATTGGTGGGCTTGAATCAGACAGCGGCACATAACTGAGGCACTCACTACAAGACCCACAAACCAACGCGGACTCATTTGAGTTGCCCATTGGAGGGCTCATATTTTTAAGTGGGAGGTGTGGCCTCTATGCCAAAATGACTGTCGCGCCGCTGAAGAGTGCAATGAGCACGAAACGCGTCCGGCGTGAATCGACAGGCATGCTGTAAACTGGATCCGCTCGCCGATCCGGCTTTTACCTCCTGAAGGTTGCTGCAGTGGATGTCAGTGTGCGTCTCCAACAGGTGGGAACCTTGGAGCTTTGATATATATATATATATATATATATATATATATATATATATATATATATATTACCTACTGGCGGTCGCCAGTAGGTATATATAGTTAGGATTTTTTCTCTATGGGTTTTTTGAAAATTCTATGTCTAATAACTTTGGCGTTTGTGGACGGAATTGGCTGAAATTTTCAGGAAAATGGCACATTTTGTTTCTGAGCAGCCCTTGAAAATTTGGGGGGGGTTCGTCCAGGGGGGGCCGAGAAAAAAGGGGGGTCCCAAAACGTGTTTTTAACATTGAGTTTTCCATAGGGCGGTTGGCCTCACTTTTAGCCCGAACGGCTGAATGGATTTGCACGAAACTTGGCAAAATTGTAGGGACTGGTAGCCCGATGTGCCTTTTGTAGGTCTCAATATATGTGCTCCAGTGGATTTTGAGAAATTAACGTTTAAAAAAAGATATATATCTGTAAGCGCGGACCAGGCAGCGCTCTGGTTCGCGGACTTTTCGCGCAACGGAGCTTTGTGAAGCGAAGCTGATTGGTTCTCCGGCGTCTGTCAACATTCCAAACAGTCCGTAGCGGCCACCATCTTGTCTCTCGGTAGGATCGAGAGACAAGAGGAGGTCAAAACAAAGGGGGAAATAACTATAAGGGGGCATAGTAGATCCTCGCTGACCCCCTAGGTTTGATGTGGAGGTTTTAAAAGGGCCCCGCGGGGCAAAAAAAAATAATAAAAATAATAATTGAACGGCTGAATGGATTTGCACGAAACTTGGCAAAATATTAGGGACTGGTAGCCCGATGTGCCTTTGCTAGGTCTCAATATATGTGCTCCAGTGGATTTTGAGAAATTAACGTTCAAAAAAAGATATATATCTGTAACAGCGCTCCGCTTCGCGTAACGGAGGTTTGCGAAGCTGATTGGTCATTCTGTCACTGGGCTATAGTTGGGCTACATCTGGCTGATATTTGGGCTACATTTGTTTTTTTGTGTGTCTGGCGGCCATCTTTGGGCTACATTGGGCTACATTGGGCTTCATTGGGCTACATTCGGCTAATTAGCAAATAGCTCATCGCAAACTAGGAATGGTAAAGAATCGCTATTTATTCCTTAAAGTTCGCTATTTAGGAAATGCAAATAACTTTGATGATACATATGGCGGTTCATCTCTAACAAGATAAGAAGCATAGGGATAGATTTATGATGACTGGCGCATCACCAGGGATGTGTTAGTCATTCTGTGCCGCTGTTCCGTCACCTATGGTGTGCTGCATTTACAATGCGGCGCATCATGGGGCAAAAACAGCACAGATGCGTGATGTATCTGTGCCGTAAAGGTGGCGCATTGCTGGAGTTGTATCGCAAGTGTGATGAAGCTCCAGCAAGGGTCGGGGGTGCCCCTGTCGCAGGGTTTCTGTTCTCACACAGAACTGTGGACAGAGGATTGGAACCTCGGCGAATTAGGGTATCCCAAAACTCACGTTAGTAATCAAAAACTATTTAGCAAGCTAGGTACAGTGTCACATTGGATATAACAAACTCTCAATGTTTAGACAATCCAGAATATGAACTTATAGTACCTCAGGATACGTGGAACTCATGAACAGTCGGTCGTTATAGATTTCTTAGAAACCAGAACATGGAGTTAAGAAGAACAGATGTGTATTTGAAATGTTTATTTACTAATGCCGTCTTCTCAGGCGTAGTACCTTAGATAATAAAAGTACACATATTATCAGTAGCAAAATTACCAGCATAGTTACTAGTACATAAAAAGTGAATGGTGATAGTATGTTAACATGCTGTAAATGAATAAGAGTTAGCAACACTTATAAGCAGCCGCGGGCCGTGGAGGGAGTTACGGTGAGGCAGGGAGGCAGGGAGGGGGAGAAGCAGGGTGGAGAATACAAGTACACATATTATCAGTAGCAAAATTACCAGCATAGTTACTAGTACATAAAAAGCGAATGGTGACAGTATGTTAACATGCTGTAAATGAATAAGAGTTAGCAACACTTATAAGCAGCCGCGGGCCGTGGAGGGAGTTACGGTGGGGCAGGGAGGCGGGGAGGGGGAGGGGCAAGGTAGAGAGGGCTCCACCCTGCTTCTCCCCCTCCCCACCTCCCTGCCCCATCGTAACTCCCTCCACGGCCCGCGGCTGCTTATATCTCACCCTCCCTAATACACATATTATATTATTTGCTAAGAAGGTCTCTTTGTGTTGGTTTAGGGCGTGCCCATACTTTAGTGTCTTAGATTTGAAGGAATCACATCAGCATACACCAGCTCTCTCTTCATGTGAACCGCATCAACTGTTGTGTATGTGTGTTCGGCAAAGCAATATAAAACCCGCCTCATGCCCAGAATTGGCAGAAGTTGCACTTATGTTATGAGTATGAAGTCGTGGAGATCAGACCTCATAACAATTCTGTATCGTGTTGTTCTTGAAACTTTAGCACTCGCTGTACAGATATAGTTTAACAAGTAAAGCAGATAGTAGACCAATAACATATTATTCTCATGTAAACCACGATGAACTACTAGGTGGAAAGCTAAAGCAACAACTAAGTGTCGTGTGCAGAAGTTGCAAAAAAGGAAAAATGGCGTTTAAACCGGTAATGAGCCCATGCTAACTTAACACGGTGTAAAGATATCCAGGACCTAGATGACACCTCCTCATGATCCGGAAACGAACTGAATAAGATAATAGAAGTGCCATCTCATGAGAGCAGATTGCAAGTTTATATGTGGACGGTCCGCAAGGTAAAGCATTAAAAACTAGGAAAATTCAATGCTAAAGAAAAATAAAACAGCCAAGTACTTTATCGAGTCTTAAGCCAATAGGCAAGGTAAATAATAAAAACTTGACAAATAAGTCAATGAATTGTCAATGAAATGCTAGTACTCAGCATATCAAACATGAAAAAGGTCTATGACATAACTGTGTATGCAAAATAAGCTGCAACAGCCTCCAATAGGAAGTCACCGTCTTCATCCCAAAACAGTTCAGCCATCCAATTTAAAAGCGGAAAAGAACATACGTGCTCTCCCAGCACCGTATCCTCTATCACCATCAGAGGACAGCTCGGTGGGTTTTCAAGAAAGCTGTGTTCCAAGAAAGACTGTGCTGCCGCCAGTAAATTCCAGGGACCAAGTAGTCCATGCATCAATGCCACAGCCATAATCCTTTCGCCAGGACAAATCAACTCGTGAGTAATGATAGGAGTCATCAGCTGATTAAAGTCGACGTCAGGAGAAACCGGTCCGCAGAGACACAAATCAATGGCCCAATCGAAATCACAGGTCAGGCAGTGAAATACAGGCTGGACACAGGTGAAGTAGGAGAACCGAAAAGATAATCCATATGCCGTGCTTAATATCGCCAACGGCATTGTGCCATAATATTCTAGCATGCGATTGCGGAACAGTGTCAGCAGCTGCAGGGTCGGAGGTTGCATAGGAGGGACATCCATATTTAAAAATGTAAAAAAGCACAAGAGCGTCCGCTGGTAATGCAAGTAAAAATGCCAATCCACGAACCAGAGTGCAGAAAATACAATGAAAGGGAGCAGGGATGACTCCAAAGATTTTCTCAAATGAAGTCACGAGACCACTGGTAACAACTTTAAAAAAGTGTGCCAGGGATTTTGTGGAGGATGCGTTAAAGATAGTCGGAAACATGTTGCTGAAATTGAAAGGCAAACCTGTGTACGGGTGTTCGCTATGTGAAGTACGAAAGTTTCACGGGCCGAACTCAAGGCCACCTCTCTCTGAGACAAAAGAGCTCTTATTCTTGCCATGCCGTTGAAACGTGTCCCAAGGTTGGTATTTGTGGCCAGATTGAAAACTCCCTATGTTCATGTGTGGGAGGAAATAGAACATTTCTGCAGCAAATAACCCGTTCACTTACTGTTACGATAAAAGGAATACTTTTAATTAACTCAGAACAATCTTCATTATTGAGCATCAAATAACTACCATTTTCCAACAACTTGAACGTGGGGATGATAGCAGGAACTGGCGTGCCTTGCAACACGCAAGCCATATTTGGTCGGTGTTTGTTGCATGAATCGTGTAACTGTATGTGCCTACACATTAGTGAATGATCTGGCGTCTCAGTGCATTCCTCTCCATTCAGATAAACTTCTTGATCATCTTTGAAACATCTGTATGTGTATGGAAGCGACCAGACCTCATGAACAAAAGCACTACCTAAAGGTTCATAAAGACCTATTGGTATATATTTCATACAATTTGAAAACTTTTATAAAGCAAAAGGCAGCGTTATTAAACCGTGGATAAGGCATGTTGCCAAAAAACCCGCAATCCTCTGCTGATGATGTCACTGAGCATGTCATGAATGATGTAATATGTGACATCATCAGCAGTGGATTATGGGTAATAGTATCTCTAGTTTACTCCCCTATAGCTGTCTTTCTTTTAACATAAGTGTGTGTTTCCTTCCCTTATACTTACTGTTTTTGGTTCGCTTCCAGTTCGCGTACCAGCGAGCGAACTAGGAAGCGAACTAAGAGAAATAGAGGTTGGCACAGTTCCAAATATTGTACCAATTTTTTAATAACGGGGAGGTAGTTCTGAAAAGAACTTTTTTTTTTATTTTTCTGAACATTTTTTTACTGTTTTTGAATTTTTCGGAACAGTTTTATATTTTTTGGGGTTTTTCTTGGAGGGGGCAATGAAAACGATTCATTGTAAAGGGCTCAACAGGAGCAACAAAACAAAAAAAAGAAGTATTTATTATTTTGGGCGTTTCGGACAAACTTGCATATGATAGTCAATAGCTCTGTTGATCAGAGTGATGCTTCTTTCTCCGTAGGAAATGAATCCATCGCAAAATACGCAGGTGTGTTTTACTTCACCAAATCTCATTTGTATATTTGGCACCATCTCCCTGCCCTCTGGTCCCGTTACTTCCGGTACAACAGATCTTCTGGCCATAATAGGGAGATTATCTAGGTCGTTCCGAAACTGTGCAGCACTGTAGTTGTTAGGATGCCACCTAGTCATATGGCGATGCATTGTGTAGTTTCCGAAACTGTATTTTTTGTCGGTCCCTCTGGACAGTCTATCTTGACATATAAGGCAAGTTACGTATCTTGCATTTACTTTTTTCTGACCTTTGGGAATTTTAAAAAATTGCCAAATGAAGTTTTCTTTCCGGTGAGACGTCTTGGGCTGCTCAGGCAAAAACTGCCTCTCTTCGTGCTCGTCCTCCTGTTCCTCTTCTTCTTCTTCTTGTTGAATTACAACTTGAGCAGGTGGTCCACTCTTCCTTGGATGTGGTGGAGGTGGTGGGGAAGCACCAGCTGAAGCTACTAAAGAAGCCATTGCTCAGTGATCACAAAGGGTCTTTCTCTCACAATGATGAAAGTCAGAGTGAGGAAAGAAGGAGGGATTTTCATCATTTGGGAAAAACAAGAGTTCTCAACCAATCAAAAGTGTTCATTTTAGATTATATGACCTAGTCTTACATCATTAGGAAACCAAAAGTGAAATGAACCAATGAAAAGTGTTATTACCAAGTCACATGACTTGCTGTGTTTACGTTAAGCGCTTTGCAGGGCCTCCCGGTTTGCTTCCAGAAACCTGCGCTTTGGCACTCGCTTCGCGTACCAGTTCGCTAACGTAGCACGTCATATGACGTATCACGCGACAACGTGAAACGTCATGCGGACGGGAGGCGTCACGATGTTGTTTTCTAACGCGGCACTTGCGGTAAAGAAACGTTTACCGGCTCGCGGTCTATTTCGCGGCATCAAGGTCAGCTAACGGGAAGCTTCCCGATTCGCGAAGCGGGAACGAAGAAAAAAAAATATTTAAAAAAAAAATTATTCATAAACATATAAAATATATTTTTGGATTTAAAGAAGAATACATTTTACAGCTACAGATATTAGCTGTTAAAAAACCAATGAAATTCACAGAAAAAACCATAGGTTATAGACCATATATAGTTAGGAATTAGCATTTACAAAACCTTGAAAATTCACTGAAAAAACCATAGGTTATAGACCATATATAGTTAGGAATTAGCATTTAGAAAACCTTATTTTACTCACACAAAACCATTGAAATTCCATATATAGTTAGTTGCACTAACTATATATCGCGCACCCGCAATCCACTGCTGATGATGTCACATATTACATCATTCATGACATGGTCAGTGACATCACTGATGACATCACTGATGACATCTCAAATGACATCACTGATGACAACATCCAGTGACTGTATGTTTCTGTAAAGTTAAAATATGTCTTAGATATTGAAGAATGAGTGGATGTATAAGTGTCTGGATGAAGGATTTAGTAGGTGCGTGACTGACTGTATGAGTGAGTGATTAAATGTGTCTCACTGAATGCATGGGTTAGTGACTAAACTGTCTTAATTTGTGCATCATTATGTCTGTTGTGATGTAAACTGCTGCATGTGTTGATCATTAGCTATACGAGAGGCTATATGTGTTATTAATTGGTTGCCCAAGTATTTCTATGGGAGATTGAGTTTGTGTGGGGGTGGCTGGGAGGTGTGTGACTCTGTGCATAGATGTGTGAGCAGTTGATTCACTAGGTGTATGAGTTCAAGAGTGCATGTGGAAAAAGCTACATGGGCGGTTGACTGTGTGCATGAGTGTATTGATGAGTGAATGGATATCTCAATGCTACATGTCATAGTAAGTACATATGTAAAACACAGTACATGTGAGAGTTGGCATATATAAATAACTGTGCATGAGAGCCACTGAATGTGTGAGTGGCTGTATGGATCATTGTGAACTTGTATCAGGGATTGTATAAGAGAGTAAATATGTGTTAGTATATGTTTGAATAAGTAAGGTGTGTATAACTGTATAGTTGAGGAAATGGAGGTGAGATTGTTTCTTTGCATGACTGACTAGGTGTGTGAGTAACTCCATGGATGAGTGACAGTGTGTGAGTGTCTGTATACACTGAGTGTATCTAAGGTTATATTAGAGTCTGAAGAGGTTTATCGTATTAGCACAAGAATGATGTCAAATGAGATGTCATCAGTGATGTCATCAGTGATGTCATTTGAGATGTCATCAGTGATGTCATCAGTGATGTCACTGACCATGTCATGAATGATGTAATATGTGACATCATCAGCAGTGGATTGCGGGTGCGCGATATATAGTTAGTGCAACTAACTATATATGGAATTTCAATGGTTTTGTGTGAGTAAAATAAGGTTTTCTAAATGCTAATTCCTAACTATATATGGTCTATAACCTATGGTTTTTTCAGTGAATATATATATATATAGAACGATTACCAAGTGGTGGTTGCTACTGGGCAGTTACAGTTAGCTCAGCGTTTCCATAGAAATGCGTTTTTTGTGGTGCTAATAACTGTGGCACCATTTGAGGAATCTCCACAATACCTTTTAAAAAGTTAGTTTTTTTAACCACTTTGTGCATGGAAAGTTTCAAGGTAATCCGTCAAGTGGGAGCCGAGAAAAAGGGGTGTCTGGTTCCAAAATGCCAATGCAATTGTTTATGAAGCGCTACTGCAAAAACTGCAGAACGGATTACACAAAATTGGACAGGAAGCTAGATCTTGGTCCACAGTTTGTGCTTTTTGTGATTTGGTGTGAATCAGAATCAGCCGTTTTTGAGATATTAAGGTACAAAAATATTTGTTTGCCTGGATGGTTGGGACCGCGAGAGCGCCAAATAAAAACAAAGCGTTCTGATTTGCCAAGGTGGACTTTTTCCCTTGTGCCATCATGCTCCCACTTGAGTCAGACACCAGCGGGAGCAAATGCTCTGACTGGGACCATCACTGCTGCTGCTGCCAGTGGGGACTGAATGTTCCAGGAACCCTCAGTGCTGGAGGAGGGGATGCTTTCTTTTTCACACACTATAATGCGCTTGTTTGCTATCCGCACAGCGGAACCATCACTGTTGCTGCTGCCAGTGTGGACTGCATGTCCCAGGAGCCCAGAGTGCTGGAGGAGGGGCCACATTCTTTTTCACACACTATACAATGCATGTTTGCTATCCACAGCATGGGACCATCACTGCGCTGCCGGTAGGGGCTGAATGTCCCAGGAGCCCTGAGTGCTGGAGGAGGGGCTGCATTCTTCTTCATATACTATAAAGCGTTTTGTTGCTACTCACAGTGCAGGACAATCATTGTGCTGCTGTCAGTGAGGACTGAATGCCCCATGAGCCCTGAGTGCTGGAGGAGTGGCTGCATTCTTCTTCATGTGCTAAAAAGCGATTGTTTACTACCTGCAGCGCGGGACTTGTGTAGGACGCACCCAGGGTGTATGCCCAGGGGATGACTGTGCCAAGAGTGTGCTTGTCTTCGTCCATTGCCCAGAAGAGGCTCTGCTGTCATCCCCTGTCATCTTCCTAATTTGTGACCTTTTATGACTGATTCCTTCTCCTAGTATGGGTAAGTGAAAAATTGTGAGCAGTTCTGCCCCAGTAGCCACGGTTACCATCAGTGAGGCCTTTCTAGAGTGAGCAGCTGGGGTTATCTCTAGTGAAATTGCCTTAACTGAAATAGGACTATCGATTGAAGGAGATGGTTTTCCTGTTTGTACACAACATGATGGATTTTTGGGGTCTCATGTCTCCGCTAATAATGGTACCACTTGTTCACTTGCACAGCTAGATAAATTTGACCGTGCCTCTATAAGTCGTAATGACAATTTTTTAACCAATAAACCCCCTGTTAAAAGGCAAAAAGGAGGTGTTGTAAGACGGAAGGAGGTAGGAAGTTCTAAAACTGTCAGTACACAACAAGACATTGTGGCTGATGGGACTGTCTCAAATCAAACACTAGGAGATGATGGACAGAGCACTGAAACTTTTCAGACACTCACTCCCAGTCATAGATCTGGGTTGAATTCATCATCATTCTTTAGCTCACTTCACCACCCCAGTTCAGTCAGAGCTATATGCAAATCAGCCTTGACACTGCGCCTCATGGGAACACTCCAGCCCGAACTACTAAGCCATGTTTCTCCTGGATCGGAAACAAGCATCCTGGGACCTGTTTTGGGGTAACACCCCTCTTCAGCCAGGCTAGCTTGAATACAGTGGCAAAGTGAGCAAGGGACCCACGTCTGGGCATACCCTGCCAACTTAGGGCAAACACAGCAAACACAAGGAGATAATGGACGGAGTGCTGAATCTTTTCAGACACTCATCCCATCACATATCTGGGTTGAATCCATCATCGTTCTTTAGCTCACTTCACCCTCCCAGTTCAGACACAGCTATATGCAAAACAGTCTTGACCCGTGACTCATGGGAACAGTCCAGCCCGAGTTGCCAAACCATGTCTTCCCTGGACCAGAAACAAGCATCCTGGGACTGGTTTTGGGGTAACACGCCTCTTCAGCCAGGCTAGCTTGAATCCAGTGGCAAAGTGCTCAAGGGACCCACGTCTGGGCATACCCTGCCAACTTAGGGGAAACAAAGCCAACACAAGGAGATGATGGACTGAGGTATGCTTTAGATTCGTCAGTTTGCATAAAGCAGCTGTATCCTATACTATGAGCTCAATTTTTAGATTATGATATCCTGCCAGAAACAAAACAAAAAACAAAGTGTGGGCTCCCGCTCTTCTTTAATAATCTCCCCTGAGTGGGCCATGTCCCAGGAGCATTTTCATAATTAAGGAGGAGGCAGAGTCTCCCGTGTGCTTCTTTTCAAATGAATGCAGGGGAGGCCAATATGGCCTCTTAGATCCCCAAGCCCCAGGGGTCACCACCTTCCTGAGTCTTTATTTTTTTTAAATTGTGGGGGCCCTTGGGGAAATTCTAAGAAAGGAAGGGGGCTCCTCCTGCAGCCATATATGGCCCTGGGGACCGCCACCCCCCAGGGCCAGCTCTCCACCCCAGGACAAAGCTGTTTGCTTTTGACTTGGTGGGAGCTTTGACAGCTCCCGCCAAGTCAGAACAAACACTCAGCTGTCAGCAAGCAAGAACTGTGTTCCTACTTGCTGAGAGCTGAGGTGTTCTTATTTCCCTTCCCACAGAGATGTGGGCAGGGAAATAGAAGACAATTGCTTTGACACACAGGGATCTGCATGTTTAGCAGCTCCCTCGGTGTCAAAGCAATGCCGGCTCCCGCTGGAGGCAGGGATCTTGTAGGGACTGCCGGGACCTTCAGGCTCCCCGCGGTCCCCATATGTGGTGAGTGGGTACCACGGGTGCGACCACGGTACCAACAATAAAGGCCAGACCCTGGGGACAGGGTCCCTGGGGCCCAGATTATCCCAGGAAAGGAATGCCACACGGGCCCACTCCCCTAATAAATAAATATATACTTTCTTTTAAAGCGGACTAGCAAGTCACCAAAGGCCAGCCCTCTTCTCCATCACTCTGCATACATGCCTCCTGTCACACTACTGGCTGGGGTATGATATCCCCTTTGTTTCTGAGGCTACTTGGGGGCAAACAAGCCCTAGTCCTGTAAGTAGTATTGCGGAGAGGTTGTCGGAGGCTACACCCCACCTCCTGGTACACAACTGATTGGGGGATAAAGTCCCCTTGGCTGCTGAGGGTCCTTGGGAACCATCAACCTCTCCTGTTAAATACAGTAAGTCCCACACAGTGGGAATGCCAAGAGGTCTTTGGAGACCACCTCCCCATTCCCTATCACTCTTCAAACCCGCCTCGTGGTGCACTACTAGTTGGGGGATAAAGTCCTCTTGGATGCTGCAAGAAGCCCTCCTGTTACCTTCAGTAGGTCCCATACCGTGGAATTTCTGGGAGCTGGTTGGAGGCCCAGCCCCATTTCTCCGCCACTCCATAAACACAACTACAAGTTATACAATCATAGAAATTCACTTAAAAAACAAACTTCACAAAGATGTTATAGTTAGGAATTAGAATTAAAAATACCTAAGAAATTCAGTGAGAAAAACAAAGATTACATGGAGATTATAGTTAAGGCTCAGATTTCACTCGCACAAAACCAGTGAAATTCAGCAGTTCTAGTTAACTAAGCTAACTATAACTTACGCCCTTGCAATACACTGATTATGACCTCACATATTACTTCACTCAAGACTTGGTCAGTGATATCACTGATGACATCTCAAATGACATCACTGATGGATGACATCATCCACAGAACCACTCATACATCCACTCACACCCCATACAACCTCTCGTACATCCACTCACACACCCACACAACCACTCACATACCCATTCAGTCACCCATTCCAGTGCTCACGCACAAACTCATTCCTCTATAGCGCCACTCACACATCCACTCACTCACTCATACAGCCCCTCACACAACCATTCATTCACCCATACAGCCACTCATTCTACTAGTCACTCACCCGTACAGCCAGTCACATAGCCACACACTCATGATACAGCTGCTCACATACCTACTTATTTACCTGCAATCACTCACACACCCACTCACTCACCCATACTGCCTTTCCACACAGCCACTCACCCATACAAGCACTCACACACTCACTCACACAACCACACAACCACTCACATACCCATTAATTATTCCACACTAGCCCTCACGCATCCGCCCACTCACCCATACAGCCTTTCATACAGACATTTACTTTCCAATACAGCCATTTAACACACCAGCTTCCTTAACCAAACACCCAAACAGCCACTCACTCACCCCTACAGACACTTACACACCGAGTCACTCACTCATACAAACATTCAGACAGCCACTCACTCACTCAAACAGCCACTGACACACCCACTCACTCACAATACAGCTACTCGCAGAGCCTCTAACTCACCCACACCGCTACTCTGACATCCACGTATACACCCATCTAGCCATTTACACACCCATATACATAAGAATGCAGTCACATAGCCACTCACCTAATGTTAGACATCGGGCTTCCTGCATAGTGTTGGGAAGACTGCGAGAGGACTGAGTGCTTTCCTTGTAGTCATACACACTTTGTACTAGATCCCTTACCACTGTGACAGAGGAGGAGTTTATAGACACTCTCTTCCTTTAATAACTTGACTCGCCGAAGAGCCGTTGCTTGCCTTTCGGTTTGCTGAACCTGACTCCACTCCCATTCTTAGGTATCCAGCGTGTATTCCTCGCCCTGTAGCTTTGTCCCTTACTCCTTTTATGCATAGCATATTCCTTCTTGCTATCCTTATTTAGACGGTGTCTTTCTTCCTGCCCATATTGTTTTCCTCCCGAATCC
Source organism: Lissotriton helveticus (assembly GCF_964261635.1). Classification (NCBI taxonomy): domain Eukaryota; kingdom Metazoa; phylum Chordata; class Amphibia; order Caudata; family Salamandridae; genus Lissotriton; species Lissotriton helveticus. Next base: position 625,505,868 of record NC_136070.1, on the reverse strand, counting down.
CCAGCGCGAGGGCTTTCTGCTGTTGCCGAGTTTAATTTCCCGTTATTGTTTACTTTTCCTGACCTTGTGACCGCGCTCGGTTTTCTGATTAAGATGCGGCCGCATTTGTTTGTTGTTTATGGATACATTATAGCAGTGTCTTGCTGAGCATTTCAGGACAGTTCAGTTATACGTTCGGTGCACGTTTCATCTTCATTTTCTGTTACAAGTGTTAGCGTGTAGCTGTAGACGCACTGTAAGCGTTTGTTTGTCTTTATCTGCCCTTAAGGCTGTAAGGGTTGTTGTTGATATACTGTACCTTGTGAAGCGCTTTCCCGCATTTGGCCCCTTTTCCTGACTCGTTTGTGGGAGTAGCACGCTTGAAGCAAACTCTGTTAGGAAAGTCAACTGAGACTTGCAGTCTTCATTTATTTTGGTATAGCAATACCTTGCTTATAGTTGCCTTAGGCTGAGTTAAGCCTTCTGCCTGCTCTGGTATTATCTGCTGCCTCCTGTACCTGCACTGCTGATCATTGGATCTCCCCTTTTTTGGCACCAGGAGATGTCCAGCTGGTAAGAGACAGCGTGTTTTTCTATGAGGCCAGCACTGAGCCTACTTAAGGTTGCTAGGGAGGGGAGGTAGAATTCTAATGTTATCTTCATTTATTTTCCCTGTAGATTCTTCTCTTCTCTGGTCATTCGAGGAAATCAGCTAGGGGATGGAAGTATATTGTCCTGGCTTCTAGTCCCCATATCTCCGAGAGTCAGTCTGAGAGGTGTGAGTATCCTGAATTGTCTCACCCTTAGACGTACTTTAGGAGTGTAGGGAACTTCTTGTCGCTCCCATGGATTGAGCTAGGAAGACTACAGGTTAGTGGCCTTGTCAACACCTAATATATGTTAGTAGTAGTATCACTCAGTAGTAGTGCACCTAGTATACAAATGTAGATTTTGTACTAGGTTACGATAAATGTTTTAAACCCATGAACTCTTAAAAAAACACACTCACTTGATAAACACAAGAAACCAACAACGACAGACCAAAGTTAAGCACTTAAATTCCCAAGTATATACAATCAGATTAGGTGCAGCCTCTTCCTGCATCCATTGTTGTTTAATGCTACAAAGTTAATCAATTTAACAAAATAAGGAAGGTGCACTCAGCAAGAGTGATATTAACTAAGGCACATGAATACATTATTCAATATTTTGAAAAGGTTATTGTAAGCTTAAAAGTAATAAAGGATTTCGATAAATATTCCAATAATGAATGTTGGCCTGCTGAGGAAACACGCTTGCAACCGGTGTGTCATGAAAATGTTGGGGATATAGATTTCGGGTGTAGCTAATAACGCTAATGAGGGAAGACCCATGGAACGTTTATTTGTGTTTTTTTCTGATAGTAACTTTTATCGCGGTACGCTTAGCCTGCCGATGAGACAATTTTGCAATCGCTGTTCGTTGAGAATGTTGGGAATATAGACCTCAGGTGTAGCTCATGATGCTGGAGAGGAAATATACACAGAATGCTATTATATAGGCGTGTTTTGCGATACCACTACTTTATGTGTGATTTTTGGATATCATGGACGCAACATGCTCAAGCAATTAACTATTGAAAATTGGCAACTCTGATTCATAGGTTTGCCTTTTTGGTAATTATCATCCACATGATACACTTTGTATTCTTGTGTTTACAGATCTGGATTGTAATCGTACCTATGAATAGTCACTTATCTACTGGTGGAACCATATTCCATGTTCCGCTCTTCTGTCTCAATATGGAAGTAACACTTTTATGATGGACATACCATAGGTGAGATACCTTGGTGATTACTTATGGAGTAAGAACTTATGTTTTTGTTACCTTCAATGGGCTACATAGTTTTTCTTCCTTAGGGACAATTGCCTAGTGGCCATTGTATTTTTTGTATATTTGCATAGAAGATGTGCCTTATGATTAAAATGAATTAGGTTACGTCACATAATGAGTACTTCTTCTTGGATTGTTGATTCTTGTGAGATAATGATATAAGATGTGTTTCACATTTACAAAAATCAGGCAATGTCCATGTACATCTTTTCTTGATCACTAGATCTGAACCTCAATGTGTTTTACATTTACAAAAATTGGGCAATGTTACATTATGTCAATGTACACCTTCTCTTGATCACAAGATCTGAACCTTGATGTCTCATTAATGTGCATCCATTTTGAATATTCTCCATTAATCTCGTTTTGGACATTGTGGATACCGTATATTTGCCGTTTCAAAATTTTTCGGCTCACCTGATTCATAGGTGAGAATGGGTATTGTCACTAGTATGACGTTATGGCTATTTTTGATTTAACAATGAGCTTCGGGTGCCCTTCTTGGACATTACTGTACTTTATAGGCACTTTGGGTCTCTTCATCTTTCTTGGCACTTTTTCTGGGCATGGGCCACATTTTGATTATGCCAGAGTAATTTCAGTAACTAAGCATTACTCTTGTGAAGTGAAACTACTAAAAATACACCTTTACGGCAGCTTAGGTAAGTAAGAGTAATTTGGGCAAAACTCTTACTGCAGGAGCACAGTGAAAACAAACTAAGAGAAAGCTAGTGGCTGTTGGCTACTGCTGTTTTTGTCCTGTAGCCTTTAGTGCTATTTTATTAGTACAAAATGCATCCTCTGGCTGATTTTGCACCAAAAAAAATAGTGCTAAATGGTATATTATGCATTTCACACAATGATGTATAATTACGAGTAATTTTTCGGTAATTATGAGTAATTACGCTAGAGAGAATTATGCCAGATATGTCCATCCCTAGTTTTTTCCATTTGTCAGGTGTTGGGCATTATGTCTAGGTAGTGATAATGCAGAGGAGCAGAGATGATGAATTTGATAATATTCACATATTCAAACTATCATTTGGGCCAGCAGAATGCTCCATGTATGTCTTTTCTCTGTGTGTCTATCCAAACATATTACAGAAATATATAGGGCTATAACTACAAGGAACTACGACAAGCAGGAACTATTAGTGATGCCAATGCTTGTTTTTGAGGCATCTGATTCAATTTTGTAACCCTTCACTTTTAAACTATCCTTAGCTTGTGACATCAATCAGGTCTTGCAAACGGTAACTGCATCCCTCAGCAGCAGAAGGCGTTTTTCAAGCATGTTCACGTGCCTTTAACATAAATTCAATGCAAAAGTGCGTCTTTCTATACCAGATGGTGACGATCACCACTAGTAATTTAAATGTGAACATTTTAGAATAATCGTGAATAAATGTATCCAAAGTGGGCATCCTGGCATGGGTCACACCTTTATGAAACAACACAGGAAACCATTCTAGCTGTACTGCGTGTGTCTCAATCGTACACTGATTTTATTGCATATTATGCTAGATCTTACAGTCTACCTTGACTTGAACAGTATTTTGCAAAATGCTATTATCCATCATTACTATTTTTATTTAAATGTACCCCCTTCCTTAAAACTCTACCTTACTTTAGCATACTCCATTCAGAAATAGAACACACTGATAGATGACGATAAAACAATTTTTGATACGTTGTAATCCCTTACCTTGGGACTTTCGAAACTCTGCGATCATATATTGGGCTTCTTCCTTGATCCTGTCTTCCAGGCTGCGCTTACCCATGCCAAAGTTCTTTAGGGTGGAGATGGCAAATCGACGCAGATGCCTCCATCGCTCTCCAGTACCGTAGACAATACCTAAAATTGGCAACAAGAATTTATAAGTTAAACGGGTAGATAGTATTCGGTGTTTTACTCTCTTCTTTGCTGACCAAATGTTTAAGGGAAGCTTCTGTGATTGAGAACATCTGGCTTTTAGTTCATTGGTTAAAATTGTTCTCAGGTTAAACATGGAAAAACGTGTGTACTGAAAGCTAGGACCACTTGTTCGTGTACATCGTCACGTGCTTTTGGATCATTTTGGTGAAAAATCTTCCAGACAATGCATGTCTAGATTTCTAGATTTTGCTACTTCCCATGCTTACAATGTATGCATTGCACTATTTGATAGCTGTCTATTAGATTTTCTGTGCCCAGCCTCAGTCTTTCTAGAGATGTATCCTCAAGATGTTAACAGTAGACATGTTCATCAGGCAGGTGCTTTTGTCTGTTGCCACCCCTTAGCTAATTTACACAAACAACCATGCTTTCCACAGTGGTTTGGGATTATCCATGAGTCATAGGTCTTCTATGTTAACTAGGTAGATAGGGAACACATGGCTCATTCATGTGAAGAAGTGCTGTATCTTCAATTATTTTCCACTCATGTGCTTCTTATGCACATGTCACAATGAAAAATCTGGCAATAATGCCTAGTTTCCCCTCCAAATCCATTCTGTAGCAGTCTGTGTTACCCCAATACCTGTCACCTATGATCCAGCAGCGAGCACAAATAATATTAACAATGAACAGCAAACTGCACAAGCGGTGCAAAGTTCCCTCCGAACACTACAGCAACCCCAACAATCTAACTCTGTTCAGGGAGAGGCCACCCAGGACAGAGGCGAGAAGAAAGGACAAGGGAACCCTACTCACTAGGAACCAGGGTGCGTAATTTATACAGAAAACAATGGTTCCAGTGGAGTATTAGAATAATATTCATTGGTAACTAAAATGCATAATAGCAAATCTAACAGGGGGTTTGTTAGAAATGTTAAAGAGAGAGCGAGCGTAACACCAAGGCTTGTTTGAAAGAATTTTTTTGTATTGTTTCAAAGAAATCGCAGAAGATTATACATAGTCATATAAATAATGTACAAAAATAAACTTCTGACAGTGCGAAGTGTCCCAAGTGTACTATAAGAACCAAGAATATATTATATATAGACTATTGCCTATATATAATGATGATATTATTATAAAACCTGTGGATAAAGGCATAGAAAACTAATTATGAGGAGGAATTACTTAATCAATTATCAATTAAAAAATACAAAATGATTAGGAAAGGATAATTTACCTGAAGTAAGGCAGAAGCTTAAAGAATTGGCACTCATTAAGTGTTGATTTAACCAACAAGAATTTGAATTTTCCAATCACACTCATCATCACACTCCTACCATTACTTGAAACCCAAGCTACTGAGCAACAAACAAAAACTGCCGGGCAAACCCATCATCACCGGCCGTGGCTCAATTTTTCAATGTCTTGGTAAACCTACAATCCTTTTCTTAAACCATTTGCAAAAGGTATCCATTCTTTTGTCCGGGATAGCCCAGGCATAATTAACAAGATCAAATCATTCACTTAAGATGCCATGTTGGAGTTCCTTGTCACTTTAGATATTCAGTCAGTTTATTCCAACATCCCCCGAGCATAGGTTCACGCAGTCATTAGAGATTGATGCTCAAATACAGATCAAGACCACTAAAATTGTCAACTGAATTCATCACTATTTGTGCCAAAATAACTTTAATAAAGATTCTGCTAAAGGTACTACTATGGGTGCTTTTTGCACTGAAACTAGCAGTGCTTTGTTTTGATAACTGTCAGCGAACTACAGGCCCATTTCCCTGCTGCCAGCCTTCTCCAAGGTCTAGGAGAAATACGTGAATACAGTTATCTCAGATTATGCTGAAAAGAATAACCTTTTGCATACCAGCCAGTCTGGCTTCAGAGCCAACTATAGCACTGAACATGCCTTACTGGAGGTTTCGGAACATAACAAGGAGAAGCTTGACCTGGGTGGGAAAGCCATCCTGATCTTATTAGACATGTCAGCAGCCTTGGATACCATTCCCCATAATAGGCTCCTGGATAGGATGCGAGAACTCGGAATTGGCTTCTCCCCATTAAAATGGCTCTCTTCCTTCTTGGAAGATAGAAGTCAGGAGGTACTCCCCCCTTTGCGGCCGCAATCTCTTGTCTGGAAGTTGATGTGCCTCAGGGCTCCATACTGAGCCCCATGCTGTTTAATTTATATATGTCCCCTCTTGCACCACTGGCTGAAGCATATGGTGCTAAAATCATTTCATACGCCTACAATACTCCGCTCTTTTTTACCTGCATAGGGGAGCGGACTTCGAGGGTGAGAAGATTAGAGTCTGCCTCACGAAGTTGTTTAATTGGCTGAGGACCACTCAACTGAAATGTAATCCAGAGAAGTCAGAAATGTTCTTTTTTGGCTCCCACCTCCCGACGAATGGCGACACTGGTGGCCTGAAGATATGTCACCTCCTTTCTCTGCCCCACAAACGGTTTAAAATCTGGGCTTCATGATAGACGATACTCCTTCATTGAGAGCCAAAGTCCAGTCAATAGTGGGAACTTGCTTTGGTCTCCTGCTTATGCTGAGGAAATGTCTTCCACTTCTGCCACTTGATTGTAGGAAGACCGTGGTCCAGGCACTGGTTACATCCAGACTGGACTATGTGAATGTCCTGTACCTGGGCCTTCCCAAATGTCTGCTTAGGTGCTTGCAGGTGGCCCAATACGCAGCCGTCTCATTGCTTAAGCCAAGGGCCCACCTATCCCCAAATTTTAAGGCTCTTCACTTGCTTCTAGTAAAAAAGAGGATCAGGTTTAAAGCTCTGGTGCTATTCTTAAAGGCCCTTCATGGGAGTGGCACGAGCAATTTCAGAAGAAGAGTCACCCAATATGCGCCACCAAGAACCCTGAGATCTTCCTCCTTGAACCTAACATCTGTTCTCAGAAAATACAGTGCCTGGGCGGGTGGCAGCTCTTTCAGGTTCCTGGGTGCACAGGCCTGGAACTTGCTTCCTTTGTGTCTGCGAACTTTGACTGTTAGCCATTTTTAAGAAACAGCTTGAAACCTGGTTATTCTGCCATTGATCTACCATTCTCTGGAAGCACTTTTAATCATAATTTTTCCTCTGCGGTGGGCGTCAGTTGGGTAGGCGGGTTTTGCCTGTTCAGTGCCTGGACACTCTAGTTGAGTAGCTGGGCACTATATAAACGCCTTCATTCATTCATTCATTTGCTTGAGCATTACTACATTTTCAACCCAAACAATCCACTCAATCAGCAGCAATGATTGTGGCTTCATTATATAGATGATATATGGCAGCCTCTTTTAGGATTTGTTAATGGGCTTAATGGCAGATTGTACTTACAATTTAAAGGGCCCTGGTGAAATTTAAATTATGCAGGTGAAATTTGCATTATATTGAAAATTTCTAGTTGCGCTTCATACAAAACATTTCAGTAATTTAACCATTATGCCGCATTGCATAATTAAACTGTGCTTGCAGCAAAATTATTCCGTAGCAGCGCAGGAACAATATGAATGGCCAGAATGCAAGTGCCTTTTGTTTGTGGTACTTCTGCTTTTGGGGCTATTTTTTTAAATGCAAATTACATCTTCGCATCCAAAATGAACACAACAACACATTTGTTCTAAAAAGTATTTTTCAAATGCTATATTTCCATGCCACATAATTAGGGGTCATATTTAATAATTTTCCCAAAAAATTGTGTAATTACGTGAAAACAGTTTATGAAAATGTCACACTCCCCTACAATTACGTTTGATCACAGTAACAAGAATGTAAGCTATTTAGGGCCAGATGTAGGTAATTCTAATTTACCGATTCTTAAATACCGAATTTTACCGATTCAGTATTTATGAATCGGTAAATTAGAAGGAGGGAGATGTAGGTAAATTTCTTTTTTGAATTACCGAATCTGTGATCAATGGGCAATACCGATTCGGTATTTACCGATTCGGTAAATACCGAATCCTGCAAGGGTGCAGGGGGTGTCACTTTGACACCCTCTAGCACCCCAAGTACAGGCACGTGTAACATGTGGCACACATACATGCCCTAAGGGCATGTCTGTGTGTCACATTGCACAGGTGTGCATGCACACCTGAATTCGGTATTTTACCACCCAAAAGGATTGGGTGGTAAAATACCGACTCTTAAGGGCCTGTGGCACTCTTTGAAGTGCCACCTACATCTCATTTACAGAATCGGTAAATTTACCGATTCGGTATTTTACCGATTCTGTATATTTACCGAATCGGTAAATTTACCGATTCTGTAAATGAGATGCCCCCTACATGCCAAATCCTAAATACCGGTCGGTAACGGCCGAAATCGGCCGTTACAGACCGGTATTTGGGCTCCTACATCTGGCCCTTTGATATTTAAAACCTTATTGTAGAGGTAACTCTCAATATCAAATAGTTTGCGTCCTTCCATACTAATTCAAAACAGTTCAAAACCAATTTCCATCTTCTGTTCAAACACAATTACACAATGCTCTAGTCTAACTTCGATTGACAGATCCCACTGGGTAGAGACTGGCTGTTTTGAAACTCACAGGGACTAGCCTAATTTGGACCACCACAAGCCCAAGTGCAAAATTCCACTAGGGACTGACTGGTCGGTTTCTTACTAAGAAGAGCAAAACTGTTTTGGATTACTACACACATAAGTGCAAACCCTGATGAAGTCCTTGACAGGATGAAACGCAGTGGCTGGGATGACTGGGAATATACAGTGTTGATGAGAATTAAATAAGATGTTATTTTTGAAAAGTATGATTTCGGCTCTCTCCTCATATTTAGACCAGAAGATGGAAATTATGTTCTGAACTGTTTTAAATTTGCATGGATGGATATTGCATGTTTCCTCTACAATAAGGTTTTGTATATTTGTAACAGTTTCTGAGCAGTGGGACTGTAAGAGGTGGAGCACTACTGTTAAACATTATCAGGGGTGTCCTGAAGCCAACGCCGCTCTTCTCTTGTTTGTGTTTGTATTTAGATGTTTCGATTAGGATTGTGAAATATACTATTTATACAACACTTTTTAAAACACTTACACCGTGTAATTATTTACTGTTATACAGCAGCTTTTACACAAGGACATTGAGGGGTTGCTTGGCCTTTGGTCAGTTTTCTTGACATGCCTACCTGCAGGACACAGGAAGGATTTTGTTTGCTGAGTCTGAAAACGTTTGCACAAGGTAAATTGTTCAAGGATACCCCAAGCACCTTATCAAGAAGGTTTGAAAGAGTCTGACTGCTTAAGATGCTAAGAAAGTGCACCTTTGGGTAGCAATACAAATTTTACTAGTATGACAGCCCAATCCTTGTGTTGTGTTTATATGGCAGATTTAGTGACACTTTGCGCCTCATTTGCTATAAAAACGTGTTGAAAACCTGATGCAAAGTGTTGTTTTGGGGTTTACTTTGTAGTGAAAATCCTGAATTACATTGTATAGTAGCCCTCAAGTAACACAAACCTGCACTGTTGCACTATGAGCTGCTTTACATCAAGGGCATGCAATGGGCCATACAAGCACAGTCCCATGCACTCACCCATACATTTTGACACTAATCCCTATCTACTAACATTGGTAGAAAGATATAAGAATAAAAAAAGTATGCCTCCTAGAGGCAAGCGTAACGTAGGGAAAAATATGAATTTTCACTAAATGTTTCTAGCTTTGCATCTTTGCTGCACCTTACAACACACATAAAAGTGGTAGAGTGTTACACTTTGGCAAAGCATAGAATTTTGTGCTGAAAGGATATCCTTCCAATATAAAAACTAAGCTTGACATACACAAACACCCTTGCATTATTATGTAATTGGGTGTACATTAGTTGAAGGCAACCTAAGGTATGGCAGCACTAGAGGAGAGAACAAACACACCAAATCTTAGTAGAAATTGTGCTTCTGTGCTCTCTCTTTCACATGCAATGCAGCACAGCAACTTTGGTTACAGCATATCATAAAAACGTAATTATTCTGCTCTTTGTTTCTCCAGACCAAACAGTCTTAACATATAACTCCTACCACTATAGATGGCATGGCACTCCTACAGCTTGTTTTCCAAAAGTAACATTTCCTATACATTGATGTACACACTTGTATGACTCATTGTCTCTCTATATTATTTTGCGATGCAAAGCCCTCTGACAGTCTACATTAGTATGAGTAGTTGAATAAAGTAAATACATGTGAGAGAGGGGCTAAGGAGAGATTAGGGGCACCATTGGAGGGAGGCAGTGAAGGAATCAATGATGATGGAGGTAATGGGCAAACTGGGTTCCGTGCGCATAACAGCACAGAGTTAGTCATGCTTTCAGTCTTGGACGATCTACGACTGGCTGCAGACAAGAAGATCCACTTGGCCTTAATCCTACTTGATCTCTCAGCCGCCTTTGATACGGTGAATCATGGGCAGCTACTAGCTCGTTTGTGGCAGCTGTGAGTCACTGGGACGGCCCTTCAGTGGTTCACCTCATTCTTGGTGGATCGCTGGCAGAAGGTCCAATTAGGAGACCTCATGTCTAAGCAGGGCAACCTTTGCTGGGGGTCCCGCAGTCCTCGGCATTGTTGCCCCTGCTTTTTAACATCTATCTCCAACCTCTGATAGAGGCTTTGGCAAAGGCAGACTGCCAGGTGTTTAAGTACGCGGACGATACCCAGCTAATAGTCCGTCTCGACAACTCCTGTGACTCACAAAGTAATGTCTAGAACATTCTTCGGTTCACCGTGAACTGGATGACCTCCAATTCATTAAAGGTGAACCCCGATAAGACTAAGGTTCTGGTACTCACCCCAGTCTCCTCCCCATGGTCCAGCCTTTTCTGGCCCCAAGAGCTTGGCACAACTCCAACCCCAGTGCCAGCGGTGAAAAGTTTGGGTATTAGACTGGACACCGGATTGACCATGAAGACCCAGGTGTCTGCTGTCGTGGGAAGCTGTATCGGGCTGCTACGCCAACTCCGGAAACTATCGACCCTGCTGTCTGCCACCACTATGCAGGCGGTGGTGACTGCTTTAATACTATCTTGTTTAGATTATGGCAATGCAGTCTACATCGGCCTTCCTGGTACTCTTTTGAGAAAACTCCAGGCGGTCATGAATGACGCAGCTAGGCTAATATTTAAACTGCCCTGTAGAACACATGCTACCCCCTTGCTGCGTCAATTGCACTGGTTGCCTAACAAGCAAAAGGTAAGCTTCGAGGGCTTGTGCATTGCACTTAAATCCCTGTTTGGTGAAGCCCCCAAATATATCAAGGACCGTTTGAAGCCCTATGCCCCGGTCCGCCAGCTTCGCTCATCACAGGCCAGTCTCCTTGCCTGCCCTCGTGCCAGCATGGTGAGATTTGAAGGTAGGGCCTTTTCGGTCTGTGTCCCCAGATGTGGAATAAGTTACCAGATGACATGCGCAAGGAAGAGAGACTGCTCCCATCTCGGAAAAGGCTCAAGACGGTACTGTTCATAGAGGCGTTCGACCAGGCCTATTAGAATTAATGTCAGGCTTAGTGGCACAACGGAATTCGGTTTGTCGTTCTATGATGCAGCGCTTAGAGACCTCTGGTGATTAGCGCTTTATAAATGCAATTTAACATTAACATTAATGTAACAAAGCTTGTTGGACTGGGTACCACCAACCTTAAAGATGGCCGTCTTTAGTCATATCCAGGCTTGGATTGTGCCCACCGAACTTTCGTGAATATTAATACCCACATACTCACAAGTTTGCTAGTGATCTATTTAAATGCAAAAAGAACTATTGATGGACAGAATGCAGAATCAATGTCATACATTCACCCCAGTACAGAGATCTGGGCTTAAATCCATCGTTTTTTTGCTCACCATGCCATTCCAGTTTGGACACAGCTTTTTGCAAATCAGTCTTGACCCAGCGCCCAGTGGGAACAGTCCAGCCCAAACTGCTAGGCCAGGTCCTCCCTGGACTGGAAACAAGCATCCTAGCACCGGTGATCTAACGAAGGAACCCAGATCTGTGACTAGGGGTGAGTGTCTGAAAAGTTTCCGTGCTCTGTTCATCATCTCCTTGTGTTTGCTTTGTTCGCCCTAAGTTGGCAGGGTATGCCCAGACGTGGGTCCCTTGCTCACTTTGCCACTGGATTCAAGCTAGACTGGCTGATGAGGTCTGTTAGCCCGAAACCGGTCCCAGGGTGCTTGTTTCTGGTCCAGGGAAGACATGGCTTGGCAGTTTGGGCTGGACTGTTTCCATGAGGCACAGGGTCAAGACTGATTTGCATATAGCTGTGTCTGAACTGGGGTGGTGAAGTGAGCTATGGAATGATGATGGATTCAACCCAGATCTGTGGCTGGGGGTGAGTGTCTGAAAGGTTTCAGTGCTCCTTCCATCATCTCCTTGGGTTTGCTTTGTTCACCCTAATTTGGCAGGGTATGCCCAGACGTGGGTCTCTTGCTCACTTTGACACTAAATTCAAGCTAGTCTGGCTGATGCGGGCTGCTAGCCCTAAACCGGTCCCAGGATGGTTGTTTCTGGTTCGGGGAAGACATGGCTTGGCAGATCCGGCTGGACTGTTCCCAGGAGGCACAGGGTCAAGACTGATTTGCGTATAGCTGTGTCTGAACTGGGGTGACGAAGTGAGCTAAAGAATGATAAGGGATTTAACCTAGATCTGTGACTGGGGGTGAGAGTCTGAAAGGTTTGACAGCATTTTTCACCCTGAAAGGTCTCAGCGCTCAGTCCATCATCTCCTTGTGTTTGCAGTGATCTATTTAGGCAGGTTTCCCCACCCAGTACACACTATTGTTGTAATATTTCATGTTGGAAAATGCCGGAAAGTCTATTTGTCAGTGTCTTCGCAAATGTGACTTTATTCACAAATGAGTAGCAGCAGTGGCTCCATATCAGGGGTTTCAGGGTGCAGCCTCCTGTTGCCTGTGAGACCCCGGCTTGTTTTTCACATTAGCAGTGTTTATGAAAACACAGGTTTCATGCTTTCATGAAGACTGCCTGTTTGCAAGCAGTGGCAGCTGGCATCTACAGGGAGGGGGTGGTAGACATAAGCAAAATAAAAAATAAAAATGAATAAAAACATACCTGACTGTGACGTCCTCAGCTCGGGTCCTCTTCTCACCACCAAACTGGATGCAGCAACTCACTTGACCAATCACGGCACTGCTCTCATGCTGTTAACCAGCAGCATGAGAGCAGTGCCTTGATTGGTTAGAGAGGCCTCACTCAGTTCTCCACAGTGCTCTGGAGGCCTGCACTTGCTCTAACACAGATGTCTTAAGACAACTGGGACAGAGATGTTTAAACTGTGCATGTGTGACTCTGTGTCCCAAGAAATCCAGGTAAAAGGACATGCGCACTAAAAGCTAGTGCATAGATAGCACACCCTCATCCCTGCTGCTGTCACTCAGCAGCCCCAAACCTGTCCTAAACCTCTGTTCAGGGCGGGGACCGAAAAATCAAATGATAATAAATTAGCATTTTATTTTTATGGTTTTGGGGGGATTGTAAGTGGGGCAACACTTCTCCACCCCAAAGGAGGAGTCACCCCTGTTCGCAGGTCATCCCTCTCTCTCCAGACTCCTGATGACAGTAGGAGGAGAGGGTTGAGGTGGCTGAGGCATGATTCAGCTGCTGAGTGTTGTTTCAAAGTAAAGTACTCTGAGCCTGATTCACAAAGTTAAACTTACACTTTTGTGTAAGTTTTCATTTTTTATGGTAATCACAAACTACGTGTTAATAGTGAGTTTATGACTGCAGAGACTCCACAGTGATAACCTTACTATTAACGTTTAATCTGTGAATACCCCAAAAAATTGAACTTACACAAAAGTGTACGTTTACCTTTGCGAATCAGATCCTCTGTAGGTGGATGTCTGGATTGTGCATATCTGACGGGTATAGCTTAACTATGGTCCCCTCCCACACTCACAAGTAACTTTATTTTACAGCAATACTGGACATTCCTTAGGTAGCACAGTATATCTTCTAAAATGGGGCCGTCAGGGTGCATATCAGTGTATCCTTGAGGCCAATGATGAATCACAGAGTGCAGAAGGAGCAGGATCTCTGACACTGTTCCAGCTTCTTATAGAGCTGTGCTTCCTCTCCTATCAAGAAGCTGGGAGAGGGATTGAGGTGGGTCTTACCCATTTCAAACCTGCCATTGCTGCTACGTATGGCTCCTCGTTGGGAATCATGGCTTGCTGGTTTCAATGCCCAGCACCCAATTCCTGCTCTGCCGCCATGGAGTCTCGATGTTGCCAGCTAAGTATTAAAGGTAAGTAAAAAAGATGCATTTCTCTATGTATGTGTTTGTGCTTTATTGAGAGTGAATGGGATTAAGTAGAATTGTTTGTGAGTGTGCTTGAGAGTGTCAATGATAGCGAAAGTGAGTGTATATGAACAAGTGAAAGTGAGTATAAGGGAGTGAGTGAAGGAGTGTGAGTGTGTTAGAAGACATGAGTGATTGATTGGAGGTTGTGAGAGGGTGTCAAAAAGTCAGGACTGTAGGTATCAATTGTGTAGCAGGTGCAGTTGCATCAGGGCCCAAAGTCATCAAGAGTGTGTAAGTGTGTTTATAAGGGATAATGAGAACTACTGGGTAGGAGTATGAGTATGTTTGTGTGTGAGAAGCAGTGAGTGGTAAGGAGTATGAGTGAGAATGAGTAAGTGATAGAATTCAGGTAAGAGTGAGCGACAGGGAAAAGAGTAAACATGAGCTCTGGCTCCTGACTAGCATTACACCCCACCACTTTCCAAGACCATCAGCCTCCTCTGGATAATAGCAGTGATTGTGGACTCAAATTCAAAGTAGGTGAAAAAATATCTATCTAAATCATGAAATATAAATTTGTGTTGATTAATGGCCATTTTCTGTAAGATGATTACTGAATCTTTAGTCAATTCAATTCAATTCAATAACCATAAAAGTACAAAAAGCTCATATATTAAAATTCATATTACAATTGATTTCCAGAATCTAAAAACGGCTTTTAAAAAAGCAATGACAGTAGCAACAGTGAATATATTGTCCAATTTCTGGATTGCCAGGCATGCAGGGCAGCATTGTCTTAGTTCCAAACTCTTTAGCACAGGGACAATCCATCTTTTTCTGGGTATCATGTAAAAGGTGCAAAAAACAAGATGTGTATGGATGACTGAGCCAACAGATCATCACATGGGCATTTACATAGTGATCTGAGTCTTTAGTCAATGTAAAGGTGTCAATACCAATTACACAGTTTTTCTTTCAATTTTTGGAATGGTATAATATAGAAGAAATTGATAAACAATGCACCCTTGTAAAAAGTTTTTTCAATTGTATTTGCCCAAGTCTCACCATTCCCTTTGCTGTACATCTGCACGGCTGGGAAGTCTCCTCTGCCACTAAACTCCTCTGCATTGTCAATCAGCGCCTCCTTCAGGATCTCGTAGCCACACAGCACCACAGTCGGCCGGGAGCCAAGGTAAAATGTGTAGATAGGGCCATGCTTTTTTGAGAGCTTGAAAAACAAAGTGATAACAACATGTGTACATATTGTATTCCAGTGGTTACCTGACATAGGTAAATTGCATTTTAATATTGATGTGCAAGTGGGTTGGTGGTAAAACTCCGGGGCATATTTACAATGCCCCTGTGGCACTTTTATGCAGCTGGGGATTTACTTTTGTACAGCGTGCCAGCCAATATTAACAAGGCCACGCAAAGCCACTTTGCATGGCTTTCATGGCCTTGTAAATATTGAATAAGGCAATGTCTTATTTTGCATGGAAGGGGCGTTCCATGGGTTTGGCTGTGGGTGTTCCCATGCAACACTCCTGGTTTTTGACACTGTCCAAGATCAACAACATAGCGTAAATCTGGGGCAGCACCAAAACTAACGTCTTTCCAAATCAGGTGTAATGAAGAGAAATGTTTGCATCTCTCCTCGTTTTTTCTTCTTTCCACTGCAGCACACATAGAATGAGAAAACCTCTTCTTTGATCATTGTGTGCAGGAAAATGTCTCTTCTTGCACAAAAACAATCATGCCAACAACACAGACACCCTTGGACCATGGTGCAAGGTTGCCTGCGTTGGCGATCGGCTGCAGTTTCTTCACCAGCAAAAAGACAGGAATAAATCAGATATTGTAGATACGGCACATTCCTCCCCTTTTCTTTTGACGTATGGTAGCACAGCTAGAAGGCTTGCTGTGCTGCCCTACACCAAACTATTGTGAAATATGCTCCCTAGTTCCTGATAGTGATGGCATGTTTAGGTCTCAATAAAAGATGTGAGTTCGAGAATATCTGATGATGTGGTTGATAAGTCTGGATTTTTATTGTGTTTGCTTGCACATAAACAATCTTGCAGTGCTAAACAGGAGATTCATACAACACATTGCAAGTTGTGGTCGACAGGAAGTTGGAGTTATGCTGCAATGAATAATATCAGTGACATTCACAAGACTATTTGAAACTCATATTTAGTAACTGAATAATTATAATTCATGGGGTTATGATGTTTAGACCTTGAGTGGTGGTATATTAGGTTAGCATGGTTTGGTTTCTGGAAAATAATTAAGTGCTGGGGTAGGCTGGTGACTAAGTGCACAAATAATAGGAGCCCAAAAAACCTTTAAAGTGTTGGTTTGCAAACTTGACCTAGGTGATCATACTAGAAGGTGCCACCAATGGCTGGTACCGGGAGTGGTGTAGTCTCGGTATGAACTTTAGTGCTCCCCGATTAGCCCCGTCACTAATACAATTATGAGCACATTCAATAATTAATGCTGAAACATTCTTATAAGAATGACAGACAGAGGATGTTGTTTGAAATTTGTATATAAAGAATTAGAAGGCAAAATACATGAAATATTCCATCTGTCAGTGTAGCAGCAAAGCGTACAAATCAAAAGTATGAAGAACTCAGTACAGTTCTATAAGAAATCTCACCTAGATTTGGCTTCTAAAGATGGGGAATATGGGTTCTGAGATAGAGAACATTACATGTACTCTAATAGGACTTTAGACAAAGAATGTCATGCATTCTACACAAGTATATAGTCCTCAGTACAGGCACCAATGAGACTTGCGGTTTCGTACTGTCCAGTCAGTCGATCTCTCCTCTCTGGTGGGAGGAGATGCTCTTTCTCTCTAGCCACACCCTGGAATCCCCAGGAAACATGCAGAATGTAGTGCGTTCTTCATAAATTATTTTGAGAGTTGCTGGGTATTGTAAGGCATACTTGATGTCGTGTTCGTGGAGTCGCTTTTTCACTTCCAGACAGAAGGTCTGTAGTCTCTGCACTTCTATAGTGCAATCTGGAAAGATATTTATAGTGTTTTGCCAATGGTCCAGGGTCCCCTGGCCCTTGCCACCTACAGAATGTATCTATGTCGTTATTGTTGCAACCACTGGCCTCAGGGGGGCTCCAGGGGGAGTGGTCCACCCAGTACCCTATGGGCCCATTCTACTGAAAAGAAGGTCGACAACTTACCTCCAAAAATCATTTGTGCGAGCCACTCCTTGTTGTAGAGTTCCATGCTGGGGCCCTTGGTGTGTTCCTACAAACCCACTATTCGTACAATATTGTGATTGGAGCGGCTTTCCTGATCCCCAAGTATTTTTGTTGAGGTAGACAACCTCCTCCTGCAGGGCTTTAATACAGGTATTTGCCTACATCATTGCAGGGTGGAGCACGGCCAGGGCAGATTCTGAGCTTTCCACCAGTTCTTTCAGCTTCTTATAATATTCATGTTCAAGGCCCATGTCTCTTCGCAATGCCTCACTCTTGAGCTCCAGGATTGATTAATTATCTATGACCGCTTTCAATATCTCGTCAAACTTACAAGAATGATCAGCCAACGTGCTCTCCAGTGTCGCCCTAGTGTTGCGTGGTGTGTCTACCTCCGCTCCAATGTCTTTCCCCACAGCCGTTAGTGCAGGGGGCTTGTCGTGCCTTGGGTGAGCCATGAATGCAGTGTGGAGGGCAACCAGGTCCACCCACCAGAGACATTTAGTGTCCTGGGTCACTTCAAGCTCCAGGTTCGCAAGTAGGTTTAATATCAGTCCGGTCCAGGTGGTATCAATGTAAGTCAGTCTCAAAACTATGGAAGGGAGCAGGCAGTCCTCAAGACCAAGCCATGTCCTCAGTCATCTAAATGCCCTCAGGCAGTGCAATACCTCACATCGCTGGTAGCAAAAGGAGTACGGTGGCATCCAGACCCTAGGTCACTGCCTGCCATTGAGCATGAGCCCTTTTAGAGGAGGGGGCAGAGAGGCCGATACCCACCTTAGGGTTGCTGGTAAGACGGCAGGAATAAGGCAAATGGGGCCAGAGGAGGCCATATAGTGCTGCTGTCCCTCAGGTCTCATTATTGCACCCAACGTAGTCCACAATGGAGGGGGGATGGAGGAGGAGCCTATGAACCCATTCCCCAGCGTCATGCCAGCCAACATTCATACCAGGTGCAGGGCAAATCTGCTGGGGGCTGGCCAGTGGTCTACATGTGTCAGAGCAACACAGTAGGAGTAATGGAGGCAGGCCATTTCCTTAGCACTGCAATGCCTCCAGTATAAGTTGCCATGTCCGCCTCGGGACCCTGGTCATGCATCTAATCAGGTATGGGTGAGTGGAGTGTTCCCATCGTGCTCTGCCTCATGCAGTCTATCCAGGGCAGTGGGAAGAAACAATGTCGTAGGCTGCAGAGGAGCCAGACCCACCACGGCTCACAGTCGCACAGTCGCTCTTAGGCCACAGCCAGCTGGGTGCTTCCAGAAGGTGTCAACGGCCCGCGGCATGGATTCCCGTCACTTCACTGTCCTTTGCAAGTGTCACAGAAAGTCAGTCACAGCCAGGGGGGCAAACAGGCCCCACAGGAGAAATAGCGGAACACTGGCTGCACAGAGATACACTCCATGTGACTCACCCAGTCACCATCTTGGCCACTGTGTTACACTTCTTGAATGCAACTCGAAGAAATTCTGAAAGAACTAATGATACACATTCCCAGTGGAAAATGTTTCATAACAACCAAGTTGCTTAGATTTCTGTTTTTTCATAACAGTTTGAATCTAGAAGTTAACTGAAATAATTGACAAGTCAACCCAAAGATGTCACCCTTTTGTTAAACTATTCCTTCATCAGCAACTTTGTTGAGTTAGTTCTCAAAGGAAAAAGAACAATTGATGGACAGAATGCAGAACAATGTCATATATTCACCCCAATACAGAGATCTGGGCCTAAATCCATTGTTACCTTGCTCACCATGCCATTCCAGTTTGTACCCAGACATATGCAAATCAGTCTTGACCCTGCGCCCAATGGGAACAGCCCAGCCCGAACTGCCAGGTCAGGTCCTCCCTTGACTGGAAACAAGCAGGGTATCACCCCTCATCAGCCAGGATAGCTTGACTCCAGTTGCCTGGAGAGGTCTAAACTGGGGTGACATTCTATGCAAAAGAATGATGAATTTGACCCAGATCTCTTGACTGGGGGTGAATGTTTTGATTTGTTCTGCAATCCGTCCATCAATTGTGTGTCTTTTGCTTTCTCGCCCTAAGTGCGCCGGGGATGCCCAGACCTGGGTCTCGGGCTCACTGTGCCATTGGATTCAAGTTATCCTAGCTGATGAGGGGTAAAACCCCGAAACCGGGCATAGGATGCTTGTTTCCGGTCCAAGGAGGACCTGGCTTGGCAGTTAGGGCTGGACTGTTCCCATGAGGCTCTTGCTCGTGCTTCATTGTCTGCAAACTATAAACACATTAGGCAAATAAACTCAGATTAAAAGATTGGAGCATGGACTCAAGCTAAGATCTAAAAGGGGGAAACAGAGATGAAAAACGAAGACGAAAACTCACATTTTTATTCTAATTCCTGCTACCAACTCCGGCATCAGTTTTCAACTTCTCTTATTTCCGTAAGTGACAAAGGAAACCAAGACGTCCTTATTTTGCATATCTCTATATCCGATTCCATTTACACACATCTTTGCCTGCTCCATATACCTGCCCCTTTTCTCTTACCCCTGCATATTCCATATACTCTCTCCTTATGAAAGTCCTCTGGAGAGCTACACTGCGTAGTTCTATTTTCCTTCCTGGTCTCCACTTCACTTCAAAATCACTCAGTTTTAAGCATTAATATATAGAAAGTTATCAGACACTTTCTGAAATATTCACAATAGGCAACTATATCATGGCTGACGATGGCTAAACTAGTTATTATAGGGCCTATGATTGAGTTAAAGGCCTGAGCCACAAGCAAGGTTCTGTTACGAGGAAGGGGTCTTCAACCACCAATACATCCTGGGGTACAAGGGCTATTTGTTATTAGAACATTTTACCCACAAAGGGTAGAATTGTGTACATTAAACAATGAGAAACAAAAGGGAAAACATTGGAATGCTGGTGAAGAAGGTCTCTAGCAGTCATTATTGTGCCTTCGCTGCTCCACTGTCTTCAAGGAACATCCCACATGTAGGAGTTTATTGTCTCTATCTGTCTTATCAAACTTATGGCAGTCATAGAATGCAGCCTTGAGACCAGTTTCCTTGTCACGCGTTTCACCATTTTATGGAGCCTTTTAAAAGGATGCTGTATGGCCACCCTTGGTTTTTTGGGGATTTCTCTATTCATCTCCTCCACTATTTTTCCACATCTTCATTCTAATTTTAGAGCGTATAGCAGTCGCGGTCCATGCAGGTAAGCGCGGTGAGTGGGGTGGGACGGAGGGATACGGGGGGCAGGGGGTGGTCGACAGTCCAGGGTATAGGATTTATTTATTTGTGTAATTTTCCCTATTCCGCTGCCTGTCGACTCCCCACCCCACTCCCGCCCACCACTCTTACCTGCATTGCCCTTGCTGGCATATAACACCTCTACGTACATGCACTGAGTCTATGCACTCCTCTTCACTAATCAAAAATGTTGTCCTGATTCTCATTCATGTGCAAACAGGAGTTTGCTAAAAGTTCGACCTGTGATACATTTCGGCTGGTCAAACCTGCTGAAATCCATTGGGAGTAAAGTCCCCCAAAATAGCCGAATATGCAGAATTTAGAATGTTGAATATCTATTTTGCATGTAATGTCTCATTTACAGGTTGAACAATCTGGGCCCTATTCATAAAGGTATGTTTACAATAAACAAATAACATATAATGCTTTTTAATAAAAAATATATTAATAAACTATATTAATTAACATAAAGTTTAATTAAAAAAGGTATGTAATGTAATTTATTGAGTATGTTTCCCTAAGTACTACTTTTATTCCATGCCTTTATTGAATTCTATTGGGTTATGTTGCGGTATTGGAGGTTGGCCATGAGTTGTGCTTGATTTACTCCAGTGCTGGGCTGGAGAATGTTTAAACTTGTTTTGACATTAGTACAGAAGCAAATGTAGTTTGGAAACAGGAATAGTCGCGCTCATTTGTGGGTATGTATGCTTTGTGCACACCCTTCCCTAAACCACTTCTTTAATTTCCCTAAACCCAACGGATTTTGTAGTAATGATTCTCAATTTTCTCACTACTCCCATTTGCCCCTTCCACATTTACTATTAAAACCTCTGAGTACGAGTGAAGAGGTCTCCGCCACGGATCGAGATCTCCTTACAGAAAAGAAAGGAGAGGCGGTGGTAGTGGTCTCCAGCTGGAAGTTTGTGAATGTAATTTTGGAGTATGTAAAGTATGTAATGGATGTATGTACTCCAACATGGCTTTTGTGAATAAGGGCCTGAATGTTGTCAAAGTGCACAAAAGAGCAGTAAGTGCTGTTCAAAGATCAATTAATGTTGATTTCTGCCCTGAACATTACAAATATTTTTCTTAAAATACCTCACAACATTGAAGCCTAAAATGGTAAGCCATCAATAGAATGGTGAATTGTGTGCTTTCTAAAAGGCACCAAAACAGGGGCCCAATTCACAAAGGTAAAACTTTTCCTGTGCCTTGTAGGAATCCACTTAGGGGTTTGGTGCTTTACTTAAAGGCATTTATACTTTTTAATTTCCCCAAGACAAGTGCAGAGGAAATCACACTTGTTAATCCCAATAAAGGGGCGGTAAGTGGGTTGTCAAGGGTATGGTCTACATTGGAAGGTTGATCAAATCCACACTTGTAAATGTGTGGGCCTAGACCCCTCATTTCCACCCTGGAAACGGTTGGTGATGTATTCCATCAAAGTTCATGAATACCTTCCACTTCCAGGGCTGGAATGAGTGCAGAGCACCCCAGTTTTCGTGGGGGCATATCAAAGCTACCTTTTCTATAAGAAACATTTTGTTCCCTGCAAAGAATGGCGAACTTTGTTAAGGGGGTACAGTCACATAACATTCCCTAGTGCAGCTTTCCCAGTGTACTTCTGTTGATGTATGTGAATCCCAAGCATAGTAAATCTACACCCACAAGTGGACATACAATTACAGGTGCAGACTTACTATTTATTTGAGGAACTGGGCACAAGGTTTTAAGAGAACATTTACATACATTCAGCCGCTACTGCTGTTCAGCAGCTTGGTATACATCCCTGCATCTTGCTTATATTTATCGTAAATACCAATGGAATGCGTTGGTATGAAAACTGCGCATTTAACTTGGATAAATATGTGTAAGCTGACATAGCAGTCAGATTGTTATATTTAAAAAATGTGGGTTGAAGAGCCGAGCAACATAATTGATGAAGATGAGTGCATTAAGGAATGTGTAATCTAAAGATGAGTCATCTAGCAATGGTCAATGGGGTGTGGAGGGTGACCCATGCCAAATTTTCAGGACATTCACATAAGATACATCTACAAATAATGAAATTTAATTGGAAGCTTTTAAATAGGCAGTGATTATCTAAAATAAATCTATCACGCATCGTCCTCCCATTTGGCCGTCTTTGAGAAAAACACAGTCTAGTAAAAACTAGTGAATTATTTACCTGCAAGCTGTGCATTTCAAATATATTGTGATACCTATCCTTAAGTGCAATGATCCATTCTAATGATCGGGGTCAATCCCTACAGTGGGATTCATATACACCTTTGTATGGTAGACGACAAGGACGAGAATTATGGTGAGTTTACAGTGTATTTTTGCAGAGTTTACTGGTAACGTGAACCCTTGGCTGAATCTAGAGAGACAACTAACAGAAGGCAGATAGATACAAGTGTCAGCCATATTTTTAATTCAGGGAGCATGTGGAAATGTTTAGAGAGAGACTCACCTCCACCATCGACTTGATTATATCTGTCAGTTTCACCTCCATCATGTTTCCGACAATTGGCCAAGGGGTGGGCCCGGGTGGCATGTTCCTCCACTTGGTTTTATTTTTCCACACTGAATAGAGAAGCAGCAGTGAGATGAGGGTGGATAAGAGAATGCTGAGGAGAGCACTGGTATCCATGATGCTGTGTGGTGGAGGCCGAGGCCTGACTGGGAATGCTCGGACTGTCTGCCTTTATCTCTTATTTATACTGCAAGCCTACATTTAACACAAAATAGGAAACTAAAGAGACATATTGCATCACAGCTCTGTGCAAATAACCTGATGCCAATGTCACATCCCTGGGGGCATGGTTTAGTGGCTGGAAACCCAGCACTGCCAAAGGTCTCTGTAGTGTTTTTTTGGATATTTTGTTGCTTCAAAATCCTGGTCTTGAACTGCGGGCATAACTTCAGAACGCTGCAATACCTGTTTTACCAGCAATGATACACAAATAAATGTTCTGTTTGTTAACCCTTTCAATTAAAATATTTTCAGACAGGGGCAAATGGAGACATGAGTTGTCCTCAATGGTCTGGTGATAGTTCTTCCTTCCCTTGGGATGCTCTTTAGCTGAGAACAGAGGTGAAGACACAGCCTCACAACCACAGTTCATCACACTTAAGAAAATCTTACAGGATCACAACACATGCTGAATCCAACTAATACAGTTTGTTTTATATAATCAATTAAAGAAACATTCAGGGGAAAAAACACAGGTTAAAGGAACTTTATAATTTGGCTGACATTTCACTTGTACAAAACTTGTGAAATTCACCCATTCCGTCACCCCTGCAAAGCACAGCTGATGATGTCACATATTAAATCACTCATTACATTGTCAGTGACCTCACTGAACACATCACTGATGACAACTCAAATGATATCACTGATGACATCATCCAGTTAAAAAGTTTAAGAATGTTATATATATATATAATCCTAACCTCAAAATGATGCAAGAATGGGCTGACTGCAACTTGGAGTCATTAAGAAAATAGTGTTAATATTAATGAAATATGCAGAAATAGATTGTGCCTCATTTTTGGAACAGATAGACAAACTCAATGAAGAGATTGACAGCAATGAACAGACGGAGGAAATTTACAAATTACGTAAAGAGATGACAATACGTTTAAAAAAAGAGAAGGAAAAAATGAAAGAAAGAAAAGCGTACACATTCTTGCGAGATGAAACAGACTATGAACTGGGCCAAATTTTTACCTTCTCCAAAAAATATGATTCAATAAGACAATCAAAGTTAAGTAAAACTGATTGGCAAACACCGAATACATCCCAGAAAGGCAAACAGGTACTACAAGGATCAAACTCTGGTCTAAGTTCAGTACCAGACAGTGGTACGGATTCAGAACTAAGAAACAAAGAGGACAAATCCCCACAAAATAAATTAGCCCCTGGTAAAGAGGTACATTTTTTATGCATGGACCGGAGACAGACACTCCGCCCAAGAAATCAAACAGCCAAAACTCAAGCTACAGACATTACAAATGCAGGCAGAGGTGAAAGGCAAGGAGGCAATACGACAAATCCCAGGAGGGAGGCAACGGGAAGATGGAAACAAAGATAATGGCCAATATTGAATCCAACAAAACCATCATCAACCTGGCAAAATAAATCTAACTAAAGCGGAAGAACAGATACTTAGTCTGGGCCTATCATATTGCCTGGAAAGCAATTTCAATTACTCCAAAACGAGGATGGATGTATACCGGTGCATAAGAAAATTGAAACTTAAAAAACATCACATGTTATCAAACAAAGAACCAGTTGAGGAATCCTCATCATCAAGAGAAGGAACAATACAATCAAGCTCGAAAGATGTATCTGTGAATTATATAACCCTATTAAAAGACTTAAATGAATTATGGATTGAGGGACACATATCAAATACCCAGGAAACCACAACCAACAGAATCGGAAGTGAGATCCCACTAGCAGTACCAATTGGAGAGTCAATAATACCATCACCATTTAGAGCTAAGTCGACATTTACTCCAACTGGTTTGCGAGACTTAATCGACATTTTCAATGAGCATATCATGGCCCAGATTAAACAGTTGAACGACAAAGTAATGAACACCAAAGGCAAACACAACAAACGCAATGCGGGATGCCATACATTGATGAAAAAAATTGGAAAACGAAGCCTCAATAGTGATTAGAAACTCCGACAAAGGAGGAAATATTGTTATCTGGGACAAAGAAGAGTATACAAAAGAGGCACTTTCACAACTGAATTACCAAACCTGTTACATTAGAAGAAATGAGACAGATCTTAAGGAAATATATAAAACATATTACAGTAAATTGTCATCTTGGAAAGCGAAGGGGTTAATAACTTTAGATGAATACACATTTTTGAAAAATGAACATCCCATTACTCCATCGATATACTTTATACCTAAAATTCGTAAGGACATGAGCAAACCACCAGACAGACCTATTATTTTGGCGCGTGGCAGACTATGAGAACATACATCACAATATGTAGACTTTTATTTACAAAGACATGTCCAATCCTTACCATCATACATACGAGATACCAGTGACTTTTCAAACAAATTTAAAGACTGAATGGTAAAGTTATTATTTATTAATAGCATTAGACGTCACGTCATTGTATACTAGTATTAGGCATGTCGACGGCATCAGGGCATTGAAACATTATTTATCTGTGAAACCAGACAGCTTGAAACATCACAGCAAGATGGTGATAGAAATAGTTGAATATTGTTTAGCAAACAATTTCTTTATGTTTAACAACCTACACTATCAGCAAATAGGAGGAGTAGCCGTGGGAGCCAGCTTCTCCCCCAACTATGCGTGTTTACACACGGACTGGCGGGAGGAGCTGGTTCTCGCAATTGAACATGGTGAATGTATACAACACAATATCGTATTATGGCTTCATTTTATTGACTTGTTCGTTATTTGGAAAGGCACACACAGGGAAGCCCAGGAGTTTGTCAATTCTATCAATGTACATTCACTTAACCTTACTGCCACAATAAGTGAAACAACAGTCAATTTCTTAAACACAAAGATGTATATCCAAAACAACAGGATAGAGACAAAATTGCGCAGTAAAGAAACACCAGGCAGTTCAACTTTACATGCCAGCAGTGCACACCCAAGACACTTAATAAACATGCTGAGATTGAGGAGGGTAAATAGTAACCAAGAATCACTGAAAGAGGCACAAGAGGAAACGAAAGCCAGATTCCTAGCAAGGGGTTATTCACTTAAAACTATTTAAGGGCCCATAGCTAATTCGATGATTCCAGACAGATTAGAACTAATTAGGAATAAACCAGTGACACTCACAAATCAGCAAGATCAACAGTTAACAGAATTCCAAAACTGAGGAGTTTAGAATAATCATGGAATATAGCAGACAACCTAAAGAACTAAAAAATTATCATCACATGTAATTGGCCACTGGTATTAAGTGATCCAGTGATAGGACATACTTTGTCACACAAGGTAGCTATCACACACAGAAAGACAACCTCCATGAGGGACAAACTGGTTAAAACAAGCCCAGAACTAATCAGATGCAAGACATGCAAATCATGTCAACTAGGGATAAATAAGACCACATACACAACACCGTTCAGCCATGAGGAGAACAAAATCAGCAAACTTCTTACATGCAAAACTGAGTATGTTATTTATGTTCTAGTGTGTCCTTGTGGGCTACAATACGTAGGAGGTACAAAACTACAAGCCCACAAACGAGTACTTCAGCACATTAGAGCAATCACAAACCAGGATAACACATACCCAGATGCAAGCCATTTCAAGGAGTACCACAAGTCAAGGAGTCAAGAGTTAAAATACTATCTAGTAGACTCAGTTCCCCCCAGTAAAAGAGGAGGCAATAGGGAGGCCAAGTTACAGAGACTTGAGACAAGATATATCCTTGAAATGGATTCCAAATATCCAGGAGGGCTGAACACTACAGAAGACATGTACAGCTGTCTCTAGAAATTTACACTGGAACACTCAAATCAAAAGGATTTTTTAAATGTATTTTACACAGAATGTTTTAAGATATTTATATATTTATATATATTTATATAGTTAATATTTAATATCCAAAACATGTATGACAAAATCTACATAAAACAAGCTACAACAATGAAATTATAAAGGAAGAAAATAAGCAGATGTAACTGCATGTATATTTATCTATTTGAAATGGGATCCAAAGGTATTGATACCATGAATATAGCAGATCATATGGTTCACAGAGAGTCAACATCTGTTGATATATTATCATTGACATAATTTCAGCAGGTACAATGAATACAAAAATTGTACAAAAGGATAAAGTAATCTGGAGCACTTATACACTGACACTTTATTTGCACATTTTGCACAGTAGGACAAAAATAGAAAATATCAGAAAGAGCAGTTCGCAGAAAAACAGTTATTGACCAGAAAAAAATGCATTTTGCACATCACAAAAAATCTGTTTGCACATATTCAATTTTATTATGAATGTATTTTACATAATTATTTATAAATATGACAGCAAGACATTGTGAAGGCAATTAATGATTGTTCATAAAAAGTTACTATTACACAACCAAGCTTCATGTAACTATTTTAGACGAAGTTAATTTTATGAAAAGCAATCTTTTAAATCAAATAAATATGATCATATTCGGATATTTGTAAAATTGTCATTCATGCCTTCAATCCTAATGGTGATAAAATCTCAATGCAGAAAATGTATTAAGGCAACTAACTGACATCCATGCTGTGGAAAACGACTTTTAAGAGAATTTCTTTTATGTCCATATATATACACACTCTTTGCACAAATTACAAAGCACTAGGTCACTTTAAAAAAGAAAAAATGCAACCACAACGATGTGATGCCATCAAGACTCCTGAGGAGTTGAAATGCTTTATGGCGACATCGAAATAAATATATAAAAAATAGCTCTTGCTTTGTGGTCTGAGTGTGGCGGGGAGAAATCTCGAAAGCCTACGGAGAACGTGATATATATATATATATGGTAAGTGGATGCATGGGTTGGTGAATAGCTACATGAGTGTCTATATGGGTTATTGATTGATTGTTTGAGTACCTGCATGGATGTCTGAGTGGGTGATTCACTGGGTTATGAGTACATGAGTGCATCTGCGAGGAGCTGTCTGGGTGAGTGAGAATGCGTAAGGATGTCTCAGTGGTATATGGGCGAGTAACTGCATATGTGAAAAGCAGTATATGTGAGTGTTGTAGTATATAAGTGAATGCATGTGTTAGTGAGGGATTGTGGGAGTGGCTGTATGGATGAGTGTGTGTTTGTGTCAGTGATTGTATAATAGAGTAAGTATGTGTTAGTATCTATATGAATGGGTGAGGTGGTGTGTATATAACTGTGTAGGTGAGTAAGTGACAGTGTGATTGACTCTTAGGGTGAGTGATTAGATGTGTGACTTACTCTATGAGGGAGTGGCTGTGTGTGTGTCTGTATGGTTGTATAAGTGAATATATCAGTGGCTATATTGGTGAGTGACTGGGTGTATGAGTCGCTGTATGGGTGTGTGTGGATGTGTGTGCAGCCCTAAGCATCAGTGAGTGGGTATGTACTAACAGGTATTCGTGTGTCTATGGTTTCGAAATTTATAGTCTGAAATTTGAAGTGGGTGTATGAAAGGTTATTTTGTGGTGAGAATAGGTGTGGATGATGTCATCAGTTATGTCATCAGTGATTTCATTTGAGATGACATCAGTGATGTCACTGACCATTTCATGAGTGATGTAATATGTGACATCATCAGCAGTGCATTGCGGGGCACGAGTTATAGTTAGCTAAATATACAGCTGAATTTCACAGGTTTTGTACAAGTGAAATGTCAGCCTAACTATAACGTTTCTGTAGCCTGTGTTTTTTTCTGTGAATTTCTAAGGATTTTTAAATGCTAATTCCTAACTATAACGTCCCGCAAACCTATGGTGTTTTCAGTGAATTTCAAAGGTTTTCCAAAGGCTCATTCCTAACTATAACGTCCCTGTAACCTTTGTTTGATTTAGTGAATTTCATAGGTTTTTTTAACTAGCACTCAAGTTTGCAGAGTTTTGGAGAAAGGGGGCTGGGCTTCCAACCAGCTCTTACAGACATGGTCCCTCTGGAGGAAAGTGGACTTTATCCCACAACCAGTAGGCACCAGGAGGCATATTTATAGAGGGGTGGGGAAAGAAGGGCGTGGCCTCCAAAGACCTCCTAGCAATCCCATTGTGTGGGACTTACTGGAGGTATCAAGAGGGGTAGTTGGCCCCAAAGACGTCCTTGTGGACCAACTACCCCTCCTGTTACCTCCAGTAAGTTCTACACAGCAGGATTGCTCAGTTCTGATAGAAGGCCACGTCCCCTTTCTCCACCGCTTGCAAATGTGTGTCTTGGCATGCTCTTGGTTGGAGGATGTAGTCCTCATTTCTGCTGGGGGTCCTTAGGGGCCAACTAGCCTACCTGTTACCTCCAGTAAGCCTCATACAGTGGGATTGCTAAGAGGTGGTTGCAGGCCATGCCCCCTTTCTGCATCACTCTGCAAACGCACCTCCTGGCATGCTCTTGGTTACGGGATGAAGTCCCCTTGCCTCTTGAGAGTCCCTGGGGACCAAATAGCCCTATTTCTAGCTTTAACAAGCCCCACGCAGCTGGATTGCTGAGAGGTGATCAGAGGTCACACTTCCTTTCTCCAACACTCTGCAAATGCGCTTCCTGGTGCACTGCTGCTTAAGGGATGAAGTCCACTTTAGTCCTATGGCCCTCAGGACAAAGGGACCTCATAGCCCCACCAGCAGTGCACTAAGAGGAGCGCCTGCAGAGTGGTGGAAAAGCGGTGTGCCTCCAAACACCTCTCAGCTATCCCACTATGTGAGGCTTACTGGAGGTGACAGGTGAGCTAGTTGGCCCCTAAGGACCCTGAAGAGCGAAGGGGACTTCATCCTTCAACCTTGAGCGCGCTAGGAGGTGCGTTTGCAGAGTAGTAAAAAAGGAAGGGGGAGGAGATCTGCCTGCTTTCGAATTTTTTGTATTTTAGGAAGGGAGGCTCTGTCGCTCCCCTTCCCTTGATGCTTTTGGGCCCTTGGGACCCCAGCCCCTGGGGCCATGCCATTTCATTTTCTCTTTTTCATTTTTTTTTATTTCCAGGGGTTTATGTAGGATGTTGAAGAGCCTTTTATGTCCCTGAGGCTCAGATCAGAAGGTGAACAGCATTCAAATAACACTACAAGAGGTGCTAATGATAGCACAAAAAATTCTTTTTTTATTTAGCAAATTTCATATATCTCCAGAAGGTAACTTCAATCAAATACGATGAGCAGCGGTTGCATACATCCCACAAATTATAGTTAAATCCCAATGCATTTTGGGCATAACAGCTGCCCTTCTTCAGGGGGAACTACAAATGAATGAATGCATTGTCATAATTTTTACATTACTGTCAATGCACTAGTAAAAATTCAATAAGGTGGAAATGAGAAAAGCATATGACCAGGGGAAATGGAGAAAATGGCAATTGCAACCAGATAAAGTTTGTGAAAAAAGGACTCCATAGTCTTAATCACTTAACCGCGGTGGTTAAGCGCAGTGGGCGGGGCCGCGACGGCCAATGGACGTGCGCAGCCCTACGGAGGTAGTGTGCGCGACGGCCGTTGGCCGTCAGAAGCAGCGAAGGGGTTAAAGGCAGTATGTGATAGATTAAGTGCAACCCATAAAGATGAAGGAAAAACAGGACGAAAGAAGGCCAACACCAAATGCAACACACCTGAACTGCGCTAGTTGTGAAATTAGTTTAAGCATTAATATCCTTGTGACAAGCGCTGCCATCAGCGCTATAAAGAACTAAAGATAGTGAACAAAACTCAACACTACCATGCAAATCACCATGTTTGATCCTTCTAAAGTGTTCTGCAGCCTAAATTAACAAGCCCCAAGATGAACATTTATTACCTAGAAACTGTAGAAAAATGCAAACTGCAGTAATCCAATAAAATGTAACGGCCACACTAGAAAAGAAGAAACAAAAAAGATAAACAACTGGTGTCCTGCCATTTAAAGGTGGGTAAAGGGACTCCTGATACGAGAAGACTCACCAAGTACTGAACCTCGAAACAAGGTGCCTCCAGGTAGGTAAAGCAATGAAGTTCCAAGACCCACGTGGTCGGTATCCTAAGAGATCAACAGCCTGGGTAAACATAAAGGATACCGATATCATCATGCCGGAACCTAACCCGGCAGTAGTGGCAGACCAACAGTGTTAAATAGTGAAACCCTTACTCACCGAAACGATGCACTGAACAACACCATCCATGTAACTGAGTTAAGACTCTGGATTCAACCAAAGCATGACGCCTCGAGTAAACGAGTGCAGAAACTTTCCGTGAAGTGAAGTGACTCTGCGCGTAAGTGCGCTACCCGGAAGTTGTACGCTAAACCCTTCACCAGCTTAAATGCACAGTGCGTTTTAAATGCTGAACCGTGAACCGTGTCGACAGTTGAAAGTGCATACAAATTAATGAAGTGGAACCAAATGTAGAATAATGCGAGCATAGGGAAGAGCAATAAAAATTCAAGCAGTGTTACAAACATAATTAGGTGGTCACGTGGCTCATAAATGTAGATACGAAGTGACCAACATGATTGAATAGAGTGTACAAAACACTGCAAGACAGCAAGTTAAATGAAAATTATATCACTGTCGACATGATGAAACAAAACGTTGATACATGAATCTCAATACATGGGTGGCTGCACATAACTGTTGTATTCTCATGTGTTTTTTTTGCTGTATCTGGTGCTTTAAATATTACATTCCATTGTATGTTCTAGCATTGCTATACACCTTGACATAGCTGTGTTCCTTGCCTGTCACTTGTCTGCTGGCTGGATAGGGAACACCAAAGTTTCTCTGACGCTCCTAATAAAATACATATCTAATTATGAACAAGCCTCCCAGCAATCTTTAACTACAACAGATGGTGACGATCAGCTAGCAGAAGTAAGGGGTGCAGAGAGAAGATTATCTTCCGATGGTGCAACGAGAATCTACGCATGTTGAGAAGCATACTGAAGAAAACGGAGGAAAGTAAGGAATTGACCTTAGATGTATGTGTGACGGAATTAATAAGTTACTATCAGGATGCATAGTACAGCCTTAATATACGCATGAAGTTGGATACGTGGACACACAAAAGTAAAGTAAAGAGAGAAGGCGTGTGTGAATGTACGCGTGTATATCGTTTTCAATGGTACACATGACTGCCTTCTAAAATCGCGACAATATTTTGGTGCACATTGAGGATAACAAATAGAGTATATGTCACCGAGAGAAATTAGCATTTAAACAGCGACAGTTACCTTTTGAAAGTACACAACTGATTGAGTTCCCTCGTTATGTTTTCTCAAGCCCATTGTACCTTCAAGTCAGACGCGTGGTGACGTCCGCAAGCTAATCCACGTATTAAAACTTCTGACCCATACACGCCCTGAGATCAAAGACGTGGTGACGTTTTGTCCGCCATTTTAGATGCTTTCAAGATATTGATATCGGAAGAGCAGCAATTATGCATGATTGAGTTTGTCTTGATTCAAATTAAACATGAACAAAAGGAAACAAAACCGAAAAAGAATAAGGAAAAAAAAATAACTTATAACTTGATTCGAGGTACATCACTTAAATTAATAACTTGGCTCACATTTCTTTTAAAGAAAATGTTTGGTTATTCATTTCTTCTAAGATTTGTCACACAAGTTACAGTAAGAAACTCGTCAAGTGCAAGCGTTTATTAATTTGTGAATCAGATATTAAAAAAAGGGACAATCTTAGGTGATAAGCACACCAATAGTCATGCAAGTTTTGGGGGTTATGACACACTAAATGCTAGTGCTTATCTTTCTTACTATTTGATTATATCTACTGTGTTGACAACGATAAACTGTGTTATTTGTGGTAATAGTAAAAAAAATAGATGAGGGTATAAATATGGATGTTGCTGTAATTCCACCACCTCTATTTTTCAACAAGCTGGTGAGACTCCTATTGAATGAGGTGAATGGATAGAAATATTCGAAAATTATATTGAAGCTCTGGATGGTAAGGATTTCAGTGCAGCAAGAAAAAAAGCATTACTTCTTAGTACATTAGGTAAGGATGGGCAGCGTGCATTTAAATACCTACCTGTTTATACAGACTGTGAAGGAAGAGCTATTACTAATGTGTATTTAGAAGCAAAAGCAAGATTGAGGAAACAATTTGCAAAATAAGTGAATATCGTCATGTGTAGACATATGTTTTATGCACAGCCCCAAAGAAGTGATGAAACAGTAGATCAGTTTGTAACATGTTTATGTGAGTTATCCATCAAATGCCAATTTGGTGGGATGAGAGATGAAATGATCAGGGATCAGCTGATAGTTCTGTGTTGTAATAAAAAAATGCAAGAAAGGTTATGGTCTTCGCAAAACCCGACATTGAGTAATTCTATAGAAATAGCCAAAGTTGTTGCGCAATCAGATGCGTGTATGAAGGAAATGAAAATACAACAGGGGTCTCAAGTATAGAACAAGAAAATGTTAAAGCAGTAAATGCAAATAAAAGTGGAGATGCTTTTGGAAAGAAAAGTATATCTAGGAAAAAACTACAATAACAATGCAATGAAGAATATAGATTATAATAAATCAGATGAGAACATGTGTACTAGATGTGGTAGCACCTACCACACAGCAGATTATAGAAAATGTTATGCTTTTGACAAAGTGTGTAATATATGTGGTTGAAGGGGACATTTCTTTAAGATGTGTAGTACATGCAATAAGCTTAAGGTAGCTGTGGTACAAAATTTGGAGAATGCAAGTATGAATGATGTGGATCGCACAGACATCATTTTATGTGTCAATGAGGATGATTTGACATTCACACCTGGAAGGAGACTCAGACCTAAAGCAACTTTTAAGGTGCAAGGAAAAGAAATTGACCTGATGGTGGGTTCAGGTTCATTTTATACTTTCATTCCACAAGAATTGTTTATGTATATTTGGCCAGATACTGAATTACTTCCCAAATATATCAATCCTGGAGGGTATCAGGGTGAGAACATTGATATTGCTGGTTATATGCTAACCCGAATTTCATTCCAAAACAGGTGTGTGAAGGGGAAGGTCTATGTAGCAAAAAAGGGACCACCAATTTTACATTGGGCACATCAATATGATTTCCATACTATCATATATCCCAGAGCCGCACATCAGGTTATGGTTGTTGATGAGATCTTCACTGATACTATGTGGTAATCTATTTTCTGAAGAGATTGGTGAGCTCAAAGGTAATGTGCGCACATTTGTATGCTGTTCCCATGCAGCATAAGGTAAGAAAGGTTCCCATTATTGCCACACAAGAGGTAACATGTATAATTAATTGAGGAGATGGTAAAACAAGGTATAATAGAACAAATTTAAACTTCCAGATGGATTTCACCAGTGGTGATCGCAGGCAAACCTGACGGCAGTTACAGGTTCTGTGTGGACTTACGCACTCTGAACCAAAATATTGTGGTTGACAATGTATCTTTGCCGAACATAAATGAACTAATTTTTTCACCGAAAGGAGGAAGATATTTCCCAAAATTAGACCTTCGCAGCGCATTCCACCAAATCAAATTACATAAGGAGTCTAAACCATTAACAGCATTCATCACTACAGAAGAGGTATTCCGGTTTAGCAGGATGCCATTTGGTTTAGCGTCCACTGCTGTAGTCTTCCAAAGGATGATGGGTTTGGTCCTAAAAGGCACAAAAAATGTTGTGCATTTCCAAGATGATGTGTTACAGTTTGGGGACACAAAAGAACATCATAATTTAGCTCTAAAGGAAGATTTGAATAAAATGAAAGATGCTGGACTAACTCTGAAAAAGTAAAAAATCACATTTTGCATAGAGGAAGTAGTATATCTCGGCTACACGTTGTCTGCTGGAGGAGTTAAACCAAAACATGATCTTCTAGAGGCTATAAGAAAGGCTTCTGCACCTGTAGACAAAGACCAACTCAGGTCTTTCCTTGGGCTTATAAAGTATTATGCTAAGTTTGTGTATAATTTTGCAGAAAAAACAGAACATATTAAGAAATTGCTGAGGAAAGGGTACACATTTGTGTGGTATGATGAGCAACAGAATGCCTTTGAAAAAATAAAAAAAGAGATATGCGAAGCAAAGGTATTGACCCCATTTGATACCAAATTAAAGTCCATTTCCACAGTCGACATAAGTGCGGTAGGTCTGGGGGCTGTTTCAGCACAGTTACACACATCAGGTATAAAGACAGTAGCTTTTGTTACTAGATCTCCCACCAATTCGGAAAGGAACTACTCAGTGATTGAGAGGGAAGCTGTAGCTGCAGCATGGGCAGCGCAATATTTTCAAATGTATTTAAGGGGTTTTCAATTTACTCTACGTACTGACCATAAGCCCCAAACCAAGATTGCACCAAATGCAACACGCCTGAACTGCGCTAGTTGTGAAATTAGTTTAAGCATTAATATCCTTGTGACAAGCGCTGCCATCAGCGCTACAAAGAACTAAAGATAGTGAACAAAACTCAACACTACCATGCAAATCACCATGTTTGATCCTTCTAAAGTGTTCTGCAGCCTAAATTAACAAGCCCCGAGATGAACATTTATTACCTAGAAACTGTAGAAAAATGCAACCTGCAGTAATCAAATAAAATGTAACAGCCACACTAGAAAAGAAGAAACAAAAAAGATAAACCACTGGTGTCCAGCCATTTAAAGGTGGGAAAAGGGACTCCTGATACGAGAAGACTCACCAAGTACTGAACCTCGAAACAAGGTGCCTCCAGGTAGGTAAAGCAATGAAGTTCCAAGACCCACGTGGTCGGTATCATTAGAGATCAACAGCCTGAGTAAGCATAAAGGATACCGATATCATCATGCCGGAACCTAACCCGGCAGTACTGGCAGACCAACAGTGTTAAACAGTGAAACCCTTACTCACCGAAACGTTGCACTGGACAACACCATCCATGTAACTGAGTTAAGACTCTGGATTCAACCAAAGCTCGACGCCTCGAGTAAACGAGTTCAGAAACGTTCCGTGAAGTGAAGTGACTCTGCGCGTAAGTGCGCTACCCGGAAGTTGTACGCTAAGCCCTTCACCAACTTAAATGCACAGTGCGTTTTAAATGCTGAATCGTGAACCGTGTCGACAGTTGAAAGTGCATACAAATTAATGAAGTGGAACCAAATGTAGAATAATGCGAGCAAAGGGAAGAGCAATAAAAGTTCAAGCAGTGTTACAAACATTATTAGGTGGTCACGTGGCTCATAAATGTAGATACAAAGTGACCAACATGATTGAATAGAGTGTACAAAACACTGCAAGACAGCAAGTTAAATGAAAATGATATCACTGTCGTCATGATGAAACAAAACATTGATACATGAATCTCAATACATGGGTGGCTGCACATAACTGTTGTATTCTCATGTGGTTTTATTGCTGTATCTGGTGCTTTAAATATTACATTCCATTGTATGTTCTAGCGTTGCTATGCACCTTGACATAGCTGTGTTCCTTGCCTGTCAGTTGTCTGCCGGCTGGATAGGGAACGCCAAATTTTCACTGACGCTCCTAATAAAATACATATCTAATTATGAACCAGCCTCCCAGCGATCTTTAACTACAACAGATGGGGACGATCAGCTAGCAGAAGTAAGGGGCGCAGAGAGATTATCTTCCGATGGTGCAACAAGAATCTACGCATGTTGAGAAGCATACTGAAGAAAACGGAGGAAAGTAAGGAATTGACCTTAGATGTATGTGTGACTGAATTAATAAGTTACTATCAGGATGCATAGTACAGCCTTAATATATGCATGAAGTTGGATACGTGGACATACAAAAGTAAAGTAAAGAGAAAAAGCACGTGTGAATGTACGCGTGTATATCGTTTTCAATGGTATACATGACGGCCTTCTAAAATCGCGACAATATTTTGGTGCACATTGAGGATAACAAATACAGTATATGTAACCAACAAAAATTAGCGTTTAAACAGCGACAGTTACCTTTTGAAAGTACACAACTGATTGAGTTCCCTCGTTATGTTTTCTCGAGCCCATTGTACCTTCAAGTCAGACGCGTGGTGACGTCCGCAAGCTAATCTACGTATTAAAACTTCTGACCCATACACGCCCTGAGATCAACGACGTGGTGACATTTTGTCCGCCATTTTAGATGCTTTCAAGATATTGATATCGGAAGAGCAGCAATTACGCATGATTGAATTTGTCTTGATTCAAATTAAACATGAACAAAAGGAAACAAAACCGAAAAGGAATAAGGAAAAAAAATAACTTATAACTTGATTCGAGGTACATCACTTAAATTAATAACTTGGCTCACATTTTTTTTAAAGAAAATATTTGGTTATTCATTTCTTCTAAGATTTGTCACACAAGTTACAGTAACAAACTCGTCAAGTGCAAGCGTTTATTAATTTGTGAATCAGATATAAAAAAAAGGGACAATCTTAGGTGATAAGCACACCAATAGTCATGTAAGTTTTGGGGGTTATGACACACTGAATGCTAGTGCTTATCTTTCTTACTATTTGATTATATATACTGTGTTGACAACGCTAAACTGTGTTATTTGTGGTAATCGTAAAAAAATTGATGAGGGTATAAATATGGATGTTGCTGTAATTCCGCCACCTCTATTTTCAACAAGCTGGTGAGACTCCTATTGAATGAGGTGAATGGATAGAAATATTCGAAAATTATATTGAAGCTCTGGATGGTAAGGATTTCAGTGCAGCAAAAAAAAAAAGCATTACTTCTTAGTACATTAGGTAAGGGTGGGCAGCATGCATTTAAATACCTACCTGTTTATACAGACTGTGAAGGAAGAGCTATTACTAATGTGTATTTAGAAGCAAAAGCAAGATTGAGGAAACAATTTGCG
Source organism: Lissotriton helveticus (assembly GCF_964261635.1). NCBI lineage: Eukaryota > Metazoa > Chordata > Amphibia > Caudata > Salamandridae > Lissotriton > Lissotriton helveticus. The sequence goes on along the minus strand of NC_136070.1, from coordinate 625,467,873 downwards.
AAATAAGTGAATATCGTCATGTGTAGACATATGTTTTATACACAGCCCCAAAGAAGTGATGAAACAGTAGATCAGTTTGTAACATGTTTATGTGAGTTATCCATCAAATGCCAATTTGGTGGGATGAGAGATGAAATGATCAGGGATCAGCTGATAGTTCTGTGTCGTAATAAAACAATGCAAGAAAGGTTATGGGCTTCGAAAAACCCGACATTGAGTAATGCTATAGAAATAGCCAAAGTTGTTGCGCAATCAGATGCGTGTATGAAGGAAATGAAAAAAAGACAATACAACAGGGGTCTCAAGTATAGAACAAGAAAATGTTAATGGTAGTAAATGCAAATAAAAGTGGAGATGCTTTTGGAAAGAAAAGTATATCTAGGAAAAAGTGCAATAACAATGCAATGAAGAATATAGATTATAATAAATCAGATGAGAAAATGTGTACTAGATGTGGTAGCACCTACCACACAGCAGATTATAGAAAATGTTATGGTTTTGACAAAGTGTGCAAAATATGTGGTTGAAGGGGACATTTCTTTAGGATGTGTAGTACATACAATAAGCTCAAGGTAGCTGTGGTACAAAATTTGGAGAATGCAATTATGAATGATGTGGATCGCACAGACAGCATTTTATGTGTCAATGAGGATGATTTGACATCCACACCTGGAAGGAGACTCAGACCTAAAGCAACTTTTAAGGTGCAAGGAAAAGAAATTGAACTGATGGTGGGTTCAGGTTCATTTTATACTTTCATTCCACAAGAATTGTTTATGTATATTTGGCCAGATACTGAATTACTTCCCAAATATATCAATACTGGAGGGTATCAGGGTGAGAACATTGATATTACTGGTTATATGCTAACCCGAATTTCATTCCAAAACAGGTGTGTGAAGGGGAAGATCTATGTAGCAAAAAAGGGACCACCAATTTTACATTGGGCACATCAATATGATTTCCATACTATCATAAATCCCAGAGCCGCACATCAGGTTATGGTTGTTGATGAGATCTTCACTGATACTATGTGGTAATCTATTTTCTGAAGAGATTGGTGAGCTGAAAGGTAATGTGCACAAAATTGTATGGTGTTCCCATGCAGCATAAGGTAAGAAAGGTTTCCATTATTGCCACACAAGAGGTAACATGTATAATTGAGGAGATGGTAAAACAAGGTATAATAGAACAAATTTAAACTTCCAGATGGATTTCACCAGTGGTGATCACAGGCACACCTGACGGCAGTTATAGGTTCTGTGTGGACGTACGCACTCTGAACCAAAAAAGTGTGGTTGACAATGTATCTTTGCCAAACATAAATGAACTTATTTTGGCACTGAAAGGAGGAAGATATTTCCCAAAATTAAACCTTCTGTTAGACCTGGCACCTTGGCGTGAGTTTCCCTTCCACTTTTTGCTGATGCGCCTCAGATGTTTTGCTGGTGTTCGATGCTCATGGCACTGCGCCACGGCCAATCCGTGCCGCAGTGCAAGTGCTCCGCATGTAAAGTGTATGTGTAATTAATTTCCACGATTGGATTATTTGGTTTACTGTCAGTCCCCTGTAAAGTGCACGAGGAGTGCCGGGGTTTGTAGATACAAATGCTGCTAGTGGGTCTGCAGCGCTGGTTGCGCCACCCAAAGAAGCGGCCTCGTAAGATATGTCTCGGGTCGCCATTGCTGACCCCGCGTACAGTCTCGTACTGTCACGCTGACTGCGCAAGTGCCCACACTTGCCAGTCCCGGACCCTTCCCTCACCTTCATATCAGTCACCCCTATGGTAGGCCTTCGGGCAGGGTGCATTGTAAGCGTAAGGTAGGACAAGCCTAGAGTGTGGCATGTCCTAGTAGTGAATTACCGTCCTTTTTCGTTCTTCACTATTGAAGGGCTACCTGTTCTCCTAGGCCAGATGAGCTGTCGGACCTATTACACAATATAGTCCCGGCAGGCTCAGGGAACACGGTATTAGTATGCTTGAACTCAGAATAATAAAACACTTCCTTTAGTAAGGTTTGTTTTACGATCCTGTGTTTGCAAATGCTACTTTTAGAAAGTTGAGAAAAAGAGAAAATGCCAGCCCACCTTCTTTTGTTTGCCCCACAATTTAAGCAACACATCAATATTATTTAAATATGTTAGGTATATTTATTTTTACCTGTTGTTTCTCTTCAATTTTTGAAAAAATTATTGGTTTATGTCAGAAAGACAACACTACACATATATCACATATATACAACAACTTATATAAAACATTCACCAAAAAACATTACTACATAAATATATACATTCACTGTACACAACATTGCTTATACACTTCTTTACTGTTCCAAAGACAAATGTCAACTCTTTGCCTTACTGACCAACAATGATTGTAATAAAAAGAACAGTAGTGAACAAAGTCACAATCAACCAGAGATATTACATAATAATTCACAAGTCACTAATCATAAATGATTCAAATTTTTTTTATCTCCGTTCTGCCGACGCGTTTCGAACACCAATAAACAATTATGGGTTCTCCGCAGGGCTTTGTCACTTTTATCCTAACTGTAGCCGTTTATTCTCCTCTAACTGAATCTGGGTCTTTGAGATGCAATCTTTGTGATTCCGTCTCTGGGCGTGCCCCTACAGCTCAGCTCCCTTTAAACCTGATTGTATCCAATCTTAATTTTGGGGCATCTCACTTCGTGTGTACGATATTTTTAGCCATGCGAGTAATCTTCTTTCAATCGCATTCCCGCACTATTTTCGGCTTGCTACAGCGTCTCGCTCACCTCATTGTGAGCGAGACGCTGTAGCAAGCCGAAAATAGTGCGGGAATGCGAGTGCACCTTGAATGGACTAACGCGGTGGGCACAGCGGGAGTCCGGCAGACCGATTGAAAGAAGATTACTCGCATGGCTAAAAATATCGTACACACGAAGTGAAACAACAGGTAAAAATAAATATACCTAACATATTTAAATAATATTGATGTGTTGCTTAAATTGTGGGGCAAACAAAAGAAGGTGGGCTGGCATTTTCTCTTTTTCTCATTTATTAAAAGGTCCAGCTAGTCCCACATTTCAAGGACCTAACTCCTTTACTTCAAAAAAACTTTTAGAAAGTTAGCCTTTGCTCGCCTAACTGTTCAGCCGCCTCTGCCAGGATGTGTATCTGCTGTCTGGGTTTGTGTGAGTGACAGGGCTGGGAGATTCCCGGGGATAGTCGGGTGCTCCAAGTGGTGAATGGGGTGCTTACACCAGGATGGGTGGGCGTAGTAATCCTTGACTCTGAATAGGGTTGTGCTCCACCACCACAATGCTGGTTCCACCTCCTGCGGAGCGTCCGATGTCTCTGCCCTGCACCCTGAAAGAAGACGGCAGCGTCCTGTCAACAGAGTACTCCAGAACCGGGTTGAACCAAGCTCAGCCCCCCTGGCCTGCAAAGACAAAAGAAACGCAGTATAAATATAGGAGCTCTGCTCCTTACAAATCAGATCCAGTTTTGACCACGACGAACCTCTGCCTGACTAGAAGGACCAAGAGAAGCTGAAGGACGGAAACCAGTCTGTATCCTGTTAGACTGGCCTGCAGTGGTGCCTTGCTGAGAACGGAGAGGAAAGGACCAGAGAGGACTTTGTAGACTTTTGCCTGAAACGATCTCCAAGGGCTTGATCGAGAGCTTGCCCCCTGAACGGAACCCAGGACCATTGGGTTCTATCTGCTTGTGCCCGTCTGCTGTTGGGCCTTAGTTCTTATTCCCTCGCCAGAGTTGTGATTCGGGTGCCTTCGCCCCCTCCCAGGTCGTGACAGCTCTGAGCCTGGTCGCCCCGCCGTAGAGAGCCCCGCTCATCCCTGAGTCGCTCTCCGCTTCAGTGCCGGGCCGCCCGCTCTCCTGTCACCTCGCCGCTAACGGAGCGCGTTGTGTGCCTCTCATCTTCTCCAGCCGGAATCTGCACGGAGAGCATTCCATAGCCTCGGACGGACTGTACATCGTAACGTACCCGACTGTCTCGCTTTGCCCTCCTGCATGCCAAGGCTCGTGCCGCACCTCAAGAAAGGCCTCCCCGTACAGTGGTACCGGAAGCATGGTGCTGCACCCGTCTGCCCGAGAACGCGACGCCCCTCACAGATCCACGAGTACGACCCGGCGTGCTAAGAAGTAGTACGTCCTGCAGGCCTGAACGGCGCCTCGCCCCGTGAGCTGCATCGACCCCGGATCGCCGCAACCCTCCACAGTCTAGCTCCCCCGCCTCGCTCCTCGAGGGGGACCAAGCCGGAAAGATCCTCTGGAGAACCGTCGGCCTCGTCGAGGGTCCGCCCTCACCATTAGCCGCGCATGAAACGCCTCGGACTTCCACAAGCAAGGTACACATGAACCCCGTCCTGAGTTCATATCAGATCCAGGGTCCGCAACGTTCTTATTTCCCTGTCATCGTACCTTGCTGAACAACAAACATTTGAAGACTAAGCTTGTCTATTGTAATCTGGTGGCCTCAAATTGCTAAATGTTATTTGGTCTTGTGATAATCCTGCTTGAATCTATCTTTTATATAAAGTATACGTATTTTTGATAAACCATATGACTTGTGTCCATTTGTGGTGGGTCAGTGGGTTTACTGTGTGTGATCATAAATGCTTAACTTACTATCGCCCTGAGGATTAGCCTTGTCTGCTCGCGCCACACTACCTAGAGTGTGAGCAGGGGTTATTCGAAGGAGTAGTTCCCTTGCCCTGACGTGGAGCTGAGGGTCCTTGCTTGTCACAAGTGCATACCTGTACCAACCAGAGACCTCCGGTTCCAACATTGGTACCAGCGGTGAGGATTTCGGATTTGCATTTATGATTCATATACAGTGAATTACTGATCACCACGTAGCGAGAGCAGACTAATAACGAAGACCAATAACGAAGCCAAGAGATCTCCAATCTCCAAAACCATGCCTGGTTCACTTCCCGCAAGAGCACCCTCTGTTATCACTGGAATCGACGATGTTGACTGGGAAGGGCTGGACAAGTGCAAAGCCAAGCATTTGAAAGCCCTATGCGAAAAGTTCTGAGTTTCCCAGGCGGGCTGCAAAACCAGAACCCAGCTCATCATGGCACTGAGAGCCGGGAAAGAGTCGAGAGAGCCAGAAAATCAGGTGGTAGTGGACACACCCGATAGCCTTGTCGAGGTACAGGGAGGCCCGTCGTCAGAAGAGCTGGCGGACAGGGCCGCAACCAGAGGGCATGAAGTGGAGATGGCCAGATTGAAAGGTCAGATGGCCATGGAGGAGAAAAGGCTCCAGCTGGAGCATGAGATACGCCTAAAAGAATTGGAGCTGAAAGCAAAGAGCTTGGACGCAGCTCCTGGTGGCAGCACAACGCCAGCCCAGGTAGACTCAAGGGGCTACGTATCGAAAGATGTGGTGAAGGAGTACTTTAAGGGAGATGACATAGGGCAGTGGTTCCGGGCCTACGAGGTAGCCATGTCTTCCCACCGGGTCCCTGAGAGAGATTGGGGAGCGGGGTTGTGGGGACGGTTCCTGACCGAGGGGCGGGATACCCTGCTAGATCTTCCTTCTGAAGCGTCCAACTCCTACCCACGCATGAAGGATGCCCTGATTAATCGATTTGGGTTAACTCCTGAAATGTACCGACAGCAGTTTAGGAAGTGTGTGAAGATTCAAGGGGGTACGTGTCTGGAGTATGTGACCTTTTTCTGCAGAGCGCTGGATGGCTGGGTGAAGGGCAGTAAGGTAAAGGATTTTCAAGGGCTGCTTGATTTGATGGCATGGGAGCACTTGTCGGATAATTGTTTTCCTGAGTTACGCCAGCACCTGATCGATAGCAAGCTGTCCAATCCGAGGAAGCTTGCTGAGGAAGCAGACCGCTGGCTCAGCACCAGGGTCCACAAGGGTCCAGTGGGAGACTCAGCCAAAGGGGGGCAGGGTCCCCAGCAGAAGAGTGGGGGGGACAAGGGAAAACAGAAAGGGTTCCACAGAGGCCCCCAAAGTAATCCCCAAGGGAACCCAGGGAAAGGTCCTCAGCCTCCTCCACCCCCGAAAACAACCGGGGCCCGACAGGTAAACCTGTTCAAAGAGGGCCCATCATCTGTTTCAGGTGTGCCGACCTGGGTCACGTTGCCTCTGACCCTAAGTGTCGCTTGTTCGCAAAACCCGTACCCACTGGTGTTCCACCCCGACAACTAGCTAATGTTAACTTTGGGGAGGAAGTAGCCGTCCAAATGGGTGGAGATCCCGTTCAGATGACCCTAGTCTCGCTAGGAGACAGTGAGATGGTCCCCGAGAACTACCTACCCAGTAACACTAAGAAATATGGGCAGGTAGTGACCATCAACGGTAAGAAGGCGGAGGCTCTTCGAGATACAGGAGCCAGTGTGACTGCAGTGAGGCAGCACCTGGTGTCTCAAGAGCAGGTAGTACCGCACGCTCACTGTAGGGTTGTCAATGCTGACAATTCTGTGAGTCAGTGTCCAAGTGCTCAAGTCCCCTTTGAGTGGGGGGGTCTCAGGTACTCTTCAAGTCGCTGTGAGGACCTCCATGCCTGTAGATTGTCTGATAGGGAACGATTTGGAGATCTCACCTTGGGGAAAGGTGGAGAAGACGTCTGCGGATGGTGGGTCTACCCGACTGGGTGTGCGTGACCACACGGTCCATGGCAGCCAGTAGGGGTGTTGAAGAGGTCCTGGAGCCTGAAGGAGAGGCCCAGGAACCGGCCTTAGAGAGGAGGCACAGGGGGCGCAGATAGCCGGCCCCCGAAGTTCCCACGGCCCAGGAGGAGGCAGACCTCGAGGGGGATGCCCTGGAGCCTACCGGGGAACAGATCGCTGAACTGGGAGACTTGCCTGAGCTGACCCATTGGCAGCAAGAAGGAGGTCCCTCCAGGGACGAATTCTGCGAGGAGCAGAAAACGTGCCCTTCTCTCGTGGGTATGCGACAGCAGGCTGCAGACCAGTCCAATGGTGTTCGGTCCGGAAAACACTTGGTCTACTGGGAGAACAATCTCCTGTATTCAGAGCCTAAGGCTACTGAACCTGGGTCAGCCTGTTTGCTGGTGGTACCCCAGAAGTTCAGAGCCTTCCTACTGGGTTTGGCTCACGATGTGCCCTTAGCAGGACATCTGGGGATGGACAAGACCTATGACAGGCTTGTCACCCACTTTTACTGGCCCCAGATGCAGAGGAGCTCAGGCGCTCACTGCCGAACTTGCCAGACTTGCCAGGCAAGTGGTAAGTGCGGAGGGAAGAACAAGGCTCCCCTCCAACCATTCCCCGTCGTCAGTACCCCATTCCATCGAGTGGGAATTGACATTGTGGGGCCTCTGGACCCCAAGACAGCCATGGGCAACAGGTTCATCCTGGTCTTGGTGGACCATGCCACCCGGTACCCTGAAGCCATCCCTCTGCGGACAGTGACCGCCCCCGTGGTGGGACGAGCACTGATGGGAATTTTCTCACGAGTAGGATTCCCTCTAGAGGTGGTTTCTGACAGGGGCACCAACTTCATATCGAAATATATGAAGTCCCTTTGGCAAGAGTGTGGTGTAACATACAAGTTCACCACCCCTTACCACCCCCAAGGAAACGGGTTGGTTGAGAGATTCAACCGAACCCTGAAAGGCATGATTATGAGCCTAGAAGGACCAATGAGGCGTAAGTGGGACGTCCTCTTACCATGCCTACTGTTTGCGTACCGAGAGGTGCCACAGAAGTCGCTCTGGTTCAGTCCCTTCGAGCTTCTGTACGGTCACCCGGTCCGAGGACCTCTGAGTCTGGTTAGGGAAGGCTGGGAGCAATTTCCCAGGAAACCTCCCCAGAATGTATATAGCTACATGCTGGCCTTCCGAAATCAGACCAGGTGATTCAGGCAACTTGCTGAGGCAAACCTGGAAGCTAGCCAGGAAGAGATGAAGCGGTGGTACGACCAGAACGCCACTCTGGTAGAGCTTCAGCCTGGACAAAAGGTGTGGGTCTGGCCCCAGTGGAGCCCTGTGCACTTCAGGATAAGTGGACGGGTCCATTTGAGGTTGTGGAGCACAAGAGTCCTGTCACCTACCTGGTGAACTTGCAAACTCCCAGGAACCCTTTGACGTTCCTACATGTTAACTGCCTGAAGCCCCACTTGGAGAGGTCCGAAGTGGGCATGCTGTTGGCAACCGATGACGGAATGGAGGAGGAGACCGAGCCTCTTCCGGACCTCTTGGTGGCCTCCGAGCGAGATGGGTCAGTGGATGGAGTTAACCTCTCACCCTCCCTGACCCCTGAGCAGCAGAGTGATTGCCGCCAGCTGCTGGGGCAATTCTCTGACTTGTTCTCCCTGGTTCCGGGTGTCACAGATTGGTGCGTCCATGATGTGGACACGGGAGACAGCTTGCAGGTGAAGCACAAGGCTTGCCGCGTGACTGACAGGGTACGAGCCTGCATCAAGGAGGAAGTCTCAAAGATGTTTGCTCTTGGGGTGATTAAGTCCTCCAGCAGTCCTTGGGAGAGCCCAGTGGTCTTCGTCCCGAAGGCTGCGACGCCGGGAGCCACACCCGAACTACGGTTCTGTGTGGACTATCGAGGACTCAATTCGGTCACGAGGACTGACGCGCACCCCATCCCCAGAGCTGATGAGCTCATCGATCGGTTGGGAGCTGCTCGGTACCTCAGTACGTTTGACTTAACGTCTGGGTACTGGCAGATCGCCTTAACTGAAGGGGCCAAAGAGAGGTCAGCGTTTTCAACCCCAGATGGGCACTACCAATTCCGGGTCATGCCCTTCGGGATGAAAAACGCCCCTGCCACCTTACAGAGGTTGGTCAACCAGGTGTTGGTTGGACTGGACGCGTTCAGTGCCGCCTACCTGGACACAGCGCAGAATTCAGCGGAACGTGGAAAGAACACTTGCGACACCTTTGGGAAGTGTTGGCGGCTCTGCGCAAGGCAGGTCTCACGATCACGGCAAGCAAGTGCCAGATCGGGCAGGGTTCGGTGGTGTATTTGGGACACCAAGTTGGGAGCGGCCAGGTGGCGCCCCTTCAACCCAAAATTCAGACCATCCTGGCTTGGGAAGACCCCAAGACCCAAACGAAGGTGAGGGCCTTCCTCGGACTCACCGGGTACTACAGGAGGTTTGTCAAGGGATACTATTGTGTTTTTATCTAAGAACCTAATTCGATATTTCTATTGTATGCCCTTGTACGGTTATAATAAATAGTATCCCTATAAAGGCATAAGAATCATATCCATATTTAGTCGTAGCCCATGCAGTCACATTAAGCAAGGCTACTTCCCCGCACTCCTAGAAAGCACAACGAGTTCTCTAAACAAACCAAACCTCCAGCAACCTGGGAAATCCCCAATGCTTTTGTTTTGATTTCGTCCTAGAACTCCTGTGAAGCACTGTAAGAACGGCCAGTTCTTAGTGACATCTTTATTGACGTCTTATGTCCAACCTTACGTCAAACCCGGCACCTTTCAGGTATAAATATACCAACGTTGCCTTAAGCAAACACACAGTGGTGGTTTTGGAGCAGAGCGGCTAACTACTTGCCCGAGAGCCCAGCTGATGCGAGAGCCCACGGACGCCGCCCCTCCCCTTTGACGCACTGAGAGAGACGCTGTCTCTTTCCCTGCCGAGAAATCCAGCTCCGGTGTTTCCAGATACCTTCGCGGGTTACTGGGATATCGAGTCCTGAGAGAGAGATACAAGACCTCCTGATTTCTATTACCCAGGTAGGGAACTGACTAAACCCTTAAAGAGAATTCTTGAGTCAGATTCTTGGCAAAACCAACTTAACTTAAACTGCTACTTACTTACTCCTTCCCATGTATTAGGCTTAGGCCAGGTACTCCGGGGTAGGCGTATTTAGAAACACCAGTTGAGTACGTTAGTCAATGTATATATGTATGTATATATTTTATCTATTTTAAAGTATCATATGGCTAAGAAACCATATCAATGCTTTTACAGTATTATTTTAGGATCCTCCTTTTACTGTACGCACTTTACTTTACTATGAGTATTGCAATAGTGGCAATTCATTTCTCTTGCATGAGAAAGAAGACTGCTCAATAAATAACACCTTTTTATTGAAATCGCCCGTCTCTCTATTCTCTGCAATCTGGTGAAACTAAGTATGCACACTTGACTGAGTGAAATAGCTGTCTATTGTTTTCACACGACTCTAGAGATACACTCTTATTCTGAGGGAGCAAAGTTGTCATGTTTTATGGTTGTCAGAAGCTAATCCCTTCTTGTCTATCCAGGGAGGTTAAACTCCTCCTCGTTTATTCGAGAAAGTTTCTAGTGACCTCTGAGCTAGCTGGCAAACCTTAAGTCTAATATAGTCAGTAGAGACCTGGAAGACCTCAGTCCTACGTCTACACTGCTGAATATATTATTCCAATGCGCAGAGCCTTTTGGGAATATAGGAACTACACTACATGGCGCCCAACGTTTGGTAAGGCAATAAATCTAACGCAAGACGTTAGAGTAACTCAGTCGTGCTTTTTCACACAGACCCTTTTTCCCGTAAATACTCCAAAATATGTCTGGAGTGGGTAAGAGGTTAAAATCCGCCGGAACTTAGTAGGAAGAGATTCCTATGTATAGTTTTTGGTTTAGTCAACGTTGAAGGATACAGTGTTCCAAAATATTGTGCACCTAATCTTTGTTTCCTTGAAACTTGATCTGAAACAAAAATCTTTCTGTCAGTAAAATGGGAGAAAGTGATGACGAAAGGGAGGCAGCTAGAATAGCAGCTCAACTCCTAGCGGATGACACAAGTCTCCGAGACAATGACCCGGATGCAATTATCATTCCGGTCAACATAAGAAAAACTATAACTCTTAAACTTATAGAAAATGGACTGACATCACGAGGTGGTACAGTCATATTCGTGGTAGAGGCCCATGAATATCGGCCGACAGAGGTAGTCTATTCATGGATAAACCTTCCAGAAGCAAACTCTGTAACACACAAATTCCACTATTACAAAATAGAGGAACCTCCGGAGGAATACACCCCGTTCGAGGAGGTGGAAATCCCATTAAATTACCAAGAGCACCTGCTCTGGTTTAAAGGCGCCCTAAAACATAATAATCACATTACCAGGCTCGGTCCACTAGGTAGACCAGGAGCAACTTGGCCGGTTCTAGCCAGCTACACACCACATCCAGACATCGAAAAAATGTCAGGCAAAGAACTCTTAGTTAAAATAAAAGAATTAACAAAGGCATATAGAGAGTTAGTTCAATTGGCAACGGAGGATATAACTTACCTCCAGAAATTGAAAGAAACAGATATAGCAGAACAGCCTTTTGAACTTGCCAGAATCATAGAAAAATCCTATGAAGAACTAGGTAGAGATAGTTTGGGTGGGAAACCAGTAAAACCCCAACTAACTGAAAATCCTGAAAAGATATTTATTAAAAATAATCTAAACACTCCAAAAAAGAGCTGGGATGGAAATAAACAATCCACTCCCAAAGAAAAAAGATTCCAGTCCAGAGGAAGGTCTCCTCAGCGGAGAGAAAGATCTCCAGACCAAGGACACAAGTCTCCCCAGAGGGAGCCCTCTGAGAAAAGATACAACCTTAGAAATAGGGATAAATTGAGAAAACCTGATAGATATCAAGATATTGATACACGTCCCTCTTGATCTTTTCAGACTTCCTCGCAGAAATCGGAAAGAAGAGGACGGTCAGAACACAGGGAAGAGCACGTCAAGTCCAAAGACAAGGAACCTGCTCATCAAAATAAAAAATTACAATTTCTGAAAAAGAAGGTAGCCAGTATCAAAGTAATCAAACATTCCGAAGATACTGAGGACACAGCTGAAAAACGGAGAGTGGGCCCAGACAATGCTAGACAGCGCAGCAGAAGTGACCATAGCTCGCAAGATCCTAATGAATCATCTGGAGACAGTGGACACAAATGAATACATTCAGGTGGAAACTGCAGATACCAGAGTTAGCAAACCTCATAAAATATACGAAATGACATTACGTATAGAGGGAGATAAGACTAGGAAAGTAAGGGGTCTATTTTGGGATAAACTTTCCAAAGGCTATGACATCCTTTTAGCTGAGAAAGACTGGCCGCCAGAGTTTGTCAGGGAGTGCCCTCATGGCGAAGAAATGATTATGCCTGCCTTCTCAAATCATATTTCAATTCATAAAAAAGCATTATATGCAAGAAAATGGGCAGTAGCTCAAGCTCCTGAATTATGTAAAAATCATTTAGGATGGGATAAGGACTCTCCTCCTCACAAAATCCAGTTAAAATGTCAACCAACTGCACAAAGGCAGTACCCAATTAAGCAAGAAGCTTAAAAAACAAGTCAGGGAGATCTTAGATCAACTTGAATACCAAGGGGTGATTGAAACATGCACCTCACAAATGAACAATCCTTTGTTTCCTGTCTCCAAGCCAGACGATTCATATCGTCTAGTTTTGGACTACAGACACCTTAACTCATGTTGCAAGACATTTGCAGTACAAAACTCACACAGTGCAGCACTAATGAATAACACCGTGAGCAAAAAATACAAAACAACATTAGACATCTCTAATGGATTCTTTTGTCAAAACATTGCACCTGAAAGCAGGTATTTGACCGCTTTCTCAATAATGGGGTCACAGAAAAATTTATGTCGACTCCCAAGAGATCCAAGAATAGCCCAGGATTATTCTCAGCAAGAGTAACAGAGTTACTACAAATGTATGATGATGAAGCATTATCATATGTCAATGACATCTATCTAACAGATGATGACTTGGATACTCACTTGAAAAGAGTAAACACCATAATACTTGGGTTTGCAGCAGAGGGTTACAAATTCAACTTTAAAAAGTCATGAATTGCCCATCTAACAGTCCTGTTTTTAGGATATGAATTATCAAGTGAAGGCAAAAGCCTAGCAGACAACTTCTTAGAGAAGTGCGGTGTACTCCAAGCACCTAAAACACTGAAGAACTTACAATCAATACTAGGTTTCCTGAATTTCAGAAGAACTTACATTCTAAATTATGCAGAGAGGGTTAAACCTCTCTATGAATTAATAAAACCTGATATCAAACCAATCAATTGGACTCAAAAACACACAGAAATTTTGAGATCATTGCAAACAGACATGTTAGCTAAAACAAAATTGCAAACTCGCGAAAACATACGCAACCATGTAATTCGAGTCATCCCAGGAAGATGCGGATTCACGTACCTGACCTCTAATGAGGGAGAAACGGTACCAATAGCTTACAAATCACATTTGTACACAAAAGCTGAAAAAACATTCAGTCTTGCGGAAAATATTGTAAATGCGGTTCAAACAGCTGTAGCAAAAGAAAGAGCCCAAGCCCAAGGCAGACAGATAACTGTTTTAACAGCAGAATCAGCCTTTGAGGCATTAACAAGCCCACACAATTTGACTACCGTGGCATTAGATCCAAAATGCATACAATGGGAAAATTCTCTTGCTACAGAAAAAGTGAAATACTATTTTGACCCGAACATGAAAAAACTGAAGGATCTAACATATGAAAAAGAATATCCTCTGCCAATCGAAATTCTGCCTCTACAACATTAGCCTGTATAATATATACAGATGGATCAGCACAACCCGAGGTTGGGGGTAAGCAAGCTTACAGTGCTGCGTGCATGGTTGTTAAATGCCGGTGGCACGGAGGTAAATTGAGACCACTGGTAACTATGTCTCAATCTGTAAAAGATAGTTCGGCTCAACGGACTGAACTACTAGCTTTAAAGATGGCGCTCGATATTGCTGATCGTGAATTCCCGACACTAATAGTGTGCGATTCGCATTACTGCGTCAAGTCTTATAATAATGACATGCAGAACTGGGTTCAAAACGATTACAAAGATGACACAGGTGCCACAATAAAGCATAAGCAGCTTTGGGGACAGGTAGTTCTTTTGCAGAAAGAACTACGAAAGACTCACGTGATACATACACTGAGTCATCAGCATGCTGGCGTTCACGTTGCAGGGAATTCATTGGCTGCCACAGCGGAAGCAACTAATCCGGCTTCCGTAGCCACAAAAAAGAGTTCAGAAAAATACATAGACGGGGAAACCATGCTGGCGGTAAAAACGTCTTCAAAAAGCCACTGTGCAGCTCTACCCGTGAACTATCCACTCAATTATACATATATAATTGATGCAAACTCCGTTCCTTTTGCTCGAATCCCTGGAGTGGGGGATAGAGTAATTCCAAACACGAACAGGAGAGTCTTTTTAATAGCAGACGCACACATGGGATTGGGTCTAAGGCACCAAAAGATCAAGGAATCTCTGAAAGAATTACAATCAGAATACTGGTGGCCGGGAATGAGCCTGCAACATCACAAATTTGCAATAAACTGTCCAAACTGCAACAGAGATCGCAGTGGCGAACCAGCCGGAATTTTGCCATGGCTCTTCGTTTAGATAGCATAAGGCTATCTATACGAAATACCCAACAGAAAAAATGCGTCCCATTAATATTTAAGACTAGATTCACTTAAAATTGCAGACACCAGCACTCGGCTGACGCCAGAACTGTTATAAAAGATTTGCGAGTCCATATCGGCACATACGCAATTGGCATGCTACATTCTGACCAGGGTCCTGCTTTTAGCTCTCGAGCTTATAAGGAGGCCATGACCAGCATGGGCATTGCATTGCGGTACTCTTGTCCCTTCCATCCTGAGGGAAATGGGATTGTCGAAAGAAAAAACCGGGACATAAAGCAATCTATAACGGCGAGGGTATTAGGTTCGGGTGATGGGTGGGTCCAATATTTAACAAGTGTCCAACGTAGTCTTAACAATCTGCCAAGAAATTCTCTGAAAGGTTTCAGTCTGTACGAACTATTGTTCGGGACTAGAATGCATATTCAGGACTTAGATAGTCAGACTTCAGTGGTAGAAGAAAAATGCTTTGATATCAAAGATCGTTTGGCTATTTTACAGGATTTAAATGAAACAAGAAAAGGCCTGAGCAACGTAAAGTTAAAACAGCAGCCAACAGCCACTGAAGATAAACCACCTGTCCCAGCAAGGCCTGTCTGGATTCCTATAATTGGGGATCTGGTCAGAGAGAAGATCGCGATGAAGAAGGAATTTGGGCCTTCTTACAGAAAAGCAGTACCTGTCTTAGCTGTCAGCGGAACAAGATCAGTTGTACTACCGCCCCTTGCTGGTAAAAAGGAGAACCGAGTTGCATCCATCGACATGGTAAAACCACAATCATGTGGCCAATAATAAGTAGTAGGCCCAGTGGACTCCCAAGAAATAGCAGAGTACCAAAGTTTGCTACAATACAAGAGGTTCAAACTGAGAGACTAATCACATTTGATAAACCTGCAGTGAATCAAAAAGGACTATGCAACAAAGCCATGGAACTTATGCCTCTTAAAACCCAAATTGCAACAGTTCGTCAAGAAACACCTGTCTACAATGATGTAGCCTCAGAATATGCTAATGAAACAAAAAATGCAAAAGCAAATGAAAATCCGGAAGAAATTCCAACAATTAACAGAACTGCATCTGGCTACTTCATCAATTTCGATAACTTTTCTGAAGATCCAAGCGAACCTGAAGAAACGCCAGCAACAAAAACTTTTAAAGACAAAGTAACTGAACTCTTTCATCAACTCAAAGAAACCTATCTGATTTCTCCATGGATTGAATTTTGGATTGTGTTAGGTGTACTTTTCCTCCTGCTTTGGCTCATCATGTTTCTTTGTTTGGGAAAATTCATTAAGGGAAAATACAGTACAATGGACACAGCAAGTCAGAACATCAACTTGGTCCTAAAGCCACATAAGTCATCTCAAATCGAGAAAAGAGAACTAACATCAGTGAATGTCACAGCCAATCCAATACCCGGTGGGGTAGCATGGGACAAAACGGATTACGAAATCTATGGCCCGGTTGAGCTCTTGAAATATCCACACCAGTTCAAGGTTTCATTAAGTGACTTTGTAAAACCGAGTACATTCTCTGATGATTGGGACTTCGAAAGTATTAATGATATAATGTCAGATTTAGTAATGTCAGCAAAATTTACAGAACATGATTACTTAGAGGGTTCATCAAATTATGAAGAAATGTATTGCTATAATCACTTTGCACATCACTATTTGCATAAATCTGCCCAACCTAGAAATGTTTTTAATTATAATCAATGGGAACATTGTGCAACTCCACCAAAAGGTAGTTCGAAAACATTCTACGAGAAATTCCCATACTTCTCAGGGTTTAACACAAGTGATGCAGAAACATTTTATTTCAAACTGTTAAATAAGACAGGAATGAAAACAATGCTGACAAATACTAAATGGATCTATTCGGAAGCATTTTATGAAAAAATGATTACATTTGGTTTTGATTTCTGGAAAAATAAAATTGAAACAAAAACCATCTGGGGTACCAAAGATTGGCAGGTCCAAGGTTTAGAAGCATTATTTAGAGCCTGCATGATCCCAGAACAAATAATATTCTTGAATGACACCATTCAACAGACATCCTGTCTTGGCCTAGCCAAAATTAAAGACTTAAACAAACCGTCTATTCCAAAGCCAACACCTGACAGTAATAGCACTACAGATGTTGAGATAGACGTATCCCATATTTTTAACCAAAACAGAACACATCCTGATTGGAAAAAATGGTTGATCTGGCCCACAGACACAAATAACTGTCAAGATAGATTCCTGAACAAAATACAGGGGTTCAAATTGACCAGGCCAGACCCAAGATACTCCCAGAGACAACATCCAGGGATAGTTACAACATACAGTGTAGGGAAACTCTGCCTCGAATGGCTACAGAAATCCACATTGGCTGAAATTAAGCAACACTTGACATTACTTAAAGACGGTGCTGACTTGCGTGATTTCATAATGGGACCGCGCAAACAGCGTCAAAAACGTTTCATAGCGGCCGGTATATACGCTGCGTACAACGAAGCTTGGAAAGAAATGCAAATTGAAACAGCAGAGAAAATACGAGAAATTGATCGTACTAATTTGGAAAAATCACTTTTTGCTGTGGACAATGGGTTAATGACTCTGTCCTCCAGAATATATTCACTGGACAGTATTGTTTCATCTGCTATTGATATAATAGAGCAGGACTTACTAATGTTACAACACGGTCAGTCCCAATTATGTTCTATTGTACAGCTTGGCTGGACGTTGCAAAATCTGCGTTCAGGCTACGTACCATGGCGTTTAATCAACACAACGTCATTATTCTCTATCTTTAACCTTACTGATAAACAAATCAGTTTGGCACAAAAAGGAGCAGACTATACGATTCTGAGCATTGAAAAACTTGAGAGATTACCATTGACAATGTCAGAAAGACCGGTCCTTGAATGGATAATACACGGAATAATTACAATTCCGATAGCAACTTTCCAATTTAAATACTGCCAAGAGTATATACCAGTGGGCCAGTATGAAAGGTTAGGTAAAGGGTACATTAAGTCATCATGGACATTGCCTTACACACACACATGTTATAGTGAAAAGAAACAGAATGTATTTCTTAGTGGTAACAATTGTAAATGATCACTAATCGGTATACTTCTGTGTCAAGGTATTAACTTGCATGGGGCCTGTGAGGGGACTTCAAATAACCTTTCATGTCACCAGCATGGCACACCTGCAACACAGATAGAGGCATTCTTTAGACGGCTTTCTAACGGGAGCTATATTCTAATAGTGGACCACAGCTGTTGTGGCATGGTGCCAGGGAAAGCCTATCTCGTGAGCGTGAGTTCCATGGTCACTTGCTGTATTCAAGTATTGTATCCAAACAGCACTCCAGATACGGAGGCAACAATTTGGCCTTCTTTGAATATCTCTTCTATTCGAATTGATACTTTAAGCAGAATAAAGTCTGTTCTTTTACAGACAACTGTGCCCTTAACGTCATCAAAAGAAACGTATGATCTGCAAGTTGCAAGGACAACGGCAGAGATACATAGCCTTTTATCAACAAATTGCCCGGTGCATTTCGCAGAAATGCTAAGCCAAATCCTAAATATGTCAGATACCAATGGCATCCCACATGTATTTAAGACAATTTTTTCGGGACAGTTCTGGGCATTTTTCCTAATTTTGTCCATTCTGTCTTTGGCGGCCTACCACTCCTTTTGGGACTCGTAGCAGCAATTTTATTTTTGATCGTTCTGCTCCGATATGGCAAGCCAAGTCGCAGACAAGACTCCAGCAACGATGGAAGAAACGACCCTAGCTATACGCTATCGGGACCGCATAACTAAAGTCCTTGGATTAGCCCGGCTAAGAGATCTGAATATGACCTGGTTTCTTTCATTCAGACCCATCTGGCAGAATTGCATCTTACCTGTGCTTTGAAGTATGCTATGCGGAGAAGAATGCGTGTTGGACGTCTGTCTTACACTACCATCAGCAGTACCATTGGATACAGATACTTTGCTAAGTCCTGTAACGGCTCATGCACCGTGTTGTCCCCAGCGGCTACCCATTCTGATGACGGCATTCGTTGAAACTTCGCCACTACGATTAGGTGGTAGTGAAGTACGAGATGAGAGCAGCATCACCCAGGTACGACCTTCTGTGAGCATTGCTGATCCTGACATCGATGATAGCAATCATTCTCACGACTGCACTGTTGAGGCATTTTCAAACTTGGTCGACCTTTCACCTGAAGCCGTAGACCAATTTTTTACGAGTCTATCTGAAATGATGTTCTCCCCTGAACAGAAAGAATAACTTTTTAAGCAACAAGTACACAGCGTTCCCTGAACTCTGAATTCGGCCTTCAGCTTTGATAAACAAAAGCTACTGAAAATATTTGGAACTATTTTTTTCCCTTGAAAGCAAATTTTTTTTTTCCCAATTTCATAATATTTACCTTTTTTTCTGGCACATGTACTCTGCTTGAAGTAGAACTATTCTTAGAGAACAGAGCTTCTATTTTAGGAACTCTAGAGACAATATATTACCTCAGCCTCCAGCACATTTACAGTAACTGTATTTATATGTGATGGAATGGTCTCGACATTCTTTTCTGTATTAAGAGCCATTTCATGTGTAAATTTCGCAAATCATTCAGCTGATATATATATGCATCTTTTTTACTGAATGATAACACTGCTTGAATAGCATACAGTACCAATAATCATTTTCGTGTATTTCGCATATACCATTTCAAATGCAAGAAATGTATTTTGGGGTGGGTTCGAATACACATGCACTTTTATATGTTTACTATTGCTTAGTTTTAGTAATGATGGACATTAGATCGTGGAGTGGGTATTGTGTTTTTATCTAGGAACCTAATTCGATATTTCTATTTTATGCCCTTGTACGGTTATAATAAATAATATCCCTATAAAGGCATAAGAATCATATCCATATTTAGTCGTAGCCCATGCAGTCACATTAAGCAAGGCTACTTCCCCGGACTCCTAGAAAGCACAACGAGTTCTCTAAACAAACCAAACCTCCAGCAACATGGGAAATCCCCATTCCTTTTGTTTTGATTTCGTCCTAGAACTCCTGTGAAGCACTGTAAGAATGGCCAGTTCTCAGTGACATCTTTATTGACATCTTATGTCCAACCTTACGTCAAACCCGGCACCTTTCAGGTATAAATATACCAACGTTGCCTTAAGCAAACACACGGTGGTGGTTTTGGAGCAGAGCGGCTAACTACTTGCCCGAGAGCCCAGCTGATGCGAGAGCCCACGGACGCTGCCCCTCCCCTTTGACGCACTGAGAGGGACGCTGTCTTTTCTCCTGCCGAGAAATCCAGCTCCGGTGTTTCCAGATACCTTCGCGGGTTACTGGGATATCGAGTCCTGAGAGAGAGATACAAGACCTCCTGCTTTCTATTACCCAGGTACGGAACTGACTAAACCCTTAAAGAGAATTCTTGAGTCAGATTCTTGGCAAAACCAACTTAACTTAAACTGCTACTTACTTACTCCTTCCCACGTATTAGGCTTAGGTCAGGTACACCGGGGTAGGCGTATTTAGAAGCACCAGTTGAGTACGTTAGTCAATGTATATATGTATGTATATATTTTATCTATTTTAAAGTATCATATGGCTAAGAAACCATATCAATGCTTTTACAGTATTATTTTATAATCCTCCTTTTACTGTACACACTTTACTTTACTATGAGTATTGCAATTGTGGCAATTAATTTCTCTTGCATGAGAAAGAAGACTGCTCAATAAATAACACCTTTTTATTGAAAACGCCCGTCTCTCTATTCTCTGCAATCTGGTGAAACTAAGTATGCACACTTGACTGAGTGAAATAGCTGTCTATTGTTTTCACACGACTCTAGAGATACACTCTTATTCTGAGGGAGCAAAGTTGTCATGTTTTATGGTTGTCAGAAGCGAATCCCTTCTTGTCTATGCAGGGAGGTTAAATTCCTCCTCGTTTATTCGAGAAAGTTTCTAGTGACCTCTGAGCTAGCTGGCAAACCTTAAGTCTAATATAGTCAGTAGAGACCTAGAAGACCTCAGTCCTACGTCTACACTGCTGAATATATTATTCCAATGCGCAGAGCCTATTGAGAATATAGGAACTACACTACAATACGGCGCCATCGTTGCCCCTTTGACAGAGCTGACTTCGAAGAAGCAGCCCCGAAAGTGATCTGGACCGACGCCTGTCAGGTAGCATTCGACACCCTGAAGAAGGCCATGCTCCTGGCTCCTGATTTCTCCAAAGAGTTCTTAATGCAGACAGACGCTTCAGAGCATGGGATAGGGGCTGTCCTTTCACAAACGACTGAGGAGGGCTGTG
The DNA here is from genome assembly GCF_964261635.1 of Lissotriton helveticus. NCBI lineage: Eukaryota > Metazoa > Chordata > Amphibia > Caudata > Salamandridae > Lissotriton > Lissotriton helveticus. The sequence continues at coordinate 625,447,076 of NC_136070.1, read as the reverse complement.
ATCCCCCTGTGGCCTTATCAGTCGGAGGTTACTTCCACGGGAACAAAAGTAGAGTGCGATTGAGCGTGAAGCTTTTGCTGTGGTCTGGGCCCTGAAGAAGCTAAGACCCTACTTGTTTGGGTCTCACTTCCGAGTTCAGACAGACCACAGGCCCCTCAGATGGTTGATGCAAATGAGGGGGGAGAACCCGAAACTGTTGAGGTAGTCCATTTCTCTACAGAGTATGGACTTTACGGTGGAACACCGCCCTGGCATAGACCACGCCAATGCTGACGGTCTGTCAAGGTTTTTCCGCCTTAGTGATGAGGAACTCCCTGGTGTAGGGTAGTTCTCCTCACCTTTCAGCTGGAGGGGACACGTGTTAGACCTGGCACCTTGGCGTGAGTTTCCCTTCCACTTTTTGCTGATGCGCCTCAGATGTTTTGCTGGTGTTCGATGCTTAGGGCACTGCGCCACGGCCAATCCGTGCCGCAGTGCAAGTGCTCCCAATGTAAAGTGTATGTGTAATTGATTTCCACGATTGGATTATTTGGTTTACTGTCAGTCCCCAGTAAAGTGCACAAGGCGTGCCGGGGCTTGTAGATACAAATGCTGCTAGTGGGCCTGCAGCGCTGGTTGCGCCACCCACAGAAGCGGCCTCGTAAGATATGTCTCGGGTCCGCCATTGCTGACCCCGCGTACAGTCTCGTACTGTCACGCTGACTGCGCAAATGCCAACACTTGCTAGTCCCGGAACCTTCCCTCACCTTCATATCAGTCACCCCTATGGTAGGCCTACGGGCAGGGTGCATTGTAAGCGTAAGGTAGGACAAGCCTAGAGTGTGGCATGTCCTAGTATTGAATTACCGCCCTTTTTCGTTCTTCACGATTGAAGGGCTACCTGTTCTCTTAGGCCAGATGAGCTGTCGGAGCTATTACACGCTATAGTCCCGGCAGGCTCAGGGATCACGGTAGCGCGTCGAGTTTAGTATGCCTGAACTCAGAATAATAAAATACTTCCTTTAGTAAGGTTTGTTTTACTATCCTGTGTTTGCAAATGCTACTTTTAGAAACTTAGCCTTTGTTCGCCTAACTGTTCAGCCGCCTCTGCCAGGATGTGTGTCTGCTGTCTGGGTTTGTGTGAGTGACAGGGCTGGGAGATTCCCGGGGATAGTCGGGTGCTCCAGGTGGTGAATGGGGTGCTTACACCAGGATGGGTGGGCGGAGTAGTCCTTGACTCTGAATAGGGTTGTGCTCCACCACAACAATGCTGGCTCCACCTCTTGCGGAGCGTCTGATGTCTCTGCCCTGCACCCTGAAAGAAGACGGCAGCGTCCTGTCAACAGAGTACTCCAGAACCGGGTTGAACCAGGCTCAGGTCCCCTGGCCTGCAAAGACAAATGAAACGCAGTATAAATATAGGAGCTCCGCTCCTTACAAATCAGATCCAGTTTTGACCACGACGAACCTCTGCCTGACTAGAAGGACCAAGAGAAGCTGAAGGATGGAAACTAGTCTGTATCCTGTTAGACTAGCCTGCAGTGGTGCCTTGCTGAGAACGGAGAGGAAATGACCAGAGAGGACTTTGTAGACTTGTGCCTGAAACGATCTCCAAGGGCTTGATCGAGAGCTTGCCCCCTGAACGGAACCCCAGGACCATTGGGTTCTATATGCTTGTGCCCGTCTGCTGTTGGGCCTTAGTTCTTATTCCCTCGCCAGAGTTGTGACTCGGGTGCCTTCGCCCCCTCCCAGGTCGTGGCAGCTCGGAGCTTGGTCGCCCCGCCGTAGAGAGCCCCGCTCATTCCTGGGTCGCTCTCCGCTTCAGTGCCGGGCCGCCCGCTCTCCTGTCACCTCGCCTCTAACGGAGCGCGTTGTGTGCCTCTCATCTTCTCCAGCCGGAATCTGCATGGAGAGCATTCCATAGCCTCAGACAGTCCGTACGTCGTAACCTACCCGACTGTCTCGCTTTGCCCTCCTGAATACCAAGGCTCGTGCCGCACCTCAAGAAAGGCCTCCCCATACAGTGGTACCGGAAGCCTGGTGATGCACCCGTCTGTCCGAGAACGCGATGCCCCTCACATATCCACGAGTACGACCCGGCGTGCTAAGAAGTAGTACGTCTCGCAGGCCTGAACGGCGCCTTTCCCGGATCGCTGCAACCCTCCACAGTCTAGCTCCCCCGCCTCGCTCCTCGAGGGGGACCGAGCCGGAAAGATCCTCTGGAGAACCGTCGGCCTCGTCCAGGGTCCGCCCTCACCAGTAGCCGTGCCTGAAACGCCTCGGACTTCCACAAGCAAGGTACACATGAACTCCGTCCTGAGTTCATATCGGATCCAGGGTCCGCAACGTTCTTATTTCCCTGTCATCGTACCTTACTGAACAACGAACATTTAAAGACTAAGCTTGCCTATTGTAATCTGGTGGCCTCAAATCGCTAAACGTTATTTGGTCTTGTGATAATCCTGCTTGAATCTATCTTTTATATAAAGTATACGTATTTTTGATACAACCATTCGACTGGTGTCCTTTTTGTGTGGGTCAGTGGGTTTACTGTGTGTGATCATAAATGCTTAACTTACTATCGCCCTGAGGATTAGCCTTGTCTGCTCGCGCCACACTACCTAGAGGGAGAGCAGGGGTTATTCAAAGGAGTAGTTCCATTGCCCTGACGTGGAGCTGAGGGTCCTTGCTTGTCACAAGTGCATACCTGTGCCAACCAGAGACCTCCGGTTCCAACACCTTCGCAGCGCATTCCACCAAATCAAATTACATAAGGAGTCTAAACCATTAACAGCATTCATCACTACAGAAGAGGCATTCCAGTTTAACAGGATGCCATTTGGTTTAGCGTCCACTGCTGTAGTCTTCCAAAGGATGATGGGTTCGGTCCTAAAAGGTACAAAAAATGTTGTGCATTTCCATGATGATGTGTTACAGTTTGGGGACACAAAAGAACATCATAATTTAGCTCTAAAGGAAGATTTAATAAAATGAAAGATGCTTGACTAACTCTGAAAAAGGAAAAATTCACATTTTGCATAGAGGAAGTAGTATATCTCGGCTACACGTTGTCTGCTGGAGGAGTTAAACCAAAACATGATCTTCTAGAGGCTATAAGAAAGGCTTCTGCACCTGTAGACAAAGACCAACTCAGGTCTTTCCTTGGGCTTATAAAGTATTATGCTAAGTTTGTGTATAATTTTGCAGAAAAAACAGAACAAATTAAGAAATTGCTGAGGAAAGGGTACACATTTGTGTGGTATGATGATCAACAGAATGCCTTTGAAAAAATAAAAAAAAGAGATATGCGAAGCAAAGGTATTGACCCCATTTGATACCAAATTATAGTCCATTTCCACAGTTGACAAAAGTGCGTTAGGTCTGGGGGATGTTTCAGCACAGTTACACACATCAGGTATAAAGACAGTAGCTTCTGTTTCTAGATCTCTCACCAATTCTGAAAGGAACTACTCAGTGATTGAGAGGGAAGCTTTAGCTGCAGCATGGGCAGCGGAATATTTTCAAATGTATTTAAGGGGTTTTAAATTTACTCTACGTACTAACCATAAGCCCCTAATCAAGATTTTATCTCCTGGGGGTGTGGTAAAATGGCCAGCAAGACTTGTTAGGTTGGCTGCTCGTTTGCAAGAATATTTATACAGGGTTGAATATCTTGCAGGCTGAAAAAATTGTCAAGCTGATGGATTGTCAAGATTGCCCCAACCTTGGTATGAGGTTGATAAAATACAAGTGGAATCATATGAAAGTGAGGGTGCAGTTGCTGTAATTGAGGAATTGGTGGAAGCATGCAATGGAGCGATTGACAAAAGTAAGTGCATAGAATGTATGTCCAAAGATGTAGCTCTACAAATGGTCAATGATTTTCATTGTTAAAGGTGGTAGGCGTGAAAGCACACTTCCCATTGCTGTGAAACGTTTTAGAAAAGTTCTGAAGGATTTGTCTATATCTGACAAGGAGTGAAATGTTATAATGAAGGAGGATAAGTTTATTCCTCCACAGGATTTGAAATGTGTTTTGTTTAAATTGGCTCACAAAGTTCATATGGGTCACTCGCTCACCAAGAAAATGTTAAGAGAGCATTTCTGGTGGCCTGGTGTGAACCAAAAAGTATCTGAATGGGTGGAAAGGTGTGTTGATTGTGTGGAAAGTGAAAAGAGATTGAGGGTTGGTAGTCAGTTGGAGATGGGTAAAATTGATATACTAGAGTCACTACATAACATCAAAAGGCACCTGTCTGTCCAAAATATGTGGGAAAACAAGTGTAGGGAACACATAAGGTATAAGCTCAACCACAAAGGTGAATGTGTATATAATAGATCACATAGGTGATGATACAATCAGCTCATTACCATGCCTATTTAACAAACATGCTAAAAAACATATGAAAACTAACAAGTGTAGGGAGGAATGCAACTGGGTGTAAGACCTGGAAAAAAAGTCATAGTTGCAGTACCCTTAGGGTGTCAGAGAAAACAGGAAAATTCAAGTTTGTCATTTAGCCCTTTGGGCATGAGAGTGTCCAAATGGCGTATCCAATATGTTTCGCATTGAGGCAAATATTTAGACATATCGCTATCAACATGTGTCTTGAATGGTGAATCGTAGCTGAGCTATTGTGTGATGGTGGTCACGCCAATGAGCTGCAAGTGGTGAGGTGGTGGTTTTAGTCCTTATACAATTGTTGTACTCAGTGATACGTGTGCATATGGACCTCTCTGTTTTTCCCACGTAGTATAACCTACATGGACAGCATATCATGTAGATAACGAAACGGCTGTTGCAATCTCCAGTGAAGTTCAATATGATTATTTTACCAGACCAAGGATGGGAAATACAATCCCCAATGAGCACATTGTTGCAATGAGAATAATTGCAGCATTTATGCATACCCGTGTCTTTCATTTTAGTGTCAGATTCAAGTTTGGTGAGAAGTTTTCTGGAATTCTGAGACCGCTTGTAGGCGAAGATTGGAGGATTCGCAAATATGCCTTGGAAATCTGACTCAGACTGTAAAAGTTCCCATCGTTTAAGAATCATTTGTTTGATGGCAGCTGATGAAGTGGAGCAAGTGGATACAAAAATGTCTCTGTTAGATGGTTGCTTGATTCACTTTTTCAACAAGGACTCTCTTTGTGAATCCTGCACTTGTTTCTCAGCTTCCTCAATAATCTCTGCTGGGTATCCGCAAGTTAAAAATCTTTTTCTGGTTTCCTGCATGCAAGTTTCAATTTTAGACGTGTCAGAAGTGATGCGTTTAACCCAGAGAAACTGTGAATAAGGAAGATGACATTTGAGAGATGGTGGATGGAAGCTTGAATATGATAATTTATTGTTGCTGTCGGTAGGTTTCTTGAACATGATGTTTGTACCATCCCCACCAATGTTGGCATCCAAATAAGAAATATGGTATTGATCCATGACATAAGTGAACTGAATCCTAGGATGCCTAGTGTTCAATACATTCAAATTATCTACAAGATCATGCTGAGTGCCCTGCCATACAATAAAAATGCCATCTATGTATCTTCTGTAAAGAATCAAGTGGTCATGAGGCACAGGGTCAGACTGATTTGCATATAGCCATGTCTGAAATGGGGTGGCTGTGTGGGCTAAAGAATGGTGATGGATTAAACTCAGATCAGTTGACTGGGGGTGAGTGTTTGATTTGCTCAAACGCTCAGTCCATCATCCCCTTTTGTATCGCTTTGTTCGCCCTAAGTGTGGCAGGGTATGCTCAGACGTGAGTCCCTTGCTCACTTTGCCACTGGATTCAAGATAGCCTGGCTGATGAGGATTATGAATTCGAAACCGGTCCCAGGATGCTTGTTTCCGGTCCATGGAAGACATGGCTTGGCAGTTCGGGCTGGACTGTTCCCATGAGGCACAGGGTCAGACTGATTTGCATATAGCCATGTCTGAAATGGGGTGGCTGAGTGGGCTAAAGAATGGTGATGGATTAAACCCAGATCAGTTGACTGGGGGTGAGTGTTTGATTTGCTCAAACGCTCCGTCCATCATCCCCTTTTGTATCGCTTTGTTCGCCCTAAGTGTGGCGGGGTATGCTCAGACGTGAGTCCCTTGCTCACTTGGCCACTGGATTCAAGATAGCCTGGCTGATGAGGATTAGGAATCCGAAACCGGTCCCAGGATGCTTGTTTCCGGTCCATGGAAGACATGGCTTGGCAGTTCGGTATGGACTGTTCCCATGAGGCACAGGGTCAGACTGATTTGCATATAGCCATGTCTGAAATGGGGTGGCTGAGTGGGCTAAAGAAAGGTGATGGATGAAACCCAGATCAGTTGACTGGGGGTGAGTGTTTGATTTGCTCAAACGCTCCGTCCATCATCCCCTTTTGTATCGCTTTGTTCGCCCTAAGTGTGGCAGGGTATGCTCAGACGTGAGTCCCTTGCTCACTTGGCCACTGGATTCAAGATAGCCTGGCTGATGAGGATTATGAATCCGAAACCGGTCCAAGGATGCTTGTTTCCGGTCCATGGAAGACATGGCTTGGCAGTTCGGGCTGGACTGTTCCCATGAGGAACAGGGTCAGACTGATTTGCATATGGCCATGTCTGAACTGGGGTGGCAGAGTGGGCTAAAGAACGGTGATGGATTAAACCCAGATCTGTTGACTGGGTGTGAGTGTTTGATTGGTTCAGATGCTCCATCCATCACCACCCCCTTTTATACCGCTTAGTCTGCCAATAGGCCTATCAGCTAGTAGGCCCAGAGCTACTCATGGTTGCATGAAACAACTATTTATGTGGTGTCTGTTGAATTTCAACATCATATAGGGCATGGATCTCATTGGATTGAATGGCAAAATGTGTATTTTTGGGGGTATATCACTTTTTTGGTGAATATTAAATAAATGTATTTGTTGTGCGTGCGTGTGTGTGTTTTGTGGCTCTTGTGTAACTCGCAAACCCTGTTTAGCCCTGTGGATTTTCGTTTTTGCATTTTATTGCATTTGTTTAGCAAGCCTCCTTTGCCTGGCCATTATAGGCCTGTTGCAGTTAATTGTTTTCCTGGCCTCCTGCTTGTTGTAACTGTGAGTGCCCATGTGGCTGGAGGCCATTTTGTGGTGGTAGTTTAGAAGTGTGCTGCTTTTGGCATATAGGCCTGCATGTGTTTCTTTTCTTCCTTTTGGCCTAGGCCGCTTGTTGTTGTGGGCCTGGTCATGTGGCTGGCAGCCATTTTGAAGCCAGGCAGTGTGCTCTTGCCATAGGCCTGCATTGTCTGTCTTTCCTTTCTTGTTGTTTTGGGCCTCGCCATGTGGCTGGAGCCCATTTTGAAGCCAGGTAGTGTGATTATCCCATAGGCCTGCATTGCCTGTCTTCCCTTTCTTGTTGTTGTGGGCCTGGCCATGTTGCTGGCGGCCATTTGGAAGCCAGGCAGTGTGCTTTTGCCATAGGCCTGCATTGTCTGTCTTCCCTTTCTTGTTGTTGTGGGCCTTGCCATGTGGCTGGTGGCCATTTTGAAGCCAGGCAGTATGCTTTTGCTATAGGCCTGCATTGTCTATCTTCACTTTCCTGTTGTGGGCCTGGCCATGTGGCTGGTGGCCATTTTGAAGCCCGGCAGTGTGCTTTTGCCATAGGCCTGCATTGTCTGTCTTCCCTTTCTTGTTGTTGTGGGAGGCATTGCTATGTGGCTGGCGGACATTTTGTGAAGCCAGCCGGTGTGCTTTTGCCATAGGCCTGCAAGCATGAGGCCTAGTCTGCCTATAGGCCTATCAGTCAGTAGGACCAGAGCTACTCATGGGTGCATGAAACAACTATTTATGTTGTGTCTGTTGAATTTAAACATCATTTAGGGCATGGATGGCATTGGATTGAATGGCAAAATGGGTATTTTTGGGGGTATTTCACTTTTTTGGTGTGTGTTAAATAAATGTCTTTGTTGTGCGTGTGTGTGTGTGGTGTGGTTCTTGTGTAACTTGCAAACCTTGTTTAGCCCTGTGGATTTTTGTTTTTGCATTTTATTGCATTAAAGCTGTGTTGTTTAGCAAGCCTCCTTTGCCTGGCCATTATAGGCCTGTTTCAGTTAATTGTTTTCCAGGCCTCCTGCTTGTTGTAACTGTGAGTGCCCATATGGCTGGTGGCCATTTTGTGGTGGCAGTTTAGAAGTGTGCTGCTTTTGGCATATAGGCCTGCATGTGTTTCATGTGTTCCTTTTGGCCTAGGCTGCTTGTTGTTGTGGGCCTGGTCATGTGGCTGGCAGCCATTGTGAAGCCAGGTAGTGTGCTCTTGCCATAGGCCTGCATTGTCTATCTTCTCTTTCTTGTTGTTTTGGGCCTGGCCATGTGGCTGGAGGCCATTTTAAAGCCAGGCAGTGTGATTATCCCATAGGCCTGCATTGTCTGTCTTCCCTTTCTTGTTGTTGTGGGCCTGGCCATGTTGCTGGCGGCCATTTGGAAGCCAGGCAGTGTGCTTTTGCCAAAGGCCTGCATTGTCTGTCTTCCCTTTCTTGTTGTTGTGGGCCTGGCCATGTTGCTGGTGGCCATTTTGAAGCCAGGCAGTATGCTTTTGCCATAGGCCTGCATTGTCTATCTTCACTTTCCTGTTGTGGGCCTGGCCATGTGGCTGGAGGCCATTTTGATGCCAGGCAGTGTGCTCTTGCCATAGGCCTGCATTGTCTGTCTTCCCTTTCCTGTTGTTTTGGGCCTGGCCAAGTGGCTGGAGGCCATTTTGAAGCAAGGCAGTGTGATTATCCCAAAGGCCTGCATTGTCTTTCTTCCCTTTCTTGATGTTGTGGGCCTGGCCATGTTGCTGGCGGCCATTTTGAAGCCAGGCAGTGATCTCTTGCCATAGGCCTGCATTTTCTGTCTTCCCTTTCTTGTTGTTGTGGGCCTGGCCATGTGGCTGGTGGCCATTTTGAAGCAAGGCAGTATGCTTTTGCCATAGGCCTGCATTGTCTATCTTCACTTTCCTGTTGTGGGCCTGGCCATGTGGCTGGTGGCAGTTTGTAGCTAGGCAGTGTGCTTTTGCCATAGGCCTGCATTGTCTGTCTTCCTTTTCTTGTTGCTGTGGGTGGCCTTGCCATGTGGCTGGCGCCCATTTTGTGGAGCCAGCTGGTGTGCTTTTGCCATAGGCCTGCAAGCTTGTGGCCTAGTCTGCCAATAGGCCTATCAGCCAGTAGGCCAAAGCTACTCATGGGTGCATGAAACTGTTTCAATGGTGTCTGTTGAATTTAAACATCATTTGGGCATGGATGGCATTGGATTGAATTGCAAAATGTTTATTTATTGGGATATTTCACTTTTTTGGTGTGTGTTAAATAAATTTCTTTATTGGATCTGTATGTATGGTGTGGTTGTTGTGTAACTTTCAAACCTTGTTTAGCCTTGTGGATTTTCATTTTTGCATTTTATTGCATTAATGCTGTGTTGTTTAGCATGCCTCATTTGCTTGGCCATTATAGGCCTGTTTCAGTTCATTGTTTTCCAGGCCTCCTGCTTGTTGTGACTGTGAGTGACCATGTTGCTGGTGATACTCATGTTGAATGGCCTAAAGCTTCCGGCGCTGGGCTATGGCTGCCAACTCATTCCTGTCTGATCTTTTTGGTTGGGAAGGAGTACCTATATAAAAATAAATACTATTGTAATACTGTTAGCAAAACAGTAACACAAAATTAATTCTACACATAGAGACACAGTAGCAATAGCAAGCACATGGCATAACATTTGTGGTAGTATGGACTTGAGTATACCAGTTTTCTTCTTCTCTCTTGTTAAGCTACATTAAGTAAACTTGTTGCAGCTGGCATGCCAGCTCAGTCAGCTTGCGCTCAAGTCAAACATTATACTTGTGACGCAGACTCACATTATTTTTATTACGCATGGGCTGAAAATTCGTTCCGCTCGTGGAATTTGCGGATTTTTGGCAAGTTTGCAGTCCGCGAATCGCGCGAAATTGCCAAACAATCCGCAATTCGCAAGTTCCTGAATTTTTTTTGCTTGTTCGCGCTTCAAAAATACAATCTCGTGCGCGCTGCGTCGACTTACCTTGATTCTGAGTTTGCCGAGTTGTTTTCCTCCCGCTATCAAGACGGCCGCGCCCAAAAACGACTGCATTGAGAAGTTTGCGGTAGCCACACTGAAATAAACCCTGCGAAAACGAAAAAATAAAAAAATCCGCAAGTACGCACAAATTTGCGGATTTTGTGGACCGTGAATTCGCTTCGCACAAATTTGCGTACCGCGAATTCACAAATTTCGCCCATACTTAATTTTTATTTACTACTGTCTGCACTCTGCAGGTGGGGAAGCTGACTACACAATCATCTTATTTTTTCTATTACGGGTGGCACTGGCCTTACTCTCTGTTACATCAAGGCCAGGGCATCTTCTCAATTTTACTTTGACCCTGCTTACTACAACAAGGTAGATGATATCTGAGCCAAATGATTATTGCTTATATATATGTATGGGACGACATGAGGTACTTTGTTTTGATTGATTGTGTAACCGGTTAGTTACCAATCCATGCAGCTGATAGGCCAGGGAAGGCCACCCATGGCAGGCTGAAACAGTCGAAAATAAATTCACATAGGTAGTGAGTGGGCATGGGAGTCGGAGTGAGGCGCTTGATAACATACATACACAAAATATATGCTGTGCTTGCAAACTACTGTGAGTCAAGGAAGTATTCGGAACATACAACTTCTATTCTCCTTGGCTTTGCGTGCTACCCTGGCACGGTTCATTTTACATTCTGTTCGAAGACTCATCTTCCAGTGACAGTCTCCACCTATGCTATGAATATAATGTTATGACTACCATCCAGCCATCATCCATTCAAAGTAAACATGTCTATCATTCTTCTTAACCTATTAACAAACCTTACTTTGTTTTAACAACAAACATATATATTTTTTTAAACCATCACCCATGCGTCCTTCCTTCCTTTCTTGCCTTTGAGTTTGACCCATCAAAGACCCCGGAAGAATCTTGCTATTACTCATGCAGTTTCATCCACCAAGGCAGGCATCACCTCCCCCCATCCTTCAACCATCCATGCATCTGATTCCTTCCTATCAGCCACCTTTGCATCTATCCTATGTGGCACGTATCCTTCTCTGCCAGTCATATATATTCACATCTTGCCTGTCTTTCCTGATTCCATCCTTCGTTCTGATCAACCCATCCATCAAGGTCGTCCAACTCTTAGTCATCTCCATAAAACTTTCCCAGCTGAGTTGAAGTCAGAATGAAGAGGCCATTAGTTACTCAACTACTCCTATCGCTAATGCTAAGTAAGGGTTGTCTTCTTCAACCGTTTATCACAACAACTTAGTCTCTCTCAACATACAGTGTACACCCTTGCAACAAGTGTGTAACTATTGTCAATAAGTAAGGAATATAAGTATAACTTGCTACCGCCCATAACTGCTGCTGCCTCACCCACCCCTGTAGCAGCTGCCACATCCATCCACTGCTCCCTCCTGGCTGGCGTCGCCTGACACACCGCTGGCCCCGGCACTTGTGGTCGGTACGCCTAGAAAAAACATTACACATTTTTTAGATGCCATATACGCCGCCCCTTATTTATTCTTTTTCACAAGCAAGATTGAAAAAATAGTAAAAATACATATATATTCCACATACCTCACTACTACAAACCAGGTACTAGAGTGGAGAGTAGACACTAGTAGAAGCATGTCCTATCCTAAAAAAAAAAGTCTCTGGTTGGGCATTTTGTTTGTGGGAATTGTCAAAGCTTATCAAGATTAAGAAGACTAGAAGAGGACAGCCCAACGGATTGGACTCAGTGCCCAGAGCTATTGGTGAATATGAGTTTTAAAACCTTTTAAATAAAAATAAAGAGTGGCCAACTGGGCAAGCTTAGCTACAGACATGTGGAAAAGTAAATTTTGCCATGTTTTGTGTCCCTACGTGTCCTCCATCTTATGTTATGTGTGCATGATTAATATGCATATGTATTCCCCATGTTTGATTAAAGACGCAATTATAGTTGTGTCCATCTCTAGTATGCCAGTTTCCAGTCCTCGTGAATACTACGAATATCAGGCCTGTGTAAAGCTACGTTGCCATGTTTCCCAGTGTGCACGTTATTTCATTATAAAGTCCCCGTTTCTAGGCCTCAAAAGGGCCTGGACACCAGATTCAGCTTCTGTCTCCTGAGCCCTCGCTGAGGAGCGATACAGCCCCCACCTGTATTCCTGACCCTTCACTTACTTCCTGCCTCACAGTGCCCGGTTCAGCCTGGCTCTGCCTACGAGTCTGCCAAGAGTATGTTATGATTCTAGTTATCAGTCCAGCCCTCCTTCTCTGCATTCCTAAAGCTACTGAATCGCATCAATAGTTTCCGTCATTGTCTAGCCTTTACGTCTCCATGTAAGAGAAATACTGCATTTAATGGTCATTTAATATTCTTCATCACGCACTACATGTAGAATAATGCATGCACCAGTCTTAGAGTCTGTTAGCCTTTACCCCGATAACTTTTGGATTCTATCAACATGTTCTCTAAACATCAGATACTAGATAGTGTTTAGGCACATGTCGCCCTGACTCTCCAGACTTCAGTCTCTGCTCCTAGCACATAGTTCATAGCCCCCAGCTTCTCCTAGTAACACGTCATTGTCAGTTTGCGCGCACCATTAGGTTAGAGGTCCCGGCTCCTTAGGTAGCCCCCTCCATGTTTCCGCCCCATTTATGACATATTCTGACATATTCTGTTACGTTTACATCACATGTCTATGTATACGCCTCTTGTTACACCTACTTTCACCCTTATCTTTCGCGACTGCTATTGACCACACCCACTGCTCCGCCTACTGTATTCACTGTAATGCAACTGTTTTAGTATATATGTTTGTGTATTGTTATTAAATGTTAGCGCGCTCATTCCAGATCCTGCCCCCAGGCAGCTGCCATCCTATTCCTGTGCAGGTTGTCCTGTTCCTGTCCTTTATGCTGTATTAAACCTGCAAACTCCTACTACCTCGAATCTTGACTCTTATTTATTGAGCTATCTGTTATTGCTATGTCCAGTCAAACCTAGATCCGGTATTATTTATTTATATACCACAGACAGACTAATAAGATAGCAGTAGTACAGAGAGTCGGAGCAGATGCAGTTAGAAGCATGGATAACAAGAATTTAGAAACAGATAGTCTAGATCGAAGAAGATTTGGTAAAATAGAATTAGGAAATGGAAAAATTAGTTTGGGAAAAATAAGGTGCAGTAAAAGTTAGGAAAATATACTGATTAATATTAACAGGAGGAATCCTTACTGGGGACAGCAGTAGAACCCTCGGTAGAGGAGCGGTCCTGGTCCTGGTGTTCATCTCCAGCTGCTCCCACCGTCTCCAACCCCGTCTTCTTGCCCCTGGGTGCTGATCATGTAGGATATAATAAAGAAAGAGACAAACATTGGTGATTGGTGTGAAATAAATAAAATATTTTTTAAAATGCTCAAAAAAACATTTTTGGAAACAATTGCAATACAATTTACCTATCTAATCTGATATACTACGCCTAAGTACCACCTGACATTGCCCACCTATTCAGACGGGGCAATTGTTCACTAGCTCTGCATTTCCATTTATTTTAGTCCTCAAAAATGCATAGATGGAGGACACATGCCTATATTTTTGCATACACCAAATTGTTGGTAGGTTGCTGCTGATGTTCTACTAAGTCTATTACTCTCTCACTAAACAAACTACAAAAGATTCTACTAAGGACTGGAGTAAGCAGCACTTAGCAGCACGTCACTTGAGTCACATGACAGAAGGTGCGTCACCCTCCCGCAACCCGCTTATAAATTACCAACTAAGTAACTAAACTACCTACCACCACTATCTTACTGACAGGAGGACAAAGGAAGGACTAGAGTCTCTCTAGTATTACCTAACTTAAGTTCTCTAAAGTAAACTCTTACATAATCAGCCCAAGTGAGCGCAAAGTTGCAAACAAGTAAGACAAGTAGCGCCGAGCACTTGTATCTAGAGAAGAATACCAATCAATAAAGATGTTTAATCTTAAATTTACCTGCAATGTAAGCAGCAGCATTCTTGCTATTCGGAAAAAAATGATATGCGCAAAAACAGTAACACAGTCTAGAGAACACACAATAGTATCAGATGCACACCAAGTCCCATGACTTTGACACCTATGAGGTCCAGCAGGTCCAGCTCTCGATCAAAGATATCTGACCACCGGCGGGTCACCTGGTTATGGGTGCGCTGGACCTCAGAGCAGCAAAACACTGCCCGGTGCACCCTCGCCCACCAGCGGTGACGCTCCTGCGTAGTATACCCGGAACCAGGCCTGCTGCCAAGGTCAAGGCGAGGTGGCGCTGCACAGAAAAAAACAAGGGCGGTCACCTCCGCCTTGCTTAATAGGGACCGGGCCTGCACCCCTGTAGGGCGCAGTCTGCCGCAAGGCAGGCAGCTCTTAGGCACAGGCGCCTTGCCCTTAGAGCCGGTTCCCTTTCCCTTAGCCATGGTTCTGGGGTGGGAGGGTGCAAAAGAAGAACATTTAACAGGAAAAAATAAAGTTAGGGAAAGAAGTAGAAGAGTAAAGAAGGAAGTAATATAAAACTGTACAAACGTTTTAAAAAACGAAGTAAAACTAGAAATAAAACGCAAAATATAGACTTAGGTACAGGGAAGGATAGATAATAAATTAAAAATATCAGAAAAACAGGGTAAAATATAAAAGATTGAAAAGATTGGAGAGGGATTGGAAAAGGCCCCAGAACCATGCAAAAGATAGGAAAACAAGATGGCCACGCCCATTGGCGACCACGTGGTGAAGTTTCCCCAAACACGTCATCCATGTTGCCGAACGTCAAAAACATCTTGCGAGCATACGAGAGACAACACGAGCATGGGGAAACAAGCAACTCCGCATGCTCGTGTAGCTACGCGTAGTGTCACAGAGTTTTTGTACAACTTCACGTAGGCTCGTGTAGCGCGGTTACGCTTACTTCACCCAGGATTAAATAAAATACCAAGTCTTGTCAGTGATCCAAGCCATATCCTTTGATTGTGTCAAAATCTCCGTAGGAATACCTTCCTCTGTGGGGTCTTGAGGTAAAGGTACGTAGGTGGCTTCATCTTGCAACATAGTTTCAACGTTTGATTCGTAAAAACAGTGGTCCGTAACAACCCAGGCTCCTCCTTTGTCTTCTATAGAGAAAAACAAAGAGGTATCTCTTTTCAATGTTTTGAGGGCCAACTTGTTAGATTTGGACATGTTCCAGCATTTAGACAAAGATTCAGTCAATTTCAAAATGTCCTTCTTAAAAAGAGTCTCAAATGAATCGATGACCGTATGGGACAAAGGTGAAATATAAGTGCTTTTATGTTTAAATTCACGATAGTCCAATGAATCAAGAGCATTTTAACTGCTCTCAAGGTTCGGAAAAAAAATAGAGTATTTGTGTCTTTTTATATTCACTCATTTGTATTATCGTTGTACAGAAATATGTGGCACACTCCATTGGAGTGCTAATGACTAGTGCACTTGAAGTCTATGACCATTGTCCTAGTTTTTCCACTTTTCAAGGAGGAGGTGGGCTGTACCTCCTCCTCAGGTGCACACCGGATTGAATATTTTGTTGTTATTGATGAACATTGTTGTTTCATTTACACTGAATGCATACCAGCTATTCAGATTTTCCCAGTTTTGAAAATTGGCATTTTCAGAACTGCAATTTAAAATCTGACTTCTCGAAAAGTTACGATTTTAAATTGTGATTCCAGAGACACCAGACATGAAATGGTTATCTATTCCCATTTGGAAATGACACTTAAAAAATGTAATAAGGCCATTCCCATGGGAGAAGTAGGCCTTGCAGTAGTGAAAAACGAATGCAAGAGTTTTTCCCTACCAGGACATGTAAAACTTAAAAGTACTTGTCCTCCATTAGAAAAACATTGCACTCTGAACTCTGGGCTGTTGAGTACCTACACCAGGATGACCTAGATCAGAGGTCTTCAAACTTTTGTAGGTTGAGCCCCCCCTGCACATTTTTTTTAGATGTCGGGCCCCCCCACCACCCGATAGATGTACTAAAAAGGAAGGTTGGGGTCCGGCAAATGGTTTATTTGCCAGGTCGACAAGGTAGCTTAAAACTGCAGACACAAGCTCTGCAAAAGAAGGCATGAGACATGTTATAGGGCTTTAACAGGAGGTTTGAAGGCAAACGGTTGGGGAAAATCCACAACAAGGATGCCTGGTCTAAAAATTGAGGATTTCTGAACCCTGTAAAAGGTTAGATAGTGGTATGGTTTTTTCTGGTGATCAGTGGCCTAGGTGATCTTTCGACAATACACAAGAAGAAGCAATCACTCATGCTGACACAAAGTTAGAATATGGGATCTTATCACTCCGCAAGGTACGTTTCAAAGAATAGAATCCCTCTTGCTTAAAGACGTGGGGGCTTATTTATGAAGGCCTTGCGCCGCCGGTGCGCCACTTTTAACATGGGAAAAAGTGACGCATCGGTGGCGCAAGGCTTTCATAAATGAGGCCCGTGGTTTGCATCGAAGCAAGCATTTTATTTTCCTTGTGGTCACAGCTTATTGCTAGTTACTAAAGCCAGTAAAAATTAAAACCAGTAAATTCTACTGCTATAATTCCTGGTCATCACACCATTTTAGACAACAAATATGTCATTGAACTGAACATACACAGTAGGAACTTCACAAGATAACTCAGTGGTTCAGTGCACCTGTTGCAGTGATCTGTGTGGAGTCTGGAGCCCACATGGCAAATTTAAGCAAACTTGACCTTACACTTCACTAGTCCTAGGTTAATAATTTGTCATACTGAAGGTTATGTGAAATAAAAAGAAATGTTGTCAATAGCAAGAGGTAATTCATTTTTTAATATGCCAAGTGCCTTGTAACCCTTTTACTGTTTTATCACAACGAAAATCAGATAGGGTAAAGGTGGCGCACATTTCGGTCACTTCACAAGCTGAAAAGTTACACATTAACATTTGAACATGTGTTGGCCTAGGATGACCTGTTCCATTAAAAGCTTGCAATGCTTGAAACGGAAGAAATCGATGTTGTTTAACAAACATGTTTCATAAGTGAAAGCTGGGACTGCATTTGGGACAAAATGTGTTAGAAAACTTCTTTATGGTTGAATGTATATCAATTTTTGGGACAGAGTGTGCTTGCCCTACTTAGACTGGTATAAATGTTTCTGTGACGAGCTGATCATCATTGAATGTATTAAGTTCTTTTTAAAATGTTTTAGCTTTCCTTAGAAGAAACCTATCACTCTTTGTGGGAAAGACAATATTTGAAGAATGTCAGTAGAAACTGTTAAAAAAAACTAGGCATTGGAAACTTTTTCAGGTGTAATGATGAATCAGTTCCTCTGTCATAAGGTTAGTTGAAAAATAATTTAAATTAGTGCAATAAAATCCTTAAACTTTGATAAGAACAATAATATAAACGTTTCCACCAAGATAAAACAAACAGACTCATTCATCGTCATCCCTAATATTACAAAAGCTACAATGATAACAAATGAAATCATGGGGTTGATTTTTCAGTAGGCGAGCGCTCTAACTAAATTAGCCCAATGGCACTTAATGGTCACATTAATTAATCGATTTAAAAAATCTCAGGTTATATCAATAAATATAATAGTAGGCCCCATTAGCTACAAAGTGGTCATTCAGTCTTTACGAAGACAGATACCTGACTGGCTTCAAAAACGTCTTGGAGCCTACGTCCGCCTGACATCATCGCGGAAAAGAACTGCCCGACCTTAGGTCGGCAGTTCCAACCACAGTATTACGATGTGACTGCCCATAGGGTGGTCGCAAATCTCCATTTGACGGGCTGAAAAGGCCTTCAGCACAAGCTTTCATTGATGAATGGAGGTTTATAAACATTCCTTATGGTGCCTGCCACACTGTGCTGGAATATTTAGGGGGGCACAGAAGGCTATGGGGAAGGGGCCCATGCTAGGGGTCCCCAATGTCGCTTTCCAACATCCTTTCCATGTCGGAAAGGCGGACATGGAATGGCTGTCGAAACCGACATCATGATCCTGACGGTGGAGCCGCTGTCATTAAGGGATTATGTGGTTTGTCCGTAGCACCAACAGGCTCCTTGAGTCCATTGGAACAACGTCCGAATCCCCCAGCAGGTTTATCTCTGACCGCCATCATTTTAATACGGTGATCAAACTGTAAACCTACTGTGTTGGGCTTTCTGCCCAACATCATAATAAGGCACTTAGACAAAATCTGCACTCAGTCTGTGCAAGAGCTCCATATGTGTTCATACAAACAGAGCATGTATACTTTTACATCTCCCAGTCTAGGGTTCCATGCCCTCTGTATTTATTTATACAGCGCAACATTTATCCGTAAGGATATCACAGCACTAAGGAGAGCATATCTTAAGTGAGGGAGGGTTTCTAGGTTACTAGTCAGATTTTAGGAAACATATGTGTTTTTAATTTTTTCCTGAATGCCAGGTAATCGTTGGTAAGCTGAAGTTCTAATGATAATTCATTCCAGCTAGGTGTGAAAAGGAGTGACCCCCTGCCCTGGTCTTCTTGATGCACTTAGTTTTCGCCCGTGTCTGGTGGCACGACCTCAAATTCCGTGTGGGTGCATAGAAATCAACTCTATCTTGAAGAATTCTGGGGCCGAGATGGTGTAGGACTTTGTGCGCATGGACTAACAGTTTGAATTTGGCCCTTTGTCGCACAGGGGCCAATGGAGGATCTTCATGCATTCTGATGCTGAGCTAAACTTGCTTTTGTTGCCCACCAGCTTAGCAGCTGCATTCAGGACCATCTGCAGTCGAGTGAAGAGGTAGCCTGCCATGCCCATAAAGAGTGCCTTCCCTAAGTCCAATTTGCTTATGAGCAAGGCTTGGATGATGGTTTATCTACACTCTATGGGGATCCTTTGAAAGTGTCTTTTTAGCAATTTTAGAGTCGCAAAGATTTTCCCACAAAGTGCATGAACATGGTCCTGCATGGTTAGTGCATTGTCAACAAGAATCCCTAGGTTTTATGCGACCTATTTGGGTGCGGGTGCATTACCCAGTGATGAGGGCCACCAGGTTGCGTTCCAGACTAGATGTGCTGCTCCAAAGTTTAGGATCCCTTGATCGAGCGCGCGAGGCCACCCGACCAATAATTTCGCCGTTTCCGGCTTCGGGCCCATATACTTTCAAATCACCATATACATTGATCAGGTGACTTCACGAGCTCTACCAATTTGTGTGTGTTCTCTACTATTGTTTCTCAGTGTACCCGACTTACCATCCACCAACACGGATACCTAATGACCACAATGAATCAGGGAGCTAGCTGTAAAGGAAAGGCAACAAAATACAAACCCAACCAATAACATTCAAATACTGTGTAAAATGACCACGGACAACTGGAAGTTTTAAAATGTTTATCTAAAGTTCGTTATTTTCATTCATGAGATATACAAGAATAAGGCATTCAATAACTAGGATAATGTAAATGATATAACTATAGAGAAATAAAGACAGGGTAACCATTGAAATGCCGATATGAAATGCAAATGGGAAAAATACTATACAATCTCAGAAATGTTTAAGCATGGACAGACTATGCATGGGTAACTATAGGAGGGCCTATAAAGAGTAACACGCTAAGCTTAAAGTGAAGGGACCTTTAAACAGTCTAGGTAAGGAGATTCTAGACCATATCAGAAAATGACAAACTGCAATGCAAAATATAATTTCTAACAGGTGAGATGACATGGGAACACGTTTACGAGAAAATTGTAAATGACTTTCAATGGTTTGCGGAAAGCATGGAAAATAACATATGCAAAGGGTAACTTTATTAAAGCAAAAGTCAGAAATTCAGAAGGTGCAAGGTTTAAGAAGTTCAGAGCAATATTTACCTAGAGTGGTGTGGAAACCAAACCCTGGCCACGGGTCAGTTAAGGACAGGAAACCCTCAAGGAAGGATGCCCCTCAAAGGACAGCAGGTGCAGAATGGACACCCAGGACAGGACAGGATACCCTCGGATTAGGAATCAGGACAGGACCTCAGGACAGGACAGCAAACCCTCGGGACAGGACCGGAACCCACAGTTCGGAAGCAACGCCTGCGCTCCACTCTCTCTGCAGCTATCGATCAAGACCCAGATTGGGTCAGCGAACTCCCAGCAAAGTGCTTCGCCAGCACTTTAAGGTTCAGTAAAACCTTAGTTTATGGTCAAATTCGGACAGAGTGCTCCGCAGCTCTCTGTATCTTCAGTCACCTATTGAGTGCGTTGGGTCAGTGACGGGTCAGCTAAACCAGACAAGTCGGACAATTCCCTAGGTGAACCCAGGGTAGATATACTGTTTGGGGCAGTGTACCACCCCCCAAATGTTGCAAAGTGTCAGAATCCCTCAATTTGGATTGGTCCTAAGGTAGGATTTGGGTAACACACCAATCATAATACTCCATTTGTATGCCACATTAACATATTTTGGTACCGCCTAGCGAGATAGGGGTTCCCATGAGAGACTACACGGCAAACAGTAGCGCAACATTACAATGTAACATATAAGGAGCCACATTCGCTGTTCTCGCGGGGCAGAGGTGACTTTCTCAGGAACATCTTGCCCATCACTGCCAACTGGCTGTGTTCCATCAGTCAAGGTCCACTGTGCCGCAGAAAGTTGCGCAGGCGCAGAAGGGACCTCCAATATGGCTCTCCTCTCTCTCAGACCCCCATTTCCCGCGGTACATGAAAAGTAAGCGAAAACAAATTAATACATAATAATGTCATCATGAAAACACATCACAGGGTTTGTACTTCTAACTTATCATCAAGAAATATACTTATGCAACCTACATGTTAGCTACATAGAAACGATGACAAGAGCCAACTGCACGAGCAGTGTAAGCTATGTATTACGCATGCGCATAAATTTCCCTCCAATTCTGCAGACACGTCATAGACACGTGAGTGTGACTGACGCATGCGCAGTAACTAAATACAAGCGGCGGCCATTTTAAATGACTCGAGTAAATTATTTTAGTAAAACACATGTGCAAGCTTCTAAATCCTTATTCAAACTTAATATAAATGTTAGTAAGACGTACACTTGTTACCTTGTTACACATAAACGAGGTTCATGAGTACAGCAAGTCCGCAAAATATGCGAAGCTTTGCTTCATCACCCTGACTTCTCTGCATTCAGTTTCAGACAATGGTCAGACATCCAGGTCACCATTTCCGAGAGACAGCTGGTTAATCTGATTCTCGTGTCATCGTGTCCATTAAGAGCATTCAGCAGTTGTGTGTCATCTGCGTAAGAGCAGATACTGATTCCCCATTTTGTGCTGATATTAGCCAATGAAGACATGTACACATTAAAGAGGGTAGGGCTCAAGGAAGCTCCCTGAGGGACACCATACTTGATGGGTTTTGGGTTTGAGGAAAAAGTGCCCAATTGTATGGTCTGTGTTCTATTGCTTAAAAATGTTCAAGGCCACGAAAGGGCTTTCGAGTGTATGCCTTTTCCATGAAGGGTTTTCAACAGGAGGTTGTGTGAGACAGTGTTGAAAGCCGCAGATGAATCAAGCAGGATCAGGGAGGCGGCTTTACCCTGGTCGACCAAATTGTAAATTGGCCAACAATATCTGTAAAGCACCTTCTAGTAAACTTGTGATGAGAAGGGGCGCATCGATCAATGGTTCAGCAGGTGCAGTTGCACCAGAAATGAGACGTGTGAGGGGCCCACTGAACCCTGATTACTGCTGTATTGTACTTACCATGAAACAGTCTGAGGGTCCACTTTCCTTGACTGAACTACAATCCATGCAACCACCCCGGTACCTTGCTAAGCCAATGATGACGCTCAACCTGATACACTGCAGGACATAAATAAACTGGCTTAATTTTAATAGATAAGGTTAGCATTTTCCTGAAACATACATAATAATTTCTAAAGTGACTTGGCCATGTAATGTATAATTCTGTACTGTGATGGATGTCCCGCAAATAGACATCTCCTTCTCTACCATCAGGGGTATTAAACATCATGGTTGGTTATCACAACCAAATATGGTGGTTGTTTAGACACCATAATTACAATGAGAAGGTGCCTACAAAAGAGAGGGATGATCACACAGCTCGCTATGAGTCTCTAAAATGCTGGGAAACACCAACCAGAATGTTAATGAAACTAAATATAGGTATGCACTGGCAATGTACCTCTACTTTGGGGAAACATTCCCCAGGTCCACATTTTTCAAATCGACGATTGTTGTTTTAAAACCGATTAAAGCTTGCAAAGTTTAGTTAAAGTGGGGTGGGTGGTAGTTTCAACAGCTTTTTTCATCAGTGGTAACTGTTTCTGCTGCTGTATGAGCCACGAACGGAGGCAGAAAGACTGCGGCTGCTGCCACTCAGCAGTCAAGTGAGCTGTAATTTACTAGACCCAACTCTGGACTTAAGTGTCCCAGCCAACCCCATGACCCAAGAAGACCCACAGAGGCACCTACCCTACCCACCTATCCAAAAGGAGTCCTTGCACCCCTTTTACCCTCCACCATCTCTGACCTGAGCAGCAACCCAGCAGATGTCGCAAGCAGCCTCTCACACTTGTCGCACTTCATTTTTCTGCAGGTGGCTACTTCCTCCTCAATGGACTTTTTATCTCCACAGACAGCAGGTTTCTTATGCTCTGTCTACCCATTACTAGGGGTGGGCGGAATTTGCATAGTCGCGCTACGCAAAGCTCCGCGAAACGGTAGAAAATCTCCGCGAGCACGCAAAAGTTCAGCGAACACGCGGAATTGCTTTTTTCACCCGTTCGTGATGCTTTTTTCCTCTTCGCGAACTCTGTTTGCATGCTCGGGGGGAAATATCTTGTGAACACGCATTTTGAAATCGCAAACAAGAAAACATTCAGCTAAAACGCAGATTGTGGATTTTTGGCCATACCACGTTCTCTGCGAAACGTGAAATTTATTGCCCAGGCCTACCCATTACCATCACATTTGAAGATTGGGGAGCACAGAATTATTTTTTTACATAGTGGCGCCCCTGCTGGCTCCACCATTGATAAAACTTTCAGTGCCAAGAATTTTTGGGTCGACATGTTAACCGGAAGGCCTGACCTGTTTAAGGGGCACCTTCTGACATCACATGTCCATTCAAAAATCACAAAAAGAAATAAAAAAGGTCTTTCATGATAGGATTTTTGGCAGGGACGGGAGATTACGGGGTTGCTTTCCTGGCCGGGGACTACCTCCTTCAAGATTCTTCCTGGGCCATAGCGGAAAATTCCAGAACACCTACTGCACCCAACATTTCTACCCTCAAAGACAGAGGAACCGAGGACGACCCTTCAGAGGCGATCAGAGACAATGTTCTTTTTCCTCAGGTAGGAATCTTGAAAGACCTTTCAGATACCCCTCTAAGGGTGAGAGGGAGATTACGCCAACTCTCTGGTAATTGGAACTTAGTAACTCAAGACCCATGGGTCTTAAATACAGTGAAGGTATACAAAATAGATTTCCTCCATACCCCTTTCCAAATAAGATGTCCACTGGAGATTTCTTTTTCAACCAAAGACAAAAACTGGTCTCTCAAGAGGTAAAGGACCTATTAACAAAAGGGACAATTACAGAGGGCACTCAATTAGGCTTCCTCAGCAATATCTTCCTGGTAGAGAAGAAAAACAAAGAACAGAGACAAGTCATAAATCCAAAGGATTAAAATCATTGGGTAATCTACCACCACTTCAAGATGGAGGGGGTACATATTTTAAGAGACATCCTAAGGAAAGGGAAATGGTTGACAAGACTAGACCTGAAAGACACCTATTTGACAATCCCAATATGGGAACCTCATCAGAAATTCCTACAATTTACTTGGGAGGGAAGGCTATACGATTTTTTGCAGTCTTTCTTTCGGACTATCGTCCGCTCCTTTGCTTCACCAAGGTACTACCCCTGTGACTACTTGGCTCAGGGAAAGGGGAGAGAGACTAATTGTATATCTCGATGACATTCTCTTAATGGCCCAATCATAAGAGACCATTTCCCTTCATACAGACCTTGCAATACGTCTCCTAGAACTTCTAAGATTTGTAATAAACAAGAAGAAATCCTGTACAATACCAAGCCAACAGACACAATTCCTAGGCTTTATGGTAGATACTGTGAAAGCAGAACTGAAATTACCAGGAGACAAAGGAAGGAAGGTAAGGAAAGAACTAAGGAAGATACTCTTAATAAAGACTTTCCCCCTAAGAATCCAAGCAAGGATCCTGAGTCTCCTATTGTCCACAATTCAAGCTATTTTCCCAGGGCCACTACACTATCGAGCACTACAGAGGCTAAAAGCAGGGGCTCTCAGATCAACACAATTGTATTCCCAGATGGTCTCTCTAGACCAGGAATCAAGGAGGGAACTACTTTGGAGGTTGAAGAACGCGGAGGCACGGAATGGCAGAGCCACTTTTGAGGAAGAACCAGACCTAATAATATAATCAGATGTAAGTTTGGATGAATGGGGAGCTCGATGTGAGAACTCCTCAACAGGGGGACGATGGACAGATCAAGAGAAGAAATTGCATATCAACTGCTTAGAATTACTTGCCGGTTTATTTGCAATTCACTGCTTTACCCACAAGTCAGTGAAATGCTGTGAAATGTTACGTATTGGCATTGTGTCAGCAGTCCGGTATGTGAACAAGCTGGGTGGACCACACTCCAAAGGTCTAACGGATCTGGCTAAGGGTTTCTAGTGATGCAGCTTGAACAAAGGATTATCAGTAATAGCGGAACACATTCCTGGTTTGAGCAATGGCGTAGCAGACTGGTTCTCCAGGAATTTCAAGGACTCCAGCAACTGGAGATAGACAGAGAAATATTCCTGAATATCCAATACAGATGGGGACCCTTCAGGACAGGCTTGTTTACAGACTGGCTGAACACTCAACTGAAAGGATTCTTCAGTTGGAAACCGGACCGTCAAGCTCAGAGGGTAGATGCTTTCCTCCAAGATTGGAGAGGTCTAGCTCCCTATGCTTTCCCACCATTTGCAATGCTGCCTCGCCTATTCCATCATGCTCGACGTTACAGAGAGAGCATGGTAGTGATAATTCCCCTTTGGAGATCAGAAGCCTGGTTTCCAATCACCTGGAAATGAGCATAGACTTCCCAATTTTAATTCCTTTGTTCAGAAAAATACTCCTAGGTCCAGGCGGAGATATCCATCCCCTTGTAGAGCAGGGTCTTCTGGTCCTGATGGCATGGAAGATTTCAGGAGACAGTGGCGAATCCCAGGGCTTTCGACAGATGCGTTCAGACTCATATCCGAGTCATGGGCATCTGGAACAAGGAAAGCTTATCGACTGGCATGGAACAAATGAGTTTGCTGGTGTTTTCAACAAGGTTTTGATCACGTTTAATTTGATTTAGAGCATTTTGTTAACTATCATTCAGAACCTTTTACATCAGGTCTATCCTACAGAACTGTGACTGTTTATAGATCTGCTATATCTGCAGGTCACTGTTTAGTAAACGGTGTTTCTGTGGGTCAGAATTTACTAACTAAAAAGATAACTAGAAGTATGGGAGTACTAAATCCTCCAACCGCTAAATATACCACCCTATGGGATGTTAGAGAAGTGTTACAAACCTTATCCTCCTGGGGCAAGAATTCCACTCATTCTTTAAAAAGCATTTCATATAAACTTACTGTTTTAATATGTCTAGAATCGTTCAGAGGAACTTCAGATGTCAAAGCACTAGATATATCCAGCAGGACTTTCCAACCAGAGGGTGTTTGCTTTTACCTCAAGAAGAGAACCAAAACCATGTCTTCCTCTAGCTTTTACCCCTTCTTTCCTCAGAAAAAAAGACTCTGTGCAGTTAAATGCTTGGAAGAGTACGAAAAAGAACGGAATGTCTGAGAATGAATGAGAGTCAATTATAAATTCCTCACAGATCTCCTCATAAGGGAGTTTCCACACCAACTTTGGCAAGATGGGTGAGAGAAGTCATGTATGAAAGCGGTGTAGATGTCTCTATTTTTGGAGCACACTCCCTCAGAGGTGCGTCGGCTTCTAAGGCCTTTATCCTTGGAGGGGAACTTCAAGAAATGCTTAGGGCAGCAGACTGGTCAAACGATAGTATGTTTAAGAATTTGTTATTTCAGACCAATCTCTAATGTGATTGATAATGTTCTTAATGCACTTTGAACTTGCATAATGTTGGCCTCAGTGTCATGCCATAAAATTCAATGAGTAGAGATCAAACTCCAATTGAATACCATTTTCAAGCTTGTGATGCAGAGAGATTATTCTTAATCTGAAAGAAAGAGAAGATTCCGGGAATATTTCTAATAACATCAAAAACATCAGGGTGGGTTATATTAAAAATGGGAGGGATAATATTAGCCTCCGTGTCCTTAACAAAATCCATATTTTCTACCCAGTAGGCTGTGAAAAGTCTAAATTTTTATTGTTTGCAGTTTAACAAAGAAGGAAGATGGCTGCTTGTGGGGAGACTTTATAGCATATTGGAATGTTCATTGAAGTTCTATATTCTTCAATTGTTGCTGCTGAGCTGTGGCAATAAAGGAGATTTGAATAATATAAGCTTCCGTGTCCTTAACAAAGTCCAGATTTTCTGCCCAGCAGGCTGTGAAAAATCTAAATTTTCCTATACAAATTGTAGCATGGCCTTATGAGGCTGGTAAAATACTCAGATGTATCCACACGATGACAGAAAAATTCCAAGAGCATTAGGTAAATTGACCTATCTGCATCTTCAGCATCTATTTTCTTCAGAAGAAAATCCCCTGATTGGGTAATCTTTAAAGAAAAAGTTGCCCTTAGGGCCATCATTGCTCAGCATACAGGCCATAGCTTTTATTTTTCACCAAAGCTGCGCTTGTTTTAGGGATGGTAACCACCTCAGAAGGAAAAATACAGTGACCTAGCCAAAATCTGTGTCTGCTCCAGATGAGCACATCAACTTACAAAGGATCCTTTCATTCATTGGCTTACATGTTGTACCATTGCTATGAGAATATCACAGGACACCCATTGCCAGAGAAGTGATGGGATCCATGTTAGATCGCTCTGCCTCTCCATTGATGGTACAACAAAAGACAATCAATAAAATCAGCCAATTGAGAATTCTGCAGCCAAAGGAGTTGAAAAAATGCACATTGTATCTCACCTTGTGTTAGACCTGGCATCTTTGGTGTGGTTTCCCTTGTCTTTTTGGCCTCTACCTCCTGTATTTTTGATGCTGTGCTGGATTTCGTTTTTGCTGGTTTAGATGCTTTGGACACTTTGCCACTGCTGATCAGTGTCAGAGTGTAATTGCTCCCTGTGTAAATTGTTATTATTGTTGGATATACATGATTGGCATATTTGTATCACCATGAAGTCCCTAGTAAAATGCACTTGGCGTGCCAGGGCTGGTGATGACAAATGCTACTAGTGGGCCTGCAGCACTGATTGTGCCACCCACATGAGTAGCCCTAAAATGGTGTCTCAGGCCTGCCACCGCAGTGCTCAGGACCCACTTGCACAAAGAGAACAAAGACTTTTAGGGGTATAAGTATAGGACCCCTGACAACAGAAAATTAGATCATCCTGGAATCAAGAAGGAACCTCTGCCAAGGAGAAAGCTGAGACTGAAGAAGGAAGATTGTCCAGCTGTTGCTCTGCTAGTTGCCGTGCTGTTGCTTTGCTGCCAAGGAGAGGGGAAGGACTTTGCTTTGTGCTGTGTCCCCTTGCTTGAAGGAATCTCCAAAGGCCTGAGAAGAGCTGGCTCCCTGTTCTGAAGTCCCAGGAACAAAAGGACTTCACCCCCAGCTTCCCCTGAGGTCTACTGAGAGAGTTCTGTCCTTCCTGGAGTGCGTGGCCCATGTGGGGTGCCTCTGGAAGTTGTACCTGTGCTGGGAAGCTGGAAACCAAGATTTAAAGACTTTGCTACAGAAAAGGTATTGCACCGCTCGCTGTGGAGCGCATCCCCGACAGTGCGAGGAAATTCCCGCCGCTATGAAGGCCGAGATCGTCGCAGCGCCTGTTGCCGCTGCAGAGCCGTCGCATCTTTCATTTGCGGGACGCACCAGACCGTTGCGGGAAGACTAACATCGCTGCGAGTGTCGTCGCAGAGCCTGTCGTCACTGGGTGAGATCACAGCACTGCTTGCTTGCAGACCGCTTCACGTCACTGCGAACATCGTCGCAGAGCCACCGCATCGAGGAGCTGCAAGAGAGAGATCTGCCGCTGGATCGTGCATCGTCACCCCAGAGATCGTCGCAGCCCCAACGAGATCGTCGCATCGTACCTTTGCGAGAGCAAACTTCCTACGGAACCTACGCACCGGAATCCATACAAGTGGCCTCCCTCCCCATACAGACCGGATTCATCGCGACATGCCCGCTGCTGCAGCGGGGATGTCGCATCGCCTCCCCAAGGTCTCAGGAGCAACGCATCGCTTGTTTTCCACCGCACCAGCTTCCTCTTTTGGAACTTTGTCGCAACTAACAGGTACTGTCGACTAAATGTGACGCAACTGTGAACTTTTCACGCAACTATGGATTATTTTTATCGCAACCTAAAGAACTCTTTCTCACCCGTATTCTTGAACTGAGTATGTTGGATTTTTGTCATTTTGGTCTTGTGTAGTTTAGATTAAATACCTTTATTTTTCTAAACTGTTGTGGAGTCAGTTTGTGGCGTTTTCACTGTGTTACTGTGAGTGTTGGTACAAATACTTTACACATTGCCTTCTGATTAGCCTTGACTGCTCGTGCCAAGCTACCTAGAGGGTGAGCAGGGGTTATCTCAGAAGTTTTCCTCCTTACCCTGACTAGAAACAAGGGTCCCTATTTGGACAGTGGTACCTACCTCTGCCAACTAGAAACTCCCAGTTCTAACACCTTGTCTGAGAAGACTACATTTGCTCTGGCAGTAGTGAGGGTAAAATTCAAAGCTTTGACTATAGCTCACATAATGCTATACTGTAGTGCCAATTAAACTTAAAAGCAAGAATCCACTCTTATCAACCTAGTAGAAAGTTAATACCCAGTGTCAAAGGATAACTGGCTACATTGATTGTCAAATAAATTAGAGCTGAAGGAACATCCTTTTCCCATCCAGTAAAGTCACTATGTAGTGGACTGTCTGGCAACATAAGTTTGATAGAATCAATTACTTAATTTACAAATTAAAAGTATCATTTACAGTTTGGCATAAAAACAGATCCACCATAAAACAGCAGATACACTGCTCTGTCAAAATAGTAGTTCCCTATTTATAGGTGTGGGAACTGGATTTTCATGGGTGGCGCTACAGCTGACTCTGTCAGCAGAAACCCATGGCCTGTGGTACATCAAGAAGTGGGGATTCGTGACCAACATTGATTTATCATACCAGGGCTGCCATGCAAGACATGGTGGTGGTAAGTAGGAAAATCATACAATGACCCCATGCACTGGAAGAAGACGCTCTGCATGACGTGGGCATCAGCATTTTGTTCGGTGAGAAAAAGCTCAATTTTTTGGAGTTTGCTGTTGCACAGCTAACATGTTAAACAAAGTGCCCATCCTGCACAGGTTCAGTCCTTTCAATGGACCCAAATGGCACAGATCCCATCATGGGGATTTCTTCATCTGGCAAATGTTAAATGAACAATTGGTGGACAGAATGCAGAACAATGCCATACATTCACATCCTGAACAGAGATCAGGGCCTAAATCCATATTTTATGTTTACCATGGCATTCCAGTTTGGACCCAGGCATGTGCAAATCAGTCTTGACCCTGCGCCCAATGGGAACAGTCCAGTCCGAACTGCCAGGCTAGGTCCTCCGTGGACCAGAAACAAGCATTCTAGTACCGGCTTTGGGCTTTCAGCCCTCATCAGCCAGGATAGCTTGATTCCAGGGGCATGGAGAGCAGGAGACCCGCGTCTGGGCATACCTGTCCCACTCAGGGTGACAAATGCAAAAAGAACAAATGATGGACATGATGGAGCAAGGTTTCGCACGAATAGCGACTTGCTTGTATTCGTGAACCTCAAATAACATTAACTAACTAATCAATATGTTTGTTTTACTAATTTGCCCCTTTTTCTTCATCATTGGGTATCTGAGCGAAGCTTGCTTATGTGTTTTATAATCCTAATACGCTTGCGAATAAAATGGCTGCTGCTACGCGGGAATTTCTACTGCGCATGCGTCTGTCATACCCACGTGACATGACGTACTCGCAGCTTTGGAGGGAACTCTGTCCCATCTGCACACTAGTGCTAGTATGACTGCTCTGTGTTCTCACATGCGAGAAGCTAAGCTGTTTGTTCTGCCTAATCCTAATGGTATCGTTTATTATAAAGTAATGGGTATAGTGTAGAAAATCATGGTATACAGTGTATTTCATTTATTCTGTGTTCTAAAACTGTTTCTTTTCCATTTCATGTTGCACTTTGAAACTTGGCCTGTCGTATAACGCTGTACTCCATCTTGGTTGAAAATGCAACTGTGCGAGATTTGCAAGTCTCCAGAGCCTTGACCTTTGGACTTTAGCCAAGGAGCTGACTAACTGAGAAGATGCTCCTGGGAATCTGCCTCAATGAAATCTAGAGAAATACATTGTATTTATAAATAGAACATCCATTGTTAAGAGAAACGAAGACGTCGTGTGAACCTGAATCTGATGGGCGTGAACATAAATTTGAATAGGAGACGGCAAAAGTCTAAAATTTAGGTGGTGTGATGACCTCTCCTCCTCTTCTGTCCAATCGAAATTGAGGATCCTTACACTTGCAACATCGGGGGGTGGTACACTGCCCTGAAAAATGGCATAACTAGCGTAGGTTTAGCTAGACAAATTGTCCGACTTGTCCGAATAGCTGACCTGTCACTGACCCAACGCACTCAATAGGTGACTAAGAGCAGAGGGCTGCAAGCACTCTGTCCGAGAGACTCGCTGACCCAATCGGGGTTCTGGAGAGGTGAAGTGCTGGTGAAGCACTTTGCTGGTATATGCTGTAACCCAGTTGGGGTTTTGGCTGATTCCTTGCAGAGAGGGAGTAGCGCAGGCGTTGCAACTGAACTGCGGGTGCTGGTCTTAACCTTTGCTGGTCCTGTCCGGATCAAAATTTGGCTGTTTCTAATCTGCACCTGCTGGCCTACTGGCGACTGCATTCTTTGGGGTTCCTTTGTCCTTTAACTGACCCGTGGCCATGGTTGGTCTTCACACCATTCGAGGTAAATATACATCTGTGTGGGTAATTGTCATTATACTTTGCGTTCTTTTTTACCCTCCCTAATTTGCAAAAGTTTTGATTGCATATGTTCCTTTTCTTACCTTTCCCTTGCTAAAAGAAAAATCGTGTTTCCTTGCCAATTAGCATGTTCCATTTTCTTACCCTCCTTTAAGTTGAATGCCAAACGTCTAATGATTGCATACATTGTGTCCTTTTTCTCTACCCTCCTTCGAAAGTGATTAAGTTTGATTATTCGACTTAGTAGTGTGCTCCTTTTTCTTACCTTCCCTTAGTTACGTACTAAAATTGAGTTTCGGTATTGCATATTAGGTTCCTTTTCCAAACTTTCAATAATTGCAAAAACTGTTGGTTTAGTATGTTTCTTTTCTTTACCCTCCTTTAGTCAAGTTGCAAAAGTCTGTTTCTTAAAATAGCATGTTCCTTGTTTTCCCTTCCCTTTATTTCAACTTACTAAATGGTTGGCATAATATATCTTTTGCATAGTTATACACTGTTTCTAATTATGGTTATTGATAGTCTAATTGCTTTCAATTTATGGCTTATGACTTTTGATGAAGATTAGATAAAGAGTTTAAAACTTCCCCGAATCTGTGGTTATTATATGAGTGCAAATGTTATGGTATTTTGACTGCTTGCCTATTATTCTAAACTCCCTGATCCATTGTGGTCATACGTACCAGTGACAAGGATTGATAAGTCAATGGTATAGGAATTAGTGGAAATAAAATAGACTGATAGTAGAGTGTGGGTTACCTGATTGAATAAATATGGTGAATTGAATTATGGGCCTAGATGAGTATTGGTAAAATTGTAGTCGGGTGACCTGCGCGCTCTATCAGTATATTTCTTTGGTAGCAGAGGTATGGTTAGGGATTAGTTAAGATAGGTAGTTAGTTAGTTGGTTATGATTCATACTTTGCTGATCGATCAAATGTAATATTATTTGAAATATTTCGAAATTTTATTTCATTGCTGCTATATTGATTTTATGTATTAATTAAAATTGTTCGTACCTGTTATATGTTTGTCTGGAATCCCTGGGGGCAGAATAGCGGGTGGTAAATGGAAGCCACATCGCAGTGAGGTCGCTTACTGGCAGGAAGTTAGTGCATGGTTGGGCAGAACCGGAAGCACTATTTAGGGTTTTTCTGTATGAAAGTGTGAATAAATGATAGCAAGGAATTTGCTGGCAAAACTTTTGTTGTGATATCACCTAGTAAGGGTCACACGGAAGGAGTAGCAGGTTCGTCTGAGCTTGATTGATAGCAAAGGGGTTCGCTGGTGAAACTTTGGTCTTAGTGTATATCCCGGGGTGGATAAAGTTTGAAGGAGTAGCAGGTTCTCTAATGCTTGTGTGATGGGTAGGCGGAAGGGATATACTCGTAGTGTATGAAAAGTAAACGGAAGGGATTTAAATGCAGTGAATCACATATTTCCTATCTAGTCACTCGGGTACAGTGGCGAATGTTTTACGTTGTTAATTAAAAGAGAAACGCACTTTAAATTCAAAAGGTATTAGTTTACGCAATACCTTGTGAAGGAGGGAGTCAGTTGTAGAGCTGCGCTGACGTCACTCAGTGCCGCGCTGGTATTGGTCGAGACAGCGGGCGTCTAGCTGAGATAGCATTGTAAAGGAGGAGTGAGCGCAGGAGCGTGGGAACTCCTCTCATGGGAAAAGACGCGCAACTATTGGTTGAGGATATTTGAAACCGCATTTTTGATTGGTTGGAGAAAAATAAAAGAAGCGCTAGTATTGGAATCATATAGTAAACAGAAATAGGTATTTTTCGCACACTTTGAACTTTGTAAAATATATGTGGTATCCAAGTCCTCCAGAAATTTGACCTGATCCAAGATACCAGGGGTTTGCCAGGGATCAGTTGATAAGAGGCAGACCGCACAATATGTATGGAAGTAAGAGAAAAATGTCATTCGTAGACAGAGTTAAGAACTACTTTAAAAAAGATAAGCAAATTAAAACTAGAGAAGGAGTCATTATCCCACCACCAAATACTCCTGCATCATTCATGATGTTTGATAGGGGTTACCACACTTGTGTATGGTTAGAGAACTGGGTGGAATACACAAAGGATGTTGGAATTTTAGCATTTCCCTTAGAAGGCACATTTAATGGAAGAATTTTGTTCAATTTAAGGACTTGAATGAATGATTTACATCCTAGACCTAGAATAACGCAATATGAGGCACTAGAAGAAAGGGAAATTGAGGCTTTTGAGCGAGACAGTCCTAGAATTGACAAAGGACTGAGTAAATTTTACCCAAAAGTTAAACGAGATTCCAAAGATAAACAAATGAAACAATGGAGACAGAACATGTTAGTGGAAGGGTTATATCCTGTACTAACCTTAGAAGAGCCCACGGGAGGTAAAAGGACTGAGAAAACTAAACATTTAATGAGTAGTGGTGATTCAGATGATGATTATATGGAGGATTTATTAATGAAGAATCTACCACCTTATAATGAGGGACCAAGTACAGTAAATCCAAGTGCCCCGTTTTTAAAACCACCTTTGATTCCGCAAATAATACACGAGACCTCCATTGAAAAGGTACTACAGGACAGAGAAAGAGAGGCTTTAAATAAACATAGAAGTGAATTAATTCAGAAAATCTCTCAATTAAATACAAGTCCTGAAGCTATGACAATCCCAGTAACTATTGGCCCAGTTGTTCCTTTATACGGGGATAAGCAAGCTAGTCCAAAAGCTCCAGTTATAACTACATCAGTAGTACAGCCAAGAAAAGAATCATTGATAATCGATGATCAGTCCAGTGAGTTAGAGTCGGTAATCTCCTTAATGGATTTACCAATAAGAGAACCAGAAGGTAGTTCAATAAGAAAGAACACTCCTTTAAATTCAAGAGAAGTTCAGATAGAGACATCCTCAGGTATGAGAAGTGCCACTGTAGTGACTCCTGAAGAGATAGACAGATGGACACGAGACATAGAGAAACCGAAAACCCAGCCAAACCCATTAGACATATATAAATTAAGAATTTAATTGGAGGAATTGATAGATGGGAATGTGGGATTGGACAGGCTAAATACCCTTAGTGAAGATGAATTAATATTCATTTGTAAAAGTATCACTCGAAATGCAAGGGTGCACCATGAAAAATTAATGTACACCGCAGCCAGCATGGGGATCGACATTGGCAAGTCCAAAGTATTACAAAAACCTTACCGGGTAGAATTCTCTGACACAGATTTAGAAAACATCAACGTGTCAGGAAGAAAGGTGCAAATAAGAGAACTGAGGACATTGCTGCAAAAATGGGGAGAACTAGAGAAATGGAAAGCCAGATGGGCAAAGAAAAAAGAAGAGGTTAGATCAAGACAAATTACTTCAGAATATGTTTTAAAAGAAGCAGAAAAGGTGGGAAAATGATGGCCCATGCGAGAGGTACCAGGTGGACGCTATGTGCATGTTCCATGGTCCCGACAGGATATTTTGTCATTTATGAATGATTTTCCAAAACTTCGTGAAAAACCTGTAGAGTGGTACAGACAAGTCGAGAGATTTGTAAAGGTTTCAAAGTGTCTTTTGAAAGACGTAGATGGATTATTTGACATTGTAGTTCCCGTAGATCTGTCGACGGAATGCGAAATTGCTGTCGATTGGCCTAGTGATGAGTACCCAAGAGACCCAAAGACAGTGGCACCTTCCGAGGATGTAATGAAAAAATATAATCCGGTAATACTTTACCTTAAAGGAAAGGTGCCTGCAAAAGAGACAGACTGGATGAAAATAGACAGAACCACTCAGAATAAGGACAAATTAGTGCATTCATATTATGAACGATTATTACAGACATTCAAACAATACAGTGGACTAGACAATATTGACATGAAGGACATGACTCATTTCATTTATCGATTTGTATTGGGATTGAGACCAGAAATTTCACAATGGATTAAAGACAACAAAATTTGTTGGCAGGCTTAGCCCATAGATGAGGTCCTTAAATATGCAAAGTATTGTGAAGATGAGGTAGAAAATAAACGGAAAGAGTTAAAAGAGAAAGTCATGTGGGCACAAGTAAAATTAGCAGAAAAGCAAGAACAACAGTTAAACCAGATGACTAGCAACCAGAATAAAGGTGATGGAAGTGGAGGAAGGCCAAGGAGAAAATCCAATAGGAAAGATGCCAAGAAGAAGTTCCCCTGTCACGGATGTGGCAAGTTGGGGCATTGGAAAGATGAGTGTAAGGCTGTGCAGAATGGTAATGTGCAAATTAATGATTTAAATCCACAGACGCAGAATGAGGTGCCACAGAAGACCCAGCAGCAGGTAATACAGAATCAGTTGCCCCCGACACCTATGCCAAAATACAGGAGCAAAGCACAACAGAGTGTAGATAACACAGAGTGGGAAGGAAGGGAAAGAAGGGATACAGCAACTTCACAATTCCTTCTGAATGATCCATTCTTTTGTGATGAGCCTTACTGACGGTGCCTGAGGAGGGAGGATGAGGAGTGCGTGCTTGGCGCCTCCTTGCCGGTAGACCAGTCAGGTCCATACATAGAAGGAAAGGTTGAAGGAAATTATGTCACCTTTCTGTTGGACACTGGTGCTACCCGTTCTACTGTGAGAACAGCAGACGTTCCAAACCTACCCCACTCGGGAGAAGCATTCCAAGTAGTGGGAGTTTCTAATAAGCAAATTAGTACCCCAGTTACAGAACCTATGGAGGTTAGAATAGGGAACTTTAAAGAAATGCATAGACTTGTAGTCTGTGATTCAACTCCTGTTAACCTGCTAGGACGAGATGTGTTGTGCAAAATGAATTGCACCATCTTTTGCACTCCAAATGGTGTTGAAATTCAAACCCTTGACGAAGATGGAATTTACAAGTTAATGCTAGTAAGACCAGAGACAGAAATTAAAAGACTAACAATACAAGACTTACCAGAAGAACTGCAACAGACAGTGAAACCAGAGGTATGGGATTTTACTGGAAAGGATGTAGGACTAATGGCAAATGTTGACCCAATCAAAGTGATTATAAAAGAAGATGCAGTCTACCCAAATACTCGTCAGTACAAAATGAGTGCAGAGATAAAAGCAGGTGTTACAATAGAAATAAAGCGTTTGGTTGAAACAGGCATTTTGCAAGAAGTGCTGAGCAGTCCATGTAACTCACCCATAATTGGTATAAAGAAACCGAGTGGTAAGTACAGAGTAGTACAGGACCTGAGAAAGGTTAATAAGATTGTTGTTCCTTGCTGTCCAGTCGTGCCAAATCCTGCAGTGATTCTGTATCAGATACCGTGGGAGGCTGGATGGTTAACTGTCATTGACCTATGTCACGCATTTTTCTCAATTCCCTTACACCCAGACAGCAAATTTCTTTTCTCATTTGAATTCGACAGTCATGTCAATGTTTGGAATAGTGTTCCTCGGGGGTACACAGAAAGTCCCTTGATTTTTAATCAGATTTTGAAAAAGTGCCTTGAGTCATTAATACTACCTGGACAGTCCGTCCTGGTTCAGTACATAGATGACCTCTTGGTGGCATCTAAAACACAAAAAGACTGTGTTGTTGACACCATTGCTTTACTGAATCATTTAGGTGAAGGAGGACATAAAGTATCCCCAGAGAAATTGCAATTTTGTGCTACTTCAGTGAAATATGTGGGGCACCAGATAGAGAGAAGTGTTAGAAAAGTTACCTCTGAAAGAATCAGGATAATTAGAAACATGAATTTGCCACAAACACAAAAGGAGATCAGGATGTTTCTTGGAGTTGTAGGATATTGCAGGCAATAGATTGACTGATACAAATGACAAAGAAGAGAGCTAAAGACCCAGTATAGTGGGATGACGAAAGCATGACTGCTTTTGTAAAACTCCGAGACTGTCTGTGAACAGCTCCAGCATTGGGAATGCCTGACTATTCAAAAGATTTTGCACTATTCTGTGACACACGAGATAATTGTGCACTTTCAGTCTTGACTCAGATTCATGGGCTAGTACGACGTCCGGTGGCATATTTTTCGTCCACATTAGACCCAGTGGCAGCTGCATTGCCTGGATGTCTGAAAGCAGTAGCTGCAACTTGTATGAGCCTTGAGCAAAGTAAATCCATTGTTATGGGACATCCTGTTACTGTGTATGTTCCACTTGCAGTTGTAATTTTGCTAACTAGGACTAAAACCCAGTATCTCACACCTAGTCGGCTGACTAAGTATGAGAGAATCCTTGTAGGTGCAGGAAATGTAACCATTGCCAGGTGTAATATTCTGAACCCAGCAACCCTGTTACCTGAATCACATACTGCAGAAATGAAGGAAGAAGTCGAACATTACTGCATTGACCTAACCGAGTACAGCACAAAACCACGACCAGACATAAGAGAAGAGCCATTAATTGATTCAGATCATGAGCTATTTGTGGATGGCTCATGCATGAGACATGAGGAAGGAGGTCTAAGCGCCGCCTACGCAGTGTGCACATTGGGAGGTCCAGTCGAAGCATCCTATTTACATGGAGTCAAGTCTGCATAAGTAGCTGAATTAGTTGCCCTGGCAAAAGCCTGTAAATTTGGGAAAAATTGGAAAGAAACCATATACACTGACAGCCAATATGGTTATGGCGTTGTGCATGACTATGGCCAAATGTGGATGCAAAGGGAGTTTCTGACTTCTTCAGGTACTCCAATCAGAAATGGTCAATATGTAAAAGATTTACTGGAAGCAATCCAGTTGCCAAAAGAGGTGGCTGTGGTCAAGTGTGCTGCTCACAAATCTGGCAATGACAAAGTGACAGCTGGTAATCGATATGCTGACCAGTTAGCCCAACATTGTGCAAAATATAAGCTGGCTATTAATAAAAAGATTGAGGTGAGCGGAAACAGCTGCCAACTTATGTTGCTGGAAGGTGTGAATACGTGGGAAGAAGTGAGAGATTTGCAAAATGCAGCAGAACCACAGGAAAAAGAGCAATGGAGGAAACTAGGGTGTCAGAGAAGAACTGAAGATGGTGTCATTGTTTACCTTGATGAAACGACAGTGTTACCCAACTGTCTGCTTGCTCCTATGGCTAGGTTGATTCATGGAGATTCACATTTGGGAAGAGATGCTATGATACGTGTGTTCAGACAAACAGGGTTTAATGCGAAATTCAGGAACATAGCAGAGGCACTCTGCCAGAGGTGTTTGATTTGCCATCAAATGAACCCAGGGAAGAAAACAGTAGTGTTACTTTAAAGATTGGAAAGGCAGAAGGTCCTTTTATTAGATTACAGATTGACTTAATTCAGTTGCCCCCTTGTCGAGGATTAAAAAACGTACTTGTCATTGTCTGCCTATTTTCAAAATGGGTGGAAGCTTACCCCACACGTAGGAATGATAGCATCACTGTGGCTAAGCTCTTACTTAGAGAGCTTATCCCACGCTTCGGTTTTCCAGTAACAATTGAATCAGATAGAGGAAAACATTTTAACAGTGAAATAATGGGCCTGATTTGTGAAGCATTCAAAATTAAGCAAAAACTGCACTGTGCATATCGCCCAGAGGCTTCAGGAGTGGTAGAACAATTGAATGGCACTATCAAGTCAAGATTGGGAAAGATGTATGAGTCAACTCAATTGGAGTGGCCAGATGTGTTGCCACTTGTTCTGATGGGACTTAGAAGTATTCCAGATCGGAACACAGGCTTGAGTCCCCATAAAATACTGATGGGAAGAGCAATGCGGCAAGCATGGGTGCCAGGATACAAATTGCTAAGCATATCTGTGATTTAGTACTGGAATATTGCAAAGAGCTGGCTGACCAGGTGCGTTCTATCTCTCACAAGGTCGGGGAAGACGCTGTCGCCAGACCAACAACTCCAGCACATGACCTGAACCCTGGTGATTGGGTAGTGTTAAAGAAACATACTCGAAAATCTTGCCTTGCACCAAGGTGGGGTAAACCACGACAAGTGATTCTGGTTACAACCACAGCTGTAAAGTGTGCAGGAGTTCCACACTGGATTCATGCCAGTCATTCGAAGAAGGTGACTGAACCCGATGAAACTGAGGCTGAAGGTTGTGCAGCTGAGGGGTCCCAAGATATCGGTCCTGAAGTAGCTGAAGAGGAACAACCGAGCACCAGTCAAGATGATTGGATTCCAGTAATCGACATACCTGCAGAATATGTGAGGACAAGAAGCCAAACATATCTAGATAGACAGAGTGATAGCGAGGACGAGACAGGTGTAGAAGAAGGTCCACAGATCATAGAAATCCAAGTCAAAAGTGATTCTGAGGAGGACCAGATAGGGAAAGATCAAATAATTGACACTCCACCAAGAACTCCTGAACCTGAAAAGGGACAGTTAAAAATTAGGGCGGAGGCTCAAGCAGAAGAAAATCAAGGGTTCGAAGAGCTTGAGCAGGACCAGACAGGAATAGAAAACTGTGTTCAGGATGAAGAAGGTGAAACAAGCAAAAGTCAAATTCAGCAAATACCTGAAGAAGGCCAGATTAGTGACCAGGCAGAAGAAACAGAAATAAGACCTGGACCTAGTCAAATAGAGAGGGAAACAGAAGACAGCATTGAAAGTGATGTGCCACAACTGAATGAAAACAAAAGAGCGTTCAAAGAAAGCCCAAGCACAGTGCCAGTTAAAAGACTCAGAAAAGGAGACAAATGGCCTAGATATGTCAAAAGACTAAGACTGCGTTTAAAGAGAATTAATGAAGAACCAGAACAGGTAGATGAAATAACAAGTCAAACTAATCAACCTGTGATACATTCAAGAAGAAGTCCATGACTAAAGAGACTGAATAATAAATACAAGGGCCCTGAGTGGACCTGCATCATCCTTGAAGAATTTGAAAATCTAGACATAAGTGACGAAAATGATGAAGAATTGATTACTGATCAAACTGACGAAGAAGTGAGACCAACCTGAAGTTCACACAGGGTAAATCTGTGTAGAAGTTACAAAGAGGGGTTGAATCTCCTTTAGACAGAAATGGCTGATCATACTGTTAATGAAAGACCGAAGAGAAATTGTTTAAAAACATGATTCAAAGTATGTTTATGTAGTGTAGCAATAGTACTTATACTTTGGATAGGATTAACAATAGCTATTCCTTACATGATGAGTAAAGACACAAACCTGTACCCTACTAATCAATTGCAAAAAAGACACAGAAGAGCTACCAACCAGAGATACACCACAAAGAGTAGATACAAAAGAGAGAGCACTTAGCCTTAGAAAAACAAAGGTAGATTTAGACGCACCAGACGAGGGAGGACTGCATTATAATAGAATCATAAACAGAACTCATTTAAATGTATTTGAAAACCTGTTAGTACACTATGTAGAAGCAATGGAAATAGAAGACTGCTATGTCTGTATGAAGCTACCTACTTCAGTATCTGAGGTTGTGACGTACCACCATTTACCGCTAACATATGGAATTTCCTGTAGTGTTTTAACTAGCTTATTTTACAAGAAAGGACCTTTACAGTATTATTATTCCAACTTAGATGTGATATTTTCTAAACTTCCTGTACGTAGAAACCTAAACCCTGTCCATACCACTAGAGATGTAGCACGCTATATGAGTGAATATTTTCTAACTGTAGGTAAAATAGATATAGATGAAGCACACAAGAGTAACTTAACATGTTTATTGCAAGAAAAAGAGAAAATATTTTTGAACATGGTAGAGAAAAGAGGAGAGAGAGTTCCCAAAGAAAAGCGAATGACAAGAATCAGAAAATTCCTAAATGGGCTGAAAGCATAGGGAGCACCTCAAATGGTGGGGCTAATGCTGCTATGTTGCTGGATTTCAAAAAGAAGGGGAAACTTTGTCTTCATCGAGAAAGAACCAGGTATTATAACAATATATTCATTGGTTCCAGTGAATGCAAACACAATTACAAGGTAATTGGGGGTTGGGGTTTCAAAGATGGGTCAGAACCTGTGTTTCCCGGAATTTATTATATTTGTGGGAACAAGCCATATTTTAAATTGCCAGATCACTGGTTGGGAGCTGTTATTTTGGTATTGTCTTCCCAAAGATATACCATGTGGGTAAAATCACTGGAAGCAATGAAGAAACTAATGAATTAGTACGTAGTAAAAGATCTAGTGTTGGTGAAATAGTAGGTGATATATTTAGTGCTTTGATACCTACAGTGGGAGTGGCTCTGAATACACACAGAATCTGCAAATTGTCAACGGTAGTGGATCGGTTATCAACTGACACTGCTGGAGGATTCTTAATGGTCAATACCGAATTGGTTGCGATCAGATCTATGGTTTTACAAAATCGACTTGCTCTTGACACGTTATTGGCAAAAGAGGGCGGAGTCTGTAGAATTTTGAAAGCGCAATATTTTTGCACTTACATGCCAGACAAAAGTGTTGAAATTAAAAGGTATGTGAGAAATATTTCTAATTTGGAAAGAGAGCTTAAACCACTGGAGGTTGATAGTGCATGGAAGAGACTTACTGATGGTCTCTCTACAGTAGGTAGTTGGTTTTCTAATCTAGGTAAAAGTCTTGTGAGTAAAATACTGATGCCAATAGCGGGAATAGGCTTACTAGTTTTAAGAATAATGATTTGTTGTAAATGTAGAAAGCATCAAAAGAAAAACTCCATGCATAGGCGAGGAGTAAAAAGAAACATTGAAGAGCTTGAATTAGAAGAGATGAATAGCAAAATATACAAGAAGATGAAAAATGCTCATGGTAATAATGAGAAAAAGCAAAAAGAGAGAGTTTGAAGAGATTGAATTGGGTGAAATGTGACAAGTTGGCATCTGTTTCCATTAATTGTGATGATATAAAATATCATCAAAGAGGGGATTGATGGAGCAAGGTTTCGCACGAATAGCGACTTGCTTGTATCCATGAACCTCGAATAACGTTAACTAACTAATCAATATGTTTGTCTTACTAATTTGCCCCTTATTCTTCATTATTGGGTATCTGAGCGAAGCTTGCTTATGTGTTTTCTAATCCTAATATGCTTGCGAATAAAATGCTGCTGCTATGCGGGAATTTCTACTGCGCATGCGTCTGTCATACCCACGTGACATGACGTACTCGCAGCTTTGGAGGGAACTCTGTCACATCTGCGCACTAGTGCTAGTATTGCTGCTCTGTGTTCTCACATGCGAGAAGCTTGCACTGCTGCTTTTGCTAAGCTGTTTGTTCTGCCTAATCCTGATGCTATAGTTTATTATAAATTAATGGGTATAGTGTAGAAATTCATGGTATACAGTGTACTTCATTTATTCTGTGTTCAAAAACTGTTTCTTTTCAATTTCATGTTGCACTTTGAAACTTGGCCTGTCGTATAAAGATGTATTCCATCTTGGTTGAAACTGCGACTGCGTGAGATTCGCAAGTCTCCAGAGCAGTGACCTTTGTACTTTAGCCAAGGAGCTGACTGAATGAGAAGATGCCACTTGGAATCTGCCCCAATGAACTCTAGAGAAAGACATGGTATTTGTAAATAGAACATCCATGGTTAAGAGAAACGAAGACGTCGTGTGAACCTGAATCTGATGGGCGTGAACATAAATTGGAATAGGAGAAGGCAAAAGTCTAAAATTTAGGTGGTGTGATGACCTCTCCTACTTTTTTGTCCAATCGAAATTGAGGATCCTTACACTTGCAACATTGGAGAGTGGTACACTGCCCTGAAAAATGGTATCACTAGTGTAGGTTTAGCTAGACAAATTGTCCGACTTGTCCGAATAGCTGACCTGTCACTGACCCAACGCACTCAATAGGTGACTAAGAGCAGAGGGCTGCGGAGCACTCTGTCCGAGAGACTCGCTGACTCAATCGGGGTTCTGGGGAGGTGAATGTAAATATGTAAATGTAGTTGAGCTTATATAGCGCACAGCTACCCGCAGTGGGTTTCCCGGCGCTTGCTTAGGGAACCCTTCCTGGTATTCCCCTGTGAGATAGCAGGGTATCCACAAGGTGAAAGTCAGGCATCCCGCCGCGAGGGGCCGTTGTGGAGATTAAGCAAGCTATTGCCCAGAGTCGCAGAGTGTGAACCCGTGAGTCGAGGAGGCACCGGGGTGAGAATTATCGAGTCCGTGGAATTTTTAGCCCAAGACCCGCCGAGGCGGGGAATTGAACCCTGGTCCAGGACCGATCTCAGCTTCCGGGTCTGCTGCCTCTAACCCCTGAGCCACACTTCTCCAAGTGCTGGCGAAGCACTTTGCTGGTATATGCTGTAACCCAGTTGGGGTTTTGGCTGATTCCTTGCAGAGAGGGAGTAGTGCAGGCGTTGCAACTGAACTGCGGGTGCTGGTCTTAACTTTTGGTGGTCCTGTCCGGATCCAAATTTGGCTTATCCTGTCCTGTTTCTAATCTGCACCTGCTGGCGACTGCATTCTTTGGGCTTCCTTTGTCCTTTAACTAACCCGTGGCCAGGGTTGGTCTTCACACCATTCTAGGTAAATATAAATCTGTGTGGGTAATTGTCATTATACTTTGCGTTCTTTTTTACCCTCCCTAATTTGCAAAAGTTTTGATTGCATATGTTCCTTTTCTTACCTTTCCCTTGGTAAAAGAAAATTTGTGTTTCCTTGCCAATTAGCATGTTCCATTTTCTTACTCTCCTTTAAGTTAAATGCCAAACGTCTAATGATTGCATAAATTGTGTCCTTTTTCTCTACCCTCCCTTGAAAGTGATTAAGTTTGATTATTCGACTTACTAGTGTGTTCCTTTTTCCTACCTTCCCCTAGTTATGTGCTAAAATTGAGTTTCGGTATTGCATATTAGGTTCCTTTTCCAAACTGTCAATAATTGCGAAAACTGTTGGTTTAGTATGTTCCTTTTCTTTACCCTCCTTTAGTCAAGTTACAAAAGTCAGCTTCTTAAAATAGCATGTTCCTTGTTTTCCCTTCCCTTTATTTCAACTTACTAAATGGTTGGCATAATATATCTTTTGCATAGTTATACACTGTTTCTAATTTTGGT
Source organism: Lissotriton helveticus (assembly GCF_964261635.1). NCBI lineage: Eukaryota > Metazoa > Chordata > Amphibia > Caudata > Salamandridae > Lissotriton > Lissotriton helveticus. The sequence goes on along the minus strand of NC_136070.1, from coordinate 625,402,849 downwards.
TATTGATAGTCTAATTGCTTTCAATTTATGGCTTATGACTTTTGATGAAGATTAGATAAAGTGTTTAAAACTTCCCCGAGTCTGTGTTTATTATAGGAGTGCAAATGTTATGGTATTTTGACTGCTTGCTTATTATTCTAAACTCCCTGATCCATTGTGGTCATAGGTACCAGTGACAAGGATTGGTAAGTCAATGGTATAGGAATTAGTGGAAATAAAATAGACTGATAGTAGAGTGTGGGTTACCTGATTGAATAAATATGGTGAATTGAATTATGGGCCTAGGTGAGTATTGGTAAAATTGTAGTCGGGTGACCTGCGCGCTCTATCAGACAGAATGCAGAACAATGTCATACATTCACCCCAGGACAGAGATCTGGGCCTAAATCCATAGTTTTTTTTGCTCACCATGCCATTCCAGTTTGGATCAAGCCATATGCAAATCAGCCTTGACCCTGCCCCCAATGGGAACAGTCCAGCCCGAACTGCCAGGCCAGGTCCTCCCTGGACTGGAAACAAGCATCCTAGGACCGGTTTTGTGCTTTCAGCCCTCATCAGCCAGGATAGCTTGACTCCAGTGGCATGGAGAGCACGGGACCCACGTCTGGGCATACCCGTCCCACTCGGGGTGGCAAATGCAAAATGAACAATTGATGGACAGAAGGCAGAACAATGCCATACATTCACAGCCAAAACAGAGATCAGGGCCTAAATCCATAATTTTATGTTCACCATGCCATTCCAGTTTAGACCCAGCCATATGCAAATCAGTCTTGATCCTGCACTCAATGGAAACTTTCCAGCTCGAACTGCCAGGAAAGGTCCTCCCTGGACTGGAAACAAGGGTCCTAGGACCGGTTTTAGACTTTCAGCCCTCATCAGCCAGGATAGCTTGACTCCAGTGGCATGGAGAGCACAAGACCCACGTCTGGGCATACCCGTCCCAATCGGGGTGACAAATGCAAAAAGAACAATTGATGGACAGAATGCAGAATAATGTCATACATTCACCCCAGTACAGAGATCTGGGCCTAAATCCATCGTTTTTTTGCTCACCATGCCATTCCAGTTTGGAACCAGTCATATGCAAATCAGTCTTGACTCTGCGCCCAATGGGAACAGTCCAGCCCGAACTGCCAGGCCAGGTACTGCGTGGACTGGAAACAAGCATCCTAGGACCAGTTTTGGGCGTTCAGCCCTAATTAGCCAGGATAGCTTGACTCCAGTGGCATGGAGAGCACGGGACCCACGTATGAGCATACCCATCCCATTCGGGGTGACAAATGCAAAAATTAAAATTAATGGACAGAATGCAGAACAATGTCATACATTCACCCCAGTGCAGAGATCTGGGCCTAAATCCATCGTTTTTTGCTCAGCATGCCATTCCAGTTTGGATCCAGCCATATGCAAATCAGTCTTGACCTTGTATGCAATGAGAGCAGTCCAGCCCGAACTGCCATGCCAGGTCTTCCCCAGATCAGAAACAAGCATCCTAGGACAGGTTTCGGGCTTTCAGACCTCATCAGCCAGGATAGGGGTGTGAAGGGTATGCCCAGACGTGGGTCCCCTGCTCAATGTGCCACTGGATTCAAGCTAGCCTGGCTGATGAAGGGTAATACCCAGAAACCGGTCCCAGGATGCTTATCTGGTCCAGGAAGGACCTGGCTTGGCAGTTTGGTCTGGGCTGTTCCCATGAGGCACAGGGTCAAGACTGATTTGCATATGGCTGGGTCTAAATTGCGGTGGCAGAGTGGGCTACAGAACGGTTATGGATTAAACCCAGATCTGTTGACTGGGTGTGAGTGTTTGATTGGTTCGGATGCTCCGTCCATCACAACCCCCTTTGGTACCGCTTTGTTCGCCATAAGTTGGCAAAAGAACAATGGATTTAACCGAGATCACTTGACTGGGGTTAATGTATGAGTTATTCAGCATTCCGTCCATCATTTGTTTGCGTAGCACTTTTCACCCTAAGCGGGATGGGTATGCCCAGACGTGGGTCCCTTGCTCACTGTGCCACTGGATTCAAGCTAGCTTGGCTGATAAAGGGTAATACACAAAAACTGGTCCCAGGAGTCTTGTTTCCAGTCCAAGGAGGTCCTGGCTTGGCAGTTCGGTCTGGGCTGTTCCCATGAGGCACAGGGTCAAGATTGATTTGCATATGGCTGGGTCTAAACTAGTGTCAAGCAAAAGAACGATGGATTTAAACCAGATCTCTTGACTCGGGTTGAATATATGATTTATTCAGCATTCTGTCCATCACTTGTTTGATTAGCATTCTTCGTCTGGCAGGTCTTGCTCTCCATTGAAGTAGAAGCTGTAACCTGCCAGCCCACCAGTCCACCAGGCATTATATCGGACTCTAATTTCCCTTTAGATCAATGGAAAAAGATATGTTCAAAACTACCAGCCTTCATTAGCACCCAGATGCCTGACTGAGTTAGGTTGCCACAATTTAAAAATAAATAAATTAAATTCATGTTTAATTTAGTGTAGGACCAAAGGGACAAGGTAACAATTGTATCCTTGTCTAGATGGAATTTAGAATTTGTTTACTACACAGTAGCATCTCACATTTATATTTAAAATTAAATTGTATCTTTACTAGAAAAATTTATATTATCCCTGAGAAGTATTTAATGGGAAGGCAGCAGTTTCTATTTTTGTTCTAGTCAGCTAACCTTAGTCAATTGCATGATGTGGTAATGGGCAAATAGGATTCCGCTAGTCAGGTGAGTGTCTGGCCCAAAATGGTACAACTCACCAGGATCATTTATAGCTCCTTCTACGTCCATGTCAACCTGAGCTCCTGAGCAGCTCCCTTTGATCAGAACTGAGCAGTGGATGGCCTCCTCACCCTCAGTCGCCCTTATCCTTCTGGTCTTGATTGCCTCAACTCAATGATTGTGAGCTCAGAAGGAAAGTAGGTGAAGGAGTTAGAAGACACAAGGCAGAGAGTTGCTGGGTGAAAGATGTGGGAACACTGTGATTGTGTTCTTCTTGCTTGATACTGTTTTGGTCTCTTTGGTTGATGGCTTGGCTGTTGCTCCTCGACCTGCACCTGTCCTGTTTTCTCATTGGAAACAACTAGACACTGGCAGTGCTTCCCTATTGCCCTTTTCTAACTGTACCTCTGTTGCAAGCTTCAGATAAACCCAGTAAAACTGAAGCAGACGGGGAACCAGTTTTGTGGCAGCGCAATCTTAGGTATCAGTCAAGGGTTTTCAAAAGACTTGTACTACTACTTCCACAGCAACGGTGCTGGCAGGTTCAGACTGGGACAAAAAAGCCCAGGCAACAAAATAAAAGAGGTCCCCGTTAGCACGCATCAGATAGCTAAGAAAGAGACCCAAATTTACATATAGAGCAGTTTTGAACTTATAGATACGCGTTCTAACGGTGTTTTGCAACAAATACACACATTTGTCTTTGTAATGTTTGCAGTATTGTCAGTGAAATCAACAATAAAACCCCACCCACCAGATCATAAAACAAGCATTTACAATGCAACGGTTTCGCCTTTGGAAAAGTTAGAGCGATTGGCAATGTAAAGGACAATGCCATTTAATTATCTGTTTTCAAAACCAACACAAATACAAATGTTGTCATTTACAATGCCAATAGCTCAAACTTTTCCAAAGGCGAAACCGTTGCATTGTAAATGCTTGTTAAGGTTATGGCGCTATTGTAAAGCACTCGGACACCTTTGGTCAATGTCCGCGCTATATAAAACTGCAATGAATGAGAGTGACCAGATGTCCCATATTTCACGAGGCCGTATTGGTTTTCAGAAGCTTGCTACGGTGATTTTAGCAACTTCAAATACAGATCTTATTATTTTAAAAGAGGGAGGGAGCATTTGACTTCCACGGGTGTGGCTCTAGTATGGAACGTAGGTCATCTCTTAAAACAGACTGCATCAGCCCATTTAAAGCAGTACAGGAACGGCTCTGGTGGATCCTCGGTTAATGATCCCACCAAAGGAATAAGGTCCTGTCATAGGTAAACTTGTTTGAAAATTAGTAGTGCGCGTGCACACACCGATTGTACGGGAGGAGTAGAAGTAAAAGTAGGCGATTATTTTAGAGTGACGTTTGAGCATACAAGACTAATAAAGAGATACCTACGCACGGTTAAATTCCTATTTTTTTTTTTTTAAAAAATAGGAGTCTACTTTCGGGTGGATCCTGAGTTTCAAGATCTAGTCATCCTCTTTCCAACTCCACATTACCAGGATACCCCAACGCCCCGTAAACAAATTGATTCTCCCTTTCTATAGCCAGGATGAGAGGTCAATGCTATCTATCTCTCATACAGTAAAGATTCCTCCCTCTCAACATCCCCAAACACCACCACCGAGCCTCCTAATACGGGAGGGATTGTGCAATGCGTTAAGAGTTAGGGGCATTTGTATTTTTAGGGTGTATCCGAAAAACTAGGGCCCTTACCTGCTGCTAACACCAACGGGAATACGACCAGCAACTTCATAGCTGCCTGCGAAATGGATTGCTCGGCTCTTCAAGACAGACTCAAACTATACGCAAAGCCCTCTGTTCCCTTCGTTACCGGAGCTCTAGCCGCAGTGCAGGAAGTCAGCTGACCAGCTTCCACACCGTGCAATTTATCAACAAGCACCTACGAGGACACAGGGGGCGGGAGAGGACACGGACGGCGGTGGGAGGAGCAGGTTCTTTGCGGAGACCACGTGGAGGCATGGGATGACCACATTGTAATATGGCCTATGTTTCTAGACGATTTACTTGGGGTATGAAAGGGTTCAGTAAAATCTAGACTTTGCTTCACAGTACACAATTGCCACTGCATACGGCATATACGGTTACCATAGCTTTACCTTGAAAGACCCCATTTCTCACTCCTCTTTTTATCATAGAGAACCATAACTCTATATCCATTGCTGCGCAGATGACACTATATGCAGCAGTTTTACGCATTAAGTTATCACATAAAACGTAGTTCCTTTGCAAAGTTTAATCCACTTCAATTTCCAAAAATTAAAAAGGATCCTTTCATCCCCTTCTGCAAATATTCAATACGTGTGAAAAATGGCTCATTATATAATTTGGCTATACATTCAGAACCAAGAGTTTATATGTCTTCTGCATGTAGCCGCAATCCTCAGCATAAGATTATTTTGAGCCATAGAGGTTTTTATAAAATGTTGTGGCTTATTTAATTAAGGGTGTGACTTAAACACTAAACTACATTTCTGTGATTCCCATAGTGTCCCATCCAACCTGTATTTTAGTTCCTCGCTGTGCTTTCTGTTATTGTATCCAGAGACATAAGACAACCACTGACATACACCGGGAGGCGGGAGGGGGCGGGAGAGGACACGCACGGCGGGAGGGGGCGGGAGTGGACACGGACGGCGGGAGGGGGCGGGAGAGGACACGGACGGCGGGAGGGGGCGGGAGTGTACCGGAGCTCTGGGCCGCAGTGCAGGAAGTCAGCTGACCAGCTTCCACACCGTGCAATTTATCAACAAGCACCTACGAGGACACAGGGGGCGGGAGGGGGCGGGAGAGGACACGGACGGCGGGAGGGGGCGGGAGTGGACACGGACGGCGGGAGGGGGCGGGAGTGGACACGGACGGCGGGAGGGGGCGGGAGAGGACACGGACGGCGGGAGGGGGCGGGAGTGTACCGGAGCTCTGGGCCGCAGTGCAGGAAGTCAGCTGACCAGCTTCCACACCGTGCAATTTATCAACAAGCACCTACGAGGACACAGGGGGCGGGAGGGGGCGGGAGAGGACACGGACGGCGGGAGGGGGCGGGAGTGGACACGGACGGCGGGAGGGGGCGGGAGTGGACACGGACGGCGGGAGGGGGCGGGAGAGGACACGGACGGCGGGAGGGGGCGGGAGTGTACCGGAGCTCTGGGCCGCAGTGCAGGAAGTCAGCTGACCAGCTTCCACACCGTGCAATTTATCAACAAGCACCTACGAGGACACAGGGGGCGGGAGAGGACACGGACGGCGGGAGGGGGCGGGAGTGGACACGGACGGCGGGAGGGGGCGGGAGAGGACACGGACGGCGGGAGGGGGCGGGAGAGGACACGGACGGCGGGAGGGGGCGGGAGAGGACACGGACGGCGGGAGGGGGCGGGAGTGTACCGGAGCTCTGGGCCGCAGTGCAGGAAGTCAGCTGACCAGCTTCCACACCGTGCAATTTATCAACAAGCACCTACGAGGACACAGGGGGCGGGAGGGGGCGGGAGAGGACACGGACGGCGGGAGGGGGCGGGAGTGGACACGGACGGCGGGAGGGGGCGGGAGAGGACACGGACGGCGGGAGGGGGCGGGAGAGGACACGGACGGCGGGAAACGTGCACAGGACAGCGAGGGGGGGCGGAAAGGCACACGGAGGGGGCGGGAATGGACAGACTTTCAGTGAAAGGGGAGGGAACGGGAAAAAACGTAACTCCGCCCTGGGAAAAAATCTCGGGAACGCCCCCGAATCTGGTCCGGCCTTGACGGACAGATCTCTGTTCCAATGGCTAGCCTCCATTTATGGAGCTAGCCAATGGGACAGGGGGGCGTATTCCATTTTCCTTACTGAAATCAAGAGATTTCTCTGGAGGCGGAGCTAAGAGCTCCGCCCTCCAGCGAAACCTAAAAACTCCCGGCGCTACAAAGTGCTTCCACTTGAGCGTACAGTAGGAGCTGGAAGGAGGGGTTCAGGCGACTTTCTCCTCCGCTGGAATCGCTGGAGCGACATTCCGTTTTTTTCGCCTTGTGGATTCGTGTGTGGTGTTTCTTCTTTCGCCCCTCATAAACACGTCACCTGTACAAAGTGTTTCAATCAGGACCCGACAGTTTTTAACTTTTAATGTGCCGATGGGCAATGTGTAAAAAGGCTTTTATTTCTGGGGCATGTTAAATGGAATGATTTCAACACCCCACACAATAGCAAAGCGCACGTGAGCGGACCTCTTTCCCCAGACCCCAAGAGGCAGCCCCCCCCAAATATTATTCCTTACCCCCGGCACCGCCACCAAAGCCTCAGAGTCGAGGTCGGTAAATGTGCCCTGCGCAGGTAACTTGACGCCTCTGAGTGACTAGAAATGCTCGATTTATCATGTGAATAGAATTTCCCGCTGTGTCAGCTCGCTGGGTTTGTCTTTCAGTTTTCCATACTGAGCACATAGGAATGGCAAAGGAGTGTATACGGTCTCCCAAGGGAGTGGAAACCATTTTGGAGAAGTCCATTTTTTTTTACTTTGCGCTCAGATTCAAAGCGCTTCTTATTTTTCCACAAAATGTAATAGAGGGACGGTGAGGCAGATAATTCTGTGCATTTCACAGCTTTTGCAGTAACATCTTTTTCGTTCGTAGTGCCACTTAAAAAGCGCGTCATCTATTCATCTGCCCGACCGAACCCGTGACCTACAGGTTACACGTTACACACACAGCTCGGCAGCGGGCGCTTAACTCAGTAAATCACATTAACGCGTGAGGAGAACCCGTTACCAAGATCACAAGGTTGATTTGTGGAACGGTGAGATTAGAAATCGGCGGGTTTCAAGGCAGTTTGTTGTTTCTGGGCTGAGGGTGCAAAAGGAAGGGCGGCGATCTCTGCAGAGCCGACTCAGATGTTCATCGCAGCGAGGTCGATGACATAAAGGTTTAGCTAATAACTCCTCAACCCCAAGGGCCTGGTCAATTAACTCATAGCTCTGCAGTTTACTATCACCAATAATCTGTTATGTGTGTCTCTGCTTTTCGAGTCTTTTAGAATGACAACCTCTGCAAACAGCACGTGTTCTTCCAAAGTAGGACCTTTTCCACATCGATTGAACATGCACATCTGTGAGTAAAGCCTTCGAAACAGTTTTAATGTGATTGACAGCCGTCTAAATCAATAAATATGATACTGTGCAGCACGCATAAACATTTTATGGGCGCTACTGGCAAATCGGGAGATGCCCTCTTGACAGCGGGTGCCCGTGACCTCCTGAGAGGGCGGGTAGAGGTATGTTTGTTTAAAGTGACGTTGTTAGAAGCACGGGCACGGTCACCCGCTCTACGGCACAGCTGGGACACTTTTTGACAGCCATTTGGGCTGGTGCGCGCGTTTCATTGTTATGTTGAATGTTTGGATGGCGCTTTTGAGAAAATAATGTTACTTCGAAGCGCGGGAGAAGCAGGGGGGTGGAAAAGATACAGGCGGGGACTAGAACGCGAGGATGGGGGTTTGATGAAAGCAGCTTCTGCAAAACGCTGGCACCGCACCGCACAACACTTTATGCCTGCAGGGTTCTTACGGGGAGGGAGGGAGCGGGGAGGAGGAAGAGGGGAGATGACAGCAAGAGGAGACGGGGGCAGTCAGGTGATGGTGCGAGGGAGCACCGTTTGGGGAGTCCAGACAGGACTGAGTGAAACATCACAGTACCCCGGCTCAAAGATAGCTGGAAATCCCACAGGGTGATCCCCCCAAGCACACACACACACATGTGGCAGGGACGGCGGGAGGGGGCGGGAGTGGACACGGACGGCGGGAGGGGGCGGGAGAGGACACGGACGGCGGGAGAGGACACGGACGGCGGGAGGGGGCGGGAGTGTACCGGAGCTCTGGGCCGCAGTGCAGGAAGTCAGCTGACCAGCTTCCACACCGTGCAATTTATCAACAAGCACCTACGAGGACACAGGGGGCGGGAGGGGGCGGGAGAGGACACGGATGGCGGGAGGGGGCGGGAGTGGACACGGACGGCGGGAGGGGGCGGGAGAGGACACGGACGGCGGGAGGGGGCGGGAGAGGACACGGACGGCGGGAAACGTGCACAGGACAGCGAGGGGGGCGGAAAGGCACACGGAGGGGGCGGGAATGGACAGACTTTCAGTGAAAGGGGAGGGAATGGGAAAAACGGAACTCCGCCCTGGGAAAAAATCTCGGGAACGCCCCCGAATCTGGTCCGGCCTTGACGGACAGATCTCTGTTCCAATGGCTAGCCTCCATTTATGGAGCTAGCCAATGGGACAGGGGGGAGTATTCCATTTTCCTTACTGAAATCAAGAGATTTCTCTGGAGGCGGAGCTAAGAGCTCCGCCCTCCAGCGAAACCTAAAAACGCCCACAAACCTAAACATTAGACAGCCAACATGCTATCTTATCAGATCAGCCCCTCTGCACTGCCTGATTGCCCTATAGGCCAGACTGAGTCGTGGTGCTAGCTCTAGTCTCCAGGCAAAGACTTCAGAGGCAACATTTGTTATACCTCCTTCTCACTCGGTTCATGATGGGACAGTAATGGAGAAGCTCATATTAAGGTTTGAGGTGGACCCTGTGGGCTTGGATTCAGTGGTAAATCAGTTTAGTATCAGTGATCCTTCAAAAATCACACTGGTTACGGAAGTGCAGCAACAGAACCCACATCATCTGACACCTGCATTGTTGTCAGGAAATGAGTTGAGTGCAGAAATCATGGCAGCTTGTGAGTCAGTCAAAATCTCTGCAAGCAAATAATTTTCTGCTACCAACACCCTCCAGCCTCAAGGAAAACTCAAATGAGATCTGCCTTCATCATTGTCCTAAAGATGATATAGCAGCAGAGGCCCAAATTTCTGATCGCTAACAACAGAAAAATCCATACATAAGGCACCACATCGAAATGAGTCAGACACAAACAAAGGGGCATATTATCAAGGACCGGTGTTAAAATTATCGCTGTTTTATCGGCTGGAAACTGCCGATAAAACGGCGCTAATGGGCTTCATAATACGCCCTTGTTAATTCCCATAGAAGCCCATGTTCCGGTGTTAACATGTGCTTCTATGGGAATTAACAAGGGCGTATTATCAAGCCCATTAGCGCCGTTTTATCAGCAGTTTCCTGCCGATAAAACGGCGATAATTTTAACACCGGTCCTTGATAATATGCCCCAAAGTCCCTTTTTCATTGTCCATCATAAGGTGCTCCAATACCCCACTAGGCACTAGGAGAACAACCTACAATTCTTCAGGAATGCAGCAAGGGGTTGGGAATAACTTAAAATAAGAGGGTAATGTTAATAAGCTCAGCTAAAAGGGCTGAGCATCCATGTTGTTCCATCAGATCACCATAAAACAAATACATTAAAGATGTCCAGCTTAAAGGTTCAAAAGAGGAACAAGGCTATAGCCATGATGCAAATTCCTAATCTATTTCTCAATGAAATGTCGCCCTTGGTGATATCTCAAGGTCCAGTGATGAATGCCAGGAGTGCCATCAGAATTCCAATATGTGTCATGGAACGTGGTAGTGTTCGGATAGCTGAGACTTTCTCTGGAATAGTTCATGCTTCCAGTGCATTTCTGGTGGTCATATCCACCACGCCCAGAACAGCCTCAGGGCTTCTATATGCCATGATTTTCATGCACCCTCAAATGTGGTTCACATGACTCATCGGAACTCAATCTGTGAACTGCCACAAATACTTCAATTCTGTCCATGTCATGAAGTAATTTGTTGAAGTTTGGAAGGTTAAAGAAGTTCAGGCAGCTACAGCTTCACTTCTGCAGCAACAGGGAGAGCAACTGTCTCAAATCTAGCTACATTTACCTCTCACATTGACTAGCTAGAAAATAGTGTCTCACACTCCAGTGTGAATTATGCCCATTTGGGTTCTGCATGTTCAAGTAACTTCTTTGACTAAGGATACCATGTCAACAACAAACAGGAGAACCCATTGTATTTTTCATCTGATTAGAATTCCAGGGAAGGAAGGATATCAAGAAAAAATACCCAATGCCATACATTAAAAGGACATTACAAGTCACTAAGGTGTTCATTGACCATATAGAGTAACGAAAGGAAGGCTGAGTGCCTTTACAAAGTCCTGTAACTCTGAGGTGTGATTGAAAATAATTTTAATAAAATATTTTATATATCTTATGTCACGTCCACCCCAGCTCTGGAGCACGCAAATTACTATGACACACACACAGCGCTCTATAACACACATCTCTATTCTTTGGCATGTAAAGGTTAACTGAATGCACTACATCATAATCTTTATTGGCCACACCCAGACACACTCAAATACCTCCCAACTGATTCTGTAAATTTGTAAAGGTTACCACCGAGGAACACAAGGGTCCTACTGCACATGATTACACAACACTACATCTCTACCTTCGTTAAATAAAAAGTACAGACAATATTTATTACATTAGAGTTCATCAAGGAGCCATTGGGGTGCTTGCACTAATCTTCTAGATTGAGTGGTACAAGATGAAGGAGTTGACCAATTATCTGGCATTGTAGATGTAGACTCAGATGCTTGTCTTGGGTGCTCATGTGGACTTGTCTCACTCGTAAGGCCTGAAGCCGATGAACATCAAGGAAGATGCTTGAAATGTGACGAGTCTCTTGTAATGGACTTTCCGGGACATTGAGCGGCCACCATCTGTCCTTTACTTGTCACAACTCTTAACGAGTCAGCATCAAACAGAGCATCACTCTTGTGTTTCTGTTTTTGTTTGACTAGAACCTGGTATCATTTGAAAACCATGCCCCAAATGCATCTGCTCTTCTCTGCATACACCTTCATCTTGCTTTTGCAATTCGTGTCCATGACTCAAATCTCAACATCTATTATTCGGCTCATGGTCCATTGTGGTAGCTTGTCGCAATGGCTCTCCCAAACAGCAAAAGTGGCAGGGCTTTCACATGTTGCACAATGGGAAGTTGACCGATAGTCAAGAAGGACTGGACATAAGGCTGACTGGAGATGGATTCCTCAAAGTGCAGTGCACTGAACCATTTTCTTTAGGGTGCCCATAAATCTTTCAACAATGCCATTTGCCTGGGGGGGGCGCTAGAGAGCACACAGTAAGATGGCTGTGCCTTAGTACAGCTCTGCTGGGTGAACTATCAGTCCATCCAATAACCTGCACTCATCGGGCCATCCTTCGCCCTACACCCTGGGGGCGAAGCCTACACCAGATCCTATGCACAGTGAGGGGGTTTTTGCTGTGCTCCTGGGTGCAGAAGTCGCTGAATAGAGAGCCCAGTCGGATTGGGCCTGTGGGCATCATGGCGGCGGCCGACTGCGTTGCAGATTGTGCGACCAGGACTTGAAAGGCTGACATGGAAAAACGTACCTGCCTGCTGAGACCCTGAGCAGCTGCTCCTAAACTGCCTGGTGTGCGGATTGATGGCGGAGGAAGTGGAGGGCCTGCCGGACTTGCTGCAGTGCCCTCGGGGACTCGAAGCACATTCCAGGAGGTGACAGTGAATCCTGCTGAGAGAGACTGGGTGGGCTGCGAACTGCATCTGGCGGCATGCTATCCCCGGAGGACAGCGGAACAGTGGGGGTGTTCGTAGTCGGAACACAGCACCCCTGCCTACATCAGTGGCGAGTGGCCACTCCTGGGGGGCCTCACAGCTCACGGCACTGGACCTGGGTTCCGGGCTGAGCACTGAGGCGAGGCTAATATCCCTGAAGAAGCCACCGGCGCGCAAAGGGCCTCAAGCCAGGCCCTACCGGGCTGTTTAAGTGAATATGCATCGCTGTAGGGGGGTGACATTAACAGCCTAGTCCCCCGCGACCGAGCGTAAGCTTGCACATATTGAACAAGTATAGCAGGGGTGCGGTAGGGACTGCTGAGGAGACCTGCGCCCCTATGCTGAGGTACTAACTTTTCAGATATGCTGATTTATATCAGTTGGAGGCTGGATTGGGTGGAGGCACCGGTTTAATGGCCTGCTTGTAGGCCCCAGGGACGTAGCTAGGGCATGCGGAGGTCTCAGAGCCTGCGCGCCTACTCTAACCATCTGAAAGGTGCGAGTTGAGGAGGGCGTGGCCTGCCCTGCATTTCAACAGCTGCATATTAACCAAGCAAGACCCTGGCTGCCTTGGGCCATAGCTCATCCAGCAGTCTGTATTGTGTAATTGTCACTGCCACTGAAGTAACATTTGGGCACATGTGGGTGTTCTGTGTTGCTGGCTGGAGGACACTGCTTAGATTCTGAGGCGGGTCCTGCAAGACCACCATCTTGAGCTTGTGCACCGGCTCACCTGTAAAAGTGAAGGTAGGAGTACAGCCCGTGTGGTGTGGTAGGCTGCGGCCTATTGCGGACATTACCAGGCTACACAATGGGTAAGCTGGATAAATTGCAACCGCGACTCAATTTTGAAGGGCGCAAATCTAATAAGGCACAACGAGCGAGGGGCCGCATCAGACTCTGAACTCAAGGTCCGCACTGAGAATACCACCTCATAGGATAGGATGCCCTCAACTTAAGGATGGCCCACATCTCTGCTAAATTAGACAAACAGGGCGTCAGACTGGGTGAAGCGGAAAAATGAATATCGGACGTAGAGGATGGCCTGGAAGCGGTACCACCAAGACAAATGACATGGAGAGGGTGCTCGCAGTCATCCAGGCAAAAAATGAGGATTTGGAGGCTCGATCCGACCGTATCCACATCAGAATCACGGGTTTGCCAGAATCAACTAATACAGGCAGGATGGAGATGTACATTGAAGATCTGCTCAGAGAAATCTTTGGACCCTACCACTTGTCCACTATGCTAGTGGTCGAGAAAGCACACCAGGCCCTAGCTGCCCATTCTCCACCAGGAGCCCCTCTTAGGCAATAATTGCCTGGCTTCTGAATTATAGGGACAGCGACGCTATCATCAGAATGTACCGAGAGAAAGGTAAGATAGCTCATCAAGGTAATAAACTGTCCTTTTTTCCGACTTCACAGCGACGGTTCAGGCTGCCAGGCGTGAATATCAGGCTGTCAAGAAGCTGCTGATTGCTGAGAAGGTACTGTATGGCATGTTGTATCCTGCCAGTCTTCGAATAGGTGAGAACGACAAAGTCAAAATTGACACCAGTCCCAAAGTCACCAGGGAGTACTCACAGTCACTTCGGAGATACCGACGTGAGAAATCTAAATCTCCTGAGGATGAGGAGGACTAACACGCGACTGGATGCATGTTGCACCAAACTGTTCGGAGGCTGGCGGGTCCACTGACGGACATTTGTTTTCCACAATGAGGCCTTGTATGCGTACCTGTATGCATGTAGTCTGTTATGTCTTAAAAGCTGCACTATTGTTTATTTCTGTGCCTATAGGGATGTGGAAGCTTACGTTTAGCTTTGTTGTAGTGTGGCCAGAGGTACCACGACATGTTGGACACTGCTCGCCTGGACTATAATAGCGCACTATTCTACACCTAGGCCTACATTAATTCACTTGTGTTTGTACCAGTGTGTAAGTTAATGCCATAGTTATCATAGATTGGTACATGCAGGATCATTAACTGCACTGAATGCCACTATATGGTTTACTGGATTTTGCTCTGATGTGCAGTAATTAGTTGATGAGTTGTAGTGTTGTTGTTCAGACCCTCCCCTCACACCTGGGAGGCTAAAGGCACTCTAGCGGCCCCCTATGGGTATACCCCACACCTATTTCCTGTGTATGTTTGTGCAACCAGGGTTGTTGCTTTTTCCAGGGGATGGATTTGGCATGTTGGGGAAGCTGAAGTGGGTGGGGGAAGGGATCCATTTAGAGAGCTGTTGCACCAGTTATTTGTGATGTATGTACAAAATGATTCTAATCCCTGTGTGGAAATTGGCAGAAATCGCTGTTAGCATGAGCTGAAGCCATTTTGTTTTGGCATCTATTTTAGTGAACCATGTGTTTGCCATGTGCTACTTCCGTCTTCACTGTCACCTGCTTTACTATTCTGCCTGAGTCATAAACTATAGTTAACTCCTTCAGTACTGAGCCAGAGCATTGCGCATGCTCACAAAGGTTTGTAGCTGTTAGAATGCACCTGTTTTAAGTGTAACTGTCAGACTATTTCAACTGATGTAAGCAGTTTCGTTGCCCCTCCCACTCTGTTGATTAAGTATTTTCTACTTGTCCATATTTGTGAATAGCTATTCTTGTGTATACTTGTACCGCCTCTTTTTGCGTCTCCATGCTTACTCTGCAACAAAAGGTGTATATAAGCACCATGGTTTCTGTATTCCATGTACTGCCTTATACATTGCCTGAGGGTTCTGTATCGATGTAGTCCCAATCATGAGTGATAATAAAATATTTGTTTGATATTACAGCTTCCGTGTCAATCTCTATTTTGTTAGTCCAAGGACTTGAGGACAAAGATGGGAGAACTCCCGCACCGGTAGGCCTTTGAAAAGGCTCACTCCCATACCTGCAAGGTAAGGGAGTCTTTTTTTGTATTGGTGGGCTGTTATTGGGACTTGAACATAACTTTACCGTGTTGTGGTTGCTGAAGTGGGAGGGGAGGTTGGTTGGTTGGGTGGGGTCTACAGCAAGTAGGAGTCTGCTGGCATGGGTAGTTTAACAACGTTTATAACTTGGAACATACATGGGCTCAATAATCCCGAAAATATCAGGGCTGAGTTTGCTTATCTGGATAGAGGTAATGTAAACATTGCTTTCCTTCGGGAAATGCACCTTACCAAATGGACTGAGAAGAATGTGGGGTCGAAATGGGCTGCAGTGAAAGTCGCATCATCATACTCCTCGTTGGCACGTGGTGTGATGATATTAGTCAAGAAAGGGACCCCATTCACATTGATATGCTCTCAAATTGACATATGATGTAGGGTGGTGATGGTTTTGGGTAAACTTGGCAGTACGTCAGTACTGCTGGTCAATATTTACAGTCCCAATGTTGATGGTCATGTATTCTTTAGTGATGTATGGAGAAGAATTGCCTTTTTCCCCCTGCAAAAAACAGAGTTGATGGACAGAATGTAGAACAATGTCATACATTCACCCCAGTACAAGGATCTGGGCCTAAATCCACACCACTGGAGTCAAGCTATCCAGGCTGATGAAGGCTGATAGCCAGAAACCGGTCCTTGGATGCTTGATTCCGGTCTGGGAAAGACATGGCTTGGTAGTTTGGACTGGACTGTTCCCATGAGGCACAGGGTCAGAGCTGATTTGCATATAGCCAGTGTCTAACCCAGGGTGGTGTGGAGTGCAAAAAAACGATGGATTTAGGCCCAGATCCTTGTACTGGGGTGAATGTATGACATTGTTCTACATTCTGTCCATCAACTGTGTTTTTTGCATTTTTCCCCCTGCAGCGCTGATCTGGGGTGGGGACTTTAATTTCTGTCTTGATGCTGAAATTGACAGGTCACAGACTGTGGGAGTGAGAGGGGCGCATGCCTCACAGGTACTAATGGAGGTAATGCACGCTGAAGGCCTTCGAGACTTCTGGAGACCACGTAACCTCAATGCTCTCAAGAGCACCTTAGTCTCCAGAGTGCATGGCTCGTGGTTACAGACTGGACTACTGGATTGCGTCAGAAGGGTTGTGTCCCTGAGTAGTCAGAGTAGCTCACCTGCCAAAAACCCTTTCGGACCACTCTCCTGTTTTCATGGACCTACAGGTCCTAGATTGCGTGAGACCCCCATTTCAGTGGAGGTTGCAGCAATCTTTTCTTATGGACCCGGTCTTCCGGCACACTATAGGAACCGCTATTGGGAACTTTTTTCTTGAGAATGAGGGATACATAGAAAGTGTGAAACCTTATGGGAAGCATTTAAAGTTATGATTCGAGGAGAATGCATAGGCGCCCAAGCTGGGGTCTTGAAAGATCTCAGACGAAGAATGGAACTTCTGGCTACACGAATCACAACGCTAGAGCGAGACTATGAGCGCGGGCCTGACTCTACAATACTTGCTAAATTAAGAGACGTCATAACTGCTGACCACCAAATCGCTGAGCAGGAGATCCTGCACTACGAAGTAGGGCACACAATTGTGGGGAGGGGGCAGGCCGAGTCGCTCACTTGCTACGAAAATAGCAATGCTCAGAGGACAGGCAAACATTATAGAAATTCAGGATGGAGAGGGAACTATAAAATACTCCAACTCTGATATAAGCAAGATCTTCCTAGATTTCTACTCAGAGTTATATGGTGACAAGCCAGACATCAGGGAGGCGGAGGTCGCTGAATACCTGGACGACATAGCGCAGGGCTGGCTGTCAGATGGACAGAGCGAGTATCTTACGCAGCCCTTCGATGTTGACGATGTGAAGGAGGCTATCATGTAATTACCAACCTGTAAAGCGTCTGGCTTGGATGGCCTGCCCAGTGAATTTTATAAGACTTATATTGACGCAATAGCGCCCAGACTCTTAAATGTGTATGCCGAAGCTTATGATACTGGGATAATACCCCCGACACTAAGGGAGGCATTGATAGTAACCTTACTGAAACCGGAAAAGGAACCTAATAAATGCGAATCCTATTGGCCTCTATCACTCATCAACATAGATGTAAACATCCTAGCTCAGATAATTGCAAATAGGTTACAACCGTTGGTCCCAAAGCTGGTCCTACCGGATCAGTCTGGCTTCGTCCCTAAGCGCTCTACAGCGCATAACTTGAGAATGCTGTTTTCAGTACTTCACTACTTTGAGACGGATTTTCGGGCTGTTGCAGTGTTACTTGACACCGCAAAGGCCTTTGACTCTTTGCAGTGGGTGTTTATGTTCACAGTGTTGTGGAAAAGTAAATTTTGCCATGTTATATGTGCCTACGTGTTCCCCATCTTATGTTATATGTGCATGATCGATATGCCTGTATCCCCCTATGATCCATTAAAGACGCAATCATAGTTGTGTCCAACTCTAGTATGCCAGTATCCAGTTCTCGTGAAAGCAACGAGTATTAGGCCTATGTTGCCACGTTTTACAGTGTGCACGTTAATTCATTGAATTGTCCCCGTTCCTAGGCCTCAAAAGGGCCCGGACATCAGATTCAAGCTCCAGTCTCCTGAACCCACTCCGAGGAGCGATGCAGCCCCCACCTGCATCCCTGACCCTTCACTTACTTCCTGCCGCACAGTGCCCGGCCCGGCCTGGCTCTGCCTGCCTGTCTGCCAAGAGTATGTTATGCTTCTAGTTATCAGTTCAGCTTTTCTCCTTTGCATTCCTAAGCTACTGAATCGCATCAATAGTTTCAGCCATGGTCTAGCCTTTCTGTCTCCATGTAAGAGAAATACTGTATTAATAATCATAGAATATTCCTAGCACACGCAATACATGTAGAATTATGCATGCACCAGTCTTAGTGTCAAGTAGCCTTTGCCCTGATAACTTTTGGATTCTATCAACATGTACTCCAAACACCAGATACCAGATATGATATAGGTACATGTCGTCCTGACACCGCAGACTTTAGTCTCCTCTTCTAGTGTAGAAGTCATAGCCCCAGTTCTTCCTGGTAACACGTCATTGCCCGTTTGCGCACACCGCTAGGTTAAAGGTCCCAGCTGCTCAGGTAGCCCCCTCCATGTTTCCGCCCCATTCATAACACTTCTGTGACGTCTACATCACATGTCTATGTATACGCCCTGTACACGCCTTCTTGTTACACCCATTTTGTCCTTATCTTTCGCGACTGCTACGAGTTACGCCTACTGCTAGGCCTATTGTATGCAATATAATGTAATGTATTATACTATATATATGCTGCACTGTCGATGAGGCATTGCAGCTGCCATCCATTCTATTTCCGTGCAGGCTATCCCGTTCCTGTCCCTTCCCTTATGCCTGATTAAAGCCTGTTAGACTCAGATACCTCGAATCCTGTCTCTTATTTTATGAGCTATCTGTTTTATTCACTGTATTCAAAAATAGTACCGGTAATTAATTATTTATTTACCACATAATGGCGCCCGAATAGGGACTTGCCCTTTCCCCACGCGCCGGCGAAGCCATGCAGGCCCCCTGACCCTCTGCAGCCGTGACGGAACCATACCGTGCACGTGCAGATATTTCTGCTTCAAGTATCCCTCAGGCCCACGGAGGAGACGGAGGTTGCGGTCCAGCATCCAGACGAGGCGGTGAGGAACGCGGCGAGTCCCGACCAGAGCCCAAGCCGAGAGTACAAGGTCCGAGGTATCCGGAGGCCCACCTGTAACTGAAGTCCGAAGTTCGTAGTCCGACGTCGTAGCAGTCCAGTCCAGTCCGAGGCCTTCCGTTCTTGCTGCCCGGTGAGTACCGTTGCTGGGGTAGTATCTAGACAGGGTCAATTAATTTGTCTCTGGTCCAGTGGGTTTGGGTACACAGATCCAGTCCGAAGTGTTCACCTAGGTGGACACGGGTCCTGACGTGTCTCTTTATGGGACCGGTATGTTTCGTACTGTTTTAGCAGTGCCTCTAGTAATTCTAGTAATTTTGTTCTCGAGAAATTCATGTGTTCTGTTTTCAGTATATCAGGTAATATTCTGTCCGAACTGTTATTCTAATGTTATTTAATGTGTTTTTCAATGTCGTGGTATGAGTGATTTGTTTTTCTATTCATTACTGTGTTTATCGTGTATTGTATTGTGTTCAGATTCAAGTCTAGAATGCCTCTGTTTTCCAAGTTACGTCAGTTAAAGACCAGAAAAGGGTTACTAGACTTGTGGGCGGACTATACCAAGGAACTAGAAGAGAAATATAGATGGCCCGCATCAGGTACATGGGATGCCGAGTGCATCATGCGAGTAGAAGAAGCATTATGGAAAAAGAAAGCCAGACAGTCCCAGAAAGATGCCATCGAGTTATGGCGCAAAGAATCTCATAAAAGAACCGAAAAAGAAATCAGAAAAACAGAATTAAGTAGGGAATCCTCAGAAAAAGCCCAGGAAAGGGAATTAATCGAAGTAGGTGAACGAGGTAGAGCAGAACAGTCAGACAGACAGAGAAATGCCCTTATTAAAGGCATGTATCCTCTTCTTGCCGAGGGCTTGCCGAAAGCAACCCCGGAAGCACCATGTAATTTTCCGCCGCCATTGGTCCCGATTAAGCTACGTCACAAACCGACCGCAGCTGATATTTTTCTTTCGTCCTATTTGGACGACACAGTCCCCGAATATGCAAATCCTGTTCCGCCTGCTCCCGTTAATAATGTAATTCCTGTTCCTCCAGCCACTGGTCCCGTGGGTCCAGTTAATGTTACAGTACCTGTTACAGCACCCCCGGCCCAGCCCACAGTACATGTACCCGCTTTACCAGTCACTTTACCAGCCCGTACAGTACACACCGACGATTCTAGTTTAGGAGCCGCGGGGGGAGATTCTCCTCGTACCCCGCCTCAACACAGACGTATGACGCTACATGAACTAGCGTTACAGCGTACGCCAAAAGTGAATACATACGTAGATATCAAGCGGGCACTTACCGAATGTCGTTATGATCCAGTTCCAGGCGATGGTACCATGGTCATATATTCATTACGTTTAAGACGGGTGACCGACTATTTGGACACCCTTCCCGATATGAGAGAACATCTAGACCGAATATATCGTTTTATCCGTACAGGAGTGAATCCAGAAAGTGTTCACGAAGCCATGGTTCAAAGAAAAGTCGAGACTCAGCTCATGCTTTTAAAGTTTTTAATTAACTGTTTAATTAGAGAGCAAGATTGTCCAGAAAAGGATCAAGAAGAAATGAAAGTCCTGACCAGGTGGAGTGACAATATAGCCGAGGGAAAACACAAGACACAAAATTGTATAGAGAGTATGTACAAGAAAATTCGTAGGGAAATAATAAAGTTACACGAGAAACGAGAAGCAACACAAGCAACCGAGAAAGAGAATGACTCTTCTACTGAAGAGGTAGACAACGAGAATCCCTCCAGAATAGCGTATGTAGGTAGAACTAGACTTTCCGACCGACACTCACGCCTAGATTACAAGAAAGCTGTTCCTCCTCCAGTACCAGAACAGTGTTCTCTTGAGCAAGTGTTCCAAGCTACCGATCACATTCTGAAATCGCGAATAGGTTATAGTGAGCTCAGTACAATGCATGAACAAGAACTAGCCCGATCAGCAGTCCGGTGGACTACTGATTCTACCACTTTTCCAGACGAAATAGTGGCACAAATGTTTCAGAAACTGCCCCCAGCCGAGCAACGACTGGTGGGTATGTATATGATCCAGCATCTCATTACACTGTATGAGGATCAACATTCTGATCCAGGTCCTCTACATGATGTATTGAACGAGTTACTACAGTACAGATGGAAAGGTCTAGGTACCGATTTAATTAGCGTCATTCTAGAACAGCGCCACAAATACCGAACGTTTCTGAATCCACATTTTGTTCATGTCTCATCTCCAGAAAGTAAATCATTCTACATAGACAGACAGAACCCGTTACGAGAAGTACATCCAGTCAAGAAAGAGGGTGGAAGTCTAGAGCGAGTATTTGTTTACACCCCCATCACTAAGATGGAACTCTTAGAAATTAAGAAGTTAATTCCCTGTCACGATAAAGATCCAGCAGGGTTCCACCGTAAATTAAAGGACATGCTCCGTATGGGAGAATACACGTATCCTTATATCATTAAAATGTTAAAGGTCCTGTTGCCTGCGGGCATATATGAAAAACTCAAAGAAAAAGAATGGGAGGTGGAAGAGAAAAAGATAGATTGGACAGCTTTAGAAGCTGAAGATAGTTCACGAGTACCAGGTACCGGTCTTGGGGGGAAAGCTAAAGAATTGCCCGAGTTATTGATACAAGTTTTGCCAAGATTACTAGCCACGAAAAAGGAAGATTGGGATGCCATCTCAGCCTGTAAACAGAAACAAGACGAAGATACCAGTGATTTTTATTCTAGATTTGAAAAATGTTTTATTATTAATAGTGGTCTGAAAACAAGTAGTGAATCATACCCTCATCTTTTTGTTACTAAACTAGTCGAGAATTCAAGTCCACAAGTTAAAAATCGAGTCTTGAAAGTCGAAAGCACCTGGCAAGCTAATTCTCCGTCACAGATGCTTCAAATGCTCCAGTATCACCAGAACAGAATCAGGGAAGAGCAGGAACACGAAAGGAGACGTATGAAAGACACGAAAATGAAAGTATTAGTTGCACAATCTGTTCCACAAGACAGTCAGAAGAGGGGTCCGAATCAAGCCAGTCATCCTGCAGCTCCCGTTAAAGGGACATGCAATTACTGTAAACAGCCAGGTCATTTTATAAACGAGTGTGCAGTTCTGAAACACAACATAGCTACTGGTAAAACTAAAGAGAGACCACGTCCGCCTAGACAAGAACAAGTTTCACAGACTTCCCAGCCACCACAGAATGCACAACAGACAGTTACAGCACCGCAGCCTATCGCTGCAACACAGCATGTTACACAGCAGATGTACCAGTATGCCCAGACAGAGTATCCAGATGATCAGCCGTATTCATGAAACAGCCTAGAGAGGGAGGTAGGCTTGCCTCTCATCGAGATACCTGTAGATCAAGAGGGCCCCTATGTACACAGTCAAGTATTAGGGAAAGACAGAAAGTTTCTGATTGATACAGGGGCAAGTAGGACTATCATCAGTCATGACGAGGTTCCAGGGGCTCCGCTCTCAGGCTCTAGAAATGTTTCCCTTGGATTTTCAGGAAAGCCTATTGTTAATGAAATATCGAAACCAGTTACTCTAGAGGTTGGTCCATTGTCCCGAACTACAGACTTGTTACTCACGAAATCTTGTCCAGAAAATTTGTTAGGCATTAAGACATTGAAAGAATTAGGAGCAGTCATATGCTGCTCCCCAGAAGGGGTCCGTCTGTTCTTGCGAGATTTTAAAGGTCATTATGTATTACGTGATTTTGATCCAAGATTATTGAATATACCACAGCATTTATGGGTGCAAGGTCCAACTGATGTAGGTTGTATGCATATCACACCCCATCGTGTGACTCTAAAGCAAGGTGTTGTTTTACCACGAATCAGACAGTACAAATTGCCGCCTGAGGCTGTAGCAGCCTTATCCAAAATTATTGACGAGCTTATTGTTCAAGGAGTAGTTGTAGAAACTGACTCCAATGTATGTAATTCTCCTATCATTCCAGTCCTGAAACGTACTGATCCAAATGCACCTCCAGTATATCGATTAGTGATTGACCTTCGAGAACTTAATAAATGTATCATACCCCAGTACCCAGTAGTCCCAGATATTTCTTCCCTCTTGACAGCCATTGATTCTGAAGCTACGTTCTTCACAGTTATCGATCTCAAGAACGCATTCTTCAGTGTCCCCATTCATCCAGACAGCCAGTTCCTTTTCGGATTCTGTTTAAATGGAAGAAGCTATAAATTTACACGAGCACCTCAAGGTTTCACAGAAAGTCCTAGCATTTACAGTCAAGCACTTAAGAGACAACTAGACAATATTCACATGCCAACTGACACTGCCCTGCTCCAGTATGTCGATGATCTACTGATCACAGCCCGTTCTGAACGTGACTGCGAGCGTGCGTCACTTACAGTTCTGTATTTTCTGGCCGAGATGGGGCACAAGGTGTCCCCTTCCAAATTACAATTCTGTGTCCAGCAAGTGGTCTACTTAGGACACTTACTGTCCAAGAGGGGTAGGCAGTTGACACCTGACCGTATCCAGTTAATAGCACGTCTTCCACAGCCCAAGACACAGAAGGAGGTACGAGCTTTTATCGGCCTCACTTCTTACTGCAGACAATGGATTCCTCAGTATGCATTTCTAGCCAAGCCACTGATACAGTTAACGACACAGGAGGCAGCCGTATCGACTGTCCTCCCTTGGACCCAGGAACATACACTTGTCTTTAATGAATTAAAGAAAGCTTTATGCCAAGCACCTGTTCTAGCAACACCGAACTATAGTAAGCCTTTTACACTTTTTGTCACAGAACGTGATGGTACTGCATTATCTGTTCTTACACAAGATCAAGCAGGACAATACAAGCCCTGTGCTTATTTTTCTAGCACATTAGATCCGGTGGCCCAGGCTCTGCCCGCGTGCCTCAAGTCAGTTGCAGCCACAGCTCTAGCTATCAGACAAAGTGATTCCATAGTGTTAGGACACTCCCTGACAGTCCAAGTTCCACACTCCGTGGAAGTTCTTTTAAACCGAACACAGACTCAGCACTTGACAATTGCACGTTTAACAGGTTATGAATTGACACTGTTTCAGCCACACATAGAAATCAGGCGCTGCAACATTCTAAATCCTGCTACACTGTTCCCGTCAGTTACTTCAAATCCTGCCACACATGACTGTGTGGAAGTTGTTAACACCATGACAAAGCCAAGACAAGATCTGACAGATATTGCATTACCTGATCCCGACCTGACACTTTATGTGGATGGTTCATGTATGAGAACAAGTACAGGAGAACTAGTAGCCGCGTATGCAGTGACTACTGACACCGAAGTTATAGAAACACATCGTATTGACACCCTGTCTGCTCAAGCAGCAGAGCTAGTCGCTCTGACCCAAGCCTGCATACGTGCCAAGAACCTGAAAGTGAATATATACACAGATTCACGTTATGCATTCGGAGTCGTACACGACTTTGGAGTGCTCTGGCAGGAGAGAGGTTTCATGACTTCTCATGGAACCAAGATTCAGCATGGTCTCCTCATTCAAGCCCTGTTAGATGCAATACATTTACCGACAGCTATCGCTATCATGAAGTGCAAGGCACATACGAAAGTCACTGATATTATTTCCCAAGGTAACGATCTAGCAGATCGAACAGCCAAGCTCACAGCTCAGACTCCAGACATTCCAGTTAACACGACACAGACACTCACTCCAGATCAGACTACTTGTATGACAGTTAAGGACCCTACACAAGATGTCATAGACATACAGTCACATGCTACTCCCGAAGAAATCAAGAAATGGTCCGAACAAGGAGGGGTCCAGACAGATCAAGGATGGTTGACGAAGGGAAAAGCCACATGGTTCCTCCCCGACTCTATGGTTCAAGTCATTATTAACACCGCACATAGTCCAGCACATCTAGGAGAAAAAGCTATGTTAGACAGTATTCAGAACCTTTGGTTCAACAAGCATTTACGAGCAGCAGCCAAGCAGAAAGTACGTACCTGTATGATATGTTGTCAGTTCAATCCAGGTAAAAGTGTCCCGGTGGAACAAGGTGGATTCCAACCTCCTGACCACCCTTTTGAAGTCCTCCAGATGGATTATATTCAGATGGAGAGATGTCGAGGTTTCAAGTATGTCCTCGTAGTTGTATGCGCTTTGTCCAGGTGGACAGAAGCATATCCAGTTCCAGACTACACAGCCGCGACCACTGCCAGGCAGTTGGTTCGTGAGTATTTTCCCCGCTATGGATTACCTAGGGTCGTGTATTCAGATAATGGCCAGCCATTCTCATCCGAGCTCATGAAACAAGTTTCCCTTCTGTTAGGGTACCAGTGGAAGTTCCATTGTGTACGCCATCCTGAAGCAGCCGGTCTCGTAGAGAGACATAACCAGACTTTGAAAATCCGCATTGCTAAAGTGTGTACAGAAAAAGGTGTAGATTGGTTAGTAGCTCTGCCAGTTGCTCTTTTTTATATGAGAATGGTTGCACATTCCAGATCAGGTCTGTCCCCGTACGAGGTCGTATTCGGCCGCCCTCCAAACATGTGGGGTACACCTATGCCCCGAAAGATTACAGACGTTTCCAGTAATATGCTGACAGATTACCTAGCTTCCTTGATGTCTGCCCTACACTCTTGTCGTTCACAGGTTGCCGCTGCATTTCCAGACAACACTGAGGTGAAACCGCATGAAGTCGTTCCGGGAGAATTCGTCCTGGTGCGCAATTTTGATCGTTCAAGTCCGTTGGAGCCCCGTTGGAAGGAGCCCCAGCTGGTGTTATTGACAACAAGGACTGCCGTCAAGCTCGAGGGTCGTAAAGGCTGGGTGCATACCAGCCACATCAAGAAATTCCATGGATTGCGACAAAAGACATTTATCAAAGACTGCCCTATTCTTAAGGACTGCCCAAAGACAGACTCTGAATTCAAACTTCCCCTGTTAGAGAAAACTCCGCAGCAGGAGTATAAAGCAAAACTCCGGTCTAGTAAAGTAAGTCAGCCAGCTTAATTGTCTAAGTCCCTCTCGGGTGAAACGGTTAGACAGGTTCCTGACATGTATGAGACAGACCCACACAGTGAGAGAGTTAGTCAAAACTCTAAAAGATGTATTATCGTTCTGTTCTTTTTATTATTCTTGAGTCTTATGGTTACATGCACAAGTTATGCTTTACATTTATGTTTTCCAATTTCACATGTACATATGGTTTCTAATGTTACAGCAGAGCACACGTTTAGTGATCTGCCTCCTCACGAGTTATCTTATCGTCTTGCTATGCGTAACAACACATTCATCCGAATGTTGCATTATTCACACCAGACCAGCAATGCCACTAATTGTTGGGTGTGTGGTCGACTCCCCCCTTTCCAGACACCGAAGGGAGTTCTGCCACTCTTTCCCTATCCATTTTCACATAATGGTTCGTGTGGAGCATGGTCCACGTTAACATCATCCTCCACTGATATGTCCCTTTTGAACCAAACATGTTTCCCAGACAAGCAAGGTCTTTCCCATAGAACAGGGTTAGATCTAGAAAATGAAGTATATGATTTAGGTAATTATTCCTCGAATTTCATGGTCCTGAATGTTCAGTCCGATACTACTCCAGATTTGCCTGCTATTTCAGTACTACCAGTCAAAGGCGAATTATGTGTCAGAAAGAATGGTTCCGCACATGTAGGACATAGTGATTGTACTACTATTGTAGAGTATAGTGACAGTGGGAAATCTATTTTCAAAGCCTCACGTCATTCTTATTTTGTTTGTGGCCAGACCGCATATGTTCGTCTGCCCCTCGATTGGGATGGAACATGTTACATTGCCTTCCTACTGCCACCAGTTTTTCTAGCCCCATCCGATTATCATAGAAATACACATCTAGTACACGTTAGACCTAAAAGGGAGACTGAGTCCCCAATTGTCGATCAAACTGAAACTGCTCTAGAACAATATCAAGACTTCAATAAAGGTTTCTTTTTCTTTATAGGTCCTGTCCAGAATAGTAAGTTAATACGTAGGTTAACCAGAACCCTTGAAGCAGTAGTGAATGAGACTACTTCCGCTCTAGGTAACTTAACCGAAGAGCAATCTGCTATGCGTTTTGTTGTGCTCCAAAATCGTCTCGTTCTTGACATCATACTGGCCGATAGAGGAGGAGCATGTAGAGTCATCGGATCTAGTTGCTGCATTTTCATTCCTAATAACGCGCCGTCTGTTTATTCAGCTATAACCAGACTTCATAAAATTGCCCATCAGTTACACCAGAATCCAGGCACCTGGACATGGTCCGGTTGGCTCTGGATTATTATATCTGCCTGGGGAAGGAAAGTATTGTCATTCCTAGGTATAGCAGTAATGATCATATTCAGTTGCTGCCTCTGTTTACAATGTGGCCCTGCGATTTGCGGCATGTGTGCTACCTCTTGTATTCCTAGTCCTAAATCCCGTTCCAAGACAATTCGAGATGAGCAAATGATGCTATATGAACAGATAGATGGTATCATGAATATTGATGTTTCCTGATGTTTCCTGATGGAAACGTAGGGCACAAGGAGGGAATGTGGAAAAGTAAATTTTGCCATGTTATATGTGCCTACGTGTTCCCCATCTTATGTTATATGTGCATGATCGATATGCCTGTATCCCCCTATGATCCATTAAAGACGCAATCATAGTTGTGTCCAACTCTAGTATGCCAGTATCCAGTTCTCGTGAAAGCAACGAGTATTAGGCCTATGTTGCCACGTTTTACAGTGTGCACGTTAATTCATTGAATTGTCCCCGTTCCTAGGCCTCAAAAGGGCCCGGACATCAGATTCAAGCTCCAGTCTCCTGAACCCACTCCGAGGAGCGATGCAGCCCCCACCTGCATCCCTGACCCTTCACTTACTTCCTGCCGCACAGTGCCCGGCCCGGCCTGGCTCTGCCTGCCTGTCTGCCAAGAGTATGTTATGCTTCTAGTTATCAGTTCAGCTTTTCTCCTTTGCATTCCTAAGCTACTGAATCGCATCAATAGTTTCAGCCATGGTCTAGCCTTTCTGTCTCCATGTAAGAGAAATACTGTATTAATATTCATAGAATATTCCTAGCACACGCAATACATGTAGAATTATGCATGCACCAGTCTTAGTGTCAAGTAGCCTTTGCCCTGATAACTTTTGGATTCTATCAACATGTACTCCAAACACCAGATACCAGATATGATATAGGTACATGTCGTCCTGACACCGCAGACGTTAGTCTCCTCTTCTAGTGTAGAAGTGATAGCCCCAGTTCTTCCTGGTAACACGTCATTGCCCGTTTGCGCACACCGCTAGGTTAAAGGTCCCAGCTGCTCAGGTAGCCCCCTCCATGTTTCCGCCCCATTCATGACACTTCTGTGACGTCTACATCACATGTCTATGTATACGCCCTGTACACGCCTTCTTGTTACACCCATTTTGTCCTTATCTTTCGCGACTGCTACGAGTTACGCCTACTGCTACGCCTATTGTATGCAATGTAATGTAATGTATTATACTATATATATGCTGCACTGTCGATGAGGCATTGCAGCTGCCATCCATTCTATTTCCGTGCAGGCTATCCCGTTCCTGTCCCTTCCCTTATGCCTGATTAAAGCCTGTTAGACTCAGATACCTCGAATCCTGTCTCTTATTTATTGAGCTATCTGTTTTATTCACTGTATTCAAAAATAGTACCGGTAATTAATTATTTATTTACCACAGTGTTCCGGAGGATGGACATGCCACCTGTAAAATTGTTAATTATGATAATAATAATTAATAAAGAATAGCTTGTTGGTTCAGCAATAGATTTATTCGCCTCATCCACGAACAGCCAAGATGCCAACTGACTCCCCAGTACATTCTACATTCTACCAGCATCACAGAGTAGAATTCCACATTCCATAAAGAAACATATGATAATAAATAAAGCAGGACATTACACATCTCCCTCCTACATAATAATAATAACAAAAACTGTAATAAAGCATTCAGGTGGCAAAATATAAACGAGATAACTAAATACTATTAACAGAAAAAGCAAAAGAAAGATCAAACATAATCTTTCATATAAGCAGGAGCTCTGCGTAATCTCTGACTCCTCACATGAAGAGAGGAAGAATTACTAGAACTGGATACAGGTAATTGAAATGTTGGAGAAGATTCACAACCAGGATTTGATGCAAATTGAGTACCATTTCTTGATCTAATCACCACAACCCTACTTTTATTCCAAATTCTTCCATCTTGTGTCTTGATGGCATTCCTAAACACCTTGATGACTGGTCTGACATTAGTATATTTCGACCAGGAACTCCTCCCAACAGGTGCTTTTATTTTAACAAAATCCCCTACTTTAATATCCTGAAAACGAACACTTTTCTTATTATCAAAATAAGCTTTTCTACAAGCTTGTTTTTCCAACTCCCTTTCCCTCCAACCACCAATATGATTATCAACAAACCCTTTATTAAGATTCATCCAACCAGGACACAACTTGGTGTTGGGTACCCTTCCTTTGAACAACTCGAAAGGGGATTTACCAGTATAGGAGTGAGGAGAATATCTGTAAGCTTCAATTCTTTCTTTAAGCTCCACCTTCCAATTCAAACCATTCGCTCTGGCAAGCTGAATGCATTCTTTTAACGTTTTGTTAACCCTCTCAACTGCACCATTGGTTTCTGGATGGTACAGAGAGGATCGTGCTGTACGCCGAGCCTGTGGCCTGGCTTCTGGTCAATGGGTGGGTCTCTGAGGCCTTTCCAATACAGAGGGGTATGCGTCAAGGCTGCCTCTTATCCCCAATGTTTTTTTCCCTGGTGCTAGAGCCCCTGGCTTGTAAAATACGACAGAAGCATGCGCAGACCGCATTGAGATTTATTATGAGACCGCTTGCTGTCTCCCTCAATGCGGACGTCATGGTGCTGTACGTTCGCGAGCCAGAGACATATCTCCATGCCCTGCTCCGCAAATATGTAGTATTCAAACGCTATTCTGGCCTTGGCCTAAACTGGGCTAAAGCCACTGTATTCCCTCTGATGGCTGGTACCAGGGAGGTGGCGCTGGACTTTCCACTGGCATGGCCTACAAAGCCGGTAAAGTACCTAGGCATATGGCTACACAGAGACCCTTATGTGGTGGTAACTTTAAACTGTGGGCGGGCTAGTGCTAAAATCACAGATCAGGTCACCAGATGGACTTGCCTCCCCCTTTCGCTTGCCGAACGGATCGCTATTGTAAAAATTACCATTTTACCAAAGCTGTTATATCTGTTTGTAATTGTCCCGATTCTGCTCAATATGGCACTTTTTAAGTCCCTTCAATCTTGTTTGCTGTCCCTGGTGTGGGCTGGTAAAAGGTTCCGCTGTAGCTGGAAAGTGCTCACACAACCATTCGACAGAGGTGGCTTTGAGGCACCTGATCTACAACTATATTATTTATGCTTGCAAGCGAAGTACGCGCATTACTGTTTTTTTCCCAAAGGTTCCTGCCACACACTGCGGTAGAGGCTGACACTACGCTTCCGACACCGTTGATAGCAATGACTTTGCAGGGCGGGGATGGTGCAGCAAGCAAAGAAATGAACACTGTGAAATGCACAGCATTGCCCTGGAAGACTGTTGCCAGGCGGGCTAGGCTAGAATATATTTATGCTTAGGAATTCCCAATAGTGGCGCATCCAGGCATTTCTGCTGCGCAGGAACAGGGAGCACTAAGAGTTTTGCAAAAAGTGAAGGTTACCAAGACAGGAGACGTACCATAATGGGACGTTCAGGTCCTTGGCAGAGTTCCAGGCTGGGAGTGCCTAAAACACCATGCTGGGGTTCACATTTGTAAGAGTGCGTCAAGCGATACGGTCCATCTACACAGGGTTTCCTGCCAAACCCATGGATCTTAAGGTATTGCAGGTGGTGCTGGCTGGGGAGGAAAGCAAGGGACTGATCACTAGGCTTTATAGGGTCTCTCAGTCAGAGAATGACTTAATAGACCCACCATCGCTAATAAAATGGAATGCTGTACTTGCCTCGCCGTAGACGTCTGGAAGTTGGAAGTCCTGTTGTAGTCTGACTGGTCGGCTGACAGCGAGCTGTAATCTCCGTACTATACACTTCAAATACTTGCATCAGCTGTACTATACTCCCAGCCAATTTAAGAAATTCAGATTGCGAGAGGAGGCTGGCTGTCTACGATGTGGGCATGAGGAGGCAGACTTCCTGCATCTGGCATGGGCTTGTCCTACAATTAATGGGTTCTGGTGCAGGGTTGTACGCATGATATCAGACATCACCACTGAACAGGTCCCATGCACTCTCGAGGTGTGTCTACTGGGCTTGATGAAACAGGTTAGACCATGCAATAGGAGGCTGGCTGCGATCTCCTCTTTATTTTGCTAAGCAAGCCCTTGCGAAGCATTGGGGTGCTTGGTCTGCCCCAATGCTTCGGCAACGGGTCGGAGCCTTGGTGTATTGTAAAGAGCAAATGAGCATCTATGCAGAGGAGTTGCCCATGGCCTCGAGACCAATAGGTTTTTGGGCACCGCTGACTTTGTTTCTGCTACAAAACCCTGATCTGCAGGCGACATGATGTTGTACACATCTGGACTTGTATAAAAAACTGCGCTGACCCATCACACCAGCATAGCCATTGATGTAATGTAAATTGTATTTTTTCTATGCAACACTGTACTTACTGACTTTAGGAAGTTGGGACGGGTGGGGGAGGGGGGATGGTGGTTGAACCTGAAACATGTAGAAAAGTGTTTGCACTTTTATTGAACAATGTATATTGGCAGGGAGGCTCTCTGCACTGCGGTGTAACGTGTGTGCAAATTATCCAAAATAAAACAGCGCCATTTGCCTGTGCCCAGAGAGGAGTGCTTTTCTGATGCTTGACGTTAAAGCGACTAAGAAAGTCCTTAAACTTTCTGCTATTGAAGGGTGGACTGTTGCCAAATTTGAGAATGGATGAACCACCCTACACTGTGAAAAAAGCGTCCAGCTTCTAGATTACTTTTTCATGGGTGGTCGAGGAATTTTCCACTAAGGGAAATCTTGAGTACTCATCAATAACCATGAGATGATAGCCATTGTTTGAGAGTCCAAAGAAATCAACTGTAATTTTCACCCACACTTGCTTAGGAAGGTCAGTCATATTTAGAGGATGCTGTGTAGTCTTGGGAGATAAGCAGTTACACAGGTGATATGCTTTCAGTTTCTTCTCAACTCGTTTATCAAAGTAAGGAATTCACACTTGGTCTCTGAGTGCTCTCTTAGTGGCTACAATGCCACAATGTCTTTCATGTGCCAGTTCAATGACTTGTTGCCTCAAGTTCTCAGGTATGACAATTCTCAAACCTCTTAGTACAATACCTTCTTCAGTGATGGAAAGTTCTTCCTGCACATTTTAGAATTTTGGGATATTCACCGTCATCTGTGAGAGGTCAAGTATGTTTTCTCCATGATTGCGTTGCAATGATATCCTTGAGTGTGAGCACGTCTCTGTCTCTGTTGTTAGCAACCATGATTTCCTCAATGGATAGCACAGCAGGGGTGCTAGACCTTACTATGAAATTGATGTATGCTTCAGTCGCTTCAGAAATTGCACTGTGACATTGGAACAGCACTTGTGAGAAGTAATCTGCAGATCTGCAGGGTTTTGATCCTTTCCCAGTTTATGCACATCAGTGTAATCATACTCTTGCAGTCACAACCCTTATCTCTTGATGTGAGAGGACATCTTGGCTTTAGGATTTCTGAAAATGGTGAGCAACACCTGTTGGTCAGTGACAAGAGTTATGTTATGTTATGTTATGTTAAAAAGTCTCTTCTATAGCGCACGGCTGCCCCGAGGGGCGTCCCGGCGCTTTGGCAAAGAGACATACAGCTAAGAAACATAGAAATGTTTTCCATACAGAAACACATTAAAATGTTCACAAGCCCACACTACAACCAGGCACTCTTTTTCTGGATGAGAATAGGCAAGATAGATTTCTCTTGCATAAGCTACATTGTGTCTCCGAGCATTTGAATGTACATTGTTTTGAGCAAGGATTGCCCCATACCCCACTGGGCTTGCATGTAGTATGATCTCAGTATGAAACTTTGGGTTCAAATAGGCCATTCTAGTTGCATTTTCAATTGCGTGTTTGATTTTCTTGAAACTTCTGACACACTCAGAGGGTTATTGGAAGGGAACATTATTCTATTTTAACTTTCTTAAAGAGGCACTCACTGTGGCAAAGTCACAAATGAACCTGGGAGAAAAAGCTGTCCTGCCTAAGAAGGATCATAGCACCGTTACATCTTGTAGGCGACAAGTGGATGACAATGCTTGTACTTTTTCAGGAACAGGAACATATTTTTAGAGAAAATATGACCAAAGAATTTGAGTTTGATTTAGTGAAACTCCCACTTTTCTATATTTAATGTTAGACCTGCATCAGTTAGCAGCCGGCATACTTGTGTAAGAGCTTTGTCATGCTCCTTTCATGTTATGTTAGTGTTTTTTTTGTTATGTTAGTGGTTTTTTGTATAGCGCGTGTCTCACCCAGGGGCATCTCAGCGCTTAACCTAGGGGACGACATAGGGCGCATCAGGAAAGTAATTTCTCGAGAGACAAGTCAAGTTAGAACAGGAAGGTTTTTAGTTGTTTCCTGAAGGTCAGGAGAGATGTTGATCTACGCAGGGCCTCTGGTAGCGAGTTCCAATATTTGGGAGCAATGTATGAAAATGCTCTACCACCTGTACGGCTCAGGCGAATGCGTGGGACCTTCAGGAGGGCTAGTGAATGAGATCTTAAATTGCATTCGGACATCTGCTTATACAGCTTGTTTTGCAAGTAACGGGGGCCTTCCCCTTTAAGAGCTTTAAAGGAGAGGCAGCAGATCTTGAAAAAAGATCTCTTTTTCACTTGGAGCCAGTGCAGTTCTCTGAGAAGGGGAAGAGATGGAGATCCAGGGTGGCAATTCAGCACCATCCTTGCTGCAGTATTTTGGATCACCTGCAGTTTGGTTAGCGTTGTCTCCCCTATTTCTGCCAGCAATGCGTTCCCGTAGTCGAGTCGAGTCATGACCAAAGGCTAGACTACTGTTCTGCGGTGTTCTAGTGGTATATAGGGGAGTATTTTGCGTAAGAAGCCGAGGCTGTAGTAGAAAGAGCCTGAGATGGACTTGATGTTGTCTTTAATGGTAAGTTTGTGGTCTAGTTGGATTCCCAGACTTTTTACTGAGGGAGAGGGGGTGTGGGCTTCACCCAGCTCTGATGGCCACCAATCGGCTGACCAGGGGTGAGCGGCTCTGCCTAGGAGCATAAGCTCGGTTTTCCCCGGGTTGAGCTGGAGACAACGTTCCCTCATCCACTCCGCGATTGCTAACATTCCACCTGAGAAACGTAATTTCTCGTCCGTGGAGTTGGTGCCGATCGGAAATAGCAGTTGTGTATTTGTCGGCGTATAAGACTATCTCGAAGCTGAATGGTTGTACAATTTTTGCTAGGGGAGCCATATATACATTAAAGAGCGTGGGGCTCAGACAGGAACCCTGAGGTACACCATTATCCAGCAGGAACATTTGAGATGTAAAGGGACCAAGAATAGTGGTTTGGTATCTGCCAGTTAGGAAATTCCTTAACCACTGCAGGGCCACACCCCCGATGTTGCACTCCTGTAATCTCTCCGCCAGCAGTTGATGAGATATGGTATCAAAAGCCGCGGAGAGATCTAACAGGATCAGTATCATAGATCCTCCGGCATAAAGGGTTAGACTCAGTGAGTCAGTTACAGCCAAAATGGCTGTTTCTGTGCTGAAGCCGGGACGAAAGCCCGACTGTGAAGGGTCGAGAATGTTGTTACCTTCTAAATACTGGCTGAGTTGTTTATTTATTATTGATTCTAGCATTTTACCCAACAGAGGCAACAAGGAAATTGGTCTATATTTACCTAGCACCTGGGGATCTGCAGATGGTTTCTTCAGAATGGGGCCCACATAAGCTTCTTTCCAGGTGGATGGAATACAGCCGTTCGAAATGGAGGAGTTAAAAAAAATTTGCATTACCGAAGCGCAAGTTGGGGAGAGGAGCGCCATGGTACTCGGGGGCATAGGTCAGTTGGAGAACCGGATTTTGCTGCCAGGAGTAAGTTGTTTGCATCCTCAATTGAAATAGTTTCAAAATGATTGAGGTGACAGGTGATAGATGTCAAAGAGTTGCCCCGGGTCGTAGTGGAAGCTGAGTTGTCAGTGCTTGCAGTAGAAAAATTAACATAGATCGTGGACATTTTTTCATGAAAGAAGTTTGCTATAGAGTCACATAGTGGTTGAGATTGTAGAGGTGACTGTTTACATGCTAGGGGAGAGGAGAAATCCTTAACGATGTTGAATAGTGCTTTAGCAGAATTTTCAGAGTGTTCAATTTGGTTATGAAGGTATGAACATCTGGCCGATTTGATTAGTTGATGGTAATGGGATTAAGATGATTTATAGGCTAGTTTATCTGACGCATTTTTTGTACTCCTCCAGCGTCTTTCTAACACTTTGCATAGAGACTTTTTACTTTTGAGATCTCCTGAAAACCAGGGGGCAGAAGGTTGCCGGGTATTTGAGTTGCTATTTTTCAACGGGATAGTCGGGGCAAACGGTTTTTCCAGGGTAAAATTAAAAGTGGCCAACATGGCCGAGGGGTCCTGGCAGAGCTGCCCCGGATCTACCGATAATTGGGAAAATGTCTCATTAAAGGCTTCCAAAGAAAGTTTTTTCCAGGGCCTAGTCCTGCTGAGTTTCAGTGGCTTCTGGCGGCTGAGATGGATTGCCTTGGAATGGAACTGGAAGGAGAATTGGATCATACAGTGATCTGTCCAGGTAAGGGAAAGGGGGGGTGCACTCTTACCCCTTCAGAGTTTGTAAAAATGAGATCTAATGTGTGGCCCGCACAGGCCAATATCACTCAGACTGGAAATGAGCTTCGAGACTTCCGGGTTCGTTGCGTCTTCTCCATAGAAGTTGAAATCCCCCAGTAGAATAAAATTGCTGGAGGCCAACACCTGCATGGCAATAAATTCCGTCAGGAGGTTGGTAAAGTTGGTTTTGGGTCCGGGAGGCCGGTAGAGCAATGCCCCGTCCCAGGATGCTGATGGGTACATGGCAACTCTAAAAATTCCCAATTCCATTGTGCTGTTACACAAAGTGGAAAGCCATTGTACTTTTAGGTGACTCTTAAAAGCAATCCCTATACCCCATTCGACTTTCCCCGTTCTATCTAGATGGATACATGTATAATCACGGGAATTGCAAGTTTAATGACGGGATAATTTGTGGGAGTTAACCAAGTTTCGGTTAGGAAACATTGATTAGGGGAGTAAGTGGAGATCAAATCCCAAATCTTAAAGGGATGTTTTACAAGGGATCCGACATTACATAGGATGTAGTTTAGGTTATTATGAATTTGATTACGGTCTTGTGAGGACTCATTATTGGGGAAGCCAACCGGGTTGCATTGAAATCTACATGACATGCAGGCCACGGGACCCTCTAAAGTAGCAGGAAATGAGAAGCAGCAACAACTCACAGAACCCTGTTTGTTGGATGGGGTAGATCTTATCTCCCGCAGAGTAGTACCCGAGTAAGTTCAGCGAGTGGAAGATGGGGCTTCGGGAATAATTTGAGCAGCCTTTCCCACCTCCCGCTGAGCGGCCAGGCAGGTGAGCTCATTATATGCTGCTATGGTCAGGTGGTGCCACAACAACTAGCCTACCAACCCGAAATCACCCCCAAGATGGCGGCTCCAATGGTGTGGGCAAGCTGTACCCGTCTCCGTCTCCAGACAGCGCCTACATGGCTGATATGGAGGAGCGGGAGGTGCGTGTGCAAAGTAAGGCTGAATATCAAGATTTTTAAAAAAGAATAGTGCCAGTTAAAAGAGCAATCAAAATGTTCTTGGGTTCCCGGCTTCCACCTCAGGAATCCCCCAAAGGTGCGCGGGTGCATCCGAGGGCTGATTTTATACCCCTGAGGCCAGGTGGGCCACAACAACTAGCCCGCCAACCTGAAATTACCCCCAAGATGGCGGCTCCAATGGTGTGGGCAAGCCATTCCCGTCTCCGTCTCCAGACAGCGCCTACTCGGCTGATAGGGAGGAGCGGGAGGTGAGTGTGCACATTAAGGCTGAATATCAAGATTTTAAAAAAAGAATAGTGCCAGTTAAAAGTGCAATCAAAATTGACTTGGGTTCCCGGCTTCCGCCTCAGGAATGGCCCCAAACACTAGTATATCATCACTGTAGTTAACCCCTTTGATGCTCGTGATGGAACCCAGCCGTCATGAGCCACTGGTGGCCTGTGCGCATGACGGCTGGGTTCTGTCACGACCACACCCGCGATCGGAATGTGCACATTGTTCGATATCACCATTGCACATCCATCTTCTTCACTATTGCTTGATGATGATGTTAAACAGTCTTTGGAAGATAAATTGGATGACAATCAACTTCATTTAGTCTCTACTTGCCTCAACTGATGTCGCAGTTTGGCATTGTGGGCATGGCTAGAATGCTTCCAGAACTTTTTGGCGTCCATTTTCTCTTCTCCTTTTGACGCACTTAGCTTCTCTTTTGACTTGCAGACTATTATGAAATGGCTCTCTTTCGCACAGCCTTTGCATATCTGTCCATTGATGGTACATTAAACTTTGAGTGGAAATTACAGCCTTCATCAGGAGGACAATTTTTCTTCAGAGACTTGTGTTTTGGGCCTCCACTTTGTGTTTCTGCTTACTTTTCATAATCAACTCTGATTCCTTTTGGGTAGCTCCAGCTTCTATATCAGCAGCATGTCGAACTGCACGTTACTCAGCTATCGGAGCCATAAGTACCTTTTCTAGACTGAGTGCCGCTTTCAGCATGCGTTGTCTGAATGGATAGAAGAAGAAACCATCAATGACTCTTAGATGCATGGCTTTTTTGTCATTGAATTCACTGAACTTGCAGTGCTTGATGTGGGTATCAAGTCTTTCAGCAAACTCATACACTGTTTCACCAGCTTGCTGTCTTGCCTGGTTGAAAATGTATGTTTCACAGTCGACATTCAGCATTGAATTGAACTTGGCTTCCAACGTTTCTTTAATTTGACCGTACAATACTTCATCAGTTTGTGATATTTTCTTCTTTCACTCCATCATCTGCAAGGTTCTTTAAGTATTAGATGTTCATTTTCCCATGTACTTCTTCTAGAACATCTATGAAGTCATTGAACCTTTAAATCCATTCTGTCCTTCTGGCTCCAATATTCTGCTTTTTGGTGGTACCGAAATGGCGGTGGTTGTTTTAGAAGCACTACAGCATTTTAACTTGTGTTGGGACTTACTTGCATTGGAAGTATATGATGGCCAGACTACGGTTGCTGGTAACTTGGACCTACACCTTCTGCAAGCATCACCCGTGTGCTTACATCAGGGTTGACACACCCAAGTTGATATTGTACAGTGCCATCTTCTTTCTTAAGGATGAGTAACGGTTTTGTCTCTTACGCATGTTAGTCAACGCTTTCACCACTGTGCATCATACATGGTTGACGTTGCCTTAATCATCTCCTTGCGACTGGTTGTCTCAGCCTTTTGAGCTTTCTTGCACCACCCTGTTGCTGCCTGTAGCACTTTGTACATGGCTATTGTTGCCTTTAGCATTTCTGCTTTGTATGGATGATGGCGTTGTATTATGCTGTGGTGCAGTATCTATTCTTTCGGCCTCACCAGTAGGCTTTTAGGGTCTTGCAAGAGATAGAGCGGATCTTTGATTCCACTTGTGCCAACCATAGGGGGGGCTCATGGCACACATGAGTCGTTTGCTGGACCATGGCAAACTCCCAGAGAGAGCAGTCTTGTTTCTTCTGGCACCTCTTGTTGAAACAATAGCGCTTTGAGTCTGCCTAATTTATTAAAATCTGTTTTCAAAGTCGGAATGGAAGGCCAAATGGAACTATCTACATTTCCATGCGGGGTGGAAAAAGAACATTGCTACAACAAGTAAGACGTTGTGAAACTGTCACTAAATACAGGATGCCTGCCCGTAAGCCACAGCAGTCATGGTTATTCAAAATAGGATAACTGCCGTTAGAAAGCAATGTGAGAGCTGGAATTATTGCCGCCATGCAACTTAACTTGTTTGCAAACTAGGGAGTGTACTACTGTGGAATCGCAGTCCGCCCCTGTTAGGAAAACTTCCCTACTCTCCTGTTGACTTCTGTAGGTGAAAGGTAGGGACTATAATTCATGGAGAAGGCACTACCCAAGGGTTCAAAGCGGCCAATT
The DNA here is from genome assembly GCF_964261635.1 of Lissotriton helveticus. Taxonomy (NCBI): domain Eukaryota; kingdom Metazoa; phylum Chordata; class Amphibia; order Caudata; family Salamandridae; genus Lissotriton; species Lissotriton helveticus. The sequence continues at coordinate 625,363,676 of NC_136070.1, read as the reverse complement.
AGGAAATGTTTCATTCAAGATTTAAATTGCCACAGCAAAAATGGCAGTGAGATAACGCCATGAATTAACCATACCGCTGAATCGGTCTCCGCTACAGAAAATGGCAAGAGTTCTAATTGTTCAATGTGTAACAGCGTGTATGTAGTGTCCTTCATGGACATGGATCTCTATTTATCAGTTAGATTAAATGGTAAAAATTAAGCAGAAGCGGTCAAATAATCCCATGGTACTTTTCCCATTTTGAGAGTCTGTAACGTCCATGCAAATTGCATCGCAGATCGTAATTGATTTTGACCATGATATAACACAGATACATCACTTTGAACAATATCAATAACAGATCAAACAATATTATCTAACGTATGAAAGGGGGAAGACAGCGTGTTTATGCTATTGTCGACTACTGCAAGAACCTTCTCCAAATTTGCTTTGTCAATTTGGCACAGACGAAATGCTGCCTCCATCTGCGATAATTTCAATATTTCATTATGGGCTGCATAGATGAATTTTTTTGATCTGGGAGCTTTAGGACCCAAGATGAAATCAGCAAAATTGATGTCGCTCGACAAGAGTGACATGTGTTGTTTCACTGATGACAGAGTGAAGTGTTCCAACCATTGTTGACACAATTTTCCCACTGAACATGTTGTGACCACATGTGAATGTTCGTAAGGGGAATCAGGTCTAGTTTATGTGAAACAATTGTTGCATTATAAAAACACAGTTGACCTGCATTACAACTGGTTTGCTACAACAACTATCCTGAGGGGTCAACATCAGAGATATTGAAACTGTCATTTTGAAATAGAGCTTGTAGCACATCGATTGTATAATTGGTGTGCTTGCGCCAATTATCGTACTCAGCCAATGACGCAATGGATGAAGTATTCAGATTTTTGGCAGTAGCCAGGCCAAAACAAGTAGTTTGGTGCACTGTGTCATTTAAAAATATAATATAAGTGGGAATGAGGCATGCACGATGCAAAGCTTCGGTTCCCCAGAGCTGGGAAGTTTTAGTGCCCCAAATCGATTTCAAATCATTCATATCTTTCCAGCGATCATAACTCTGTATGGCCAATTCAGTCCTAATATAATTTGAATAAATCAATTTTGTGTGTGTGAGAATAAATTTAGATTGAGACTGCAATTTCAATTTAAAGAAATAAGATTCTGGATTGGACTTGTTGTAACGAGTGAAATAAGTGAACTTATCTCTAAGCGTTTTAGAGCTCCCCTTCAAGGAAGTTGGACAATGTTCTCATTGTTTGTAATTAAAAATAGGTATTAACGTATTTGTTTTGTGCAAGAAGTGAGGCCTATAATTTTGATAGAATAAATCAGCATAATTGGCTGAATTTAAATACATATCTTCAGCATCAAATGCAGCATAATTCTTTAAATCAGAAAACAATGAAGGTACTGCTTGTACAACCCAATCATCAGAATGTATGTCCTGTGTTACCACATTTCCTCAGGAAATGCACAACACATTTGGTATCTTGAGGACTTCCGTTTGCTCCATGGATTCCGAATGCAACTTTATCCCAAACGATGCCATCTGCAACAGGGAACACCAAAATGTTCACAAGGGCCTGATCACGTTTCATGATATGGAACGATGTATGGGGAGCCAGAATTCCATCAACTAACTTTACAGCAGAGCGTTCTGGCAAATAATGACCTTTGATTAACAAGATGAATACTGTTACAAACCCAATTGACATGAAGGGGAAAATAAGGATAAGCACCTAAAAGATGTAGTTCCAGTGTGGGACCCAGTAAGTCTTCTTGAACTAAGAGATGAAAATGCTTCTTTTTGTCTGTGGAGGTGCCACAGAGGAGGACAAGGAGGATGAGGCGGAAGAGTCATAAGAGAAGCTCGTCTGATCCTCACAATACCCGCTTGCTCCCACGTTCATTAGAGGTGGCAGTGCAGCATCAGCTTCATGATGTAAAGGACTGTCCTGTACCTCAATGTGCGACTCATCCGCAGGATAAGTATATTCAAAATCTGCCTTGGAAGTGGATCAATGCACAGCAGGCAAAAGGCTAGCAGTAGTCTCCATTTCATCCTCAATGACAAGGGGATTAGTCAAAGATGTAGAAGTCATCAGATTCAAAGAAATAGCATTGCATGAAACACACTATTCAGAATCGGCCAGATGGTGTAGTTTGACATTGTAATCAAAATGTATCTGTTTTCTTTGCGGCCAGGCAAAGGTGGTAGTATCACTGTACTAGTACACTTCAATCCAAGAACTGGGACCGGTTAACAATAAGAGGCACCAAATTATTTTTTATTCTCCAGCTTTTCTCGTTCCAGATCCCCAACCGGCGACTGGAATTAAGCATTGCCTTGTCATTGGAAGAGGGTATATATTCTGTAGCGTAGCTGTCACAGGTCTGTTGTAGGTCCTGTAACATAGTAGAATGGTTATCTACGTCAAATGTTGCAGCGGCCGCCACAACATTTAGACCATCAAGGTCAGGCACAAACATTTTAATGCTAAAGAGCATTTCGTATGGGGTCCCCAACCAGAGATCGTCTTAGGAGATTATTAGGTGCATGCTGAACCCCATACAAATAGGCCAGCCAGTTCCTGCCAGTACCTAAGACTCTAGCTGTCAAAGATTGCTTTGAGCCATGGTTCATTCGCTCCACTATTGAATTTCCCTCAGGCCTGTATGGAGACGAAAACTGAACCAGCACCCCCAAATACGTCATTGCGTCCTTGCACGCCTTAGAGTCAAATGCTGGACCTTGGTCAGAATGGAAGATTACACAGGCAAATTTCCCGACAAAGCAATGCAAATCTCTAATGACATTTCAAGAGTCAGCACTGCGTTGTGGCCAAACCCATAGGAATCTAGTGAATGAATCAACTGCAACAAAAATATATTTAAATGCAGTTTCAGAGGTCAATGGACCGCAGTGAGCAAGATATACACAGCCAAACGGCTGATTCAAAATACATAGCTGTGACTGTGGTGTAAGCGAAACCGTCCACCACCGTTTGATTTGTTGACAGATATCACAAGAAAGCACATAAATACGGCTTTGTTTAGATAAACCATGCCACCAATAATGTTGCTGTAGAATAAAGACAGTCACAGACACTCCTGCATGTGCAGAAGCCATGCCTTCATCTGCTGTTATGATCAAAGGAAGTCTGCGGTCCATGTTGGGAATCAGCCGATCCCCAACTGAGGGAATAGTAGCACAAGGAAATTGTTCGGGAGATAAATGATAAGAACATTTAGAAGGCAAGCCCTGCGGCTAAGCAGTTCCATCCTTCGTAGCAGCTATAGCTGCCAGAATTGATTATCTATCTGTGTCATGGACCTTGTAACTGCTGCAATGGAACATGTGGCTACTGCAGATTTGGCTGCCTCGTCAGCCAAAGAATTACCAATAGCATGTGCTCCCACAGCTGATGGCCAAGAATATGAATAATCTGTGTGAGCTGCAGATGTTTTTTAAGCTCCGCCACTCACACCCAAAGCATTTTATGCTTTATTTCGCGGCCCTTAGAGGCTCGATAATCATTTTGAGACCAAAAGAATGAGTTATCATTAAAGGACTGGACACAGTAGTAAGAATCGCGCACAATAAGAGTATTCACATCAGGATCTGCAAACTCGAGAGCCAGAGCAAGAGCATGGAGCTCCGCCAATTGTGCCGTACAGTCTCTAAGCGCTTGCGTATGCACAATCGAAGACTTAATTCACCACTTACAATTAAACCAGCAACAATAGCACAAGCTGCTGAATAAGCATGTTTGGACCTGAAGGCCGTTGAGCCGAGCCGTTGGTGTAATTGATACATTTGTACTCATCCAAAGGAAGCAATGACAACGGAGGAGGATGAACATGTTCATACTGTAGAAACTCCTGTGTCTGAAGGGCAGGATCAAAGATAAACGTGACATCAGCTGATGTCACAGAAGTAGCCCATTGTATCCAACGGTGATGTAAAGCTTTAGAGTTTGTAACACTTGCCTCAGTCACTACTTCTAAAGCAGGAATAGGCGAAACCAGAAGAATGCGTTTTCCCTGTGCCAGCGAGCGTTCCTCCGCAATCAAAATCTTTTCAACATTCAAAATGCGCATTTCCGCTCCTGCGTACAAACATGATTTGTTCGCAATAGGTACTGTGTCACCTTCGTTGAACGTTAAGTGCATGAAACCCACCATCCCCGGTACAATGAGTATGACCAGGTGCATAGAATTTTCATGCATCAACAAGAAGTTAGGGCCATATGTATCAAGCCAAATTGCGATCCCAAACGCGGGAATTAGCAGAATTTCAGCGTTTGCAATTGCAATTTAGCAGTGTGCAATGAATCACACAAAGACCCACACGCAAAATAAGAAATCACAAAATTTGTGATTCCCTATTTTGCGAATGCATTTAACGAATCGCAAACTGCGATTCCTTAAATGCAATGTGGGAAGCTACCAAGTTGTGCGATTCTGGCTTAAGGAATCGCAAATTACCACCAACTTCAGGCTGGTGGTAATTTGCGATTTCTTTGAAAAATGCACTTTTTTGCATTTTTGCACAGTGCCATGTATGTGTGCCACATCTGCACCCATGCTTATTTCAGGGGTGCAACAGGGAGTTCTTTTGACACCCTTGCATCCTTGAAATTGCATTCGCAATTTGCGAGTAACTAATTGGTACTCGCAAATTGCGAATGTCTCCCCATTCATTCCTATGGGTCTATAGGCCCATAGGAATGAATGGGGAGGTATTCCTTAATTGTGAATTGCAATTTGCGATTCGCAATTAAGGAATATGTAAGATTCGCAAAAGTTTTTGCAAATCCTACATACATCGCGTTTTGCCCTTAGGGCATGTATGTGCGCCACATCTGCACCCATGCTTATTTCAGGGGTGCAACAGGTTGTCCTTTTGACACCATTGCATCCTTGAAATTGCATTCACAATTTGCGAGTACCTAATGGGTACTCGCAAATTGCGAATGTCTCCTAATTCATTCCAATGGGCCAATAGGCCCAAAGGAATTATTGGGAAGTATTCCTTAATTGCGAGTCGCAATTTGCGAACATGTAGTATTCAGAAAAGTTTTTGCAAATCCTACATACATTATGTTTTGCGATTCTCAAATAGCGATTCGCCAAAAATTGCTATTTGAGAATCGGAAAACAACATTTTGATACATGTGGCCCTTAGTCTCTAGCAGATCAGACTGCAAAGCATGTAGAATAGAGGTATGTTCCAGAAGCCAGCAGGCAGAAGTAAATGTAGGTTGTATCAACGCATACAGCCGTTTGATACGCTGGGCATAATCAGGAATGTATGTCCTCCCGAAGTTTTAAAATCCCAGCAAACACTGAAGCTTCTTCAGTGTAGACGGAGGTTACAATTGTGCACATTTCTCCAGAAAGTGGGGGTCTAAACCCCTACCTTCATTATTGAGCTCATAGCCCAAAAAGAGCACCACCAAACAAGCGATGTGTGATTTAGCAAAATTAAATTTGTAACCATAGTCAGCAAACAACAGAATAAGCTTGTCGACTCTGACTAGATGCAGTATCAGTTTGTCGTCCATCAGATAAATATAATCTATGTACCAGAACACATCTGGGTCGATGTTGTGTAACAAAGACACAACACGTGCAACGAAGGCCCCAGGGCTGTTCTTAAACCCCAAAGGCAAACAAATAAACTTTTTTGATTTCCGACGGCAGTATATGCTGTCAAGTCACTGCTCTCAGGAGCCAGGTAGTGACTGTAGAAACCATTGCATATATCCAGTGTTGTTTTGTATTTTTTATGTATAATACTGTTCACTAACATAGAGCTGTGAGTGTTCTGTACAGCAAACATACCACAATGACTATTCAAATTTCGATATTCCAGTTTCGATACAGGAAAAAGAAGATTATTCATCGGTGATACACATGATTCAATTACACCTTGATATTCCAATTGAGTCCACATTTTACAGACAGGAGCTTTAGGCTCCCGTCTGATTGGATATTGTGGTTGTGGCTGCGGCATAGACGGTAATGGAATCTCGTGTGCCAGTGAATCTCTATCCCAGCACACTTGATTAAGTTACACTGCTGGGGCAAGGACCAACGCTTACTCAGATGCGTATGCCTGTTTTGCCTCCTCAGGGACGTATGATGAAAAACTCAGAAGTATCACGTCTTCCACTCTAGAAGGAGCCAAAACAAATGGTGGAGGCCAATCTGTCTCCGCCAACAAAATGTCATATGAAGACGTGAGATTTTCCAAGAAAACCGACGTAATTGTAAGCTGTATATCACCCTCAATTTGGAGGACTATTTCATAGAGTCTATCCTGGGGAGCAACTCGAGTATCTGCTGTTTCATCTGTAATAAATGTATCAGTTGTTCTCGCCGCCAGACAGGGACGCAGTGCCTCCCGCAATATGGTAACCACTGCTGCGATGTCGAGCAGAGTCACTGCCTATCTCCAGTCTAGGAGTAGCGACCTCACCGTCTCAGGCATATTTTGCTGTTAAAGCAACAACTTTCTTCTTTTGATACGGAGGGTCCAAAACGAGGCAGTCCCTCTTGTTTGGCCTTCACTTCAAACTGGCGAGGTTGATCCAGACCCTGTTGAGTGGTCACATCTTTGCCGCAATCCTGGCGCTCACCACCACCGACTCGAGAGTCCAATGTGTCCTGTAAAGAATGAGGAGAGCGTTGATCAGGGATTTGAAAACTATCAGGCGTCTTCATTTTCGAACGATCGCTGAAATCATAAGTTCGCTCAGAAGAATCAGGTGTCGGTAAACCAAGAATTGAACCTTGGCTTCTGTTGTTGCTGCCCTGTTTTTTATTTTTCCAGTTCTTTTTAGGAAAGAACAGTCACCCATCCTGATCAGTTTGGGCTTTTGGTCCCAGTGTTTTCCTTCCTCCTGGCAACATTTTTTTTAGAAGTAATTTAAGGTAACCGTTGTTTCTTTCAACTAATCTATCAGTTTGAGGATGATATACGGAGGTTTTTAGAAGTTTGATATTCAATTGTTTACATATGTGGTTCATGAGTCATCACACAAAAGGGGTGGCTCGATCGGTGAGGATTTCCTTTGATAATCCAACATGGGAAAATAGCTCTATCAGGTGTTTCGCAATGGTCTTGCTATCAGGAATACGAAGGGGGAAGGCTTCTGGATAGCGGGTGGCATAATCAACTATGACGAGAGCATATTGGAATTCTCTATTAGTTTTTGGCAAAGGTCCAATTAGGTCCATCCCGATTCTCTCAAACGGGGTGCCTATTATTGGTAGGGGTCGAAGGGGTGCCTTAGGAGGTAAGTGGGGGAGTTTTCTTTTGGCATGCCTCACATTCTAAGCAACATTTTTTAATATGGGTGGAAATACCAGGCCAGTAGAAATTTGTAAGGATTTCTTTAGTTGTTTTCTCCAAGCTCAAATGTCCAGCTAGTAAATAGAATGGGCATTAAACATTATCTGGTCTTGAAATTTCTTTGGTACCAACAACTGAAGGAGATCAGTGGGTCTCGGGATTAGATACAAAAGTCCATTCTTTATTTGGAAATGGGGAAACACCTGGGCATCATTCTGTGAGGCTTTGTACCAGATAGGTTATAAGAGCATATCGTTCGCTTGAATGAAACAAAAGTTACGATCAGTCATCCATGGTTCCTTTTTCCCCTCCCTTCTTTTACTTGTCTATAATGGTGGTTTTTATTTAAAGAAATAGGCACCCACCTGACGAAGCCGTGCCCCTCCAGCCCCTCCAGCCCAGCTGATTCATTAAGCTTCGGCTTCCTTCATCATTCAAGTGATTGACATCCTACATTGTAAGTTGACTGCCAGGCCAAATTAGGCCCAAAGCGCCGATATCTAACCGAGTGGACCACTGAGCCACTATTGAACCTGCATATTATCTTTTGCAGGTTGTCTTTCTCGCGCTTCCAAATAGGAGCCTACGCGCCCTACTTGCCTATCAGGCCCCCGTGGACTGTTTCTTGGTAATTTACTGGGCCGAGGCCCTAGATGTGCTACCCACATCCATTTTTGATATTTTGAATAGCTTTCATTGTTCTTTTTCCCAGGTATCTACCCCTCCCACTCCCCATCACTGTCCTGAGGAAGACCCCACCGTAAGGGACTCATTCACCTACCATCCTCTAGGGGTCGAAACATCAACATATGTTACACTAGCCTGTCTCAACAACAGCGATCAATCACTGTGTTGCCTATCATTGATTATGGCTTTAAAAAATATTTTTGATAATGTATGAATAACTTGGCTGAAAACATGAGCCTTCGCTTCTTGTAAATAGTGGATTTTGTGAATCACACTTACCTTTATTCCCTTCCTCATCCTCACTGCAATCACTTTTCCCCCCTCCCCTTTCCCTTCTGCGGCACTTTTTTACCATTGTGTTAAAATTGTTTTCAATCATCAACAGTTCAGTGTGATTAAATAACACTGTTCAGCGAGCTTAATATGTTTTTCTCATTCTTTGTAAAGTAATATTTGTTTTGTATACTTGTTTGTCCACTGGGAACTCTGTTCCAATGTACCTCCTGGGACATGGCGAGTATCTTTGGTCAACTGGCGGTGAGGTGGCTCCATCTTGGCTTGGGCTTCCAACTTCTCCCAGGATGACACAGTCTCACTCTGCGCTGCTCCTTCTCGAGGGTTTTCTTCTCCTTGGCTTCCTCCTCCGTTTCGTCTCGGTCCCCGACTTCTTTCTTCTCCGATCCCCGGTGCAAGCTCCCGTCCTTCTTTAGTTCCGGGGCCGACGTGACGATGTGACTCCTCCCAGTTGCCTGACTTCCGGGCCACGCAAGGAAGAACGGGCTGGCTGCGGTGTCACTGTTACCTGGTAGGTGACCAACGCCCAGAAACCTTGCGGACTGTCTGAATGGCATTTGTACAGCTCTATGGACTCAGTTACCAAACGAGTGATTGCGATGACCAATTCAGACAGCCATTTCGAATTGGTTTGCCCAGAACGAAATGGCTGTCGGAATCTGCTTTGGGGGCCCTTAGCAGGCCTCTCTTTGCCTGGGCCCCTCAGAATGGGGCCCATGAGGGTACTCATGGGTCCCCTCTTCCCAACCATGCACAGTGTGGCACCATGGGGTGCCCACCACAGGGTGCACGATTTTCCGCAGCCACCTCTTTATTGAATGGGAGCCAGTGTTCTCATTCGGAACACAGGCTCCCTTGAAGTCAATGGGAGTCTGACCGAATCATATCCGAAAGCATCTGGATGCATCCAAAATGCTTGGTCGGACGCCTCCAATCCAAGTCGTCCAGAAAGCATTCCAGAACCGATTCGGTCAGAATGCTTTCCGGACAAGATCGTAATTGGCCCCCAAGAATTTCTGAAATTGAAATCTGCTTTGAGAAAGCTGAATGCTAGCTATTTCTTTGCAAGCCGTGATGTTTTTAAATGTTTTTATGTATGACAGTTATTCTTAAAACTGTTATTTATTCTGACCCTGCTAAACCTAAATTCATATTTAGTGTGAGAACTTATGAAATGGATATTGCAAACTGGGAATAGTTTATATTTTATTCTGTTTATATATTCATGAAATGTGTTTGTACTTGTTTATATAGTAACTTTTATATTTCATATATCGAATGTTTTATTTTTTTTTCAAATTATTCTGTTTTATTGTAAGCTTAAGTCACCTTTGTGACTCCTTGTATTGCCTACAGTTATGTTCCATAATGGAGGTCCCCTTCTGTTGCAGTGAGCACCGAGCTGTCTGTCATCATTTGGTATTCACTGTGCCCTTTGTAAATTCTCTTCATTCTTAAGGTTACCTTTATTGTCTGTATTTTCAGACACTTTACTTTCTTGTTGTTGTATATGTTTCTTTACTTTGTTCTCCTCTTCCTTTCCATCCTATTTTCTATGCTCTTTAGTGTCTGTCACTCTACAATTATGTGTTTTATTTCAAGCAATTTAATGATGTTCTCCATTTCTTGTTTATTGCATAATTTCTTGGAATGTCAAATGTTTACATAATCCAGTTAAATGTAAAAGAGTAATAACTCATCTTCCCGGATGGCATGTAGATATTGTGTTATTTCAAGAGACTATTTAAATCATGTTGAATCTAAAATGTTGAAAATAACTTAGGTGGGTAATGTTTTCTTTTCTCCAGCTTTGTGTAAAAGAATGGGGTAGCTATTATTCCGCAGATTTGGTCCAGGATTTTACCTTCTGATTTAGGGCCTGATTTCGATCTTAGCGGGACTCTTGTCATCCCCCCTGTCAATTTTCACAAGTACTGTGTGAAGCGTAATTCCTATTCACCTTATTTAGATGTGAGCTGACTGATCCTGCAGCCATGTTAACAGAGTGTTTTCTGTCATGTAACTGACCCACCTCCGTCGACATGGTGAACTCCTTTGCTGGCTAACAGTACTCCGTTGCCGTCAGGGTGGCGGGATTGCGCCAAGCCTATATAGATTTCTCAGTTGTGCAGATGTTGTCCTAGTGAACAATTCGTGACAGAGGTATTTAATTGCCGACCCTTTCAAAGTTGTACTATTCCTGTAGTTTTTGGATGTATGCTAGCATCATACACGTGATGTGCTTTGACGAAATTGTTTTCACCTGCATATCAAACTATAAAACACACTCCAATTCAGACTATGATCCTTTGCCATTTGACTGCAGCAGAAAAAGGTGCAGGGCAAAGTTTTCAGTCAAGTCAAGGTTTTTTTGCTTTCTCTGTTATATGTTCATTTTTATTTTTTTCATTCATTTTCTTGTGGGCTATTACATTTTTTAAAGTGTATTATTTAGTAAGAATAGGGAGGAGAAATCTCTCTATTACGACGAAGGGAAAATAGTCAGTCATGTCGATGAAATTATTAGAGTAGAGACATAATTGTTTGTAGGCCACGTGCAGAAGACAACTATAGCTCAGAAAAGGCAAATATGGACCAGAATAGTTGACAGAGTCAATGCTGTAGCAAGCAACCTGCACACAGAGGAGGAAATTAGGAAGAGGTGGAATGACCTGTGTTGGAGAATGCGTTCCCTGGCATCCAAGCATCACCTGGAGGCCCAGAGGACTGGTTGTGGTTCTCTCAGCCCCCCTTACAACTATGTCCCTGGGAGGAGATAGTCTTACAGATACTACATTTGTAAGGCATAACAGGAATCCCTGGTGGAGGGGAGACTGGTAAGTTATACTTTTGTGAACGTGTCACTTAAATGTTGTTTTTGCTTTAAATATAACTGTTGCTAACGTGTTTTGCTCCTATTTTAAACCTATATATATATATATTCACTGAAAAAACCATAGGTTATAGACCATATATAGTTAGGAATTAGCATTTAAAAAACCTTTTTTTACTCACACAAAACCATTGAAATTCCATATATAGTTAGTAGTACTAACTATATATCGCGCACCCCCAATCCACTGCTGATCATGTCACATATTACATCATTCATGACATGGTCAGTGACATCACTGATGACATCACTGATGACATCTCAAATGACATCACTGATGACATCACTGATGACATCTCAAATGACATCACTGTTGACAACATCCAGTGACTGTGTATTTCTGTAAAGTTAAAATATGTCTTACATATTGAAGAATGAGTGGATGTAGAAGTGTCTGGATGAAGGATTTAGTAGGTGCATGACTGACTGTATGAGTGAGTGGTTAAATGTGTCTCACTGAGTGCATGGGTTAGTGACTTAACTGTCTTAATTTGTGCATCATTATGTTTGTTGTTCTGTAAACTGCTGCATGTGTTGATCAGTAGCTATATGAGTAAGTATATGGGTTATTGATTGGTTGCTCAAGTATTTGTATGGGAGACTGAGTGTGTGTGTGGGTGGCTGGGAGGTGTATGACTCTGTGCATAGATGTGTGAGCAGTTGATTCACTAGATGTATGGGTTCAAAAGTGCATGTGGAAACAGCTGTATGGGTGGTTGACTGTGTGCATGAGTGCATTGGTGAGTGAATGGATATCTCAGTGCTACATGTCAAAGTAAGTACATATGTAAAACACAGTACATGTGAGAGTTGGCATATATGAATAACTGTGCATAAGAGCCAGTGAATGTGTGAGTGGCTGTATGGATCATTGTGAACTTGTATCAGGGATTGTAAAAGAGAGTAAATATGTGTTAGTATATGTTTGAATAAGTAAGGTGTGTATAACTGTATAGTTGAGGAAATGGAGGTGTGATTGATTCTTTGCATGACTGACTAGGTGTGTAAGTAACTCCATGGATGAGTGACAGTCTGTGAGTGTCTGTTTACACTGAGTGTATCTAAGGTTATATTAGAGTCTGAAGAGGTTCATCGTATTATCACATGAATGATGTCATCAGTGATGTGATCAGTAATGTCAAATGAGATGTCATCAGTGATGTCATCAGTGATGTCATTTGAGATGTCATCAGTGATGTTATTTGAGATGTCATCAGTGATGTCATCAGTGATGTCATTTGAGATGTCATCAGTGATGTCATCAGTGATGTCACTGACCATGTCATGAATGATGTAATATGTGACATGATCAGCAGTGGATTGCGGGTGCGCGATATATAGTTAGTACTACTAACTATATATGGAATTTCAATGGTTTTGTGTGAGTAAAAAAAGTTTTTTTAAATGCTAATTCCTAACTATATATGGTCTATAACCTATGGTTTTTTCAGTGAATTTTCAAGGTTTTGTAAATGCTAATTCCTAACTATATATGGTCTCTAACCTATGGTTTTTTCAGTGAATTTCAATGGTTTTTTAATAGCAAATATCATAAGCTGTCGAATGTCAAGTACGTGGTAAGTAAAAACATTTTCGTGTTTATGCACACTGATCTGCTTTGAATGCTGCCCCCCCCTCATTTCTATTAGGAGTACTCTCTCTTTGCAGATAGTGAAGGGTAGTTAACGCAGGCCTTTGCCCCCGTTGTAATCCGTCGTGCCTGCTTCTCTCTCCTTTTTGATTGATTGTTATCCAAGCATTTACTGTTTTAGAATTGGTTCTCTTTGATTCATTCTCTATTTACAAACAAACACAGAGTCGCAATACTCTGTTTAGTCTTTGCAGATAGCAAAAAATCGTGTAAAAAAACAAAAGGAATCGAGCAAAATCAGTAGGCCACTAATGGGATCTCTTTTTGACCTCGCTAAAATAGAAACATTAGGAACAACCCCTCATGAGAAATACGAAACTAGTGAGATGAACTGAGCTCCACACCATGATGGCTGCAAGACAGCTTGGCTCCGCAACCCACCCCGCCGAAAATAACGATAAACTCTATGCAAATATTACAAATATATACAACACACCAGCAAAGTAACAGGGTAAAACATTTTATTAAATAACTATTTACATAACTATTTTATACTTTTTGTTGCCCGATCCGGCTAGCTCAATCGATCGAGCATGAAACTCATGCATTCTGATAGTTCAAAGTTTTGAGGAGTGCTTGTTAGACTGTCTGAAGCTTATTTGCACCTGCTACAGCTTCACTATTCTCAATGTAAGTGGGGGCTGTTTGAGGACGTGACTGCATTTGAAAACAATGTGATGCGGTGCCTCCCTGAACCGCTTGACGGAGGCCCCCGAGGGACCGTGTGATGGCGCGGACTCGGAGGGGGCGCTTGGCTCCGGCCCCCTCCCCAAGTCGTGTTGCCCTGGTGTGGCCTGAGATCGCCCCCGACATAGGTGGCCGGCTCCCGGGGTCAAGCGGAACTTTTTGCCTTTTGGTGACTCTTCCATTCTTGACCTTGTCCCACAATCCGTTTGACCTAAAGACACGCTGTAGTGGGGCGCCCCTTTACCGTTTCAGTTGCCATTCCGCCCGCTTTTGCTACACTGTGCCTCTTCCGCTATTCAGCTGTTTACCGCCCGCTCTTGCGACTACAGCGTCTCGCTCACCATGTAGTTGAGTTGCTCCCGCTCTTGCGGTGCAGCGACAGGCGGCTGCCACAGGACTCTCAAAATGGCTCTTCAGATTTGGGCGTGATCCACTAAAATGGCCCTGCGACACCTTGGAACTCGGACGCTTGTCTGCTAGGGCTTGGGCTCCATTCTCGAAAACGTCCCCTCAGCCTTGAAGATTCTACAAAAGTCTTGGGGGCCCCCGACTCCCGCAGGCTTCTGGTGGAGAGCGGCTGCCATGATTGCTCGTGGAATGGCCACGACGGAGCTACGAGATGGTGGTGCTCTCATGCTGACGCCAGCTTCAATCTGAAACATCCAGAAACACTGTAGACTACCAATTCGATCAGTTCCGGTAGCGCCCGAACGTGACCCGGTAGAGAAAAACTTGCCCTCTTCTTTGACTGATGGTTCTTGTTGCCTGTCCCTTCTGTTGTCATTTAACAGAACTATTTAGCCTGCTGAAAGGGGTTGTGTTCCGACCGCTGGTTGGAGGAGACATTTTGACTATATTCTGGACCTGCGTTGTCGCGTAATGCGTCATATGACGCGCCGCTTTAGCGCATCCGGAAGTGCTCCGGTGCGCAAAGCGCAGCTTCCCGGAAGCGATCCGGGGCGCGGCGCGCAGCGCGTAATGTAAGCATAATAGGTCATGTGACTTGTTAATAAAACTTTTCATTGGTTCATTTTACTTTTCTTATTCTAATGATGAAAGGCTTGGTCATATGACCCTAAAATTACACTTTTTATTACTTTCGAACATTATTTTTTCTTAAGCATATATGTTATAATGTTCCAGGCTAATGTACTTTCCCGGAAAATTTACAACTGTCCTGCAAGTAAAATATATTCCTTTTTCGAGAAAAAGGGCGTTTCTTCGTCCCATGACGGAGCCGTTGAGCAAAAGAGGCTCGGCCTGCTGTCTTAGTCGCCGATACGCCTGAATATCAGATTCTTATCGATCACTTTATGTTGCAGGAGTTGAAAACACAACAGCCCTTGACCATTTATCTTTACTGCGTTCCTGCGTATTATACCTTTTACCCTTCATGTAATTGGACTGCTTTATTTCACTTGCCTTTTACTGATTCGAAAACAGTGACTATTATTAAAAACTTTACCAATGTAAATACTACTACCATGTTTTCTTTTAAAAACCTTTATTGTGAAAATGTCAGTATACAAATACGGTCCTATAACCACGTGGGCCGGTCACGGAGCAAACTGTAATCGTATATGATGAGGAGACATTTACACTGTAGAGGAACGTAACGGGCGGGCCATTAGGTTGCAAGAACTAAGGTGTCTAACAGTTGCGGAATCGGTGGACGTACATTTTATAATTAAAATACGACAGGGCCAGTTACAATAAAATTATCTAGATATACATTTGCGGGCAAGTACCATGGGTGACATTAATTCGAACTTTCAATACTACAGTAATCAATAACACATCAGAACTTAATATCAATAGGGATGTCGAAATATTCAATCAATTCTCGTCCCCGCCCGCCATGTGCTTCAAAACTGCATACGTATCTCGTGATATCAAGGTTGTGCAACCAGTACACAACAAGGAGTTACGAGTCCCATTTATTCCGGCGCCATTTTGGGCGAGGACGGGCAGGTCCAGGATATAGTCAAAATGTCTCCACCAACCATCGACTATGATGATGTTCATATGCTGTATTTATTAGAGTAACACTCATCTGTCCACATGAAATTAATTTGCCACAATCTAAACATGTCATTTTAATCTTTCCAAAGTTCTTCTGAATATTTGGGACCGTTTACCTTGCCTCTGATGCTGTCAGTGCCACTTCTTTGGTAAATGTACTGGCAGGTCGGGGGTTGTCCTCCAAATCTCTCTTTTGTGCAGCACTATAATTAATCGGTGCCACCTCTCCATATGACGATGCATGGTATAATTACCATAACTATATTTTTTTTCGGTTCCTCTGGAGAGTACATCGTGGCAGATGAAGCAGGTAACGTACCGGGCACTTACCTTTTTTGCATGTAGAGGAAAGGAAAAAAAATTCGAGCGTCCGAGTTCTAAGGTGTCCCAGGGCCATTTTAGTGGACCAGGCCCAAATCCAAAGAACAGGCCGCCATTTTGAGAGTCCTGTTGCAGCCGCCTGTCGCTGTAGCAGCAAGAGCGGGCGAAACTCAGCTAGACGGCGCTCCACTGCAGATGAAGTGCCTCAACCTGGAGAGGCGGGAGAGGCTCGTTTGCGCCGCCTCCCCCCCCCCCTTCGGGCACCCCACGCCGTCTTTCGGCGCAGCATTGTAGGATGGCCACACCAGTGCGGCAACTTGCTAGACACCACCTCGGTGCCATCCGGATCTCGGCGCCCCACTGCAGATGAAGTGCCTCCACATGGAGAAGCGGGAGAGGCTCGTTTGCGCCGCCTCCCCCCCCCTTCGGGCACCCCACGCCGACTTTCGGCGCAGCATTGTAGGATGGCCACACCAGTGCGGCAACTTGCTGGACACCACCTCGGTGCCAACCGAATCTCAGCGCCTTGTGGTGTCTTCCATTCCGAAAATATTGTTGGCAGCATTTTGAAAGGAAAGATAAACAGCCGTTTGTGGCCCTCACTACACCGTTCTCCTAGTGAGTCTCACATTGTTACATTTAGGAAGAATGTTGAAGAGTAGTATGTTGAAAATCTGAAGCCATTGTTCTAGAAACTCTCAACCAGCCTTGGATGGAAAAATCCTGAAGAATGTACAAACTGAAAACCAGTTTTTGTCTGTATAGCATCAGCAGCAACGCTTGAGTCAGCTTTGTGTGAAGCCGCCATTTTGATTCAATCAATAGCGTCCCCCTGCACACATTCAGGGACCTGGTCGTGTCTTCAGGTCAAACGGATTGTGGGACAAGATGCACAAAGGAAAAGGAAAAAAGTTCCGCCGGACCCCGGGAGGCGGCCGCCTATGTCATGGGCGATCTTAGGCCACACCAGGGCAATAGTGAAGCTGCAGCAGGTGCAAATAAGCTTCAGACAGTGTTACAAGCGCTGCTCAGAACTCTCAACTATGACACCACCTCGGTGCCATCCGGATCTTGGCGCCTTGTGCTGGTTCCGGCCTATTCACACATCGGTCCGCTACTGACGCCACCTCACAGGCCAACGGGGCACCCCACGCCGACTTTCGGCGCAGCATTGTAGGATGGCCACACCAGTGCGGCAACTTGCTGGACACCACCTCGGTGCCATCCAGATCTCGGCGCGTTGTGCTGCCTTCGGCCTATTCGCCGAAAGTGCGCACGCAACTCAGCTGCATAGCGAGTGAAACACCAAGGGGCGCCCCACTGCAGCCGAGGAACCTCCATCTTGGGGGCGACGCACAGCATCACATTGCTTTCCAATGCAGTCAGATCCTCAAACAGCCCCCACTGACTGACGCGAACTCACAGGCCAACGGGGCGCCCCACGCCGACTTTCGGCGCAGCATTGTAGGATGGCCACACCAGTGCGGCAACTTGCTGGACACCACCTCGGTGCCATCCGGATCTTGGCACGTTGTGCTGCCTTCGGCCTATTCGCACATCGGTCCGCTACTGACGCCACCTCACAGGCCAATGGGGCACCCCACGCCGACTTTCGGCGCAGCATTGTAGGATGGCCACACCAGTGCGGCAACTTGCTGGACACCACCTCGGTGCCATCCAGATCTCGGCGCGTTGTGCTGCCTTCGGCCTATTCGCCGCAAGTGTGCACGCAACTCAGCTGCATAGCGAGTGAAACACCAAGAGGCGCCCCACTGCAGCCGAGGAACCTCCATCTTGGGGGCGACGCACAGCATCACATTGCTTTCCAATGCAGTCAGATCCTCAAACAGCCCCCACTGACTGACGCGAACTCACAGGCCAACGGGGCGCCCCACGCCGACTTTCGGCGCAGCATTGTAGGATGGCCACACCAGTGCGGCAACTTGCTGGACACCACCTCGTGCCATCCGGATCTTGGCGCGTTGTGCTGCCTTCGGCCTATTCGCACATCGGTCCTCTACTGACGCCGCCTCACGTGCCAACGGATTTTCTACGCTTTTTATAGCCCTATGCCGCATAACAGGTCATGTGACTTGTTTATAAAACTTTTCATTGGTTCATTTTACTTTTGGTTTCCTAATGATGGAAGGCTTGATCATGTGACCTAAAAATAACACTTTTCATTGGATTAAAACATTTTTTTTCCCCAAACGATGAAAGCCCCACCTTGTTTCTGGATGTTTCAGACTGAAGCTGGCGTCAGCATGAAAGCACCACCATCTCGTGGCTCCTTCGTGGTCATTCCGCGAGCAATCATGGCAGCCGCTCCCCACCGGAAGCCTGCAGGAGTCGGGGGCCCCCAAGACTTTTGTAGAATCTTCAAGGCTGAGGGGACGCTTTCGAGAATGGGGTCCAAGACCTAGCAGACAAGCGTCCGAGTTCCAAGGTGTCCCAGGGCCATTTCAGTGGACCAGGCCCAAAAAGGAAAGAGCCTGCTGCCATTTTGAGAGTCCTGTGGCAGCCGCCTATCGCTGCACCGCAAGAGTGGGCGCAACTCAGCTGAATGGCGGATTTTGGCACAGTGTACCAAAAGCGGGCGGAATGGCAACTGAAACGGTAAAGGGGCGCCCCACTACAGCAGACGAGCCTCCACCTGGGGAGGCCCGTTCACGCCGCCTAACCCCCCCCCCCCCCGGGGCGCCCCACGCCGTTATTCGGAGCAGCATTGTAGGATACCAAAACCAGTGCGGCAACTTACTGGACATCACCTGGGTGCTATCCACATCTCAGCGCGTTCTGCTGCCTTGGGACTATTCGCACAACAGACCGCTACTGACGAGGCCTCCCACCGCACCCCCCGGGACGCCCCACGCCCTTTTTCGGAGCTGCATTGTAGGATACCAAAAACCAGTGCGGCACCCAGGTAACATCACCTGGGTGCCGTCCAGAACTCAGCACGTTGTGCTGCCTTGGGACTATTCGCACAAAACACAGCTACTGACCATTGTTGCTTCTTTTTTCAAAAATTTTTTTAAATGTATTTACTGTTTTTGTTGCGTTGTATATATTTATAAGTTATTAAAGTTTTATAATCCTACTACTTTGTTGGAGTGCTATATATTTTTAATGTGACACATAATTGTAAAAACTTTGATGTACAAAGAGGCATCCCTGGAATCTTCCGCCTCAGGCTCGGTCCCCTCCCCAATCACAATACAGGATGGTTTTCAGATAGTAGGAACGCGTGTGGTGTGACGGATCTCATCGGGTGGGGGCCTTGATCTACTGTAACTCCTTTGAAGAGGGGTGATTCTTTACAGCTGGGGCCATAAACTACATCTGCAGGGCTAGGTGATAGCCTGGGACCGGCCTGGACAATCGGACACAGAGGAAGAGGAGTGTCAGAGGGTGCGGTAGTGAATAGGGCGAAAGGGAGGTGTCGGGCGGGCACAGGGTGTGATTCTCAAGGAAGAGCAGCGCAGATGGGGGGAGGTTTATTGCCCATGCATAAGACAGAGAGCGGGGGTGACCAGTGCCTGGGGGAGATGCTGAGATGCTTGCGAGGGTGGGGAGCCATGCTAAGGATCGACAGCGTGCAGAGAGTGGGTCTGGTCAAGGCATCTAAAATGGCTGCCGTGCACGACAAAAGTGTGGCATTTGAAAAAAGGCAAGATGGCGCAGACAATGTTTTTCAACACTTCCTGATTTCCTTCGAATCGAACGTTAACAGACGTTATCTCTCCCACACGGTCCCCCTGGGCTTAAACGCCGAGATGGTAGGGACTGCATCCCGTGGAGATAGGCTGAGACGTCACTCAGCAGAAAAAAAAAAAAAAAAAAAAGTCTATAAACATACAATAAGTTAAAAGTCAATCATTCTTGTTTCCTTGTAGTACGCTCCCCAGTCCGCTTTCCGTTACGCGTACCGGGCGCACCCCACGAAAAAAAAGAGATTTTTTTTTTTTTTTTTTTTGCCCCGCGGGGCCCTTTTAAAGCCTCCACATCAAACCTAGGGGGTCAGGGAGGAACTACTATGCCCCCTTATGGTCATTTCCCCCTTTGTTTTGGCCTCCTCTTGTCTCTCGATCCTACCGAGAGACAAGATGGCGGCCGCTCCGGACTGTTTAGAATGTTGACAGACACCGGAGAGCCAATCAGCTTCGCTTCGCGAAGTTCCGTTACGCGTCAAGTACGCGAACCGGAGCGCTACCCGGAGCGCTGTTACAGATATATATCTTTTTTTGAACGTTAATTTCTCAAAATCCACTGGAGCACATATATTGAGACCTAGCAAAGGCACATCGGGCTAACAGTCCCTACAATTTTGCCAAGTTTCGTGCAAATCCATTCAGCCGATCGGGCTAAAAGTGAGGCCAACCGCCCTATGGAAATTAACATGGGAAAAACGTGTTTTGGGACCCCCCTTTTTTCTCGGCCCCCCCTTGACGAACCCCCCCCAAATTTTCAGTGGCTGCTCAGAAACAAAATGTTCAATTTTCCTGAAAATTTCAGCCAATTCCGTCCACAAACGCCAAAGTTATTAGACATAGAATTTTCAAAAATCCCATAGAGAAAAAATCCTAACTATATATACCTACTGGCGACCGCCAGTAGGTAATATATATATATATATATATTTTATTATTTGTGGCATTATTGTGGTTTCTCTCGATTTACTAATTGTTAATATGTGTTGTCAATATGTGTGTTTTTTTTAATGTTTTTTGTTTGTTTTTGCCTTGTTTGAATGTATTTTGTTGTATTTAAGATTACAGGTTTCAAATGTCACTTGCTGTTATGGTGCTTGTAAGTGTTTTGTCACCTAATTACTGCATGTTTTTACTATGTATGTTTAGCTTACAATTTTCAAGTGTTGTTAAAGTTTAATTGAAAGAACTACACCTACCATGATGCCTTGCTTTCGTTAAAATAATATTTTAAATGTATTTGGGTAATTCTCTCTTTTCTTTCATATTTTCACATATGTTAAAGTGTTATGTATTTCCAATCTCTATTTTGTGCTATGTTTTGAATGAGTTTTTGTTTAATTATGTATGTTGTCATTTTCTTTTTATTTATTGAGTAGATGTTATTTGTTTCAGAAATCAAAGTTTGATGGCTTACATTTTTTAATGTTGTTTATTTTGTATGCTGACTATAAATTATTTTTAATAAATGTACTTTGCAATGTTCATATGGTGACTAATGCTATTTATCCTTCTAAATTGTTTACATTTCAGAATGTTAGCCTGCTAGGCCTTGGAAGGGTTTATTTCACATTTCTCCTCTCTACTGTGTTGTGATGAATGTTTGCTATATTTTATGTATACTTTCTAATTTGTTCTTCATTTCAGGACAACAGTTTACCTGCTTTTTTGATGTAGTTGTGTGTGTAATATAAACTGTTTTTGTAATGTATTATACTACTGATAGGTATAATCATAATATTAATTTTATTTTACCTTTTAGGTTCCTTAATTTTTTGCCTGAAACTCATTTGATGTATAATCCAGACTTTAACAAATTTCTTTTTTAGTCATTTATAATAGGTCCTCCACCCAGAGTATGTGCATAACCAACTGCCACGTCTACTGATGATCCCTCCACTCCAGACTAGGAACAAGCCTTCAGCCTTCCCTCCCGCACATCTGAATGATGAGGAGTAGGCTGGTCCATCTGGTCTACGAGTCTCACTTGGCCCACACCTACACTTCCCACCCCAACTGTTACTACACCTCATCCTCTGATACCTCCGCTTCCTGTGTCCACAGGAACTTCACCCCAATCTTGTGCCCCCCAGTCCTGGCTGTTGTTAATCCAACACCTCCCCTACCGTCAGTTCAGCCAGGAGCCAGTGGAATGGGTCACACATGGCCAAGGGCACAGGCTAGTGTGGATAGTGTTCACAGGAAGGAATCTATGGGTCAGCAAAGTGAGGACACTGGGTTCATTGTCAACCAAACCACCATGGACCAAGTCGTGGATATCTCAATCAGTCCCAAGACATGATGAGCCAGTACTTACAGAGCCCTGGGAGATAAAGCAGTTGCAGAGGGAGCACAATGTTCGGATGGAAACCTCAACTCCAGTTTGTGATCCCTGACTGGGTTGCTGCATGATTGTTTTACTCATATTTGCAGGGCTTTTCCAGCAACATGTTCCCTTTTCTGTGGTCCAAAAATGTCTGGGCTTACTACATCTGCCTCGGGCACAGAAAGGGACGCCCTACCACAAGAGGAAACATCTGAACCCACCTCAGTCCCTGTGACTGTGGATCCACCAGCTCAGAAGAGGACATTCATTTGGATCAGCAGGAGAGGATGTCAAGACGTCCACCAACACCAGCATGAGACGCAAACCTAATTTCCTCCAGTGTGTGACTAGCAATCACTCTGTGGGCTATTTTCTGGATACATTTACCTTTTTGATGCAAGTTATATTTTGTATATCGGATTTCAAACTATTTTGGATTTTCAATATTAGTTTTCTTTACAAAGCTTGACTTTTTTTGTTTGGTTTTATTTTTTTTTCATCATGTTTTTATTAATTTTGTTGTGTGTAATAATATCTAAAATTGCTAATGCAAATACTGGCTTTGTATTTCTTTTCTCAATTTGCTGAATAATTTTGTTTCATCATACTTTTCTAAAAGTTAAAATTAAAAAGATGATTTATTCATACATAAATTACATGTAAGTGATGCTTTTCACATTTTGTAAAAATGACAAGAAATAACAAACACTACAATTCAAAAACTATTATTTTATTAAATTGGAATAAATAATTGTTTTAAAAATGTTCAAATACATTGGAACGCATGGATAGTAGGGAAGGTTTTGGACAGTAAATTAAACCTATTCCCTATCCTAGAGCGCCCCCCAGCGCAATGCGTTGTAATGGTTTGCGTTGTAAACGTTGCGTCGTAAAGGCACTGCGTGGTAAAAGTTGCGTTGTAAAGGATGTTTCCCGAATATACACCAGAGGTCATTCCGACTTAGTTCCAACAGGCTCTTGGAGTGTTTCTTTTGGTCGGAATTGCACCGCAACCCCCTATGGATGGCGTTTCCGCCGTCGGGATAACTATGCCGGATTCCGAAAGACTTTCCGTGCTGGCCTTTTGACACAGAAAGGCTGTCGGATAGTGACTCTGGGGGATCTTAGCACAGCCCCTTTGCCCCCGCCACCTAAAATTTCTGGCTGAGCGGGTACCTAAGGTACCCCTTGTAAAACCATGCACTGTGCACCGATATACGGCCGTAACACAAGCTCCCATAGGGAACAATGGGAATCTGACGAACAGTGGTTGCAATGTAATCCGGCGGTCGGAATGTCTGCCGACAACCAGTCGATCGATCCTGAGTCCGACATGGTGTCTGTCGGAGGTTTTCCGACCAACATTGTAATCGGCCCCTAAATGTTATATTTTCATTTGTCATATGATCAATTCAATATGCTGTTGCAGTACCGGGTGAAATGTCAGATAGATCCCCACAGAATCTAAAAAGACGGTCACCCAGACACTTATCAGCATCCAGACTACGACAATGCACTACATGGCAATGTCACCGAGAAACAGCTCAGGAAACTCCAGAAAATTCACAATGCCGCAGCCAGCCAGGTCCTTGACATCCCCAGCCGTAGCCACATAACTCTACACTTCCGACAACACCACTAGCTCCAGGTCAACAAGAAAATCACCTTCAAGCTCCTCACCCATGCCTACAAAGCTCTCCATGATGCAGGACCAGCATATCTTAACCACAGCCTCTCATACCACGTACCCGCTAGACAACTCAGGTCAGCCCAATTTGCGCAGACCACTGTCCCATGGATTCACAGGACCAGAACCGGAGGAAGACCCTTCTCCTACCTTCCCACCAAGACCTGGAACACCCTGCCCTTCCACCTTAAGCAATCCCATTTGCTGACCCAATTCAGGAAGGATCTCATGACCTGGCTTTTCAACTGAACCTCCATGCCCAGATGGATCAGAAGCCCCCCCTCAGCACCTGGAGACCCTCATGGGTGAGTAGTCGCACTTTACAAGCTCCTGATTGATTGATTGATTGAATGTCACTACCAACTGTTGGAAGGTAGGATCTGTCTGCATGCTTACCCCTACATTTTGCCTGGTATTTTGATGTTTTTTGACTAGTCTGACTGGGATCCTGCTAATCAGGACCCAGTCTATTGTTTCTCCCTAAAATGGCATGCTGTGTAATTAGGTTCACTCCAGATTGGATTCTGGGGTACCTTTTTCAGTCCCTAGTATATGGTACCCATGTACCAAGGGCCCAGGTACCCCAGAGGCCTTCCATGGGCTGAACATGTATTATGCTACCCATGAGAGGCCATGCAAAATGGATCGACAGGCCTATCATTGCAGCCTGCGTAAGTTGGTGCATGCACCACGTGCTTATGATATAGGTTTACTATATCTAAGGGTCACTACACTTAAAACGTATAAGTCACCCCCGTAGAAGGCCTTGACAATCCTGGAGGCAGTGTGCGTGGTTCTAAGTGAGAGGGTGCCACTGCATGAGCAGAGCGGTACAAAAGGGGGTGGTGATGGACGGAGCAATCAAACACTCACACCCAGTCAACAGATCTGGGTTTAATCCATCACCGTTCTTTAGCCCACTCCGCCACCCCAGTTCAGACATGGCCATATGCAAATCAGACTGACCCTGTGCCTCATGGTAACAGTCCAGCCCGAACTGGCAAGCCATGCCCTCCCTGGACCGGAAACATGCTTCCTAGGACCGGTTTCTGGCATTCCAGCCGTCTTCAGCCAGGCTTGCTTGAATCCAGTGGCAAAGTGAGCAAGGGACTCACGTCTGAGCATACCCTGCAAACTTATGGCAAACAAATGGTACAAAAGGGGGGGTGGTGATGGACGGAGCATCCGAACCAATCAAACACTCACACCCAGTCAACATATCTGGGTTTAATCCATCACCGTTCTTTAGCCCTCTCTGCCACCCCAGTTCAGATATGGCCATATGCAAATCAGTCTGACCCCGTGCCTCATGGGAACAGTCCAGCCCGAACGGCCTTGCCATGCCTTCCCTGAACCGGAAACAAGCTTCCTAGGACCGGTTTCTGGCCTACTAGCCATCTTCAGCGAGGCTTGCTTGAATCCAGTGGCAAAGTGAGCAAGGGACTCATGTTTGAGCATACCCTGACAACTTATGGCGAACAAAGCGGTATAAAAGGGGGTGGTGATGGACGGAGCATCCGAACCAATCAAACACTCACACCCAGTCAACATATCTGGGTTTAATCCATCACCGTTCTTTAGCCCTCTCTGCCACCCCAGTTCAGATATGGCCATATGCAAATCAGTCTGACCCCGTGCCTCATGGGAACAGTCCAGCCCGAACTGCCTTGCCATGCCTTCCCTGAACCGGAAACAAGCTTCCTAGGACCGGTTTCTGGCCTACTAGCCATCTTCAGCGAGGCTTGCTTGAATCCAGTGGCAAAGTGAGCAACGGACTCATGTTTGAGCATACCCTGCCAACTTATGGCGAACAAAGCGGTATAAAAGGGGGTTGTGATGGACGGAGCATCCAAACCAATCAAACACTCACACCCAGTCAACAGATCTGGGATTAATCCATCACCGTTCTTTAGCCCACTCTGCCACCCCAGTTCAGACATGGCCATATGCAAATCAGTCTGACCCTGTGCCTCATGGGAATTGTCCAGCCCGAACTGCCAAGCCATGCCTTCACTGGACCGGAAACAAGCTTCCTAGGACCGGTTTCTGGCATTCCAGCCGTCTTCAGCCTGGCTTGCTTGAATCCAGTGGCAAAGTAAGCAAGGGACTCACGTCTGAGCATACCCTGCCAACTTATGGCGAACAAAGTGGAACGAAAGGGGGTGGTGATGGACGGACCATCCGAACCAATCAAACACTCACACCCAGTCAACAGATCTGGGTTTAATCCATCACCGTTCTTTAGCCCACTCTGCCACCCCAGTTCAGAAATGGCCATATGCAAATCAGTCTGACCCTGTGTCTCATGGGAACAGTCCAGCCCGAACTGCCAAGCCATGCCTTCCCTGGACAGGAAACAAGCTTCCTAGGACCGGTTTCTGGCATTCCAGACGTCTTCAGCCAGGCTTGCTTGAATCCAGTGGCAAAGTGAGCAAGGGACTCACGTCTGAGCATACCCTGCCAACTTATGGAGAACAAAGCGGTACAAAAGGGGCTGGTGATGGACGGAGCATCAGAACCAATCAAACACTCACACCCAGTCAACACATCTGGGTTTAATCCATCACCGTTCTGTAGCCCACTCCACCACCCCAGTTCAGACATAGCCATATGCAAATCAGTCTGATCCTGTGCCTCATGGGAACAGTCCAGCCCGAACTGCCAAGCCATGCCTTCCCTGGACCGGAAACTAGCTTCCTAGGACCGGTTTCTGGCATTCCAGCCGTCTTCAGCCAGGCTTGCTTGAATCCAGTGGCAAAGTGAGCAAGGGACTTACGTCTGAGCATACCCTGCCAACGTATGGAGAACAAAGTGGTACAAAAGGGGGTGGTGATGGACGGAGCATCTGAACCAATCAAACACTCACACCCAGTCAACAGATCTGGGTTTAATCCATCACCGTTCTTTAGCCCACTCTGCCACCCCAGTTCAGACATGGCCATATGCAAATCAGTCTGACCCTGTGCCTCATGGGAACAGTCCTATTTCAGAAAACAATGTTCTTAAGCAAACAGTAAATTTTCAAAACGAAATGAATATAGACCATGATAGGTTGCTATATATAAATCCAATGTCCAGCCGGACAAGGAGTTTTTATTCAAACAATGTTCTGAGAATAAGGTCAAGGATAAGCGAAACTAACATGTATAGTAGGGCACAGTCCTGTACCCTGTAACAAGAGGGAAGTGTGGGGGAAGCGGGATAACAAATCAAACAATACAGACAGACAACAGATACAGGCAAAGACTTAGAGGTGTGGCAACTTGCAAACATGAAAAAACTTACAGCAAGTTATGCCAAATAGTAACCACAACAATTAGGCACAATGGATATTTGTGGTACTATTTAGAAATGTCGACGTTTCAATCCCAAGCTCATTAATTAATGGGATCATCATCAGGACTAGAAGATTACATTTGCCTGAATTATGTACTTAGCGCCTGTTGGGGTAAAAAACAGGGAAACAAAAAAAGGATTGACCTATGAGAATAGAAATAAACATTGGGGTGGTCCAGCACGTCAGTAAGTGAGTTTTATCATATATGCATACAATAATCGAATTCGGAAGATTGGAGGGACCAAGAAAACAGACATGGAAGTTTGCATTAATTTGTCAAGGTGAGTATCCATTATTGATTCAGAGTTGGGAAGTTATGGAAGTGATGAATTGTTGAGGCAGTATCATTCATTAGTCAGGTGAGGGCAGTGCCGATGGCATTCGATAGTGCAGAGTTTGGATATTATGCCGGTATCGTGATAAGGTCTAGTCTGTGCGGAGGGAACATATCCGTCGTATGAGGAGACCGGTGCGGAGCAGGCAATTGGTATGTGCGTGGCCGGATCACAAGCGAAGGAGGTAGCTCAATATTGGATAGCTGTGCATTGTAACTGATAAGTGATGTGAGCTAGAACCAGTTTAAACGGCGCATGACTGCGTGGGGAACTAAGTAATGATCTTACCATGTGCTTGGTCGTTGCGATATCACAAAGTGCAAAATGGGGTTAAGTCAGTTGGTTGGGCGCTTGAGAATTGAGCCGCAAGAAGGGAGTTGAACCAAGAATTAATAATGCTGCCCAACCCGGAAGGGGAGAGAGTGGGGGTCGGGTGATGGAGGACCTGAAAAGCCTACCTCAGCTGTGGATTCCGTTAAGACCCGTAGAGCACAAGGCTCTTAGCCAAGGGGGCCGGGGCTTGAGGCGGTACCGGGCGTGGTCCCTCGATGTCCTAACGGTAGTGGATAGCGTGGATGCGCTATGGTCTTGGTTGTTTGTTTCTTCCGTACTGGGAAAAAAAGGAAGAGTTTGTTTATAGCCGGCGTGGCTAGGTTGGGGATGAAGTCGATTACTGTCAAGTTGCAATAGGGGGGTGGGCGGAGTCTTACCTTGAGATGCAGTAATGGCATTCAGTGCGTGGGCAGCAAATGTGTGCTTTGTAGTAATATGCGCGATGGCAGGCACTAAGTTTCAGGATTGCCGCTCTCGGTTTATGTAGAGCGAAGGGTGGGGGCCATCTTGGGTGATTCATCAAATCACCGAAATGGAGGAGGGACTGCAGCACGATGTGTGTTGAAACCGAAGAGTTTCAAGGAGAGTGAGATGTGCAAGGTGGCGAATTATTAAATTAGGTATTAAAATTCAAGGAGGATGATGGGGCCCGGGGGCCGTACATCAGTGAGTCAGTCTCATTAGTGGGTGAAATTGGAACCGGGCCGTAAGTACAGTGTGTGAGGACAGCCGCCATCTTGGGTGAGTGAGACAGATCACGATTGGAATTGCATTGCTGGGTGAAGGTCGGAAATAAGTGTCCCGGGAGCATGCGTGAGTGACATACGGATAGTATAATAAAAAACAGTCATGTATATTTACAAGTTGCGAACAAATAGAGAATAAAATCTGGGTACATACAGTGTAAATAGAGGCATTAGTGGTACAAAAGGGGGTTGTGATGGACGGAGCATCCAAACCAATCAAACACTCACACCCAGTCAACAGATCTGGGATTAATCCATCACCGTTCTTTAGCCCACTCTGCCACCCCAGTTCAGACATGGCCATATGCAAATCAGTCTGACCCTGTGCCTCATGGGAATTGTCCAGCCCGAACTGCCAAGCCATGCCTTCACTGGACCGGAAACAAGCTTCCTAGGACCGGTTTCTGGCATTCCAGCAGTCTTCAGCCTGGCTTGCTTGAATCCAGTGGCAAAGTAAGCAAGGGACTCACGTCTGAGCATACCCTGCCAACTTATGGCGAACAAAGTGGAACGAAAGGGGGTGGTGATGGACGGAGCATCCGAACCAATCAAACACTCACACCCAGTCAACAGATCTGGGTTTAATCCATCACCGTTCTTTAGCCCACTCTGCCACCCCAGTTCAGAAATGGCCATATGCAAATCAGTCTGACCCTGTGTCTCATGGTAACAGTCCAGCCCGAACTGCCAAGCCATGCCTTCCCTGGACAGGAAACAAGCTTCCTAGGACCGGTTTCTGGCATTCCAGACGTCTTCAGCCAGGCTTGCTTGAATCCAGTGGCAAAGTGAGCAAGGGACTCACGTCTGAGCATACCCTGCCAACTTATGGAGAACAAAGCGGTACAAAAGGGGCTGGTGATGGACGGAGCATCAGAACCAATCAAACACTCACACCCAGTCAACACATCTGGGTTTAATCCATCACCGTTCTGTAGCCCACTCCACCACCCCAGTTCAGACATAGCCATATGCAAATCAGTCTGATCCTGTGCCTCATGGGAACAGTCCAGACCGAACTGCCAAGCCATGCCTTCCCTGGACCGCAAACTAGCTTCCTAGGACCGGTTTCTGGCATTCCAGCCGTCTTCAGCCAGGCTTGCTTGAATCCAGTGGCAAAGTGAGCAAGGGACTTACGTCTGAGCATACCCTGCCAACGTATGGAGAACAAAGTGGTACAAAAGGGGGTGGTGATGGACGGAGCATCTGAACCAATCAAACACTCACACCCAGTCAACAGATCTGGGTTTAATCCATCACCGTTCTTTAGCCCACTCTGCCACCCCAGTTCAGACATGGCCATATGCAAATCAGTCTGACCCTGTGCCTCATGGGAACAGTCCTATTTCAGAAAACAATGTTCTTAAGCAAACAGTAAATTTTCAAAACGAAATGAATATAGACCATGATAGGTTGCTATATATAAATCCAATGTCCAGCCGGACAAGGAGTTTTTATTCAAACAATGTTCTGAGAATAAGGTCAAGGATAAGTGAAACTAACATGTATAGTAGGGCACAGTCCTGTACCCTGTAACAAGAGGGAAGTGTGGGGGAAGCGGGATAACAAATCAAACAATACAGACAGACAACAGATACAGGCAAAGACTTAGAGGTGTGGCAACTTGCAAACATGAAAAAACTTACAGCAAGTTATGCCAAATAGTAACCACAACAATTAGGCACAATGGATATTTGTGGTACTATTTAGAAATGTCGACGTTTCAATCCCAAGCTCATTAATTAATGGGATCATCATCAGGACTAGAAGATTACATTTCCCTGAATTATGTACTTAGCGCCTGTTGGGGTAAAAAACAGGGAAACAAAAAAAGGATTGACCTATGAGAATAGAAATAAACATTGGGGTGGTCCAGCACGTCAGTAGGTGAGTTTTATCATATATGCATACAATAATCGAATTCGGAAGATTGGAGGGACCAAGAAAACAGACATGGAAGTTTGCATTAATTTGTCAAGGTGAGTATCCATTATTGATTCAGAGTTGGGAAGTTATGGAAGTGATGAATTGTTGAGGCAGTATCATTCATTAGTCAGGTGAGGGCAGTGCCGATGGCATTCGATAGTGCAGAGTTTGGATATTATGCCGGTATCGTGATAAGGTCTAGTCTGTACGGAGGGAACATATCCGTCGTATGAGGAGACCGGTGCGGAGCAGGCAATTGGTATGTGCGTGGCCGGATCACAAGCGAAGGAGGTAGCTCAATATTGGATAGCTGTGCATTGTAACTGATAAGTGATGTGAGGTAGAACCAG
The DNA here is from genome assembly GCF_964261635.1 of Lissotriton helveticus. Taxonomy (NCBI): domain Eukaryota; kingdom Metazoa; phylum Chordata; class Amphibia; order Caudata; family Salamandridae; genus Lissotriton; species Lissotriton helveticus. The sequence continues at coordinate 625,333,008 of NC_136070.1, read as the reverse complement.
TTTAAACGGCGCGTGACTGCGTGGGAAACTAAGTAATGATCTTCCATGTGCTTGGTCGTTGCGATATCACAAAGTGCAAAATGGGGTTATGTCAGTTGGTTGGGCGCTTGAGAATTGAGCCGCAAGAAGGGAGTTGAACCAAGAATTAATAATGCTGCCCAACCCGGAAGGGGAGAGAGTGGGGGTCGGGTGATGGAGGACCTGAAAAGCCTACCTCAGCTGTGGATTCCGTTAAGACCCGTAGAGCACAAGGCTCTTAGCCAAGGGGGCCGGGGCTTGAGGCGGTACCGGGCGTGGCCCCTCGATGTCCTAACGGTAGTGGATAGCGTGGATGCGCTATGGTCTTGGTTGTTTGTTTCTTCCGTACTGGGAAAAAAAGGAAGAGTTTGTTTATAGCCGGCGTGGCTAGGTTGGGGATGAAGTCGATTACTGTCAAGTTGCAATAGGGGGGTGGGCGGAGTCTTACCTTGAGATGCAGTAATGGCATTCAGTGCGTGGGCAGCAAATGTGTGCTTTGTAGTAATATGCGCGATGGCAGGCACTAAGTTTCAGGATTGCCGCTCTCGGTTTATGTAGAGCGAAGGGTGGGGGCCATCTTGGGTGATTCATCAAATCACCGAAATGGAGGAGGGACTGCAGCACGATGTGTGTTGAAACCGAAGAGTTTCAAGGAGAGTGAGATGTGCAAGGTGGCGAATTATTAAATTAGGTATTAAAATTCAAGGAGGATGATGGGGCCCGGGGGCCGTACATCAGTGAGTCAGTCTCATTAGTGGGTGATATTGGAACCGGGCCGTAAGTACAGTGTGTGAGGACAGCCGCCATCTTGGGTGAGTGAGACAGATCACGATTGGAATTGCATTGCTGGGTGAAGGTCGGAAATAAGTGTCCCGGGAGCATGCGTGAGTGACATACGGATAGTATAATAAAAAACAGTCATGTATATTTACAAGTTGCGAACAAATAGAGAATAAAATCTGGGTACATACAGTGTAAATAGAGGCATTAGTGGTACAAAAGGGGGTTGTGATGGACGGAGCATCAAAACCAATCAAACACTCAGACCCAGTCAACAGATCTGGGTTTAATCCATCACCGTTCTGTAGCCCAACTCCACCACCCCAGTTCAGACATAGCCATATGCATATCAGTCTCATCCTGTGCCTCATGGGAACAGTCCAGCCCGAACTGCCAAGCCATGCCTTCCCTGGACCGGAAACTAGCTTCCTAGGACCGGTTTCTGGCATTCCAGCCGTCTTCAGCCAGGCTTGCTTGAATCCAGTGGCAAAGTGAGCAAGGGACTTACGTCTGAGCATACCCTGCCAACGTATGGAGAACAAAGTGGTACAAAAGGGGGTGGTGATGGACGGAGCATCTGAACCAATCAAACACTCACACCCAGTCAGAAGATCTGGGTTTAATCCATCACCGTTCTTTAGCCCACTCTGCCACCCCAGTTCAGACATGGCCATATGCAAATCAGTCTGACCCTGTGCCTCATGGGAACAGTCCTATTTCAGAAAACAATGTTCCTAAGCAAACAGTAAATTTTCAAAACGAAATGAATATAGACCATGATAGGTTGCTATATATAAATCCAATGTCCAGCCGGACAAGGAGTTTTTATTCAAACAATGTTCTGAGAATAAGGTCAAGGATAAGTGAAACTAACATGTATAGTAGGGCACAGTCCTGTACCCTGTAACAAGAGGGAAGTGTGGGGGAAGCGGGATAACAAATCAAACAATACAGACAGACAACAGATACAGGCAAAGACTTAGAGGTGTGGCAACTTGAAAACATGAAAAACTTACAGCAAGTTATGCCAAATAGTAACCACAACAATTAGGCACAATGGACATTTGTGGTACTATTTAGAAATGTCGACGTTTCAATCCCAAGCTCATTAATTAATGGGATCATCATCAGGACTAGAAGATTACATTTGCCTGAATTATGTACTTAGCGCCTGTTGGGGGAAAAAACAGGGAAACAAAAAAAGGATTGACCTATGAGAATAGAAATAAACATTGGGGTGGTCCAGCACGTCAGTAAGTGAGTTTTATCGTATATGCATACAATAATCGAATTCGGAAGATTGGTGGGATCAAGAAAACAGACATGGAAGTTTGCATTAATTTGTCAAGGTGAGTATCCATTATTGATTCAGAGTTGTGAAGTTATGGAAGTGATGAATTGTTGAGGCAGTATCTTCATTAGTCAGGTGAGGGCAGTGCCGATGGCATTCGATAGTGCAGAGTTTGGATAGTATGCCGGTATCGTGATAAGGTCTAGTCTGTGCGGAGGGAACATATCCGTCGTATGAGGAGACCGGTGCGAGCAGGCAATTGGTATGTGCGTGGCCGGAGCATAAGCGAAGGAGGTAGCTCAATATTGGATAGCTGTGCATTGTAACTGATAAGTGATGTGAGCTAGAACCAGTTTAAACGGCGCCTGACTGCGTGGGGAACTAAGTAATGATCTTACCATGTGCTTGGTCGTTGCGATATCACAAAGTGCAAAATGGGGTTATGTCAGTTGGTTGGGCGCTTGAGAATTGAGCCGCAAGAAGGGAGTTGAACCAAGAATTAATAATGCTGCCCAACCCGGAAGGGGAGAGAGTGGGGGTCGGGTGATGGAGGACCTGAAAAGCCTACCTCAGCTGTGGATTCCGTTAAGACCCGTAGAGCGCAAGGCTCTTAGCCAAGGGGGCCGGGGCTTGAGGCGGTACCGGGCGGGGTCCGTCGATGTCCTAAACGGTAGTGGATAGCGTGAATGCGCTATGGTCTTGGTTGTTTGTTTCTTCCCTACTGGGAAAAAAAGGAAGAGTTTGTTTATAGCCGGCGTGGCTAGGTTGGGGATGAAGTCGATTACGGTCAAGTTGCATTAGGGGGGTGGGCGGAGTTTTACCTTGAGATGCAGTAATGGCATTCAGTGCGTGGGCAGCAAATATGTGCTTTGTAGTAATATGCGCGATGGCAGGCACTAAGTTTCAGGATTGCTGCTCTCGGTTTATGTAGAGCGAAGGGTGGGGGCCATCTTGGGTGATTCATCAAATCACCGAAATGGAGGAGGGACTGCAGCACGATGTGTGTGGAAACCGAAGAATTTCAAGGAGAGTGAGATGTGCAAGGTGGCGAATTATTAAATTAGGTATTAAAATTCAAGGAGGATGATGGGGCCCGGGGGCCGTACATCAGTGAGTCAGTCTCATTAGTGGGTGATATTGGAACCGGGCCGTAAGTACAGTGTGTGAGGACGGCCGCCATCTTGGGTGAGTGAGACAGATCACGATTGGAATTGCATTGCTGGGGGAAGGTCGGAAATAAGTGTCCCGGGAGCATGCGTGAGTGACATACGGATAGTATAATAAAAAACAGTCATGTATATTTACAAGTTGCGAACAAATAGAGAATAAAATCTGGGTACATACAGTGTAAATAGAGGCATTAGTGGTACAAAAGGGGGTTGTGATGGACGGAGCATCCGAACCAATCAAACACTCAGACCCAGTCAACAGATCTGGGTTTAATCCATCACCGTTCTTTAGCCCTCTCTGCCACCCCAGTTCAGACATGGCCATATGCAAATCAGTGTGACCCTGTGCCTCACGGGAACAGTCCAGTCCGAACTGCCAAGCCATGCCTTCCCTGGAGTGGAAACAAGCTTCCTAGGACCGGTTTCTGGCATTCCAGCCGTCTTCAGCCAGGCTTGCTTGAATCCAGCGGCAAAGTGAGCCAGGGACTCACGTCTGAGCATACCCTGCCAACTTATGGTGAACAAAGCGGTACAAAAGGGGGTGGTCATGGACGGAGCATCCGAACCAATCAAAAGGTCACACCTAGTCAACAGATCTGGGTTTAATCCATCACCATTCTTTAGTCCACTCTGCCGCCCCAGTTCAGACATGGCCATATGCAAATCAGTCTGACCCTGTGCCTCATGGGAACAGTCCAGCCGAACTGTCAAGCCATGCCTTCCCTGGACCGGAAGCAAGCTTCCTAGGACCGGTTTCTGGCATTCCAGCCGTCTTCAGCCTGGCTTGCTTGAATCCAGTGGCAAAGTAAGCAAGGGACTCAGATCTGAGCATACCCTGCCAACTTATGGCAAACAAAGCGGTACAAAAGGGGGTGGTGATGGACGGAACATCCGAACCAATCAAACACTCACACCCAGTCAACAGATCTGGGTTTAATCCATCACCGTTCTGTAGCCCACTCTGCCACCCCAGTTCAGAAATGGCCATGTGCAAATCAGTCTGACCCTGTGCCTCATGGGAACTGTCCAGCCTGAACTGCCAAGCCATGCCTTCCCTGGACAGGAAACAAGCTTCCTAGGACCGGTTTCTGGCATTCCAGACGTCTTCAGCCAGGCTTGCTTGAATCCAGTGGCAAAGTGAGCAAGGGACTCACGTCTGAGCATACCCTGCCAACTTATGGAGAACAAAGCGGTACAAAAGGGGCTGGTGATGGACGGAGCATCCGAACCAATCAAACACTCTCACCCAGTCAACAGATCTGGGTTTAATCCATCACCATTCTGTAGCCCACTCCGCCACCCCAGTTCAGACATAGCCATATGCAATCAGTCTAATCATGTGCCTCATGGGCACAGTCCAGCCCGAACTGCCAAGCCATGCCTTCCCTGGACCGGAAACAAGCTTCTTAGGACCAGTTTCTGGCATTCCAGCCGTCTTCAGCCTGGCTTGCTTGAATCCAGTGGCAAAGTAAGCAAGGGACTCACGTCTGAGCATACCCTGCCAACTTATGGCGAATAAAGTGGAACAAAAGGGGGTGGTGATGGACGGTGCATCCGAACCAATCAAACACTCACACCCAGTCAACAGATCTGGGTTTAAACCATCACCGTTCTTTAGCCCACTCTGCCACCCCAGTTCAGAAATGGCCATATGCAAATCAGTCTGACCCTGTGCCTCATGGGAACAGTCCAGCCCGAACTGCCAAGCCATGCCTTCCCTGGACAGGAAACAAGCTTCCTAGGACCGGTTTCTGGCATTCCAGACGTCTTCAGCCAGGCTTGCTTGAATCCAGTGGCAAAGTGAGCAAGGGACTCACGTCTGAGCATACCCTGCCAACTTATGGAGAGCAAAGCGGTACAAAAGGGGCTGGTGATGGACGGAGCATCCGAACCAATCAAACACTCACACCCAGTCAACACATCTGGGTTTAATCCATCACTGTTCTGTAGCCCACTCCGCCACCCCAGTCCAGACATAGCCATATGCAAATCAGTCTAATCCTGTGCCTCATGGGAACAGTCCAGCCCGTACTGCCAAGCCATGCCTTCCCTGGACCGGAAACAAGCTTCCTAGGACCGGTTTCTGGCATTCCAGCCGTCTTCAGCCAGTCTTGCTTGAATCCAGTGGCAAAGTGAGCAAGGGACTTACGTCTGAGCATACCCTGCCAACTTATGGTGAACAAAGTGGTACAAAAGGGGGTGGTGATGGACGGAGCATCTGAACCAATCAAATACTCACACCCAGTCAACAGATCTGGGTTTAATCCATCACCGTTCTTTGCCCACTCTGCCACCCCAGTTCAGACATGGCCATATGCAAATCAGCCTGATCCTGTGTCTCATGGGAACAGTCCTATTTCAGAAAACAATGTTCCTAAGCAAACAGTAAATTTTCAAAACGAAATGAATATAGACCATGATAGGTTGCTATATATATATCCAATGTCCAGCCAGACAAGGAGTTTTTATTCAAACAATGTTCTGAGAATAAGGTCAAGGATAAGTGAAACTAACATGTATAGTAGGGCACAGTCCTGTACCCTGTAACAAGAGGGAAGTGTGGGGGAAGTGGGATAACAAATCAAACAATACAGACAGACAACAGATACAGGCAAAGACTTAGAGGTGTGACAACTTGCAAACATGAAAAACTTACAGCAAGTTATGCCAAATAGTAACCTCAACAATTAGGCACAATGGACATTTGTGGTACTATTTAGAAATGTCGACGTTTCGATCCCAAGCTCATTAATTATTGGGATCATCATCAGGACTAGAAGATTACATTTGCGTGAATTATGTACTTAGCGCCTGTTGGGGTAAAAAACAGGGAAACAAAAACAGGATTGACCTATGAGAATAGAAATAAACATTGGGGTTGTCCAGCACGTCAGTAAGTGAGTTTTATCATATATGCATACAATTATCGAATTCGGACGATTGGTGGGACCAAGAAAACAAACATGGAAGTTTGCATTAATTTGTCAAGGTGAGTATCCATTATTGATTCAAAGTTGTGAAGTTATGGAAGTGATGAATTGTTGAGGCAGTATCATTCATTAGTCAGGTGAGGGCAGTGCCGATGGCATTCGATAGTGCAGAGTTTGGATATTATGCCGGTATCGTGATAAGGTCTAGTCTGTGCGGAGGGAACATATCCGTCGTATGAGGAGACCGGTGCGGAGCAGGCAATTGGTATGTGCATGGCCGGAGCATAAGCGAAGGAGGTAGCTCAATATTGGATAGCTGTGCATTATAACTGATAAGTGATGTGAGCTAGAACCAGTTTAAACGGCGCCTGACTGCGTGGGGAACTAAGTAATGATCTTACCATGTGCTTGGTCGTTGCGATATCACAAAGTGCAAAAGGTTGTTATGTCAGTTGGTTGGGCGCTTGAGATTTGAGCCGCAAGGAGGGAGTTGAACCAAGAATTAATAATGCTGCCCAACCTGGAAGGGGAGAGAGTGTGGGTCGGGTGATGGAGGACCTGAAAAGCCTACCTCAGCTGTGGATTCCGTTAAGACCCGTAGAGCGCAAGGCTCTTAGCCAAGGGGGCCGGGGCTTGAGGCGGTACCGGGCGTGGTCCCTCGATGTCCTAACGGTAGTGGATAGCGTGGATGCGCTATGGTCTTGGTTGTTTGTTTCTTCCGTACTGGAAAAAAAGGAAGAGTTTGTTTATAGCCGGCGTGGCTAGGTTGGGGATGAAGTCGATTACGGTCAAGTTGCAATAGGGGGGTGGGCGGAGTCTTACCTTGAGATGCAGCAATGACATTCAGTGCGTGGGCAGCAAATGTGTGCTTTGTAGTAATATGCGCGATGGCAGGCACTAAGTTTCAGGATTGCCGCTCTCGGTTTATGTAGAGCGAAGGGTGGGGGCCATCTTGGGTGAATCATCAAATCACCGAAATGGAGGAGGGACTGCAGCACGATGTGTGTGGAAACCGAAGAGTTTCAAGGAGAGTGAGATGTGCAAGGTGGCGAATTATTAAATTAGGTATTAAAATTCAAGGAGGATGATGGGGCCCGGGGGCCGTACATCAGTGCGTCAGTCTCATTAGTGGGTGATATTGGAACCGGGCCGTAAGTACAGTGTGTGAGGACGGCCGCCATCTTTGGTGAGTGAGACAGATCACGATTGGAATTGCATTGCTGGGTGAAGGTCGGAAATAAGTGTTGAGCATACCCTGCCAACTTATGGCAAACAAAGCGGTACAAAAGGGGGTGGTGATGGACGGAACATCCGAACCAATCAAACACTCACACCCAGTCAACAGATCTGGGTTTAATCCATCACCGTTCTGTAGCCCACTCTGCCACCCCAGTTCAGACATAGCCATATGGAAATCAGTCTGATCCTGTGCCTCATGGGAACAGTCCAGCCCGAACTGCCAAGCCATGCCTTCCCTGGTCCGGAAACAAGATTCCTAGGACCGGTTTCTGGCATTCCAGTCCTCTTCAGCCAGGCTTGCTTGAATCCAGTGCAAAGTGAGCAAGGGACTTACGTCTGAGCATACCCTGCCAACTTATGGTGAACAAAGTGGTAGAAAAGGGGGTGGTGATGGACGGAGCATCTGAACCAATCAAACACTCACACCCAGTCAACAGATCTGGGTTTAATCCATCACCGTTCTTTAGCCTACTCTGCCATCCCAGTTCAGACATGGCCATATGCAAATCAGTCTGACCCTGTGCCTCATGGGAACAGTCCAGCCCGAACTGCCAAGCCATGCCTTCCCTGGACCAGAAACAAGCTTCCTAGGACCGGTTTCTGGCATTCCAGCCGTCTACAGCCAGGCTTGCTTGAATCCAGTGGCAAAGTGAGGAAGGGACTCACGTCTGAGCATACCCTGCCAACTTATGGTGAACAAAGCGGTACAAAAGGGGTTGTGATGGACGGAGCATCCGAACCAATCAAACACTCACACCCAGTCAACAGATCTGGGTTTAATCCATCACCGTTCTGTAGCCCACTCTGCCACCCCAGTTCAGACATGGCCATATGCAAATCAGTCTGACCCTGTGCCTCATGGGAACAGTCCAGCCCGAACTGCCAAGCCATGCCTTCCCTGGACCGGAAACAAGCTTCCTAGGACCGGTTTCTGGCACTCCAGCCGTCTTCAGCCAGGCTTGCTTGAATCCAGTGGCAAAGTTAGCAAGGGACTCATGTCTGAGCATACCCTGCCAACTTATGGTGAACAAAGCGGTACAAAAGGGGGTGGCATGAGCAGAGCACCCCTGCAGCCTACAGAGTCCATTCTCCAGGGTTGTTAGTGCTACAGCCATTCACGACATATAGGGTGGCATTATGCGGCCGCGTGATGACCAACTCTAAAACGGCTGAAAGTAACCCTATTGTGTCAAACATTATGTAAACATACCACACCTCTCAGAAAGGAGCTTTATGAGGTCCATGGTGTTCCCGGTACCAGCCTTCTAGTCCCGGGCAGTCCAAAATGGTTGCTGCCTACCAGAGATACATTTCTGCCCTCCTACTGCTGAGCCAAGCTCGAGCAGGGGAAGGCAGAACAATAGGCATCCTGTCACAGGGAGGTATAACCACCTCCCAGACAGGATTTAGTGCATTAGGCCTGGGTGGGTGCGCTTGTCAGCGACCAAAAGTCTGCATCAGGTGCACATTTGGTGTCCCTGTGCATAGTCCAGTTCAAACTAGTCCTGGGAGCCATTGGCTCCTGCTCAGGCACGAAATTGGACACAGGATATGGAAGTATCCCCCACTGACCTGCCCCTGCCCTGGGAGAGTCCCCTGAATCTGTCCAACTCTCTCCCGTGGGTACCAAAGGGCTTACCTGGCTATTGGACCCTAGATTCAATTTGGACAAGATTCTGAACAAGAAACCACTAACCTTCGACCGTCTGGATACTCTGGACTTCACTGGGCTTAGACTGGGCCTGACTTGGTTTCCGTCCAATGCATCGTCTGTGCCCGTGCACCATACAGGCTTCATGCAGGACCTGTGGAGCATTAACGACAACTGAAATTATCTTCCTTTGGGTGAAGGAGTCACTCCCCTGCATTTGCAGGCACCGTAACGCATCTGACCAGTCTGCTGATCCTGAGATCCTGCAGATTCTGAAGGGTCCAGCAACACAGGAGGTGGGTTCCTATATTCCTTGAGGTCAAGCTGCGCTCTCACCAAATCTGAGGCCAGTATCCCTCGTGGGGACCAGATAACTTGAACCCCTGTGCACCGCATACTTTTGCAAGTGCATATATTTGTTGGTATTTTCTGAACAAGTGCTTTGGGCTACAGGTAGCTCCATCCTCTGAGCACTTCTACTGAGTGCTCCTTGGACTGATGCTTTGTAAATCTGCTTGAGGACCCCTCGAGACTGCCTCCAGCTGCGGGACCTCTTGAGGGTCAACACTGTTTTACCTGGGCTCCCCTGGTTGCTCCAGGTCTCCCCTGACTTGCCTTGCTGTGGGGAGTCCTCTGGTCCTTGCTGGGCCAGACCCTAACCTTCCTTGATCTTCTTCGTGGGTTGCCGCTGCCAAGGTTTGTTGGTGGTCCCGCCAGTCACCGACCCCTCAGCACTCAACATCCTTCATGGGACAGCACATATCGGGCTCCTGGTTTTCCTTGACATCTCATGGTCCCTGCAGCTGTAGAGTCAAGGTCTCAATCATCACACCTGAAGCACCCGACATCGGTGGGTATTCATCTACTGAGCGCCTGGTCACTCCTGAGTGACCCTGACTCTGTCCCCTCTGCTTTCAGGTACTCTTCACTAAGAATCCACCTTTGGATTCCAACATACACTTTTCTTCTTTCCCACAGGGGCCTTTCCTTGAAGTCCTCCATTGAGATCGATGGTGGTTTTCAACACCAATCCTGCCCCATGCACCCCGCTTCCCTGGGATAGGTAACTCTGGCACTACAGTATCCATGGGTGGGGTGGCTCTTCAATCTTCTATGATCTAAAGGGCTTCCTCCTAATCCAGTGGGATGGGTCCTTACACTTTAAAACTGCAACTGCAACTCTCCCATTGAAATTATACGTAGCACGCAGTTGTGTTCTCACACTGCACCCATCCTCCATGGGGTCCCTACTTACTCACCTTGGGTGGTTCCTTGGGGTCCCAGTGATTCTACAACCTCTAGACACTGTCTTGACTCGAGTTGTGGTTCTTATACCACTATTTTAGCACATGATTTGGTCTCCCCACTGTGTATTAGTGCTACTTACGATTGTTTCTGTGCTACAGCATAGTGTACTTTGTGTTTATCTGTGTGTAGCAGATATGGTGAGGTATTTAGAGTGTGTTATAATAATAAATACACATTTTTATAACTTCTGTGTGGTTCTCCTTTCATTTAACCAACACAATAAGGTTTCATTCTAGTAAAACAAACTGCTTAACATTCCTTCAAGACAAATCCTGAAGGCTGCTCTCCACAGCTACCACTTGGGTAGCTTTCTAAGGTTATCTTTGAACTCTTAAATCCCCTCAAGGGTTGTTTGGACTGGTACACAGCGCCCACTTTAATTAGTGAAAAGCATATTCCAGGCCAACTTCTCACACCAACTTTCAATGGTGTGCTTCAATAAGTTCCTCCTTCAATGATGAGACACATAAACAGCTTCATATAGTTTCCATGAAATTAGGAATTTGCCATTGTGAAGGGAGATTTTTATGCTTTGAGTCACTTTTGGAGCAATTGATGGTACACATATTGCCTTGGTGCCACCATATAATGGAGTCTACCTACACTGAAAAAACTTCCATTTAATCAATGTGCAATTTGTGTGCCTACCAGATTTGTACATCAAAAGCATGTGCGCGCATTTTCCAGGATCAACAAATGATTTCTTTGTATTACGGAACAGCACAATTCCCCTGAAAATGTCAAAACTTGGACCTGAGAGGGCCTGACTTGTCTGTAAGTACAATTTGTCAATATATATTTTAGTTAACTTCAATTTAATGGTGAAAAACTCAGCTTATCCTAACTAACCATGGTTCTTAGCACCAACAGGGAATCCAAAAATGCCAGGGGTTGTCCGCTTCAATGAGGCCCATGGAAGAACATGGAGGCCAGTGGGGCAGGCTTTTGCACTCCTGAAAGCCAGATTCCATTGATGATCTTCCATGTCCTATAGATGTATGCGGCCTTAAAACAAAAGCTCATGCCTCCTAACAGTGCCACCAAGAACACCTCCTCACCTGTTTCTGCTGTTTACTATCTTTGGAAGCTACGATGCCAGGCAAAGCAGTATACAGGGCCCCAAACTTCTTGCCAGGTGAGCAGGAGATGCTGGCTAATGAGGTCCTGCTTCTGTACAGCAAGCTGTATGGCTTACCAGAGCAACTGGTACATGTTTTAAATGAAAATGTATTTATGATTATACTTTTTTTATTTAAACACCGGCTAGAATGACCCTTTTAGTTCCTTAGTGAAGTGTTGGGATTGAAGTCAAGTTTCTGTTTATTTTTATTAAAAATGTTGCTGTGTGTTTTTCTACATATTTAAATTATAAAACAGTAAAATTTTAGTATATGTTGTGTGTATATATATATCCACTCCAAAAATATCCGGAGACCGGGGCTGTGCGCCACGGCGGTCCTGGATGGGCCCCCGCAGCCCTACCATACACACACACATACTCTCATACAGAGATGACCAGGACACTTTGGGCTTCTAATGTAATTTATTTAGCTTCATGCCTCTTCACCAATGCGTTTTGGCTTTCGCCTTTTGCCTTTGTTAGGGTGTAGTGCGAGAGCCGACACAACTCATCACATACACAAATTCATAAAAGTCAATGACGGACTACAAACGTGTACAGTGTCAGGAGAGTTTGCAAAAATGAGCGCCATCTTAACACGCACCTTACTGTTAAGCCTGTTCCAAACAAAACTACAGGATTCATTTTGGTCTATGTTGTTGCAAGGTTCACCTATGATAAATAGAATCTTTTATATCCAAATTACAACTTTGATTATTGTTAGATTTGGGGGTCTCAAGTTGGCACAGGTAGGTACTTGTGACCAATAGGGACCCTTGCTTCTAGTCAGGGTATGGGGGTACACTCCTAAAAGAACCCCTGCTCACCCCCTTGGTAGCTTGGCAAATGCAGACAGGCTTATCTCAGAGGCAGTGTGTAAAGCATTTGTGAACAGATACAGTAATCAAGTGACAACAGCACAGATGGACACCACACAGGTTTTATATAAAAAATAAGTATTCTTTATATAGACTTATCACAAGACCACAAACAAAAAAATCCACAATACTATACTTAAGATGGTAGTTTTAGCTTAATTCTCTTTAGTTCTTAAAATGCGACACTTTGAGTCACTGTACCTTAAGATGCGACACGCAGGGCAACAAAAGTGTTGCAATGATGGAAATGCAGCAAAGATCTGGTGCAAAGAAATAAAGATAACGCTTTCTCCTTGAGGCGAAACGCTTTCCGGTGAGGTGGCAGGGTCTGCGGCGACGTCAATCCTCTCCCCCAGTGATGCGAGATGCTTGACACGATGCGAACCGCGACAGGCCCTGCAACACGCTTCCCAGTGATGCAGCGGCATCTCCGGCAACATCGATCCTCTCTCCTGGCAATGCAAGTTACTTCCACAATGATGCGAGCCGCGACAGACCCTGCAACACTCTTTACGGTGATGTGGCGGCGTCTGGGGCGACGTCGATACTCTTCTCCAGCGATGAGCCGTGACAGGCCCTGCAACACGCTTCTTGGAAATGCGGCGGCATCTGATGCGACGTCGGTCCTCTACTCCTGCAACACGCTTCCCGGTGATGGGGCTGCGTCTGCGGCGACGTCGATTCTCTCCTCCGGAGATGTGAGGCGTTTCGCGAAGCGGCAGCGGCAGTTCTGCGACATGCTTCTCGATCTTGAGTCGCGCTTCCAGCTCCTTTCAAAACGCAAGTCCACAAAAAGTCCAACCGAACTGTAGGCACTTCAGGAGAACTCTTGAGGAGGGTGAAGTCTGTTGTCCCTGAGACTTCACCAGGAGGCAAGCTCTGTTCCAAGCCCTTGGAGATCCTTACACAAGTTGATGAAAGTACAAACAAAGTTCCTCTCTCCCTTCTTTAGCAGTCAGGAAACCACTGCAGACCACTCCCCCAAGCAGCACTTCAGCTTAGGGATAGTCTCTCCTCAGTTTCTTCAGGTTCCTATCCTCAGCAAAGTTTTCTTCGTGTAATCCAAAAGTGCTCTAATTTCTTGGGATCATGGTCCCAATATTTATACCAGGGGGAGAGCTGAGCTAACATATAACGACGTAGGACAATCTGAAGATGACAATCTGCTATCCTGCATAGGAAGAGGTCCCCTACACTAATTTGTGCATTGTTTGGGTTATTGAAGGGAGGGCATTAGTTGAATGTATTTTTGGAAGGTGAGGTGAGTGACAGTGCTTTCTCAACTTGGGGCAGCGGGTAGTTAAAAAATCATGTGAGAGAAATGTGGCGAGGGGGGCATTGTGAGGGTTATTTGTTCAGGTTGCTAAAGTTTGGTACAACAAGGCATGCACCCACTTGAGACTTCTTCAGCAGAGGCTGAGAGGGAGGCCCGTGTGCGACATCCGTGGTCCACAGAGACAGAGGGATAATATCAATGTAGATGGCCTCACAACAAGGTGACGCATTGACGGTCCTCTCCTGGAATGGCAATGGACTGGTATGCAAAATTAAGAGAGGAGTGGTTGTGCAGTATATACGATCACATTTTCCCAACATGGTGCTCCTGCTGGAAACACATATAATGTGTGTTGGACACACTAGGCCCTATCTCTTAGATGCACCCAGTGAGATGCATATACTGGGGGTAGTTTAATGAGGTCATGGACTGGGAAACGAATAGGGGTGTACGGTAAACTCCACTTCACCGACTGGGTTTTTGGCACTCGCGCTCAACTTGGAGAGCGTAGTTCAGCAAACAAACTCAGCCAGCCACAGGCGGAGCAGTTTACTGGCGAGCTCAGCCAAAAGTATAGATACCCTATGTAGTGTCTAGCCCCCAAGAACTCAGGCAGACACAGTGTGGTAGTATCAGGGACCTTCTTTATTGTATGTCCTCCTTCTTCAAATCCCAACAGCTCACTGCCCAGCTGCCCCTTCGTCCCCCAACTCCTCCCTTTGCGCCCGCCCTCGTCCCTCACTTGGGCCGGTCCTAGTGCCTGACCAGTTTGGTCCCTGGGCACTTTACATCGACGTCATTACATCTCCCCCCTCTGTGAATAAAGAAAACAAAACAATATACACCACAGCAAACAGCAAATTATTTTTCTTTAGAATTCTTCGATAAAGCGAGACGGTTTTTGTGGTGACCTGTCTGGGTCACGCCTGAAGATCCTGACTGTCAGGCTCGCGCTCGTCAGTGATTTCTATCAGTGCCTGACTGCGACTTGGTAGTGTCTCTGCTTCTCCTCTCTCTACTCTTGGTTCAGTCAGTAGTTCCTTGACATTGGGGCTGGACTTCTTAAAGTACGTCACGTTGCAGGTCAGTCATCTTCCGTCAGTCTCCGCAGTGGTCATGGTTCCGTTCTGTTGAAACGCTAGACTCGATCACAATATTACATCTCCCCTTTGTTACCAAAATAAACTTAGCGTCCAACATGTTTATAGTTCCTCAATCAGCCACACGGATCTGCAGGCCGCCTGTTTAAGTTATGGAGATGCATCTCCACTTCTTTTGTGTGGCCTGCTGTCGCTTTGACAAGGATATCCTTTACTACAGGAATGCATCCTTGGAATTGCGAGACGTCTCGCGTGGTCCTCTTGTGCTCAGGTTCGTGGTGGTTTCCAGTCAGCTTCTGGGTGATCCACTTATCTTTATTTTCTGAGGTGACTGTGAAAGTCTCAGCTTGATGTCGGCAGTCTGTCTTCCTTTGTGGCTCTTGTTTGATTGACGCTCGACCTCCTTCATGGGGTATGTCGTTCGGGTTCCCTTCCGAGCACCCACATATGATTTTACTTTTTGTTTTTCTTGTCCGGTCGAGGGCAGCAATGCCCTCCTGTTCAAAATCATGTATACCAGATGGTGAGGCGCTATCTAAAAAGACCATCTTGGTTTGGTTCGGGGACTCATTCGCGGCCTCTGGTTGTCTCACCCACTCCCACTCACGTTTGGGACTGGTGAACCCTTTGACTGTCTGGGCATGTGCATGTTTCTCTCTCATCTGATGATGATCTGTCTCTGTCAACACATCTGGTTTCCCTTGCAGAGTTACTGGATGATCCTTTTCCATCCGGTTGGTAATGTCCACTATCTCTGTTTTCTTTCGGTAGGTCCTTTTGGTCAGTCTCGCTGACCCTATCAGTGGTGAAGGTATCTTGTTTATATCTTGATGTACCTGCGACTGACAGGACAGGTTGTCTTGTGGAGTGATTGAGTACTCAGGGACATTGGTGTGAGATACGTCATTCTTGATGGGAATAATGTCCTTTGGTTCTGGGGTGTGTTCAGGTGGTAGACGCCATGGCCGTCGTCGGGACCATGGCTCGGTCGACTCGAGGGATCGACGTGCTTTCTGAATCAGAGGAGTCTTTTGTCGATTTCCTTTGATACCGTTCCTTTGAGTGTGTCTTGAATGGAGGATTTCTGAAACAGGTAGGCCGTGACGAGCTGCTCCTATAGTCGGAGTTCTCTGTGGGATGTTTCTCCGGGTACCTTTCTCGACGTGACTTCGGTGTCATCTTATTGGAGAGGTTGTTTGATACCCACATATTTACTTCTTGTGTTTGACCACTTGATATTGTATCTCTGTCTCTCTCGTGTGATGACAATGGCCTTTCATAAGTCTCTGTGTCCTTTTCAGAAAATGTTCTGATTAAGCGTCGGCCTTCATGACCCACCAACTGGAGTAGTAGTGTCAGACAGTTTCCATCTCTTCGTTCACCGGTGGCGTCAAGAAATTCATCCAGTGATTCCAGCCACCGGTTCCATTTAGGGCCCAAATTCCGAATGTCAGCCTGTGTCACTGGGGGTGGCACTTCAATGCAGGGATTGGATCGTTGTGTTGCTTTTCCCACTGCTATGATCTGCTACGGTCACAGGACTGCTTCCTTTGCTTCCCGTGTTATCCAGTGACTTAGTTGATGAAAGACGGCTTCCTTGATATCTGTCTACTCATGCTTCTCTGGTTTTCCTTATTGCTTGCTTGTCGTTATTTACCACTGCCTTCATTTTTCTATTGTATTTGCTTGTGCTTGTTTGGTGTTTTCTTTGCACTCGCCAGTGCTTGTTTGTTGTCTTTGTTGCACTCACCAGTGTCTGTTTATTGATTTTGTTGCACTCGCTAGTGCTTGTTTGTTATGTCCGTTGCCCTCGCCAGTGCTTGTTTGTTACTTGCCAATGCTTGTCAGTGCTTGTTTGTTATTTCATTGCACTCACCAGTGCTTGTTTGTTGTCTTCGTTGCACTCGCCAGTGCTTGTTTGTTATGTCAGTTGCACTCACCAGTGCTTGTTTTTTATTTGCCAATGCTTGTTTGTTGCTTGTCAGTGCTTGTTTGTTATGTCCATTGCACTCACCAGTGCTTGTTTGTTGTCTTCGTTGTACTCGCCAGTGCTTGTTTGTTATGTCCGTTGCACTCGCCAGTGCTTGTTAGTTACTTGCCAATGCTTGTTTGTTGCTTGTCAGTTCTGGTTTGCTGTTTCAGGCTCTTTGAATGACTTCAAAATGGCCGCCAACGATCCCTCGCAGGGGATTGGTCAATGCTGCCTGACTTCAAAATGGCCGCCGGGAATCTCGTTTTCAGCGAGATTTCAGTTGTTTCTGTTCGTTTCTTCGGCCGGAGCCACTCATTCACTCGGCGCTTCGACTCTTCACTCACCGCTTGTCGTTTTCAGCCGCGATCCACCGCTAGAGTCACTGCTGCAGGTGAGGTTCGTTTTCTTTGTCCTTTACCGCCGGAGTGGGCTCCCGGTTGGTCCTTTTTGGGTGATCTGCTCAAGCCTCACACATGGGGCGAGCTTTGCTTCTTCTGCCGCCGGGTGGGCTCCAGTGGGCACTTTTTACGGCGCGCTCGAGCCTCCAGACGTGAGGCGAGCTCCGCTCTTTCCGCCGCCGGGTGGGCTCCGGTGGGCACTTGGTAGGCGCTCTTGATAACGCGCTTCAGCAGCCGAGGTGGGCACTCAGTAGGCGCTTTGTTGGCGCTCTTCCGCCGCCGAGGTGGGCACTCGGTAGGCGCTTTTATTATTACTCTTCCGCCGCCGAGGTGGGCACTCGGTAGGCGCTTTTATTATTACTCTTCCGCCACCGAGGTGGGCACTCGGTGGGCGTTTTCTCGCAGCGCGCTTGAGTCTACAGACATGGGGCGAGCTCCGGACCAGTCGGTCGCCGGTTGCTGCTGTGGCTGTCCACACGCTCAGGGTTTCCTTTACCCTCGTCGCCAGTTGTAGTGTCTAGCCCCCAAGAACTCAGGCAGACACAGTGTGGTAGTATCAGGGACCTTCTTTATTGTATGTCCTCCTTCTTCAAATCCCAACAGCTCACTGCCCAGCTGCCCCTTCGTCCCCAAACTCCTCCCTTTCCGCCCGCCCTCGTCCCTCACTTGGGCCGGTCTAGTGCCTGACCAGTTTGGTCCCTGGGCACTTTACATCGACGTCATTACACCCTATTGCCCTCAATTTAAATCCTATGATTGGGGAATGTTAAAATGTTTCCATGGTTCCGCTTAAAAAAAAATATTCCAAGTATGCACAGAGAAGAGACACTTCCCTTTAGAACTTGTTCCAGGTGACACCACTGCCGCATTCTTCCAGCGAGTGTTCCAGTTACGACTTCCAAGGTGGTACAGTCGCATGCTCTCTGGCTCTGTGTTTTCTCGAGCCAGTTCCATCTCACTGTGCATACACACTGTGAAGTAAAAGCGAAAGGTACAGGTACCATGCTTACCTTCTGCTCTCCCGGTTGGCTGGGTGCCCCCCTGCCCCTCAGACAGGACTCCATGGCCCATGTGTAGTCTCTGGTTGCTGCTTTACACACTTGTCCCAGGAAATCTGGTGTGTTCCCCAGCTTTACTCACTTACCCCAGACTCTGCAAGGAGGCTCTGCATCCCACGTCATGCTCTGTTCAACCATCAGCCAAATCAGAGGCAGCAGCAAGGCTGGAAAATTGCTGGAGATACTGGTGGAGGTCACTGTTGCACTTTCAAAGTGCTACCCCGTTTTTGCTTCCTTGGCCACACACACCACATCTGTTGTTTTTTAATCATATGCACTCAACTCCGAGTTCAAAGCTGAATACATATTTTTCATACAAAAAAGTGATAGATGGAATGCTTGAATTATACTGGTATTTACTCAGGCCACATAACATTCCATCATTATTTTGCACACCATGTCACCAAAGTTTGGACCCAGCTATGTGCAAATCAGTCTGGACCTTGCTTCAGTCGGACCAGCCTAGCCCAAACTACCAAGCCAGGTCCTCACTGAACCGGAACACAAGTAACCCAGGATCAATTTCACCCTTAGTTATGGGCTCATCAGTTATGTAGAGCTTGGTTCCAGTCACACAGTATGCACGGGACCCACGTCTAGGCATACTCTTACCACTTAGAGTGACACACTAAAGTATACAAACAATTATGGATGGAATGCTTGAATTATTCTCAGCCACTGGTATTTACTCAGTCCACATCCCAATCCATAGGTATTTTGCTCACCTTATCACTTTAGTTTGGACCTAGCTATATGCAAATCAGTCTTAACCCTGACAGATCATCCCTGATAGCTGGGTCCAACCTGAGGACAAAATAAATATTTAAAAAATATATTTAGAACCCAAAAAGTTTTTTTATAGTTTTAAACTGTGTTAATGTTGTGGTTTTTTTTAAATGAAAAAAAAGCAAATGTCTGCAAAAAAGTAGGCATCTCATCTCTTCTACACATATCCTCAACTTAAGTTTAGAGGTGGTCAGGATGGATAATTTCACGCAGTTGGGCACACCTGGTTAGGGGTCTGGCGGTTTACCAAATCTTGGTTGGAACATCGCCATGCTTCATCTTTAGAGATTTTAGCTATTTGACATAGTAACATATCATGAATGAAGAATATGAAGAAAAAAACTGAAGTTCACTGAAAAGTCAAAGGTTAAGGTGATGTTGTAGGTTGGTATAGAAATGAAATATTATTTTATGTTAAAAAGATAAAGTGACTGTGAAAAAGTGGATTACTAGATTGAGTAGATTGTAGTGCACCTCAAGAAATAACGTCACTCTTCCTGTTAGGTCCAGTTAAGGTTTCAGTAATTTGAACCTGATCTTAAAGCCATCACTGTCACTATGGCATAGAGTAGACAGGCTTAACTTACAAAACTGTGTAAAGCATTTAAAAGTAACAAAACAGTTAAATAGTTGAAATAACAACATTATAAAAACCTCACTCCAATTTATACAACTAGAAAATAGTTTAATGAACCAAGTGACACCAATACAACACGAATCTAATAAAAAAAAACTGAGATATAAAGCTTTTAAATTGACATTTAAAGATAGTGCCAAAAAGCGTTAAGTACCAATAGTGGCCATCTGGTTCTAATTGACAAGAAAATAGCCAACTGTGATGGAGCGAGGGACGAATACAAACAAGGTTAGTCACAGTCTGAGGTTTTCCCTTATGACTAAGGGCCAGATTTATAAGTTGGTGTGCAGAGTGATCTCTGTTTGCCTGAAAGAGGACTTAACATCCGTCGAGCCGAGACTGTCCACCTGCGAAATTTAGATATGACCGGGAGCAAGACTGTCTCTTTGAAAATAAAAAAATAAAATGCTCCCCTCACCCTGTGAATCCTTTTCCATGGCAAGAGGAGCATTTGGAAGTTTTCACTGGCACTTCTGCCAGGGTTTTCCTGGCAATGACAGGCAGTGAAAACCAACCTCTATGACTCCCCATCTAAATTAAAAGGCTGAAAATAGAGGTCTGTCTCCAACAATCCTTACTCCACCCGACCGTCAGAGGGATTAAATCATAGCGGAGACATAGTAGTGTTCACCTTGATTAAACCTATGGTCCGCTCGCATCTAAATTTGGTGGGTGGACTATTATATTGGCCATATAGATACACAGGGTCTCCTTTACAAGTTTTTAAAGCAGGGCGGTGCATTAAGTCACTTTGCGGCTCTTCCCTGCGTCAAAAGAAAAGGTAAGTAATGCATTGTATTCATGATATGCAGTGCATTCCTGTCCTGTCCCATTGTGCTGGTGCTGTTTTGGCTGCCTTGTGCTAACGCAGGCACCCTTGTACCATGGTGCAAGGGTATCTGCGTTGTAGCAATGATTGCAGACTGGGATGCCACCCGCCCCCCCCCCCTTACTCACATTGGAGTGCAGATGCCAAGAAACTTACAGACTGGGCCCCCCAGCTGGGCTTATGCGATGTCTGGAGAATATGGAACCCACGTCCCCGCCAATACACTCACACCTCTGCTGCCCATAGTACCCAAGTGTGCATTGATTATTTGTTCATGCCGGCTCTGGACTTCCGACTGGTCGTGAACATACACATAATTTTCAAGGAATCTCAAATCACACACCCCTACTTCTAGATCTTGGAGGGCCTACAGGCGTGCTTTGCCCCATGTGGTGAATTAATGCCTGGTTCCTGCAACAGAAAGATTGCAAAGAAGCAATTGAGAGGGAGCTGGAAAGATACTTCCAAACTAACGAAAGTTCGGTTACTTCTCCTGGCATGCTATAGGTGGCTGGTAAGGCGACAATCAGAGGCTTCGCCAAAGGGTATGTCAAACAGACATACCAAGCCCGAGAAAAACGCCTCTCCTGGTTGGAAGCCCATGCAATCCAACTGGTGCAGGTAACAGATGCAGAAGCTGAGGGTAACACAAGCTGGCAGCTCAACCTATTACGTGAAGAAATCCGAAATATCTCCTTAGACTCAGCTAGGCAAATGTGGAGGTCCTCCGCTGCCCTTGTATACAGATGGAGTAATAAAAACGGCAAGCTCCTTTACTGTCTTGCATCCCTCCTTTAGCCAGATGAGAAATTCCTGAAATAATAGATGCAAATGGTAATGCCCAACGTGCCTCCAAGGCGATTGCACAGACATTGGCGTCCTATTATAACCGCCTCTACTCCAAACCTCAGACCCCGGATTCAGTGACTGGCACTGATTTCTTACGAGACGATTCGCTTCCACAGCTGCATGATGCGGAGATTCAAACAATTGACCAACCTCTCTCGCGGGAAGAGATAAACCAGGCGATGTCAACACTAACCGCAAGCAGGACCCCAGGTGCAGACTGATACCCTGCGGAATATTACCAGTCTTTTGGGGAGATCCTTGTACCAGAACTTGAGTCACTACTATACACAGAGGCAATAAAGAAAGGGACCTTTCCGCAACACAGAGACGTTTGCTACAATCATGGTCATCCCTAAAACAGACCCTCCCTCCAACTTATGCTCTGAATATCGTCAGAACTCATTGATCAATACTGAAGTCAATTTATTTATTTATTTAGTGTTTTATAGAGCGCGAACGTGACCCGTTAGGGTATCAGAGCGCTTTACAGAGATTCCACATTGTATACAAGTATGAAATAGTCAAAGAAAAAAAACATACGTAGGAGTAGAAGGAGGTGAAACATTTGGGAATAACAGGGTGTAAACAATGTTCAGATCATAATGCAGAGAATTCCAGCAAATACATTTGTGAGAGTACAAGGTCAGTACAAGATGGATAGCAGACACTCAGTCCAAACTCTAGCTGCAACAAAAATAGGCAAAGCCACTGAGTGGTGTGTGCAATGCATGATTTATGGGAGAAACCTGACCATTAGGAATGTTTTGGCTTCCTTTTTAAATATTGACAGTGAGGGGATTTTTCTGATGACAGATGGCAGCGAGTTCCAGATTCTTGGTGCAGCCCCAGAGAAAGCACGATTGTACGTTTTTTCCTTTTGGAAGCGGGGTGGCTGGAGCACAAAGTCTCTGGCTGACCTTGAGTGTCTGGCTCCTCCAGAAACCATGATTTTGTAGGCGAGATATGCTGGAGATTTCGTGTGTAGTGCTTTGTGGGTGGTACATGCCAGTTTGAGTTGGATTTTGATTTCAAGAGGAAGACAGTTCAGTGAATTCAGATGCGGTGAAATGTGGTCAAATTCTTTTGAGCCTTTTAAGAGTCTGTCGACGGCGTCAACCAAGCTTTTAATGGGGCAGTGGAGATCTTGGGTATGCCTGAAAGGGTTGAGCACCCATATTCGATTCTGGAGATAACTAATGCCTGGTCTGCCATTTTTAGGTCTGAGGCATCAAGGAAAGGTTTTAGTTTCCTCAGGTAGCTCAGGTGAAACCTGGTAGTTTTGGCCATCAAGTTGATGTGGTCTCGCATATTTAGGTTGCTGTCCAGGGTTAAGCCGAGAGATTTGGCAGGTTCCACTATGGTCGATGTGCAGTTTAGTGCTGTGATCGACTTGGTCCATTCCTGGATGTCAGTGTTACTTTTAGGGGGGGAGATTTTAAGGAACTCCGTTTTGTGCATTTAGTTTGAGCTGGTTGCAGGCGAGCCATTGAACAGTCAGCTCTAGGGCCTCATTCAAAGAGTAGATCTCCTCTAGAGATGAGGTTTTGCTGTAGATCTGAGTATCATTAGATTACATGTGGAAGGAGATGTTGGCGGTACCTAGTAATTAAGCTAACAGTTCAAGATAGAGATTGAAGAGGGTTGGGGAAAGAGTTGATCCTTGGGGACTGCAATCATTATCGGGGAAAGAACAGCTAGATTACTGTTGACTAAGGATCCCTGGGTGCAGTTCTGGAGGAAGGATCTAAAGCATTCGAGAACGGTTCCCCTTGCTCCCATCCTGAATTCGAGGTATTCAAGTAGTTCCTCGTGGTTAACAGTGTCGAATGCCGAGGATAAATCCAGAAGAATTAGGAAACATGTTTTGCCTTGGTCAAGGGCTTGGAGAGCATCATCCACAATATGGAGAATAGCAGTTTCCGTTCTGTGCCCAGGCCTGAACCCGGATTGGAATTCATCTAGCAGATTACATTTGGTGATATGTTGGCTCAGTTGAAGTTGCACACATTTCTCCAGAGCTTTCGCTAGATGTGGGATATTGGATATTGGTCTGAAATTGTCTGGAGCAGCAGGATTCAAGGTGTATCTTTTTAAGACGGAAGCTCTTGACCAGCTTTTAGAGAGTCAGGTATGGACCCTTGTATTAGGGAAGTGTTGATTATTGTAGTCCAAATTGGAATGATAAATTGGTAGGTCACGGCCACCCAGCTGGAGGGGAGTGGGTCATTAAAGTGGTTATTCAGATTTAGGGAGGATAGAATTTTCGAGATGGAATGGTCGTTATATAACTTGAAGTTGGACCAGTGCGCTTGGGTGTTGACTGGGGGGCAAAAGAGAAGAGATGGGACCCGGCAGGAAGAGGTCGGATGTTGGTGGTGGAATTAAGTTCTTTACATAGGGAGGTCATTTTGGCTGTAAAGAAGGAGAAGAAATCCTCACAGGTTATAAGGGATTTTGAGGTTTCTTTGGAAGTTTTAGCCAGTTTGTTAGATTGTTGTTTCTATCAATCAATCAATCAATCATAGCATTTGTAGAGCGCACTACATACCCGTGAGGGTCTCAAGGCGCTAGTGGGAGGGGAGCTGCTACTGATCTAAGAGCCAGGTCTTGAGGAGTCTCCTGAAGGTTAGGAGGTCTTCGGTCTGCTGTAGGTGGATGGGAAGGTGTCGGCGAGGTGGGAGAATGATCTGTCGGCGGCGGTCACTCTTTGGAAGTGGGGGACGTGGCGAAGGCGTGGTCTGTGGAGCGGAGCTGGCGAGCGGGGGTGTAGAGGCCGAGTCTGCTGTTGAGGTACGCTGGACTGGTGTAGTGGAGTACTTTGTGTGCGTGGGTGAGGAGCTTGAAGGTTATCATCTTGTTGATGGGGAGCCAGTGCAGGTCTTTCAGGTGGGGTGTGATATGGCTGTGGCGGGGGATGTCAAGGATGGTTGTATGTCAATACAACACGGTGTTTACACCGCACTACCATTACAACGCTGGTTTTACAAGGCAAGTCGGACTTGCTCTGTAGGGTGCTGGACTTAGGAATAGTAAGATTTACTATTCCAACACCTGCCTACGTACAGTAGGGAAGGTGTTGGAATAGTAAATCTACTATTCCTTAGCCTAGAGCGCCCTCCAGCGCAAGTCGTGGTAACGGCTTGCGTTGTAAAACCATTGTTGTAATGGTAGTGCGGTGTAAACACCGTGTCGTAATGGATGTTCCCCGTCAAGGATCAGGCATGCGGAGGTGTTCTGGATGCATTGCAGACGTTTCAGGAGTTTGGCCAGGGCTCCTGCCTAGAGTGCGTTGCCGTAGTCCAGTCTGCTGCTGACGAGGGCCTGGGTGACTGTATTTCTAGTTTCGGTGGGGATCCACTTGAAGATCCTGCGAAGCATGCGAAGGGTGTTGAAGCAGGAGCAGGAGACGGCGTTGACCTGCTTTGTCATGAAGGGTGTGGAGTCGAGGAGGATCCCCAGGTTTCGTGCGTGATCGGTGGGTGTCGGGGGTGCTCCTAGTGTCGTCGGCCACCAGGAGTTGTCCCAGGCCGAGGGGGTGGAACCGAGGATAAGGACGAGGACCTCCGTCTTGTCGGAGTTCAGTTTCAGACAGCTGTTCCTCATCCAGTTGGCGATGGCCTTCATTCCTTCGTGGAGGTTGGTTTTGGCGGTGGGGCGGTCCTTGGTGAGAGAGAGGATAAGCTGGGTGTCGTCGGCGTTTGGAGATAATGTTGAGGCCATCCTGTTGGGCGACGTGGGCGAGTGGTGCCATGTAGAGGTTGAACAGCGTTGGGCTGAGCGATGAGCCTTGATATCGGTGGTTTCGAAGCAGAAGGGGGTAGGTGGACGCTCTGGGTTCTCCTGGAGAGGAAGGAGGTGGTCCAGTCCAGGGCCTTATCTTCGATTTGTTTGATAATTTCAAAGAGCTGATGAGGTCTGTTCTTAGCGTTTTCCAGTTCTGATCTGAAGAACTCTTTTTTTGATCCTGAGGAGTGCTATCTCCAGGTTCTTTCTGGTAGCCGCCGGGTTCTCGTTTCATTGTTGAGGGAGCCATCGAACCAGGGGGGTTTTGTCTTTAACTCTGGATCTTTTTAGCTATAGCGGGGCGAGATCATCATTTATGTCATAAATAGTCGAGTCGTAGTGTTCTGTAAGGTCATAGACCTTTGAGAGATTTTGTGGGGGGGGGGTGGTGATTCTCGCAGCGTGCACTCACCTTTTTGAGATCTAGGCTCTTTGTGTCCCTGAGCCAGAGCTTTGGTTTCACAGGTTGTGCTGGTCTTGTCTTGTGGGTGCCAGGCAGTTGGAAGGTAATAGTGTGGTGGTCAGACCAGTCACATTGATCTATTGAGTTAAGCCTGACTGCTGTTGCCGTAGCAATGATCCACTGCAGTGTGGTGTCTTTTGTGTGAGTTGGTAATGTGCAGGCTTGGGTAAGTGATTGGTCAGCAAGGAAGTCTTTGAGGGCGTTAACCTGAGGGTCATTGAGGTAATTCCAGTGCAAATTAAAGTCTCCAGGGAAAATGTCAATGGTGTGGGGGGAACCTTAGCTGTAATGATTTCCATGAGTTGGTCGATGAAGGTGTTGTTCTTGCCTGGGGGGGTAGTGGAAGATGTGCAGTTTGCACAATTGGGTAGCTTCATTACATATGGAGAGAGCAAGATATTTGCAGGAGTCGGTGGGGTCAGTGTGAAGTTCAGTGACAAGGAGGTCTGAGCGGTAAATGCAAGCAATGTTGCCCCCTTTTTTAAATTGCCTGTCAAGCCTTACGATGCTATAATTTGGAGGGACAATAAATCTAGGTAAGGTGACGATGATTCATTGAGCTATGACTTGGTATGGATTGCTACATCAGATGTTTGGCTCAGGATGGTAGCGGCGATGTTGGAGGCATGCTTTGCATCTGATCGGCAGTTAATTAGAAGGACAGAGAGAGGAGGGTCAGTGCATGTCTTCTGCGTTAGGGAGGATAAAGGTACTTGCGCTAAGTTGTTGCTGTTTACTCCTCTGTTACAGAGAGTTGATGTTCTATTAGAGTTGATTGCAACCATGTGAATTAAGCATTCATCTTTCTTGTCTGGAGGACTGGGGGCATCAGGAGAGGACTTATAGGATACGAGGAGGGCTTGAAATTTGTCCTCCGAGAGGTAGTAGGGATGCTTGCGAGGGCGAAGGTGTCTAAAGGTTAGCAGCAAAGGTTGAAGGAAGGGCTTGGTGAGTGGAGGAAGAACTGAGTTCTGGGAGAGCTTGATATTTGAGATAGATTGGTCTTTGATGTTAAGGATGCTTTTTAGTTCAAGATGCTCTGAGCTATGTTGGTTGCTCTGAGGTTCAGAGTTTCAATGTCCATAAGTGAAGGTTGAACTTGCGGGAAGGCGACCAGTGCATCAGGACTTTTTCTGCTGGCATGGTTGGGTATCCTGGTAGTGGAGCTCGACCACCCTGTGTCTAGGTTTCTGAGAGGAGGGGTGTGCGAAGGGCTAGACACGCTCAGCAGGGTGGACATAGGGCTGCTGGGGAGGTTGCCCGCTGCACTGTGAGTTACTAGTGTGTTAATCGCTGTGAGTGATGGAGCGGGGCGAGGGTAGGAAGAGGGAGGCAGCGGCGTTGTCTTATTGAAAGATGATGGAGGTTTGGGGGGGAGTGGAGGGAGGTTCACTAGTAGAGATAGGGGAGATGCTGCCCAGAGTGTCGTCTTGCATGAGGAACACCATGAGTAGAGTCGGGTCAGTCTGAACCTTAGAAGGGGGGGGGCAAGTGGGAGTGGCTGTAGCTTTGGTGGACATTAATGGGAAGCCCTAAGCCTTTTCCTTAGAGCTGCATTGACCTGAGCTATGAGAAGAGTCAGATGGCGGCAGCAGGCGCTAGGGAAGCATAGAGGGACACGAGCCATGCACATATTTTTTAAGGAAGGTAAAAAAGTCAGCAAATTTGTTGAGATCTGTGTTTGGCGCAGGTGAGCTCTTAGATTATGGGAGGGCACGATTGTGAGTTTGGCGCTGTATGGAATGTTCCTGGATTCATGTACGTTAAGTAGGTTAGATATGGCTGCGTGTCATAGTGCTGTTTTTCTTGAGTAGAAAATAAGGTCATTGATAATTGTGCCCTTGTCAGCATTATATGCCACAATTCTTGCTACCCTTCTCAAAAGAGTAATCACGGCCCTGATACACCCTGACTAGTGTGGGTTCATACCCCGCTGGGGTACAAGACATTGTCTGAGACTGGGCATACGGCTGTGGTCCACCGTCATCTCCTATCCCTATATCTGGCCCTTGTGTTGATTGATTATGAAAAAGGCCTTTGACACGATGGACTGGCACTACCTGGAGGCCGTGCTGACCCATGAAGGACATGGCCCATATTTTAGAGGATTTGTAAAGAAACTCTACTCAGAAATATCAGCTTGTGTGCTGACCAACTGACTCGTGAATTCTGCATTGGCCGAGGGACAAGACAGGGCTGCCCCCTCTCCCCACTACTCTCTGCCCTCGCCATAGAACCATTAGCCCGACTCATTAGGTGCAACAGCCAATTCTGAGGTTGGCAGTGGAATGAGTCGCATGAAGAGTGTATCGCCCTATATGCAGATGATGTGCTATTATTCATGGCTGACCCCGCTCGCTAATGCCCCTGCTGTCTGCAAATCCTGAAGATCTTTGGGTAAGCTTCTGGTTTAAAGCTCAACCCAGCCAAATCAGTACTGGTTCCACTGCATCTCTCCTGGGATTCTGTGGAATGGAAAATGAACATTCCAATCGGATAGCTCAGCTTTCTGTACCTGGGGATCTGGGTGGCAATTTACCCAGAACCTACTTGGTCTCTCAATCTTACTCCAGTTCTTAAAAATACCAGCGACAATCTTTGGACGTAGCAGACCCTCCCTCTGAACCCAATGGGGAAAATAGCATTATACAAGATGATGATACTTCCCTGGTTTTTGTACATATTGCAGAACATACCTTTTCATATCCGGAAACATTGGTTCCATGCCTTAGATAAGATGGTGACTCTGTTCCTCCGGGGCAACTCACGGCCGAAAGTGGCACTGGTACACTGCCAAACACTGCCATACGATGGTGGGCTGGGGATGATCAACCTCTTCCTCTGCTACATAGCTATGCACCTACAGGTGATTAACGACTGGTTTTCCCGGGGGTGGTCAGACCCAGCCTACCCGGTAGAACTGACTGCATTGGGATTCTCGCAGATCCAAGCAGTGTTGTACGGTATGCCGTTTCCCTACAACATCCCAAGCGTAACAAGATCAGTCTTTTTTGCGTGGCAATTGCGCTTCGGCACAACCAAACAGACGCCAGAGTCGCATTGCAAACACCCTTGTGGCAGGGCACATCGTTGAGGGAAGTGGAGGGGCTGGAGGGGTTCTAAAAATGCAACCTCATTGGTATTACCCACGTACGCGATGTATGGAGAGAGGATCAAATTTGCACATTTCAAGACCTGCAGAGTTTACACTCCCTCAACAATACACAATTTTACAAATACCTCCAGCTCCAGCATGCCCTCGCGATACACACCCCCAGTGGTATCACTCTACCTGAGCTCAGTCCCTTAGTATCCAAACTCCTCCAGTGTTGGATGAGAGGGTCTCACAGATCTATAAGACAGTAGTTAATATTTCTCCTGCCATCTTGGATCACCTGAGAGCTGGATGGGAGGGCTGGATGGTACCATGGAGGATGACGACTGAAGGGACGCCCTTACGGCCCCCTGAGTAATCACTATCTCCGCCCGGCTGCAACTGATCCAAACTTACAATCTCAACTGTGCATACCTAACACCATTAGGCTATACTGTGCAGGATATCTTCCAACCTCAGGATGCACACGGTCCGCGGACTTCTATCACATGACTTGGTACTGTTCTAGCATATCGCGGCACTGGGCAAAAGTGGTGTACGAGTTGGGTGGGGTTCTGGGTTGGAATGTTCCTCTCATGCCCAAAGTACTACTCCTGGGGATCCTGGAGGGCACTGGGGGCTCGCGAGCAGACAGAACATTTCTGGGCACAGCCACAATGTGGTCAAGAGAGACATAGCGACCAAATAGAATTACCCAAATCCCCTACCATTACCCAATGGTGGAGAGGATTGGACTGGTGTGCCGCACAAGAACAACCTGTGTATGAGGCCAGGGGTTGCCCATCCAAATATAAACTTGTGTGGGGTAAATGGCTGGGATTGTTGGAATGACAGAATGAGGGAAATGCTTGTGGAATGGCATTCTTAATCTTACCACTATACTATATTATGCTCTTGAGATTTGTACGGGCATCCTGCCCAGCAAAGTAGATGTGCTGGGCAACAATGGGATATGGTCTATTGTACTGAGCTGATGTGTCTATTGTTTAATTGAAAACCAATAAAGTTGAGTATCTAAAACCGAAAACTGTTCAATTTATGGAACCATATCTCATGGTGCTCCCTAGCTCTAATGACCACATTTTACTGACCAGGGGCTAGATGTAGGTAATTGCAAATTACAGATTTGAAAATACCGAATTTTACCGATTCGGTATTTTCGAATCCGTAATTGCAATGTAGATAAAAATTCGGTAAAGATTACCGAATTGTTAAGATTCGGTAATTACCGAATCGGTATTTACCGATTCGGTAATTGCCATTCATTCCTATAGGCCTGGAGGCCCATAGGAATGAATGTCAATTACCGAATCAGTAAATACCGATTCAGTAAAATAGGGAAAAAGACAAGGGTGGCAGGATGTCACTTTGACACCCTGTTGCACCCCTGATTAGTGCTGGTATGCACATGTGGCACACATACTTGCCCTAAGGGCATGTATGTCTGTCAAATGGCACAGGTGTAAATGCACATATTTGCATTTACATAGGAATTTGTTATTTACCACCAACAAATTGTTGGTGGTAAATAACGAATCCTTTGAGCCCAGAAGCACTGTTTGAAGTGCTTCCTACATTTCATTTACCGATTCGGTAAATACCGAATCGGTAAATGATGATTCGGTAAATACAAAATCGGTAAATACCGATTCGTTATTTACCGAATCGGTAAAATAGCCTCCTACATAGGAAAAGGCTTTTACCGGTCGGTAACGGCCGATTTCGGCCGTTACCGACCGGTAAAAGCCTACCTACATCTGGCCCCAGGTTCCGCTTTGATTTCTTCCATCTTCTCCTTGCCCACCCATGTGGGAAAAATAAGAGTGAGATCCTGTTGCCCTGAGGCTGCGACGGAAAGTCTCCACAGGATATGCTTCACTTTTTAATATTTTGTAGATATATTGAGGTACCGAGGAAGACATATATGATCCCAATATAAAAAAGGCAAATTTTAAACATGTGCATCCTGCTTTTACTTTCTTAATAATGCTTTCAGGGAGGATCACTGACTAAATATCGACGGACACAATATAGACTACCCAAAATATCGAGGCCAAAATATCGACGGACAAAATATCGAATTCCTATCTACAAACAGGTAAGTACCAAAATATCGAGTCCAAAATATCGTTTATATATATATACATTGTAAAAATATCGAATTTGTTAAAAATAATGTAAAATAATAAAATTATTAAAAATAAATAGCTAAAATATGCCTAAATATACTTACATTACCTTAAAATTATTAAATAATTAATTTAACATATAAACAAAAAAAATATAATCATATCTGTTAAAACATATATATATATATAAACATAATATTAATAAAAAATACACAATATTATTACCGTAGGGGTAATAATTACTATTCCCACACCTGGAAGTGTAACAGTAAGGAAAACGTTAGATAGCGTAGGGCCAAAAATTACTATTCCAACTCCAGAGAGTGCAACAGTAGGGAAAGCGTTGGATAGCGTAGGGGTAAAAATTACTATTCCCACTCCAGTGAGTGCAACAGTAGGGAAAGCGTTGGATAGCGTAGGGGTAAAAATGACTATTCCCACTCCAGTGAATGCAACAGTAGGGAAAGCGTTGGATAGCGTAGGGGTAAAAATTACTATTCCCACTCCAGAGAGTGCAATAGTAGGGAAGGCGTTGGATAGCGTAGGGGTAAAAATTACTGTTCCCACTCCAGAGAGTGCAATAGTAGGGAAAGCGTTGGATAGCGTAGGGGTAAAAATTACTATTCCCACTCCAGAGAGTGCAACAGTAGGGAAAGCGTTGGATAGCGTAGGGGTAAAAATTACTATTCCCACTCCAGCAAGTGCAACAGTAGGGAAAGCGTTGGATAGCGTAGGGGTAAAGATTACTATTCCCACTCCAGAGAGTGCAACAGTAGGGATGAGCGTTGGATGGCGTAGGGGTAAAAACCTACTATTCCAACTCTATTGAGTGTAACAATAGGGAAAGCATTGGATAGCGTAGGGGTAAAAATTACTATTCCCACTCCAGTGAGTGCAACAGTAGGGAAAGCGTTGGATAGCGTAGGGGTAAAAATTACTATTCCCACTCCAGAGAGTGTAACAGTAGGAAAGGGGTTGGATAGCATAGGGGTAAAAATTACTATTCCTACTCCAGTAACTGCAACAGTAGGGAAAGCGTTGGATAGCGTAGGGGTAAAAATTACTATTCCCACTCCAGAGAGTGCAACAGTAGGGAAGGCGTTGGATAGCATAGGGGTAAAAATTACTATTCCTACTCCAGTAACTGCAACAGTAGGGAAAGCGTTGGATGGCGTAGGGGTAAAAATTACTATTCCCACTCCAGAGAGTGCAACAGTAGGGAAAGCGTTGGATAGCGTAGGGGTAAAAATTACTATTCCCACTCCAGAGAGTGCAACAGTAGGGAAAGCGTTGGATAGCGTAGGGGTAAAAATTACTATTCCCACTCCAGAGAGTGAAACAGTAGGGAAAGCGTTGGATAGCATAGGGGTACAAATTACTATTACCACTCCAGAGAGTGCAACAGTAGGGAAAGCGTTGGATAGCGTAGGGGTAAAAATTACTATTCCCACTCCAGCGAGTGCAACAGTAGGGAAAGCGTTGGATAGCGTAAGGGTAAAAATTACTATTCCCACTCCAGTGAGTGCAACAGTAGGGAAAGTGTTGGATAGCGTAGGGGTAAAAATTACTATTCCCACTCCAGAGAGTGCAACAGTAGGGAAAGCATTGGATAGCATAGGGGTAAATTTTAATATCTCCACTCTCATAAAAATAAATTAATATAAATCACATAATTTTTAATTAATCAATTAATACATTTTAATTACCATTTAAGAATTAATTAATTACCAATTAAAAATTAATTAACAATGTATTCTAAATAAATACCAATTAATTAATTAACATGTTTAATTAATTATATTAAATTACTTCCCACCCTATTCCCCAATAAATCCACAACCCGCTACTAAAAATAAAATAATATTATTCACTTAATTATCAATTAATCAATTAATACAAATTAATTATCAATTAACAATTAATTCATGAACAATTACAAATTAATTGACAATTTATTCAAAATATATACCAATTAATTAATTAACGTGTTTAATTAATTATAATTAAATTACTTCCCACCCTATTCCCCTATAAACCCACAACCCACTACTAAAAATAAAATATTATTATTCACATAATTATCAATTAATCAATTAATTAAAATTAATGATCAATTAGCAATTAATTAATTACCAATTAAAAATTAATTGACTATATATTCAAAATAAATACCAATTAATTACTTAGCATATTTAATTAATTATAATTAAATTACTTCCCACCCTATTCCCCCATAAACCCACAACCCGCTACAGAATTAAATTACGCAAAAATTAAATAACATAAAATTAATTACTTACAATAAATTACAAATAAATATACACTTTTCACACATAAACTAACATATAAAACACTTAAAAATAATTTGATATTATTAAAAAGTCGATAATTTTAATCACCTATATTATGTACTTCAATATTTTGACTGTCTATATTTTTTAATTCGATATTACAGTACTTACCTTCAAAACGATATTTTGGATGTCTATATTCTGTCCAGTCGATATTTTGTCCGTTCTATATTTTGGACACAATATCCCCACTCTCATGAAACTAAATTAATATAAATCACATAATTTTAAATTAATCAATTAATACATTTTAATTACCAATTAAGAATTAATTAATTACCAATTAAAAATTAATTAATAATTTATTCTAAATAAATACCAATTAATTAATTAACATGTTTAATTAGTTATATTAAATTATTTCCCACCCTATTCCCCAATAAACCCACAACCCGCTACTAAAAATAAAATAATATTATTCACTTAATTATCAATCAATTAATACAAATTAATTATCAATTAACAATTAATTAATTAACAATTACAAATTAATTGACAATTTATTCAATATATATACCATTTAATTAATTAACATGTTTAATTAATTATAATTAAATTACTTCCCACCCTATTCCCCTATAAACCCACAACCCGCTAATAAAAATACAATAATATTATTCACATAATTATCAATTAATCAATTAATACAAATTAATTATCAATTAACAATTAATTAATTACCAATTAAAAATGAATTGAATATATATTCAAAATAAATACCAATTAATTAATTAACATATTTAATTAGTTATAATTAAATTACTTCCCACCCTATTCCCCTATAAACCCACAACCCGCTACAGAATTAAATTACGCAAAAATTAAATAACATAAAATTAATTACTTACAATAAATTACAAATAAATATACACTTTTCACACATAAACTAACATATAAAACACTTAAAAAAAATTGATATTATTAAAAAGTCGATAATTTTAATCACCTATATTATGTACTTCGATATTTTGACTGTCTATATTTTTAAATTCGATATTACAGTACTTATCTTCAAAACGATATTTTGGATGTCTATATTCTGTCCAGTCGATATTTTGTCCATTCTATATTCTGGACTCGATATTTAGGTTACTCGATATTTTGGAATCAATATTTAGCCCATTTACCTTTCAGGCAGTATGGTATTGCACATTCTTAGTCTGCAGTCAGGCTTAGATCGAGCTGTGACTAATTACTGAGGGTGGGTCAGGCATGGACGCAAAGCTACTTTGGCATCCCTTTTATTTCGTATTTACTAGTATTTTTAATGTGCATTTTAATGCAGAAGCGTAATTTATGGTAGATGAAACAGGAATGGTGAATTTTGGATATTTCTAATCTTGACTTTTAGGTTTTTTTTTCAAAAACCGAATAAAGTGGTGTTGTAATTGTTGTTGTTGTGAACAGCTAACCCTACAACAGTAAAACTAGCTTTTGGGTTCTTTTCACTGTAATGACTTGTTTAACATTAAACTTTTACATGTGCTACTTTTAAATACCATGCACCTTGCCTTATGAGCAATAAGGCCAACCTAGGGGTGACTTATTAATATTTAAAATGAGTATTTGACCTATCAAAAGGGACTATTTTGGCAGATTAAATTTTAAGTTTTAAAACTGAACTAATAGGCTACAGTGGTATTCCTACAGTCATGTTTTCACTGTCGCTATAGTAGATGGTACATTGGATGCAGTAGTCCTTTAGTGACATTTACATTACAGGCACCTGGCATACTTTGTGCCTTATACTAGGGATATATGGGTAAGGTAAACATGCCTATTAGGGTTATAGCCAATTTAAACATATTTTAGGGGTCAGAGCTTATACACATACTTTGAGGACTGGTTAGCAGAGTTCTGGTGCACAGTAAAAAAACAGAAGCATCAGTCTGTAAAAATTTTGTGATCATGCAAAAAGAGGCATTTTCTTACAGCAACTTTATAGTTTTGAAGCCCCACAAATCTAACGTTTCAAAAACAAAAAAAGGGGGGCGTGGCCGGGCAAGATGGCCGTGTGGACGTGATTCACCTCGGCTCCGGGACCAAGCCGTAGTCCCATACAGTTAATCTACCTCCAATGCCACCAAAATCTCTCCAGAGTACAGACAAACACCTGTGAAAGCTGCCGTGCTGCTTGGAGAAGAAAGAGAGATGAAAAACAAGCAGGTTGAGGCATCGGAGGGACTCCGGGAGTCCGCCGGCCCAGCTACATAAAATGGTGGCTGCAACACCGTTATAGAAACACACCCACGAGAGCCTCTGCACCGCGACCGGAAAATGGTAGAATCATGGTCTTGATTGCCACCCCGTCGCTGGCATTGAGCGAACAACGAAGAGGGATTGTGCCACTGGACGATTCCAGCAGATGCCCCCGACTGCTACAACTGCCGCAATTGTAATGCTAGAATAAACAAACAATATCCCAACTGGTGTTACTGTGGAGACAATTAAACATGTATGCAAAAAGCATTACTTGAATGGTAATAAGGAGACTCAATCGTAATGCGGCTTGGAGGACACCTGCGAGTTAATTGGTGAGGTGGGGTCCGCTACAGAAAACAGAGCATAGACAACAGGAGGCGGTAGCACATGGCAGATGTGCAACAAGCGGGGAAGCTTACTAGAAAGCGCGACATGCCCCCGCCTGGCCCTGCCTAACCTTAAAATGGCGGCAGGCTCCAAGCTGCGAGGCTTGAAATCAGGCAGTGCCGCTCCTGATGCCATGACCACATTAAACCTGGCAGCAGAACACCGATGCTGTAACAGCTAAGCAGTGAAGGTCTACAACACGTCCACATTCAAGGTGACAGGTCCTGGCAGTGGGCTCTCCTCTCGTATCACAAGTCTACAAATAGTCAGCTATCACCACACATATGACCCCTCTTTTTGGTGGATATTGACTCCCCTGCACAGTGCGCAATTGGTGTCTCCAAGAAGCTCTGAGGGGGCACTCTCGCTACACATTGCTGCCCGCATCAGTGGACATGCTGCGGATTCACCTGGACAGCACCTATGCCACCGAAGAAGGGGCTGAATAGAGTCTCAAACTTTCTCACGCCAGCAGAGAAAAAGCAACCCCAGAGCAGGGCGACACCTCTGACGCCATGACCGTCACGAAGGAAGACTTGATGTCCTCTCTGAAGGGATTTGAAGCGGAGCTATGCACCGAGATTCCCCAGGATATCAAGGCCTCACTTGAGCAACTCAAAATGGACCTGAATGACCGTATGGCAATTCTACAACAAGATGTGGACTTGGTGGGCACGAGGGCTCTAGACCTTGAAGCCCAGAACAAGGAAATGGACAAGCCCACAGCGGACACACAGGAACAGATGCAGGAGCTCCGGAATCAGATGCACATCACCCTGCTGAAGTCGGATGACTTGGAAGATAGAACCCGCAGGGACAACGTGCAAATTCGAGACTTGGAGGAGGAAGCAGAGGGGCCAGACCTGGAGGCCTTACTAATGGGCTCTTTGCGGAGATTTTAAGTCCGGGACAACTTAAAATCAAGTTGGAACGAGTGCATCGGGTAGGGGCCAGGCGACTGGAGACTGTCGCCGCACACAGAATATCCTTGCCAAATTTTATTCTCTTAAAGTTAAAAAGACGGTACTAAAAGAGGCCAGGAAAAAGGGTGACATCTCCTTTCAGGGGTTCCGCTGTAGCATCTACCAAGATCTGGCACCAGCTACTTTAGCCCGACAACAGCAATTTAGGCCCATCACCACGAAACTGTGTTCAGATCAAATCAAATATCGGCGGACATATCCCTTTGGCCTGGGCTTCGAGCTTAACAATCAGTTGTGCCACATTATGGATCTCAATGCTGGACTGAGATTGCTAGGGCTCCCACCTGTTGTCAAAGTGAGAGCACAGGACATGGTACAAGCAATAGGAAGGGACACTGCCAAAAGCTCACAAGGAGTACAAACACCGGGGGAGGCTGCTTGAAATCGTAAGCAGTTAGCGAGGCAGAAAACACAGACCAGCAAGTCACCTGCATTCGACGCCATGGTGGGGCAGTGGCCCTGAGAGAATGATTGCTGTCACGCCTTGTGTAAGATAAAGGATGGGGCTCCTACATGTGCTGAGGGTTCGTCCTCTGCAGGTGAGGAAGGTGCACCGCTAGTTGGCGGTAATTTTTGAACTGTTGGGATGGACGGGGATGTGGACTCCGGCTGGGTCATCCACCAACATGTCCCGAAAAACGTTACACCACACAACCGTAAATGCAACATCTATCTGTTATTTTGATGTTTACAATGTTGTTTGATTTATGGGGTTTTGGGGGTAGAATGGTGGTCGACAGGAGATATGCCTTTCATTCAGTCTTTGGCCCACATGGCCCTTTGGTGGGTAGTTGGAGCGGAAGGACCCTTGGCTACAATGCGTGGAGCTAAAAGCGGGCTTGATGACCTAGTAGATAGGTGGGAGGAATTAAATTATGCCATGGTGCTGTCTATTGTGTCATGGAACGTAAAAGGATTGAACTAGCCACTTACCTGCGTTTGCCTGGGTGGCCTCATTTTTGAATGAGCGCACCTTTCAGGTTTTCTCAAACAAGGCTGAATCTGCGATTTATTCTTCAACCTACGGCGTCCCTCAAGGGTCTATATTAAGCCCATTGTTGTTTAATATTTACATCCGACCTCTTGCTTCCATCGTAGAGGATGCCGGTCTGTCCATATACTCATATGCTGACGACACGCAGATTGTGTTTTCTCTTTCTAGCAGCAGGGTTCAGGAAGCTTCTGCCCTTAAAGTTGGCCTATCTCGCGTCGCAGCTTGGATGCAAGACCATCTGCTAAAGCTAAACGGCAAGAAAACGGAGGTTATTATATTAGGCAAGCACAAAGATCTATGGGGCTCTAGACATTGGCCATGTGATATGGGTCCTCTGCCTACCCCCGTGCCTGTCGCCCGTAACCTCGGAATCTTGCTTGACGACAAACTCACGATGAGGCAGCAGGTGACTAAGGTCGCTGCAGTCTGTTTTAACACCTTACGATGGCTGCAGAAGATCTTATGGATGCTGCCCGAATCCACCCGAAGAACAGTCGTACAGGCTCTTGTGATGTCACGGATCGACTATGGCAATGTGCTTTATCTTGGAGCGGATAAAGCGACAATCCACAAACTACAAGTGGTACAGAATTCAGCTGCTCGCCTCTTGCGTAATGTTCCACGGAGAACGTCCGCAACGCAAGCCTTACGTGATCTACACTGGTTGAGAATCTCTGAACGTGTGACCTTCAAAACACTGTGTTTTCTGTTTAAGATCCGTCAGGGTTCTGCTCCTACATATCTGCATAATCTCGCTCAGCCTTATTTACCTGGCCGTTCCTTAAGGTCTTCAAATAATATCTTGGACCAAAGATGTGGAATGCCCTCCCATTGGCATTAAAAACAGAAACTAATCTTCTGGCCTTCCGAAAAAAGTTGAAGACTTTTTTGTTTTAACTTTTTTCTTCCTTTGTGATTCCTTTTAGTGTTACCTGATTTCTCTCTCCAGTCTGTCCCTGGCGCCGGGAAACCCATTGCGGGTAGCTGTGCGCAATATAAATTCAATAAAATAAATAAATAAATAAATAAGAGGCAAAACATTTGGAAATACTTAACAAATCACAGATTCAAGATAGTGGCGCTACACAGGAGACACACTTAAAACGAGCAGAAGAGTCTAGGTTACACCACAAACAATATCCCCTCATACATAGGTCCTCGGCAGTTACCAAACATCGAGGAGTGGCGCTCCTGTCCATAGCTCAATCAAATTCCAACCTGCAGCTGTCAAATCCGATACAGATGGCCGGATAACCATGGTGAAGGGGATGTTATGGTGGAAAATCTTCACATTTGTTGCAATAAATGCACTTAATTTAGGCTGACCCGTGTTTTTGATGTCGCTTTTAGACCAAGTGGGGGAAGTCGCAGAGGGTCCGACGATCCTATTGGGAGATTTTAAGCATACCTGGCAGGCAGAATTAGATAGTACCCACCCAGACAGGACGGATAATAACTCCTTCCCCGAGGGA
This sequence comes from Lissotriton helveticus, assembly GCF_964261635.1. Lineage (NCBI taxonomy): Eukaryota > Metazoa > Chordata > Amphibia > Caudata > Salamandridae > Lissotriton > Lissotriton helveticus. The sequence goes on along the minus strand of NC_136070.1, from coordinate 625,293,840 downwards.
GTCAAGCAGACTCTCCACGCTCTCATGCTTAGAGATGCCTGGCGTACCCTCTAACCTGCAACCAAAGATTACACCTTTTTTCTCACACGTGCACCAGTTATATTCTAGACGTGACTATGTTTTTATTAGCCAGAGCTTGTTGGGTTCATACAAGAGGCAAAAATTCTCCAACTCTCGATCTACGATCATTGTCCCATTTCCGTCTGCTTGAGGTGGGGCTATGCTACGCCCGGGACCCCTAGGTGGTACTTTCCAATCGCTCTCACCAGAGACAGGTTGTTGAGGGACTCGCTGAGGGTGGCAATTACAGATTTCTTTAATCTAAATTTACCCCAGGACACTTCGACATTCAACAATTGGGACGCCTTTAAGGCATTCATACGAGGCAAATGCCTAGAACTCAATGCCATCTTGAATAAACAGAGAGCTAGAGAGAGAGAGAGAGCTTGGAGACAGAGCTGGAACAGGTGGAAAAAGAACATAAGAGCACACCATCCAGAGTAGGTCAACGTAAACTCACTGCCCTCAGGGGTAGGTTAAGAGCAATTTACAACAACAGGGCTGAATACACCTTGTTGCATTTATGTCAGATCTCTTACACAGGGGAACAAAATAGGTAAACAGTACACCTAGCCAGACAGCTTAGAGAAAAGAGGGAAAAGGAATATATCGGGGGCTTTCAAAATCGGGAGGGCATCACAGTGCACTCAGACACAGAAAAGGCCAATATATTTAGGGAATTCCATGAGAAGTTATACACAGGGGGTCCACAAGACATGGATGAACAAACTCCTACAGTCACTGAATCTCCCAAACGTCTCCAAGACCTGGAATGACACCCTCACTGCTCCCATAATTCAGGAGGAAGTGGGAGCGGCAATTAAATCGCTTAAATCCAATAAGGCGCCTGGTCCAGATGGCCTGACGGCCCATTTATATGAAAAGATTGCGCCTGACATTATCCCCCACTTAACACAGCTCTTTAACCACATGGTTAAGGAGGTAGGGGTGACCCCGTCTATGGCAGAAGCAGTGACAGTGATCCCTAACCCGGGGAAAAACGCACTTCACTGCATATCCTACAGATCCATTGCACTCCTAGATTTAGATGCTACATTGTACTCTGCTATTCTGGCGACGAGGGTGAATGGCCTGATGCCAGACCTAGTTCATCCTGATCAATCGGGCTTAAAAATATGCAGACAAACTCACGACAATATTCGGAGAACAATACACTTAATTGAAAAAGTCTCTTGATGTAAGATACCGGCGTTGTTAGTGGGCCTGAATGCTGAGAAGTCATTTGACTGGGTGGACTGGCAGTTTCTTTTTACCACGCAACAACACTTTGGCTTCAATACCAAATTTATAAATATGATCAGGGCCAATTACGTGCAACCCCGCTCTAGAGTGCAAGTTAATGGGACGCCCTCCTCCGCGTTTCCCCTTACCAGAGGGACTAGGCAGGGGTGCACGTTGTCACCCCTTTTATTCGCATTAAGCATTGAACCACTGGCGATCAGAATACGGGAATCTCAAGAGATAAAAGGGATTCCCTTTGGGGGTGAAACGCACAAAATCTCTTTGTTCGCAGATGATGTGCTGCTGTCCCTCACTGAACCAGCTAGCTCTCTTAACGCTCAACAGAAAGAACTGACCCTATTTGAGAAAGTAGCGGGATTAAAGTTAATCTTGACAAATCCTTCATACTCAATCTAATGGTTCCGACAGCAGAGGCTAATGATTTACTTGAGCACACCCCCTTTCAATGGGCCAAGAGATCCATCCAATACCTTAGTATACAGCTAACACCACGCCTTGAGGAGCTACATAAGGCCAATTTCCCACCTCTTCTCCTTCAGCTCCAACAAGACCTCAAATGGTGGAAACCCCTCTCCTGGCTGGGCCGCATTCATGTGATTAAAATGACAGTACTTCCTAAATTCTTGTATCTTTTCCAAGCACTCACCATAGACTTAGACAGGGAACTTATCCCCAAGATTTGATCACTAATCGCAAGCTACATATGGCAGAAGGGGACGGACCCGCCTCCCATTCCACACCCTGAGGTGAGCTAGGGGAGCAGGGGGGGTAGGTTTACCAGATTATGGCCTCTGTTACAACGCAGCCCAATTGAGAATAGTGGCTGAGTGGTCGAAGCGGGAAACAGAAAAGCAATGGTTACACATAGATAGGACAATAGCGGGGAGGACAATATGGGATCTCATTTGGAAACTCAAGAGCGACAGGTCTGCTAAAACGTATATGTCATCACACCCACCCGCACTAAACGGAAGGCCTGGGACACAGTTTGTAAGGGGGAGGAGTGGACCATGTTCCTGTCACCATACACTCTGATACATTTCAATCCGGATTTCCCTCCCGCACGTAACGAGGGCCCCTTTATCTCATGGAAAGAGGGAGGATGCCTTATGCTGTCGGACCTCTTCCACAACTACGATATATTAACATTTGAAAACACAGACCAGCATGTCAGCTGCATTTGACGCCATTGTGGGGCAGTGGCCAGGAGAGACGATTGCTGTCACGCCTTGTGTAAGATAAAGGATGGGGTACCTACATATGCTGAGGGTTCATTCTCTGCAGGTGAGGAAGGTGCACCGCTAGTTGGCGGCAATTTTTGAACTGTTGGGATTGACGGAGATGTGGACTCCGGCTGGGTCATCCACCAACATGTCCCGATAAACGTTACACCACACAACCGGAAATGCAACATTTATCCGTTATTGTTGATGTTGACAATGTTGTTTGTTTTATGGGGGGGTTGGGGGGTAGGATGGTGGTCGACAGGAGATATGCCTTTCATTCAGTCTTTGGCCCACATGGCCCTTTGCTGGGTAGTTGGAGCGGAAGGACCCTTGGCTAGAACGCAAGGAGCTAAAAGTGGGCTTGATGACCAAGTAGATAGCTGGGAGGAATTACATAACGTCATGGTGCTGTCTATTGTGTCATGGAACGTAAAAGGATTAAACTAGCCACTAAGAGGCAAAACATTTGGAAATACTTAACAGATTCAAGATAGTGGCGCTACAGGAGACACTCTTAAAGCGAGCAAAAGAGTCTAGGTTACACCACAAACAATACCCCCTCATACAAGGGTCCTCTGCAGTTACCAAACATCGAGGAGTGGCGCTCCTGTCCATAGCTCAATCAAATTCCAATCTGCAGCTGTCAAATCCGATACAGATGGCCGGATAATCATGGTAAAGGGGACGTTATGGCAGAAAATCTGCACATTTGTCGCAATATATGGACATAATTTAGGCTGACCCATGTTTTTGACGTCGCTTTTAGACCAAGTGGGGGAATTCGCAGAGGGTCCGGCGATCTTATTGGGAGATTTTAAGCATACCTGGCAGGCAAAATTAGATAGTACCCACCCAGACAGGACGGCTAATAACTCCTTCCCTGAGGGAGTCAAGCAGATTCTCCACGCTCTCAGGCTTAGAGATGCCTGGCATACCCTCTACCCTGCAACCAAAGATTACACCTTTTTCTCACACGTGCACCAGTTATATTCTAGACGTGACTATGTTTTTATTAGCCAGAGCTTGTTGGGTTCATACAAGAGGCAAAAATGCTCCAACTCTCGATCTCCGATCATTGTCATATTTCGGTCTGCTTGAGGTGGGGCTATGCTACGCCTGGGACCCCTAGGTGGTACTTTCCAATCTCCCAGACCAGAGACAGGTTGCTGAGGGTCTCGCTGAGGGTGGCAATTACAGATTTCTTTAATCTAAATTCACCCCAGGACACTTCGACATTCAACAATTGGGACGCCTTCAAGGCATTCATACGAGGCAAATGCCTAGAACTCAATGCCACTTTGAATAGACAGAGAGCTAGAGAGAGAGAGAGAGCTTGGAGACAGAGCTGGAACAGGTGGAAAAGGAACAGAAGAGCACACTATCCAGAGTAGGTCAACGTCAACTCACTGCCCTCAGGGGGAAGTTAAGAGCGGTTTACAACAACAGGGCTGAATACACCTTGTTGCATTTATGTCAGATCTCTTACACAGGGGAACAAAATAGGTAAACACCTAGCCAGACAGCTTAGAGAAAAGAGGGAAAAGGAATACATCGGGAGCATTCAAAATCGGGAGGGCATCACAGTGCACTCAGACTCAGAAAAGGCCAATATATTTGGGGAATTCTATGAGAAGTTATACACAGGGGATCCACAAGACATGGATGAACAAACTCCTACAGTCACTGAATCTCCCAAACGTTTCCCAGACCTGGAATGACACCCTCACTGCTCCCATAATTTAGGAGTAAGTGGGAGCTGCAATTAAATCGCTTAAATCCAATAAGGCCAGATGGCCTGACGGCCCATTTTTATAAAACATTCGCGCCTGACATTATGATTATCCCCCACTTAACACAGCTCCTTAACCACATGGCTTAGGAGGTAGGGGTGACCCCGTCTATGGCAGAGGCAGTGACAGTGATCCCTAACCCGGGTAAAAAAGCACTTCACTGCGTATCCTACAGACCCATGGCACTCCTAAATTTAGATGCTAAATTGTATTCTGCTATTCTGGCGACGAGGGTGAATTGCCTGATGGCAGACCTTGTTCATCCTGATCAATGGGGCTTCAAAATATGCAGACAAACCCACGACAATATTCGGAGAACAATACACTTAATTGAAAAAGTCTCTAGACGTAAGATACCGGCGCTGTTAGTGGGCCTGGATGCTGAGAAGGCATTTGACTGGGTGGACTGGCAGTTTCTTTTTACCATGCAACACACTTTGGCTTCAATATCAAATTTATAAATCTGATCATGGCCAATTATGTGCAACCCCGCTTTAGAGTGCAAGTTAATGGGATGCCCTCCTCCGCGTTTCCCCTTACCAGAGGGACTAGGCAGGGGTGCCTGTTGTCACCCCTTTTATTTTCTTTAAGCATTGAACCGCTGGCGATCAGAATACGGGAAACTCAAGAGATAAAAGGGATTCCCTTTGGGGGTGACAAGCACAAAATCTCTTTGTTCGCAGATGATGTGCTGCTGTCACTCACTGAACCTGCTATCTCTCTTACCGCTCAACTGAAAGAACTGACCCTATTTGAGAAAGTAGCAGGATTCAAAGTTTATCTTGACAAATCCTTCACACTCAATCTTATGGTTCCGACAGCAGAGGCTAATGATTTACTTGAGCGCACCCTCTTTCAATGGGCCAAGAGATCGATCCAATACCTTAGTATACAGCTAACACCACGCCTGGAGGAGCTATATAAGGCCAATTTCCCACCTCTTCTCCTGCAGCTCCAACAAGACCTCAAGTGGTGGAAACCCCTCTGCTGGCTGGGCCGCATTCATGTGATTAAAATGACAGTACTTACTAAATTCTTGTATCTTTTCCAAGCACTCCTCATAGACTTAGACAGGGAACGTATCCCCAAAATGTGATCACTAATCGCAAGCTACATATGGCAGAAGGGGAAGCACCGCCTCCCATTCTATACCCTGAGGTGAGCTAGGGGAGCAGGGGGAGGTAAATTTACCAGATTATGGCCTCTGTTACAACGCAGCCCAATTGAGAATAGTGGCTGATTGGTCTAAGCGGGAATCAGAAAAGCACTGGTTGAACATAGATAGGGCAATAGCGGGGAGGACAATATGGGTTCTCATTTTTTTTTTTTTTTTTTTTAAATATCCTCATATTGCGATTTTATGTTTTCTGGAAATGTCAGGGTTCAGCCTCTGCATTGACTGTACCAGCACTGCTCCTAAATACGAGTGTGTATGGGGAGTTTCCCAAACGGAGGATTTTGCAGAGGAGTCCCTTTTGAAACCATCACATAAATAACTTTTTTGTTTTTTCGATTGTGGGTGAGAGCTAGCCACCTTGACTACTCAATGAATATTGTACTCATCAACAGAAGTTACCATCGCTTAATCATAGGATCATCATTCCGTCTCGGCCACTGAGTTGGAGTTAAAATGATTTTCCCATAGTGCCCAGAAGTTGTTTCTAATGGTATGCTTTCCCCTTCTATCTAGTTTGTTTATTTTCAAGACTGAATTCATCCATTCCCAGAACGTAGGGGGTACTGGGCCAACCCACTTAATCCATATCTCCCTTCTTGCAAGGAGGATTAAAACAAAAACCAAGTTTTCTTGCACTTTTGTTAGCTTACCCGCTCCTATATTGCTGTCGATCCCAAAGAGTACAAGGTTGGTAGTTACAGTTAGTTGCTGTTGTAGGATCGAGCTTAAGGTCTTACCCACTTCAAACCAAAACCCGTCGAGGTGTGGGCACTTTTTAAAGATGTGAATGTCATCTGCCCTCTCCTCTCCGCATTTCGGGCATTTCCTGATTTGGGCACCTTTAAATTTGGACAGTTTTTTTGGGGTCCAGTAAGCCCTATGAATCGTGAAGAGATGATTTCTTTTTAAAGCTGCTGATTTTAGTGTAGCCCAGCATTTCTCAATTGACTTCAGCCACACTCCCTCTAGGTCTGGAGTTTGTAGGTCTTTCCCCCAGATTAAGTCTGCTGTCTGAGGATCTTCATCTCCTGATGTTATTAGGGCCCAGTACCATCTGGCTATCTCTTTTTTTATGGGTAGAACTTTCTGCATTTCTTTCTCCAGTTCTTCAGTATCCTTTTCATGATCTGTAAGGGTTTTTGCCCAACTAGAAAGCTGATAGTATTTAAATTTGGAGATTGTAGAGTTAGTGATGGTATGAAGATTATCCCATGAGATCTGAGTTGATCCGCTTATAATTTGACCCCAGTACTTGATGTCGGCTGTTTTCAGAGGGTTTGCCATGCTGTCTTTTAGGCAGTCTGGGGTGCCCGGGGAGTCCCATATAGGGGCCAGAGGGCTGTAGTATGGAATATTTAAGGTCCCTCTGATCTGCATCCATAGCCTGGACGCGTCCTTCAGGACCTTCAGTTTTATTTTCTTAAAGAATTTTGGATGGGCGAATTTATATAGGAAATGGTCAACTCTCTTGGTCATTGCTTGAAGATATTCGGGATAATATTGGTGAACCCTCAGCAGTGGTCTCATATTCTTAAAGTGAAAAGCTTTGTAATATTCCCATAGGTCAGGGCTGGCTATCCCTCCGTGCTCTTTTCTTCTTCTGATTTTCTTCCATGATATTCTGGCTCCCTTGGATGCCCAGATAAAGCTCACAATTTCTCCCTGTAATATTTTTCAGTGAATTTCTTTTGAATTCTAAGGGAATTGTGTTAAACAGGTAGGTATACTTGGGTAAGATAGACATTTTTATGATGTTTGATCTGCCTAGGAAGCTTAATGGGAGGCTAGTCCAGACCTTTAAAAGTTTTCTTACTTCGCCTACCACTCTGTTTAGATTTATCTGCAGGATTTTCTCGAGGTCGTGGACTAATGTGATTCCTAAATATTTTATCTCCTTCTTGATACTGGGATTGGTGAGATTTGTATTTCAAGTCATAATCTCGGTTTTGGAGTGATTAACCAAATAACCTGAGACTTTCCCAAAATTCTCTAGGGTAATTTTGATTTCGGGTATGGAGGACTGGTAGTCATTTGTAAAAGCATTAGGTCATCAGCATACAGAGCAATTTTCTTAGACCACCCCTGGTGTTTAAATGGTAGTAGTTTTTTTGTTCTCCCTTAGGAAGTTTGCCAATGGCTCAATATACCAGTTGAAAAGTAATGGCGAGAGGGGGCAACCTTGCCTGGTGCCTCTTTCTATACGTATGTTATTCGTAAGATCCCCATTCACCAGAATCTTGGATCTTGGGGTCTTATAGATCTCTTTCACCATATGTACGAAAGATTCCCCCAGGTTATTTCTTCTCATTACCTTATTTAGAAAAACCCAGTTAACCCGGTCAAACGCCTTTGCGGCATCGAAGGTGAGTATTGTGAGAGGGTTTTTCTTCGGAAGTAGCGACGTCTATTGCCCCAAATAGCTCGTGAGTCAGGTCCTGAAGTTGTCTTCCTCCGATGAAGCCTTTCTGGTCATTATGAACCAGCTGGGTCATCACTCTCCCCAGCCTTTTTGCCAAGATTTTTGTGCAGATCTTATAGTCACAGTTGAGTAATGATATTGGCCGGTATGATTCACATCTTGTGGGCTTCTTACCAGGTTTTAGGATTATGGCTATGATGGCGTCGTTCCAAGAGTCTGGGATCTTTTCATGTTGTTTATAGACCAGATTGAGTAAGTCTGTGATTTGTGGCGACAGAGTTTCTCTAAGCGCCATGAGAGGGTTCTCAATTGTTAACCCAAGGGCGGCAGGCCTGCTAAAACGTATGTCATCACACCCACCCGCACTACTCTGAAGGTCTGGGACACAGTTTGTAAGGGGGAGGAGTGGACCATGTTCCTGTCACCATACACTCTGATACATTTCAATCCGGCTTTCCCTCCCGCACTTCACGAGGGCCCCTTTATCTCATGGAAAGATGGAGGATGCCTTATGCTGTCGGACCTCTTCCACAACTACGATATATTGACATTTGAACACTGCAGAAGGGAGTTTCACCTAGACCCGGGTGATCATTTACACTATCTTCAGCTCAAACATTGGGCCCTTGCCCCACAGAATAGAGAGGGCACCACCGAGAGCAGACACAGTTCGAAAGGTTTGTACAGGGGGTGGGTGCCATGATGGGCGTGATCTCCGTTCTATATAGCTCCCGCCTCTCTGCTTTTTTATCCTCAAGACCCAGGCATATGTCCATGTGGAAAGAGATGACACAAAGAGAGATAAGCGATTAGGAATGGACGGGACTCTGGTCTGACATTGGTAAATGTAATCACTCCCTAGAGCTGCGAGAATTCCACATCAAAACTATTAACTGATAGGTACTTATACCCCACCAAACTTAAAAAGATATTCCCGAACACCTCTGATTTGCGTTGGAAGGGATACGGTCTGTTGGGTGACTTTCAGCACATATGGTGGGACTGCCCCACAATAAAACCTTTCAGGGAGGAAATTCTAGCACATATCAAAGACATGTTGGGGTACCCGGTGCCATCTTCCAAAGAGGAAGTCCTCCTGGGAATTAGAAACCCGGCTCTAGAACACCAGACCAAGGCTGACAAAACCATCATGTGGACCTGTATGGGGGCCGCTAAGATCACGATCGCAGCCGCGTGGAAGAAGAAAGCGGCGCCAGCCATCTCCCAATGGCAGAGTGTCTCTGGAAACTCCTATGCCTTGAGAGAATGACAGATATTTTCAGGGACAAATTCAAAAACGTTGAATACAAATGGGGTCCACTAGTCACTTACCTCACACAGGGACTACCCCTGGCAGACTGCCCACCCTTCATTAGAGACATGTAGCTATTTCACTTCTAGGTCACACTCGGCCATTGTGACAATTAGATAAAACAGCTCTATGGAAGTCAGGCTACTTCAGAACTAGCCACTGGTTTTGCCTTGTATTAATCGGGTAAGAAGACACACTGATCAACACAACCACCACTCATTATTTCCTTTGGTGGGGGAGGGGTTAGTAGTTGGGGGGGATTTCCTGGTTGGAAAAAGACGACTGACACCACCCGTTGCAAAAGAATAGACCGGCTGTACATGCATTGATTGCGTTTGTTATACACTCCAGGCCTTAGAATTATTTCGAAACTGTCTTCTAAAATTACATAATGTATAAAGAAAGAGGCCTTGTTTCTGCCTATTGTATGATTGGCCTCGGCTCTGAAGGGTATACTACACGTTATAAATCTGTTTCAATATAATGCTATTTGTGGTATTGCCCTGTGTGAAACAAATGCCAATAAAAATAAGTTTGACAAAAAAAAGGACTGAAATTCAGCAGTTACAGTTTAGTGAGTTTACTATAATGTACACCCCAAAATGCACTGCTTATGACTTCACATATGACATCAGTCATGACATGTTAAATGACGTCACTGTTTTCAATTCAGTTCAAAAACTTTATTGTGGTTTAATATCACCATAAAAGCACATTCATTTACATAATTTACAATTCCAAATGATCACAATATCAGAAAGTGATATGAGTTATATTCAATAACAATAAAATTCATCATCTTTAAAATTCATCGTCGTGGGAAAAAAAATGTAAAACATAAAATAAAAGATTTAATTTAAACATGACAATTTAAAACAGTAAAATAGCCCTCTAGTCTACTCTTCGGATAAGCAGGCTCAAAATCTCTTCCTCCCAGAAAATTACAGCACCAAAGCTGAACCTTATTACTAGTGATAGAACTCTAAGCTTTATTTAACAAATTCCTATGGATTGTCCACATAGAGAACAGGAACTCTGCGATAGCAACCACATAGACTGGGTCGGTGTCTGTCTTTAAAATCCTATAAAAGACAAGATAATTCCTAAAGCCCATATTATTTCAGAGTTGAATAATCCATTTCTGCCTAATTCTCTTATATGCCGCACAGAAAAGGAAACATGGACAGCAGTTCCTGCTCTTTTAGGCATCCAGGGCAAGGACGAGTGGAACCTCCCGCCCACCTATCTGTGATTGCATATAGAGGTAAAGTTCCATATATAAATTGGAGGAACAGTTTTTTCGCTAATGTGGGTTGTATAGAGTCTATCACCTGTTCAAATTCATAACAAGACTTGAAGTCCAAGAACCCATACGTAAGGCTCGAGGTGCTTACAGATCAAAATACTTTCATTAGGTTATATTCTTTTATCGTATTTGCCAAGGTTTTCTTAGAAATGGCTGAACAAGATACATCTGGATTAATCCAGAGCTTCTCCATGTCAATCAAAATAAAGGAATGCTTTATAAATGATAACCAAGGAATACTGCCAGGCCCTAAGGATGCCTTTACTGCTTTAAAATCTTCCCTGTAGCTCAGGCGTACTCCACAACCTCCGCCAATAGAGGAGTGGGCGAGAAGCAATGGCATCCGCAATAGGACGAATATTTAGGTCCATCCTTAGTGGCACTAATGGTGTGTTTCTGGGCAGAGTCATAAGTTGCCTGATGAAGTCACTGTTTTCATCTCAAATGATATCATCCAAGATATTGCTGTGCAAGTTACCCTATAAACTGGTAGTTAATTTAAAATTCAAAGGATGTGCTGAAGAGCGTACAAAGTTATACACTATAGATTAACTATATGCACTTTGGCTTGTACAACATATAACTAATGTTATATTGCAGGCAAGTCTGAATTAGTATGCTTAAAGTTATATGGTGCACACTTTAGGTATCAGTTAAGTTTTAAGAGGAAACAGTACTTCATTTAAACAAGGTTAAGAGTGACCACAGCTATTGTGTGTTTCAGATGTATGTTTCATATAGGTTGTGGCTTAAATGCCACTTCTGTTGACAAAATATGTGAGAAAAAATGAAAGCTTATTCTTACAATACTGTATTCACATGAGGATTTCTGTGCACATGCTAATGTTAAAGAGTTGTTATGTTGTACTAATGAACAATTATATATATTCTAGAGAGTTATAAAGTTTAGGTATTTATTTCCAGAAGTTTAGAGAAAATTCTGAGACAGCATACATTGTTGAAAAATGTATAATGCATATTTCACTTACGGATGGCTGGAGTGGCAATATATTGATTATTGGTGTTCACCAATTGCTTATTTGAGGAATAGATGTAGGTTTTTTGCAAAATATGTAGGGTTGTCGATAGGGTCTGAATGTGCTTGTCTAATCATTTGAAAGTGAATATATGTGAAGCCATTGTCTTAAGATTCTATGTCAGGTGAGGAATTCGAGTGCCACGTCTCATTAAGATAAATAATGACCAAATACTATTGGGAATAGCATTCAAAGTTTAATAATTTGTTGGTTGTATTACTTTTTGGAGAGCCATAGTGCTTCTATCTCATCTACACACCACAAAAAAGCTTAACATCAGATAAACATAGGTGATTTCACAGAAATGTTTTAAGTCTTGTATACTGCAATAAATTTACAAACATTACAAATAAAGAGGTGATAGAAAAGTGGTTCTAGGTGTAGCTTTCTGAATACTTTTTAGTCCAAAAAATCACATTCACTGGATGATGTCCTCAGTGATGTCATCAATGACGTTATTTAACATATCATGAGTGATGTAGTATATGGGAGTTCCTAATCAGTGCATGGTGGGGTGTAAGTTCTAGTTAACTCACGAAACTACTACAGGTGGATTTGAGAGGTTTTTTTTAATGTCACTTTTGTGTGGCTTCACAAATTAATGATAACGTTACGTTATCCGTGTTTATTTTCAGTAAATTTTGAGTTCTTTTTTCAACATAAGTTAAGATCTTATCTCCAAACATGACTATACAATTCTTTTAACCTTTGTATTTCACAGTGAAAAATAATATATACGCTGCGCTTCAGAAAACGCCTTGGATTCAACAGCTCCTATTCTGATAAAGTTCAGGTGTGCTTTATGTGTGCCTTGAATAGAAAATGTTAGTGCTCCAGGTGTTCTTTATGACTCTGGGCTAAAGTTGCAAGTGATACTAGGAAGTTAACTGACAGACTACTGTTGGTGTTTGAAGAACCTGTTTGACTCTGCAAGTCAGAATGTTTTACTGAAATGAACGAGGAAAATATTTCAAAATTCATTGAAAATGTTACCTCATTTTAGAGTTTTGGGATGCATACCAAAATTTGTATGACAAAAAGAAACCCCTCATTTCTTCATTTACTGCAGTATCCTCTGTAGAAAATGGTTTCAGTTTCACAGTGGTGATTCCATCAATATGGTGCTCAGGTGCATCCATGCCAAGAGACCTGATTCATGTGGAAGACTTCTAATTTTGAAATCAGAAATGTACCTTTTTAGCTTTCTCACCCAACAAAAACTTCCTCAACATAATTATACATTTCCCTGTTTATTCCCAAATCTCCCACTTTCCAGTTTTAATATTTTGGTGTGTATGCAGTTGTGTTACACTTTTGTCATAGATACTAATTTTAGCACTCTAGTTGCTCAGTATTACACTGTGGGAAGCTGCAGTTAGTCACAAAAGAGATACTTGACAGGCTTCTGCTGTTGTTGAAAGTACATGTTGCAGTCTGAAGGTCAGAATGTTTTACTGAACTTTGTGAGGACGATATTTGGGAAGTCATAGAAAATGTTGTCTAGTTTAGCTTTAAAGAAGAATCCCCTTAATTTCTATAACAAAAACAATCCTATTATTTCGTTAATTTCTATAGGAAAAGCTTTAAGTTTTAAACTTTGAATCAATCAAGATGGCTTCTAATGGCCACAGTTTTCCATAAACACAGAATGATAGCATTGTAGTTGTTCATTTGTACACTATGGGAAGCTGCAGTAGAACACCAGGGAATCATCTGACAGGGTGCTGCTGTTTTAGGTAAATGTTGTACTTAGAGTATTAACTTTATTGTCATATGGCTGGTGAAGATACTGTGGCAGCAGGAGATACAGCACAGGCAAGACGAAAGTGTGGCAAAAAGAGAAACAGAAGTGGCAAAAAGAGAGACAGATAAAAGAGTGGCAGAAGTGGCATTGCTAATCTGAAAGGGCCCAAGTTCATATTTGGAGGACCGAAACCAGAGGTGTGGCGGGGTGGGGGGCTAAGCACGACTCAAGGGAAAGGATCAGAGAGTCAGGCAGGTGTCAGACAGCCTTCAATGTTACTTTGAAAGGGAAATGCTATCAAATTTTGCAGCTTTGATTACATCAAGATGGTGCTCTGGTGTGCAACCCTTTTGTCATAAATACAGAATGTTAGCATTCTATTTGTTCATTAGAACACTGCGGGAAGCTACAGTGGATTTGGTTGCCGACTGGCGAGGAACGTGCCGAATGATTCTGGCCGAAAATTGAAAGTGTGTTATCATTCTCACATATTGCCCAGTTCCCTGACTTGGGACCGAGGATTACTCAGACTGGGAGGTATCATACACCCAATCGTCCTTTCCTTTTAATTATGGGCGTTAAAGGTAATCGCCCTACATAATATATTTACGGACGGAGGCATCTTAGTGGTCTTTATTTGACCGACTAGGTGGCCAATAACCTTATGGAACCAACATTATAAATTAATTAGCCCTAAAGAAGTCCTTTTGTAAAGGACGAAGCACGTCGGCTGTGTCTTAATCATCTTGAACATGTTTTAAAAAAGACTTCATTGAAAATTAAGGAAGAAACTTGGAAATTTAGATTCACATGGTTTTTATACAACTCTTTGTCTAATTTGCTGTGTGGTGCACCTGTGCTGTTGGGGAAACATCCTTTACAATGCAACTTTTACCACGCAGGGCTTTTACATCGCAACTTTTACAACGCAAACCATTACAACGCATTGCGCTGGGGGGCGCTCTAGGATAGGGAATAGATTTAATTTACTATCCAACACCTTCCCTACAATCCACGGGGACTGGAGTTGGAATAGTAAATTGAACTATTCACTATCCAGCACCCCAAAGCGCTATGCGTTGCAATGGTATGCGTTGTAAAAACTGCGACGTAAAAGCATGCGTTGTAATGTCATACATCAGTGCTGTTGTGTTAAAATTGTTACATTCCTGTACTGGAATCACACTGTGATGGTGGGTGTTTGTCAGTGTGCACACACGTCTTTGGGTAGTTCCAAAAGTATATATAAATACTGTAGGGATAGCAAGTTAGGTGCTGAGCTTCATAGGGTTCCACTGTCCAGCTCTCTTTGACTTCTATGGTGCACTATCACTCTACCTCCCCCTCCCATACCTTGTCCCCGCCCCTCACAACAGGGCTGGCTAAGAGTAGGCAAATATAAATTAAAATGATGCAAGAACATTGTTTTAATTTACATTTGCAGGCACTGAGCCAGGCAGTGGGGCAATGCTCCTTCGCCATTGCGGAGTGGCTGCCACTGGCTTTACTGCCTGGAGCCTGCATTGGGCCCTGCGAGGCTAGCCCTGATGTTTGAGCCCTGCATCTTCACTCGCTCACAGGTCTGCCAAAGCGACTCCAAGGGCTAGTTTGCTGGCCTCCTTTTCAGAGTCAGAGGGACAGAAAAGGCTCCCACAACTTGATCCTGAACCTAGATTCTAGCCTTGGTTGTGCTGCTAAAGGTGGCCAGATAGCCAAAATCCAAAACTTAGCACTTGAAACATTTTTGGCTAAAAACTGCTCTGAGATCCGAGGGAAGATTGGGGCAAACCTGCTCATCTATTCGCCCAAGGTGCATCACAGGTCAGCCTGACTTCGAGGCTGCACTTGCCACATTCTTCTCCACAGTGGCAAATCCTGTTCAGAGGTCCTTCACCAAAGAGGTTTAGAGCCACTGGAACTGTCTTTAGTTACAGCCTCTTGCTCGTTCTTTCGGAGATTTTCAACTTCCCAAAAAGAGACTCAGAGCCAAATGTACAAAATATACTGAATTGCAAATGGGAAATCACAATTCCTAATGTATGAACATGTACAAGTCTGAAATATAGAATCCTAGTGGGCTACAAATCGACCCACCTCATGAATATTAATGAGGTAGGTCACAATTGGTGACCCATTAGGAATTGCAGCCATGGTTGGTGGCCTGCTGGGGGCAGGAGCCACAATGTCTGTGATTGCTATTAAAAAAAGCAGATTGTTTTCCTCAAAGGAAAACAGGATGTGTTTTAAAAAAAGAAAATGTAACGTTTATGTTTAGTTTTTTTAAGAGTAGGCAATGGTCAGTGGGACCACTGCCTGCTCTTAAAAAGTGTTTGTTTCAACATTCAGAAATGTGTGAATAGTTACCAACTCCTTTGAGGTATCGGTAAAATATGATGGCTTTGGGACTGTAATTTGGTTGTAAAACTCCATACACACTACTGCGATTCTGTATTTGAAAGGGATGGCCTAAACACACCCCTTCCAAATACTTAATTCCTAAACAAAAATTGTGATTCTGTAACATGCTAACAAATTGCAAATTGTTCTTTGACATATGAAAACGCTTTTTGAGGTTGAAAACGACCCGATTTTGCAGCCTTGCCCTGCTAAACTTTACCTTCTCAGGGCATTTTTCTTAACATTTCAAATAAGTCCAAAGGTAAGAGCTGACCGGAACCAATCCTTTTCTTGTATCTGTCCTGTGCTCCATTGCTGTTGAACATTTTTTCCAACTTTGAACTGGTTGGGCGTGACTGGATGTCCATGGTTGGTGCTTTATTCTTTTAGATGCTAGTTTTTACTAAAAGCTTTTAAAAATTCATAACTCCAGTTCTACTCATTAGATTTTTGTCATTTTTATGTCATTTTTTTTTAAATATACCCTATTTTTCTAAATTGATATGGAGTGCTTTTCTTGTGTTGTGTTTTCACTTTATTACTGTTTTGTGCTGCACAAACACTCTACATTGTCGTCTGGCTTATACTTTCTGAGTAAAAACTGTGAATTTGTTGGACAACATAAACGTCAAAACTGTGCAAGACTGATTCTACGCACACTATCAGGATATGTTGGCCTTCGTCCTGCTAGTTCACAGTGCACCATCTGACAAGGTTACTAATGGAATGTGCAACCTCAGAACATGACAACCCTGACTCCCTAATGAAATCATGGAAAGAGATCTAGAACCTTTTCATTTGAGAACTCATGCCTACCTAAAAATATACACAAGAAATACACAACATGGCCTTTCAAAATGTATTGAATCACTGTTATTCTTGCATAAAAAATGGGCTGCAATAATCAATAGAAGGAAACAGAATAACGTAATCAGCATAATGAGATAGGTGAAGAAGATAAACAATTCAACCATTTTGCTGGTACAGAGAATATATATTGTTGCATATAAGTACTGTAATAAATAGTATTCCTACCTCATGTGACCGATACTCATGTACCTAGTTTGGGTGTGTGTGCCAAAATCTCTGTAGGGTGATCTGGCTCCCCTGTTACCTGTAGGTGTCATTAGGGTGCTTGTCTTGGTGGAGAGCTGGGAATCATCCATCGCAAGAGGTAAACAGGAATCAGCTTGGCTGGAATTCCTGCATGAGGCGACTTTCAGTGCTAGTAAAATGCTCCTCTAACTAAATACCGCAGTGAAGCTGTTTATATATTAAACTTATTTCTTGTGCCATGCTGTAGCCCCATTCAGGCAGCCATTACTGATTCTATGTCCACAAAACTGTCGTTGAGTGTACAATGACAAATATTTTTCGTAGTGAACTTAGCCCTTGTACAGAATTTTCAAGGATTGTGATAAAAAATGTCTCCCAAAAATTGTGAAGGGAAACAATGCCGGTTCAGAGAACATTATCCTAGGAAGACGCGCAATGAAATGTGTGTCAAATGTCAATGTTCAAAAAAAGATGTAAAATGATGATGTCCTCTTTTGAGCTGAATGTGACCACATGACAACACATTGAATTTGGCCTCCCTTCTACATATGTGCTTTCGATGGCAGCGTGTTTGCGGTGGTGTAAGGCTCTGCAGAATGGGCAGGAGAATCTATTAACGGCTGCATTGTTTAAGGAAATTTTTGTTAATCTGCTAAAGAAAAGTGTAATTTTTAGAAATTATTTAAAATCTTTAATTATTTTTTATCTTGATTTTGAAGAAGTACTCCGTTTAGATAAATCAGCTCTAAAGCTTATTATTAAAAAATCTATATATATGATCTCAAGTAGAAGAGATCAGCAAACATGTAATGCGAATGGAAGGCTAGATTGCATTATGGGGAGCTTTATTGTCAAAAAACCTCAGCCATATGTATTTTGGAACCTGTATCATGGAGCACGCCGCGTGCTCTTATTATTGAGATTGAACATGCTTCCTTTGAGGATTGTGACAGGTGCTTGGGAGGGTATCCCCAAAAATGAAAGACGCTGTAATCTATGCAATGGCGGTGTACAAGACCTTAATCATGTCCTGATAGTGTGTCCGGCACTCCACCTAATTCGCCGTAAATATTTAAGGCTTGTTTTTTTACAGTATAATATTGCAACGGCAGAACAGGCCCGCAATTTTCTTATGTTCCCCCCATCCGAATTTTCTGCTTTTTTAAAGAATTTTTAAATGTTTATTAAAAGAAAAATGAATGGGTATGGGTGAATTGTAGATATTTAAAAAAATATTGTGTGTAATCATTTTTTGTATCAGTATTTTATTGAAGCACTATTGGCACTTTGTTAGACCGTTAAAAATAATAATACCATTCAACCCCTACTGCTTCAGATCATATTTGTGGGAATGTTAATTAACTATGTGTGTTGCATTACAAAGTATTAGTAAAACATTTGCACTTTAATTAATGCATTAGCACTTTAGTTAGTACTGTTGAAAATAATTGCTGCTTTTTTTTTTGATTCTCTTCTTGACAAGTTCATCTCCTAACAAAAAAACTTTTTTAACAGCCATTGTCTTTCGAAATGTTTGTCTTTGCTGATAACCGATGATTTTTAAACTAAAAGCCGATTGATATGATACTTTTGCCCTTCAATGTGACGTATTAGATTACTTACCCTCGCAGTTGAAATTTAGTGAAAATGAGGTTTTAATTTTTGTATCTTAACAACTGATGTTTTTTAGTAAACCAGATTTACGAGGCTAATTATATTGTATCGATAGGTGTAATTGTGAAATAGTTTTTTTATCTTTTTGCTTTGTATGAAAAAGCTGTTTTTATTCTGTATTTTATGTGGAATTCCATGGAATTCCAAATCATAATAAAAATTGAATTCAATTGACAACACATTGTTGAGCCTGGTTGCTTTTTGTGTGCCAAGCTACCCAGGTTTAAGCATGGGCTAATGTAGTGACTTTTTGTGGGTCACCCTGCAAGGAATTTTTGCTATTGCTTGACCAGGGCTCATACCCCTGTCAGGCAACAACACAGTTTCTCACAATATCCAATCAGACTCTACCTAGTGCAAATCTTATTTACACTTTTTTAGTAGAAGGACACACTTCAGAGCATATCTTGTAACACCTTGTAATAAACCTTCTTAACTATAGTCACCGATTCCTGGTCCTTATTGTTTAGCCAAACGGGTTACACTGTTAAATGAAATTGATTGATTTAATCCTAACTCCCCTCACCTCTCAGGCGGCAAAGAAAAGGTCCATCGGAGGGCAAATAGTAAGAGGGTTGGCCCAGAGCGCTGTACCAGCTTGGTAGCCCATTGGATGGTTCACTACTGGAGTGAGGGAGTTAGTGTGTCCCATTCAGAAATTGCCCAAGCCCAGCCCAAATCCCTAACACCCATGGTTGCTCAAAGGATTTATGGAGTTCCAGTTGTTCGGGAGAGAGTTGTAATACCCTTGCTGTTTGGTGTGAATGTTAATTGAGCTGTGATTTGTAATCAGCAAGTTTGCATTGCGTGGAGACTAGGAATTTTGCCCTGATTGTGTGGTGTTCTCCAGAGATACTTTAATTTGATGTGTGAATGTGTTGCTTAATGCAGAGAAGTTGAAGTGGTTATTGGGTCCATCGTGGCCCAAGATCCCTGAATAGATAAAAAGATAAGTTATCAGTGTAGAAGGCATTGGGTGTACTTGTCCGCAGTGTTGTGGTACTGATCATGAGACGTCGTCAATAGCATTATTGGGATAGGGACTTTACCTCTGTGTGATTGTGAGGTATGGTTGGTATTGTGCATCTCAGTCTACAGGGAGGAACTGTATCAATCTGAGTCAGACCCTGCTGGTTGACGGTTCATTTAATGTGAATGTCTGGGTAGGTCAGAAAGGTTTGCTCCGGACCATTCCTTGTGTGATTGAATACTTTAATTTCATCATCATCAAAAACTTTATTTCGATCACTTTAGATCATAAAAGTGTTGACAAGACAAAAAACATTACACATATGCATAAAAACGCACTTTTAAAGGACATTTGAAATATGATTTAAAAAACAGTATGAACACAGCACTATGAGTAAACACAACACAGCTAACTGTAATACATATAAAAGATAGCAGCATAGCAAATATTGAGGCCTGCAAGGAGGAAAAGGACAGCACTATTGTACGTTCAATCACAAAGGCGCACCCTAGGCATCCGATAATCCATTTCACAAATTAAAAGCTGATTGTACATATTTCGAATGCCTTATCCAAATTGCTATTAAACACTTTACTAGGCAGAAGACCACAATTTGGCTGGTGTCGGATTGCAGCAATCTGAATGCCTCCTGTTGTTCCCTAATACCGGGATTTTTGCAAGGGAGAACATGGGTACGAGATTTAGAACCCGCTAAGCAACCTATACAAAGATCATCATAAGTGCAACTATCCTGTTGCCATTTGCTAGTGTAAGATTTTAAAGGTAGAGAGGCACAAGCTAAACTGTAACTAGAGTTTCCAGGATAAAGGGTGAACAAGTCAATCTTTTGGCACTTTCCTAAAAAGCCACTGGTTTGTGGTCAGTAAAGGCCATGGATAAAAACCCTTACATTGCATAATGTTATCAATTACTGCACTATCCCCAAAAAATTGCTTTAATGCTAGCCTTAGAAATTGGAAACATGGTCTCAGGATAGACCAAGTATGTGTCAAAGTTCAACCTTTGTAGTAGGCCCTTAACAGTACAGAGCCACATAATTTTCCTTGGACACTGCAGAACCAAAAGGGCTTTGATGCCCATCCGATACGACTCTAGGACAGGTGTAGTTCATAGTCGGTGCCAATAGATGAGGAGTCTATATTCAATCTTGTGGGAGATTTTCTTCTGGGCCAAATCTAAGTAAAATAGAGTCAATGAGGTACTTGCCGGGAGGTTCAATAAAGACCATAAAACCTATGCTCCACTTTAGAAAGGCTCTGTATTTGTGAACTACCCCAGAGCTGCACCATATAAAACAACCACTAGGGCCTTAACATTATAGATTTCTAACACCAGAACCACCCTTTTGGATGTGGTTTTCCCTTTGATTTTCCCAATATATGCAGCGTCTTGAATAACGGACAGCTTTAGCTTTTTCCACCTGCGGTATCGAACATAAATTATTTGTGAGTTTTATAACTAAATACTCAAAGTTGGGCACCACGTCTAAAGGAGTCTCACCCACTAACATCCTCCTCTTCTGTTTAGAGGAAATCTTACATTTGGTCTTAGAGCTGTTAACCTCAAGACCCCACTCAGCACAGAACAATTGAAAAGTGTTCAAGAGCCGTTGCAATCCCAGCGGTGAATTGGATATGAGCAGAGCATCGCCCTCAAAAAGAAGTGCAAGGACCCTGCGCCCTCCTACATTTGGGTGCAGTGCAACTATCCCTGTTTAAGAATTCAATTACACCAATAATATATAACATAAACAGAGTAGGTGCCAGGACACACCCTTGCCTGACCCCCCGATCAATGTTAATGGGGTTAGTCAGGGTCCCGTCCTCCCCCCACTTCATCTGGGCAAGGGTGTCAGCATGTAGCCTCACTAAAATATCCAATAGTTGGTGGGTACATTCGATTCCTCAAACACCTTCCATTGGCTTAGAGGAACCAAATCTAAAGCTGAGTGGAGATTGACAAAGACAACATAGAGATTGCCTTTTCCGATTATCACCTCCCTCCAATAAATGCAAGCAAAGCGGAAAATCTTATTCATGGTGCTCACATTCAATCTAAAACCAGCCTGTCACTCAGATAACACACTTTCATGACTTATCCAGTCTTGGAAATGGGTCAACACCTGTATACAAAAAGGTTTTTGTAAAGAAGCAATCAAGCTTATGGGCCTATTGTTGCCCTGGTTTGCTCGATCTCCCTTCTTGAGAATAGTAATAATTTCAGCTAGTTTCCACGATTGAGGAATCTCCATGCCATCTAAAATGGTGATGAAAATCAGGTTAATATATAGCCTCCAAATTTCCTAGTTCTCCCAATATAGATCATAAGGGAATCTATCTAGACCCATGGCACAACCAGCAATGCAAGAATTGATGGATTTTAAGGTTTCCCTTATTGAAAATGACAAACTATTAGAATTTGATAGAGAACTTCTCTCAGAAGCCATGCCATTGCCCCTGGCGTTATCACACTCAGTAGCGTAAAGCTAATGAAAGTGCACCACCCATTCTTGAGGTTCGGTGCCGAAATCAAGTGTTGGTTTATAACCATTTAAACTGTCTTCTAGGAAGCCATATTATCCTTGATAGAGAGTGCTTCATGCAGATTTAGTCAAATTGAACTCTTCCATTCCCTTTTTGCTTTATTTAGTACTTGCCGATAGTAAGACCTGTATTTGGATATTTCTGGCTGAGAATTTGACTTGATTGCCACAATTAGCTCACTCTTTTTTTTTATCCTCATATGACCTTCGTAGCTATAGCAACCTCTCGGCTTGATCCACCCCTGCTGCTTATAACTTTGAAATTGTAATCTCAGCTGATGTTTTTACGGGGACCACCCACAACACATATCGTGAGCTGACCAAGAGGTATAATCAATGGCCCTTATAAAGTAGACTAATCAGGGTCTATATCATCTAATACGCTCACTCTTGCCCAATCTAAATTACCCATTGTACGAGATGTCAGGCTTTGGCACAGGTTTCCCCTTATGCCTGTCCTTTCCCGGTACATCCCTAAAATGAGGAAATAACTTGTGGCTGGTAGCAAATTCTTCAATCCTAGACACGGGAGAGAGTTTTGATGGATATTTATAATGTTATGTTATGTTATTTTATGTTATTCAAGATTTATTAAGCGCACGGGCACCCAGAGGTTTCATGGCGCTGGAGGAGAGAAAGATGGACTACAGTAACCTAACCGTGCGCTTGCTTGAATAACCAGGTCTTCAGTGCACCCCTGAATTCCAAAAGATTAGTGCATCTCCGGAGTGACAAGGGAAAAGAGTTCCAAACCTTCGGGGCTAAATGAGCGAATCGGCATCTGCCAAGGGGTTTCTTTTTAAAGGAGGGCAGAGTGAGAAGAGACAGGTGGGCAGAGCGAAGATTGTGAGTCGGTTCATGTTTGTTTATGAGATTGTTAATAAACTTAGGGTTTTTTCCATGGAGAGCCTTAAAGGCCAAGCAGCCTATCTTGAAAGTTACCCGTTGGGCTATAGGTAACCAATGAAGAGTGGCCAACAAAGGTTTCACTGAACTCCTACCGTTGCTTTTAAGAATTAGTCTAGCCGCCTGATTTTGTACGAATTGCAGGCGTTTAGACAGAACCAGAAGGGGGGGGCCTAAATAGATGGAGTTGGAAAAATCTAATCGGGAGAGAACCATGGCAATGACCACCTGGATGAGGGCAGAGTGCGTGAATAAATGAGAAATTTTCTTAATCTTCCGTAACTGGAAGAAACTCGACGAAATCACCATTCCCACTTGACTTTTCAGAGAGAGATCGGAGTTAATGGTGACTCCGAGGCTTTTCACCGAAAGAGAAGGGGATGGAGGAGATCCCATTGATGATGGCCAGAAGTGAGGGCCCCAGCTGATAGAGCTTTTACCCGGGAGTACCAGCTCGGTCTTTCCTGGGTTGAGTTTTAGGTGGTTCAGCTCCATCCACCCTTGGATGTGCAACATAGTGGCCTGAAATTCCTCGTCAGAATCTGTTGAATTTAGAGGACAAATAAGTTGCAGGTCGTCCGCATAGTTGTATATTGTAACTTTCCTATTTTTTAATGAGTGTAATAAAGGTTTAAGGTACAGGTTAAACAAAAGGGGGGACAATGATGAGCCCTGCGGAACGCCGCATGTGGTAGACAATTTGGGCGCTAAGAAGTTGTCAAGCTTGACTGCCTGGGATCGGTCGTTCAGAAAGGACTTAACCCAACCGAGGGCTGTGCCTCAAAGGCCGGCTTGTTCGACACGGTGTAATAAGGTGGTGTGATCCACCGTGTCGAACGCTGCCGACAAGTCTAGGAGCACCAAGGCTTGATGTATGCCCTTATCGGCATTAGACCTCATTGTGTCCAAGACAGCAAGGATCACCGCCTCGGTAGAGTGCGCTTGGCGAAAGCCGGCTTGGTTGAATTCCAGGTAGTCAGTTGTCTCTATAAAATTAGAGATACAACTAGCCACATGGGCTTCTAGAATCTTTGCACCAAAAGGTAGAAGGGATATGGGCCGGTAGTTCGATAGATTAGATGGATCGGCACCTGGTTTTTTGAGTAATGGGACCAGTGTGGTGTTTTTAAACGAGTTGGGGACTATTCCCTGCAATAGGGATTCATTCAGGAGGGGGAGTATTCCTCGCGGAAGTACAGAATAAACTTCCTTTAGTACATGCGGGGGACAGGGGTCATTGGGAAACCCGGACTTCACCCGATTCATCAATTCTGCTAGCCTGGATTGGTCTATGGGAGGAACGACCTCCAATTCAGAGGGATTTCTACAAATATCCGCATTGTCCACCGTAATAGAGCTGGTCTGAATACTTTCTTTTATGATGGCAATCTTATCCTTAAAAAAATCGTTAAGCTGATTGCACAACATTTGAGTGGGGGGTTGAGAAGGGGAGGTACTAACATCGTTAAATAGATCAGTCACGACCCTGAAGATTTGTCTGGATTTATTTTGGGCCTTAGAAATTGTTTCGGAGAAGAAAAAAGCTTTCGCAGATAGGATGGAGTTCTTATCCTTCTTGCGGGTGGATGTATATGATGATCTATACGATAAAATCTACCCAAGATGGCCACCATAGACCCGACGGTCTAGTTCCCAACAATCAGAACCCGGAAGCGCGATGACAACAAATACACCGCTTTGCCCGTTCACCGTCAATATGCGGTCGGGTGAGGATCGAGCAGGTAATACCGAGCGGTTTCGCCGATAGGAAGTAAGTACAGCAAAACGGAGCATCAGGAGATAAAACTGGTATATTGTTCTCACAAAGGGTTGAGACCCTTCATTGAAAACGCGCAATTTTTGATGTAACGCGAATTTAATACTTGCTTTAAAAAACCTTACAGAAATGTTTCCACGAGGTGATTCCGCTCTCGCCTGAGACCATGAAGTGCAATTTAGCACCAATACATGTAAATATGCCCTTTGCCATGACGAAATTATGTGTATATATATGTTGTATGTCAAGTCTATAGTCACATCAAGTCCTGTGTTATTTATATGTGTGAATTCACGAAACCACGGCTTTTCACATTATTTTTATTCTTTGCACCAGATTTGAGAGCCTGCACGCACCAATAAGGTGCACAAGGCACACCCACGCCCTAGACAATGTGAGCGGCATGTGTGATCCCCTTGCTCTTTAGGGGGGATGTTTGCCACTAATCAAGTGTCATTCTCTTTTACAGATACGCCAGTAAGATACAAATCGTATGTATAAACACGCATGTCTAATAAGTAATAGCGCTAAAGAATAATATCAGAATCAATCCTATTTATTTAAATATAGGAGTGGTATATACAGGGCTGGACCCTGTATGGTCCTGATGAAAAGCTTGGGGAGCTTGAAACATGTCGACCACAGAACACTGATCTAGCCCAATTTAAGGTTAGATAACAGTGTTACCCCATTTTATCATACCAAACTAGGAGCAGAATAAATTGTTGAGGCCCACTAGCACGGTATTTTTAATCACACAACCACTCCACCACCACAACACTTTACACCACACATAGCCTTTCACAAATATAGTGCTCCTGCGTAGTCCGCTAGTCGCAGCACGCCCCTTTTCGTAGAGAACTGGGATGGCCCCAATGATGAAGCATGTCACCGTGGGGAAACCCCGGTGAGTGAGGGGACTCTAGAAAGAAATTTTTCTTTCTCCTTATGGCAGACACTGACAGAATTACGCAGTAACCATACATAAAAACTAGGTCTCTGAACCCATCACAGTGGGTTCCTGACTTTATGATGATCTATCTTCATCCGAATACCCATGTCTCCATTTTCTCTCTGATTGGCGCAGTTCTAATTTTTGTTTTTTTAGATCTGCTGTAAACCACCTATGGGCGTCCATGCGGCGGGCCCACGAGAACTTAGTAAGAGGAACATGCTCGTTGCAGGCCACCATAAGCCAGTCAGAGAGATCTTTATCCATAAGGTTGATGTCTGGGGAAGGTGCAGGAATAGAATTAGCCAAGGTGGACAGAAAAGCTTGGCTAATGAGCGATTACACTATCACTGACCATGTAGAGGGCTGTAGGATTTATGATCACCCAATCCCACCTAATGGTTATAAGATTGCTGGCTTACAAAAGAGCACCTATGTCTCCACTGCCATAAGATACATAAGCTGGAGCTACTTTGTCATGAAGTGACAAGCTATGGGCGTTGTGGTTGCTATCTTTGCGATCAATTACTTCCATATGCCGAATAGCAGTCCAAAGCTTAACATCTGCCATAAAATAATCAAGTCTGCTACAATCAATATATTATGTCATTTTACCCTGTGGATCCAAGGGGCAGATACCATTTATGGTGTGTAGTTCACAATTTAATGTTAGAGCCAACAATTGGTCAGCTTTAGCTGCCCATCTTGCTGTGGGGAGATGAATATGTGGTATACATCACTTATTGTCCAGTTCCTGGGTTAGATCAAGGGGAGTAGCAGCCATTGGTTCAAAAGTAGAATTTAAGTCTTCAGCCACCAAATGCATGTCCTGTCCAACATTCTTCAAGAGTGCTTGCTCTAATATATTGATTACCTTGGTCTCCTTACTGCAGACCTCCACTCCATTGTAAACATTATACATTTTTTGGAACAAACCAGATGGAAAAACCAGTTTAACTGCTACAATATTGTGGGAGACAATGGGCACTAAGGAAATTCTACACTGGAGTGTTGTTTAACCCATATGCCCATTGCTCCTGCCCCTTACAGATTTGGACACATTCACACAAAAAGATGTGTACCTACACCTGTAACAAGAGGATAAGCGCCACGTCTCCTGTAAAGAAACAGAATGTCAACCAGTTCAATAAATTGGACCCACTCAACCTCAGACTGTAGCTTGGACACACCTGCTACATTCCATTACATCATTTTAATAGAGGCCGCAGAGGGCAACTTTAGAACGAGGGGGTCAGCTTAACAACGGTGGTTCCCACAATATTGACAGCAGGGGACCCAGATGCCAGACACAATGTCTGGCCCAAAAAGCTATCCCCAATTACTTCATGATTCTGCCACCTACTCAAAGGGGGTGAGCTAACCAACACTTGGGATGAAATACAATATGACTGCAAACCTTTCACAGAAGCTTTAACATCCTTAACACTGCAGGAGGGGATATTAAAGTCCAGTCAAGGAGAAGCACCATTAATCCCATTGCTGGCTTTCTACAACCCCTTTTTGGCCCCTCGCACTGAGACCCCTGAAGGGAAGCTGGGTCAAGCAATTTAAACTGCATGCTGGTATTTGCACTGGAAATAGTAAGGGCTGCTACTGCCATGAGGCCCTCCACCACTTCCTAATGGGCAAGGGAAACATACACTTAATCAAAGAAGGAATCAGGGTTTTTTCTTCTTACAGCCCCTATAACATCACTTCTGGTAATCACATAGCATTGTTTTGTCTCACAGAACCAGTAGATTACCTTATTGATGAGGGAGTCATTGTCTTTCTTAGACCCAGGGTCCAGCTTGGGGACCGTAACAAGATAGGCCTTCACTGAAAGATCCCCTGCTTTGCTTGGGTTATAAATATCATTCTAGAGTTTCCCTCTTAACCAAGACCCCCTGTGTCCAACAGGGCAGTCGGTGCATACACATAAAGATCCCAACTACAGCCAAGGATCTGTAAATGGCTCCCACTCAAGTATTCTTGACCTGGGAGAGGAAGATTGTGGACACACTTTCCTAGCATCTATACCCAGAAAGTTTTGGGCTAGAGGTGGTACAGAAGCTGGCAGGGGAGATTTGTAACCTTTATCCGGTGAACAGCTGCTGTGGGAAGTGGAGAATTGGGGTCTCCAGTCATAAAAGAATTGCCATCATATCCCCACTAGGTCTACACATCTGTTTAGTTTGTTTAATCCCATCAAGTTTCTCCACCACCTTCAGCAGTGATTTGACCTGGTCTCCTAAATCCCCAATAATCTCCATCATATTCTGTAACATTGTAAAAAGCCCTGAGGTCGTATGGAATTGCCTCTCTGCCTGTAAACTCTCACTTACATTATCATCTGTGAAAAGAACTGAGAAACAGTTGCTGCACTCAATAACTGGTGTACTTTGAATCGTTAAAAGCTTGACAAGGCTGACAACAGTTTGGACTCTTGCATTCCCCTAGATGTCGCCAGGCGGGGGCTCAACAATTAGATTTTCAATTATTATATGAACTAGCTTAACTGGCTCAATATCAGAGCATTTTGTGCTGGGATCTGTTGATTGGGATTCCAACAATAAGTTATCAATCCTATCCATTACCTCAGTGTCCTCTACAGAAGTTTGTGAATTCTTTCTTCTTTTGGAACCCTCAAAGCACCCCCCACAGCCTTGCACTTACCCATTTCAGAATACCAAAAAAAAAATAAGAAAAAGATACAGAGCTACTATGACAATCAACCATCTTACTAGTCCTCTCCCCTGAGTACCAGTAAATTGCTCTGCAGAGGGGAATGGGTTGTCAAAGCCTGGCAATAAGTGCTTTGCAAACAGTTGTCAAGTGCTCCTTTCAAGCAGAGATGGCGTGGTCGAAACACTCTGGGCCACTACCGCATGAGTCAGAAGTAATGGCGAAAAGTATGTTTGAATAGTCATACTGGCAGATTGTAAAAGACCACCCTTGTTTCTTCTGCTGTCCAAAGTGCAACCCAACCCCTGATCATAGATTATAGTACCTTGAAACACTAGGAGTGAAGTTCCATCAATACACTTCCAACCCCAAGGGGGGTGGCCCTGCCCTGCCTCTTCCTGCTGCATTAGAGAAGCAGACAAAGTTAGTTGTTGAATTTGCTTGCATTTGGTTTGTGTGTAATTTGCTGAGAGAATGCGCTTGTGAGATTTGTAAAGTAGGGTGAGCTGCTGAGAGGAGGGAGATTGATGTTACAGTGTGCAGCGCTGGTATTGGTTAGTTGGTGTAGAGCCACGCTGGTATTGCTTGTATATGTCATAGAGTGCCACGCTGGTATTAGTTGTGATATCTGAACAGAAAATTATGGGTGAAGAATCATTTCCTGGTTTAAAGAAAGAGTAGTTTGTAAATTTTGCATATTTTTGATTGAAAAAATGTAATTCTTCAAAGTTCTACAAAGTGTAATGAGGGGAGATTGACTGTAGCTGTTAGAAAAGAGGAAAAGGCACCACCCGAAGGCACACTACACCATATTGTGGCAATTGACGTGGGTCTTCAACTTGTGTATTAGGCATGAAGAATGGCATAAGATCACTGAGAAAGATGGTCCTTTGACATTTCCTCATTATTGCACATTACATATCAGAATTATTGAACATTTAAGGAGGTTGTTGTTTGACATGAAACTGTCTCCTAGACCTACACAATATGAATCACTTAATGCCTGGGAACATATAGCTCACCTTAGGTAGAGATTTCAAGGGAGGGTAAAGAAAGTCATACACACTTGTGTGGATGCTGGATGGGATGAAGAGCAGAAAACACTGAGAGTTGACAAGATTGAGGGAGCTAGATTGTACATTGAGTGAGAAAGAAGGGAAAGGAAATTGAAACGACCAGAAAAAGAAGAAAGAGGCAGATGGTATAGAGAATGCAGCTGAGGACATGGATTGGTATGAAATTCTATGCATACTTTGGCTGTTCCTACTGGAATGAGTACTTCAGTTAGCCAGTCTCTGGGCTCTACCATAAGACAAATTCCTCAAATTCCTTTGGTCCCACTCCAAGGGAATACCCCATGTGCTGTGATTGCAAACCCTACATTAAATCTGACAGGGTCTGACCCGACTGCAAGGTTCTCCCAAATATTGCCACCCATTTTCATCCCTAAAACAAATGTGCTTCCAAATGTTAATTAAAGTTTTCCAAATGCTGGCATGTCTCTTTTGAACTCACACCTAATGGAAATAGTGGTTCTTTTAGCAGAGAGATAACTTTTAAAACCCCGGCAGAAGAGCCTGATCTTACTGCTCGAGAACTTGATGATTGGTTCAAGGGTAAAGACACCCGGACTGGTAGTGGGAATCCTGGAACATGTGGAACAAATACTCAAGCCCCAGAGAGGGAAAAGACAATAGATATAGCTGAATTGAAACTAGAATTAGACTAAATGATGTTGGGAAATCTTGAAATGTCCCAATTAAAAGTTCATTGGGATGATGAGTTCTTGTTCATTTGTAAAGACATTACAGGACATGCAGGAGAGGCTCATGAAAAATTGGCTCCCAGACATGAAACTGATTTTCAAAAATCCAAAGCCCTACAGAGAAATTACAGTTTCAGCTTTAATGACAGGGACCTCGCAAACATGAGACCATCAGTAATGAAATTACAGATCAAGGGATTAATTTCCTATGTCCAAAAGTGGAGTCTTCTGTATAGATGGGAAGGTAGATGGGCAAAGAAAAAAGAACTGAAGAAAGCCTGCGCTTAGGTGGAGTGGGGGCTCTGCCGAGGTAACTCTTGCGGGGCATTTATTTCCTGGCTGCACACTCACTTGACCTGCGGCTCACCTACGGGGTAATTTGTTGCTGGTCTCCCCTTCCGCCGCTGCTTTCAACAACTCCGCGGCCGCCGAGGGGGGAGACTCCAGCTTCCAGGACTCCCTGCGCCCAGACGCAGCCCACGCCCACTTCCGCGCCCGGAAGCGCTTAAAAGAAAGCCTGCGCTTCCGCGTCGCGGGACGTGCGCGGGCGTCGCCGAGAGAAGCCCGGGACAAGGGCGGGGCCATCTGTGGCCGTCAGAGGTCGTTTGAGGCCGGGCTGGGTCACCCCACTAATATTTTGGACCTGAGTAAGACTGAAGTTTACATTTTAAAATCTAACGGTTATAAAGTTACAGCGGGAGGTCGTTTTCAGTATTATACCTGTTAGTATTTCAGTTGTTTGTAAATTACGTTAATGAGGCCATCATTTACTGGGGTCTATTTACACTATCCTTGGAACAAATTATTGGTACAGAGTTATACTTATTCCCAAGCATGGCAAAACGACGAGCAAAACCCCTGCTGGAGAAAACGCGTTCCACAATAGATACCTATTTGACCAAAGCAGTTTATGTCCGGTTGGAAGAAATTGACCGTACAGAAAGACGCTTGTCAATGGGATCTAGCATTATGTTCGGAGAACAAGCTAGTTTATGTGAAGAGGTCCCCTTAATCAGTGAGGAAGGATTGACTATCACAGATTTAGTCCCTGACACAATAGATGTGATAGATGATGTAATCTTAGCTGATGTAGAGCACTCACGTATTTCGGTTACACCTAATCTATCTAATATAGTCCTTTCTCCTGCCTCTACAAAACAAACAAAAGGATGTAAAAAGAAAACTTTGGGTCAGGGAAATAGAAGGAGTAACAAAGGAAAACAAGTTACTACAAGGGGGGTTTTGGCAAATCAGAGAGACGATTTAGGCCTCGAGGAAGTCAGGGGTATATTTGACATGGAGGCTATCTTTGAGAAGATAACAGAGCAAATCAGGCCATTACATGAGAAAGTTGATAATCTAGCAAGGGAAGTACATAAACTAAGCGGGCACCTTGACAAATATAACCTGAGAGATCAAACAGATAAAGCAAGGGAACATGTCAATATAATTATGAATAATGACTCAATTAACCCTGTTACTAATGGAAGTGGGCCCACCATCATAACTAGTATGATGACCGGACATAGCATAGGTAAGACATCGGTTGATATAATAGATCACAGTAAAAAATCAAAGGGATCTACTATGCCACTCAGGGTACAGTCAGTAACGATCCCAAATGATAAAGCAAAATCAAGAGGAGAGTCTACAGAACAGGCAAGAAGGTTACCAACAGCTGATAACCCAAATGTAAGATCAGAGGATCGTTTGACAGCCAATGTAAGTGTAAATATTATACTAGCAGTTATTAACCTACCACCCAAATGTGGGGCATATGTAGCAGTTCTTACAAATGTACCCAAATTACGGGAAGATCTGATAGAAACTCATGATACCCTTAAAAATAAAGTACTATACTGGTTATCTAAAAATTGTGGTTTCCCAGTAGCAGGGGCTGACCAGATAATATTAACTCAAAGGGTGGGATGGATAGGCCTTCTAGTTGAAAGGTTTGAAGGTGATTGTATAATCATTAACTTTAGGTCCCCAGGATGGGCACAGAATACTTTATTAAATGCCCCTGCTCCATCATGCTTGGACTATACATACAACACTTCTGCCTTTGGGATACTTTTACAGACATCTGATAGAGAGAAATACTGTTGCCAGCCCAAACATACACCATTTTAATGCCAGAAAAATGGCCATGCCAATAATCCAACCCCCTTGTTTCACAATCCCACTCTATAATAGATTTAAGGCACTAAGCCCCTTAGACGATAATGATTGACACCAGGGATAAGAGCGTATATCCTCGAAGGGTAAACCAGGACGAGGGCTGGAGCTGAGGATACCTGAAAATGGAATAATTAAAGACAAGGTTCCTCCGGAAGACTATAGGCAGGTGGATAAAGGTACGGCTACCATCGGGAATAGTGTTCAACATCAAAAAAGTCCTGGGGGGGAACCTACAACTGGGTTACTATCTACCGAGGATTCTACGACTCCTGTTGTGAATAGGAGCCATGATACTGGCCAAGGGACACCAACAAATGTTATAAAACATGATGGTCATACCCTCATAACATGGAATATCGTAGGCCTTGGTAGAAAGCTAGACACCCCTTTTTGGAGAGATTTTATCTCCTCAGGTAACGATATTATCTGCCTGCAGGAAGCCTGGAGTAAAGACCCGATTTTTGTTGAAGGTTACACATCACATTGGCGGTGTCCTCCACAGCGGGACGAGCTAAGGGTGGCCTTCTGCTACTTGTATCTAATAAAATAGTGGGGTGCAAAATTAAAAGTTGCTCTTCAATAGATAATCATAGCCAGGTGATGAGACTTGAGTTTAACAAGGGCAAGGACTTGGTTTTAATTAATTATTAAAAAAATATATTCAATAATGGTAGGGGAACATCATTACATGCTTTAGAAAAGGAGATAGATAGGGTATTGGCACACTCTAGCAAACTAGCTGATATTTTATGGGCTGGTGATTTCAATATTCAAGTATGTCCGTCGGCACAAACTCATGTGGGTTTATGAAGGCTTTTAACATCACCGACGACAATAGTGATGACTATTTACATTTTCCCCATTGTGAGTATGGTCTAGCCTTAAACACGATGATGGCGAAATTTGATCTTGAACTACTTAATTGCTCTATGAGAAAGGGCAATATTAAATGCCAACTTTCACTGGTCGGGGGCTCCTATTGTATTCCAGGACGCCGGTCTCCCCCCGCCACCGCAGCCTCTCGAAACCTTGGCGCCGCCGCAGTGAGGGGGGAACTACATTACCCAGTGTCCCTAGGACCAGGAAGCCGCACACGCCTGTTCCGCGCCTGGAGGCGCATAAAAACCAACGAGAGCCCCCGCGTCGCGGGACGCGCAGGTGGCGCCGGGCTAAGCCCGGGCAAAGGGCGGGCCCTCTGTGGCCATCAGAGGCCAGAGGAGGCTGGGCTGGGCCAGGTCCCTTGGTCATATCGCTAAGGACTGGTTTAGAACTGACCTAATGTCTGAAACCTCTGGTAACTTTCATCCAAATTTTTGTTTGTTGTTTCTGGCCCCGAGATCTGTTGGTCCTCTATTTCCCAAGCTATTGTTACTTAAGGGACGAATTGTCCACGCTGTCCCGTCCTGATTTGCATAAACCGTCATTGGGGGGGTTCCTATTTGCCCATTGCTTTTCTCCTTCATTTTGCCTTTTTGGTTTGTTACTGCTGGTTATCGTGGACTCTGTGAGGCCCTGATCACAATATCCGGAGGGTTGCGCAGCTCTGAGTGAGGTGGTGAGGCCTTGGTCTCATCTGGGCTCTATTAGCGAAACATCCAGGACAATACAGAGCAAAGCAGGCTTCTTTTGTGGCTCCAACCACTTTTTTCGTCTTGCTTGTTTTATTTTGTAAATTTGCCTAATTGTTCTCCTACTGCAACTTGTGTTTCGTGGAACTTAGCATTAATCATTTACTGCAGTTAATCTCTGATCGTTATTATGGGAAAAAGGAAGCATATAAGCCCTAAACCACCTAAGGGCAATGGGGTTACTATTAATTCCCAACAGACCCTACTGAATTATCTAACTGGGCGGTGGGTGTACTGGATAAGCAGATTCTCTGGGTTGAGGAGTCAATTGAGGGAACAACTTCAAGACTAAGCCAGGATTCTTCCCCCCAATCTGATAGGGACAAAATAGAACTAGGGAATATACCAGATCAACCACATAATGGTTGCATTGAATCTTGTTCTGATAAAAAATGTTCTCTAGTAAATGACTCCCCATCACAACCCCCCCAAAAAACTCCAAAAAACCCTAGTGAAACTGAAGGTATCACCACCAAGACTGGTAAAAATATAATTCAAGCTACTGTACATCTCCAGCCAGACCCGAAAAAAGTAGTCAAACCTTCACTAACAATGAAAAAGCGAACAAGACAGAGAAAAACCCAACCAACTAGAAAGCTCTCAAATAGCAGTAATGTCAGCTCCCAAATGGATATGAAGAGCCTGGTCTCACTTGTTGAACGATTGGACCTCTATGTAAGGGTCAGGTTAGATCAATTAACATCAAGAATGGCTAACATTGAGGAACTCCTTACTGAGAAGCTAATCAAACCTACTAAGGCCACTGATAACTTGAAGGGTAACTCCATCTCTACGATCTTCAAGGGTACTAGCATAGGAACCCCACATTCCCCTTCAAAGAAGAATCCATCTACTCAGCAGGCTTCTAAGAGTAGTTCCCCTAACAGAAAGAGCTTAGGAATAACTTCTGACAAACGGCGCACCAACAGTCTGATACCCAGGATAACGTCTCTGATAGTAGGCCATCAGGTATCCAGGTCGGTCCTCCTCAATACATATAACCGCCCCTGGTCAAGTGCAACATTTCTCTCAACGTATCTATCCGCTGGAAAAAAACAATGTGAAAAAGGAGAACAAGGGAGACCCTACTCACAAAGGAACCAGGGTAATGCGTTTATCCAGAAAAACAATGGTTCCTGTGGCATATTACTTCATAATTATTGATAAATAGGGACTTAATACCGATCAAAGTATTAGAGAAAGAGTGGCAATCACATGAGAGAGACACAATTAACGCAGTTTCAAACCATTGTTTTATATGTATTTCAAATGACAAAAGTAATTGAAATAGTTTTGACTACAACATATCATACAATATACAAAGTGCAATGTGTCCCCAGTGATTTGTGAAGTAACCAAAAATCAGCATGTGTACACTAAAGTGAAATATACAGGTTACAGTGGTAGCTATTTACAAGAAGGAGACATGACTCAGAAACAATTATTTAAATCAATCGTGGAACAGTTGCTATACAATCATAGGCACTGTGTGAGTCTTATTCGCCTCCAAGTACGTCGACGGCGTTTCGACCCTTAGAATGAGGGTCTCGTCAGGACTAGGGGTGAGGGACGTCTTATAGTAGGCTAGTCATAACCCATGCGTGTGGAAGAAAATTGAATTTACTTACAGTGAACCCAGCCGGGCACACTGTCATAGACACCTTGGTGGTTGTAGTTTGTCAGTGTGTAACGGGCAGTGCCGTCGTCGCGCGAAATAACCAGAGGTTTTCTGGGCGCGTTATCCACTAGCTCGATCGCTACCTTCCGGGAATTGTGGTTGTGGGTTATGACTAGCCTACTATAAGACGTCCCTCACCCCTAGTCCTGACGAGACCCTCATTCTAAGGGTCGAAACGCCGTCGATGTACTTGGAGGCGAATAAGACTCACACAGTGCCTATGATTGTATAGCAACTGTTCCACGATTGATTTAAATAATTGTTTCTGAGTCATGTCTCCTTCTTGTAAATAGCTACCACTGTAACCTGTATATTTCACTTTAGTGTACACATGCTGATTTTTGGTTACTTCACAAATCACTGGGGACACATTGCACTTTGTATATTGTATGATATG
The DNA here is from genome assembly GCF_964261635.1 of Lissotriton helveticus. Lineage (NCBI taxonomy): Eukaryota > Metazoa > Chordata > Amphibia > Caudata > Salamandridae > Lissotriton > Lissotriton helveticus. The sequence continues at coordinate 625,257,877 of NC_136070.1, read as the reverse complement.
TTGTAGTCAAAACTATTTCAATTACTTTTGTCATTTGAAATACATATAAAACAATGGTTTGAAACTGCGTTAATTGTGTCTCTCTCATGTGATTGCCACTCTTTCTCTAATACTTTGATCGGTATTAAGTCCCTATTTTTCAATAATTATGAAGTAATATGCCACAGGAACCATTGTTTTTCTGTAAAAAAACAATGTAGCAGACCAACACTTAGACCTTCCTCCAGAAACTACTCCCTACATCATAGTATTGGCCAATGCTCCTCAACAATACAGCCCAGATGAAGAATGCTGGACTGCGTTAAAAAATAAATCACTACACTGGCTGTGCACAAGGGTAGGCTTGAACAAGCACTTATTCCAGGAATTTAAGATGGTTAGGAGAGTCAAGTGGGTGGGATCTAGGGAGAAAATGTTTAGAGGTGACTGCATGGTCATGACATTTGCTTCCCCTCTTTTAGTTAATGAGATCTTGAGATTAGGTGCAAACTAACCCTTAGACCCGCTTGGGATTAATATTTTACCACTAGGTTTCTTCTACCCCCCACTAAGGAAAAATCTGAATATCCCTATTTGGAGAAATCAACTTGGTGTCCAAAATCAGTCCCAAAGGAACTTCACCCAGAATAGATTTAATGTATTCTCAGGGTTGGATGACAACGAATTACTAAAAGTTACTGACATTCACACAGGGAGTTCTTTCCACTCTTCTCCCAGTAAGGTTATTATCCAGCTTGAAATGATAATTTCAGATAAATCTACAGGCAACTCTAACCTACTCTTGAATCCTCAACTTTTAACGTCAGATGGATCCCCAGATGATGGTGAGTTTTCCCCAAGCTTGGCAGCTTTGCCTATATCCGTATCTAACCACAACCCTGATGTAGTCTCTAACGTACTTGCTGACCATCCAAAATTAGGAGCTCCAAAAGATCCCAATCTTAACTTCGCAATGATATTCTGGAATGTAGCAGGGCTGCGCTCAAAAATGGATATACATTCCTGGGTAAAATTGATTGGGAAACATAATATTGTCTGTCTCCAAGAGACTTGGTCAACCACCCCAATTCATCTTCAGGGGTACAAGTCTTACAACTCATACGCTCAACCCTCTGTTTCGGGAAGGGCTAAAGGAGGTTTAATAATATATATTTCAAACGAGATCTTAGTTAAAGATATAGTTGAGAAGAAGCAGGAAGTCAACTATCAAATTCTTAAAATAGTGGTGAATAAATCGTCCACCTATTTTTTAGTAAATTTTTATAATATTTTGCCTATTCAGGATTTAATCCATGTTTTAAATCATATTTTCTATTTCTTAATGGAAATGCGGAATAAATTTATGAATTCATCATTTAGTTTGATTTGGGGTGGAGATTTCAACTTAACACTCTGTAAAGATAACAATACTATAAAATGCGGAATCCAGGATGAATGTGGGAGTAACTTAACTCACTTCTCACATAGCAACAATGGGAATCGCCTCAATGAGATCTTGTTTACCCTGGAGATAGGTTTTGCTAATGAACTAGTAGTCTCCGCCGTCGAGTTTTCCCCCACTTTTAATGGAAGGGGCTTTTCTAGCTTAATTGATTTCATACTTATATCTCAAAATATGAAAGATCACTTGTGTAATTTTAACACATGAGATAATGCCAGCAGTGACCATTTTCCAAATAGTATCACCCTGTCAGTGCCAAGTGCTTTTAAAAAGTGTAGCCCGCCCAGCTTACTGAACCAACAAGCACTGAGTTTGGATAGTTTAAACAGGTATTCTATAAAGTGGGCAAAAGTAGATCCTGTTAAAACTACAACCAACGTGGTGAGTCGAGCGCTCCCCTTATTGGAAACTTGCCTTAATTTAGACTCTCCACATAAGTTGATACTGTCCAGTTTTCTGTCCATTACCAATATCATAAGGGAAGAGCTATTTTGAATACAGAAAGCTAATAATAAATAAAAAAAAGGGTTGGTTTAATTCAGAATGTACGAAGGCTTATTCCCGATTAAAAGCTGCATTACGCAAAACCATAAGAGAAAAAGATGAAATAATTAAATTAAGAAAGGAGTACAATTTGGCCATAAAAAAGTGTAAGATGGAAATAAAAAATGGCCTATGGGAACAATTCCATATGAGCTGTTACATGAATGATAGTGCTACTTTCTGGCATGCAGTCAAAGCTCCCTTTCTCCCAGATTCAAACTCTGCCCCAAAAATAGAAGTAGCGGTGGACGCAAACGCCTGGGTTAATCATTTTTCTAAAATATTTGTACAAGCGCAGGTGTAAATCAACCTCGTATAGAGGAAGACGGGGGGGCGTCCTTCTTGATTAACCAATTTATCCGATCCAACTAGTGTTTGACCATGATGAAGTGATTAATGCCCTGACAGCCTCTAAAGGTGGGAAAGCTCCGGGCCCAGACGGGGTGCCGGTGGATATATTCAACCATAACCTGGATTTATAGACTCCAATTCTTACTCAGGTCCTCGAAGCTGCAACCTCGAGAGGCTTAGTTAAATCATTGTCTACCTCAACATTCTTCCCCATATTTAAAAAGGGAGACCGAAATAACCCAGCTTGCTACAGGCCCATCTCCCTCTTGGATTCCCTTGGTAGAGTGGCTGGCCGAATAGTTCTCGAACGATTACAGGACTGGGCCAACGAAAACCACATAATATCTGATTTACAATACGGGTTCCGGGAGGGACTGCGAACTGCAGAGCAAGCATTAAATCTCTCCCTGTTAATGGGAAAATAGGTTGGCGCAAAGAGTGGACATTTACATCTGGCCTATGTAGACTTAACTGCAGCGTTCGACTGTGTTTCCCATTCAAAACTGTGGTCAATACTTTTGAAAATGGGGGTAGACCCCCCGTTGCTTGCCTTTTTACAAAAACTCTACTCTGAGGCTTCAGCCAGAGTTAGATATGGCCATGGAGGGGAACTCACTGACTCATTTCCCGTGGCAAAGGGCATCAGACAGGGCTGTGTCCTGGCTCGTTTCCTTTTTAACCTCTATACTAATGGTTTAGAACTTGCAATGTTGAAAGGGAGTCAGGACCTGCCTGTAATTGATCGTTGTCCAATTCCCGCATTACTTTACGCGGACGATGCAGTGATTATGTCCAGTACACCACTTCAATTACAGTATCTCCCTGATAGATATCACAAATGTATGGCATCCCTAGACCTCATGGTTAACATTAAGAAAACCTTTGTAATGCATGTAGGCTATAGTGTAAAAAAGTCAAAAGCTATTTTTATTGGTAACACCAAATTGGAATGTACTAATTTTTATCCATATTTGGGAATTTTAATTGACAATAAGTCTCGCTGGCAACAGGCTATTATTGCAAGAAAACTATTATTTCTCAGAGCTACGACTGCTCTGGTAGCATTCGCCCAAAAGTTAGGGAAGCGGCCTCTCCAAGAAATTATCAAAATATATCAGGCGAAATGCCTCAGCGTAGCAATATATGGTGCTGGGGAGTGGGGTCATGTTGCTGTTGATCCCTTACAGAAGGTAGAGAACGGTTTTATAAGATACCTGTTTGTAGTCCCGCAGAGCTCTCCGACTTATGGTTGCCACATCGAACTAGGCTTGGATTACATAACAGATATTATCAGAATCCAGCCAATTCTTCTATGGCACCGTGTTTGGTCAACGGATCACTGCAAATTGACACGTTCTCTTATTACTGGCTGTCTTGGGTTGGACAATTGATACAAGATCTCTTGGTTGGTCTATGTGTGTAATTTTCTGAAAGATTTAAACTTAGCATCCTATTTTTTCCATCCATTAACTATTCTAGAAACAACAAGGAAAAACCTAAAAACTACATGTTTATCCCATCTACGAGAGTTACGACTAACCCAAGAAATCAGTAAAATCTCCATCCGCCAGATCCTAACCATTTAGATCGCTCCCGGGGTGCAACCGTATTTATTGTACAACTTCAATACCTATGAGAAATATCTATTGACTCGGTTCCTCTTGAACATCTATCACCGTTTTATAACTTTCCCGAAACATAATGACTGGTCTAAGAACCTCTCAGTGTGTCCGTGTGATGGAATCTCTGTACACTCTTCAATGCATATAGTTTTATTCTGTAGATGTTATGTATTTCCACGATGAGATGGATTATCCCACTACTGAGACTCTTGAGCTTGCGATGTTGTCGCCCTGCCTTCCTTGCACTACAATTTTTAGATTCTGAACCCTGTGCTAAATCTATTGCTTGTTTTTTGAAGGCCTTTATTAAATATCGCCATAGTTATGATTAATTCCTGATGCACTAGTACTTTAACCAGATTTGTGTTTTTTTTAAATTTCCTTCACTGTAATAATGATTGTATGTATAATTAATTCCGCTTTCTTTTTATCCATGCTTTTTAAAAGTTTTATATTATGAAATGTTTCTTATGTACTTTTATGGTTTCCTAAAAAGTATGGCAACCGAATAAAGAATATTGAACTGAACACTGGTCGGAGTGCTGGTAGCAACATAGATCATATTCTAATTTCAAGCAACAGTTTTTATTCCAATTTATGGATTTCCGAACAGGTGGTTAGCGATCATAATAGTATTTCCATCTCACTGTTAAGCTGGGGAAATAAACTAACTAATACTGATGAGCATATCTCTGATATAATTCCTATAAGACCTAATGGTATGAGAATCAAATGGGATGGAGTGGACCCTGTAAATATTCAAAGGGAGGTGGTTACTAAATGTAGGAAAGAAATTGACCATTGCCTTAGTGAAGAGGCTTATCCCCATATATTGCTTAATGTGTTTTCAGAGATAAATAAAATAGTTAAAAGTATATTAACTAGGAGCATTAAAGGCCCCAAACAGGCTGATGTAGGGTGGTTTGACAAAAAATGTACCTAGGCACTCCGAAACCTGAAATTTGCATTGGGTACTAAACCCCGAAATCAACCCTACATCCATGACCTACGACTCACATATAGGCAAGTTACTTTGGCCCGGAAAAGAGAACTTCAAGTGGAAGCATGGAATAAATTAAGTATGGCAGCTGACACAAAGAATACTAGATTGTTCTGGGAAATTGTAAACAGTCCCTTTTAAAAAAATGACTGCATGCCTGAATTGACTTCACATGTAAATTTTTCTGCATGGATCGAGCACTTTTCTAATATTTTTAATCCGGATAGGGTGTTTTTCAATTTAACACTGAATGATGAATTTACTTGGCCTACACTACCCTTGCTAATTAGTGTAGAAGAAGTGCAGGAGGGGCTAGCTAATAGCAAGGGGGGCAAAGCGCCAGGTTCTGACGGAGTCCCGATCGATTTATACAAACACGAAATGGATCTTTGGGCCCCGATTGTAGCAAGGATTTTTAACATGGTATCAACAGGGGACTTCTCAATGTCCTGGGGACTGTCAATTATTATCCCCCTATACAAAAAAGGTTCTCGTTCCGAAGCCTGTAATTATCGCCCAATATCTCTGTTGGATTCGTCCATAAAGTTTATGAGCAGGATCCTTCTAAAAAGGTTGGAAATCTGGGCCTCGGACAATAAGATTTTATCTCCTGTCCAATATGGATTCAGGAAGGGTCTAGGTACCCTAGAACAATGCGTGAACCTTGACCTGCTCATTAGCAAATATACATCAGTGAAGGGGGGCAACCTGTTTTTATGCTTCGCAGATTTGAGCAGCGCTTTCGATCTTGTGGACCACTCACTTTTGTGGTCCATACTGCTCGAATATGGGGCCCCAAGAGAGATAGTATACTTCCTGGCATGAGTATATGAGAGACTATCATGCAGTGTACGATATGGGCCAATTGGCGAATTAACTCCCTTTTTTGATGTAAGAAGGGGCATTCGGCAATCATATGTTGTGGCCCCTCTTTTATTTTCATTATTTATTAATCAAATTGATATGGTTTTTAAGTCAGATCCCAGCAGATGCCCCGATAATAGATAAGAAGGCTGTACCAGTGTTATTATACGCTGATGATACTGTTTTACTCTCCCGTACTCCAATAGACCTTCAACGGCTTGTCAATAATTTTACAGAGTTTTTCAAAGGCAGAAAACTCTTAATTAATAAATCAAAAACATTTACTATGTCATGTGGCAGGAAAACTAATCTAACAAGGTCTTTTTACTTAGATGGCTTTAAAATACAGGCAGTTAAGTCATTCTGCTATCTAGGTATTACTTTTGCAGGAAGCGGAAATTGGAACAGTGAGCATGAAAATATTCGATATAAGATGGCCAGGAACACTAACAGCATAGTCAGATTTGCTACTAAACTTGGGGATCGTAGATTAAAAGACAGGGTAACTATATATAATGCCAGATGTGTTTCTTCTGTTTTGTATGGGGCTGGAGTATGGGGTCATTGTCCGGACAAGTTAACTCAACAAGATGAAAATAATTTCCTTAAGCGGTTGTTGAGCCTACCAGCTTCAGCCTCCACGGAATTAATTCATCAGAAAGTTGGTATTAATTATATATCTGATTTGGCCGCCCTACGTCCCCTACTTTTATGGTGCTCTATCTGGTCTAAAAGCGAAACCGAGTTCACTCAGTCCATTATCAAAGACTGTACAAAGCTGGACCATTGCTCCCGTATCCCATGGCTAAGTTATATTAATTCTTGGATTAACCTTCCATTTGATTTTAATACTTACGAGGAGCCTGAACATGTAATCCAAATACCTAAAAAAGAGATAAAAAGTACCTTCCTGGCCTATAAAAGGGAGGCCCGTAGAAAAGCGATTGGGACCCAACCGACACTGGTGTTTTATCAGCAATTGGATCTTACAAGTGTTTTTCAGGCTTACCTGATAGAAGTGTCAAGACGTTCCCACCGCTTTGTGTTGACACGTCTCAGATTAGGGATTGTCCATCATCTTGTCGCTTTTCCTATCATGAAAAAAAGTTCCAAATTGGCGTGTCCATGTGAAACTATTTCCAAACAAAGTTGCTGCCACTTTTTATTATTCTCTAAATTGTATATGTTTTCAAGAAAATGTTATCTAAAGCCTATCTTTTTAAAGTATAATATTCGATCCACTTCAAATGCCATGAAATTATCATGTTCATTAGAAGGCCCAGACATTTGCTTCCACGTAGCAATAGATATATTAAAGTGTATAGCGGCCAGAAAATGGATAATACTATAAATTTCCCCATTTTAGTTTTAAAGTGGGAAAGCATTTAATGAGCCGTTTGCATTGCACTATATAAGATGACTGTTTTATTAGGTTCAGAAAGTAATTCCTGGTAAATATTTTAAAGTATCTGACACCTTTATAAAATGTTATATGATTGTTGGCATATGACACTTTATTGCTAAATTTGCACAGTCCTTTTTGAGCATTTTTACTATATATAAATTGTGTCGAATGTTGACTACGTATTGGTGCTGCTAAACCACGATTTTGCACATTCAGTATTTTAGATTCTTGGCATACGACACTTTAGAGCTAAAATTGTACAGTTCCTTTTGGATTATTGTCACACATAAACTGCTATCAAAGTAACTATGTACTGTAGATGCTAAATTCCAACAGCATATTTTGTAATCGAGTTGTGTGGGGCACTGTATTACAAAATTTGTACATATTTTACATATTAAAGCACTAGCCACTTTGAAATTTGTATGTTAAAAACAGCGAAAGTTGCATATTATGTAGTTTAGACTTAGGTTAATATGAGACTGGTTATGAAGGTGTGTTTTCAATGAAATGTATAGTTAATAAGTACTGAAATATTCTAATGGAAGAACTAATGATGTTGATATATTATCCTGTCTTGCTTATATGGTTGTGTCATGCAAACCTAATAAAGCTTTTGAACTTGACTTGGCAGATTAAAACTACCTCCATCTGGAACAGAGGAGAAGGATGAGGATATACACATGCTTCCTATGAGAGAAGTACCTGGAGGAAGTTAAGTCCACATACCTTGGAGCAGGACTGATCTTGCATCATTCCCAAGTAATTTTCTGAAATTGAGAGAAAATCCAGTGGAATGGTACAGACAGGTTGATCGATTTATAAAGATATCAAAGGTTCTGTGCACTGATTTAACTACCTTACTTGAAATTGGGGTTCCAGGTGGTTTGGGGTCAAATACAAAGTTGTTATAGATTGACCTGAGAGGGAGCCTATGCGTCATCCCATATCAAATCCTCCGTCACTAGTGGAGATGAAGAAGTATAATCAAGTGATTACATTTTTCTAACTGGAAATATCTTCCAAAGAGATTGATTGGGTCAAGACTGACAGAACAACTCAAGAGTTCAAAAAATCAATACATGCCTTTTATGAGAGACTGTTGCAGGCATTTAAGTAGTATAGTGGAAGAGAGACTATGGATACGAAAGACATGGGCCTTTTGTGAACAGGTTTGTGCATGGATTGAAACATGAGATTAGTTTAATGATACAACAGCATTTGAGTTGTTGGAAGAGCAAGCCAAATTATGAAAAACTGAGATATGCCAAGTACTGCAGAGACAATTAGGAAATGAAACATAAGAAAATGAAGGAGAAGGTGATGATAGCGCAAATGAAAGCTGCACGGCAAGGTCAGACTCACCAGTTTCATAGGAATGCTGGTCCCATGGATGGAGTTTATCAGCAGGGAATTCCGGTGATGCATGGTGATCATGGGTTTCAACCGCAAGGTAGAGGCCATGGTGTCCCGATTGATGTGAGCACAGGGATTGATGTGGTGACTCAAAAAAATTGAATCCTTGCCACGTTTATGACAATTTGGGGCATTGGAAGCAGGAATATTCATGTATTGCTAGTAACATGGCTAATGGGAATCAGGCTGAGAATGGTGGATTTCTGAAATCTCAAAATAATAATATGGTTCAGACACAGCAAGTACAGAGGCCGAGACTACAAAACTTCAATGTGCAGCAAGCTCAGGTAATGCAGGTTCCACAAGCCCAAACAAAATGCAATTGTTCACAGGTTTAACATGGATCAAGTTCACAAAGCGAACACTAATCCGTTTGTGAATCAGAGTATGTCTCAACAGTACTCTATGATACAAACAGAGAAGGATTACAGCTCACACCGGTTGCAATGATGGGGACTGAGAGGGAAGGAGATTTGTGTGGTTGGCGCAACCTAAGAGTAAGGCCAGAATGGTCCATTTGTGGATTGTGAGGTAAATGACCACCTGCATCATTTTTTATCAACACTGGTGCTACCTGCTCTACTGTGAGAACAAAAGAAGTTCCAAACCTACCCCTCACAGGAAAAGTAATCCACATTTTAGGAGTTTCAAATAAACAAATAACTAGCCCAGTCTCAGAAGTGGTACCTGTCAAAATCGGGTCCTTTGAGAAAAATTACAGATTTGTGAATCGAGTCCTGTAAACCTGTTTAGTCTATATCTTTTGTGCAAGCTTAATTGTTCCATTTACTGTACCACATATGGCATTGAGTTTCTGACTCATGTGAGGACATTGCCTTTAAACTTGTCAGTCAGAAATCAGAGACTGGATTGTACCCTAAATTGACAAAAGATGATTTGCCCTCAGAGCTGAGAGACACAGTGTTACCTGAAGTCTGGGGCTTTTCAGAGAAAGCCACATGTTTCATTAACGGATTTGTACCAGTCTGCATAACAGTAAAACCTGATTCTGAATACCTGAGAATCCCACAATACAATCTGACCCCTCAAATCATTGCAGGGAGTACTCCTGTGATTAATGTAATGATCGAGCAAGGAATTTTGAAGGAGATTATGGGAAGTCCAAGTAACCCACCCATTATGGGTTTGCAGAAACCCAATGGCAAGCACCGCATAGTGCAAGATTTGAGAACATTAATGGGATAATTGTCCCCTGTTGTCCTGTTATCCCAAATCCAGATGAGATTGTGTTTCATATTCCATGTGAGGCCAAGTATTCTCCATCACTGACTTAAGCCAAGCATTCTTCTCCATACTGTTTCATTACAATAGCCAATTTCTCTTCACATTTTGGTTTGACAGCCATGTTTTGACATGGTGCCAAGTCCCACAAGTGTATACGGAGAGTCCGTCTATCTTCAACCGGATACTTAAGAAGAATCTGGAGTCTCTGGTGAGGCCCTATCACTCAGTCCTAGTTCATTATATTGATAACCTATTGGTGGGGTCAACTACACAGGAGAATTGCTAATGAGACACAATATCTCTGTTAAGCCACTTAGCTGAGAATGGACCTAAAGTGTCCCCAACCAAATTACAGTACTCTAAGAAAGAAGTCCTATACCTAGGACATCCCAATGAGAAAGGTCTTGCAAGACAGAATTTTGGCGATTCTAAAAATAATCCTGCCAACTACTCAAAAGGAAGTCAGGATGTTCTAGGGAATGGTTGGCTACTGTCGACAGTGGATTCCCAGCTTTTCCCTAGTGGCCAAGCCTTTACAGAAGCTGACACACAAGGATGTGTCAGATGCAATACCACTGAATGACAGCTGCATGCGTGCCTTCTCAGAGCTGAGAGAATGTCTCTGTCATGCTCCACCACTCGGAATGCCTAATTACAATAACATGATTTGCATTGTTTGGCAGGGAGAGAAAGGGTTAAGCTCTCTCAGTACTAACCCAGATGCACAGGAATGCTCGCAGTCCTGCCCCACATTTTTCAGCTTCACATGGCCCAGTAGCTGCTGCATGGCCCGGCTGTCTCAAAGCTGTGGCTTCTACAGGTGTCAGCATCGAGCAGTGTGAGAGCATTGTTATGGATCATCCACTGTTGTTGTTCCCTCTTCCTCATTCTGTAGAGGTAATGTTAACTCGCACCAGAACTCAGTATCCACCTTGCCAACTATGAGGAGGTCATACTTGACTCAGATAATGTTACTCTTAGGAAATACACTATTCTTAATCCTGCAAAACTCATGCCTGTGCCTGGAAACTGCAATGCCAAAGGTGAAGTTGAGCAGACTGTAGCGATGTTATTGAACTATGCACCAAGCTGCAGCCTGACATGTAATATGTGCCACTGCCTGAATCAGATTATGTGGTGTTTATTGATGGCTCCTTTTAATGAGACCATGAAGGAAACCTAAGAGCTGCCTACGCAGTCTGCCCTGTCTCAAGCATGGTCGAAGCCTCTTAGGTTCAAGGAGTATATTCTGCCCAAGTGGCTGAATAAATTGCTCTTACTACTTCATGCTGTGTTCCTTAACAGCTGAGAGTGACCATGTTCACTGATAGTCAGTATGGCTTTGGTGTTGTTCATCACTTTGGACAGTTATGGTCACCACGCAGATTTCTGACCTCTTTGGGGTCACTAATCTGCAATGGCGCAAGTGTACAGAATCTAATAAAGGTGTCACAGCTACCTGTCCAGATATCTGTCGTGAAGTGAGCTGCACACCATAATGGCACTGACTATGTGACTGTGAGCAACAGGTATGTGGACGAAACCGCAAGGTATTGTGCCGTGAATACTTGTACGTTTATTGGAGAATACCAATATGAAAAAATCGGTTGAGACAAATTACAATCTGTTCTTAGAGCAGGTTGTGTCAAAAGAGATGAGGACAGGGTTTCAGGAGATGGACGACCTGTGTTGCCAGATAGTTTGTGGCCTCCAATGGTGAAACATTATCCTGGACCTGCACATGTAGATAGAGATGGCATGACGCGCTTGTTTAGACAAACATGGTTTAACCCCAGGTTCAGACTGATGGCTGAATGGTTGTATCACAAATGTGTGGCGTGCCAGCAGCAGAATGTAGGCATGAGAACAGCGGTAACACTGAGTCACATAGGGTGATCAGGTGGGCCATTCAACAGGATGCAACTGGACTTTGTCAAGATGGCTGTGTGCAATGGGCTGAGATATGTTCTAGTGTGCATTGTCTTGCAATGAGTTAAAGGTTACCCAACCAGAAGAAATTATAGTCTCACTAAGTTGTAGTGGAGGGAGTTAATACCATGCTTTGGGTTCCCGACTTCTCTGGAGTCAACACTAGGAACTCTTTTAGATAATGAGGTCCCGAAGATGTTGTGCACAGCATTGCAAATTGAACAGAGGCTACATTGCAGTTGCTGACTGGAGGCTTCCAGAATTGTGGAACAGGTTGATGGGACTGTAAAATCCAGGATGGCTAAAGTGTGTGCCTCAACATCTCTGAAATGGCCTGATGCTAGGCCTCTTGTATTGGTGAGTCCCTTGTCTTTGTGATGAGATAACAGCACCTGCCCCTGAATTGCCAGTGGTTACAGTGAGACAAAGGGAGCAGGGTAGTGAAGCTGATGGCGATCAGCATGAAGCTGGTACAGCACTTGTTCGGCCTGAGGGGGGTCTGAGAGTCAACAGTTTAAGTCGGTACAGAAGGGCCTCACCCTGCAGTGTGGACTACACCAGTTTCAGATCATAGCGATGAGCGTAGTGCAACAGTAACGCAAGTTGTGCCTGGAGACCTGTGGCCAAGAAGACAGGAGAGAGGGAGACACAGTTTATCTGTAGTGCATGTGCCATACACTAGCCTAGAAGGTATGGAAGGATCTGGTCTAAGAGACAACGATGAGAAAGGGTCATCAGTAAGGAGATCAAAGAGAGCTAGAGTACCCTGTAGGAGGTACTACTTCCCTGATTGTTAATGACTGGGAGAGAGCATTTCGGACATTTTGTTATAAAAATTTGCATTCAATTGAGCCTCATTGGGCTGAACTTTGTGGCTACACTGAGTTTTGAAACTCTTTGCCACTAAACAGACTGAGTCGATTTATCCTGGATGTGATCATTAGTGAGTTTGAACTCCACATATATTAGAAATAAGGTTTTGCCCAAACTACTAAGGAGAGATCCAAGGCCAAAGTCTGCTGAAGGAGAGTAAGGTTGTCACTTAGAAGAACATGGAGTAGGGCAAAGTAAGTCTCTCCAAGATCATTTGTACCTAATGTTTCCAGAAAAGACACTTGAACCTTGTTTATTGTTTGCACAGGTTATACAAACAAAGAGGACTGTTCAGCTATCTTCTACTTAAACGGTCTAACCTCACAGAACTTATAGAGCCTAGCCCTAATTCTGGTTGTGACAATATAGTTGCTTTGATTATAATGTTGGGATTACCCCACCCTTCTCATGAAGAAGAGCTTAGGTTCACAAGTACCCCGCAAATACAACTTACTTTCTGATAGCATTTTACCTTCAATAGATGAGAAAGACATACATGTAGATGCATCTAGAGGAGATCATTTATTGAATGTTATTTCCAAATTACTTATGAATATTTTGACACTACGAATTTTATTGATATGTGCGCATGCAATTACCTGCCTCTACAGAAGAGGGTATTACATATCATCATATTCCCTTGACTTATGGTTTGTTGATGAGTCTTTTCTATAAAAAAGGGTCATTAACAATATTGTTATTCAAATTATTACTTTGGGCCTGATTTAGATCATGCTGGTACTGCAGTCATTCTGCTGCGATGGAGGTTCCCAGTACTCCATCAAACAAACGGTTGTCCGCACGTTGTATTTAGATGTTGTGGCAATAGACAGATTCCTACCGTGTTCGCTAACAGTACTCTATCACTGTTAGTCCGGCGTGCGTATGCTGAGCTAATTTAGATGTTCCTGTTGTGCTGGTGGTGGCCTGGCGGCGGAGTCTTGATGGAGTGAGGCCATGGTGGTGTGGAGGCAGGTAAGTACTATTCACCCTTATCTTACTACATATATCTGTGGTGGGACACCCTCCTGTACCTGCTTCTGCCTTTGACACTGTCGACTCCGGAGCAATATTCTGGCAGAGGTTGGACTCCAATGGTCTTCCCTCCAGAGAACTGCCAACATCTAAATATAGCGGGTGAACCGCCAAGTTGGCGGGCTGGAACAACATTATAAAAGCAATGGCGGGACCACATCCACTAACATCTAAATCAGACCCTTAGTCTTTTCAGAAATTCTTTTGCTGAAATATGTGAATCATCAGCCTGATGCTAAAACCTCAGGGATAGTTGGACATTTCTTTAAATCTGCCAGAACATCAGATTCAGCACATGGCCCTTCTGGTATTTTGAGGATTCTGAGGTTGTTCCGCCGACTCTGCGTTTCCAACCTCTCTAGATCCATCATAAGGGTTCAGTTTTGGGCTTTGATAGCGTCTATATCCTTGGAGTTCCCCGTTGAAATTTCTGAGAGCGTGGTGACTTTGCTTTCCAGCACACTGGTTCAGGCCGCTATTCCCTCTAGCTTAGTCTCTAAAATATCGAATCTATCATGTAGTCCCCTTTGGTTTCTCTCGGAGATCTCGAACTTGCCCAGCAAATCCTCCCTCAATGTTTGAAGCAATAGACTCAGTCTGTCCCTCTCCGTCTCAGTCTCAGCCTCACCCGGCCTACCACTACCCCCAGGATGAGGGACGAAACTGTGTACAGCACTAGTAGAGGGGGGGGAGGACCGAGCTAGGGGTTGAGATAGGGATTCAATGGGAATTATGTGGGACATAGAGGGGGAGGATTGAGCCACAGAGCTCTGTGAAGCCAAGGCCTGGAGATCAGTCAACATAGGTAACAATGCTACTGGAGTAATTGAAACAGGGGACGCCTGTGGCACGAGTGGCGTCTCTAGTGATGGCACCCCGAGGTATGGGCCACTCTCCAAATTGGAGTATACAGGAATCTCTGGGTCCCCCTCATTAGGAGCCAACTCCAGTGCTGCGTACCTATTCTCCAGGAGTATCGTAGAGAGAGTAGACACTGTATGAGGTTGGGAGGTGGCCCCTTCTTCTTCTGCCCTTATACTCCCTTTCTCTACGGTCTCATTCTCCATAGTTTCGATATTGCCTTCTTTAACACCCTGCTTTGGTCCTGGATTATCTCTCAAACCCCCCTTAGAATTTACAGCTCGCTCCATTATATTAAAATAGCTTTTAAGCGAGGGGGTAGTTTTCTGCGCTTGGGGTTGCTTAACTACCTTGGCTATCCTGCCCTTCCTTAGTCGCCCTTTCTTCTGTTTATAGGGAGACAAGGGTGTTGGTCCCCCTTTTTCGGTAATCTCAGCAAGGTCCCAAACCCCCTGCCTCCTCAGGTCCTGCTTAGACCGGAGCTGGTATCTGTTCATTATCTCCCCCCTTCTTCCTTTAACTGCAGACCCCTCTGCTTGACAGGAATCAGCAATGGGGCTCTCTGGATTTGGTGACGACCTCCCTTCTACACTGCTACACCTGAAGACACAGGCTTGGTTTGTTTTGCCTGAATTTGTAGTTGAGCATACATCCGATATGACAGCCTCCATGCAGTCCTCCCCTCTTGAGACCACCTTACCTCTAGTGAAAGCTGCAGAAACTCCCCAGCAAACTGGACCTCTTATCCGGAAAACGAGCGCCCCCCTGGAGCGAAGCCAGAGACTCCTGCGGGTGACTCAAGTCTCTCGTTGGTTGCACTTATCCTCAGGAATCCAAACACCGACCGGAGCAAACTTCTGTGGCCCGCTGTTTCCAACACGGCTCAGCTCTCCCGTCTCAGGTCTCCTGACGTAACACCGCTCAGGCATCCCACGGGGTCCTAGTGCCCCGGAGCGCTCGTCAGAAGTCGCCCGACCTCCAGAAACAAAGAGAATGAGGAAATTACTTAATAATGCCCAAGACCGTTTAGCAAGAAGCAAGCCTACCCGTCCTCAGTAGTAGAGGACATAAAGGGATTTGTCTGTAGGCTACTTCGGGAGGATATACTAAAGGATCGTCCAGACATCGATCTAGAAGCCGAGATCCAGCGGGTGCACAGAGACCCTTTTAGGCTTCATCCTGATCGTAAAGCACCAAGGAAGATTCTGGTTTACTTCCAAACATACAGGGTCAAGGAACTAATTCTAAGTAGATGCCTTGCACGTTCTCTCCACTTTCGTGCCAATCCCTATCAAATCAGATCCGACATAGGAGGAAAAACGGCTCAAAGGCAGTAGGAGTTGGGTTCTAGGATGCCAGAACTTCACTCACTGGGAGCCCAAGTCCAGATGAAGTTTCCTGCTCTACTTAAAATTATGTGGAATAACAAGATGTTCACCTGCAACTACCCAGAGGAAGTTGATGACTTACTATCTAAAATGAGGAAATAGTTCACCCTGCTAGAATTAGTTGTAAGATTTAAAAAAAAAAATGTTTAACTCAAGAAGGTGTAAGTACCATAGGCCCTTAACTACTAGATGGTTAGTAGTAGAGACTAAACATTTAATCATATGACAAGTTTTGTTTTCTGAAAAAAATGGAGGGGAAAGGAAAAAAAAAGAAAAGAGAAATATATATATATATATATATATATATATATTCACTGAAAAAACCATAGGTTATAGACCATATATAGTTAGGAATTAGCATTTAAAAAACCTTTTTTTACTCACACAAAACCATTGAAATTCCATATATAGTTAGTAGTACTAACTATATATCGCGCACCCGCAATCCACTGCTGATCATGTCACATATTACATCATTCATGACATGGTCAGTGACATCACTGATGACATCACTGATGACATCTCAAATGACATCACTGATGACATCACTGATGACATCTCAAATGACATCACTGATGACATCACTGATGACATCTCAAATGACATCACTGATGACATCACTGATGACATCTCATTTGACATTACTGATCACATCACTGATGACATCATTCATGTGATAATATGATGAACCTCTTCAGACTCTTATATAACCTTAGATACACTCAGTGTAAACATACACTCACAGACTGTCACTCATCCATGGAGTTACTCAGACACCTAGTCAGTCATGCAAAGAATCAATCACACCTCCATTTCCTCAACTATACAGTTATACACACCTTACTTATTCAAACATATACTAACACATATTTACTCTCTTATACAATCCCTGATACAAGTTCACAATGATCCATACAGCCACTCACACATTCACTGGCTCTTATGCACAGTTATTTATATATGTCAACTGTCACATGTACTGTGTTTTACATATGTACTTACTTTGACATGTAGCACTGAGATATCCATTCACTCACCAATACACTTATGCACACAGTCAACCGCCCATACAGTTGTTTCTATATGCACTTTTGAACCCATACATCTAGTGAATCAACTGCTCACACATGTATGCACAGAGTCATACACCTCTCAACCACCAACACACACACTCAGTCTCCCATACAAATACTTGGGCAACCAATCAATAACCCATATAGTTAATCATATAGCTAATGATCAACACATGCAACAGTTTACTGAACAACAGACATAATGATGCACAAATTAAGACAGTTTAGTCACTAACCCATGCACTCTGTGAGACACATTTAATCACTCACTCATACAGTCAGTCATGCACCTACTAAATCCTTCATCCAGACACTTATAAATCCACTCATTATTCAATTTGTAAGACATATTTTAACTTTACAGAATTATACAGTCACTGGATGTAGTCATCAGTGATGTCATTTGAGATGTCATCAGTGATGTCATCAGTGATGGCACTGACCATGTCATGAATGATGTAATATGTGACATGATCAGCAGTGGATTGCGGGTGCGCGATATATAGTTAGTACTACTAACTATATATGGAATTTCAATGGTTTTGTGTGAGTAAAAAAAGGTTTTTTAAATGCTAATTCCTAACTATATATGGTCTATAACCTATGGTTTTTTCAGTGAATTTTAAAGGTTTTGTAAATGCTAATTCCTAACTATATATGGTCTATAACCTATGGTTTTTTCAGTGAATATATATATATATATATATATATATATATATATATATATATATATATATATATATATATATATATATATATATAACATTTCTATGGCAAAATGAAACCCCTCATTTTGTTCCTTTTCAAATTAAATGTATTAAGTGTTACCACTTTATTCCAATCAAGATGACTTCAGGTGTGCCATACTTTTGTCATAAGTAAGACTGTTAGCGCTCTAGTTGTTCTTTAGAACACTCTGGGACATTCTGTCACTGGGCTATAGTTGGGCTACATCTGGCTGATATTTGGGCTACATTTGTTTTTTTTTGTCTCTGGTGGCCATCTTTGGGCTACATTGGGCTACATTGGGCTACATTGGGCTACATTTGGGCTCTAACATATATATAGCCCAATGTAGCCCAATATATATTTTTCAAAGTTAATTTTCGTAAAAACCACTGGAGCATATATCTTGAGACATAGCAAAGGCACATCGGGCTACCAGTCCCTACAATTTTGCCAAGTTTTGTGGAAATCCATTTAGCCGTTCGAGCTAAAAGTGAGTCCAACCGCCCTATGGAAAACTCAATGTTAAAAACATGTTTTGGGACCCCCCTTTTTTCTCGGCCCCCGCTGACGAAACCCCCCCAAACTTTCAGGGGACGCTCAGAAACAGAATGTGCCATTTTCCTGAAAATTTCAGCCAATTCCGTCCATCAACGCCAAAGTTATTCAACATAGAATTTTCAGAAATCCCTATTCAAAAAAATCCTAACTATATATACCTACTGGCGACTGCCAGTAGGTAATATAACATTTCTATGGCCAAATGAAACCCCTCATTTTGTTCCTTTTCAAATTAAATGTATTAAGTGTTACCACTTTATTCCAATCAAGATGACTTCAGGTATGCCATACTTTTGTCATAAGTAAACTGTTAGCGCTCTAGTTGTTCTTTAGAACACTCTGGGACATTCTGTCACTGGGCTATAGTTGGGCTACATCTGGCTGATATTTGGGCTACATTTGTTTTTTTTGTCTCTGGTGGCCATCTTTGGGCTACATTGGGCTACATTGGGCTACATTGGGCTACATTTGGGCTCTAACATATATATAGCCCAATGTAGCCCAATATATATTTTTCAAAGTTAATTTTCGTAAAAACCACTGGAGCATATATCTTGAGACATAGCAAAGGCACATCGGGCTACCAGTCCCTACAATTTTGCCAAGTTTTGTGGAAATCCATTCAGCCGTTCGAGCTAAAAGTGAGTCCAACCGCCCTATGGAAAACTCAATGTTAAAAACACGTTTTGGGACCCCCCTTTTTTCTCGGCCCCCGCTTGACGAAACCCCACCAAACTTTCAGGGGCTGCTCAGAAACAAAATGTTCCATTTTCCTGAAAATTTCAGCCAATTCCGTCCTCAAACGCAAAAGTTATTCGACATAGAATTTTCAAAAATCCCATAGGAAAAAAATCCTAACTATATATACCTACTGGCGACCGCCAGTAGGTAATATATATATATATATATATATATATATATATATATACAACAATAATAAAAAATAACAAAAAGTGCAATTGTCAAAGGGGGAGAGAAAACCTCAATTTTTCTCACTTAGGGTGGTGGTGTTCTAAGGGTGCGGGCCCCCTAAGGCGTGTTAACGCCAGACAGGACGGGAGGGTTCCTTGGAGGGTGGGTGGGGCGGGGTTACAGGGTGGAGGGGAAAAAAATAATTAAAATGTCCTCATATGCCATAAGTTTTAATGTCCTTAGGTTTAGTTGTTGTTTTAGGCCACTACTGGTACTATTTGATAAATGGCCCTAAATACGATACCTAGCAGTAAATTCCTTTCCTGGAATTTGAATGGTTTAGGAAGCCGAAAGAAGCAACAAAGAGTTTGTGAATTCTTAAAAAATACTGAGGCTCATGTATACCTCTTACAAGAGACCCACCTGGAAGCAGAAGTATGTAGTCAAGTATTCGCTAAACTCAGCTGGGTCCAGGAAATTCTGTGTTCCAAGCAAAAAAGGGCTCCACTAGAGGGGTAGCCATAATAGTACGCACAAATAAGGGAATCAGGGTGCACAATTGGGGAACTGATCAGTCTGGGCGGTGGCTGGCGGCAGTCCTCTCTATTGGTAGCTCGTGTTTTCTATGTGCTGTTTATTACGGCCCTAACGAAGATACAACACACAGTTCCAGCAATACTAGGAGGAGACTTGAACCTTATTTTGGATCCCCAATTAGATCGTACCTCTAAAGCTAAATATAAATCTCCAAATAAATCGCTTCTAGCCCTTAAGAACATAATGAAGGATTTTACATTACAGGATGCTTGGAGAGTTAAGTATGGTAACCTTAGGGAATATTCCTTTTACAGTAAAAGGTACAGTCAGCTTTCCAGAATAGATTTTTTTCTTCTAGACCAAACATTTCTGTCTGATATTGTTTCAATCTCGCATATCCCAGTAGGACTGTCGGATCACTCTGTAGTCGACCTGAAAATTATTTTTAAGGTTAGCCCTTCAGAGTATAGGTGGACCCTTGATAGAACTATCCTCCTAAACGACAACATTAAAACCAAAATTAGGGGGAGTTTGTTGGAGTTTTTTCAATTTAATGATGGAACAGCTTCAGAACAAACAGTATGGGACACACTTAAGTCCTATCTAAGGGGAATTTGTGGCTCACACATGGCATTGAATAGGAAACTCAGGAAAGAAAAAGATATTCACGAGCTTGACTTAATTAAAAAGAAGGAGCAACAACTGCAGCTAGCAGCGCTTGAAGACAGAAATAGAATTTTGGTCCTTGAAAAAGAACTTTTAAAGCTACAGTCAGACTTTAAAGCTAGAGCTGACAAGTTGAGTAAGGATAGGTGGGAAGTGAGCAAGCGCCGTAATTTCGAATATGGAGAGAAGTGTGGCTCTTTGTTAGCCTGGAAGGCAAGAACGGAGAGGAGTAGGAATAATATCAGCTCATTGATACAGCGAGGTTCAGGGCGGCTTCTTACAGAAGATGCAGAGATCAGGAGAGAGGCTAGAAGTTTCATGGAGGAACTGTATCAAGAGGAGAATAGTCCGAGGCTGGAAGAGCTGGAAAAATGGTGGGTTTCGAGAGAGTTACCTCAGTTGAGTGAATCCGACAAGGCTTTTTTAGTCACTGAGATTACGGAGGGGGAGGTACGGGCTCAGCTGAGAAAAATGTCCAGGAATAAAGCCTCCGGTCCGGACGGATTGCCGAATGAGGTATATAAAGACAATCTAGAAGAAGTCCTAGCCCCATCACTGAGACTCTTTAATAAAATGTTCTTGAAGGGGGAACATACACCAGCCTCTTGGTCAGACGCCACAATTTCTTTAATAGCAAAGCCTAATAAAGATCTGAAAAAAATAGAGTCATATCTGCCCATTTCGCTCTTTAATTCAGACTTAAAAATGTACTCCGGCATACTCACATCTAGGCTGGCGAAAATAATTAAGTCTATAATTCACCCAGATCAGAGGGGGTTTATACCGGGTCGCCAATTGAACGAACATACGTTCCAAGTCATAGGAGCTATAGACATAGCAACAGAGAGGGGGCTGCCGCTAGCCATTGTCGCGATCGACGCAGCAAAAGCGTTCGATCAAGTGAACTGGTCATTCTTATGGAAGACTATGGCACAGTTCGGGTTCCCGGATATATTTATTGAGGGGATTGAGACATTGTACAGGGGTCCCCGGGCCAAAGTATTGGTCAACGGTGGCCTGACTGAATGGTTGAACATCTCAAGGGGAACGAGGCAGGGATGTCCCCTGTCTCCTCTTCTCTTCGATATTTATATCGAACCCTTTGTTTGCTCCCTGAGACAAGATCTTGCAATTACACCATTTAAAATTGGAAACTTGGAGCTTAAGACGGCTCTTTATGCCGACGACCTTCTTCTTTATACATCTAACCCGGTCGAGGCTATCCCTAGGCTATTCGAACTGGCCGAAGAGTTTGGCACAGTGTCGGGGTATAGAATCAATAAAGATAAAACCGACATAATGAGCTGGAACAACCCAACCCCGATACCAGAAGCCAAATCAAAAATTAGGTATCTGGGGATTTTCTTACTCACAACATAGAAGAAGACTCCAAAACCAGTTGGATAACAGTTGTAAAGGAAGTTAGGAAGCTTTTGACTAGATGGAACACTCTACCTCTTAACATCTACGGTAGAGTGAATCTAGTAAAGATGATAATCTTGCCCAAGATAACCTTCTTATTTCATTCAATACCTTTAAATTTTAATAAAAAGGATATTTCAAATCTTCAAGGGAGAATAGGCTCTTTCATCTGGGCTACCAAGTCCCCTAGGATTGTCTGGAGGAAATTGAGAAGGGGATTAAAATTTGGCGGGCAGGCTCTCCCTGATTTACTCTTTTACTGTTATGCCTTTCAGTTTAAAAACTTCAGACTCTTGGCAAATAAGTTGGACTCTACATCACATGGTAGACTATTTAGGGCTATGCTATCAGATCTGCCATATGGCCCTGATTTTTTCCTTTATAAATTTGGAGAACAGAAGTTTTTTAAGAAGGTACATCTGAAGCTCCTACGGACAGCCTTAATTATTTGGCAATCAATACGTAGAATTCTGGACATGCCCTACTATCATCATCAGGCCCCAATATGGGATTCCCCGGGTACACCAGACTGCTTATTAGATCGGCTGGCCCTCCCACTAAGATCAGCTGGCCTTACCAAGTGGGGGGACTTGTGTAATAACTCGGTACTACTAAGTTGGGAATCCGTGTCAAACCTTACAGAAGGCTCTATTACAAGATTTAAATGTTATCAACTATCTTCCTGGTGGGGGAGGCAGTGTTGGGTCAAGGATGATGAGAGCTATATTTTGGAATACATCAGTAGAGGGATGGGACTAAAGGGGGAGGTTGCACTTTGGTATAACATACTGGTGGGAGCAAAAGACAATCTGGGAGCTGAAATCATTAAGCTTTGGGATCATTCTTTAGTTCGGGACCCCGGTGAGATGCTAAAGGTCTGGACGGATTCTTTCACACTGTCCCAAAAAATTATAAAACCATCTAACCTTAGAAGAAACCACCTGTTTACGGCATACAGGGCTTATTGGACTCCAGCGAAACTCTCCAAGATCTCAGCAGAAAATTATTTCTGTTCCAGATGTGGGTTTCCAGCAGCAGACGACGGACATATGTTTGTTGACTGCCCTGAAATTGCTAGTTACTGGAGACAGGTGTGCGGGTTCTTAGAAGAGGTTGTGGTATCACCAATAACCTTTAGTCCCAGATTGGTTCTTTTCGGTCTTCCCCAGGATTATTACATCAGACATAGTACCTCTCAGTTAATTTTTTACGTTATTGTTATTGCTAGGAGGGAGATATGTAGGGAGTGGAAATCGGTAAACCCACCTAAATTTGCTGACTGCTTAAGATACATCATGGCAGTGAGTTGTCTAGACACAATGTGTGGTGGGGAAAATACTATCAAGGTCTGGTCCGCATTGAAGACATGGTGCGAAAAATAATCCCAAATGAGTCCAATGATTATGCCAGAGGTTGAGTAGTCCTGTCCTCCCTAAGGGGTAAGCTACATCGAAACTGGGAGTTGGATTTGGAAACAACCTACCTCTGGGCGGCATGGGGACAGTTTTCCTGGAAATCTATGATGTGGGACATCTTGATGACCCAACATGGGAATAATATTTGAGAACTAAGGTGCCAGTGCAAGTCAAATTGTGGGAGACATCTTTGGTGCTATAATACCATCTGTAGGAGTGATACTGAATTTGTATAAGATTAGAAAGCTTTCCACTGAAGTTGATAAGTTGTCTACAAGTACAGAAGGAGGATTTTTAGGTATGGATACTGAGATGGTTGCTTTCAGGTCAATGGTTTTGCAGAATAGACTTGCATTAGGTGTCCTCATGAAAGAGGGTGGAATATGTTGGATGTTAAAAGTTGAACAATGTTGTATTTACATTCCAGACAAAAGTAAAGACTTGAAGAGATACATTAAGAACATTACTGACTTAAAGAGAGATTTGAAAGGGTTAGAAACAACAGGTGAATGGGAAGCATTAGGGAATGGATTTTCTGTTATAAGCAGATGGTTTAGAAACTTAGGGAGTGGAATTGTTGGAAGCATCTTGAAACCCCTACTGTTTATTGCTCTTTGTGGATTGTATCTGTTTGTAATCTATAAGGGATACAAACATGCACAAGTAAAAAGGGGACAAAAGAGAAAGAGAGCATACATAGAACTAGAAAATAGACAAAGCAAATAGTATGATAACATGAAGTTTCTAGAGGAATCCAGAAGGAACATATTGTGATTTGTCCATCGGATAAAATATTCCTATCTTGATGTTAATAGAGTGCTTGAAGCTTTTAAAATTGTGAGGGCGGATTATATTCATGTACAAACTGCACTCGCACATTCTCTGTCGTTTTGCTGTAATTTGTGTTATTAGAATAAAGTTTATATCTTCATAATAAACCAGTCGAATAAAATTGTAATGTTAATTACAGGAATGATCAGGATTTCGCACGTGTTTAGAGACCTCTAGTAATCATGCATCTGCATTATGAATATTAGGCAATATAAATGTATTCGCTGTTTATAAATAATACATATATAGGCTTGTGTAACAGGTGCACATTAACGAACGAACCATATATCCCTACCATCTCAATTGAGTCTCCAAATCCCTGGTAGAATGCTACTGGCACAGAGGTGCAGATTCATAGTGGGAGTGTGAAGATCGGCTTGCCCCACCCCGGATGAATCAGACGATTGTTGCTGTTGCTATCCACCTTTTGCCCTGCTCTGAATTTATTAGTTTAATAGCATGCATGGTATATGAGGCGCTGAGCTCTTCATTTACCCCCTCTACTATCCTGAAGAACCCTAGAGCAAGAAAACCCAGAAAAAGTGGAAGGAGTTGTCTCACCAGAAGGATCGCTCCAATTTGAGGAACTTTGAAACGCGGGTGCAAGTACTTGAGGAGTTTGGCAGCTGACACATCTACATTTTTTTAACAAGAACTCTGTTCCTGTTGAGTCTTAGCACCATGACTCTGGGAAACAGACGTACTAAACAGGTGGTCCAGAGGCGCTCACTAGGAGTGTTTAATAAGTTGCTAGCACCATACCCAAAGGGGAAGGAAAGCAAACAAAGGGTGAATGCCAGTGCATCGGATCCTGCAGCTATGATCCAGCAAACAGAGCCTGTTTAGGCACAATCACAACTCCAAATGCAAAAACAACCTAGCTTCCCTTCGAATGGTGCTATTTTGGATAGGCTCTGGGGCAGCCCCACCTTAAAGTTGATAACAAGTTTCTGTCAAAAGATCACTGGAGAATACTGCTGCCGCCAGAGCAGTGGTGAGCCAGGAGACTGTAAAGGACAACATGTGGGGCACATCAATAATGCTGGGGGAGCCTACCCTCAAAGGTAGGCAGCAGGCCCTTACCTGTGTGGAAAATTCTGGTTTCGGGAATGAAATTTGTAAGGGGGTCCTCCCTGAGTATAAGTTTGAGTCTGAGGAAGGGAAGTTCTGCCTCAAGCAGGCTGAATGCCCAGTCAGTGGCACAGGAGCAAGCTAGACACAGGCTTTATGAAGCAATGGAAGGAAGAACAAATGGTATGCAAGGTCTAAGGCCTGTGCTGCTGACAAGCAACTCAGTGATACTGGCAGTAAAACTAGTTAAAGATATCAACCACTCACCCAATCGGATATTGGCATGCTTCACACAGGATGTAGCAACCCAAAGCTCTGCAGCTCCAATGGACCAGTTGGGATATAAATGCCCTGATAACAGGTCCTTGAGTGCTAGCTTTTTGATGTTTCTGAACTATACTCTACCTGATGTGCCCACGAATGCCACAGTGTGATACAAGGTGTGCACTGGAGGGCTCAGAAATTCAGAACCAGTTATCAATTAAGAAGATAGTGAGGAGGTGCAGGCTGAAGCGCCAGCAGAAGTGGAGATGGGAGTACCCCAGGAGAGAGCAGCAGAGCCTCCATGGGGGCCTACCAATTCAACAACTCAATCTTCCAGAGCATCCCTGTAAACCAGTCTTCTAGAAGCACCCTTATCAACTTGGAGGCTGCACAAGGCTTTATAATCTCTGAAGCAATGAATGCCCTTAATAGGGTTTTATCATCAATTATTTTGCTGTTAGAGAAGACTATAGGAAGATCTGATCATATAAAATCATTATTAACTCTGATCCTTCATGCTCTCAAGCATGCGGGTATGAAACACGATGTAGCCTAACTGTACTACTACTAAGTGCCTTTTGTGAACACCGAAAGCCGTAAAGTTAGGATTTAGTCTCAGTTTAGTAGTAGTAAAGTTAGGAGTCCTAACTTTAGTACTACTAAATGCATTCTTTGAATACCAAAAGTAGTAAATTTAGGATTTTATCTCAGATTAGTTCTGTGAATGAGTCCCTATGTTCTTGTAAAACAAATTCTTTAAGGAACAAAAGGCCTCACACAAATATCCCACCATATCTTTACAGTCACACTGTGTTAAAGCAGGCATACCCACAGCCGAGGCTTTTAATTGTTTTTTTGCTAGGTTTTGTTCCTGAAGAATTTACCTTTGTAATCTGAAAAGCAAATTCTCAGCCATCACCCAGAGCCCAATATACTACCAATCACTTTTTTTCGATTGCAGGCGAGCAGAATTTCAGGCACATTGCCACCCTGGTTGGAACTATGCTACACTGTGCACTAACATGAATGCTTTTCGACACTATGTAATCTGAAATATCATCTAAAGCACCCGAATTTCTGCTGAGGAGACATGGTCCTCTCCTCAGATCAAACAGCGTGTCAAGAAGGTACGCCAAGAATGTACCAACTCATTATTTGAGTTTATGCTTACTGAGAAAAACTAAAGACAGCACTAAAGAATGTTCTTCCACATAAAATGTTTGCTTGTGTGTGTTGAATTATTGAAATCGACAGGAACGTTTAGGCCCAGGTATTTTGTCTCTGTTTTGGGTACAGACAATGAGAGTCAAAAGAGTGTCTGCTACTTTTCCACAGGCCCAAACCAGTTGGCACTGATAGACTGGGAAACAAGCGAGCACTGGTGGGTTAGGGGTTTGGAGAGTCCACAAGATTGCATTTAGATGCTATTCTGTGGTAAGGCAGGCTTTTTCCCTGGCGGAAACCTACAAAGCATCACCCGGCTAGCTTAACTACAAGCACAATACAACCCCACCTATCAGCCAGATAAGAGCCCTTGGAAATGTGCCCGAGAACAGAGGGCAAAGAGGAGGCCCACGGGGTGGCGGGCGAGAGGACAGGCAGAGGGGAGAGGAGGAATCGGGGGACAGTAGTCTTCAGGAAAAGGGGACAGTATGAGGCGAGAGGGGGAGAGAAGGTGGGTAGGCTGGCGGGAGAGGACAGACTGGGGGGTAGCCATGGAAGGATACAAATGATGACATGGCCGTCATAAGGAGGGAGGGACTAACAAGCCTATAAACCAATCAGAAGGCAGCATTTAGGAAGGACAAAGACGCAAGCCACTAAAAAAGAAGGGCGTGGGAGTGGGAGGGGCTTTCCTCACGTAGTCAACTACCACAGAACAACCAAAGGGCAGCACTTGCAGGCGGGCTCAGGGCTCGACCTAAAAAGGCTGTACAACGAAGCGAGAAAAAATCTGCAGATATTCCTTCTTTTTTATAACAAACTGCATCATGCAAAAAATAAACAAGTTGCCAATTCTCTCCATTCGCTTACCCCTGTTTCTTATTTTAGAAAAAGCAAACTATAAAAAAGTAAAAGACACTTCTCATTTCCATGGTTTAAACTTTAGCTGTAATGATGTTCTGTGCCCTACTTTTAACCTTAATTTACAACAAGAGGTGGTGATGGACAGAGTCTCTGAATTAAGCAGAGTACTCTCACCCAGTCAAGAGATCTGGGCTAGATCCAACACCGTTTTTTAGCTCATTGCACCATCCCAGTTTCAGAACCTGGCTGTATGCAAATTAGTCTGTCCCTGGCCCAGTGCATCATGGGAACAGGGCAGACCAGACTACAAAAGCCAATTCTTACACTGGGAAGGAAACAAGCTTCCGGGGACCGGTTTCTGCCATTTCAGGCGTCTTCGGCCCGGCTTGCTTGAATCCTGATGGTGCAATGAGCAAGGGACTCACATCTGAGTATACCCTTCCACGCTTAGGGTGGACAAAATAATTTACAACAAGAGGTGGTGATGGACAGAGTCTCTGAATTAAGCAGAGTACTCTCACCCAGTCAAGAGATCTGGGCTAGATCCAACACCGTTTTTTAGCTCATTGCACCATCCCAGTTTCAGAACCTGGCTGTATGCAAATTAGTCTGTCCCTGGCCCAGTGCATCATGGGAACAGGGCAGACCAGACTACAAAAGCCAATTCTTACACTGGGAAGGAAACAAGCTTCCGGGGACCGGTTTCTGCCATTTCAGGCGTCTTCGGCCCGGCTTGCTTGAATCCTGATGGTGCAATGAGCAAGGGACTCACATCTGAGTATACCCTTCCACGCTTAGGGTGGACAAAATAATTTACAACAAGAGGTGGTGATGGACAGAGTCTCTGAATTAAGCAGAGTACTCTCACCCAGTCAAGAGATCTGGGCTAGATCCAACACCGTTTTTTAGCTCATTGCACCATCCCAGTTTCAGAACCTGGCTGTATGCAAATTAGTCTGTCCCTGGCCCAGTGCATCATGGGAACAGGGCAGACCAGACTACAAAAGCCAATTCTTACACTGGGAAGGAAACAAGCCAGCCGGGCCGAAGACGGCTGTAATGCCAGAAACCGGTCCCCGGAAGCTTGTTTCCTTTCCAGTGAAGAATTGGCTTGGTAGTTTGGTCTGCCCTGTTCCCATGATGCACTGGGCCAGGGACAGACTAATTTGCATATAGCCAGGTTCTGAACTGGGATGGTGCAGTGAGCTAAAGAACGGTGATGGATCAAGCCCTGATCTGTTGACTGGGTAGGAGTGTTCTGATTAACTCAGATACTCTGTCTATCACCACCCCCGTTTTTGTAATGATTTTGGCCACCATGAGTGTGGAAGGGTATGCTCAGACATGAGTCCCTTGCTCATTGCACCATCAGGATTCAAGCAAGCCGGGCCGAAGACGGCTGTAATGCCAGAAACCGGTCCCCGGAAGCTTGTTTCCTTTCCAGTGAAGAATTGGCTTGGTAGTTTGGTCTGCCCTGTTCCCATGATGCACTGGGCCAGGGACAGACTAATTTGCATATAGCCAGGTTCTGAACTGGGATGGTGCAGTGAGCTAAAGAACGGTGATGGATCAAGCCCTGATCTGTTGACTGGGTAGGAGTGTTCTGATTAACTCAGATACTCTGTCTATCACCACCCCCGTTTTTGTAATGATTTTGGCCACCATGAGTGTGGAAGGGTATGCTCAGACATGAGTCCCTTGCTCATTGCACCATCAGGATTCAAGCAAGCCGGGCCGAAGACGGCTGTAATGCCAGAAACCGGTCCCCGGAAGCTTGTTTCCTTTCCAGTGAAGAATTGGCTTGGTAGTTTGGTCTGCCCTGTTCCCATGATGCACTGGGCCAGGGACAGACTAATTTGCATATAGCCAGGTTCTGAACTGGGATGGTGCAGTGAGCTAAAGAACGGTGATGGATCAAGCCCTGATCTGTTGACTGGGTAGGAGTGTTCTGATTAACTCAGATACTCTGTCTATCACCACCCCCGTTTTTGTAATGATTTTGGCCACCATGAGTGTGGAAGGGTATGCTCAGACATGAGTCCCTTGCTCATTGCACCATCAGGATTCAAGCAAGCCGGGCCGAAGACGGCTGTAATGCCAGAAACCGGTCCCCGGAAGCTTGTTTCCTTTCCAGTGAAGAATTGGCTTGGTAGTTTGGTCTGCCCTGTTCCCATGATGCACTGGGCCAGGGACAGACTAATTTGCATATAGCCAGGTTCTGAACTGGGATGGTGCAGTGAGCTAAAGAACGGTGATGGATCAAGCCCTGATCTGTTGACTGGGTAGGAGTGTTCTGATTAACTCAGATACTCTGTCTATCACCACCCCCGTTTTTGTAACTACTTTTAACCTTGGCTGCTGGCACTGGTAGCGTGCATCATAAGCTGTTATAAGTTATTACAGTTGTTCAGTTATGACATTTTCCTAATACACGTGATTAGCGAAGTCACAACTCCATTGTAATCAGGACATTAGCAACAGGTTTTAGCAGAGGGATTACAGGCCCATATGACATTTGAGCTATACTAGATAATATGTAGTATAGCTCAAACAGGGAAACGTGAAACTCGGGAAAAGTTTATGTTACACATCAGCAGAATTGTCACTGAGCCATGTTCTTAAGAACAATTCTGAGATCTCAGCAGTAAACTGTAGGTTTAAGACACAAGGTTGCATGTTTTAGTGGTAAGTTTTTGGGGCAGCTGAGTTTTCATTAGCCAATGTTTGAGATATAGGTAAGACAGCTGTGGGGGTCCAGTTTGAGGTAGGCTCATTCAAGCGTTCTTATGATTTGGGTCTATGAGGCACTTAAGTTGAGCCAGTGCAAGTAACACTGAGTTGAGTATGTTGTTTCAATTTGTTTTCATCTTGAATTACGTTTTATTGGGTGGTATAGGTGGGTGCTTGCTGTTTTGTGACATGAGATAATGGAAGGAGATGATTCAATGTCTCAGAATCTTTCTGATCAGGGTCACAGGGGATCTCCATCTGTGGTGAAGATGTAGAAAGGGCAGCACTTCTTTTCTGTATGCGACTTGGATGGATACACTTTTGGGTCAAATGCCATGCCTGTATTCCGTTTAGCCTTCGGGTTCTCTCTTTGACTTGAATCACTCCAATTGCCGCTGCTGAAAATTTTTCTGTGTGAATTGAAGTCCATTTATTGAAAATATCATCGTTTGGACGAAACACCTATACTGACCCCATTGGGATAAACACGTCAAAAAGTATATTGCCCCGATGGGGATTCGTCAGATTGAGAAAATAATAATATAGGGGCAGATTTACAAGCCCCTTGCAACAACTTTATGCCACAGTTGTGTCACTTCTGTGACGCAGCGGCTTCGTAAACAAAGCGCCACGTTGCGACATATTTACAACGTGACAAATCTCGGGAAATGCGTCACGTTGTAAAGCCCTGCGCTACATTATACCTGCGTCAGGTATAATGTATGGAGAGTGGGCGTTCCGAACGAAGAAAGCCTCGTAAAAGTGACACAGTGAAATCTTCAAGATTTCACTGGGTGACTTTCACGACGCCACTGCGTCAAAACCTTGAGCCTGCTTGAAGCAGGTGTAAGGATTGACGCAGTGTAGTGGGAATAGGCATTCCTGACCATTGCTGGAGTTGCGTCATGCTTGCGATACTACACCAGCAATGCTCTGCCCTTACGCCAAAATATGCGTCACGCATCTGTCTATCCTTGCGTCACGGTGCGACGCATTGTAAATGCGATGCATCAATGGTGGCGCTGTTTTTTTTTACGTTTTGCAAATTAACTGGCGCATCCCTGCTAATATGCAGAGATGCGCCAGTTCTGGTAAATCTGCCCCATAGTGCTCAAATGTGTGACCCCCATTCAAGAGTGTGAACAGAAATGGAAGAATAGGGAGGGAGAGAAAAGAGATAGCAGTGTTCCGAAAATTGTTGTGTTTAGCTAGCAAACATACTCAATACCAGGTTCATTTCTTCACTGATCTACAAAATGGGTTTTCTGAATAAAATCTCTTATCTTCTTTATGCGCAAGGGCAGCAACTCGATTAAGAATTCATTATGGCCAGCTAAATTCACAGATTATCTGTCAGCATATAAACATGTATACAGCAGTGACAGGCTTTACTGTTAATTCCACCAATCCTACTCCACAACTCTTAAAACAAATGTTTTACTATTTCTAATGTGTGCAAGGCAAGTTCTTCTAAATTATTGCAAAACAGTGACTCTATGCCAAGGACTTCATTAGAACCTTTAAAATTGGTTCATATAAAAATTACACCTCAGATGCTAAACTGTTGTACTAGAAATGGATAATTAAAAGCCTTACACACTGAACAAAATAGGCACCAAGGACTCTGGTAATTTTGTGGTATTAACACTGACGGAAACTGGTTTGCATTGAATCCCTTCTGCTGATTCTGAATAAGGCACAACCTTGTTTTTTAGGTCTCGCCTAGGGATGCAGCACGAATGTGCTGCCATCGCTTTGCGAGGCATGCAGTATACACTATAGTGTGGAAGCTTTGTGGAAGCTCCGCCCACTCTCCGGCTCATCTTTTTCATTGGCTTAGGTCCTAAATGCTGCCTTCTGATTGGTTTTTGGGCATTGTTAGTCCCTCCTCCTGAGGAGCATGCTCCTGAGGAGCATGTGGTCATTTGTATCCTTCCACAGCTATTCTCCCCTTTACTCCTGCACTATTTTCTTCCCTGTCTCCCCCCCAACCCCCCTTCCGCAGACCATAACTTCTCTAACGCCCCCAGCCTGCTCGCTCACCGGTTCTCACAATGGCGGCCGCTGCACACACCAATTGCGGCACCATGCCTGTCTCTGAGCTCTCGCACAGCCATTAACTTCCATGAACCCACTTTTTTTTCACTTCCGCCCGCCTGCAATGATCTTGCTGTTTTCAGACTAATATTCAGAGGGACTGAAAATTGCAGTGAGTGGTTCGGCTTTGATGTTGTTGCTGAAATATAAAGTCGGTGAGGGATATGTTATAACGTACGTGCGACGCTGACTGTAGGTATAACGCCGCGTGGACCCCCGACCTGCACACAGTGACCGTGTACACGAGGGCAGTAGCTTGAGCCCATGGACGTGGGCTCTGCTCACCATCGGTACCATACATGCGAGACGCACAAAGGTCAACACCGGTCCGTATATGTGGGAATCCCCCTTCCTTAATCAAACATTATTAATACAACATGAGATGGATTTCCTTGGAGGTGGGGGTCGTACAACCCCCAGCCGTATTTATTAAACATACAAATAAAACAAAATTGAAATAAACAATATTTACATGATTGCGCAGAAAACGTTCCATGACATTGATTACAATTGATATATACAGATATCAGATGGCTAACCTTAACATAATTCTAGTACAAGGTATTTCCTAACCGAATCTAACATATGAACCATAATCATACAGTAATTACTTTTCTGCGTATCCTATTTGGGCCTATGGCAAGGTCACTAACTGGTGTCAGATCCTTATCAATTAACCACTCCCTCCAGTCGGAGTGTGCATGCGCAGAGGGCCTGTTTACCGTGAGGGCACTTCCCCCCGGTTACCCCTGTACACTCTATTAACTCCATTAAAGGGGGTCCTTGCATCTCTGCGCCATTTACTGGCGTCATTGTGCACGTGCGGGGTGGCCAACCAGCTAGAGAAAGCTTGACCCCCTTCCCCGCACCCATCTAACCAACAGGCTGCAACTGCCCCTGGAGTTCCAGGAGAGACCACTTGTCCCTCCCCTTGGGCAACCCCATTCAAGAATGACGCCGCCCTCTAAGGACCTAAATTTACTGCTCACCAATCATGACCATACCACCACAGGCCAGCGTAGTTGACCGACTATCTGACCCCCCTACCTTCCTACACTGAAAGGTCATGCCCGGTCCTGAAAATTCACCAGCCAAGCCATTATATTTTCTAGCCAGACAAATGGATGCCATCGTTTTTTTTTGCTCAGACGTAAGTCCCTTGCTCACTTTGCCACTGGATTCAAGCAAGCCGGGTTAAAGACGGCTGAAATGCCAGAAACCGGTCCTCGGAAGCTTGTTTCCGGTCCAGGGAAGGCATGGCTTGGCAGTTCGTGCTGGACTGTTCCCATGAGGCACAGGGTCAGACTGATTTGCATATGGCCATGTCTTAACTGGGGTGGCCGAGTGGGCAAAAGAACAGTGATGGATTAAACCCAGATCTGTTGACTGGGTGTGAGTGTTTGATTGGTTCAGATGCTCCGTCCATCACCACCCCCTTTTGTACCACTTTGTTTGCCATAAGTTAGCAGGGTATGCTCAGACGTGAGTCCCTTTCTCACTTTGCCACTGGATTCAAGCAAGCCAGGCAGAAGACAGCTGAAATGCCAGAAACCGGTCCTCGTAAGCTTGTTTCCGGTCCAGGGAAGGCATGGCTTGGCAGTTCGGGCTGGACTGTTCCCATGAGGCACAGGGCAGACTGATTTGCATATGGCCATGTCTGAACTGGGGTGGCAGAATGGGTTAAAGAACGGTGATGGATTAAACCCAGATCTGTTGACTGGGTGTGAGTGTTCGGTTGGTTCAGATGCTCCATCCATCACCACCCCCTTTTGTACCACTTTGCTTTTTAAGAAGCATGACTCTCCAGATTCACCCATGGGCTATAGACTTATGGTGTCAAACACTAGATAGCCTCACTAGTTTGTTACTAGTTTTTTAACAGAGTGGCTCAGTGCCCTCACAGACACACTCCCCCCTCCCCCTTTGGAATCTCTGGAGTATGTGCCAGGGCCCCCCAGATAGCGACACTAGTTTGTTACTATTTATTTACCAGAGTGGCTCAGTGCCCTCACAGACACACTTCCCCCCTTTGGAATCTCTGGAGTCTCGGTGCCAGGGCGCCCTAGATAGCGACACTAGTTTGTTACTAGTTATTTAACAGAGTGGCTCAGTGCCCTCCCAGACACACTTCCCCTTCCTTTGGAATCTCTGGAGTCCCTGTGCCAGGGCGTATCTCGGCCATAGACGTGTCGATTAACTCACTTCAGTGATTAGTATTCCTGACCAACCCCCCCCCACCCTCCCTTCTACCCCGGCGTACCCAGTCATTCCCAAGTTGCAGGATAATAATGCTAGGGCTTGCTGACTCGGAATAAATTGACATACCGTCTTGGAGCCACTACAATGGCCTCAATTGATAGCAGTGCAACGCGCCCGATAGACACATTACCCCAGACAAGGATACTCAATGCTGGTGCAACCGCACCATTGGGAGGCTACCCAGGAAGTGCCTCAAAAGCACCAAGAATCCGTGAACAACCTACACCTGACCACTATGTTCTGGGATAGGAGCATCGTGGAATGTCCGTTACGATGGCCCCTGCGAGCACAGGCGCCGTAATGGCAGAATACCATTTCACGACAAGGGGTGTTTTGAGGTGTTGCATCCTTCCGTTACCCCCGAGTTAGGTCAAGCTGGCGAGACCTACACATGTACAGCAGCGTACTGCTATAAGACCCCGGCTGGCAACAATAAATGGTTGACACACCTATACCCCTGTGTTTGGTCAAGCTGGCGAGACCTACACCTGTACAGCAGCGTACTGCTAAAGTACCCCGGATGGCAACAACAAATGGTTGACACACCTATTCTCAACCAATATAGTTCATGGGCCGCACCCTCTCACCCATGCATGCTGGCACCTCTTGAGCCCTTGAATTGCTCGTCCTTTACACTTGATGCCGTTGTTGGCCACTCACGTTCCGGATCCTCCAGTCCCATTGCCTGTCCACATCTTGCAGTCATTGCTGTATGGAGCACTTCCCAGGTATCACAGTCATGGATCCAGCCACACATAAATGAAAATCAAACACAAATGGTTAGTGCTTTTAGCTTTTGGATAGCCAATATGGTTTACATGCATGTCCTATCAACTACCCCATGAGACTGTACCCCTCCTTTCCACCCACACCCCCAGTCCAGGGTGCAAAGGTTCCATGTGCAACAGCACGGACATCTAAGGTGCCATCAAATGGATACACCGATACTGCGTGACCCTACACCTGTATCTAGCGCCAAATTGTCCCCTCCAGGTTGTCATCCGTAATCCATGCTATAAAATAAGTAACAGATATATATGTCATAGGTTTTAGCATTTATGACACACAGATGGCAGTCACCTACTAGGATTCTTTTGGTAAACTGACAAAATTCACATGGTAGCCCAATTGTTTGCATCGAGAATACCTTTTGCGCACTGCCTGACTAGCTGTCCCCCCCACGCAATTTCCAACATCTGGTAAAAAAGGGGGTCACGTGATTATTAATCCCTGTCGCCTGCTGATATTACCCCATGCTGTACTCTGCTGTAATATCCTGTAAAACTAAGTGTTCATTCACAGCCTCGCTGTTCCGGTGACACTCATGTAGAGGAGGCCCACTAGCCAGGAGCCACCAGTTATCTGAAACCAATCAGCAACCACAATGGACTTTAGGTGATCAGTAATCCCGCTACCTGGCATAACCGCCACAGACATTCATGAGCACCTAGCTTGCGCCACCACCGCTGTTGTAATATAGGGATTCATGGGCCCCTAAGTATTGGTTATGAGCTGCCATCTACTGGAGCCATGTCAGTTCCTGCAGCCCCCATTCGCCTTTAGAATTGCGCAACCCATCCATATTGCAGTGAAAACTTAACTTGCGACTGCATGTTATGCCCCACTGGTGTATTCCCTTGAAAATTTACTCCTAAGTATCATTGTTAAGAGTGCTGTAAATCCATCTCCCTGCTATCTCCCAGCCATCCAGCAGGTTTGCGCAGATTTTTGCAACTGCAGCAGTATGTGGTCACTGCAACCATAAAACAGTAGATCCTGTGCATCAGGACTTGTCATTTGAGGTACCTCAACCATATAGGGAAACCACAGGTACACAACCTGCAGTGAGGTTAAGTGTCCGTTCACGCCCTGAAAAAAACATCTATATCATGATTGCGTACACGCTTCTTCAATGCAGTTATAAAATGTAATTTCATTCTATTCTGAATTTCCAGCACTATTATCTTTATCTATAATTTGTTACATAATTTGTGCATCAGGACTTGTCATTTGAGGTAGCTCAACCATATATGGAAACCACAGGTACACGACCTGTATTGAGGTGAAGTGTCCGTTCAGGCCCTGGCAAAACCATCTATATCATAATTGCATAAACAATTCTGCAATGCAGTTACAAAATGTCATTACATCCTACTCCGAATTTCCCGCAAAATTATTTGTTATCTATAATTTGTTATCGTAAGGCAAATATACATTAAATAGGCACCCAAAAAATTCAAGGCATTGGATAGTGTACTACAATGTACAGTTCTTCTAAAGTCTTTCCTGCGTGGTGAAAACCCAAACACACATGTATTCCACCAGTGACCCTTAACAGTACGTGAAGCACGTCAGAGGTCAGCCTTTGGACTATTAAGGTTTCAGAAATGACATTCTAGTATCCGTATGCCACCTTTATACATACACAAGTCTCCACCTTCTAGACCTTTCCATTGTAATGTATCATCAAAATCATTCTGGGCCAATGGCTGGTAATAAAGCAGGAGCTGTTTAATCACAAGGACTGCTCAGGAGCACCATGCAAATCAGCGCTACTTAAACGTGGCCACACTGTATTTGTGCTACACGTAGTTTCGCGGCTACTTCAGAGCTCTGAAATGGTAATTAAAGGTGCCGGGTTGACTGCCAGCTGCACTCACTGCATATCCAGCACGTGGTCCCAATCTGACACTCCTCGCTCCCTTCCATCCTACCCTGCGCAGCCCAAGCCATCAGCCGCTGTAGGAAAATTGGAAGGCTCACAAATGACTAGCCCAGTATGAATGAATGAAAGGGGTTTTATAGAGCGCAAATCTACCCGAAGGCCTCGTAGCGCTAAAATTGCTTACTTCTGGGGAGACTTACTGAATTATGTGGAAAAAAGAAAAGTTTTAAGGGATTTACGGAATTTTAACAGATTGGGCTCATTACGGATGGCAGGAGGTAGGGAGTTCCAGGTAGTGGCAGCATTAAGGGAGAAGGAGCGTCCGCCCCACCTGGCTCGTTTAATTTTCCGCGCTGTTGCCAGAAAAGCAGTGCTTGACCGCAAAGATCTATGGGGGTGGTAGGGAGTGGCCAAGGCGCAGATCATGGCAGGAGCATTTTTCCTCATGGCCTTATGCATGATGCACATTGCTTTGAACTTAACTCTGGCTTGAATGGGCAGCCAGTGTAAGTTTCTCAGAGCCATGGTGCCTGAGTGGCTACGGGACAGGCCCAGCAGCAGACGCGCGGCAGCGTTCTGGGTGACCTGTAGTGTTTTAAGTGTGCTACTCGGTGCACCCAGATAAAGGGCGTTCCCGTAGTCCAGGCGAGACAGGATAATGGCCTGGACCAGTATCCTGCGAGCCTGGAAGGGGAGGAGAGGCAGGACTTTCCGCAGCATGCGCATCAGTCCGAAGCAGGTGGCGGAAAGTGTGGTGGCTTGATGAGTAAAAGTAAGGGTGTTATCTAGCCACATGCCCAAGCTTTTAATTTGCTTTTTTGGTTCAGGGGGAGAACCCATGCAAGGTGGCCAAGGTAGGATGGGGCTGGGGAGGGCTGAGTTTCCCAGAAACATAAGTTCTGTTTTATCCCCATTTAATTTGAGATGGGAGGAAGCCATCCAGTTTGTGACCGCTATCAGACAGTTACTCAAGTTCGAAAAAGTGTGGTCTGGCTGATTCAAAGCTAGCACCAGCTGAGTGTCGTCAGCGTAGGTCACAATGTCAAAGCCAAATGGACGGACGATTTCTGCCAGAGGTTGCATGTAAACATTAAAAAGCGTTGGGCTCAGGGAGGAGCCCTGAGGCACGCCTTGGTTGAGAGGCCAGGTTTTTGAGTGGACTTCACCCTCTACCACCTGGAATGTGCGATTTTCCAGGAAGGATTGAAGCCATAGAATGGCGTTGCCCGTTACTCCAAGGAGCTTTAAACGGGAGAGAAGGATGTTGCTATTCACGGTATCAAAGGCGGCACTTAAGTCTAGCAACATTATTGCTGTGGTGCCGCCTTGATCCATGTGCCTGCGTGCTAATTCAGTCACCGCCTTCACTGCTGTAAGCAAACATGCCGCTGCCTACATTACATCACTCCCACGGCGCAGGCCAGCACCGCTCCGGGTTCCAAGCAGCCTCAAATTCGAAACACTGAAGCCCCCATCGGAGCAGCACCCGATGAGACAATGACTCCTGCCGTACAACCACACCCCGAAAAAACTGCACAGAATGCACGAACCCCAACAACCGCTCACAAAATGCCCCCAGAGAGCATCCCAATACACATGTGTGCTCACAAGCCGCTCTGCACGTTCAAGCTTCATCCCCATGTCTCAAATAGTCAAATTTATTTGTTTGATTAATTAAAATCTTACAAAAATGCTTTTAAAATATCATCAGAAAATAAAAAGTTTAAAAGACCATGTACATAATTATTCTATTATCACATAATTTGTAAAATTAAAAAATGTTTTCTTCAAGTTTTTTACCAATCACAGATAAAAAATTTACAAATGCAGAATTCATAAATATGTCATTCGGGTTTAGGCATGCCATTAGCGCTTGTCTACATGTCCTTACTCCACGAGCATTAAATAGTCTCTTCAGGATAATTTTCCTTTCAGCTTCTATTGCAGGACAAAGACATAGTAGGTTTATGATATCCTCTTGTCCACATTTACAGAGCCTACATATAGTATTGTCCTCACTAATCTTCCATGACGGGAGATGACACAAACCTGGCCAAAGTCCAAAACGTGCTTTTATAAAAATTCGCTTACTTTGCTGTGACCATGATGTTTCAAGGTATTCCTGGACTTGCTTTTTTTAAAATCCATTTATAATTGGCCATGCATGTCTTCTTTTTACAAGTACCTCTTTGTCTTTTATCAGCGAAAGGTGATTAGTCAATTTATTAATTGTTCTTTTGAAACTTTCCTGGGTAATTGTATTCTCCCAAATTGATATTACTCCGAATTCTTCCTTCGCTTCCTTTAAATATGCCGAAGCTTGCAGTTTCCGGTTGTCTTTCCTTCTTGCCATAGTATCCGGGACATTTGATTGTCAAGGTCATTTTTTATACGATTCCATACTTTCAGGATTTGACCTTTTCGTGCGTGTTGCTGGTTATTTACCCCAAACTCCAACCTCACCTGTGCTTGCGAGGCATTATATGGTAGATGGAATAAAATCTTGTAAGTTTTAGCAACTGCATTATTAATTATCTCCCCGTCCTTACCATTTAAAACTTCAGAGCCATATGTCAAGGTTGGTAATAATTTAGCTGATATAATCTTTAATAACGGGCCATAGGTCAGTGCTGTTAGTTTTTTTGTATAATCCTGAATGCAGCCACAAAACTATTAGCTTTCCTAGTAATGTCATTTTTTTGTGGGAGAAAATTGCCACTATCATTGAATATAACACCGAGATACCGGTAATAATCAACCTGCTCTAGTTCAGTTTGTTCCAGCATCCATTTGCCTTTATTTTTTTGTCGCCTGTTCTTTGTGACTACCATTATTTTCGTCTTTGATTCATTTATTACCATTTGGTTCTCTTGTGCTTACATTGATATGCGATCAATTAGTCTCTGCAGGCCCACCTTAGTTTGACTTAGAAGTACGACGTCGTCTGCGTACAGCAGATTTGATTTTTGTTTTCCTGCTAGCTTTGGTGGGTGTGCATTAACTTCATTCAATGCAATGGTAAGGTCGGCTATAAATAGATTAAAAAGTAGTAGAGTAAGGACACAACCTTGCTTTAATCTTCGTGTCGTGGGTATTTTATTAGATAATGTTCGGCCATCACCGATTCTCACCCTGACCCAATTTTCAGAATACAATAGTTGTATAAGTTTTAGTAGTTGGTCCATAATTCCTTGGTTTTCAAGTTTTTTCCATAGAAGGTACCTGTTTACACGGTCAAATGCCGATTTAAAATCGACGAAACAAAAGTAGAGAGGCTGTTTAGCTAAAAGCGCCTTATCCATTAGTACAGATAAAATTAATATATTTGTGGAAGTTCCTAAACCTTTGATAAACCCAGTTTGGTTTGGGGGTAATATTTGCTTTTCCTTAACCCAATCTGATAAACTTGATAGTAAAAGACCCGCAAATAGTTTTGCGTCAGTGTCTTGGAGGGTAATCAAGCTATAGTTCTCTGGTAGTTGCCAATTACCTTTTTTGTAGATAGGAGATATTAGTGATCCTCTCCAAGATTTTGGTGTTTGCCCGTACCGAACAACTTCATTAAAAACCTTTGTCAAATAGGTAGCCCATAAATCTTGATCTTCCTTGTAGAGAGCAAACGGGATTCCATTAGGTCCTGGTGCTCCATCTTTTTGTTTCTTTATTAAATTTGTTACTTCAATTTCTGTGAAAGCAGTTTCCAGATCAGTTTCTTGTTCTTTTTCTATCATTATTGTCTGGTTGTGTTTCTCAGTGTTAAGTTCCGATACAGGGTCTAAGGTCTTTTTGAGGAATTCCAACCAATCATCTTCAGTTAGGGAGGAAGCTACCACAGATTTGTTGGGTCTACTTAGACAGTTGATAATTTTCCAAAACAACCTCGAGTTTACTTGATTACAAGCATGAAATATTTTTGCCCATAACTCTTGCAGTTTTTTTTTTATTTTTCAACGAACTTTATTGTTACAAAATTAGTGTAACACAGCTTTAGGACTACAACCCGGAGGCCGGCCGCGTCAGTAGTCGAGAGCGAAAAAGTTAGATGACAAGCAAATGAAACACAGCCAAATAACCGACAACCCGGGGGTCCGGTGGCGTTGCAGCATTCACATATGAACTGACTCTCAACAGCACTAACCGTCTGGCGACAGTTCCTACTAATGCAAAGAAGAGATCCCCCTCTCCCACAGTCCTGCCCGTCGTTAACATAAGCAATAGTCAAGATGAGCAGTGTTCCAGAACAAAAACAAACTCCAATTCAAAAACAATATACAGAAAAAGAACTACCCCCACCCCTCCCACCCCTTACCCCGCTATACCTGCCCAGACCAATCCTGTAAGTCATGTAGCCTTCACCTGCCCCGCCGTCTCTGCCTCCACAGTCATGTGTCTGGGCCTCCTATGCACGCCCACAGTCACCAAGCGCATCCTCAGAAGGTAAAAGAGAGCAACCCGCCCGCACCAGGAGCCTCCGCTGCAGTCTCAGTCCTGGGAAATGTGCCTAGCCCACTCCCTGTCGTGATGTAAGCTCGGAAGTTGCCGGTGTGCCATCTTCCGTCTCTCCCCGCTCTCCCGCTACACTCATCGTGTTCAGGTGTGTTCTATATAGCCCCCAGAAGTTCTTAGGCCGAGAAGTCGGAGGAAGCAGCTCGCTATAGTGTTCCGTTTGTGTGCAGCAATAAATCATATCGTGTGCCCATCTCTTAGCGGTCGGGGGGCCCTCTCATCCAGCTGGTCACTACCACTCGCCTAGCCATCAACATACCCATGTCCGCCAGTCTCCGCAGTGCCACCGGCAGCGGCTGTGAGTACCCCAGTAGGGCCAACGCAGGGTCTGGGGTGATTTCCCGCTCCAGAATTTCACTCATCTCCTTAAATATATCGCCCCAATATTTCTGAATAGCCGGGCACAGCCACGCCAGATGCAGAAAATCCGCAACCAGTGCATGACACCTCTCACACTCTGCAGTTTGTCTCAGGCCATACCTGTGCAGCCGTTCCGGCGTATAATATACTCTCTGCAGAAACTTAAAATGGATCAGCCTGTGCCTCCCGTTCAGCGAGAGCTTTTTAGTGTTTCCACAACAGTACCGCCACATGGCGTCATCTATGAAAATTTGAAGGTCTCGCTGCCACTCAATCCTGGCTTTCATGAGGTTCTGTTCCCTATACATAATTGCCTTTCTGTACAGTATTGTAATCAGTTTACGGGGCTCCGCAACCTTTATAGTATGCGTAAGCTCAGGAACTTCCGGCGGTTCCTCAAGCACAGGGCCCAGGAGGCCCAGCAGGGATGCCCGCACTCTGTGGAAGTGGAAACACATCAGCAAAGAGACATCGTCTTTACCTGCAGATATCTGCTCCCAAGTCTTCGCCCGACCCTCCAGGAACAAGTCGCCCAACTTAGCTATGCCCAGCATGCGTAGTGCCCTTGTCACTCCCTTGTCTTGCAATGGAGGGAGCCATAGCCCCCACTCCGGCAGCATATCTGGAGAATAAAGAATTTCACAGTTCCGAGCTCGAGTTAGGAAGTGCCATGCATGGTTCGTGGCAGCTATGGAGTCCAGGACACCCGTCCTACGGTCGACCGGAAGACATACTGTGGCCTGGAGGGAGAATGGATCCGCGAACAGACGTTCCAGCCGGACATGCGGGATAGTAGCCTCACCGTGTACCCAAGTGTGGAGGTGCGAGGCCTGCGCCACCCTGTAGTATAACTCCAGATCCGGCGCATTCAATCCGCCCATCTCGTATGGGAGCGTCAATGTACTCCATTTCACCCGTGGCTGCTTACCCCCCGCGCCAGTTTGATCATAAGCTGCGTGAGTGCCTTAAAGAAGTGTCTGGACAGGGCCACCGGGAGGGCACTGAACAGAAATAAAAACCTCGGTACTACCACCGTTTTCATGATGGCTATGCGGCCCATGAGAGAAAGCGGTAGTTCGCACCACTTCGCCACATCGTAGGCCACACCGTAGTTTTCACGTATTAGGATCTCAGGGTCCGTGTGCAGCTGTATCCCCAAATAGCGGACCGAGTCCTGGGACCAATGCAGTGGATATTCCGCTTCAAAGCGTCTGGTAGCTGGGGTTAAGGGAAAGGCCACCAATTTCGACCAGTTGATCTTTAGGCCTGAGAGGGCGCCGAACCGCACCACCTCCCGCAATACCGAGGACAAGTTATTCTCCAGGTCTCGGACATAGAGCAGGGTGTCATCCGCATATGTAGAAACTATTATCTTATGGGCCGGAAAACTAACACCCTCGTGCCAATGGTATTCGCGCAGTGCACAGGCCAATGGCTCCGCCACCAGCGTGTAGAGCAGCGGCGACAGAGGGCAACCCTGTCTTGTCCCCCTGCCAATGGGAAAAGGGTCCGTCACCAGGTCTCCTACTCGCAGTCTCGCCGACGGTTCGTGGTATAAGGCGCCGATAATTTGGCGAAAGGGCTTGCCCAGCCCCATGCACCGCAGGACTCTAATCATAAAGGGCCACTAAACCGAATCAAAAGCCTTCTCCATGTCGAGGAATACGGCTATGGCTTTCGCATCCTGCTTCACGTGTTGGATCACTCCAAGAACCTTCCTAACATTATATGTGAGGTTCCTACTGGGGATGAATCCCGCCTG
The DNA here is from genome assembly GCF_964261635.1 of Lissotriton helveticus. NCBI lineage: Eukaryota > Metazoa > Chordata > Amphibia > Caudata > Salamandridae > Lissotriton > Lissotriton helveticus. The sequence goes on along the minus strand of NC_136070.1, from coordinate 625,214,019 downwards.
TTCGGGGGCAACCAGCTCAGGCGCTAGGATAGCGAGACGTGTAGCCAACACCTTGGCATATAGCTTGGCGTCTACGTTCATGAGCGATAGCAGCCTATACGAGCCACATTCGTCGTGAGGCTTATTAGGCTTAAGTATAGTCACCAGCAGGGCCTCCCTCACCGACGGCGGCATACTGCCCTCCACACATATGTTGTCGAACAGAGCAGAAAGGTGCGGGATCAGTTTATCTTGGAACGCTTTATAAAAGCTCACTGTAAGTCTATCCGAGCCCGGAGCGCTACCTGAGCACATGCTCGCCAAGGCCTCCACTATCTCATCCTTGCCAAAAGGCAACATGAGAAATTCCCGCTGCGCATTTGAGAGCATAGGCAACGCAATGTGTTCCAAGTAATCTGTGATGTCGTCATCCATGTGCCCACCTTTTGCCGAATACAGGTCCGAGTAAAAGGCTCTGAACCGGTCAGCAATCTCAGCATTCTCAGTGACCAACTCACCCTCAGCCGTCCTCAATTCAGTAATCTGTGTCTTCCCTCTAGTACCTTTCAGAAGTCTGGCTAGTAGGGAACTAGGTCGCTCCCACTCTCCATACGTCCTGGCTGTAGCGTATTTCCCCATGTGCTGTACCTCCCTGTCTGCCTCATCATGGTATTCGGTAAGCAAACTCTTGATTTCCTCTAGGACCTCAGTGGTTGGGCAGACTCGCTGTCTTTGCTCAAGGGAGTACAGCTGCTCCTCCAGAAACGAAAGTCGACCTCGGATTGATTTGAGGACACTGGAATGTTTGGACATAGCCATGCCCCTAATATATACTTTAAACGTCTCCCATAGTGTTTGATAATTATCCACCGATCCCGTGTTAGTGTAAAAAAAGACGTCTATGTCTTCCGCAAGTTCCCCTCTGAACTTCTGGTCCAGCAGTGAATAGGGTGTGACACACCACGTGAACGGCGGTATATTTTGGGCAGGCAAGTGCAGCTCCATAAGTACTGGGGAGTGGTCCGAGAGGGTGCGCGGCAGCACTATGCAAGACTTGACGCTTCCCATTAGTGCCGGCGTCGCCATCAAGTAATCAATTCTAGTGTGTATATTATGAAATGCGGAGTAGTGTGTGTACCCTCCCTTCTAAGCGTGTCTGTACCGCCATACATCCTCAAGATCCAGTATGATGAGCTCCCTACTCAGTGCCTGTGCCACTGCAGATGGCTTACGCGGGGGGCCTGCAGATCTCTCCAGCGCCAGATCAAGTACTAGAAGTCCCCCCCCCAGAGCATGCGCGAAGAAGCATGAGAGCGAGCAGCATTTGCCAACTTCTATAGAAATCCGGGGAGTCAAAGTTAGGACCATACACATTGACCATCACAAAATCGCACCCTCCTGCGCTGCACCTAGAGATGACAAATCTCCCCTCCGAATCAGCTACCAACAGGGTCTGAGTCAGCCTGGCTCTCGGGTTAACCCATGTCAAAACCCCCCTAGAGTGAGTAGTAAATCCAGCTGCGGTGTAGTTACCAGCTAAGCCCCTCGAGAGTAACATTCTGCTCTCTGTCGGCAAGTGCGTCTCCTGTAGGAGAGCCAGATCTATTCTGTGTCGCTGAAGGTAGCTCAATACTCTCCTAAGTTTACGATGGTCGTTTAGGCCTCTAACGTTCCATGTGAGGACTCATATCGGAGGGGCCGAGTCATGGCTGCCCGATGTGTCATCAGTGGACATCCCAATAGAGGGAACAGTATGTTCGAGGCAAGTCAAGGCGCAATTCAGGCAATGGCAGTGTGTGTAGTATACTTCTAGATACCCTCTCCCCAACCCAAACTCAACTGTACATCTGAACAAAACCCCTCCCCCCTCCCACTACAGGCCTGGCCGACCCCCTTCCGCCCTCACCCCCTCTCCTCCCAGTCCCAACCGTGAAAAGAACAACCCTGTGGTGCGTTGCGCTCTGGGGCCAAGGTCGCCTAGCATCCTCTGTCTGATATCCGTGCACAATCTGCTTCTAGGACCGCGTCCCAGCTACCGCCACGCCATGTAGATCAGCACCAAGTGAGCATAAAAATAACACAATGAACCACAACTTTGTGTACCAAACCCCCCCCAACCCAGCGCCCACATCTCAGTGCAACATCGTGCACAGCATAGAAAACTAAGTTCAGGAGTCCTCAAATGTCTCACATATCTCCTCGAGGTCCACCCCCTCCCCACACAGCGCAAAATCAAACATCAAGTGCAACACCATCGTGCGATGCAGAGCATCTCAAGCATATCCTACCGCCTACACTGAAGGTCAGCTACTCCTTCTCATCCAGCCGACTGTGGCTTCTCCCTCCTCAGTCGAGCGATGCACGTTGTTAGACCGTTCCTTGGCCCAACTCTTCATTGCTCATTGAAGCGCAGCAGTGTCTGTGAATATGTGCGAATGGCCTTGGCGATTAACCCTGAGTTTCGCCGGGTACAGCATCGCGTAGTCCAAACCCAGGTCTTTCAGCTGTTTCTTATATGGGATAAAGGGCTTGCGTGCCTCCTGCACCCTGGCTGTAAAGTCCGGGTACAGGGAGATGGACGATCCCTCATATTGGAGCGAAGGTTGGATCTGGCCAGCCGTAGAGCAGTGTCTCTGTCGCGGTAATTAAGCAACTTCGCTATGATAGGTTGGGGGGTGCCCCCGGTCGCGGTCTTGGTCCCAATGAGCGGTGCGCCCTCTCCACCACAAACATCGCTGAAAAAGTGCCCTCACCCAGAAATGTCACTAGGAGCTTCTCCACAAACGCCTCCATGGGACCCGTGGAAGTGGACTCCGGAAGGCCAGTGACCCTGAGGTTACAGCGCCGGGAGCGGGCCTCCAAATCCTCAGTCTTATCCTGAAGTATTTGCACAAGTTTATCAAGTTGTTTGTGTCCCGTATCCAGTTCCATTTGGGCCTCCTCTACTTCTGTGAGCCTGCGCTCCGACATGTCTAGTCGTTCCGCATGCTTATCAATGCGTTCCGCCATACGGTCCATCCTATAAGTCGGGGCGTCAATCTTGGAGCCAAGTGACGAGATGCTCGTCTGTAGTCCTTTCTCCATGGACAACAAGAGAGATTTTATGTCCGAACCAGCCGAAGACTCCTCCTCCGGTGGGGCGGATATTTGGTCCACCGCCGCGGCTCCCTGGTGCTGCGACCGCCGTTGCGAGAACGGTAGCTTGCTCTGGGTTTTGTCCCCTTTGACCATTTTCTCAGGGCTCATCAGCAGTAGGGCACGTGTAGAGGTGATCCATCGTGTTCACCAGCCGACCAGTAGTATGCTCCAGCAGACTAAAATTTGCCAGGGTTCCCCGTCGCTCAGCGAAGAGAGCGGCTTCGGCACTGAATCCCAGCCTATCGCGGTGTGGCACCCTCACTGTGCCGAGGTGGACACCCACAGCGTCCGCTTAAGACTCCCAGCTCAGGGCAGGCCTGCTTGAACTCTGTTATATTCCCCCCAACACAGTCTCCACTCAGTCCTTGTAGTGTGAGAGGGGGGAGGGGGCACTGCTCACGAGACACGCCACGGCGTAAGGATCACCAGTTCTCATAGGTATCGCCACATCAGGAGGGTCGCAAGAGTCGCACCCACCGGGTTTGATCGCCCCCGGTCTACAGCCAGGAAGGGTCTGCCCTATACCCCTGCCTCTGTGCAGCGAATATTGTTGTATATTCCCCCTCCAAGCGTCGGCCTGGTGCGCTGCAATGAACTCCTTGCCCTATGCCCCCTCTCTGAGTTACTTTCGCCACAATGCCAGCATTGATCTCCCGCCGTAGAGCAAGTCCAGGGGGGTTCGCCGATGTTTTCCCCCAGCAACAGGTCCCCGAACTAGGTCATCAGAGGTATCAGGGGACGTCCAGACAAGTGCCCCATGAGTGCGGCCGCCTCCAGAAGGACTCCACTAGTTTCCTTTATGGGGGTCCGCGGGACACCGCGACCAGGCAACAGGGTCCGGGCTCACCTCCTCCGATCTCCAGTGTGGTGCCCGCATGCGTCAGCCGTCAGCCACCAACTTGGCAACTCTGCCAAACGTCCGCTGTGTCCAACCCCCGCTGGGGCCGGGTTACCCTGGTGAGCCCCACCGCACGTTGCAAGACACCGCTCGGGCAGCAAGACCACTGTGGGTCGGGGATTCAGGGCCTCCTCCTCGCCATGCCGCTCAGCTCCCGGATCTCCGGCGCCAGGTCCGTGCCGCAGTCGGAAACACCACCGCAGGCCCCCCGATGGTGAGCAGGCTCTGGGGAAGGGGTGTAGAGGGCAAATAGCACGCTCAGGAGCAGGATAATGTAGGATAATTAAATCAGCGCGGTGGAGCAGCGGGATCAAGCGGCCATCTCGGATTCCGGGAAGCTCCGCCCCCCAACTCTTGCTGGTTATTATTTTTTTCGTTCCACAATAATTTCCTCAAATTATTGTTGGTACTTTTAAGTTGGATTTTAATTTCCTCTTTATTTGGGATCCTGGTTAACTGCTTCCTCAGTCTATTACGGGTCCGCCTGAGTTTTTTAATCGTATGTGGGAGATTAATATTAGTATCTCTTTTTTCCATTTTAATTTGTTGAGTTTTTCTACTACAAGAAGTAACATCATTTAGATGAACTATTTTCTGCGTGAAATGTTCCCACTGCTTAATTGCAGACTGCATAATATGTTCTTTGAAGCAATCTTTAATTAATTATTGTGCCTTTTTTTTCATGTCATCTTTATTATCAGTCTTCCATATGAGTTTCCTATAGTTGATAGTACAGGTCCGGCCTTGCGTAGTTAGATAATTTTGATGTTTTGAGCATGCCAGTTTTATTTCTACTATTTGTTGGCTATGATCACTATCTTGTGCTTTCTTTAAACGATAGGAAACAATTTTATCAAAAATGTTTATAGATATCATTGTATAGTCTATTCTTGATTTTGATTTCTGTGTTTGGAATGACCAACCTGCGGTGTGTCAGTTGAGAACCTGCCATTTAATACTCTTAGTCCCAGTGCTTCCACATCCATCAATAATTTTTTTCCAATTGGATTATGCTTAGTATTTATGTCGAGATCCAGTGTTTGTTCGGGAATTGACCATTGGTGATTTTGGGACTGTATAAAATCATCCCGTGTTAATTGTATTAACAGATTTATATTAAAGTCACCTGTAATGATAAAGTTAACAGTCGGGTCATCTATTATCTGTTCCAATAAAAATCCTGTTAGAGCCGAACTTATATTATTCCTTGATGAGTACTTTGGTGGAATATATATATTAATTAATATTAGAGTTTTCATGTTTTTTTCCTCACTAGTTACATATTTTAACTTGACTGCTTGAATGTTCGAATTATTTGTGACCAGCTGTTCATGTTCAATTCTCAAATTAATCAAAATAAATGTTGCCAAGCCTCCACATGGACGACCAAATTTGCAATATCTAATTGCAGGCTCATAGTATCCTTTGTACCCTTGTAGCATAAATGGGTCCGTCTACCATGTCTCCTTCATAAATATGATTTGATAGAGGTTTGACAAAGTATCTATTCGAGCATTTTTTATTTTTTTACATAATCCGTTTATGTTCCATGAACATACTCCTATCGATAGCTGATCCTTATTCACTTCTTCTAATTTATATTGCGATCTATCCTGTCACTGTTCATGTAATGCTGTCCTAATCCAATTTTCATTAATTTGTTTTGTTTCTACAAATTTTATTACCTCCATAGCTTTTTCATCATCCCGATGTGTATTACCCAAGGGGTTTTTTATTATTGAATACACTGAATTGTTCTTTCTCACTTTAGAGTTTTTTGTAGGGAATTCTTCAATTGTAAATGGAGTCGGATAAGGCTTGGAGGCAGGTTGTGTAATTTTTATCCCCCAGCCTTTAAAAACTTCTTGTTCCTGCAGGATTTGGTCCACTAAGGAAACTGTATTTACGGTTAGGAGTGTTCGCAGTTGGCTGCCTTCCGAGTTTTGTACAAACTCAATAGATTCAATATCTCTTGTTGTCACTTTTTCTAGTGAGGGTATTGATTTCATCAGCTGAAGAATATTACCTCTATTTAAAATATCGTTGTTACCTCGTGAGTCGTATAATGGTGTAAGAATTATTTGAGCAGTCTTCTTCAAAGGCAACAAATCTTTCTTTTTGTTTTCACAGGTTTGGTGGTCTTTATAAATAATATGCTTATCTTGACCGTCTTTTGTAATAATTAGATCTTCCTTACTACGTTTATAATCTTTATCGTTGATCTCTTTTTTTGATGTTACAGTGTTAATCACAGATTCATCTACCCGCGGTTCTTTGAAATCTGGATTTTTTTTTGTTGTGACTGACTCCCGCTTAATCTTAGAGGGTTATTTTGATCTTGTTGAATTGTTCTCTGTAGTCTTTGACCTGAGCAATTTTCATCTCCATTTAATAAAGTATTGGACTCTACCAAAGTCAAATTATTCTTTTCTTCGATCGGGTTACTTTGGATGTCACTTAAGTGGCTCCTAATAACACTTCCGTTTCCTTTTTGACCACATGTTACTTTTTCATCTTGGTCTTTCTTACCCTAAGTTTGCTTTGGGACCGATTGTTGATCCATAGTGTCCGCTAACGTAGTTGTGTTAGTTGTATGTAGTTTGTAGTCCGTCAGGAATTTTCCCGACTTTGTAAATATATCATAGTATTTTCCATTATTTTCCGCTGTTTTTGACGCCTGAGTCCTCAGTACCCCAATATTTTGTATTTCTAATTCCTGCTGAGTCAGTCCTTCATGTCTCATTTCTATCGGTCTTTCTAAATTAGAAAAGACTTTTACTTTATTTTCATTCTTTACCTTATTTCTCGCCTTGCAATTTTTTTTCCTTTGTCTCTTTGTTTTCTTGCAAACTTGATGATTTTCCATGTCTATATTTATCCTTTCATGTGGCTCTTGTGTAGTTTCTGTTACCAATTCAATTTCCACATTCGGATCCATTCCTTTTTCCATTTGGTTCAATTTGTTCCCTTCCACGGGTTCCGATAGCTTTTTTCCAGAATTTCCCATCTCGTTATTATGATCTTCGTGTTTATTACATTGAGAGTAACATATCTCCTCTCTTTTGTTGTCATATTTTTTGAGTACTTAGGGCCAGATGTAGGTAATAATTTTTTTACCACCTCTTAAATACCGTCTCACACCGACTCGGTATTACCGAGTAGGAAAATGAGATGTAGATAAAAATTCCGGTAACAATTACCGACTCGGAATCTGTCGGTAATCGTAATCGGTATTTACCGACTCGGAATATACCTACACGGTAAAATCCGAGACGGAAAAACCCAAACTTATCCACCGGTGCCATGGCCCATAGGAATGAATGGCAACTCCCGACCCTGAAAAATACCGAGTCGGTAAAAACCGACCCGGTATTTACCGTGTCGGTAATATCCGTCGAAGAATTTGAAACTGACAAACATGTGATCCTGTGAACCAATCAGGTACTCCAACCACACCCAAATCCTAAGCCACAGGGGAACTAACCAATCAGATCCAAGCACCACACCCCAGTACCTGGGACAGGCCATGCCCATGCAGGTGCAGAAACCAACAGTCAGGAGAGCAGGAGGACAGAGTGTGGAGCAGCCTTTCCTGAGTCAAACAACACTGCAAGATGGAGAGCCAGGAGGCACAGAGAGATGCTGCAGAGCGCAAAAGGAAGCAGAAGTTCAGCCAGGAAGAACTGCAGGTGCTAATTTCCGAGATTGTAAGACATTATGGCAACATTTTCGGAAAGCAAACTCAGCATGTTGCAGAATCTATCAAACGCAGCACCTGGTTGGACATACAAGGCAAGGTAAATGCTATTGGTGTCACCCACCGTGACCTTGAAGACCTTAAAAAACAGTGGTATGACATCCGCATTATCACCAAGAAAAAACTTGCTGCCCACCGCAAGGAAAGTGCTGCAACAGGGGGAGGAAGAAACAGAGCCCCCAGACTCACCGACATCGAGGAGATGGTGGCATCCACCCTTGAGAAGGAATGCATTCACGGCATCGGAGACGCTGACAGCTCAGCAAGAGGAGCAAAGAAACCAGGTAAGATGCAAGTACATTATCATTTACCCATTTACCTATTCCCCTCACAGGACAAATCAGACTCCACAACAGGTTTAACTAATGTCCTGCAATGCATCCTGGGAAATGTAGTCATGTGTAGATACCTCAGAGCAGTCAGCGTGCATTGCAGCAAGGGGAGCAACAGACAACTAGCATAGGCAAATGAGAGACAGCCAAAAGTGCAATAGAAGTGTATTTTATCTCATGACACAGGTGAACAACTTCACTGACACAATGTCCATGTCTGTCCACAGGAGAGTCAATGCGCAGCACAGCAGAGGTTAGAGAGAAGAGGAGGGAAGGAGCCGGACCGAGCACATCACACGGAGGGAAGGACCAAGAGCAGGCAGCCCCGATACCTGAGGAGGCAACAGCAGGAAATCCACAATCCCCTCTCCTATTCGGTAGTCAGGACACAGGAGCGGCTGAACAATCACCCACCCCCACAACACCATCCCCAGTGCTGGGAAGAGTAAGGTGCCATGATGTGCCCCCTCGCAGAATACTGCAAACATCATCGGAGGAGGAGGTGGAGGGTGACACACAGGACAGAGGCAACACCGAGCAGCAGCCCAGTCCCAGAGTCACGCAGGCCAGTGTCCGAGGGCGACGGCCACGGGAGGTAGAGGATGTGCGTCAAGTTCAGGGTGTCTTCTGCGGACTGGAGGCCACCATGGTGAAAGTGCAGCGCCTGCAGGCAAAAGCGATGATGGGGGTTCAGAGGCAGGCACGCACAACAAATAAAAAACTGGAAGCAGTAGGCAAGGGCATAGGGGAAATGGCAGAAAGCATGCAATCTATGGCGTCAGGAATATCTGATATTACACAGTGCATGACTGCCCTGTGTGACAAATTGGACAGGGACCATTTAGAGAGACGCAAGGCCCGTGTGGATGTGCGACAGCAAACCAAGGCCCTGAACAGGTTTGCCACTGCTACCACTGTGCTGTGCAGACGGTCAGTGACGATGCAGGATGCCATAGTGCTGTGCTGCAACAATTTAACTGAAGGTATGGCCAGGATGACCTCTGCTATGGAGCTCGTGCTCGCGCATCAGACTGGCACTGGAGGCGACACTTGTGCTGCCGAAAGCGAGGGGTCCACCAGCAGGAGTGGTGCAAGCACTCCTGTGCAAGACTTACGGAGGAGTGGCAGGTGTCGGGGAAGTGTGACAGGCCACAGTGAGAACATTGATTCACAGCCACAGCAGCCCCGCCCTGTGGCCCGTGGCCACAAACAATGACTTTGCCCTCCACCCGAGGCTGTAGTCACGGTGGTGTTAACCGTGACAACACACTCATGGAGTGTTTGATATAGTGAGCCCAATGTGAGTTATCAATGCTGTGGCGTAGTGAATATTAAACTACTTACACAAAGTTACATTCATGCCTGTGTCTCTTTACTCACTCAGAAATATTGTTGTGTAACCTCTTCCCGTCTCAGTCTCCCATCTGTAGCTGCTGCTGCCACTGTAGCTTGGGGCTCTGCCTCCTCTGGGTCGTCATCGATGTCCTCATGATATGTGAGCTCCACCTCTGTGCCTTGCTTGGTGGCGAGATTATGTAACATTGCACAGGTCGCTATTATTTTGCAGCAGATGATTGGGGTGTACTGCCGTGCACCTCCACTCTTGTGGAGGCAGCGAAACCTGCTCTTAAGGAGTCCAAATGTGCGCTCAACAACGTTTCGTGTAGATCTGTGAGCCACATTGTATCGCCTTTCACTCCTGGTGGATGGGTTGAGGTAGGGAGTGAGCACAAAGGACCGCAGGGCATATGCACTGTCGCCTAGGGGGAGAAAGATAGACATTAATTGCAAGTACATGAGACGTAGATCTGATGTGAGTGTCAGGGTGTGTCATTGTGATTTACCTAGCAGGTATCCATTTCCAAATTCTCCGGCAAGTAGGCGTGTGTATATTCCACTATTCTGGAATATATAAGAATCATGGGTACTTCCGGGGAACTTGGCTACGATGTCAGTGATGAGGTTCCCTGCATTACATATGACCTGGACGTTGATGGAGTGCGTCGATTTGCGATTCCTGTAAATGTGCTCTGTGGCTGCAGGTGGACAGAGTGGAACGTGGGTGCCATCGATGCAGCCTATCACGTGAGGGAAGTGTGCCAGTTGATAAAAGTCTGTCTTGGTTTTAGCTAATTCTGCCGGTGTTACAGGGAATGAAATATAATGCCCCATCCTCTGCATCATGGCGTCAAGAAACCTCCTGAAGAAGCGGGACAGGCAGCCCTGGGACACGCCACCCACTACAGCTATCACACTCTGGTAGCTCCCTGAGGCCAGCAGGTGTAAGCTACATAGCACCTGGACATGAGGTGGGATGGCATGGGCCCTGGGTGTTGGGTGGTCCAGGAGTGGGTGTAGGTCCCTGATCAATTGCTTGATGGTGTCTGGGTGTAGCCTGTACCTCTGCAGTATTTCAGGCTCTGTCAGTTGGAACAGTGTTATCCTCTGCCTGTACACTTGTTCCTCCCTTAGCCATTCTCTCTCTCCTGCTGCCTGTAGTCTCTGCCGTCTTGCTATGATGTAAAAAGCCGCCATCATGGGTCCTGAGGTGCATTTTGGGACTTTTTTTATAGCCCTCCCTTGGTTACCACCTGCTTTCAATCCATGGTAAATACCGACTAAAAAATACAGTTTTTCTGCAGATTCGGTATTTTTGGGCTTACCTACATCTCCAAGGCCAATTTTTACCGTTTCTCATTTTCCGAGTCGGAAAATACGAACTCGGTATTTATGTATACGGTAGATTCCGACACGGTAATTTTACCGGGTCATTATTACCGAGTCGGTATGTTTCCGACTCGGGTTTTCAAACATCGGAAATTAATGGCCTCCTACATCTCATTTCCTGGATTCCGGTCGGTAACGGCCGATTTTACCGGTTTTCGGCCGTTACCGACCTGTAAACGCCTACCTACATCTGGCCCTAAGTCTTTAACATCTTCCAATATGGTGTTTACTACATCTGGGATAGTCCAAAGTTTATTTATGATAGGTTCACAAGTACATACGAAGTAGTTGGAAGCTGCATCTTTTTGGGCTTTGTTAATTAAGTTGTTTACCTCGGCCAGTTTTCGATCTATTCCGGTGACTGCGTTGGCCATTACTCCAAGTATTTCAATTTGGGTATCCATTTTGTTTGACTGGTATGTCAATGCCTCTAATGTTAATGTTGATGTTTGATAAAATATATCCCATGTAGATCCTAGATCTTGATTTTCTGTATTTTTTGGATTTTGGTCGAATTGTATATTTCTATTAGTAGGATGGTTTTTAATATCAGTTTCATCAGTGAGATGATCTCCTTCCAACTTTTTAGTTTTAGCCAAGTTATCATAATTACCTGTACAATCTGCTTTAAGCTCCCCTTGGTCTCTACTTTCCGCATTTATTCCTTTTGAGTTAGCACAATCTGAATATACATAATTAACATCCCCGTCTTTTTCCTTGATATTGAAAAATTTTGGAGTGACACAGTCCTGATTTTCATATATTAGTTCACTGTCTTTTTTTCTAGATTTTTTTATTGGTGTGGTTGCCACTACAACCGTATTCATTATGTCCATATTAATTCAAGTGATTCAATCACTTCTGGGTCACTGGGAGACCCGGGGTCCAATAAGTGTTAAGGCACGCCCGCCGCGTCATTGTGACGCGACGGGGCTTGCCCCAACACAGAGAGAGTGTGGGGGCCGGCGCGCCCACCATACTTGCGGCAGGGCCATTGCCGGCCCCGCCTTTCTCTTCGTTTCATTTCTGTGGCGCACACACGTTCAGAACATGTCACATAGGGTGAGGAGCACGGGCTGCTGCACAATCTTGCTTTCAAAAGACGCCCATCAAAGCAACACTTATCGGAGAGATACAGGAGAAATGAACTCTGTTCTTGCCACACTGCCTTGCAGCATAGACACAGGCAGCTGATCTCTAATATCAGGTGTGAGGTGCTAAACTCAGGTGTGTGGGCATATGGCCATGTCTGAACTGGGGTGGCTTGGTGAGCAAAATAACGATGGATTAAACTCAGATCTGTGACTGGGGGTGAATGTTTTGCCATTGTGCAACATACCGTCCATCATCTTGTGTGTTTTGCTGTTCACCCTATGTGGGAAGGGTATGCCCAGACGTGGGTTCTTTGCTCACGATGCCACTGGAGTCAAGCTATCTTGGCTGATGAAGGCTGATAGCCAGAAACCGGTCCTAGGATGCTTGATTCCGTTCCAGGGAAGACATGGCTTGGCAGTTTGGTCTGGACTGTTCCCATGAGGCGCAGGGTCAAGACTGATTTGCATATGGGGGTGTGGCCAACAGCATGGCCGAGTAAGTCGGGAGCCTCTGTAGCTCCGGCGAGCCGACATGATCCAATGATTTAAACGCAGTCCAGTGGTCCCGTTTTTGCCACTACGGGCACTGTAAAGGTGCAGTCGAGCTTTGGGAGTGTGGGAAAGCGGCCAATGAAGTGCAGAACAGCCATCTCTAGATGAGAGTGTTAAGCGACCCTGAACGCCGCGGAATGCGACCTAAGATGGCGGCGCGCTGAGGCGGTGATTGGAGTGTACGTAGCTGCGGCCGTGGATGAAGCGGAAGGCAAGCGGTGTTGGACGAGCGGATTGCTGCACCGGATCCTGCTGTGGGCCTCCCGGGGCCGAGCGCGATCACACCGGGGCCGCTGAGGTCGTCACGCGAGCCGCGCTGTGGTGGTCGGCCACGGCGGCGGCAAGAGGCAGAGGCGGAGGCCCGGGAGAGGGAGACCCGCCTGGCGGTGAGGAGCACCGTCGGCGCCCGGCCCGGGCAGACGGAAGCTAGAGTGATGCCCCGGGCGCAAGGGTGCCGGGAGGAGAAGCACGGCGGGCGAAGAGCACCATCTTGCCGCAGGAGGAGGAAACGGGGCGATACAAACAGCGATGGTATCTGGAATCCTGTGGCAGAGTAGCAGAGACTGGGACTGCGCCGCCTGGGACCGGAACAGCGGAGAGAGGCCTAACTGGCAGATTGTGACACAGAGGACCCCATACTGTCTCAGCCAGCCTGAAGGGATCACACCACTGACCATTGGGGCAGAAGACAGAACAGCTCAGCAGGAGTTGATCACAGGGAAGCAGACGCCAGAGCAGCTCCGAAGGAGTGGACCGAGGACTGGATGCTGGGCCTGGAGGCTGAGGTGGGGGGTCGGGGCCGAAAAGAGGGGGAAAGCCTAGCGGGCAGAGAGATGGGAACGAAGAGGCCAAGCATCGGGCCCCCCTCTCCCCCCTCTCCCCCCCCACACACACTCTCCGGACGGATATAGATTATTGAGGGTCCCTCTGGCCTGGTATCGGACGGGAGGCAGACGGCTGGAAATTTCACCGCAAACCCGACTCCAGCATCGGGACGCACCCATCACGGGGCTACCAGGGGTGCGCAACTCTCGAGACTACATGGACTAGAGGCACCGCGCCGAACCAGGTCGACAGGTGTGTGGTTTGGAGGTAGACGCCCGGAGAGCGGAGCAGCAGAGGTGGAGATTGGACCGGAGGGGTCACCACTAATTCCCGGGCCACTAGGGAACACACGATGGGCAGAAAGGAGGCGACCACCAGAACCCCTCGCCAGGGGACCTTGGATCGTTACGCAACGGCCCCCCCACCAACGCAGAGTCAGATCTCCCTGGACCGCTCTCAGTAACGGCCCTACTGATGGAGGCTATACAGGCGTCCAGGGATGATATACAGGCGTCTCGTGCGGCCCTGGAGGTCAAAATTGGGGAGGAAGGCTCAGAGGTCACACTGTTGCGGCAGGACTTCCGTAATTTGACAGAGCGGGTGACTACGGCAGAAACGAGACTGGGGGAGGCTTAAGATACCATCCATAGCCTGAAGAAGGACGTGGCGGAGCTACAGACCTCACATAAGCAGCTCTAGTGGAAGGTGGATGACGCAGAAAACATGGCCAACCGTAATAACCTTCGATTTGTGGGTTTTAGAGAGGGAATTGAAGGGGCCAACATGATGGAGTTCCTGCACTCCTGGCTGGTGAAGGCCTTTCCAAAAGTGAAATTTTCAAATTGCTTCGTGATAGAAAGAGCGCATCGGGCACTGCTGGTGAAGCCACTGGTGGGGGCGAGACCAAGGCCGGTCATAGCCCGCTTCCTGAACTTTGCAGATCGGGATATGATATTAGGAGAAGCCAGAAAACTCGGGGAGATTCGGCTGGAGAACACGCAGATCATGATCTTCCCGGACTACAGCCAAGAGGTGCAGAAGCAGAGACACTCATTTGACACGGTGAAGACCAAGCTGTGGGATTTGCATATCCAGTATATGTTGCTCATCCCGGCGAAACTGAAGGTTATGTATAAAGAGAAGACGTACTTTTTTCTACATCCGGAGGATGCGTGGCAGTGGCTGGAGGAGCGACCCCCCTTATGGAGACCTGAGGTGGAGTCACGTAGGACGACGGCAAAGGAGACCACCTCCGGGGCCCAGTTGGGGCTGCCGAAGAAGCAGAGAATGAGAAGAGTGAGAGACAGTAGGAGGGTGAAGACGACGCCTTACCCAGCACACAGCTCGAACAGTCGGCGGAGGCGGAACTCGGCATCCCCAGCCCTGGGAGATCAGGCGGGCTCATGGTTTTGCTGTCTTGCGAGGAACACACTTTCGGAAGGGGAGGAATACACAGGTGCCAATTCCTCGGATGGGGAGGAAGTGGAGGATCAGTCCATGCACCCGTTAGTGGCGGCAATCAACGAGATGGAGCAGGAATCGGCCAAAGAGGCGGGAGCCTCCCAGGATGACATTCAGGACTCGCATTCATGAAGTTGGGGAGGACTGGATGGACAAGATGCAGGCTCATAGCTGGAAAGCATGCAAGTTATTCCACCCCCTATAACTGTAGCTTTCTTGTTCATTGTCACATTTATTTTCATGTCTGTAATTGCAGGAGTTGGTGTTTTTTTTCATGCTTTTCAGATAAGCAGTATAGGAGCAGTTCTATTGGGTGTATTCTTTGGGAGGGCGACAGACCTTCTCTACCCGGACGTCCTACACGCAGCCTTCTGCGATGATGGGACTTGGGGGAGGGGCAGGTGGGGAGGGGGGAGTTGGGGGAGTGTACAGCTGTTTGTTTGGGGATTCAAGAAGGGGGCGGGAAGGGGGGCATTGGTGTTTTGCAGGGGACGGGAGTTGGGGGAGGGTGGGAGAGTTACAGCATGTCAAATTGGTCAAACATACTTGTGACCTAGATGCCCTACTACCACTGACTTTAATCACCTCGCACCATGACTCAGGGCCGGATGCCGGATAATACTATGGAGGCAGCATGGGCTCAGAGGGGGACTAAGATAATAACATGGAATGTTAACGGACTAGGCAGTAAGATAAAAAGAGGGTTAGTCCACGCTTACATGAAGCGGGTGGGCCCTGATGTAATCCTGCTACAGGAACACACCTACAGGGCAGCAAGTGCGTTTTTTTAGCTAGAGGACAGTATAAAGTTCTTGCGCATGCGGGTTTCACCACGGGCTCCAGGGGGGTAGCCATACTGATTAAAAAGAACCCACCATAGCACGGACCTGGATGGATCCTCAGGGGACATATGTGGGGGTGAGGGGCCATTGGGGAAGGCAGGAATATACTATCATCTCGGCCTATGCACCACCGAAATTGCAGGCAGTTACACTCAAGGGAGTCACAGACATCCTCCTAAACACGTCAGACACCCTGCAGGTGTTAGGGGGCGACTTTAATGACGTGATGGCCCCTGCAAAAGATAGGACAGGGGACAGGACCAGAGACCCGACCCCAACCTTGCTTTCCAAGACGATGAATACTTTAGGACTGGTAGATGTATGGAGATGGCTTCATCCTGAGATTCATGCATACTCGTTCTTCTCTGGCGCACATAAGGTATACTCTAGGTTAGACTACATCTTCATGGCTAGACATGCTTTAACTGTGAATGACACGGCAGAGTACCAGGCGCGAGTTATATCGGATCACTCACCCCTAATAGCTATGGTGGGGGGGAGTAAGGAAGGTAGGTGCATGTCCTGGAGATTAACGGCCTGGGACCTTCAGAATGCGGCCATACTAAAAGGCCTCCGGGCAGATGTGAAAGTCTATATCGCTGAGAATGAGGGCTCTGTCTCATCGCGGATGGTTTTCTGGGAAGCCCTTAAGGCGGTCCTGCGAGACAGGGCGCAGAATAAGCTGGCGGGGGAAAAGAGGAAACTGCAGGAGGAGGCTAGGTCCTTGGAAGTCCAGATATTGGCACTGGAAAGGGAGCACCAACTCACTAGAGCAACGGGGAACCTTAGACGACTGTTGGATCTGCAGCGCCAGTATAGAGACATGGTGACGGGGGAGGCCAAGACGCAGGCGCTGGCGACGTTACATCGTTTATACGATGTGGGGGACTAGTCAGGGAAGTTACTGGCATGGCTCAGCAGGAAGGAGAGGGATGCCAGATGGGTGGAGCAGGTTAGGGATGCCCAGGGAAACTTGGTGAAGACGGATGAACAGATAGCGGAGACCTTTGCCGAATACTACAAAATATTCTATGAAGCTAGAGATTTAGGGACGCAGGAGGACGCACTGCAGTTCATGGCACACATTGAGCACCCGGTGCTGACGGACGAGGATCAACGAGATCTAGAGGACGGCATCACACTAGAGGAAATTAAAGCAGCCCTAGCCAAGCTCCGTGCGGGGAAGTCCCCTGGCCCCAATGGATTCCCTGCATCATTTTTTAAAAAGACAGCGGACTTATTGTCCCGCCATCTGTTGGGGCTCTTCGAAGAGGCAGAGCAGGAGGGAGAGTTGCCGCCAGATCTCCGTTTGACCACAATAATCCCAATACATAAGGAGGGTAATCCGGCTGACGACTGTGCGTAGTATCGCCCCATCTCCCTCCTAAATGTAGAAGTGAAGCTTCTCGCGACTATATTAGCTCTCAGGCTGAGGCGGGTGATATCGGGGCTGGTCCACCTAGACCAAACGGGTTTTCTCCCTGATAGGGCCACTAGATTAAATCTTCGACGGACTCATAACTGGCTGCAAAAGGTGAGCGCAAGGCCAGACCCTCATTTGTTTTTGTCCCTTGACGCAGAAAAAGCGTTTGATGCAGTCCATTGGCCCTTTCTTGAAGGGTGCTGGTGCGGTTTGGCTTCGGACCTAAGTTTCGGAAATGGGTAAAGTTGCTATATACCGACCCCAGAGCAAAAGGTAAAGTCAATGGGATATTATCCATTGACTTCCTCGTACGACGGGGTACTGGACAGGGGTGCCCTCTGTCTCCCCTCCTCTTCGCTCTTACGATAGAGGTTCTGGCATGTGCGGTTCGGCAGAATGGAGACATTAGGGGGTTCCGACTAGGACAGACAGATACCGCAGAGGAAAAAATATTGTTATTTGCGGACGATGTCCTTCTGTACATAACACACCCAGCCACTACGATAGTGGCATTGTTTTCAGAATTGGATCAGTACAGGGCCCGTGCAAGCTACCGGATAAATTGGCACAAGTCGATCCTATATGATCCCAAGGGACGGGAAGAGTGGACAGACTTACCAGGGAGGCTGCAGACGACAAGCGAGGGGTTTGTCTATCTCGGGATATTCGTGACACTAGACAGGAACTTCTCCTATGGAAGGAATATCAGACGAAAATCAAATAATTTCTCAGAGGACGCGGCCAGGTGGAGGATGCTCCCTCTTACGATCCTAGGCCGTGCGGCCATGTTTAAAATGATGACGCTCCCGAGGTTTCTGTACGCATTCCAAAATGAATACTTCCCCATCCCACGACCGGTGTTCTTGGACATAAATGCGGAACTGAGGGCCTTCCTGTGGCTGGGTAAGCAGCCTCGGGTGGCACTGATGATCGTACACAGACATCAATACAATGGCGGAATCTCATTGCCTAACATTGAAGCCTACTACTGGGCAGAACATCTGGCGCCAATTAATGACTGGATACACGCCCCTGCCACACACCCTACTTACGCACCAGAGCGACATGGCATGGCGAAACGCACATACACTCACTACCTATACGGGGGCACAGGGAAAGTTAGATGGCTTTCTGCCACCAGAATTACCCTGGAGATCTGGGAACGGGCAACGAGAACTATAGGTTGGGAACGAAAACCAACGAGGCAGACACCACTATGGCGATGTGTTTGGGTGAAGGAACTAAGTAAACTGCGGGGGTTCTGGAGATGGGATGACATAGGTATATCAACACTGGGTGACGTGATGAAAAAAGGGGAACTGAAGTCATTCCAAGCACTAAGGGTGGAATATGGGCTACACCACACACAATACTTCAAATACGCACAGTTGAGGCACGCCTCGCGGGCGGAAGGGACTTTGGCAGGAACGCTCCCAGAATATGCTCCACTGGAGGGCCACCTCCTGCAGGAACAGATCCCGAATAGGGCAGTCTCTCTGACACACAGAACTGTGATGAATAACTTACCGGATGAGCTGGTAAATCTTAAGAGAAAATGGGAGCATGATGTGGGGGAGATGGATACGGTGGATTGGGACACGGTTCTGTGCACCCGAGAGAGGTAGCATTTAAGTCCAGCCTACGGCTTATCCAATACAATATCCTACATAGGACCTACTTTGACAGAGTTCGCCTACATAAAATGGGAAGGGCTGGGGAACCAAACTGCCTGCGATGTGGCCGGGACGAGGAGATTTTTATCACATCATTTGGTCCTGCCCGTAAATTCAGACCTACTGGGTCGAGATCCTGAGGGAACTGGGGGAGGTGCTGGAGACCACTCTGCCGTTGGACCCCAAATTGGTCTTATTAGGTATGACTAATGATGTAGACCTGACCCGCCCACTGTTGTTTTTTTTGGCCCTGGCTTTGGTGGTATCCAAGAGAGATGTGGCAAGAAAATAGGGGGCAGCCACTCTGCCACAGCTAGAGGAATGGAGGAGAGGTATGGACTTATATATGGCAGCTGAAAGGGTCACGTATAAGGCATGGGGATATCCTAAAAAGTTTGGTAGAGTGTGGGGCAAATGGCGTTGATACCATGGCCTAGATGGAGGACTCTGAACCTGAGGGGGTGAGAAGGTACTCTACCCGTGACAAGACGGAGTGTGATGGAGGACAATATGGCGTAATAGGTGAGGGTCTGGGAAGACATCTGCTGGTGCTAGTTGAGGTGGAAAGGAGTGAATTGTTTTTAAAGATGAATCATGGAGGGTGGGGGGGAGGAAGGGTGGGGTGTGATGATCAATGATGGCATGCTTGTTATGTTTATGCACAATAAAAAGCAAATAAAAATGTTTTTAAAAAAGTGCCATAAATCCAGCAAAAAAAAAAAGACTGATTTGCATATGGCCATGTCTGAACTGGGGTGGCTTGGTGAGCAAAATAACGATGGATTAAACCCAGATCTGTGACTGGGGGTGAATGTTTTACCATTGTGCAACATTCCCTCCATCATCTTGTGTGTTTTGCTGTTCACCCTATGTGGGAAGGGTATGCCCAGACGTGGGTCTCATGCTCTCTACGCCACTGGAGTCAAGCAATCCTGGCTGATGAAGGCTGATAGCCAGAAACCCGTCCTACGATGCTTGATTCCGGTCCAGGGAAGAAATGGCTTGGCAGTTCAGTCTGGACTGTTTCCATGAGGCACAGGATCAAGACTGATTTGCATATGGCCTTGTCTGAACTGGGGTGGCTTGGTGAGCAAAATAAAGATGGATTAAACCCAGATCTGTGACTGGGAGTGAATGTTTTGCCCTTGTGCAACATTCATCATCTTGTGCGTTTACAGCTCGCACGCTCACAGCCACTTGAAACACTGCTGCACTCAAGGTCAAGTGCCAAGAGAGGGCGCCATGGGGACTGTTATGTATCACTGAGATGAAGAAATTGAGAAGCTCCATGGCTATGAATCAGTTTGGAGTATTTGACTGGAACTAGTGATGTCGGGACAGTTTAGGACACTCAGCCATTGCAAACTAGCTTAGTGCTTCAGAGGGGATACCGGGGGTCTGGGAAAACAGTGCCTGGACTCGGATCTCTGCACCAGTGTCCGTTCAGAAAACGGTCACTCACCTTTTCCTAAAATATAGTTATGTACTCATTTACTCCAAAGCTAAGAGCTGGAATGGAGCCAGCTCTTTCTTCACCTCTGTCCCACTGCCAGTTTGTAGTCCTGACTCGTCATGTCCCGGGCTGCTCTCTCTGATCAGTCTCGGGCTGTCACCAGACATGGCCCCGCTCGAGTCTTCTTGGAAACGAGTCTAAAATGAGTCGAACTTTCATGTGGCTTCTGTCTGCCACCCACGCTCTAACCTCATGCACAACTAAATAAAAGAAAGCAATGGCTTTTCATTTTAAAAAAATGGTGGGGGAGAGGGGGCGTAATATACCCATCTGGTGGCTGAATTGCACAATGTGAAACCGGAAAACTTGGGTACAATCCCGGCTTTACCACTCTGTGTAATCTTAGGCAAATATTTTATTTCACCAGCTTCCCTTTTCCTCACAATAACATATAACAGCACTTTCAGATACATGAACTCAGGACGTGCTCTATACAAAAGCGTTTTGTGTTTTTGATTTACAAAACTATAGTGTGGCTCCATGCATAGGAATGTCGTTGTCCTATAAGGTACACATTCCATTTGACAAGTCAATTAGTGGCATTGTTCTCAGGGTAGGGTACTTGAATGTTTCTAAGTTCATATGTCAACATCATCACTCTCACTTTTAACAAATGCCTTTGGATGCAGTGATATAATGAAAAGCCCAACGTCACCAATGACCATAATTCGAGGCTGGGAGGCACGAGTTTGTATACTGCCACGCAGCCCCATCACAAGAAGATCAGTACAGAAGATTGAAGGTCACAGTCTTGAATGACGGCAGAAGTGGAAATTGCATTAGAAACCGCAGACCTGCAGAGCAGATTTAATATAATGACTTGCTCACTGTTGCTTTATGCTGCGTTACTGCGATAATGCCCCAGCTAGGTATACCTACAGATTTATTTGGTTCTACATTATGATGTCTGCGTTGACTTCATAGGGCGAGCTACTGAGTCACTGGGGTGAGAGGAGGTGGGCATGTTCAGGTTAATTGGCATATTGAGCTTGATTGTGGTGAAAGAAAGTGTTGATGTGTGATCACAAAGGCCCTGATTTAGATTTTGGTCGAGGAGTTACTTGATATTCAATATGCCTTACTACAAAAGGCATATGCTATGGCACTTGTAATAGGGCTGAACACATTAGTTTCATTTTTGTGACAGAGTATCCTTCCGCTAGACACTAAATCAGGCCAAAATCACTAAGAGTATTCAAGTGTGTGGATCTGTAAGAGGCAGGGCCGGACTGTCTGTAGTGGGCACTGGGCATTTTCCCGATGGAGTCGAAGGGTGGGGGCCGGTTTTGCAGCAGTCCTGCAGTATCAGCCCCCTGTACCAAAAGTAGCAGCAGTGCTTCTCACTATCACCCCCACCTCCCTGGCCCGTCCAACTAAATTGCTAGGGCTGATTTGTGCTCCCAGTCCTGCCCTGCATGGACCACAGGCTTGCTTCGAGTCGCGCTACTCTGTGAGGCAAACTACAATTCAGAGGGACTCTTCAAACCACTCCATTGAAAGACTATCCCATAGTCACCTGCACCTCCCCCAAGAACAGGGGGCCGTTTTTGGCCGCTAAGCGGCGAAAAATCTATCGCCCCATTATCAAGCTGTCGCTAACAGCAGTTAGCGACAGCTTGAAGGCGATAGCGAGCGGTTTGGGGCCTGCTTTGCATGTCAGCGATATTTATCGCTAATGACATGCAAAGTGGGCGTACCCAAACCGTTTGCGACTGAAAGCAGTCAAAAACGTCGATATCGCCTATTCACAAGGCTGGCGTAGCGATGGAAATATTCCCGCTATCGCCAAAAACTAACGCCTGCTCAGACCAGTTCTTAGCCATGTTATCCAATGGGAGGTGGATAACATGGCTAAGAGCATTTCGTCAGCGATATTCTCGCGTTACGCCGCTATCGCTGAATATTTTAGCGATATGGAGAAAAACGTTGCTAATAGCATGTTTTCTCCGCTAAAATATCCAGCAATAGGCAGCGATAAAAAAAAGTCGCTAAGCGCATTTTGCGATAATTTTTGCTAGTTGTTGGTAATATGTCCCTCAGTCCCCAACACACTGTTTTATTTAGGGCTGTGGCGCACGCAAACATTTCTTAAACAGTGCTGTGCTGCACCTGTCACCTTTATTAGGCACAGTGGGTGAGGCAGGAGTCCGGGAGCTGGTGTGCTCTGAAATCTTAGCAACTCTTGGCAAAAGTTAAGGTGAGCCAGAAACTAAATCATAAGAAATCCAAGCAAAAGCAGAAACAAGGCATCCTTTTCTATCGTTTCAATAGAGTGCTTTTGCTGCAGAAGTGAGCTCCGTTCATCACTCCTCCCACATCTACTTCTCATCACCCCATACCCCCTTCTCCACCTTTCGTTGCATAATGCCCAAGATTTTTCCACAACCCATCTCCCCAACACCCAAAAAGAAACTCTTTTAAATTGTTTTAAAACATTGGGGCATATTACCAAGGCGGGCGAAACAACATTGTCGCCGCTTTAGCGGCCGTTTTCGGCCGCTAAGCGGCAATAATTTTATCGCCCTATTAGCAAGCTGTCGCTAACAGCAGTTAGCAACTGCTTGTAGGCGATAGCGAGCGGTTTGGGGCCCGCTTTGCATGTCAGCGATATTTATCGCTAATGACATGCAAAGTGGGCATACCCAACCTGTTAGCGACTGAAAGCAGTCTCTAACATCACTATCGCCTATTATCAACGCAGGCGTAGCGATGGAAATATTTGCGCTAAGCGTGAATATCTCCAAAACCTAACGCGTGCTCAGACCAGTTCTTAGCCTGTATATCCAATGGGAGGTGGATATTAAGGCTAAGTCCCTATTAGCGATAATGCCTGAATATTGCTGGATTTCCAGTGATATTCACACATTTCGCCGCCATCGCCGGAAATGTTATCGCTTTAGAGATAAACGTTGGTATTAGCACGTTATCTCTGCGATACAATCCGGCAATGCGCGGCGATAAAGAAAATGTTGCTGAGCTTATTTAGCGATAAATATCGCTAGTTGTTGATAATATGCCCCATTGTTTCTAAATAATGCGCTGTCTGTCTGTGGTCCGAGAACGGGCTGTTTGTTGTTTGTTGCAGGTTCTGTTTGTATTTACCAGTGCCTAAAACATCTGAACTTGAAATATTGCACGTGGACAGTTCATGAGAATGCTAAACCAGCTGCCCCTCTTTAACAGGGACATTTTAAGGATTTTGGAAGTCCCCATTTGGAAGAGCTTAGAATTTATGATCCAGTTTCAGCTCTTTCATGCCCTCTTTGGCCTGGTCACTGACAGTGCACAGGTGCACTCTTATTTTATTTGCAGTATATGTGTAGCACAGATCTAGTCATGTAAAACAGTGGCGTGCACAGCACAGTGAACGTGCAATATCATGGTGTGTGTGGTAAAAATAATGATCAAATGTTTTTATTTAAACACTTTATTTACAACATTTTGATTTGCCACCATCCTGTTTAAAAGCGTTTGTCAGCACCGCTGCCTACCAGCAGTGCCAGAGCAGAGTGCGCTCACGAAGTTGCCTTAATTGCAAAGCCACGTCTCACTTCACCTTTCACGATCTTTCTCCATTTCTCTTTGTACCTGTCTGTAAAAGTCTCATTGTCTCTGCCTTGTCTCTCCTTCCACTTCTTTTTATTCTGTGCGTATCTCAGTCCCTCCTTGCATTTCAGTCTCACTTAATCTCAGTGCCAGTTTCTCTTTCTCTACCTCGCAACCATTCTTTTTTAGGTCTCGCCTCTCAATGCGCATGCGTATTGAGCGGAGCGAGACTATAGGGGCTTAAACAAGAGTTTAACTAGACTGGCGATTTACTGGCGATTTGATGCAGTGCATGTGCGATTTTAGCTCAATGCACAAGCGCAATGAGTTAAAATGTGCGTGCACAGCATCAAATCGCCAGTCTTCGCCATCTGTTCCCCAGCTTGGTGCCGCCAGCACCTTCCCGCTCCACCCCCTGCTGCATCAAAGGCTTTCACAGCCGGGCGGCCGTGCTTTCAGTTTCACGGCCGCCAGGCTCCTTTTCTGTTGCTTCCTTTCATGTGCTCTCTCATAGGTGCTGCAGAGTGCATCCCGACCGTGCCTCGTTTGATTTTCTGTCGCTGATGTGGTGGCTTTCCTTTTGCATTTCCTGCCCCAGTTTGTAGTTGACTGTCTTTTTGGAGGTTTCATAAAATCAAAGCCCAAATGTGACATGGAACACAGTGAACAAAGGCTTTTATTTCGCATTCTCCTGCATTTCTCCACGCAGCATGTCTCCCTTCTAATGTACCCGCTTGTTTTGGTTACAGCCCTAGAAAGCTTTTGCACGTAACCGTCACACGCATCTTCTCTTTCCCTCCCCTCCCTGCTCCACTCCCACCCCACTGACTCTGCTGTTCCTCCCCCTCCCTCCAATGCTGTGTGAACGGCGACAGTTGTTATTCAGGTCGGGGACCAGGCCGTTTGTGTATGCAGTTCATTTTCATTGCGCTTAAAACGTTCACTGTAACTTCGGTGTGTGCATTTCCTGCCTCAGTTTGTAGTTGGCTGTCTTTTTGGAGGTTTCATAAAATCAAGTGCTGCGAAGCCCAAATGTGACATGGAACACAGTGAACAAAGGCTTTTATTTTGCACTCTCCTGCATTTCTCCACGCAGCATGTCGCCCTTCTAACGTACCCGCTTGTTTTGGTTACAGCCCCAGCAAGCTTTTGCACGTAACCGTCACACGCATCTTCTCTTTCCCTCCCCTCCCTCCTCCACTCCCACCCCACTGACTCTGCTGTTCCTCCCCCTCCCTCCAATGCTGTGTGAACGGCGACAGTTGTTATTCAGGTCGGGGACCAGGCCGTTTGTGTATGCAGTTCATTTTCATTGCGCTTAAAACGTTCACTGTAACTTCGGTGTGTGCATTTCCTGCCTCAGTTTGTAGTTGACTGTCTTTTTGGAGGTTTCATAAAATCAAGCGCTGCGAAGCCCAAATGTGAAATGGAACACAGTGAACAAAGGCTTTTATTTCGCACTCTCCTGCATTTCTCCACGCAGCATGTCTCCCTTCTAAAGTACCCGCTTGTTTTGGTTACAGCCCCAGCAAGCTTTTGCACGTAACCGTCACACGCATCTTCTCTTTCCCTCCCCTCCCTCCTCCACTCCCACCCCACTGACTCTGCTGTTCCTCCCCCTCCCTCCAATGCTGTGTGAACGGCGACAGTTGTTATTCAGGTCGGGGACCAGGCCGTTTGTGTATGCAGTTCATTTTCATTGCGCTTAAAACGTTCACTGTAACTTCGGTGTGCTATAAAATGTATTGGTAAATGTTTGTAACTTCTGAATAATTTACACCTAAGTTCACCACATTTCTCTATGGTCCTCTGGTCAATAACCCCGACACGCCCCGGCAACCGCCCAGAAGTGTGGCACACATTAAAGAACACAAATGAATAAATGACTCTCAATCTGCGACTGGTTATGGCAATTTCTATGACATCATTTCCTACATGTTTATCTGTGGAGTAGTTTATTGGCTTGTTTTAATAGAGTTTTATATAGCGCTAACTTGACCGGAATCCGGAATCAGGGCGCTTTACATGAGCACCAGTTGCATTACATGAGGACACACATTTTTTTTTGTAAGGCACAGGGACATTAAGTGATTTGCACAGGATCACAGGATGTTCAGCGTCATTGCTGAGACTCCATCACAGGTCCCCAGACTCGAGGGCGACTGCCCTACTGTATCCCTTTCTCCGTGGTGATTGGCCTGCTTCTGAGCATGAGTTGTCACGTACATACAAAACATGTTGCATTACAAATGCTATAGGTGTCCCATTTGAAAAAGTTAAAAGTATTGGCATTGTAAATAACAAAGCTATTAATTTTGATATTTTCAAGACCAACACATAAAAAAAATGTGTCATTTACAAAACCAATAGCTTCAACTTTTCTAATGCGAGACCTATTGCATTTCCAATGCTTGTTTTATCTCTGTTGATCTTTATTCTTCCTGTTTCTCCCTTTCTGTACCATTGTCCTTTTCTTTCTTTGCCAGTCTTTTTGCTGTGTCTCTCCTACTCTCTCTGTATGTTTCAGTCGTTTGACAGTTTTGTTTTCTTTCCTTCTCTTTTTCATAATTCCATCGTTTAATGTGCCATTTCGATTGTCCCCTCTATTTTCTTTGGATCCCAGTTATCCCCTTTCCTCAGATTCATTCCATTTCTGTTTAATTTTCCTCCTTTCTTTAGCATTCTTCCTGTTTCCATATTATTTCCTCTTTCATTTGTTTGGTAGGTAAAAGACGTTATTTACAACGCTACCTCGAAGCTTGTTTTATTTACTTCCTCTGCTGTTTCTTTTCTATCTTGATAATCGGTTGTGACGAGGGCAATATCACATCAAACCTTAGGTCACAGTGCCATCTTCTGACTCAACCTGGTATTTATTTTATCAATTAGCTTCCTGCCTTTGCCCAGTAGTATATACCTGGCGCTGACTGGGTTTGCTTCACATTTCTTTCCAGATACCCCTCTTGCCTCCTATGATTGGGAGAATGCGCACATCTTGCAATCATTTATAAACAGGGAACCACAATGAGGTCGGGAGGCTTTCGGCTGCAAACTCTTGTCCTGAAAGTCAATATGTTGTCGTGACCAAGCATGTGAGAAAGGATTCCTAAGTAAAAATCCAGTTCAGGTCAGGACTAGGACTCAAAAGCAGCCCGAGCAAATTTTACCCTAACAATGCATTCGGCTTGAACACAGAGTGAGCGAGTCCGCCCACTTCAGAGAAAGTTTTTAAAGAAATTAGTATTTTACAACACATTTTTTCATCATATATTGTTACCCTTTCCCCATCTACTTTCCTGTTTCTCCTCCATTCTTCTGCTCTCTCATCCTTTCTCCCTCTCTTTCTTTCTATAACCATAAATCTATAGGAGTTTGTTAGATTTGGGGGTCTCTAGTTGGCAGAGGTAGGTACCTTTGACCAAATGGGACCCTTGCGTCTAGTCAGGGTGAGGGGGTACACTCCTACAAAAACCCTGCTTACCTCCATGGTAGCTTGGCACAAGCAGACCGGCTTATCTCAGAGGCGGTGTGTAAAGCATTTGTGAACACATACAGTAACCCAGTGACAACAGTACAGAGGGACACCACACAAGTTGTAGTATAAAAATAAGTATTTTATATAGACTTAACACAAGACCACAAACAACAAAAATCCACAATACTGTACCTTAAAAATGGTAGAAATAGCTTAGTTCGCTTTAGATGTAAAATGCGACACTTTGAGTTCAATGTACCTTTGGATGCGTAACGCTATACAACGAAAGTGTTACAGGGAAGGTGATGCGTCGGTTCCTTACACGCAAGAAGGGAGAAGCGTCGGGTCCTTACTGCTGCATAGGGGATGCGTTGGTTCTCTGCGTGGGGAGGTGATGCGTCAGTTTCTTACTGCGCTTCCATGGTGATGCGACCAGCAGTGCCGTGATGCAATGAAGATCCGGTGCAATGAAACAAAATGGCATCTTCTTCTTGATGCAACAACAATGCGTGCACACCCGAAGGCCGTGCAGCGACACAATGATTCTTCTGAGCCGCGACAGGCCCTGCAACAATATTCTTTGGCGATGCGACGGCGTCTGATGCTACGGCGACCCCCTTGTCCGGTGATGCGAGGCGCTTCGGGTGATGCGAGGGTCACTGCGGCGGTGGCGATGCGCTTCTCCGGTGATGCGACATCGTCTGTTGCACCGACAACACTCTTCTCTGGATATGCGACGACCACGGCTGCGGCGGCGATACGCTTCTACGTCTTGAGTCGCGCTTCCAGCTCCCAGCGGCACGCAGTCTATCAGAAGGCCCAGCTCAACAGCAGGCACTTCAATTCCCAGCAAGGGAAGGCAGGGGGGCTGGTTGGTGAAGTCTGTTGTTCCTGAGACTTCAGCAGGAGGCAGGCTCTATCTCAAGCCCTTGGAGATCCTTTACAAGTTGATTTGAAAGTAGCACAAAGTCCTTTCTCCTTTCTTTGGCAGTCAGGCAACCACTGCAGGCAAATCCCCCAAACAGCTCTCAGATTAGGGATAGTCTCCTCCCCAGCTTCTCTAGTTCCTCTCCTCAGAAAAGGTTCTTCTTGTTTCCCAAAAGTGATCTAAAGTTCTGGGGTCGGGTCCCCATATTTATACATGCAAATCCTTTGTCCTCTGAAGGCAGAGGGTCCTGTACCCAGTCCAAAACAGTTCTCTGCAGTCCTGGAGCACTTTGTTGACAAGACACCTTCTTTCCTTTGACAGTGTGGGCCAGAGACACCAGACACACCACAGGAGGTGGAGCCAGCATTAGGCACAGCCCTATTCAGGTCCCAAGTGCAACTCCTTCCACCCATCTACATGCAGATAGCTCTATTCAGCCCTGTGCTGACTCACCCTGTCTCCTGGAATCCCCCAGCCCCTGTCACTCAAACTCCAAACAAGGAATACACAACCTAGCAGAGGCAGGCTTGGACAGTTAATCAAGAAAATACCTACTTTCTAAAAGTGGTATTTTCAAACACAGAATGTTAAAACCACCTTCACTAAAATATGTATTTTATCATTCTGAGTTCAGGCATACTAAACTCAAATGTCTTCCTGGCTCCCTGAGTCAGTTAGGATTATAAGATGTTATAATCAAACTGCCCATTCTGGCCTATGGTGAACAGAAAGCCTTGCAATAGTGAAAAACAAACTGGCTGTAATTCACTATCAGAACATGCCACCCACATCAGGGCATGTCCTACCTTTTACCAACAATGCACCCTGCCCTTGGGCCTACCATAGGGGGTGACTAATATGCAGAACAGGGGAGGTTTAGGGACTGGCAAATGGGTGCACTTATATAAACAAAGAAAATCCAACTTCAGGGGGGGAAGAGGAAGAGTGATCAAAAGGATATTGAAGCACTCAGTGTTTGATAAAATACCCCTCACACACCAAAAGGCCCCTTGGTGTCATGCTTCATCATTGGGGTCTTCGCACCCCTCTATCGGGATGCGGCGTGCTGCGACCTACGGATACGCGGGAGCACTTTCAAGTTGGCTATGTGTGGTGTACAGTGTGTGGGGTATGTGATTAAAGTGAGTAGGGAACGTGGTGAAGGTTTAAAAAGTACCTGGCACTTGAGTGAAAAAAAGTTTTATTCCGAACTCTGGCTGGTACTATTAAAAATAAGTGCAGGGCGAGATCAGCCTGTTATGTTAATGAACAGGATCTCTGGTGTGCTATGTTGTCGACATGTTTCGGAGACTTGCTCCTTCTTCAGGACAGGGATACAAACTCCCTTCCCTACTCACGTCTTCTTCTACAAAAAAAGTGTAAGTTTTACAAAAAAAGTGAAATTTTTGTAGGAATAGGCTAAGTGTGCCTACAGCGGTCTGCTACAAGTACAATGACCTGCAGAAAGACAAAAACCAAAAGACTAATGGTTACCCATGTAGCGGGTAGTTGCAAGACGCAATCGCCTTGAATCACACCATTTGCTTGGTAATAAGCTAGTAAAAACGGACTCACACCACATACAACATAAAACACATAAAACTAGGATTTTACTGCCAGTTGTACTCATACTTGTGAAGCCTGGTTGGTGGGCTTCATGAACAGCGCGTAGGGGTGTTGCTCCACCAGTGCTGCAGTTGATAGAGTAATTCCCATCAGTCAAAAGGTTCCCCTGTCATGATCTACTGTCATTTATTCTAAACCGTGGCAAGGGGAAATAAATTGCTCCGGTTTTAAAAGGTCGCTATCCTCACTCAGCACCATTCAACAAATAAAGGGGGCATCTAGCAGACACTGGGACCGCAATCGCGCTCCTTCGATACAAAACCCAGTGCGCTTGGGGCTTACCGCGCATGCGCGAGTGAGTAGACAACCTGAATTCGCATTGCGCATGCGCGCAGACGTAGCGGCACACAGGGACACTAACCATACCAGACCGACGCTGATCCTGTGCTCACGCAGCAGTAACATACGATCGCCCTGTATGGCTGACATGCGGAACACCCATACATGGTGACACTCCCGTTTCCGCCCAATTAACGAAACAGAGTATAAATACCCATGTCCTTCGCATGACTCCACACCAGCGGAGTAGCGCGAGGGGTAGGCGGCGATCAGAGTGTCCAGACCTTGTGAGTATATCACCTAGAAAAGAACATCCTACAAGATATCCTCTTTTTCCTCAAAAGTAAGTGAGATTGAATTGTAAAATTACAGCTACATCATTCTCTACTACAGATAGCCATTGGAGCAACACCCCTACGCGCTGTTCATGAAGCCCACCAACCAGGCTTCACAAGTATGAGTACAACTGGCAGTAAAATCCTAGTTTTATGTGTTTTATGTTGTATGTGGTGTGAGTCCGTTTTTACTAGCTTATTACCAAGCAAATGGTGTGGTTCAAGGCGATTGCGTCTTGCAACTACCCGCTACATGGGTAACCATTAGTCTTTTGGTTTTTGTCTTTCTGCAGGTCATTGTACTTGTAGCAGACCGCTGTAGGCACACTTAGCCTATTCCTACAAAAATTTCACTTTTTTTGTAAAACTTACACTTTTTTTGTAGAAGAAGACGTGAGTAGGGAAGGGAGTTTGTGCCCCTGTCCTGAAGAAGGAGCAAGTCTCCGAAACATGTCGACAACATAGCACACCAGAGATCCTGTTCATTAACATAACAGGCTGATCTCACCCTGCACTTATTTTTAATAGTACCAGCCAGAGTTCGGAATAAAACTTTTTTTCACTCAAGTGCCAGGTACTTTTTAAACCTTCACCACGTTCCCTACTCACTTTAATCACATACCCCACACACTGTACACCACACATAGCCAACTTGAAAGTGCTCCCGCGTATCCGTAGGTCGCAGTACGCCGCATCCCGATAGAGGGGTGCGAAGACCCCAATGATGAAGCATGACACCAAGGGGCGTTTTGGTGTGTGAGGGGTATTTTATCAAACACTGAGTGCTTCAATATCCTTTTGATCACTCTTCCTCTTCCCCCCCTGAAGTTGGATTTTCTTTGTTTATATAAGTATCAGAGTGGAGCACAAATCCGACGTATAGCTCTACCTCCCTTTTTTGGTTTAATAAATGGGTGCACTTGTCAGTCAACATGGCAGTACCAGACTGCACACAGGCTCTACAATAGCAGACCTGAGACACACTTTACAGGCTGCTTCTGTGGGTGGCACAACCAGTGCTGCAAGCCCACCAGCAGCATTTGATTTACAAGCCCTGGGCACACTCAGGGCACGGTACTAGGGTCTGACAAGTAAACCAAACCAGCCAATCATGGAGTCACTAATCCATACATCAATTTACCATAGGGAGAGCATATGCACTTTAGCATTGATCAGCAGTGGTAAACTGCCCAGAGTCATAAAACAGCCAACAACATGTAAGAAGAAATACAGGAGGAAGGCAAAAATGCCAAGTCCAACAGATTTCTTCCTTAGCAACCCTTTCGTCTTATCCCTCATTCTAATTTTGGACCCTTTTCTAACCCCTTACTCTTACATCCATCATTTCTTCCTCTCCAGACACTAACTCCTCATTTTTTTCTTTGCTTCACTCACGTTCTTCCCTCTTTAGCTTTCCTTTGTATTTTTATCTCTGTCTTCATTTCTCACTCATCCTTTCACCTCCTTCTGCTGTTCTCTGCCCTTTTGTCCCTTCTGACTGCTTGCTCCTTCCTCCTTGTTCTCCTTTTGACCGTACCTTCTTTTTATGACCCTTTTCTTTTCTATGCCTGTCTCCATTTTCCCTTTACTTCTTGACCCTTGGGTTGGCCCTGTGCTGTCAATCACATTGTGGGGCTTATTTCCAAGCCCCTTGAGCTGCTTTTTCCCCATATGAAAAGTGACGCATTGGTGGGGCAAGGGGCTTGTATATAAGCCCCTCAGGGGGAGATTTACTAGGTTTTATGCTGTGTTTGTGACACAAATCGGCAAAAAAACTTTTTTTCTCAATTTATTTTTCAGCGCTAAACCTGTTTAGTGCTGGAAGTAGCATGAAAGTAATGCAATTACTTAGCACTAAGGGGGGGGGGGTACCATGGTTGGAGCATGGGCGTTTCCATGCAACAACCTAAAGTTTCTGATGATAAAACCCTTTTTACTAAATAAAGTAGACATAGTTTAGCATCAGAAAACTGCGCCCTTTTGAAAATGGCCCACGGAAGGAGAAATGCTTTCTCCTTCCTTTTCAGACTTTGTACGTGTACTACACTATACAGCACTTATACAAAGAGGGAAAAGGGTTAATGACAGTCTACGCATAGTATTTTGTATTGGAAGGGTACCCTTCGAGTACAAAACCTATGCTAGACTCATGGGGACACCCTGGCACCATGGCACAAAGGTGTCTCCGTTGCACATGGAAGGTGATTTAAGCAGTCCACGCTAGAGAAAGGGGAAGAGCATGCCATATTTCTGTAAATATGGTGCTCTCCTCCTCTCTGACATGATTTGTTTTATGTTACAGTGGCAATTTGCACCACGCCACCCGCAGAGGACTTGTTGTACACCTAGGATTCCAGGTGACATGGTTGTATTAGTTCCAACCTGTATATTTCACTGAGTTTCATTATTATTCTTTTTGGTTGCAGTAGCAATAGTATTGAGGTCCTGAAGAAGGCAGAGGATGATCTTTTTTCCTCTTTTGCTGAAACATGTCGAACCCGTTAATCATCACAACAGTTATTTGTTGAAAACTGTCTTTTTGCACTGTTTTTAGTCTTGAGCACTGAGAGATACCATTAAATAGTCTTTTCTATGATTCCCCAATTTTAATTCCCTTTTTGAAATATTTTTCTCGCACTGCATCTTTTCCTATCGTGTTTAACAATTATTCACATCTGTAGGTCACCTAGTTACTCGTGAGTTTTTTAGGACATAGTCAACAGGTCCTAATTCTATTATCCACAAGTTATCTCCCCCCTTTGCTTGATAGGGGTTGAGCTCTCAGAGTCACTACAGTGACACCAGGAGGAGATCCAGATGATGACAAAGTATGGCACCACTGGTGACTGATGGGAATCCGTCCTTATGATTAGGTTTTCTAATTTTATTAAGGACATTAATACTTTCTCCTTGTTAGTGAGGAAGATTCTGTTTCTTCAGACTCTCTTTAGTTTATTGTATGTTTGTTCAGACCCGTGGGTAGGTTTGTGTAGTATTTGCTAGGTATGGGGGAGTATATCCACGCAAGGTCTTTAAACATTCCCTGAGACCCTTTTCTAACTGTTGTTTTGTTTGTGCTGCAGTGTGCCACGGGGATCAGGGGATCAGGGACATGATCCAGGGTAATTGTGGGTGTGCTGTGTGATACACCTCGTTGTGTATGTGTGCCTTTGTGCCCCTCTCCCCCGTCCCCCCAGTCCCTGGTCATGACTCACCCTGTTGATATTGTGTCAGGTCCTCTCGAGCTGTGTCCGTACTCCCTACTCCTTGCACCGTCTCCAAACTGATGACTGTGGCCTCAGTTTCCTCCAGCTTTTCCTGTCGCGCAGCACTCCCACCTCCTGTTTCCGTTGCAACCTTCCTGTTGGCAGCAGGTTTGTGCCTGGTTTAGGTTGTCACATCATGCCAGCGCCTCTTGACCTCCTCAATTGGCCTCCTCAGCACTCTGACAGAATTCCAGGTGGTCTACTTGTGGGGCAGTTGATGGTAGTGTTCTGCCACCTCTGTGACGCTGATATGGTTTTGCTGCAGACTGCACCCTGTCTTCCACTCCCTCTTCTCCTTGGGCATCCCCGTCCCGTTGTTCCTTGCTGGTGGTCTGGGGGGGTTGTGGGGTTCGCGTTGGCCTCTGCTCTCGGTCAGGGTGCATCCATGTTGCTACGCGGTTTGGATTGTTTCTGGTGTGTTGTTTCTGTCATTTTTATAGTGCATTTTCCCGCCAGAAGCGTGGGATTTGCAGGCCTGTCGCAGGTTTTCACTGTTTTTTGTACCGCGATTGACCTCATCGCAAGATTTTTTGTGTTCGCATTTTGCAGTTTTGTGGTGTGGCGTTGATTTTAACGCGTACACTTGACGCGTTATCTGGAGACTATCGCATGGGACCGCCGTGTTGAGAATGCTTGGTTAACACAGCGTAATTTTCCCGCTATAGTCTGCGATCTTGGAAGTTGCGTTAGGTAACTTTTGCGATGGTTGTCACACGTTCTTGAGAATATGCCCCACAAAGTCTACTCTTCTTTCATTGATTAGGAGCCTGAGTGAGCTGCTTTCTGCCCCCAGCTCCTTAGACCAAGGTCTTCTAGCAGTAGCATCCCATAGCCACTAATGGCAGAATACACTCACCGCTAGCATGCCCAAGGCCCCACAGCAGTGTGGCCAATTGCAGGGCACCAAAGTCCAGCAACATTTAGAGGGATCTCCTCCAGGAGTACCTTCCACAGAATGAGTTCATGCAGTTTCAGGAAACCTATTCCTTCTCAGTCTCTGGCAGGTCCACCCTATAATTTCCCACAGAGGAAGAGAGAAGACCCACTGGCTCTGGAGCCCTGAGAATAGAGCCCTGAAAAGTACCATCCTGGAATCCATCTCTCCATTCTCTTCCTTGTGCATGGGTTCAAAAATAGAGTTTGAGGTTACTAGAAAGTGGGCATTTGCTTTTCCAGTGATGTAAACTCATCGTTCTACCCCTGACAGACACTTCTTAGGAGCAGCCATTAGGCTGGCCACCACTCTTTACAGCATCTGTAGTATTTTCAAAATGGCAGTATCAAGTTGTGGTCTGCAAGATCTCTCCCTGTACCTTAGCTCCAATCCAAATTGACACTGCCAATGTGTTTCCTACCCTCAAAAACATCAAAGGAAACCCTGGTGTGACTGCTGTTCTACCTTTGGTCCTGTGAGAAGGGCATGCCCAGCCTTTTCAGTTATCTATGCATCATTCTCCCCCCTCTCTTGCTCTTTGAGGAGAAGTCTAATCCCACACAATGGTCCTATTGTCTAGGGGTGTCTTTGTACTACCAGCTATCCAGTAGTGTACATAACTTGGCCTAGCAGGGTAGTTCAAACTCTGCATCTTATTAGGGCTGGCTAAGGGAAGGAGCACTCATATGTCCAAATTAATATTTTATTTGTGCTCTGGAGGCTTTTAATAGTAGACAAAGACACAACAATCTCCTTTCTATTTGCAGATAATCCCAAATTATATATATTGTTCCAGTTTTCACTCAAAAGGAAAATACACTAAAGCACTACATACTTATAGTTTACTCAAAAAAATTGGGATGTGTGTTAATGGATACTCAATTAAATTTAAAGGCCTGCACAAGCAATAACCAATATATCAAAGGACTCATCTGCAACAGACTGCCTGTGGCCCAGGTAGAGTCAGACGTGTGTCTTCTTCGCTCAGCCTGCACACATGTGCACACATGTTCCAGTGTAAACAGCACAGGGTCTCTCCTTCCCATTGTGCAGTAGTTGGCCTCATCTTAAAAGGCATGCATTTTAGCAAAAAAGTACAGCTGTTGAGACTATAATTTGGGATCTCACAGCATAGATCCAATACCAGGCAGTCCAGAAATCAAAACGTCTAGTCGATTTAGGTGGTTTATAGCGCACTTATTAACTTCTAGGACCTCTAGGCAAACCAAGTTTCAAGAAGAATCTTTTACACTTTGCCCACCATAAGGCAAACTTTGCCACTTCTAGGATCCCCACAGAAGCTTGAGACAACCACTTCTATTTGTATGTCATGTCTAGACTATGCAACATGAATGTATAGATAATCTCACTTTCAGTACTAAGGTGGCCAAAGCACAAATGTAAGACAACCATGCATGGTCATCAATGTTACCACGTCTCAGGGTCCATGGAAAAATCTTATTGGCTATCCATTGCCAAACGCTCACTTTCAAAGCCTTATGCATCACCTTCAAGGTCATCAAAGGCAAAGGCCAAGTTTTCTCCTAAGTAATACTAACACTATTTGCATGATATCTATCACGGTGTGCCACACTTGGGTAGACTCATCAAGACCCACTTAAAAAAAATGTTTATTTCCTGACCTACCCATGTTAGTGTGAACACTATCACTGGAGTAAAGTGTAATTTATTCTACACATAAAACTAAATTGAATCGGTTGTGGGCTTGCCTGTATTGAAATATGCAATTGTACTAACTGGCACCAAGGTTAATCCATGTTAATCTGGATAACAGTTGCTCCACCTGCTCCTGCAGGCCACACTTTCTTGATTAGTGCTACTCCAAATCAGTATTTGTAATGTTGATCAGAAGCTCCTGGATTGACTCTGATTACATATGCCATAATTTGACATACAATCCCCCCTCTTATGGGTTTATCTGGCCTCACCTAAAATGAGTCATCAAGATGTGAAGGCAGAGCTCCCGGCTTGTGACGATGCAGGCAGAGAAGTCCCCATCTTGCCATCATGACACCAAAATAGTTATTATAAAGTCCACAATTCACGATTCCCACCCATCCAGACACTAACACGTAATGCTCAAGTATTCCATCCCTCCCTTTTTACAGACTCACTCATGAGCACAGCAACAAAACTCGATTAGAGTCCAAATGTGGTGCTCTTTCATGAAATCCTACACTGCCCATTTGCTGTTACAATATTAAGCGAAGGTGTTTCTCGGCAAGGTAATGCTCCATCTCAGCAATCACACGTCCTCGTAGTGTTCCTCAACATAATCAATCCTACGTGTTTTCCCTTCAGCCCAAAATGGCAGATTAACAGGTATGTCAGCAGGTGTCCCGCCATGTACAAGCAAAGGATGTGTGTTCTCAGAAAGGCTCCCACTACATTCGGATGTATGACGTTACAACGCATACTTTTACCACGCATACCATTACAACGCGGTTTTTACCACGCATACCATTACAACGCATAGCGCTTTGGGGTGCTGGATAGTGAATAGTTTAATTTACTATTCCAACTCCAGTCCCCGTGGACACTAGGGAAGGTTATTGGATAGTAAATTAACCTATTCCCTATCCTAGAGCGCCCCCCAGCGCAATGCGTTGTAATAGTATGCGTTGTAATGACCGCGTTGTAATGGTAGTGCGTGGTAAAAGTTTTGTTGTAAACGTTGTATACCACTACATTCTGATTAATTACAGGGTAGAGAATGATAAGTATGTCACAGGCCACTTCCCATCTCTACATCACTGTTACATAAAGTCCCCTGAAAGTAGCCTAATGATATTGCCCTTCCCACATCTAGTTGTATCCTCTGAAGAATGAGCAATATCCAGAACATGTACTGTTGCCATTGTCTCATCAGGTTTTGCTGGACGAATGTACATTAAATATAATTAGGTTCAGGTATGAACCATTCCCTTCCAAACAGACCCCCCCCCCACTGCCTTTTAGGGCACTTCAATGGAAATTCAGTAGACGATTCCATTGGATAGAGAAGTTGGCTCTATCCCATGTACTAGATGTACTTAAGGCATCCCTTTATGCCCCTTTAGGGCTGGGTCATTACCATTTGGTATCCCTCAATAATAAGATGATTGCTTGCCCATGTTCCCTACGAGCAGAATATTATGAAAGCAGAATTATAGTGTAGCAAATTATTATCTGATACTTTGGCAGCCAAACTTGCAATATTTCAGAAAACTATTTTTATAGGATTTATTCAAGTTAAACCAGTATCAGTTCTTCCTATGAGGATTTTTACATCAATCTAAATCCCCTTAAGGCTCACTTCACGAGTGGACTCTGGCAGATTAGAAAGAACAGAGCATGCCCATTTCCCCTAAAGTTATTATATCTCAAAACTTGCAACATATTTAGGGGCATATTTACAAGCTCCTATCGCCACAGGAACGTCACTTTTTATGACTTTGCTGTGGCGATAAACCCCTTAGGGGCATATTTACAACAGAATAACAAAACGTTGCATTAAGCAAACATTGCTAATGCCACGATTCACCATTCTGAAAATGCAGCGATGCGCCGTATTCACAAGAATGCGATGCACCCCTGCGTTTCCCCTAGCACTGAAGCTAAATCTAGCTGCCTAGTGCCAATGCAGGCACTTTTGCTCCATAGTGCAAGGGTGTCTGTGTTGGGGGGAGTGATTGTTTATGTGCAGGAAGGTGTCCCTTGCTGCACAAAAACAATCCAGAATACCGATTTGAAACTGTTATGTGTGCTGCATTGTACAGCACATATAGAAGTTGCAAATCGCTGTTTGTTTGATGATTTTTTATGTGCAGGAAGGGACACTTTCCTGCACATACACAATAATTTATGGTGATTTGCTGTTTCTATGTTTGCTGCACAATTCAGCACACATAGAAACAGCAAAAACGAGGAGAAATTAAGCATTTCTCCTCGTTTTGCCATGTTAAGACAAGTATTTCCATGGTCTTAATTTCGGCGCTGTCTCCTATTTTCTTCACCCTTGTAAATAGGGTGCAGAGTCAAAATCAATGGATGTTACGGCAGAACACCCACTGCAAGACCCATTGCCCAGCCCTTTCACGCTTAGGGACCAATTCTGATTTTGCTAGGCAAGCACTCCATACGACTCGGATCCGAAGGGCTTTCCTAGCGAATTGCGCTGTGCTAATCTAACCGAACAAGTACGATGCAGCTGTATGCTGATGTACTTAGTTCACTGGGACTCCCATTGAACTCTATGGGAGCCTGTATACCGATACGTACACAGGCTCCCATAGCAGAAAAGGGGTGGGTGGGGAAAAGTGTATACCCTGTGGCGGGCACCCCATGTTGCCCACCACAATTTGCATGCTTGGATTGGGGGGACCCATGCGTACCTCCCTGCGACCGATTCGGAGGGCTCGAGGTGAAGAGGGCCTGCTACGGCCCCCTGAAGTCAGATTCTGACAATCGTTTCCTCTCGCTGAGACCGAGTCGATAAAGCTGTCCGAATCGTGCATCGCACTCGCTCGTTCAGAATCCAGCTCCATTGCGCTGCACGATTTAGCTCCGATCAAGTCGCACGGACAGGATCGGGTTCGGAAACGATTTGGTCGATGTGGGCAAGATCTTCGCATCTTACTTGGTCGTACGGAACAGGGGACGATTCGGTCGGAAACATGGGCTCCGGATTGTATTTGCACATTCCCGAACCCATCTGGAGGCCTTCCTAACAACATCGAAATCGAGCCCTAAGTGTAGCGTGAAAGAGGGCTTTATTTACAAGACGGTGTTAAGCCACGTTAAGTGGTTTAATGGTGCCTTCTAAATAAGGTGAAGGGTTTATCACAACAGGAACATCATAAAAAGTGACGTTCCTGTGGTGATAGGTGCTTGTAAATATGGCCCTTAGATACAACCTTTCTTTTCCTATAATGGTGGGGCTATTTCTACCATGAATATTTAATGGAGCTGAAAGGGTAAAACAGACACAGCCATCACATATTCAAAGGGAATGTCAAACAGAAGGATTGTGAGATTTTTTTTATTGTCTTTATTGGCATTTGTAACAAGAGACAGAAAAAAACACAGATTAGAAACACAACTGACCATAATATCATCCATGTCGTATAGCTCTAGTCAAAAGCAAGGACCAAATGAAGGAAACATAAAGAGAAAGGAAGGGAGAAGAGAATAGAAGAGAAGAAAGAGAGAAGAGAAGAGAAGAGAAGAGAAGAGAGGAGAGGAGAGGAGAGGAGAGGAGAGGAGAGGAGAGGAGAGGAGAGGAGAGGAGAGGAGAGGAGAGTAGAGGAGCGTAGCGGAGCGGAGCGGAGAGGAGGGATAATGCAGAGCAAGGGGGTTGACACAATGTGGCTTCCCAATTTGCACAGATAGCGAAGTTAACAATCAAGGCTATACAACAAGAACAAACAAAAAAGTGGCAGTTGCCGGTTACCATTGGATAAATCGAGTCATAATAAGTTAGACAGGCCCATAAGCACTCTCCTGTATATGGATAAAAAAGACATACCACAATTCAGCATGATAATCTTTACAGAGAAGCAGTTAGTGTGGGCTCTGGGGTCAGGTATATGCTGGGGAGTTTGTTGTGTTTGGCTGTCCAACGTTAGGTTCCTGTGTGTAAATACAGTAATAATGGTTCCCAAATGTCTTTGAGCAGGGATGTTGGTATCATCTTCTGCTCCCAGTAATTAACCAGTTGTTCTTGGCAGTGGGTCGCATCTTGCCTCCAAGATCTGTTTTTGGGCACCGGTTTCTGTACCCAATATACGGCAACATAACTTTTACCATCAGTTGGAGCATACAGCCTGATTCATCAATCTCCCGTTTTGCGAGCCCCTAATAACGATTCATAAGGAATCGCTATTAAGGACTTGCAAAACGGGATTCATGTAGAAATAGCAAAAAATATTGCGATTCCTACATGTTTCTTATTTGCGATTAGCAATTAGCTAATCGCAAATAAGGAATAACTCCCCATGCATTCCTATGGGCCTAAAGGCCCATAGGAATGAATGGGGAGTTATTCCTTATTTGCGATTAGCAATTAGCTAATCGCAAATAAGGATGCGATTTCAAGGGTGCAGGGCTGTCCAAAGGACACCCTGTAGCACCCCTGAAATGTAATCTACATTGGTGTTGCGCACACATATGTCCAAAGGACATGTGTGTGTGTAACATGCAACTTAGAAAAATGCATTTAAATGCATTTTTCTAAGTTTTTGCTATTTACCACGAGGTCTGACCTCTCGGTAAATAGCGGCCCAAAATTGCAATTTCGCAATTTTTAAATGATTCATGAATTGCATTTAAGGAATCTCAAATAGAGATTCCTTAAATGCAAATCTTCGCAAATGTGCGAATTCTTTAATAGCGAATTTTGCATTTGGGATGATGAATCCCAAATGCAAAAATTGAACTCGCAAAGGGCAAGATTCTGAGAATCTTGCCCTTTGCAAGGGCAATTTAGCTTGATGAATCAGGCTGATAGCCACTAAGCAGCGTGTAGCAGGTGGAAGCTCTTTCACATAGCCCATAAGACATAATAACGTTCTTTGAGGGACTGCATTCCCTAAAATCTGCTCATGGGCATAAAGTACGTTCTGATAGTATTCCCTAATCAGGGGGCAGACCCAGGCAAGGTTTATTGTGGGGCCATGCACCCCTTGCAGCACGCATTTGTTGCAAGAGCATTTATTGCAAGTGTGTTTGTGTACGGTATAACTGATGTAGAAAATAAAAATGAATAAACAGCAGTCTATAATTAGGAGAAAGAGCAGCCATTTGCGCCCAGCAGAATTTACATTGTTCATCTGTGACGGAGGAATCTATGTCTCGCTTCCATAATATACGAGCATTTGGGGTACAAAAGGGTGCTGTGTCTTGTATAATGTTGTATAGTCTTGTGATGAACTTAAGGGGGGGGAAGGTGTAGTCAGCATATGTTCAAGAGCTGGTAGCTGTGGTGAGGGCTCAAGGAATGTGTCATGGAGGGTCCTGCATGTGGCACGCAGCTGATGATAGAGCACAGCATCCAGTATAGCAGGTCAGAGCATCTATAGGGGCAAAAGGCAGAGTAAAGTGAGCTTCTGGATAAAAGTCTGCATAGGTGACTAAGGGGCATATTATCAAGCCCCTTATCGCCGCATTATCGGCACTTTTCTGCCGATAACGCGGCGATATTTGCATCGCCCTATTATCAAGGCAGCGTTAAGTCAATTAACGTGGCTTAAAGCCACGTTCATTGACTTAACGCTGCCTTGGTAATAGGGCCCCTTTCGCGATAAACTCATCGTGAAAGGGGGCATGCAGTGGGTGTTGCGGTGGGCGTTCCACCGCAACACCCATTCACTTTGACACTGCCACCTATTATCAAGCTTGGCGATAATAGGTGGCAGCGCCGAATTTAAGAACAGGAAAGTCCTGTTCTTAAGGTGGCGAAACGAGGATAAATGCTTCATTTCTCCTCGTTTTTGCTTTTTCCATGTGTGCTGCCTTATGCAGCACACATGGAAGAAGCAAAATGCCAAGGTTTCTTTATGTACAGGGAGGCGTCCCTTCCTGAACATAAACAAACCTCCCTGCTCGCAGACACCCTTGCACTCTGGTGCAAGGGTGCCTGCACTGGTGCTAAGTTGTAAAACCTACCGCCATCGCAGGGGGAAACGCTAGGCTGCACCATATCCTTAGTAATATGGTGCAGCCTAGCGTTTCCGAAGTGGCGAAGAGAGGCGTTAAGCCATCCCCCATTGAAAACAACATGTTTAGGAATCACCCTTGGAAGTGGAGTCAAGCCATCGGACTGCCCAATTTAAACTAGACTGGGTGGCAGAAGATGAAATATGCCCCATGAGTATTTCCAATGCCTAATAGGTGGTAGTAGAAAGATGCCCAGTGTGTCAGTTTGACCGGATGACCAGCATGAGATGATACAATGAGAATTATAGTCAGACACAAAGCGGGCAATTGGCCATAAGGCAGCGACACAAACCGATTAGTCCGAGACAGCACGACCTCATTTGATACTGTCTATGTCCTTTTCTGCTCTGGTGCATGGCAATGCTCTCGGCTGACCCTGTTTCCTTCATTATGATTTTGGCAAATTTAAGATCTGCTTTCAGATCTGTGAAGTAGTGCATTATATCGCCGTCTAAAATGCGTAACTTAGGGCCATAT
Organism: Lissotriton helveticus; assembly: GCF_964261635.1. NCBI lineage: Eukaryota > Metazoa > Chordata > Amphibia > Caudata > Salamandridae > Lissotriton > Lissotriton helveticus. The sequence goes on along the minus strand of NC_136070.1, from coordinate 625,171,223 downwards.
GTATCAAGCTAATTAGCAGTCGCAAAGGCCGAAATTCTGTGAATTTCGGCCTTTGCGAATGCTGATTAGACAAATGGTATGTATCAAACATGTTTGATGCAAAATAAGGAATAGCAAAATGTGCTATTCCTTATTTTGCGATTGCACTTAAGGAATCGCAAATTTTGCGATTCCTTAAATGCAATGTATCAAACAAAAAATATGCAAAAAATGCCATTAAGGATTCACAAATTACCACCAACTTCTAGTTGGTGGTAATTTGCGAATTCTTTTCAAAAAGCTTTTTTCCAAAAAACAAAAGGTGCCATATGACGCCCATACATGCCCTTAGGGCATGTATGTGCGCCATATGCCCCCAAATGTCTTTTTCAGGGGTGCAGCAGGGTGTTCTTGAGACACCCCTGCACCCTTGGAAAAATTCCTAATTTGCGGTTAGCAAATTGCTAATCGCAAATTGCACTTTCATTCCTATGGGCCTCCTGGCCCATGGAAATGAATGGGTAATTTGCGATTAGCAATTTGCTTATCGCAAATTAGGAATGCTAAGGATTCGCTATTGAAAGGGATTTTGTACATACATACCGTTTTGCATTTCCTAAATAGCGATTCCTTAAAATTCGCTATTTAGGAAATGCAAAATAGTTTGATGATACGTATGGCCCCAGGTAGGGTATAGAAGGGCAAAGGTAATGTTCAGTTTTGGCAGCAGCTTTTTGGCAGGGAGAAATTCTATACGTGCTGCTTGCAACAAGGCTGTCAAATCTGGATGGAAAGGACAGTGTGTTGCCTTGAAAGTGTATGTCTCTCCGTTCTCGTGCTTGATGGAGAACTACATCCTGATCTTTGTAGTTGAGCAGGCGGGCCACAGTAGGCGTTGGTTTAGTACTGGGGAGTGATCTAAGCATCAAGTGCAACAATGAATACTGGAGACAAGAAGTTCCAGAAGAGCTCGTGAAGCATGGACACTATGTAGTCTTCCATTCTATCTATGTTGGTGAATTCTGAAACAACACTGATTCAGATTGTTGTATCTCGATCACACTTCCGGGTCTTTTTTTGCTTTAATGAGCTCCAGGACTTTATCCATGCACAGGAGATGCTTGTAAGTTGTAGCTTGTCTGTCCTCTGCTTCAGAGACCTTGGTCTACAGGTTGTCAACTTTGTCTTCGTGATTATCGACTTTCTCCTTCATGCGATCTATGTGGTTTGCCAGAAGATTTAGTTTGGCATCGATGGCCCACAGACTGGACTTTCCGTCTACTAGGATTTCTTTCAGATTGTCAGTGCATCCATCCGCTCCCACTGAGTTGTCGGTTAGTTCATCCTGACCGGGGTCTCGGCTCGGTTCATTTATCTGGCATGTGTCTTGCCCTCAAAGGTAGTTTTCACTGGCGTGTGTCTTGTTTGCCCATTATCACAGTGTACGACGGCCTTGTGTGTTGCTATTAGTTGTAAAGTAGGCTGTCCAAGAGCATCAATATGTCCTGTCTGACAGCGTCAGCAGGCAGTGTGAAATCCAAAATACAGATGTCTCCCATAAGCCATGATAATCACCTGCAAAGAGATACTTTCCTCTGGGTCACCAACAGCTGGTGGAAGAAGGTGGATGGGCCAGGAGGGACCAGACAGTCAATGCTAGTGAGTGCGCTCATTGCTGGACAGAAGTGGAAGATGGGCCAAGGAGCACTCTACAGTAGCAATCTACTATATGACCCCGCCACTACCGCGGAAGGAGGTTGAAGTCGGGGGGCACAAGCAGTGCCAGTAGATCCTGGGGGAGGGCCCCAAAGTTACAGTGTTCAGCAATGTGGTCAGTAAGAAAAAAATGATACAGGTGAGCTCCTTGCAACCAGATTCTAGCAAAAGATGTCAAAATGGGCAAGGGATCCATCCCCAGCAAGGAGCTGACATAGAGTAAACAATTGCCTTCTGTCCCAGTCTCAAAAATTGACCCGCCACTCCCCAGGAGGATAGTCATTGGCAGGGGAACAAGCAGGCCACCCTCCACTGCCAGAGTTATTTCAGGGGGGTCACAGAGCTTGTAGAATGAATGAAACAAGCATTTGCAATGCAATTAGTCTTGCATTTTTAAAAGATGGAGTTTTGGTGTTGTAAACGATATTGTTGTTTATTAGAAGAGTCTAGAGTACTTAGAATGAAGAATTTCCAACAGGACCAGAGAAGTAGATGCAGTACTGTCTGGAGAACTTAGAATGAGTGATTACCGACTGGACCAGAGAAGCAGCTAGTAGCACCGTCTAGAGGACATAGAATGAGAAATTACTGACAGGACCAAAGAAGCAGCTGCAGCACTGCCTAGAGGACATAGATTGAGAAATTACTGATGAGACCAGAGAAGCACCTAGCAGCACTGTCTAGAGGACTATGAATCAGGAATTACAACTGGGACCAGAGTAGCAGCTAACAGAACTATCTGGAAAACTTAGAATGAGATTTCCTCTTGTGTTACTGCAATGTATACTTCTTGTGGTGCTGCTGAGGATTAATACTACTTGATACTGTTGCAGACATGGAAGTAAAATGTACTGTTCATAGCAAACGTGTAGTTTTGTTATGCATGACACCATCAACCAGTAGCAGATTCCAATCTGGTATTTTTAACTCTATTCTTATAATGATAAACACAAAACACAATTCTCAAAATGCACACCATGCTCGCAGCAGAAATCCAGAATAAATTGAAGGTTTTAAATTCCAAAAGAGTACCTTGGTACCAATAGGTTTCTGCTAATTTCTTCAACAAGTGCATCCCCAACTCAGTCCCAAAATGCTGTGCAGTGTCGGATTATATTTTTTTTTAGAGAAGCACTTGGTACCAATTCCAGGCCTTGCTGTCCTGAAATGCAGGTTCCCTTCCAAACACATACTTGAACAGCCCTGAACCTATCACACTGTTTCTCGAACCTGCCTGCAGACGTAAGGCACACACAACAATGCAGCAACACTCGCTGACCTGCTGCCATCAGCACAGCCTGCACCCCTTTCTCTCTTACTGACAGCCTGGATTCAGACCAGAAATGAACACAACGGTGGCCAATCAGAGGCTGAACTTCACCAGGCAGCTCAGCTGCCACCTATTACAACCAACAGGGAAGCGGCTTACGTTATGAAATGACAAGTAGGCCTGTAGACACTGAAAGCTTCTCAGCATCTTCTGTGTTGAAAACGTTGTGGCCATCTAAGAGAGGACAGTTGCATAATTTTAGGGGCGTAGAGAAGATGACGTTGAGCTCCATTGCCTATGCATCATTTTTCTGCAAAAGCGCTTGTTCAATATTGTACTCGCTCCCACATTGATTTTTTTTTTGACAAGCACCTGAAGGTATTCCGTCTATAGTTACATGAATGCCACTGTTCTATGCTTGCAAGATTGGTGCTCATGCTCAACTGACCATGCTCAATTTAGCTAAACGTATTGGCATGAGAATACCAAAATGGCAAATCATACAAGAGGTGTATTTTGTGGGTGTTGAACCAAAAGTAACGTTATTAGCTGGCCACGTCACACGCAGGGCGACATAAAGGGAAAAGCATCCTAGTTTGCTCCCCTGCTAGGATGTGAGCTGAACACACAGGGACACCGTAACGGGAGAGGGTCGGTGATCCCTCTATTTTATTGCCCTGGGTATTAGGAAAGGAGGAGTAAGACCAAGTGGTCTTACATGGGGGTCATCTTTCAGGGCTGGGCCTCTTTGGCGACTGCAGCTAGCACAGGGGGGCATTGGTTATTGCTAGGTGCCATCCCTGCGGCTTGGTGGAGTTACAAGGGTGATCCTAAAGCTTTAATCACCTAAAAAGGCCTCCAAATAGGGGCTCTTGGAGCCAAAAGCAATCACTCAGGTCACTTGTAATGATTACGGCGGGGCCTGGGATAACACTGCGGTGCTCCTTAATCTCTCAAGGGATTGTTGAAATCCCTTGAGCAACTGTAGACACTGGCTGGGGTCTTGCTCGAACTTGTCAAATAAGTAAAGAGTGTGGGGGCAAACCACTGCCAATGAATGAGCTGTAAATATCCAAGCTCTTGCTTTCTCACGCAGGGCGACTTAGTACATAATCCTAGTGTTGTTCCCCTGCTATGATGTGAGCTGAACACACAGGGACACCGCAAGGGGAGATGGTCGGTCACTCCTCTATTTTGTGGCCCTGAACGTCAGGAGGGGAGGAGTAAGACCAGGTGGTCTTATAAAGTGGTCATCTTCCTGGGCCGGGCCTCTTTGGCGATCAGCGTTAACCACCAACCCTCCAAACCACCTCCATACAGCAAATAAATAACTAAGAAAAAAAGAAAAATACATAAATACAAAGATATCTGTAGATATGTATGTGTGGCTGTACATACAGGTGTATGTAATACAATTTTCTTTTTCAGAAGTACCATTTATCACTGCAAGGCGGAGTTACAGGGCGATCCTTAAGCACCTAAAAAAGCCTCCTGAAAGTGGATCTTGTAGCCAAAAGCAATCCCTCAGGTCACTGGGAGTCATAACTGCGGACCCTGGGATGACAAGACAGTGTGCCTTAATCCCTTAAGGGACAGTGGAATCCTGAGCAACTGTGGAGATTGGCTGGGGTCTCACTCTGACTTGTCAGGAGCATGACACAAAAGCAGAGAGTGTGGTGGCAACCCACTGTAAAATAATGAGCTTTAAAGAATTTAAGTGTGTTGGTGCTGAAAACATCAACAGGATAGCTCTAGCTTTCTCAGGATGGGTGTCGGCCATTCAAGGAACTCACCGTTGACACCTGCATTGCCCGAATGCTAACCCAACCTGTGCAATCAATAAACTTGTGACATATTTTATCCACAAAGAGTGTCAATGTTTTTATTATGTCACATGCATTGATTGCGTTGCTATAATTCTAAGGACCCTCACATCCTCAAGGGGATTGGAGTAGCAATGCTATGAACTGGACAGTATGATTGGGGCTGTGGCGTATCCTTTTATGCATGTTCCTCACAATTACATTCTGCTGAGATCATGCCATGTACGAGAGGTCTCCCAGCCTTTTTGATTCAGCGCCTGCAAACTATTCAGAATGCTACTGCCCGGCTGATTTTGAAAATCCCACCTCAAATGTTGGTGTCTGCCCATTTATGTGCCCTCATTGACTTCCTGTTAATAAGAGGATTCAGTTTGAAGCTCTGATCCTAGTCTTCAGGGCCTACCATCAAAGTGGCCATCTCTATTTTAGGAGCCATTTCAAACCATACAAACAGGAGAGACTCTTGAGATCCAATAATCTCAAACCTTTCCAAATCCCTCGTATTCACAGGGCCAGAAGAGGAGGCCGATCTTTCACATTTTTGGCAACTAAGCCTTGAAATGCACTTCCTCTTAATTTGAGAAACAGGCCAGCTGAAGCTGTCCTTGGAGTCCTTAAAAATGTATCTTTTTGACTCTTGTTAAGGCACCTCTCAGCCCCTTTTCTGCTATCTTCTCTGGTTGTTTTTCCACTAGCGCCGGTACGCCTTCTTGGAGGTAGCTGTGCACTTTATAAATAGTGTTGTATTGTGTTGTATTCTTCTTTTAGAGCAATTATATGTGGTGTGACTTGTTTGTCAGTTTATGTGAGCTGCAAGATATTCTTACTAGTATGTTTTTTATATTAATATTTAACTTCCTATCTTCTTTGTTCTATTCTTTATGTATGGATAATCTCTAAATTCATAAAATGACCTCCATGAATCTGAAAGATTGCCATCATCCAGGCCAGAGGTGGAAGATTACTGATCATTTAGCTATGCATGTAGGACATGACCATCGCTAAATGCAAGGTGTACCCACAGATTTTGGTCCTGGCCATTTTTCTGGCTGCAGAAGTTTGTTCACTTTACTCCTGCTAAAAAGCGAAACAGTGCCTGTGTTCCTCCATATTGAGCAACAACACAGGGTCCTGACTCTTTCCCAGCAAAGCTGAGTCAATCCAATATAAACAACGAAACAAATGCCAATGCTGGACTACAGTCACTATTCTTTATAACAAGTGATGGTACGAATAAAACATACCAAACCGTTTATTACTTACGTCAGTGATTTATTTTGATCAATTTGAGTCTCTAAATTGAATTATTTTCATTCCATTTCATAAGGCAGTTTTTTTGTGCATATATACATTATATACAAAAGATACAAAACACGATGATTATTACGGTTACATGAAATTTTTACAGGTTTACACTAAAACAACACATATACATATCACTTTCGTTCCTCAAGCATACATCTTTCAAACCCAAACAAGAAACTTTAAAGTCATTTAGAAAGTAGTCCCTATGTCACTGTCTTATTAAATCATATACAATCACGAATGATGTTTGTCTAGTCGTTTGAATTTGAGTATTAAGAAAAACGAATCCATAAAGATTTAAATCATGACCTATCTAGACAACTATTTTTCGAAAAAACCATCATCAGTGACAGAGAGACCAGAAAGTGGTCGACGCGTTTCGAATCCTTTGTTATGGGATTCTCCTCAGGACCCAAAGATTCTAGAAAGACAAAAAAATGTATATCCAAGTCACCATTTGTAAATAACGACACTAAAGTTGTTTCTTAAGACAAGACCAAGCACCAGTATGCAACTGCCTACCTTGAAAATCCTGCAAAGTCAGAGTTTCAAAAATGAAGGTGTAGACAAAGTCTGCAATCACAAACATGAATGACAATGAACTTTTTACACACATAAAGTCAAAAGATTTTACAGGGGCTGAGCTAGTTGTCAAAATGTATTGGCAATACACTGACCTGGGCATCATGTTTTCCTTAATTGAAGAATCTGAGGAGTGAAATATAAAGCACTTGTAAGAGATTACAAACAAGAGGGCGGGCAAGCTTTGTTTTGTCAAAATGTCGAAGCATCTTACCCGTTTTTGAAAAGTGTTCGCCCCGGGCAGGGGGTCAATAAGGTTCGCGTTACCAATCGGCACGGAGGAGTTCACGTAGTGACTTCTCGCTAAGAGTCCTGCGGGCGGAAGATAAAATACCTATAAAATATCGGCTTGGCCCTTTGACTCCGTGCTAGCGTTTGTGCAAACATAGGCGGGGAAAGACCGGGGGCTTGTAACGGCGCTTACTTGAGAGACGGCGTCTCGGCTCATTCTGCTCCGTGTTCCCTTGTTTGTAAGAAGGCCGTCTTTGCTTTCTTAAGCTGAGTGCGATCACGTGATCGCAATGTTGACTAAAGAAATTAAAGGGGCCCGTGCGAAAAGAGACGCTGGCCCATGTATTAATACATCGTAGCTTTTTAGAACTGGTACGAAAAATCTGGGGCACTGAGGCCTAAGCAGCTTTGTCTCTATGTATTGTCCCGATCCTAGAATGACGTCATGGTCGAATACTCACTATCCTATGCTTCAAATTAGACAATTTCACAGATGTTCCCAGTAATGATGTAAATTGGAATTTAACTAGGGGTAGCCCTGAATATTTCAGAAATTTCATTGAGTCCAGTCATGGACGTGTTGAATTTCATTATTAACAAAGCCTCAAGTTGTGCCAGTCTTGCTTCAAGGTTACCTCCACGTGGATCCTGTTCAATTTTGGAAATGATGGTCCAGCGAAGGTTGGTTTCTTTATGTTGGTGCATCTGCCAATGTAGAACTAATGGTGCATTCGGTACTTGCCTTCTCAGTCTTGATTTATGTTGCATGATTCTTTGCCTGGCTTCTTGTGTAGTTTTGCCAACATATAGTTTTGGGCATGGGCACCAGATACCATAGACAACATTTTTTGATTGGCAGTTCGTAAAGGTCTCATGTTTCCAGTGGATTCTATTAAAGGAAAAAACAGAACCTTCCTCTGTTGTATCGCAACAAGTACAATTTCAGCATTTATGATGCCCCACCACAGGTGGTAAGTTCATCATTCCGCTTAGTGTTTTTTTTGGGTCCAGGGGTATTGCCGCTCTTACCAGATAGTTTGCCACGCTTTTCTATTTTTTATATGCAAAAAGGGGTGGTTCCTGTAGATCTTCATGTAAGTCTTTGACTAAATGCCAGTTTTGCATTACTAGCTTCCGTAGTTGGTGTGTATTAGGACCAAAGGTGGTAACACAGACAATCCTTGTTTGATTTTGTTTTTTGCGTTTTTGCAGTAATGTTTCTCTAGGGACCCACCATGCCCTCTTGAGGGAATGTTTTAAAAGCTTCTTTGGGTAACCTCTCTCCAGAAGTCTTTCCATTAGGCCATTTGCATGAATGAAGTACTCCTCCTTATTGGAACAGAATTTATAGAATGGTGAAAAAAGTGTAGACATTAAGATTGCCTAGTATGATGCCAAGACGACGACTTTATTGAGGGAGGTCAGCACACTGGCAAGATTAAAAGCAGAGTGAGGATAGTGTGTGAAGCAAATATCACTATCAGGTGTGAGAATAAATTGGTCAACATGTTTCAGCCTTACAAGGCTTTCGTCAGGACCTGTTGTAAATACACTACTGCAACCATAAAAAGTGAAAAAGAATAAGTGACCTACCAGACATAACATTTTTATATGGTGGTCTCACCTCATAAAGGTAACTCTCCTATAACAGAAAAACAATTATAATTATGAGTATATAATTGTAGTGAACAAAAACCAAGTGTCTGTGTATGTCCACATTTTAAATTCCAGTTGAAAAAACTCACCCATAAGTTTTTATGGAGGTTGCCTCACCTCGCTTGGCACTCGCTTAGGTCAAAAAGAGGCCCCGCTCTAAAAAATAAGAGGGAAGTAACATATATTTTGTTATTCTGCTTAGATTAGTGAGCTTCAAACAGAACACTCAGAGTAAAAGGGGGTAAACAAAAAGGGGACTTCCAAAGCCTGGAGGGAATGACGAGAAACAAATTTGTAGAGAATGAGGTGAAATAATCGCTATACTACAGCTATAAGGAAGGGCTTATATTTTCACTCTCGAACCAAAAAATCTTATTTAGGTCCTAAAGCGTACTCAAAGTACTTAGAAAGATGACCCAATAAGAATTGGAATTTAAAAATTCCAGAAAACGCGATGTCACAGTCTCATGCAGAACCGCTATCATGCTGGTGCCCTCCAAAAGGTGATTCTGAATGTCAAGAACCCACCTGTACGTCGGTGCCTCCTGTTTCCTTCTGAGCTGAGGGGAAGGTAGCAGGCATACCATTGTGCTGTGTTTTAATTGCACAAGGCGGACCAGAGAGGGAACAATGGCTTCTGTGTCGTGATTGGTTCATATACACGGGCCGGAAGGACAAAGCAAGAAAATGAATCAGGAAGCGTTCACCGCTCTATCCGTTGTCGGAAAAGATTTCACACTCACCCTCCTGTCCCTCGGTTGTTTACGCTAAAGGTGGACAAGAAAGAAAAGTAAAGTAAAGAACGCTGCATTGTCATAGATCGCTGACTATTAAATAATTGAGTCAGTTGCGGCTACATTACAAATGCGAGAATGCGGACCAGAGAGGAAGCATTCGTTTCTTTCTTTTGATTGGTTTGCGCACAGGAAACAAAAAAGGGGGGCGGGGGGAAAGAGAGTCAAGAAGTATTGCGGAAAATGTTAACCGCCCACTCATTGGTCGAGAGAGGAAACATCTTGACACTCCTCTTCTTGTTTCACAGTTGTTCACAGAGAAACCGGATGAACAGGTCAAATATGAGCAAAGCGTAGAAATCTTATACTGCTTTCTCCCAAGCTAAAACCATCGGATATTTCAAAATGGACATTTCTGAAACTTACGGTTACAAGTAGGGCCATATCCTACTGGTCCTTCGATTGGATAGTTCTTATAAACCGGAAACGGAAATGCAATAAACCAGAGACAGTGTGCGGCACCTGTAACCCCGAAACTAATCCATTTATGGATTACTTTGAAATCAAAGAGGTCATTGAAACCAAAGAGATCGTAGGAAAGAGATCGTAGGAAAAAACCCTTTTCGTAAGACATAAACCTTTTCATGAAGGGCCAGGTATTATCACACCCAAAACAACGTGCCATCATTCATGGTCCTTAGTATGGGGATTTGTATCACAGTTTTCTGTTTAAGTTTCTGTCTAACTTTAACTGTGGTGATTGTATAATCTAATATCCCAATGCAATTGGTACACAACTGTTAGTGGTGTTGGTGATAAATCATATACGCTAAGTGTGATAATACCTGGCCCTTCATGAAAAGGTTTATGACTTTCGAAAAGGGTTTTTTACCTACGATCTCTTTCCTACGATCTCTTTGGTTTCCATGACCTCTTTGATTTCAAAGTAATCCATAAATGGATTAGTTTCGGGGTTACAGGTGCCGCACACTGTCTCTGGTTTATTGCATTTCCGTTTCCGGTTGATAAGAACTATCCGATCGAAGGACCAGTAGGATATGGCCCTACTTGTAACCGTAAGTTTCAGAAATGTCCGTTTTGAAATATCCGATGGTTTTAACTTGGGAGAAATTTATTATTTATTTATTTTAAGCATTTGTAAAGCGCAACTATCACCATTGCAGGCATCCTGGCGCTAAGAGATAAAGAGACCGGAGAGAAGCGAACTAGCAGGGGAATAGCCAAGTTTTTATCCTCCTTCTGAACGGGAGGAGTTCACCAATATGCCTAATCTCGATGGGAAAAGTGTTCCATAGTCTGGCGGCAGTCACTTCAAAGGATCTGCCACCGGCTCTAACCTTCCTGAATCTGGGAACAACTACCAGTTTAGCGTCGGAAGATCGAAGCTGTCTAGTGGGGGAATACCAGGCAAATTTAGATTGCAAAGAAGCTGGGCCAGCTCCATGGAGAGACCTAAACACTATACAGAGTGCCTTAAACTGGATCCTCTGCCGTATAGGAAGCCAGTGCAGCTTTGCCAATGCGGATGCTTCATGAGAACTTCTCGGAAGCCCCAGGGACAATTTAGCAGCCGCTGATTGGACCCTCTGGAGGCGGTCCATCAGGAACTCAGGGGACCCAAGCAGGAGGGCGTTACAATAGTCCAACCTGCTAAGGATGGTGCATCTAACCACTTGAGCACGGGCACAAGTGGGTAGGAGGGGCAGGACTTTCCTTAGAGAGCGAAGGATGGCAAAGCAGCAGGCAGACGTTTTTTGAACATGCGTTTCCATGCTAAGCCTCTGGTCCAACATGACCCCTAGATTCCGAACAGATTCTACTGGCCGTACCGAAGTCCTCGATTCCGGGGGCCAAAAATTAGATGGAAAAGGTTGAGGAATCCTAGTGCTAGCACTGAAAAGCACCTCCGTCATTCCTGCATTAAACTGAAGGGAGTTGTCCTTCAGCCACCTAGACGTTTCACACAGACAATTATGTAGGACCTCCAAGGAAGTAGAGTCCTCTCCTTCCAGGGAGAGAATCATCTGCGTGTCGTCGGCATAATTCACAATTTTGATGCCAAAGCTTTTGATAAGAGAGATCAGAGGTCTAAGATAAACATTAAAAAGAATGGGACTGATAGCAGAGCCCTGAGGGACTCCATGTGATACCAGGGAAAAGGCTGACTGGAACGGTGGCAAAGAGACTGCCTGCTGCCTATCCTTCAAAAAAGAATGGAACCAGAGCAGCGCGGTGTCTCTCACTCCTGCCTCCCATAACCATTGCATAAGGATCTTATGGTTCACCGTGTCAAAGGCGGCAGACATGTCGAGCAGGATCAAGAATGCTGCCTGTCTTCTGTCTGCACGCCTTTGAAGCTCATCCATAGCGGTGATGAGGGCTGTTTCGGTCCCATGAGCTGGCCGAAAGCCAAATTGGTCCCCATCCAGTAATAGATGGCGTTCGAGATGGTTAGAGAGGGTGTTACTTACCAAACGCTCAACTATCTTAGCAGGGAAAGGCAGCAGGGAGATCGGCCGATAGTTCTTAGAGCAGTCAGGGTCTAAAGAGGGCTTCTTTAACAGAGGAGAGACTAGCGCCTGTTTCCAATGGGTTGGGACAGTGCCAGTAACCAAGGATTGGTTGCAGATTTGTAGAAGGGGACAAAACAGTTCGTCCTCAAATTCCTTCCAAATCTTGGGAGGCACCGGATCCAAAGGAGAGCCGGAAACGATCCCTCTAGCTACCTCAGTGAAGGCCTCATAGGTAAAAGGAGGGAACGCGTATAGCAGTTCACTAGCCTCCGAGACGAGATCGGTCAGTCGTTCTGCCGGAGAGACAGAGCTCAGAACAGGTGGAGGGAAACACTCCGGAGGCATGTCCAGGTCTTTAAGGATAAGCTCGATTTTTTCCTTAAAAAATGTAGCAAGATTGTCGCAAAGATCTGAAAACTGTCACAGGCCTGAACTAAGTTCCTGAGACCCGAGTCAAGGGACCCGTTGTACCAAAGATTGAAATCGCCGAGGATGAGGAGCTTATGATGGGAGAAGGCGATGTTAGGGAGGGTGGTTAGTAGTGCCTGTCGCTGCTGAAGGCAAAAAGACCCAGGTGGGCGATAGCACACTACCACGGTGATATTATTACCGGAATGAGTCTGTAATGATAATCCTAACAGCTCAGTGCCCAGGGTAAGGTCTAAAGTAAGGGCCTTGATGCAGCAGGAGGCTCTAAAAATAACTCCCACTCCCCCGCCTCTCCCAGTAGGCCGCGGGGTATGAAGGAATTTAAACCCCGGAGGACACGCAAATCCAGGGTCAACCAAACAGTCAGGACGGGTCCAAGTTTCAGTCATGAAAAGAATGTCCAATTCGTGAGTCTCAATCATGAGTTGGATTTCAATACTATGTTTAGGTAAAGACCTGACATTGAGAAGCCCACACTTTAATAAATCGTCACACAAAAAGTCGGTTCGTGGGTGCGATGTGGGTGACAGGGAGAGGGTTCCCTTGTCCGCGTGTAGCTTGCCTATTTCAATGAGCGACTCCCTTGTGTAGAAGCTCCCAGAAGGAGGCCGTTCAAAATAGAGGCCAGGGCGGGCAGCATAACTGGCCCATGGCGCAACCTCGGCGCGGACGAGCGCAGACGGGCTTACCTTTGGCGCGCCTTCGGCGCGTTGACGGCGCGCCCGCTGCGCTCGTCCGCTGCGCGTTCTACAAATGCACATCTTTGTAGTTGGGAAGAGGGGCGTGGCCTCCCGGTAGTGGGCGTGGCCTAATTAGCAAGGCTGAAGGTCGGCTGTGACTGAGCCCCACCCTCGGCAGCGTGGTGGAGAGCTGCGCGAGGAAGTCTTAGCACGTGTGAAAGGGGGGCAGTGTCCAGGGAACAGCGTGACAGGTAAAAGCAAGTTACAATACAAAGTTTTAAAAACACAACTACCACTCCCGGCTTCCGCCTCAGGAGTCTAGATCTCAGGACGCGCTTGTCAAATCAGTGCGCCTTAAGTAGGAGTAGGGGGCGTGGCCTCCCGGTAGTGGGCGTGGCCTAATTAGCGAGGCTGAGGGTCGGCTGTGACTGAGCCCCACCCTCGGCAGCGTGGTCGAGAGCTGCGCGAGGAAGTCTTAGCACGTGTGAAAGGGGGGCAGTGTCCAGGGAACAGCGTGACAGGTAAAAGCAAGTTACAATACAAAGTTTTAAAAACACAACTACCACTCCCGGCTTCCGCCTCAGGAGTCTAGATCTCAGGACACGCTTGTCAAATCAGTGCGCCTTAAGTAGGAGTAGGGGGCGTGGCCTCCCGGTCGTGGGCGTGGCCTAATTAGCGAGGCTGAAGGTCGGCTGTGACTGAGCCCCACCCTCGGCAGCGTGGTCGAGAGCTGCGCGAGGAAGTCTTAGCACGTGTGAAAGGGGGGCAGTGTCCAGGGAACAGCGTGACAGGTAAAAGCAAGTTACAATACAAAGTTTTAAAAACACAACTACCACTCCCGGCTTCCGCCTCAGGAGTCTAGATCTCAGGACGCGCTTGTCAAATCAGTGCGCCTTAAGTAGGAGTAGGGGGCGTGGCCTCCCGGTAGTGGGCGTGGCCTAATTAGGGAGGCTGAAGGTCGGCTGTGACTGAGCCCCACCCTCGGCAGCGTGGTCGAGAGCTGCGCGAGGAAGTCTTAGCACGTGTGAAAGGGGGGCAGTATCCAGGGAACAGCGTGACAGGTAAAAGCAAGTTACAATACAAAGTTTTAAAAACACAACTACCACTCCCGGCTTCCGCCTCAGGAGTCTAGATCTCAGGACGCGCTTGTCAAATCAGTGCGCCTTAAGTAGGAGTAGGGGGCGTGGCCTCCCGGTAGCGGGCGTGGACTAATTAGCGAGGCTGAAGGTCGGCTGTGACTGAGCCCCACCCTCGGCAGCGTGGTCGAGAGCTGCGCGAGGAAGTCTTAGCACGTGTGAAAGGGGGGCAGTGTCCAGGGAACAGCGTGACAGGTAAAAGCAAGTTACAATACAAAGTTTTAAAAACACAACTACCACTCCCGGCTTCCGCCTCAGGAGTCTAGATCTCAGGGTATAAAGCAGTATAAGATTTCTACGGTTTGCTCATATTTGACCTGTTCATTCGGTTTCTCTGTGAACAACTGTGAAACGAGAAGAGGAGTGTCAAGATGTTTCCTCTCTCGACCAATGAGTGGGCGGTTAACATTTTCCGCAATACTTCTTGACTCTCTCCCCCCCCCCCTTTTTTGTTTCCTGTGCGCAAACCAATCAAAAGAAAGAAACAAATGCTTCCTCTCTGGTCCGCATTCTCGCAATTGTAATGTAGCCGCAACTGACTCAATTATTTAATGGTCAGCGATCTATGACAATGCGGCGTTCTTTACTTTACTTTTCTTTCTTGTCCGCCTTTAGCGTAAACAACCGAGGGACAGGAGGGTGAGTGTGAAATCTTTTCCGACAACGGATAGAGCGGTGAACGCTTCCTGATTCATTTTCCTGCTTTGTCCTTCCGGCCCGTGTATATAAACCAATCACGACACAGAAGCCATTGTTCCCTCTATGGTCCGCCTTGTGCAATTAAAACACAGCACAATGGTATGCCTGCTACCTTCCCCTCAGCTCAGAAGGAAGCAGGAGGCACCGACGGACAGGTGGGTTCTTGACATTCAGAAACACCTTTTGGAGGGCACCAGCATGATAGCGGTTCTGCATGAGACTGTGACATCGCGTTTTCTGGAATTTTTAAATTCCAATTCTTATTGGGTCATCTTTCTAAGTACTTTGAGTACGTTTTAGGACCTAAATAAGATTTTTTGGTTCGAGAGTGAAAATATAAGCCCTTCCTTATAGCTGTAGTATAGCAATTATTTCACCTCATTCTCTACAAATTAGTTTCTCGTCATTCCCTCCAGGCTTTAGAAGTCCCCTTTTTGTTTACCCCCTTTTACTCAGAGTGTTCTGTTTGAAGCTCACTAATCTAAGCACAATAACAAAATATATGTTACTTCCCTCTTATTTGTTAGAGCGGGGCCTCTTTTTGACTTGAGCGAGTGCCAGGCGAGGTGAGGCAACCTCCATAAAAACTTATGGGTGAGTTTTTTCAACTGGAATTTAAAATGTGGACATACACAGACACTTCATTGATGGTTTTTGTTCACTACAATTATATACTCATAATTATAATTGTTTTTCTGTTATAGGAAAGTTACCTTTATGAGGTGAGACCACCATATAAAAATTTTATGTCTGGTAGGTCACTTATTCTTTTTCACTTTTCATGGTTGCAGTAGTGTATTTACAACAGGTCCTGACGAAAGCCTTGTGAGGCTGAAACATGTTGACCAATTTATTCTCACACCTGATAGTGATATTTGCTTCACACACTATCCTCACTCTGCTTTTAATCTTGCCAGTGTGCTGACCTCCCTCAATAAAGTCGTCGTCTTGGCATCATACTAGGCAATCTTAATGTCTACACTTTTTTCACCATTCTATAAATTCTTTTGGAGCACTGCAACATTACCCTACTTCATCCTGCCTATACTTTTTGTTGGCTCTCTATCACTGGTGGATCTGTTGCTAGCATTCCTCTACATACTAGTAAAAAGGTACCTAGCAGAAACCAGTTTTTCAACTAAATCCAGATGATGAGACTCCGCCAATGGGTGGGTTGATGGGTATTATTCTATACTTTTTTCTCTCTCTCTCTCCTCACACAAACTACTTCACCTAATACTTATGAGTGTATTGGTTTATTGTAGTTTTTCCATTAGACCCTTAGCATCCCTGTTGTGTTTGTTGAAGGCTACCTGTTCCCTATAGGACAGAATGGAAAGTTTGTTTATAACATCTTATAAACATAACGGGCTTTGGGAACTAGGTAGGAAAATAACATTTAGTATGCCTGAACTCAGAATCTAAAGCTGCATCTTTCAGTGAAGGTGATTTTTACGTTCTGTGTACCACTTTTAGATAAGCATGGGCTGAAAATTCGTTCCGCTTGCGAAATGTGCGGATTTTTGGCAATTTCGCATTCCGCGAATCGCGCAAAATTGCCAAACAATCCGCAATTCTCAAGTTTGCGAATTTTTTTTGCTTGTTCGCGCTTCAAAAATACAATCTCGCGCGCGCTGCGTTGACCTACCTTGATACTGAGTTTGGCGAGTTGTTTTCCTCCCGCGAACAAGATGGTCGCGCCCAAAAATGACCGCATGGGTAAGTTCGCGGTAGCCGCGCTGAAAAAAAAAACGCGAACACGCCAAAATAAAAAAATTCGCAAGTTTGCACAAATTCGCGGATTTCGCGGACCACGGATTTTTGCAAATTTCACCCTTACTTACTTTTAGATAGTAGGTATTTTCTTGTTCAATCATTCTGTGTGCCTCTGCTGGAATGTGGATTGCCTGTCTGGGTTTTGGATGGCAGATGCCTGGGGGAGCAGGAGGGGCTCCAGATAGTCTAGGTGGGTTAGGAAAGGGCTGAATAGAACTGGGCTGCGATGGGGGAAGGGGGAGTAGATTTCCTTGCACCTCAAAGGGCCTGGTCTGCCTCTGACAATGCCGTCTCCACCCCCTGCCAGGAAATCACACCAGAGAAGGCAGAACTGGTTCTGGCTGGGCACACACACCCTCTGCCTGGAGGATCAAAGGATTTTTGGATACATTTACTGGGGTTCAGACCCCTGAACTTTAGAACTCATCTGGATCAAATAGACTGCCAAGAAGAAGAGCCGGAGAGGCTGCGACAAGGAACTACTGCTTTGCTGGGTGCATTGCTGGGCTGACCTGCAGTGGCTGCTTCTGTCTTGGGCAGTGAAAGGCCTGGATTGAATTTTTTCCGACCTAAATCGTGAGTCTCTCCCATGGCTTGAGGTAGAGCTTGCCCCCTGTTCACGTAGTCTCAGGCACAGAAAAAACTTCAAGCTCTACTGCCCGCAGCTCTGGGGACTGTGTGTTTTGTGCTGTAACAGAGGAAAACTCAAATAACGACGTTGATGACGTCGCTGCCGACTCCGTGTCCTGAAGGCACCACAGGGGGCCCGCCACACCCCTTGGTCTCACCGACGATGCCCGCTGACGCCACCACCGAGCTGCTGCTTGCACCGCGACATGTGGACACCGCCCTCCACAATGCCTTGCTTCACGCGAAGCTTTGGCACCGCAGAGAGCACCACCACAATGCTGCACCGTGACCTTGGTCTCACCAACAACGCCTATTGATGCTGCCACCGAGCTGCTGCTCGCACCACGACCTGTGGGCACCGCACTCTGCACGGCCTTGCATTACGAGGACAACTTGGCCTCCCTGGTGCCGCAGCTCCACACTGAAATCGATGCCGCTGCTGGCACCGTGGTTCAAGGGCACCGCTCGTAAGTCACACAAAGCACCGTGCTCATCCCGCACCGCAGCCTTGGCCCACCGATTTTGATAACTGCAGATTTTAAATATAGTATTGTGGATTTTTGTTGTATTCGGTCTTGTCTTAATTATATAAAAATATTGGATATTTTTCTAAACTGGTGTGGTGTCCTTTTGTAGTGCTTACACTGTATTACTGTTGGTTATGTGCAAATGCTTTACAGACTGCCTCTAAGATAAGCCTGACTGTTTGTGTCAAACTACCAAGGGGGAGAACATGGGTCATTTTATGAGTGTAACTCCCTTATCCTGACTAGAGTGGTGGTTTCTGACTGGCTTTGGCACATGCCCTAACCTGCCAAAAATCCCATTTCTAACATTGTTTGTCAGCGGTGAGCATAGGACTTGCGTTTGCACTTGACTTGCAGTGATTGGTGTGCACTACTACCATATCGCAGACCATTACGTACCACATACAGTTTTTTTGGTCTATTTTTGCCTTTCCATTGGTTTTGAATTTGAACTTTCCAGTACAATATGCCTAATTCAATCGCATCATCTATTGCATCCTTGGAAGTGGCCTTTGAGGAGGAGAGGTTAGAAACCTACAATATTTAGGGATTGAAGGCGATCTGCAAAAACCTCAAAATCCAAATCAGGGGTCTCACCAGAAAAGAGAAGCTACAAAAGGTGCTGAGGGCCTGGGTAGCAGCCAGACATGCTAATGAGCTGTCTGAGGATCTGGGCAAGGAGGCAGAGGGGCCTATTCCAAGGGTGGATGTGCTTTTGGGAGTGGGGGCACCCTCTAAACCAGGCAGTAGTGCCTTGTCCCCAGAGGAGCTGGAGGACAGGTGGGAAGCAAGGAGATTTGCTGTGAAACTGGAGAAGCTTAAGTTAGCCATGGAGGAGAAAAGGATGATGTAAGACCATGACATTGAAATGAGAGAGCTGGACTGGGAAGCTAGTAGGGCTAGGCCCAGCCCAGATGGTGGCAGCAACATTGTCAGGTTCAGTACTGAGGATGAGGTACACAGACACACAGGTATAGGGCCCTGCTTCAGGGAGGGGGTTGACATACACCAGGGGGTTCCGGATTGTGAGGTTACTTCAGTGGTGCGCAGTGTCCCTGAGGTGAATTGGGGAACTGGCACAGGGGATCATTTTCTTGGTAGTGGGAGGGACACTCTACTGACTCTAGATGAGAGGTGCAGGGAGAGGGGTTCCCCCATGATAGAAGCCCTGGTAAGTAAGTATTGAGACGAGCCAGGAGAGTGTGGGCTCAGAGACAGCAACCGTCAGGCACTGTCTCACCAGTCTTGTGAGTATGATGTGGGGTACTTTTCTGAGGCACTGGATAATTGGGTGAAGGGTAGTTTGGTTAACACCTGTGTGGGGCTGTGTGATTCAGGTGTTGGAGAGTATATTTTAAGTCCCTGTTTTTCAGAGCTATGGGAAAACCTACTGGAGTGTGAGTTCTCTGGCCCCAGAGAGCTTGCACAAAAGGCAGACCTTTTGGTGGATTCTAGAGTGTCTGGAGAAGCATCTCTGGGTGACCCAGAAGGAAGTGGCTTAGGTATTTCACAACCAAGGGTGGTTGGAAAGGTTTGTGGTAGCCCAAATAGGTCCCGGTGTAGTGGGAAGGGTGTAGGGACTCACGTCCTGTATCTGCGGAGAAGGAGTGGGAATGGGCTGCGGCCCAAGGTGCCCGAAACCTGGTCCCAGAGCCTGGGTGGTCCCAGGAGGGAACACCCGGTGGGGTGCCTAGGCTGTACTGGTAGGCCATCCGTCGAGGAGGATCCCCTAGTGTCAGGAGAACGGGGATTGTCTGTAAACAGAGCTCCAGGGGTTCAGGTGTCTGGTGGTGCCGCTCCTAAGTAGAGGGTGCAAAAGTCCAGATTGAGGGGTGAGAGGGAGATGCGTTCCCCAGTGGGAGAACCAGTGGGTCAACAGCCCACCAGAAGGGCTGAGCCTCCTAGGAATGACCATGGTGACACCACTTCTGTCCTGGGGGATCTTCGCGCACCATCAGATGGACAGGGTTCGGGAGATCTGCACCAGTCACACAACACATGAATCATGTGTTACCATCAGGGGGGCATGCATGATCCCAAGGAAGTCCTGGTGCACCGGGGCAGGTGCTCAGCCGCAGGGGTTAGTCCCTTGGTTGGGAGGCCAGGTTCAGGTCCTGCCTGACCTGGAGGGAAGGATGACTGTAAGCAGTGTCCTGACTGGTTCATCGTCAAGGGGTACCCCTCCAGGTAGGAGGGTGCAGAACTTTGGAAGGGGGTACAGAGGGAGGGAGTCGTCGCCTCTGACCCCGGTTCAACCCGAGGGTTTAGATCCTAAGGTGGTGGATCAGTTGCAGGGTCAAGGCCCTGAACTGGTGGAAGATTTGAGTAGGAGGTCTGGTCTCAATGTCCTGCCTGTTTATGGTTCTGAGGGTGCTTCTTCCGGGAGGGGAGTGTGCAACCCTGGAAGGAGAGGTAAGGGGAGGAGACCCTTGCCCGAGACCTCTGGTCAACCTGAGGGTACAGACCCTGGGTCGGAGGGCCAGGTTCGGGGTGTCCTTCCAGACCTGGAGAAGGGGCGACTGCTAACAGTGCCCTTACCAGTTTGTCCTCGGGGGTGCTGCTCCAGGTAGGAGAGTACAGAGCCCCAAGGAGGAGGACCGGGTGTGGGAGAGCCCACCCAGTCCCTTGTTGAGCCCCATAGTACAGACCGTGGACTGAGGTACCAGTTGCAGGATAGCCCCCCTGAACTAGTGGGTGAATTGTGCAGGACACCTGCCAGAGGTGCCCTGACAATTCTGGAAGAGGGTACCGTTCCAGGTGGGAGGGTACAGAGCCCAAGGGAGAAGGAGAGGGTGTGGGGGAGCCCACCTCTGCCTCCTGTCCAGCCGCAGAGTACAAGCCATGGGCTGGTGGGCCAGGGTCAGGATGCCATACCTGACTTGGCAGTGGGGAGAGTAGAGAAGGTATACAACCTTTACAACGCAACTTTTGCAACGCACTACCATTACAACGAAACTTTTACAACGCAAAAACTTTTACAACGCATGTATTTACAACGCATGTTTTTACAACGTAGGTACCTTTACAACGCATACCATTACAACGTAAGTATTGGTAAGTATATAATTATATTTAAAATGTTATATGTTTGGGTTTTTGGGTAAAGGGGTATTTTTAGGGTTCAGGGTCAGTTTTGGGTTTTTGGGTAAAGGGGTATTTTTAGGGTTCAGGGTCAGTTTTGGGTTTTTGGGTAAAGGGGTATTTTTAGGGTTCAGGGACAGTTTGGAGTTTTTGGGTAAAGGGGTATTTTTAGGGTTCAGGGTCAGTTTTGCGTTTTTGGGTAAAGGGGTATTTTTAGGGGTCAGGGTCACTTTTGGGTTTTTGGGTAAAGGGGTATGTTTAGGGTTCAGGGTCAGTTTTGGGTTTTGGGTAAAGGGGTATTTTAGGGTTCAGGGTCAGTTTTGAGTTTTTGGGTAAAGGGGTATTTTTAGGGTTCAGGGTCAGTTTTGAGTTTTTGGGTAAAGGGGTATTTTTAGGGTTCAGGGTCAGTTTTGGGTTTTTGGGTAAAGGGGTATTTTTAGGGTTCAGGGTCAGTTTGGGGTTTTTGGGTAAAGGGGTATTTTTAGGGTTCAGGGTCAGTTTTGAGTTTTTGGGTAAAGGGGTATTTTTAGGGTTCAGGGTCAGTTTTGGGTTTTTGGGTAAAGGGGTATTTTTAGGGTTCAGGGTCTGTTTTGGGTTTTTGGGGTACAGGGGTACAGGGTAAAAATAAAGTAAAATTAAATTTAAATTAAATTAATTAAATTAAATTAAATTAAATTAAATTAAATTATATTTAATTAAATTATATTATTTTCAATTAATTTACATTTAAAAAATTAATATATACTTACCAATACTTACGTTGTAATGGTATGCGTTGTAAAGGTACCTGCGTTGTAAAAACATGCGTTGTAAATACATGCGTTGTAAAAGTATTTGCGTTGTAAAAGTTTCGTTGTAAAAGTATGCGTTGTAACGTCATACATCCGTAGAGAAAGGGTGCCAGGCACCTGGGGCTACTGCACCTCACTCTCTGACGCCACAACGGTTAGAGTGGCCTGAAAGGCATAAGGCCTGGCTCTCATTACTGACAGTTGTCAGTGGCCACTGTGGATGGCTGTCCAGAGGGACACAGTTGGCCCTGGGAGGGGGACAGGAGTCACCCCTGGGGGTGGACTGGGTCACAACCTTGTGTTGGCCATGTGGATACTGTCTGCCTGTTGGGACACATCTGTGAGCAAAGTAAGTTTAGGTGCTGCACAGATGGGTCCACAGGTGAGGAGAAGGGTTCCCCATGAGTCAGCTTAGTGGGCCTTGAGAGTATGGATAGAGGGATCCAACTAGATTCAGAAGGCGTAGAATGGGAAGAAAACCCTTCTGTTGAGGGCCAGGTCCCATGTTCTATCGCCCCAAGCAGGGAAGTTCATTGAGGTATGGATTGGTCTACCCTGTCTTTAGGCTGGAAAGGGGCTGTGATGAAAATGGCCCTTTTTGCAGGGCTATTCCCAAACACTTTGCTTCTTCCTCCTATTTTTTCCTGACTTGTTTGTGTTGGTTTTAGGACTCTGGGCACTTTACCACTGCTAATCAGTACTAAAGTGCATATGCTCTCTGTGTAAATTATGTTATGGATTGGTGTTTCCATGATTGGGTATTTGATTTACTTGTTAGTCCCTAGTAAAGTGCACTCCGTGTGCCAGGGCCTGTAAATCAAATGCTACTAGTGGGCCTGCAGCACTTATTGGGCCACCCACACGAGTAGCCCTAAAAAGGTAACTCAGACATGTCATTGCAGAGTCTGCGTGCAGTTTGTAACTGCCATGTCGACTTGGCGAGTGCACCCACTTGCCAGGCCCTAAGCCTTCACTTTTCTACATGTCAGACACCCCTAAGGTAGGCCCAAGGTACCTCTGTGGGCAGGTTGCAGTGACATGCCCTGGTGTGTGTGGCATGTCCTGATAGTGAATTACAGCCCATTTCGTTTTTCACTATGGCAAGGCTACCTGTTCCCCACAGGACAGAATGGGACATTTTGTATGCATCTTTTAGTGAAGGTGATTTTAACATTCCGACCTGCAGAGGCTGCTTCTGTCTTGGCCAGTGAAGGCCTGGATTGGACTTTCTGCGACCTAAATTGTGAGTCTCTACAAGGCCTTGAGGTAGAGCTTGCCCCCCTGTTCACTTAGTCTCAGGAACAGCAAAGACTTCAAGCTCTACTGCCCACAGCACTGGTGACTGTGTGTTTTGTGCTGTAACAGAGGAAAACCCAATCGATGACGTCAACAACGCCGCTGCCGACTCCGTTTCCTGAAGGCACTGCAGAGGGCACCACCGAACTGCAACCTTAGTTTCACCGACGAGGCCTGTTGATGCCGCCAGCAAGCTGCTGCTTGCACCAGGACCTGTGGGCACCGCACTCCGCACTGCCTCACTTCACGCCAAACCTTTGGCACCGCAGAGAGCACCGCCACAATGCTGCACCGCGTCCTTGGTCTCACCGATGATGCTTGTTGAAGCTGCCACCGAGCCACTGCTTGCACCGCAACCTGTAGGCACCACACTCCACACCACCTTGCTTCAAGAGGACGCCTTGGCCTCCCTGACCCACCACTCCATACCGAAATCGATGCCGCGGCGGGCCCCGTGGTTCGAGGGCACTGCTCGTAAGTCACACAAAGCACCGCCCTCATCTGGAACGCAGCTTTGGCCCACCGACGCCGGCACCATCGACTCCCGCTCGTCAGCCAACGACAGCGCTTCAGTAATGACGACACAGCTGCTTGCACCGTGACCTGCCAGCACTTTGACGAGCACCTCCTTCATCTCGCACCGCGACCCGGGTCTCACTGACGATGCTATATGACAACGCCACCAATCCGCTGCTCCGCGAGCTGAGGCACCGCATGCCGCACTGCTGCACTTTCGCACTGCAGCACCCGATGCCTGCCGACACCAGCGCTCCTGACTCCATCAGACAGGAGCTCGACCTGCAACGTGAGTGACTTCAAGGGCCTCAACCCCCTGCATTTCTTACAGATACCGTTTTCGGGTCTTTTCGGGCGACTGTTGGATTTGTTGTTCACGACCCCGCGATAGCCCCGGACGGAGCTATTGACATCAAGGATTTTGTTTGAACCTTATTTTGGATAACTGCAGATTTTAAATATAGTATTGTGGATTTTTGTCATATTCGGTCTTGTCTTAAGTATATAAAAATATTGAATATTTTTATAAACTGGTGTGTTGTACTTTTGTAGTGCTTACACTGTATTACTGTTGATTATGTGCAAATGCTTTACACACTGCCTCTAAGATAAGCCTGGCTGTTTGTGCCAAGCTACCAAGGGGGTGAGCAGGGGTTATTTTAGGAGTGTAACTCCCTTATCCTAACTAGAGTGATGGTTTCTGCCTGTCTTTGGCACATACCCTAGCCTGCCAAAAATCCAATTTCTAACAACTCCTAATTGACATATTTAACTTACCTACAAGTCCCTAGTATATGGTACAAAGTGTACCTAAGGTCTATATATTAGATGCCACTAATAAACTGCAGCACCAAATGTGCCATTTTCTGCAGTGATGGTGTAATAGAGGGCTTCGGGCCTACCATTGTAGCCTAACTAAAGCAGATTTTAAACTGCAGCTCGACTATCAAATTAAACACTCTTGAAAGGTCTAAAGCTTCATTTTAAATATTCAAAGTCATTAGGCTTTACTGTCTGTAAGGCATGTGCTTCGTATTTAAAACGTAGGACTTTGCAAAATGTAATGTTAAACATGTACTTACAGTGAAAAAGCACCTAAAACTATTTACACTGTAGTAAGTCTGGCTGTTCCATAGGAAAATACTGGGTTGTAAATATTGAGATTAATAATGTTTTCTCTGGCTAGGAAACATCTAGAAGTATAAATATTGAACTTCTGGTAATATTTATTAAAATCTCAATACCGATGAAGTCAGATGTTTTACAAACAATTAAGAAAAATAATTTTTAGAAAGCTACCTTTTTCCTGCCTAAAGTCTTTGTAGGCTACCTTGCATTCGTTTCCAGCCATAGACCTCTATGCTTATTCCTGAATAAGATGTGAAAACTGCTCCCAGAGCAGTAGGTAAAGGCTTGGTCGTGGGGACATATTTCTGTTCTTCTCTGAGGATGGCCATTTGGGTAGTGCCCAAGAATGTAATTGTCTTCAAAGGGGCATCTCTTTTCACAGGCAGATGTCAGATGGCACCTGCAGAGGACCCGTCTTTGTTCCCCCAGTCAGCCAGGATCCAACCACAACAGAGAGGGACATGCCACCAGAGAGGCTGGGCACACAAGCTCTGCAAAACGGGAGAAGGGGTTCACCATCTTTGAGGTAGAGAGGGGGACTTGCTCTAGGGTACACAGGAAATGCTGCAAAAGTGAATAGGGTTATCCTTGGTAACTTTTATCCTTTTGATTAGGGAGGTGCCAGGCACAAATGTTGTACCCCCAGTACCCTCCTGAGAACACAACTGGACCTGTGGAAGATCAGAAGAGGGCCAGCTCTCCCTCTTGTACCAAGGACACAAATGTGAACTAAGGGGTAATACGGCTGACCTCCCCTTAAAGCTACAAGGGCACAACGACCTACAAGAGGTCTTTCCTGCAAATACCTGGTTGACCAATTCTAACTGGACCTGCCATGGAACCTGCAGGTGCATTTAGCAAGAGTGAGCCTTGACCTACGAGTGCAGTTCTTTTGGTCCTGGGCTATGTCAAAGTGTACTCCTTCTAACATCCTGAGAAACATGGGAATTGGAATCCTTTTGGCTCCAAAGACCCCTGGAGAGCTAGGACAAACCCGTCAAGCTGATCTGAGCATCATTGAGCTTTTCCAAAGCAGCAAATCTGATCAAGTGGAACTTCACTGAGATGGTATCCAACCTCATACACCCTCTTCAGCTACAGCCTGCAGCCTTTCTCTACTAGATGAATCTGAACATCAAAAAAGTTACTAAGTGCTAATGTAGAAATCTTCACTGAGCAAAGGTGCAAAAAGTATACAGCCAGCAATGGACCTCCCTTAAGCACAACATTCTAATTTCTTCCACCAAAGGTTAACTGACCTTATTTGACGGACATCAGACCTGGTGGAGCCCTATACAGCCACTTCCTTCTGCCTTGCCACACTGAGAATTTTCGACTGCCATTTTTAGAGCTGCAGGCCAGATTTACTTTTCCATCATACAATGCGTCACAGCAAGGCATATGGTGCATTTCAGCTTTCTCCCAGTGCTGAAGCACTGTGTGCTGCCTAGGGCCAATGCATGCAACCTTGCCTAACAGTGCAAATGTGCCTGTGTTACAAACAGGATTGTGATTGTGTAGGCAGGGATAACGTCCTGCACAAAAACAATTGCCAGAGGCATATTGCTCCTTCTATGTGTGCAGCACACATAGAAAAAGGAAGTAACAAGGAGAAATAAAGATATTTCTCCTCGTTATGCCTTTGTCGTGTAGGCACATCATTTTGGTGTAAACCCAGGCTTACAACTTTTTTGTTAAATTGCCCTGTGTATCAAAATACATGGGTGGATTGGCATTGCATTGCGTTACTTATTATTTACTAAACCACCCAAAGCCATGCCAATCAACCTTGCTTGGCTTAGTAAATGTCAAAATGAGTTTGCCTCGCCTTTGGGCCGCAAAAGTGTACAACCCTGATGCGAAATCTTTGTAAATCCATGCGTAAGTCTAAGGGTACAGCTTCTGACCTGGTCGAACCTGTTTTTTTTATCCAGCCCACACTTCATTATGCTCGCCTTCAAATCACGTCTAGATGCCTATCTACCATGACCAGTTGACTACAGTTGGTGCTTAGCTCTCTGTGGCAGCATTTTTGTTTAAAAGTAAAAAATATAGGCGCGCATCCGTGATGGCCGCGTGAGCACAGGGCTCCCGAGACCCTCGCTGCCTCCCGCATCTATCCTGGATATTATCCTGATTTGAAGGAATATCATTGAGGACACAGCCCGGCTGGTGTATTAGCTGCTTTCAGCGACAAAATCGGACTTCTGGTTCCAGAGTTACGCCATCCTGTATCTTGTGGCCTTCTTCGTGGAGCTGACTGGGCCTTGCGTTGTGGCTATAGCCGGACAGTAGTTCAACAACATCGGCTACTGGGGTTCAGCCCGCAGCCCCACTCCACTTTCGGTTTTGTTTCTCCTGTTTGGCGTAACCCCTTATCGGGGTGAGTTGCTGATCGCGGCTGGCTCTTATGCCAGTTCATTGGGCTTGGAGCTGGCGAAAGCGCAGCTGTAGCTTTATTGACTTGTTTCTGCCTCCGGTGTTCTAGTTGGTGAACTCCCAGGAGCCATTTGGACCAGGTCTCAAGCTTCCCTTCGGGGCACTCGGCTCGCCATGACGGGCAAGCCCGAGGGTGAAAAACGGAAAGTCAAGACCACCTCCTGAAGAGGCTCAGCCCAGACGAATGTCATGGACCGTTACACACTTCCTAAAGGATCCCCCGGTGGCACACCTAAGATCCGGGATGAGGCGATTGACGATCCTGCTATGTCGGCGGACTTAACGCTACAGGACGTAATGGGCGCCATTGCTGGCATCAAGACTTCGATCGGCCAACAATATGAAGCCCTGGCCTTGAAACTGGACACGGTGGCCATTGATGTCAATCTCATCAGAACAGATCTGGCTAAGACAAACGAGAAAGTTAAGTCCCTCGATCTAAAGACATCCAGCCTCACGACGGATGTGTCCGACTTGCAGACAGAAGTACGCAACCTGAGATCGGCCAATGACTTTTTTGCTCGTCGCTTGGAGGATTTTGAGGGTCGTGCACGACGCAACAACGTGCGTATTATTGGGGTCCCGGAGAACTCTAGTTCACTTTCTACTGATCTTCGTGTCGAGGACCTTATCCTCAACTATCTCGCACCCAAGGGCCTGAGCAAATTCTTCGCGGTTGAACGCGCACACAGGGTGCTGGGGGGACAGGCAAAGCCCGGTTTCCCCCCGTCCGATCATCGCAAGGATCTTTAATTTCAGAGACCGTGACGCTATTTTGCAGGCTGCACGAACAAATGGTCCTACGCAGTTCGAGAACGCCGCGGTGAACTTTTATCCAGACTTTTCTCAGTCTGTTCAGAAGCAGAGAATGGGATTTCAAGGGGTGAAACGGCGACTTAGAGACATGGAGTTGAAATATGCGATGTTGTTCTGCGAGTGGAATATGATGATCGGACGTTCTTCTTTGTCCGGCCTGAGGAAGCGAGTGACTGGTTGGACACGTTGCCTGCTCGTCGTGCCGACCGAGACCACACTGGTGGCGCCGAGGGGGGCCTAATGGACCAAGAATGACAATGGTGCCTGAGTCCTGAACACTATCCACCATGGTCAGCTGTGGCTCACTGCCTTCTTTGATCGTTCTAGGTGTATCCAGGGGGGCGGAGGGGACAGTGGGACCGTTTCCTCCTATGGGGTTTCTTTGTGTAGATTAGTTTTTTTTTGCTAGGGCGACAGGCACACTGCAAATTGGGGTGGCTTTTGAGTCTGTGCAGGGGTGCAGGGTGGGGGGGAGTTGTGTTGGGTATAACTGGGGGGAGGGGGGGAAGTGTTTGGGTGTTGATTCCTTTTCCTTCTTTTTCAAGGCAACAAACTGTTACGACTTCGGACATTGGTGTGGTGCTCGTTCTGAGATGGGAGTTCATCGTGGGCTTGGATGGGGGGAAGGGGGTTGAAGCTATTATGCTGGAATGTGAACGGGTTGGGAGATCGGATAAAGAGGGGGGGTAGTTATGCAGCTCCTGCGGTGCCTCTCCCAAGAGACGCATTTGATTGGGAATACTTGCCACGCTCTCAACAGGCGGGGTTATCGTCTTGTTGCTCATTCTGGATTTACTTCTAGCTCTAGAGAGGTGGGTATATTACTTAAGACCTCACTCCCCCTTGAGGTTGATGACGTGGTTTTTGACACTAGGGGTAGATATGTTGCACTTGTAGGTAGGTGGGAGGGGAGAACAGTCTCATTGGTATCAGTGTACGTTCCTCCTGGCTTGCAATCCGCGACATTTGCTGACCTGGGGCGGGTGGTTTTGGGTCTCCCGGAGGGTGTTCTGATACTAGGTGGTGACTTTAATTCAGTCATCTCTGGTAGGGCGGATCGCTATCCACCCAGGGACCTTACAGCTATGCAATCCTGGTTGGGTGACTTTTTGGAAACATTGGGTCTTGTGCATTGTTGGCGGATTATGCATCCAGACCAGACACAGTTCACCTTCCACTCGGGCGCACATGGTAGTCTGTCTAGATTAGATTATATCCTGGTGCCGGCGACCCAGTCTTCTTCGATTGGGGAGATTAGACACCTAGTGCGGGGTGTATCGGACCACTCCCCTCTTTGGTTTCATTTTAACCTGAATACCGGCGCTGAAGGGAGGGTGGCCCCGATTAACCCCTGGCATCTTCTTAACCCCAAAACTCGTATTGAATTTATTAAATTGTTAGATTTGTATTTTGCTGAAAACGTGGGAACTGTGTCCTCGCCTGTTTCATTGTGGGAATCCTTTAAGACTGTTATAAGGGGTCAGGCACTGTCTTTGATTGGGTGTGCTAAGAAATGTAGGAATGAGACAGTGGTACGTCTCGAGACGGAAATCACTGAGTTAGAGAATGCTTTGGAACGAAATGTCACTCGAGACGCATTGCATATCCTCAGTCTTAAGCAATTAGAATATAAGAATTTAGTTACTGATGCGGCCAAGATGATGAGTAGGGAACAGCAGGGCCGTCTGTATGATGTGGGTGACAAGGCAGGAAAATTGATTGCCTGGTTAGACAGTAAAGAGAGAGAGAGAGCCGTGTGATTCCTGTGATTGAGAAATCGGATGGTGTGCGTGTGACAGACCCTGGTGACATTGTTGAATGTTTTGCTGATTATTTCCGTGAGGTTTATACCTCGGTGTCCGACAGGCCCGAAGAGGATTCTCAGTTGTTGCTTAGGGATATCGCATTACCTTGTTTGTCAGAGTCTGATCGGGACTGCTTGGATGCCACACCCTCGGTTGATGAGGTGGCTCTTGCGGTGCGCTCTATTCGCTCCGGAAAGGCTTTGGGTCCCAATGGCCTTCCCATCGAATTGTATAAATTACGCCCGGATACGCTAGCACCGTATCTACGAGATATGTTTGTGGCTGCGCGGGAGACTGGCTCCCTCCCTCGAGATCAGCGTCTTGCGACCATTGTGGTGATCCACAAGGAGGGCAAGCCACGGGATCGTTGCGCGTCCTACAGACCTATTTCACTCCTGAATGCTGAGCCTAAAATTCTCGCTAAGTTGCTCGCTAACCGCCTGATTACGGTGATCAGTGATCTTTTCCATCCGGACCAGTCGGGTTTCATCCCACATCGTAACACAGCATTGAATTTGCGGCGTTTGCATGGTGTTCTCGCGAGGGCAACGTCATTGAGTGAACCGGCCATCTTGGCGTCCCTGGATGCCACGATGGCCTTTGATACAATCGAATGGCCATATCTTTGGGCCACACTTGCCAAGTTCGGGTTTGGCGCTGGCTTTATTAGCTGGGTGAAACTCCTGTATGAGACGCCACTGGCGCAGGTAGTGGTGAATGGTCGCGTCTCCGTGCCCTTTGCTCTTGGAAGGGGCACGCGGCAGGGTTGTCCATTATCCCCACTTCTCTTTGCTCTTGCGTTGGAGCCACTTGCTGCTTGGCTGCAGTGGGAACCCTCAATGAGGGGTATATATTGGACCCCGGACTTTGAAGATCGTATCTCATTGTACGTGGATGATATTTTATTGTACCTCACGTCTCCCCAAAAATCGCTTAATGTGTTGTTCGACGTGCTTAACACCTTCCGGAAGAACTCGGACTTGTTATCAACTGGTCGAAATCCCATATTTATGTGCTCGCGGGCGGTGTTCCCCTTCTGCCACGGGGATGTCCCATCCAGGTGTCGCAGTCCGGTTTTAAATATTTGGGTGTATTTATCTCATTGGACCCTGCGGTCCGCTATGAACGTAATCTCCTCCCCCACTTCAACGTTTGCGTTCGGATGTAGTGCGTTGACGTAAATTGCCGTTGTCTCCGCTGGGGCGTGCGGCCCTTTTTAAAATGATGTCTTTACCGCGGTTTCTATATGCACGCCAAAACAGTTTTGATGTGATTCCATCGAAGTACTTCCGAGAGGTAGAATCCTTGCAGAGGCAACTGTTATGGGGCGGACATTCGCGCATCGCTCTTCCAAAGTTAACGCTGCCCTGGTATGATGGCGGCATAGCACTTCCAGATATTAGACGGTATTACTGGGCCTCCCAACTTGCTGCCATCAACCATGGGATGTATGGTCCGGCGTCGAATCCAGCGTTTGAAATGGATAGGTTGCTGCTACCGGGTGGTGACTATAACAGAGCACTTTATTCGAGTTCCTCCCGTCTGCAACTCTCGGGTCCTACCGCTATAGCCGTGCGAGTGTGGCATAGTGCGACGGCGGCTATGGGATGGAGAGATAGATTAACCTGTGCAACTCCGCTTTATGCCTCCGCGAAATTGGGTTGTCTGTGGAAGACGAAGGGGTTTGACAAATGGGATACGATCGGTATTAGTAAAGTGCGTGATCTCTGGGTTAAGGGCAGGGTGAAGACTTTTTCGAATTTACAAGTGGAATATCAGCTGAGTGATAGGGAATTCTTTCGTTATGTTCAAGTACGTCATGCCTTGAATTAGGTTTTTCCTGCGGGTAGTGACGTTCCGGACTCCTCCCCCCTCGAAGATCGAATACTAGATGGTCATGTGCCGGATAGCACCATCTCTTTGTTTTACAAGAAGATGATCAATGACCGGTCGAACCTGCTTGACCACCTTAGAGACACCTGGATTGCTGATGGTATTGAGTTAGACGACGAGGACTGGCAATCTGCGATCTCCTCTCCCAGGGAGGTTGCGATTCCGGCCCGTCTCCGCCTTGTCCAGCTCAAGATCCTCCATCGAATCTATGTCACCGGCCCCCGCTTGATTCATATGGGATATTCCGCGGATGGCTTATGTAGGCGTGGTTGCGGTTTCCTTGGCACCTTTCTTCATATAATTTGGGAATGCCCTGAGGTGATGCGTTTTTGGAACCGTATACATGATGTGATGCGTGAAGTAACGGGTATTGTGATGATGCCAGAAGCCCGACAATGTCTATTGAATGTATGGGGACCGAATGATTATGATGTGTCACAGCTCCGATTGGTGACTCTTGCCAATATGATAGCCAAACGAGATATTGCACAATTATGGGGGTCCCAGAGGCCCCCCACAGTGACTGCCTGGAAAGAGAATATGGACTGGTGCATGTTTAGAGAGAAAAAGGCGTATGTGGTGAGAGGTAGACCCAGAAAATGGGGGAAAATTTGGAACCAATGGAACTCGTATCGGGGAGATATATGTACGGCCCCACTCACAGAGATCTCTAGTAATCCCCAATCGCCCTGACCCGGCATTCCAGCTATGATGTGTTGTACCTTATTGTTGATATGCAATTCTCGCCTCCTGCCCCCTTACCTGTAATCGATAAATTCTGTCTTCTGTTATCATGTATCTCCCGTCCGCTTTGAGCACAAGCCTAAGATTTGCACTACTGTTATATTGCCTTGTTTGTTGTTTGATGTTTATTATAATAAAAAGTTACAACAACAAAAAAAAAGTAAAAAATATATATCTCATGTTTCCCTGACAGAAGTTTTGTTATTTTGGTGTCATTTCATGTATTCAAATGCACTCTATTTTTCTAAATGGGCTTAGGATTTTAGTGTTTTGACTTTATTAGTATTTTGGTACTTTACACATTTCCCCTAAGTTACGCTGGTCAGCTCTGTTCCATAGCTACCACGGGGTTGAGCTTGGATTAATTTAGCAACTTCAGTGGTTCACCCTCACAAGAGTTATGATTATTACTTGAGGTGCATAGATACCCCTCAAATAATACCCCAATTTCATACATAAATCTGATTTGTTTTATTACAAGAGACAACTCTAATGGATACAATACTATCATCTTGAAATAGATGTTCAGTTGGTAAATCTATTTATTTCTCCTTCTAAAGGTACAAACAAATGTGTTTATCCCCCAAACAGCCCACATGGCCATAGTCTGCATGATTATAACAATGATTGAATATTTATTTATGTTAAAATTAAATGTGGAAAATATTTAATTCATTTTGTAATATTTGTCCGTCATATCACCTAGCACCTCAGACCTTATTCAATCAGGTAATGTGCTGCTTATTGTAGATGATGATTTTAACTCAATTCATAATTCATTACTTTTAAGGCATTCTTTTATTACTTACAGAACATCTAAATCTATTACGCTTTTTTAAACAGTACTAAACAGGTTGAAATTTAGCGTCTATATTTTCATATGCATAAATAGTATAATGTTTTTACAACACACTTGGAGGCCAATTACTATGCGGCCCGGAAAGGCATGACCATTGGTCGGACCCTTTCTTGGCCGCATCTCAGTTTAATTTCTTTCCAACGCATTATAATGCTGGCGGTTGGTAATTAAACCTGTTGTATGGGGTTTTAGATTCCATATGAATTTTCCCGATTCATGCCCTTATATAGGTACAATTCATGTTGCTCTTATATAGGCATAGAAATCAAGCCCTTATTTAGGCATAGCCCATGCTACCCAAATACAGGCATGGCTACTTCCATCTGTTCATCTATGTCACAACGATTTTTTGGAAAACCAGACTCTTAAGCCGTTAGGGACTGTCCCTTGCTTGAATATTGATTTCTCCAAGAACTCAGTTATTTTACAATGAATATCTATTCCTCAGGGGTTCATTCATGACGTTCATATGCCCGACTTTACGTCAAACATGGCATTCCTAAACACCTTCAAGGTATAAATATACCTTCACTTGCTATGGCAAAGCACAGTGTGGTTGGGTGCAGTTCAACGACCTACTTGCCTGACGCAGCTCGCTACAGCAAGTCTGAAGGACGTCGAGTCTCCAGCTGACGCACTGATCAGGAAGCTGTCCTCCTCTGCCGAGATTCCAGCTCCAGTGTTTCTGACTCCCCTTGCGGGGTGTTGGGGAATTGAGTCCGAGACAGAGATACCAGATCTCCTTCATTCTAAGGTATGGAGCTGATGAGAACCTAGAGTAACTTTTGGTAATTCTTGGCAAAACTAAACCTATGCTAAAGGCCATACTTACTTCTTCCCACATACTAGACTTAGGTTAGGTACATTGGGATAGGCGTATTTTAGAAGCACCAGTTGAGTATTTTAGCCAGTGTTATTTATGTATGTATTTTTATATGGCTTAGAAACCATACAATGCTATTACAGTATTATTTCAAAGTACTGTTCATGCTGTACGTATGTTTGCATTCTGTCTAACGATTGTAACAGTTCACCCCTCTCTTATGAGAAAGAAGACTGTTATATAAACACTTTTATTGAAACGCCCGTCTCTGTAGAAACAAAGCATGCACGATTGACTAAGTAAAATAGTTATCTATTGTTTCTATGACTCTGAAGATAGTTATTCCAGTCCTAGGGAAACAAAGTTGTCATGTTTATGCGGTTGTCAGAAGCTAATCCCTTCTTGTGTATTCGAGAAAGTTTCTAGTGACCTCTGAGCTATCTGGCACTCACTATTAAGTTTAGTTTATTCGATAGAGACCTACTGACCTAAGTCCTACGTCATATCTCGAGGATATATTATTCCAATGTACAGAGCCTATTGGGAATATAGGAACTACACTACAAACCGACCGGTTGAGGGGGGCGCTAGAGGGCGCATGGCATGATGGCTGTCCTTTAGTATAGCTCCGCTGGCTGAACTTGCTATCCGCATATTATCCTGCTCATTTGAAGCCATCTGACGGCCCACTTGCTGTGGGTGAAGCCATCCTCCTGTCCCAAAAGCAACAGGGGGGAATTTGGCAAGCTACGGGGCACCAGACTTGAAGAAAGGACAACTTAGTCTGCCCTGCCCTGCCCTGCTTGCATCATGGCGGCGAGCGGCTGCCTTACCACTAATTTGAGCTGTGTTGGTGGCCTCAATCTGCAGCAGGGCACTCCGGATTGAATGCGGGCACTGACGGCTGCCGGTCGACCATGTCCTGTTATGGACATTGGATTTGTGGCGATGTGTGGAGCATTGACTTGCCACTCCGGATTGTAACTGGGGGAGTCGCTACTGCTGACAGCTGAAGCATTCGTATCTGAATCGGATTCCCTGTAAAAAATGCTGCGCTGCTGTGGGGAGCTCACATGAGGTGCTGGATGCTGGAAGGCCTTGTGCAGAGACCCTGCTGAGCCTCACGGGCAATAGTTTGCGGCTGTGGGTTCCATGGCCAGAGCTCTAGCGGACTGAACATCGCTTGGTGTGGCACCTAAAGACGCTGTACACTGAACAGCGTATTTGTGGCGTGGGGTCCTCATTGAGCAGTGTAATGCCTCCAGATGTATTGATCCTGGCAGAAGGCAGTGGGGAAAGTGCAGTGAGGCAGACTCCCTGGACTGCGCGCTCCCCGCTGTGCTTTGACGTGGCCTGCGGAACAGGCAGTGATTGTGCTTCCAATTCTAAAATGGCCTGGATGATGGCGCACAGTCCGGGCTGCATTTAGTCCCCTGCTTTGGGAATACAGCGCTGAAAGGCAAATAGGGGACTTGGTAAATGAGCGGGCCTGAGGCTCAAACTGTACTCATACTGTTAGTATTTGTGGGCTGCTTGCTGGACTGGGGGGCGCTGGGTATTGGATCTGTGCATTTAATTCTATGAGTGGAGTACATTTTGATCGCTGTGGAGGGCCTGGTGATCTGAGGCTGCTGGGTCTGCATGTCCATCTATATCCGAGGTGGTGCTGCGGGGTTGGTCTGCAGTGTGTGAACGGCTGGGGCTACATACTGCACCTGACTAAAAGCACAATGGGTAAAACTGACAAAACTCCGCCGCACCTCACCTTTGAGGCTAGGAAATCAAGCAAGGCGCAGTGGGGGGCCACATCGGACTCCGGACTGGATGCCCCCACAGAGAGCACTAACCCATTGGAGGCCCAGTTGTTGGCCATGCAGAACAGCTTACAATCCATCAACGGTAAAATAGATGCCCTCAACCTTAGAATGGAGCATATGTCTGCTGAGCTGGACAAACAAGGCGCGAGGCTGGGCGAAGCCAAACAAAGTATATCGAACGCTGAGGACAGTCCGGGCGCTGTCACCACCAAGACACTCGATATGAAGAAACTGCTTGCAGTGATATTGGCAAAGAATAAGGATTCAGAGGCTAGGTCTAAAAGTCCGTAGGATGAAGAGGACTAGATATGGGAACGACTGCACACCAGCTCGACATGTCTTGGAGCTGCTCTGCCTCCTGATGGATGTATCTACACCCTGAGGCCTGTATATGTAATTATGTGTTTGAACTTTACTATTTGCTCACCATGACACTACTGTTGGTTTGGCTATGGTCTATGATGAGAAAACCTGTAGCTAGGCGGTTTCTGTGGTATGTTCTAGAGAAGCCATGACCTGCAGGGGAGATGTCTGATGGGTTATTGAGGAACACTTTTCTGCAACACGGTCTGCACATGCATAGCTGTTGATGCGCCAGACTATTTGAACGATGCAATAATGTTGATTACCTTCATGGCTACTGGAATGCACGGGCTGGCTGGCTATTTTACTTGCCAACACCTGGTTTATTATAATACTACTTTGCTACATACATACTAGAATAGATGAGCTTAAACGCTGTTGTTCAGCAACCTCCCCTCACACCGGAAGGCAGATGGTATTTCAGTGGTTGAACAAAAACCACTTGAAGTGCAACAGTGGGAAAACTGAAATCATACCATTAGGTAAAGATCTGCCCTTCTGTCCTAAGGATTGGTGGCCCAAAGACTCAGAGGCCCCGCCTAGTGCAGTGACCTCTGCACGTAATCTTGGCGTGCAATTTGATACAGCTCTATCCTTTGATGATCACGTCAGGATCACGGCAGGCTGCTGTTTCGGACTTATCAAATCTTTAAAAAAATTCTTTGACTTCCTCCCCATTGCATCCAGGAAATCGGTCGTGGTCGCATTAATACTCTCCCGACTCGACTACTGCAATGGGTTGATGGCTGGAGTGAAAAAGTCCACACTGAAGAAGTTGCAAAGTGTACAGCACGCAGCTGCAAGATTAGTGTTAAAACTTCCCAGGAAATCCTCAGCCTCAGCAGCATTAAATCGTCTTCATTGGTTGCCCCTGCACAAGAGGATCCTCTTCAAACTTCTACTAACAGTTTTCAAAGCACTAAAAAACATCGGTCCGAAATACCTTATCAACCGCTTTGTTCACTATGACCCCGTACGAAGTTTGAGATCCTCCGGTGGTAACCTTACCAGGATTCCGAGGTATAAATATAAAACCAGGGGCGGAAAAACTTTCACAGTCCTCGCAGCTAGGGCCTGGAACAACTTGCCTTTAAATCTCAGACTGGTTGAGACTGAGAGTCTTTTCAGGAAACAACTGAAGACCTGGGTCTATCAGCAATCTGATGCTTATGTTATGGCCGCTATCTAGAGCTTCCTTCATCCAATCTCATCCACACACAATTTCTCAGCGCCAAGATGCTCCTTCCGGAGCGATAGGCCGCGCTTAATAAATACTCACAAATACAAATACAAATGGTGCTCTAGCGACCCCCTATGGGTGTACCCCACATATATTTTCTGTACATGTTTTTGAAATGGATTGTTATGTTTTTCTCAGTGAATGGCTTTGACATGTTAGGGTTACTGAAGTGGGAGGGGTGTAGGGTTTTATGTGAGGAACTGTTACGTTTGCACTATGTGAAGTGTGCAATGATGGTCACCAACATGTGCAATGATAGAGTGGGTGAGTGGGAAGGGGAGTATTCACAGCAAGCATGGAGTTCTGCTCACGTGATGTATTTGCTCTACTGTGTGGAATTGGCGGGTGGGTGGAAATGTGCCATTATAATGCAATTGTGTTGTTGCCAAGGGTAGTATAACAAAGTTTTTAACATGGAACGTCCGCGGGCTCAATAATCCCCCCAAAAATCAGGTCTGTTCTTGCCTATCTGGACAGGAATAGTATACATATTGCCTTTCTGCGGGAAACGCACCTTACCAAATGGTCTGAAAAGAATGTGGGGGCAAAATGGGCTATGGTGAAAGTCGCTGCATCATACTCCTCGTACGCCCGTGAGTTGCTGATACTCGTTAAAAACTGAACCCCATTCACATTGCACAGATCAGAAACAGATGAGCAGGGTAGAGTGGCATTGTCTTTGGGCAGACTGGGGGGTACATTAGTGTTGCTGGTAAACATCTATGGGCCTAATGTAGACGACCCCGTGTTTTTCAGTGATGTGTGGAGGAGGATCTTCGAGCTTCCTCCTGCGATGCTGGTCTGGGGAAGAGATTTTAATTTTTGCATCGACGTGGTAATGGATAGGTCACAATCTGTAGGAGGGAGGGGGACGAGAGCCTCACAGGTGCTTTTGGAACTAATGCATGCTGACGGGCTAAGGGACATCTGGAGACT
This sequence comes from Lissotriton helveticus, assembly GCF_964261635.1. Lineage (NCBI taxonomy): Eukaryota > Metazoa > Chordata > Amphibia > Caudata > Salamandridae > Lissotriton > Lissotriton helveticus. Next base: position 625,132,969 of record NC_136070.1, on the reverse strand, counting down.
CCTCAACCCTACTGCCCTTGAAGGCACTTTCAGCTCCGCAGAGCATGGAACTTGGTCCAGATTGGACAATTGGATAACATCAGAAGAGGCATGTCCCTGGGTTGTAAGGATTGCCGACCTGTCCAAAACACTCTCGGACCACTCCCCGGTATCCATGGACCTGCAGGTCCCGGACTGCGCGAGACCCCCTTTTCAGTGGAGGTTGCAGAAGTCCTCACTCACAGACCTGTTATTCCGAACTACCATAGGGACTGCTATCAAAAACTTTTTCTTGAAAATGAGGGAACTGTTGAGAGTGCGTGGACCTTATGGGAAGCCTTTAAAGTGGCGATAAGGGGGAAGTGTATAGGAGCACAGGCTAGAGTTTTAAAAGATCTCCGTAGGTGCATGCAAATGCTGACTGCACAAACAACAACAATGGAAAGGGAATACAAGAGTAGGCCTGCATCGGAAATACTTGCCAAAATAAGAAACCTAGTAACTGAATATAATCAAACAGCATATCAGGAGCTCCAGCACTGTTCCAGACGCTGCAAGGCATGATAATATGGGGAAGGAGGCAGGCCGAATCCCTCCCTCGCCACCAAAATTGCCCGACCGAGGGGACAAGCAAACATCACTGAGATGCTGGATAGTGAAGGAGATATGCGATACTCTAACTTCGATATTAGCAGGATCTTTCTCGATTTTTACTCCAATCTATATGGGGAAAGGCCAGAAGTTAGGGAGGAGGAGATATCAGGTTATCTGGACGATATAGCGCTTGGGTGGCTGTCGGCAGGCCAGAGGGAGTATCTGACACAGCCTTTTGATGTCGAGGGTGTGAAGGAAGCTATAATGTCCTTACCCACTTGTAAAGCATCTGGCCTTGAGGGGTTCCCAAGTGAGTTCTATAAAGATTACATAGACGAGATTGCACCCAGACTCTTGAACGTGTATGCCAAAGCCTATGACACTGGGATACTGTCCCCTACAATGAAAGAGGCTTTAATAGTCACCCTGCTGAAGCCTAACAAGGAAACTGATGATGCGAGTCTTATCAGCCTCTCTCTTTAATTATTATTGATGCCAACATTTTGGCTAAGGTAATCGCGAACAGGCTGCAACTATTAGTCCCAAAACTGGTCCTACCGGACCAGTCCTATTTAGTCTCCAACCGTTCCATAGCTCATAACCTACGAACGCTCTTTGCTGTGCTTCATTATTTTGAGCCAGATTTTCAGGCAGTTGCAGTGTTACTTAATGCGGCAAAGGCCTTCGACTCATCGCAATGGGGATATATTTTTCAGTGCTGGGGAGGATGGGCATGCCCCCCTTTTTTCTACAATGGATACGCTTACTGTACACCGAGCCTATGGCCAGATTCTGGGTCAATGGGTGGGTCTTAGAGACCTTCCCAATTAGGATTGCCCCCTGTCACCGATGCTATTTTCCCTGGCACTGGAACCATTGGCCTGTAAAATTCAGCAAAAGCATGTACAAGCTGCACTAAGGTTCAATCAGAGGCCGCTTGTTGTCTGCCTTTAGGCTGACGAAATGATGCTATACGCGTGAGAACCAGAAACATATCTCCATGCTCTGCTTCGCGAATACGTGGTATTTGAATGATACTCTGGTCTTGGTACCCACTGGGCCAAATCCACAGTGTTTCCATTGACAGCTGGCCCCAGGGAAGTGGCATTAGATTTTCCATTGTCCTGGTCTGCTGACCCGGTGAAATATCTTGGAATACGGGTCCACAGGGATCCTGATGTCGTATTGACTAAGAACTATGGGCGGGCTGTCACTAAAATTATAGATCAGTTCGCGAGGTTGACTAGGCTCCCCCTCTCACTCACAGACAGATTTGCAATAGTAAAAATGACCATTCTGCCTAAGCTACTGTATCTCTTCAGTAATGTCCCGATTGGCTCAATCTGGCACTTTTTGAGACCCTCCAGACTTGTTTGCTGTCCTTGGTGTGGGCAGGGAAACAACCTCGATGTAGTTGGAACGTGCTCACACAACCATTCGAGAGAGGTGGATTCGAAGCGCCTGACATTCGCCTCTACTACCTATGTGCGCAAGCACAATATGCGCACTACTGGTTCTTTTCCTAAAAGTTTCTCCCGCACTAGGCCGCAGAGGGTGACACTGTGCGTCCCTTGCTGTTTATTGCAATGACTCTGCAGGGTGGGGATGTGACTGCCGGTAAAGAAATAAATACTGTAAAATACACCGCATGGGTGTGGAAAAATCTAGCTAAGCGTGAATGGCGAGAGTAAGTTTATACCCCAGAACTGCCATTGGCGGCACACCAGGAATATCAGCGGTGCAGGATAATGGAGCTATGAAAGTATTGCAGCAAGCGAAGGTAACAACGGTTGGAGACCTGTACCATAATGGTGCATTTAAGTTCCTAGCAGAATTCCAGGCTGGCGGGGAATATAATACCATGCTGGTGTGTTTACTCAGGGTTTCCTGCAGAACCATCAACTCTTAAAGCACTACAGGTCGTGCTGGCCGGGGTGGAAAGTAGGGGGTTGATAACTAGTCTCTGCAATGTGTCGCAGATATAGAATGAGTTCATTGACCCTCCCTCGCTAATGAAATGGAATGCTGTACCCTCATCTCCTTTGACGTTGGAAGCTTGGGAGTCTTGTGGTGAATTGACAGGACATTTGACAGCAAATTGAAATCTCCGTATTATTCATTTCAAGTATTTACATCAATTGTATTATACCCCCAGCCGGCTTAAGAAATTCAGTTTAAGAACGGAGGCGAGCTGTATACGATGGGGGCAGGGCGAAGCAGATTCCTTGCACCTGGCATGGGCTTGCCCTGCCATTAATGTGTTCTGGAGTAAGGTAATTGAGGTTCTATCAGAAATAACTATGGAGCGAATCAAGTGTCCTTCGGAGGTCTGCCTGCTGGCTTGCTGATACAGTAAAAACCATGTAATAGGCGAATAATTGTAATTGTCACTTTTTTCCAAGCACGCAGTGGCAATGCAGTGGGGTGCCAGGGCAGCTCCTTCACTTCGGAAGTGGGTACGGGACTTCGTATATTGCAAGGACCAAATAAATGTATATGGAGAGGAGTTTCCCATAGCCTCTAGACCGAAAGATTTCTGGGTGCCGCTGTCTGCGTTTCTGTTGCAAAACCCTGACCTACAGGTGATATTAACTGTATTTTTTGGAATACATATGCATCTGGCAAGGTCCACTATGCCCACATAATTCTAGACACACAGTGGATTATATCTTTATGTGATATGCTACACTTGCTGGTTGTTGAGGGGTTAATGGGAGGCGGAGGAAGGATTGATTTAGCTAAATGCAGAAAATTGTTTGCAACATTACTGTTAATGTATAATGACAGAGGTGCTCTCTGCCTCACTGTATACTGTGATTGCAACTTCAATAAAAAATAAAAAAAATTAAACCATACAGTTATTCCTACTTGCTTCCGACAGGCTCAAGTCAGAGGCCAGCCTGTAATTCCAAAGGGCGGCCTTTCCACCCTTAGGATTACAATTCATGATCTCCGGCAGGCTTTCCGTGTCTGGCTTTCTGACATGAAAAGCCTGACGGAGAGCGAGTATGGGGGGCCCTAGCAGGCCCCCCTTGCCTCTGTGGCCTCTGGTTGGGGGTCGAGGGAACACCTGTGGCGCCCCCTGTTCATTCTGGCACTGTGTGGCAGGCACCCTGAAGTGCCTGCCACACAGTGCAGGGATGAACAGAGACTCCCATTCCTTTATGGGAGCATGTGTTACGGGCTGTTTATTACCGTAACAGAAGCTTCTATAGTGGACTGGGAGTATACGACCAAACAGTGTTCGGTTACATCATGATGAGGCAGTCGTAATTGCTGACCTGAGGTCAGTCAGTGCCGTTTCCGAGACTGTGTCGTCCGCCCGACATCGTAATAAGCCCCCTAATATTTACTATAGAATAGATTACATACTAACTTCAAGGTGTTTATGTCGCTCAAAAGCTAATGCCTGAATTGAATAAACTGATATTTCAGTCCATGTTTTAAATTTAATTAATTTGAAATTCTAGGATTTCCCTCATCCTTTTTCTATGTGAAGATTAAATACTGACAACAGTTTGTATGTTAGTAACAGAAAACAGATGATTTCTGATATCAATGAGTTTAAAAAAAAATATTCCTGGACACCATTCTAAGATAACACAATGGAATACATTTAAAACATTTACTTAAAGCAGAGCTTTCTATTATGGCTTTTAAAAATAAGTTATTTAACTCCTCCATCAACAATTTACCAACAGTAATAGGTAAGTTAGAAAGATTATACATTTTGTTTAATAACAGGCATATAAATAAGTGGTGAAAACTTTTCATGAACACAAATCCATACTTAGCAAAAGAGCAAGTTTACAGTTATATACTGAAAAGCCTGTTTTTATTTGAACTTTGATAGATCATACAAACCTATTGCTACTATTTACACATTAAAAAGGATAAAAACCAAATCCATTCCAGTAGAAAATGAGATGGTATATTGTTGACTTCACTTAAAGATATGCTTACCGAAGTTTTGTTGCATTACCCTAAACATTATGACGAACCACCAACTATTGCTTCCAATGATGTTAGATTCATGGAAACATTTTCATCTTCTGTCTCTAAGCATGACAAATGTATATTAGCTACTTCATTTACTTCAGATGACAATGCCATTGTTATTGGTTCCCTTAATTATGGTAAATCTCTAGGACCAGATTGCTTATCTGCTGAGTTTTCTAAAACTTTCTTTCAGCACCTTATCTTCTGCAATTGTCTGACGAATTTCATAACAATATCTTTGAATTGGTTTCTTTTCATGAGGCTCTCTTTATTGTTTTACCCAAACCAAATAAAGGCCATGCTCTTGTATCTAAATATTGTCCATCACTAATAAATTTGATTGTAAAATGTATTAAACATTTCTAGCTAATAGATTAACTACATTTTTGGATAGTGTTGTAAACATTGAGGTTATTTTTTCATAATAATAGAACCAGTTATCATATTTTGTCTCAAATTACTTAATTAAAAGAAACCATTAGCCTTTCTGCACAAGATGAAGAAAAAGCTTTCGATTAAGTGAATCGTACCTTTCAGTTAAAGCTTTGGAATTCTATATTTTAGTACACATTTCACAAATTTGCCCACATTGCATTATATTTCTCCAAATGTGAATGTACTAATTAATGGTATTACTTCTAGCCCCTTTGTGTTGTAGACTGGTATGAGATAAGGATGCCCGTTCTCTCCTCTTCTATTTTTATTAATCAATGAACCCTTTTTTTGACCTTTTCATTGTATTTCAATACAATTTGAAGATATTACCATATGAAATGTTACTCTGAAAGCTATTGCTTATGTGGATTATATTTTGATATTTATTCATAATTCCTCCATTACCTTTGCTTCTATTTTGCAAATTATCAACAAATATGTTAGAACTTCAAAGAGTTTTAAAATGTTAATACAATTTGAATTTTCTTTTAAACATATATAGCATCTCTTATATGCTAAACAATACTTTGATTGTTTGGTGCAGTAAAAACATTAAGTATCTTGGGGTTATCTTTGCTAAGTCTATTCAAAATGCTTTTTAGGAATCATCAAAATGTAATATCAAAGATAAAATAGAAGATTACAGTCTACATTTCCGTACATCTAAACTAGTCAGGTAAAACTGAGGCAGTCAAAATTGTTATTACACTACTGACTTTAAATGCCCTTCCAGTGATACCTCCATAGTTTCCTACAACATTCTATCATTATTGGGATTCAATCATTTCTAAATATATTTGGAATAATAAAACTCCTGGGATAAAGTATAAAAACTTAAATCTCCAAAATCTAATGGTAGAATCAGCATTCTAGATTTTCAAAAGTATCATTCTGCCTTCATAAATAGACTTAGATTTCCAATTTCCATTTTTTTATTTTGGGGCTAATGCTTTGTCTGCTAAAAAATTACTCATATTTTAAAGTGACTAAGAGGGCTCTGCAAAATTTTGATATAGTGTTTCAGTTTGTCATTACATTTTCTGAATCTATTTCCTGTTGGGAAAATCCTTCTGTCAAATTTAAAAGGGATATTTGATTTGGAAATTTGGAAATTTGGAATTAAGTAGTTATTTTTTATTTACATGAAACATATCAAGACAATATGTTTATCTTCAGAACTAGAAGCAAAATGTAAACTTTATATTTCGGACCTTTATTATTAAAATAAACGTATGTGATGTGATTCTACAATCTTTTCCTAATATCTTAACAATGACCAAAACTGCAGATTCATATTTTGTTTGCAAATTTATAATTACTGAGGTCATGTTGCTTCAAAATTGTATAAAACATAGATTTGCAGAATTGTTAATATGGACAAACTGAATGGTTTTTGGAATTCTGGGTTCTCCTCTAGTTTTTCTCATGAACAGTTGAAAAAAATGTGGGCTTGTAATCTTTAATGTTGGTTACCAGTCATGTATACTAAACTAATTAGATATATTATGAAATTGTATAAGGGACTCCTTATAAATTATATAGGTGCAAATTACTTAAGACTCTACTAAGTCAGCTCTCTAAAAATGATACTGGTTATTACACCTTCGACTTTCTGAATAGTAAAAAAACAATATTGGTGCACCAACAGTAAATAATAATGTGAAAGAGTCCAAATCAATATGTTGAATGTTCCATATCTTCTTTATTGTGCTTATACAGTAGACATATGGATCCAATTGTTACAGCAAAACAACATAGCCCACAAGTTGAGTTCACCACTGTGAAATTCATCACAGCATTCTGATTTTGGACAGCCAATATACCATGATATGCATCTCATGAAACTGTAGTTCGCCACATGTAAATATACCATAGATGCAAGAGGGGGGGCCTTTAGATTACACACCATGGATCCTTTTAATATCAGGCCAGGCCACCCCTATACTTGACACCTTAGTCCGTGTCCAGGATAGTCAACAAACCACAACTCGCACCGCATGAGTGTAAAACCCAAACAATCTACTTTATGAATGTCCAATTATTTTCTGGAAAATGATATTGGATGTAACAAGATGCTGAATATGAATGATTCAGTTTCATGTCTATTCATTACCTGTAAATCATAGTGCTTAACATTCTCATTGCTGTTGGCTAAAATGAAATTGTTTGATTTCCTTGCATCATCTGCTATTAAGTCTATCACTATCATTGTGCAAATTTCTTACCCGTCCATTCCTTGTGGGCTTGGATTATTATATTTCCCAGAAAAGGAGATTACATTTCATTGCAGAGAGTTGCATAAACAATGTTATGTCCAGAAATTGTTTTGAGAGACACTTGATTCTTATGTCCCTAAGAATATCTATTTCAAATATTATTTATATGTTTACTATAGTTATTAATAGTTTGGTTGTAATGTTATTTCCTAACACATTTCTTTAACATAAGTAACCCTGGGCGTAGTGGGGCTACGCGAAGCTTCGTGAAGTGGGCATGAATCTACGCCCACCCAAGCGCTTCGCGTAGTCCCACTACACGCTGCCCGCCTCCCTCCCGCCCTCTTCTACACCCCTAATTTGGATGTTAAATAGTTTAAAAAGTAAAGAAAAGCACTTACCTTTTATGCGGCGTCCCGGGGCTCCATCTTCTTCTTTGCGCCGACTTCTTTCAAACCAAATGCGCGGGCGCCCGCGCATGCGCATTTCTCGCAAGAAATGCGCATGCGCGGGCGCCCGCGCATGAGCATTTGGTTTGGAAGAAGTCGGCGCAAAGAAGAAGATGGAGCCCCGGGACGCCGCATAAAAGGTAAGTGCTTTTCTTTACTTTTTAAACTATTTAACATCCAAATTAGGGGTGTAGAAGAGGGCGGGAGGGAGGCGGGCGGCGGGCAACTTCGCTCCGTCCACGGATGTGCGTAGTGTTGCCTACTACGCCTACTTTGCGAATTGCATAGTAGGCAACGCTACGTGCACTCCGTGGACGGAGCGAAGCACTCTGCCCAGGGTTAAACATAAGTCATATGTCGCTCACACTAATAATTTTTATTTTCACTTTTTTGTAACCAGGTTAATGCTATTGTTCATAAACAACAGTTTAAATAAGAAACTTTGGTTTATTTCCTGGAATTTAGGTAAGTATTGTTTGTATAGTCATTATTTTCATATAGTTCAATAAAATATTTCAAACACATTGTGGATATCTCTTTTAAGAGACAGATTATTTTCATCTGGGAAAGAATAAACACTATATTAGAAGGAAAACCGAAATGACCCACATTACTATGGTTCAATTTAAGCGTGAAACTAAGTGGAGCTGATAATCTCGTGGGATGCTCACAAATCCACTCATTTCTGGAGTGAGATCAATATTATCAGAATTTCTGGCCGCTTTTAAAGAGAAGTTCTGCAGTATGGTGGTAAAGAACAGGAACAGTTCCATTTGGGCAAGTCCCGCCCCAGGGCAGATTCTCTTTCCTGGAAAAAAGAAACAAGGGGGTCAAAGTTTACACTATGAAGTTCAATATGCTGCCACTGATAGAATATATTATAAACACTTATTTTCAGGATAACATCAAAATCACCCATCAGAAGGTAGTATTACCCATATGAGGCCAGATTATATGCATGGCACCACTGGCTGAACAATGTGTCATTGGTATTAGGCCAACTGGCACTTTGACTATGTGATCAGTAAAAGAACAAAAGTTGCACCCACTGAAAATGGAAGATTTAATTTGTCACTCATGCAAATACCAGTGCACAATGATGTGCTTTTCAATGCAAAACTGTCCAGTCACTTACCTAAGTAACAGAACCTATCCCTGATCCAGGCTTGCGTAGACCTGCCAAGTTGTAAAACCTTTCCTCCTTGTGAGAAGTGGCGGTATGGGCTCAGATGGGTAGCACACCACCAACCACCCCTTCTTCTCCCCACCCCAGGTCCTGTTGAATGGCGGCTGCACACATTGGCTGTGTCACTGGCACACCAAAGGCAAGCCCGTTTATGCCTGTCCATGCCTGGACCGTGCCCAGTGCCAAGAACCCTGGTCTTCCCCCTAACCACCACTGTCCTGCTGTGCTCCTCTACACTCTCAACCCCAGCTGCCATTTGCTTCTCTGCTGCCACACTGCAGCACACAATATGGAGGGAGAGTTCTCATGCACCTACTGCAAGTTCGCATGCACTCTGCCACACCATACACCCACTACTCCCTATAAAAGGCACCCAGTACCTCATTCGCTCACATTCACACAAACCAACCACCTGTTCACAAAGAGCACCATACTCCAACAAATGCAGCATGGTATAGAGTCATCGACTTAAGCCGAGGGTTCTTCTCAGCTCTTCTGCATGAGGATAGTGAATGTCATTTTGCATTTCAGTACCAAAATAAAGCTCTTGTCTGGGTTCAAATTCAACATGGCCACACTGAAACTCCTTTTATTTTTAGTCAGATGCTAAAGAAATACTTAAGAGAGTTTACAATTGCCCTGTAACTGAGTTCTTGTGCAATACATATATGACTTATTAGTGGCACCTCAGACAAAAGAAGTTGTAAACGTCATACTATTGCAATACTGAATCATTTAGCTGTCAATGGTCACAATAGTTCCCCTACAAAGATGCAGCACTGTTTAAAAAGAAGTGATTCTGGTCATCACAATGAGAAATGAGAAAAGAATGTCTCTAAAGTACCTTTTACTTAGGCTCTGAACATGGGTCTACCAAACACCCAGAATATGTTAAGGATGTTTCAGAGAAATGTTGGCTACTGTCATCAGTGGATTCCAAATATTTGCTTGATTACATAGTTTTTAGTAACACTAACCCACAGTGATATTAGAGGTCCGGTACCATTTGATGACAAATACTTAGAGGCCTTCTGAGTTTTGAGGTGGAAATTATGTAATGCTCCGGCCCTCCTAATGTCTAGTTATAATATGAAGGTTTATCTCTTCTGCCACGAGAGAGGTGAGAGTACCATATTGCTTTTTACCCAAAAACATGGTGGGCTCATGAGGCCAACTGCCCACCTATCAGCTGTGTTTAAGCGGATAGCTACAGCTCTTCCTGGTTTTCTGACAGTGATTGCAACTGTTTGCATTGCAATTGAGCAAAGTGAAGGAATTGTGTTGGGAACTACTCTAATTGAGTTTGTTCAACATTCAGGTGAGATTTTGCTGGATTTAGCATATGACAAACAGTTTTCTAACCCAATATGAACATATCATACTTGCTTTTGAGAACATTCCTATCAGAAGTGCAGTTTTCAGAATCCTGCAACGTTGCTTACTGTCTCAAACAGCAGTGAAGACCAATATAGAAGTGATGATGATGATAATGAACCAGAGCAAGATTGCATGAATGCCAGAGTTACGTACGAAGCCAAAACCAGACATTATAGAAATTCCTCTTAAACTGGCTGATCTGATTCTGTTTGCAGAAAATTCTTGTTTGAGAGACTATTGTGGAGTATTGAAGGCTGTCAATGCAGTATGTTCCATCTCTCAAGTTTTTGAAGCATCATACATGCCTGATGTGCCTTCAGCGCAAGTGGCAGAGCTGACTGCACTGACAAGAGCTTGTTATCTTGCAGAACGTTTGAATGTGATAATCTATACAGACAGCCTTTATGGCTTTGGAGTAGTCCATGACTTTGGCCAATTGTGGCCAGACAGAGGTTTATTTATGACATCCTCTAGAACTCCATCAGGAATAGTTCCTATATTCTTGATGTGTTAAAACCCATACAATTGTCAAAAAATACTGCAGTGGTCAAGTGTACTGCCCATTAGGATAGAACAAATATGGTCACACTTACAAATAAATATGCAGACCAGGTAGTGAGATACTTCACACTTGAGCTGTGAAATAAAATGAGAATATTATGACAGAAAAGAAAGAATAAAATGAATCAAATTAGATTTCTGCCGAAGAAGCAGAAAGTGTAAATTGTTTCTGGTTGAATTCAGGAAAGACTTCCTTGAGTGAATTGAGGGAGAAAAGAATGTGGAAAACGTTGGGTTTCAAAAACAATACCCAAGATGTGCTGATCACTCCTGAGTATAAATATATATTTACCAGATTCAGTGTTAAATTCTATGGTCAGATATTTTCCTAATCAGTCACAAATGAGGAGGGATGCTATCGCCAGAACACTGAACAAGAATTTGTTGAATTCTAAATTCAGAAGTGTTGCATAAGATTTGTTTCAGAGATGCCTCAGAGAAATATGCAAGGAAATAAAACTGCAGCTCCTATGAATTACATTTGCAAATCAAAGGGCCCATTTATAAGACTTGAAGCAGATTTTTGGGAGATGCCAGTCTACAATGATCCTAATTACATTCTACTGATTGTCTGCTTATCTCTAAATGGATCGAGGCCCACCCCACTCAGAGATCATACAGCATGAATTGTGGCTCTCATTTTAGGAGTTAAATTTTGAAGGTGATTTGTACAGCTCTCTAAATTGATCAGAGATTCCATTGTAGTTAATCCCCTCGTTCATCTGGCGTGGTGAAGATGTTGAATTGGAACATCAAAAATAAGTTGGCAAAATATCGTGCATCCACTAGTCTGAATTGGCCAGACACTTTTCCGCTTGTCTTGATATGCATTTAAAGTATACCCGATAAAAAGACTGCTCTCTTGCCCCATGAAGTTCTAATGGGCAGAGCAATTAAATTTGGCCTAGATTCCTTCAGTACACTTGTTTTAATGACTGATGACAGCATACTAGAATACTGGAAAGGTTCTGGTTGATATGGTCAAATCAATTTCTGGTGCATTTGACAACAGCATCAACAAAGGAAATCCAGTTCCATCCCTTGAACCCAGGCGATCAGGTTCTCCTGAAGAAACATGTCCACAAAAGTTGTCTTGAAGAATGGTAGAAAGGATTTTCCATGTCATGGTAGTGACTAACACTGCTGTAAAGTCTGCTGGAGCCCCACAACAGATCCATGCCACTCACACAGGAAGATTGAAGGTGGTGGATGATGTAATGAAAGCAACAACCAATAATTCACAGAATCAAATTCATGTTCACAATGTGGATCCAGAGGGTGTGATGCAACTTTTGAAACAGTTGAAGTCTTAGTGAATATACCAATACAAGTTGCTAGTTTTGATTTGAGGGTAAGAGTGAAAAGCTGTTACAATGGCATGAGTGTCTGCAAAAAGAAATGGTCTCTGTTCTGACCAGTGAAAGGCTCCAGTTGAAAATGTAAGTCTCAAGAACCCCCAGTGGGAGAAAACAGTTCACAGTAAGTTGAGTTGTTGATCAAAGCACAAGTCCATCAGATCAGTGAGTGAAGAATATTCAGCAGTAGTCACAAGAGAAGATGCAAAATGTGAGAAACCAAAGGCAGTATGGAGAACCTGCAAAAGAAAGCACTGGCAGAATGAAAGGTTAAAGTCAATCAAAGAACCTGATGTAATTAATGGACTCAAAGAACAGTGAGTGTGAGTTGCTTTTTCCCTTAAAGACAATGGAGAAAGAGAATTCCAAACTGAAAGTATAATTGACCTGAATGGGCATATCTAGCATCTGTGTCTGAAGAAAAGAATCCGATTCAGAGATCTGTAGTTCAAATAACTGTTTGTTGTCATTTAAAATGAGCAAGAAGAAGAGTCACCATCAAATTTGAGAGAAAAGTATGACAGTCATGAAATCAGTTTTTAATTTGCAGAAAGAATGCTGATGAAGAAAGGGGTTGAGAACATGAACTGTGTGAACTGAACAAAAGAGCGGAGTTAAGTCTTGTTTGATTTTTGATTATTGTTAAAAAGATGAATAAGTTCCATTCTGTTTAGAAAAAAAGTTTTTTGCTGATTTTTAAAGTTCCATGTTCTTTTTTGTTTTTGACCCCAATAGATATGTCTTATAGCAAATGTTGTATAATTGTTGTTTTAACCTGCTTAATAATGATGCTAATAGTTTGATTTATTTCACCCATGAGATATACTCCACAGAGGTTGAATTAACTACAGTACATAACGGAGTTGGAGCGAATAAATTGACACATAGGGAAAGCCTAGTTAGTTGATTTCATGATAATATCTATACTAAAATATTGGGCTAATATGGGGGTATAACAGGGATTAAGAATTGTTTGATGTGTACTTTTATCCCTTCTTCTGCAGGTGAAGGTTAGGTCTGGTAGAAGTTTTAATTACGCTGGAGTAATCATAGTACCTCCAGTAATTATGCATTACTCTTGTGATATGAAATTACTGAAATTACACAATTAAGCTAGTTTTAGTAACTAAGAGTAATTTGGGGCAAAGCACCTACTACAAGAGCACAGGTATAATTAAGTATGGGCACAAAATCCGTTCCGCTCGCGGAATTTGCGGATTTTCTGCAATTTCGCGATCCGCGAATCTGGCGAAATTGCCGAACAATCCGCAAATCCGCTCGCGGGTGGATTTGCATTCTGGCAGGATGCTCCTGTCACCAAAATTAAACCTCCACAGGAAGCACTTAAGTTGCTTACTTGTTGCAACTATTCTCTGACCCTGTCCTGACCCTAAACAGCCGGGTGCCCGAGGCAGAGTCAGAGAATAGTTTCAAATGGCGCCGGCAAGCTGCCAAAGTTGAAGTTGCTTACTTGCAACTATTCTCTGACCCTGTCTTGACCCTAAACAGCCGGGTGCCCGAGGCAGGGTCAAAGAATAGTTACAAGTACAACTAAGTCATGCATGTCTGGGTTGAAGCTCAAATTCAGTCACGCCTTATAATCATCCCAAACAACTAGTGAGCACGGTCTAGGCTAGGCAGGTGTGCTTCCTCCCCATATCTACTGCCTACAATTAGATGTAATCCTTGATGGAGGTCTTTGCATCCACGAGTTTCTCGAGCGCAATCCCCGTGTACTTCCTGTGACCAGGAGGCTGCTTTTTTCTCATCTGCTGCTCTGATCGGTCTCTGACCCTTTATAAAAAAGAGGCATGTGAACTTGCATAGAAGCCCCGCCCGTTTGGCCCCATCACACACACACTAAGGTATGCAAAGTCTTCCCGCCCTTTCCTCACTATGATGGACAGCTCACTCGAGGGACCTCGGCGCCTTTCGGCGCGGTGACAAAAAATTACAGACACACGTGGTCACTGGAGACAAATCTTCTGGCCCTTTACGCATCTGTAGTGTAGCAAAAGCATTATACATTTACCCAACGAGGTAGCACTTACTGATTAGCCAGTAGAAAGTACTCCAGTTGAGTAGAGGTATGGCACAACACGGTGGCATCTTCAGGGATAATATGCAGGCAGGATTCATTCTGGCACGATGGTCCTGTCAAAAAAATTAAACCTCAACAGGAAGCACTGACAGATATAAAGCAGGTGCCCGAGTTGAAGCTCAAATTCAGTCACGCATTATACTCAGCCCAAACAACTAGTGAGCACGGTCGAGGCTAGGCAGGTGTGCTGCCTCCCCATATCTACCTCCTACAATTAGATGTAATCCTTGATGGAGGTCTTTGCATCCACGAGTTTCTCGAGCGTAATCCCCGTGTACTTCCTGTGACCAGGAGGCTTCTTTCTTCTAATCTGCTGCTCTGATCGGTCTCTGACCCTTTATAAACAAGAGGCATGTGAACTTGCATAGAAGCCCAACCCGTTTGGCCCCGCCCCACACCCACTAGGGTATGCAAAGTCTTCGTGCCCTTTCCTCACTATGATGGTCAGCTCACTCGAGGGACCTCGGCGCCTTTCGGCGCGGTGGCAAAGTTACAGACACACATGGTCACATATTTGTGCAAATGGCAAAAAAATCCGTGAGTTCGCGGGAAAATCCGCAAACTCGTGGATTTTTTTGCTATTTTGCGTGAATTTGCGGAACGCGAATCTTCATAATTCGCCCATACTTAGGTATAATAACCTATCAGCCAGATTCATCATTGCAACATTCTGCGAATTCCAAATTGCGATATTTACCGAATCGCAATTTAGAAATCGCAGAATTGCATTCATGAAGAAATGCGCGAAAAAAATGCGATTTGCAATTGTCCGCAATTGCCGATTGCGATTTTGCCCCAATCGCATAATAATCGCAGAATTGGCCGATTTCTTGGTTGAAATTGCGATTTCGCAATTACCGAAATCGCAATTTGCGATCTCGCTAACTGCCAAAAACGGGAAGTCGCATTTCGAGCCCAATGAAGACATCACAACCTGGAAGTAGGCTGTTCCCTACCTCATTCAGACCACTGAGCCTGAAAGTGTAAGCAGGACTGGGAAGAGCTCCACAACACTGAACTTGCAGCACCACAGCAGGACATCCACAACCTCCAAAATGTCACAGGAAGCAGCAGGGAGCAGTGCCCCAGGGAGGAAGAGGAAGATTAAGTTCTCGGAGCAAGAACTTGAGTTCCTAATTGAGGGAGTCTGTAAGGACCATGCACGCCTGTTTGGCAAGGACTCTAGGAGGGTGCCAGAGGCTGACAAGCGCCGCATCTGGCTGCGCATCTGCGCCAAGGTAAATTCTGTCGGGGTGACCCAGCGGTCAATAGATGATTTGAAAAGAGGTGGTACGACCTCAGAGGGCGTGCCAAAGAGCGAATTGCGGAGAGGCTGGGGGAGGAGGCCCCACTGCCACACCTAACACCCCACTGGAGGACCTCGTGGAGGACACCCTGACTCCTGAAGCCTCCATGGGGGTCACCCAGCTTGACTCGTCCCGACCCACCCAACAATCCCAAGGTAAGTGCCATGCGACTGCGAGCCCGTCCCCTAACAATGCCCATGACCCCTGAGCTAGCAATTTCACAACCCTAGTAATGCAGGCCATGCACACCTGAAATGCCCTATTGCATTGTGGGAGTTGTATTGTAATAAACATACCCAGATAGCCCAACACAGGCAGACCTGTCAATTCAAAGTAATTCCAAAAGCCAGTCAGGGAAAGCAGGCCTGCATGCATGTAGCAACATCTCATGTGCAAGCTACATATCATTAATCATGCACCCATTTACATCACAGGTGCAGCAGAACAGCCCAGCACCGACAGCGAGGCCCTACATATAGATGAGTACCCGGAGGACACCGAGGGTGAGGGCCAACCTGAACCAGGACCATCTCAGCCACCTGCAGCAGTACCACCACCACCTCCCCATGTGGGCAGGGCCACCCCTGCAGCCACAGGTGCCCAGCAACCACCCCAACCGACACCCATGGCGGTGGTACAGGCCACACCACCAGTAGCCAGGAGGCAGACGAGGCGCACATCCGCAGTCAGGTCACAGTCCAGCGGACTGACGCACCAGCAGCGCGACTTCTCAACACGCGCGGGCAGGGCTGTCCATGCACGGGATCCTGGCCTGGCCATTGAACGCCGCATGCTTGTGGTACATCTGACGCAGGCGCGTCACCTGGCAGCCATACATCTGCAGCTCACTAATACCGCGCAGCATGTTGGACAGCTGACCGCAGCTGTGCGAGAGAATAACCAGATCCTGGTCTCCCAGCAGGACATCACCCGCCGCCGCCAACGCCAGCTGCTGACCCGCCTGTCAGCCTACACCAGGTCAAATCATATTATTGGCAATGCAACATCTCAACTTTCCCGCCGGTCCCTTGCAATGCAGGTGCAAATGGTCCAGTGTTGCCAGGATGTTGCCAGGGCACTTGATCAGGTGACAGCAGCAGTGCTCAGTCTGCAGCCAACTGCCCATGGTGAACCAGGGGGTGGTGATGATGCCAGCGAGGGCACGTCAAGCCACAGCAGCATTTCCTTACCTCCGGTGACTGAACGCCGCCGCAGCAGCAGGCCCACTGCAGGATCACGGGCCAACACTGCAATTGAGGACAGCGAGAGGCGACTGGGTGCGTCTGGACGGAGGCGCCAGTGACACTTTTCACTCTGCCTGCAGGGCCATGCAGAATCTGCAAGCAAGCCCTCTACCCCTGCATGGGGACGTATGACGCAATACTGTTCCCATGTGCACTCATGGACAAAAAAAGCCACATTATTGTGAACGAGCAATAAGAATTTATGGTTTAACGTAAATCCGACTCATGTCATTATTACATTTGTTATGCATGAGTGCAGTGTTGTGTGAGGGGAATGTGTGCACTAGAAACAGTTAATAGTGATGTGGTTGCGGCGCCTGTGTCCTTCTGCAGGATTCTCCCCGCGTGCATGACGCACATGTGCAGGTGGGCGGTTGTCCCCTTCCGACTCACTGCCAGAGATCTCGACAGGTATCCTGCGCTTGGTAGCAATGTTGTGGAGTATTGCACACACGGCCACGATGCGGCAGCAGACCTCAGGCTCGTATTTGATGGCCCCACCAATCTTGTGAAGTATGCAGAATCTGCTCTTCAAAAGGCCAAATGTCCTCTCAATGCAATTTCTTGTGCGTATGTGTGCAGCATTGTAACGCCGTTGCTGTGGTGTTGCAGGGTTGAGGTATGGGGTGAGGAGGTACTCACGGAGACCGTAAGCGCTGTCACCTGAATGAAAGGAGCAGAGGGTGAGTGCCTGTTCTGCGCAGCTACATGATCACAGTGTACTATATGGGGGCATGTGTACTTACCTAGTAGGTGTCCTTCGCCAAAGTCTCCCCTGGCCAGTCGTGTGTGAATGCCGCTGTGCCGGAATATGAAGGAGTCATGTGTGCTCCCCGGGTATTGTGCCACTATGTCCGTGATGTAAGTCTTCCACACCATCTGGATATTGAGGGAGTGGTAGGACTTGCGGTTGCGGTACATGTATTCCGTTTGTGCTGGTGGGCAGATGTGGATGTGGGTACAGTCAATGCATCCGATTACATGTGGGAATTGCGCAAGGTTGTAGAAATGTAGCTTGGTCTCATTCAAGTCCTGTTGGGTGGTCGGGAATGAGATGTAGTGGTGTAGCCGGGTCAGCATTGCCTCCTGGAAACTCCTTAGGCAGCGGGACATGGTGCTCTGGGATATCCCCCCTGCAAAAGCGACTATCCCCTGGAAGCTTCCGGAGGCCAGTAGGTGCAGGCAGCACAAGACCTGGACATGGGTGGGCACGGCATTGGTCCTCCTTGTTGGGTGCTGCATCAGGGGGTCTAGGTCCCGGATCAGCTTTATGATCATTGGCCCATTCAGGCGGTACTTAGAGTAAATTTGCTCCGCAGTTTGGCCCAGCAGGGTGATCCGCAGGCGGAATATTTGCTCCTGGATCCTGCGTCTGTTCCGTGCTGCAGCCTGGAGCCTTCACCGCCTGACCACCATGTAGAGTCCTGGCATTGTGAGAGTCCTCATGCTACTACTGTGTTTCCTCAAGTGTGTTTGTTCAGGACAGCACCTGTGGCTCATTAGTAATTAATTTTTTTTTTCCTTAATGGTTACCACCTGCTTTTGGTTCTCCTTAAATTGCGCCTCGCAAATAGCGATTTTCAGCTTTTTCGCTAATTGCGAGTTTTCATGAATAGCGTTTGCGAATATTTAGCGAAATCGCAAAACAAATCGCAGAATCCATGGATTCTCGCTATTTCCGATTCGCTATAGGGGTTCCTCCTAGATTCTGCGATTTATTTTGCTATTTCGCAATTTTATTTTTGCAATTTCGCAAATTCTGTGTTTTTGACATGATTAGTTGCTTTTCTGTTAATTGCGATCGCATTAGCTAATTCGCAGCTATTGCGATCGCAATTTTGCTTCATGAATCTGGCTGTAAGAGAGAGCATGTGGCTGCTGGCTACTGCTGTCCGTGTCCTGTAGCATTTAGTGCTGTTTACTTAGCATAAAATGCATCCTCTAGCCCGTTTCGGACACAAGAGTGCATTTTGCACTAAGAAAATAGCGCTAAATGCTAGACTACCATTCTCATTCAATTATGCATATTTGCAAATGATTTTGCTGTAATTATGAGTAACTATGCTAGAGAGATTTACACTAGTTATGACCACCCATAGTGAAGGTGCAACTTGTTTACAAATTCTGGTTTATTCTGAATTGTCTTGTAATTTGTTTGTTAGTATAATCAATAAACATGAGTTTCTATTGCAATATCTGTTGGATTTCAACGTTTCGCTGGAAAATCTTCCTGTTTCCGAAAATGATGAAATAGGGGTAAAATATGGTCAATTTCTCAATGCATTTGCACAAACTAGCTTTAACACTAATACGACTAAATAGGAATATGTGATGTGTGCAGTTGAGTACAGAGGAGCATGAGGTTGTTAAGCAGTATAATAGGAGAAGAATGGAAATTGTAAGAGATTGGAAAGATGAGAAGAAGATAAGACAACATATTAAGTCTTAAGAAGAATTTAGACTTTAAAATTTCCAATTAAGACTGAGGATGGAACATGAGAGGAAGTAAGTGTGTATTGTGCATCATGAACCTACCAGAGTTAAGTAAATAGCATGTGTGGGAGAGAGAGTCTGAAAGAAGTTATGTTAGTGGAGATTTTCTGGTTGGTGAAGAAGGAATTTTGAAAGGGCTTTAACATGTGTGTGGTAAGACTGTATTTTAATTTGCCTCTTTATTGGGTGGATTCTTCTTATTTAGTGTTAGTGTTCCCTAGGGTCTATTGTGTAAATGGAAAGAGTGATGATGTTGTTTTGAAGAGACTGAAGCGTGGTTTGTGGCAGATAGTATTAGCTATATTAGGAGTTATGATTCCATCCATAGGCGTAACTAGGAATGATGTGAAAATTAAAAGATTGTCTATGCTTGAGGACTGGCTTGCTTCTAACACTGCTGGGCCACAACTCAGGTAAACTCTGAACTAATCGCAATGCGAGCAATGATTACGTACAACCATTTAGTGCTAGATACCCTTCTTGTGAAAAAAGGCAGTGTTTGCAGGGTTTTGAAAGTTAGAGAGTGTTGCATCATCATAGTCTTGTTGCACATGTGTCAAACTTCCCTAACATTTCTCATGATGTCCTAGTTTAAGAGGAGCATGTATTTTGGGAAAACGTGGGTTCTTGGGTTAGTAAGGGAGGAAAGGGGTTTTACATGGTTGGCAAATATTTTGAAAGTGCTTCTCACAACTGGAATGATTGTGTTGACTTGTGCAATTGTCTGGTTTCTATTGTTTACATTTTCTGAGTTGCTGTTTCAAAAATGTGTGTTGAAGGAGACAAGAGGGCCGTGTAAGAGGAAACAACAAGATTTTTGACATGGAGAATGCCAGAGCAGGTGTTTAAAATCAGCGGAAATTGATAGTAGAATTGACTTGACGGTCACCCAGGCACTCGTCACCAGCCGACTGGACTACGGAAACACCCTCTACACCGGAACCACAGCCAAACTACAGAAAAGACTCCAACGCATCCAGAACGCCTCAGCACGACTCATCCTGGACATCCCCCGTCACAGCCACATCTCCGGACACCTGAGAGACCTGCACTGGCTCCCCGTCAACAAGAGAATCACGTTCTGACTCCTCACCCACGCACACAAGGCTCTCCACGACCTGGGCCCCAGGTACCTCAACAACCGCCTGACCTTCTACACCCCCACCCGCCAGCTTCGATCGACCAGCCACGCCCTCACCGCCGTTCCACGCATCCGAAGAGCCACCATGGGAGGAAGATCCTTCTCCTACCTGGCAGTCAAGACATGGAACTCCCTCCCCATCCACCTCCGCCAGACCCAAGATCACCTCTCCTTCAGGAAGCAACTCAAGACCTGGCTGTTCGAGCAGTAGCAGACCCCCCTCCCCCAAGCGCCTTGAGACCCTCCGGGTGAGTAGCGCGCTATATAAATTTCTTGATTGATTGATTGATTGACTTGAAAGAAGTGGAAAGTAGTGCAGACTGTGAAATGTTAGACTAATTATATTAATTGTGGTATTTAGTAGCTATAGATAAATCAGTGGAGAAGAGTTGTTAATGTCTTGTGCATTCAAATCTTTGGGCATCATTACCAATGTGCAGAATGTAGATTTACTCTTGGTAATACATGTATGAAATGATATTGTGCTAGTGTCTTTGAAATGATTTTCCTCAGACATGTAGAATTGCATGTCCTAAGGCATGTAGAAGTAACAGCCACATAGAGACCTGTAAATAGGCCTCAATTTAGGCCCAGCTGCCATATTTTTCAAAATGGGACTTTCTCATTGCACATTTCACTATTCCTTATTTTTGCAGCACACAGTCAAGCGGAGTCTTGTTTATTTCCATTGATACAATTATTGCTGATCACAATTAAATCATTCTAGCATTCCTCCTACTACTGAATATTTCTTCAAGGACATTCTGATAGCTCACTTGCCTTATTGATTCATAATAGGTTGGTGTTGTTCATGTATCTAGTTTGTTCTACCATCTCTGGATAACATTAGTGTAGAGTGGGCAGAATCAATATCCATGTAGTTGAATAATTCATAGGTGCTAAGGCAATAATAAATTTTTATAAAACTGTGCTCTGATTTGCTGAAATTGTAAAAAAGTTTAATCATGCCACAAAGATTTTGCAGTTTTAGTGATTAAATATGCAAAAATAGAATATGTAATCCCTCTATTTTGGGGGTGAGACAGACGATATTCCAATTCTGATAGGAATGCTGTCCGTTTCTCTGAGTTTAGTTTCAGATAAAGTAATCCAACATTGTCATGCACGCAAATATGTGCAAAAGGTCACCGCTGAAATGTTATTATTAGGATAATATAAGAAATAAGCTTCTTTGCTACATGGGCCTAACTAGGGAATATAACACCCACTCCTCATACAACAGACAAGGTTAATTTAGAAAAGGCTTTTGCTGTGGTTGACAAAGGTGTGACAACAATATTATCCAGGATTTATTCACTGGGCAACACATGTCTATTTTACAACATAGACAGTCACAATTGCAATCAATCTAACACTGAGCTGGGCATTACAAATGTTACATTCTTGCCATGGCGTTACCTCAACAGTACAAGTCTGTTTTCAGAATACGATCTAACGGAAAGACAGTGATGGCATGCAGAGATACAAAAGATACCCTGTTGCGCATTGTAAAATTAGACCAATTACCTTTCACCGTGGCTAAGACACCATCCACTGACTGGATAACCCATGGTTACATCACCCTATCGATCAGGACTTTCCAATTCCAATATTGTCTCCAATACCAACAGGTAGGCAGATGTGAAGTGCTAGGGGAACGGTATGTGCACGAATATTGGGAATTACTGTTCAGGTTTAGATGCAGGAATGGGGACACAGATGTTTTTTAGTGGCTCTGACTATGAAGATGCTTTAAGCGGATCTTTAGTTTGCAGGGACATTTCTCTCCCCAGGGCATGCAATGCTTCAGTAGCAAACTTGTATTGTTCTCTGTATGGCTCTCCAGCTGCCGTGATTCATCCTGTGTTCAGGCTGCTCTCGAATGGGAGCTATTTGATGTTGAATGATCAAGTTTGCTGCAGAATGGAACCGGGTATTGCTTATCTAGTGACGGTTAATTCCATAGTGATTTGTACACAAGTACTGTTTCCACCTGCCGGCACAGTTAGGGAGGCAGCGCTATGGCCTTCGATAAGTGATTCCAACATACAGTTTGATTTTCTGGGTAAACTGAAAGACATGATTTTTTAAATGGATGTGGCCTCTTGCATTTACCATCCTGGGTTACCATGACTGACGCTGAGAGATCCCTGCCAAACAATGAACCAGAGGAGGATCAAGACCCCTGTGAAGTAAAATAGTCCACAGCTTTGATCTGTTCACTAGATCAAATGCTGAACTAAGATCCATAAAAGCCATTTTTAAAGAGCCCTTTTTTGCTATGGTGTATTTACTTATTATTAGGTATAAGTTGAGGCACTGGTCCATAGTGCTTCTGCCTTGTCAAAAACAGTATTGCAAATCTGATAAGACCTCATTGTTGTTCGCCCAGTCCGTTATTTTATCCAGGATCACTTTACCTAAAATTTTGACTGCGGAATCAATCAATGATATTGGTCTATGGCACCGTGGATCCCCTCTCTGGCCCTTTTTAAAAACTGGGACAATAGTCGACAAGGACCACGATACAGGAAACCCCTGAGAACCAGAGGCATTAAAAACGTTAGTCAGTATCTTGGCCCACAATTTGGGATCGCATTTATACAAGTCTGCAGGCACACAATCTGTGCCAGGTGCTTTATTACTCGATGTCTCTGGAATTGCCCTTTCAACATCCTCCTCCTTAAAAACCAACAGAGGCGAGGCTCTGTCATTTTCCAAGCTAGAAATAGGAACAGGGATTCCACTAGAACCATAAATAGCCTCAAAGTGGGTGAGCCACTGTGCCTCTGTGATGTTACTTTCCATAGTGCTGTTCTCTGTACCAGAGAAAAAGGGTGTATTAAAGATAGCCCAGAATCTTGAACTGTTCTTTAGAACTTCCACTGATAAAGTGCATCCTTCCTTAAGATGGCTTTCGCATCCCTGTCTCGAGGAGACTTTTTTAGGGCTTTAAACAAATTTCGATGGGTCCATGAACAGTTGGTATCAAAGCACCTTTCGCCCACGTTGAGACTGGGTTTTGTTATCACAGTCAAGTCAGAGGCTATCTGGCCACAAATGCCTTCGAAAGCACGATGAACCTCAGCCCTAGGGGTCTTAAGATCTACACATTTAGCAATATTTACTTTGGCCTTCTCACGAAGGTCCACAACAAAGGATTTGGGGATTACCTTGGACCATATGAGCCTCCTACCCTGGGCAGTTGTTACCAAGCAGTTAGCTTCAATTTCCTTTCCGACTGATCCCATTAGGCCACAACCTTTGTCAAGCTCTAAAATAACGGGGTTATGATTACTGAAGGTAGACAACATAGCATTAAAAAACATTACCTTAGCTAACAGCGAGGGGGACATAAATATATAATCAATAACAGTGTCCCTCGCCTTAGCTTTAAACGTAGGGACCCAATCAGTATGATCATTAAAACCAGGTTCAAAGAGGTCAGCTCCAGCCAGAAGGTCCTCCAGGGCCTCCCCCTTATACGTGTGTACAAAATGGGGCGTGACTGAGTGATCAGGCCCTAGATGATCAACAACTTGACACATGAGATTACACAAATGTATATTAAAATCGCCCATAAGTATGAAATGATAAAAAGTGGTTTGTTTTAGCCTGTAGTCCTCCAAAAAGCATTTCAAGTAAATTTAATGTTGATTCATAAAATCACTTTCGCCCAAGTTATAAAAATTAACAAATAGTGTTTTAGGATAATTGGGTGTAGTTAATTCTACTATCAGAAGATTATGGGAATCCGCCTCCAGCCTCTTTAGAGACCCTTTTAATTTTAATGAAAAAAGGGGCATACGGCCTCCCTTGGCTCTACCTGCCAAGGCAGAGCAAGCAGATGAGAAATAATACTTAGACCCGTCCAGCCAAAAATTGCTCTCCCTATCCCAAGTTTCCTGTAGGCCAAGTATATCATATAGTTTTATGAATTTAAGCCAGTTTAAATCATCTCTTTTACTTCGTAGGCCCGCTATATTCCAACTGATGATCTTACAGTTAGGAACAGGTGCTACATCTGGGGCCTGGACATTTTGGTCAAGCTCGGGCAGATAGTCAATGTTTTTAACTACCTTTCGGTGGTGTTCGGCAGTGTTCCCATTGTGTGTATTCATAAACAGCTCAAGGGATACAGCTTTGAGTACAAAATGGTGACCATAATGCTGGTAACAGAACATGTCTCCATAATTACTTTTACCACCATACAATTCATCATTAGAAAATGCAGCTGATTCCTCTAGATCTGCAAGCAAATTATGCAGTTTCAATGTCCCAATCATCAGAGAAAGTACTTCTGATGATATAGTTTAAGGACATTTTAAACAAATAAGGAATTTGCAATGATTCAGTAGGACCATACACATCATATGATACCCTGTCCCACACAATTCCTTCAGGAACTGGAACTGCTATAATATTCACCAACGACAGATTCCTAAATTCACTGTGTGATAATGCATGTGGTTTAAGAACCAAGTTCACAAGATATATTGCAGAGCTTCTGGGAGATAATGTCCATTCAGAAGTAGGAAAAAGGATGTTACTAAACCAATTCAGAGAACAAGGAAAAGTAATACTATTGTAATCCATAGATGTATCCAGGGAACAACAAAGTATACCTTTTTCAGCCAAAGATAGAAAGCATGTGCTCGTAGTTTGAAAGAGACAGGCAGTGTTGGCAGTTCAGTTTCATTCGGATCTGATGAGAAATGTTCACAATGCAAAAAGTAGCCAGTCCGGTCCATTCTTGGCAGCTTAGCAGGTTTTGTAGAACTGGGAGCTGACTCGATCTGTGGCATTTACACGCAGACCTGAGCACACATACAATATTCGTCATTTAATAAATCAAGACGAGTACAAAGCATAAAAAATAAAAAATGGCTTCTTGTTTTTTTAATTTTCTTCCTTTAGTTGATCCAGCCAACACATGTTTCATCATCTGGGAATAACCCATGACTTCCTCAGGGCTGTGTAAATGCAACGCAGATGGTAAGCCTCTTTGCCGGTTATAATTCCGTCCTGGCCAGGGGGGCAGAGAAACGTAAAGATGCTCCAAGTTTCAATTTCTTTAGTCCTCAGTGCAATCTATAATCCGAAAAGCCATGTCAATTTACGTAGTGTCAACAGTAGAATGGATGAGCGTCCAGTACACGCTCGAAAATGCACTTTCGTGCACAGACATACTGTATTTTCCAACGCCGGGTCCTAGTATGGCCGCTGTTTAGATCCACACAAGGTCATATCAGCCTGCACAGTATCTCTTTCGATCTGTGGCATGTTCACATAGACGTCGTTAAATTTCTGAATTGAGAATTTCTGTTCTTGTTGATTATACAGTTGTAGTTCTTTTAACAGGGAATAGTATCATTTCAATGTTGTTTACAGCTTCTCTTTGGAGAGTGGTTTCTTCAGTTATTAAAGCTTGCATCTGAACTTCCTGCACAGTAGCGAGAGGAGCACAGTGGCTAACCAGGAGCCCACTTGGCCTACTGTTGAGAATCAGCCACATAGTGTGGTTTGATCAGATCAATAGAGACAAACCTTTTGTCTCGGCAGCCAGCAATGGGCGGGAGAAGTATCGTTCTGGTACCTTCAACAGCCAGGACAGGTACAGGCCAAAATTCTTTCTCGCTCACTATCTTTTCTCTGACCAGGTCCCCAATGGTGGTGCATTTTACTAAGACATTGCTTTGTAAAGCCTGGAAATCATTGAGTTTCTGTAAAACAGCCAAACGTTCATTAATGTCAAATGGTGTTTCAGCAGCCACAGTGCTGACACAAGCGAGGTCTTGTACCCACATTCTTACACCAAACAAGAGCAGATAAGGTGTCCGACCCCATAGGGATTTTCTCTGCATCTAGTTAAGTGCCATCTGGACCCCATATAGGTGATTGAACCAACTGCCATCAAGCCTAATACGCTTGCTGTTAAGGATTGCTGTAAGTCACGGTTTTTCCTCTCAATTACCAAATTTCCTTTGGGATGGTACCGGTAGAAGTACCCGCAAGGCCACACCCAAACTTCCCACGGCCTCCTAGTAAACCAGAGAGCTAAATGCCAGACCCTGGTCGGAATGTCGTGTGCCAATTGCGTATGTCCCGATAAAGACTTGAAAATCCTTCCTGACAGTTTGAGCATCAGCTGAGCACTGTGGCCAAACCATCGAGAATTTGGAGCGTGAACCCACTGCCACCAAGATATTCTTGTAAGCCCCATCTGATTGTGAGGGCCCGCTGTGATCCAAATACACACAAGCCAAGGGCTTATGTGAAAGCAATAAAGGTGTCTGCGCTGGACATGCTATGGTGGAGCCTTTCATCTGCTGGCAGATGTTGCAATTAAGGACAAAGTCCATGGTCTGTTTGATAGACCTGGCCATTAATAATGATGCTTCAGTAATGAAACAGTTGCAGTAACCCCTGCATGGGCAGAACCCAGCCCCTCATGTGCAGCTAGTATTAGTCTTAATCTGCGATGAGTGTTTTTTATAATTCTATCCCCCACTCCTAGAATTTAAGAGTATGGAATGTTTTGTGCGTCTAACTTGCAGGAGTACTTGAGTAGAAAGCCTTTTGGCAGGGCTGTTCTGTTGCACATGGCATTAGCTGCCAACATAGTTGTTCTGTCTTTCCCTGTACTTGAATGAGTTATTGCTGCAACAGCAGCAGTACGAACTGTTGCCTTGGCAGCATCATCCACCATTGAATCCCCTTCAATGTGAACGCCAACACGTTGATAACTCAATGTGTGAATTACATGAGCCCGCGGCAGGCCTTCTTTCAGCTTTGTCACCTGTTCCCAAAATATCTTGTGCTTTACAGTGCAACCTTTAGAATCTCTAAATCTCTCTGGCCCCAATAGTGTAAATGTTTGTTATAGGACTGGAGACAGTAAAATGAATCACACACAATTAGTGTGGGGAATTCACGATCTATTTCTTGTAGTGCCAGTATCAGAGCTTTTAGTTCCGCCAACTGTCCCGTACAGACCCCTAGGGACTGAGTGTGTGTTTTCCTAGGACCGAACTTTCTATCATGCATGTACCCTTTTACAAATGTGCATGCCGCAGAATATTGCTGTTTGGTTCCTCATGCTGGCCCGGTATAAATGATGCATTCATTTTGAAGTAGAGGCATGATTTAATTTGGCAGAGGATATTATTGTTCGTACTGCAAGAATGCTTGTTTAGAGTCAAATCTGTAATCTACATCTGTTGCAGTGAGAGAGTTAGCCCATTGAATCCATCATGGATGCAATGCTTTAGCATTTTGGATGCTTGCTTTTGTAACGGCCTCATAGGTTTGATACCGCGGTCACGACAATAAGGCATTGCCCCTGTGCTAGTGCTCTCTCTCACTAAAGTAGTCTGTACTGCTGTGAGTGTTTTCTCAGTTGGTGCAAAACCATTTCAGCGTTTGTGTACAAATGTGGTTTGAATTCAATAGGTACTGTATTGCCTTTATTGAAAGTGATATATGTGTACTCAGTTGGACTAGCAAGTAGGCAGATCACCAGGTTAGTTGTGATAACATGTGTATGTAAATATTTAGAAGCTAACATGTCAGCTTATATGGACCATAGAATATCTGTATGTTCCTGTGTCCAATGATGTACTGAAAAATTGGGTCTAATTAAGTCGTAGAAAGGTTTCACCCTTTCTGCGTAATCCAAAATGTATGTCCTTACAAAATTAAAAAATCCTCAAATGGATTGCAGTCTTCTCTGAATCTTGTGAGGTTAGAGCAGTGCATATTTTTCTAAAAACTGTGCTGCCAGGCTTTTTTCTTCACTTGCAAATCGTACCCTAGAAATAAGATACTGGCCATTTTTATTTTTTTTAATTAAATCTGTATCCCAGGTGAGCAAACCCAGGAACTATGTAGTTCACCTTAGACAAGTGTTCCATTAATTTATCATCCGTCAGATAGATGTCATCCACAAAGGACAATGCCTCCTCATCAAAATCTTGAAATAACTCTGTTAATTTGGCTGAAAATAGCCTGGGGCTATCCTTATACTCCTGTGTTAATCAACAAAATTGGTGTTGAGAACCTAGCGCTGAGAATGCTGTCAAGTATTTGCTCCCATCCTCTATATTTTGGCAGAAAAATCCGTTTTAGATTTCTAGTATTCTTTTGTACTGCAAATGTACCCATGGATGCATTTAAATGTCTGTAATCCAAGACTAAACAATATGAATTGTTGGGTTTCATTACAGAAAACAGGGCATTATTCATAGGTGAGGTGCAATTTTCTATCACACACCTGTATTCAAGTTGATCTATGATCTCCCTGACTTTTTTCTTTGCTGCATGCTTTATTGGGAATTGTCTCTGTGGTTGTGGAATTGATTTTAATGGGATTTTGGGATGAGGTCACTCATCATCGCACCCGAAATGATTGCTGTAAAGTGCAGGAGCTAGCTCTAATGCCCACACCTGCGCATATGAGTTTTTAACTGATTCTGGCACAAGGTCGGATGAAAGCAGGTAAAAAAACATCTTCCCCATTGGAAAATCCACTACGAAACCAGGCCAAACCTTTTCGTCCAAAAGAATGTCGTAACCATAAGTCAGGTTCTCCCAAAAGAGACCATTCACTCAACTGGGTATGCCCCCCCACCATATGAAGCGTTAGTTTGTGTAAACGATGTGGGACACTAAGCCTTGTATAAGGTGTTTCCACCATATGCTCGCACAGCTCTACTGCAGACAGATAATCCATCAGGTTCCGGTGGGCTATTGTGACTTCTGCTGCTCGGTCCAGCATCGTCAAAGCCCATTCCCCGTTCAGAAGCAGAGGCCTCAGTAGCCTGGGCATTTCTAATTTTAACCCTGGCTAACTTCTTCTTTTTAAATTAAGGCTTAGAAGTCTTCTGTGTGTCTTCCTGTTTGATGATGTAGTCCAAAGTTAAATGTGTCTCACTTTTCGGTTTGAATTGTTCTTTCGAACTATGTTCTGACCGTCCGTCTCAAGTTGATGATAAATGCGACAAAGTTCTCAACAAAGTACCTGGATGCATAACGCAAAGTGTACAAAAGGCTTGCAAAAGGGGAGATGAGTCGGTTCCGTGATCCGGGGGAAAGGATGCGTTGTGCCTCAATGCTCGCGCAGAGTATGGGATGCGTCGTGATCCTTACCGATGCGGAGGTGATGCGTAGATTCTCAGCCTGCGGGCCCGCTATGATGCACAAGATGGCGTCTTGGTGCAATGCGATGATCCGGTTGCGATGCGAGAAGATGGGGCCCCTGATGCGACGATGCGTAGACGCCCTGGCAGCCTTGCGACAACTCTGTACCTTGGAGCCGCGACAGGCCCTGCGACTCGCTCCTCCGGTGATGCGATGGTGACTCTCTCGATGGCGTCACGCATCTCCAGGGATGCGACAGCAGGCAGCTTTGACGAAGACATGCTTTCAGGGCGATGCGGCGGCAGCACGCTTCTCCTGCGATGTGACGATTTCAGCTGCGGCAGCGACACGCTTCCTCTTGATGCGTCTTGCTTCCAGCTCCCAGCGACACGCAAATGTCTGTAGATAGAATTCCTGTTGGAAATGGGATCCCTGGCTGGCCAGGGCTTTTGCCAAAGTCAGTCAGAGACCACCACCCCCAAGTCAGGGCAAGGGAGTTACACGCCAAGATAACCCCTACTCACCCTCTAGGTAACGTGGCGCGAGCAGCAAGGCTAAACTTGGAGGCGATGTAAGTTAAGTATTTGCGCACGCACCCCAGCAACAACACCCAAAGGCCCACCACAAAGGAAACTCCACACAAGGTTATATAAAAATAGCCTTTGTATTACACCAAAACACATTAGATAAAACACACTTTACAATGTGCCAGAGGCACGGGCAGAATTTACAAGGGATTATTTACAAGACAGGGCCACCTGGACCACTGTCAGGAATCAGCACTTTTAGAAGTAACAATACAATACTTGTAGGCCTAGAACTTAGAACATAGCCTATCAGACAGTACCTTCCGTCCTGGTTGCACGGGATAATGCGAGTGACCTCCTTAGTAAACTTGAGCGGGCGACCCAGCGAAGCGGCGCGGCTCAGGGGAGAGCGGCGCTGCTCGAGGCTTGGACGGGCTGCCGGCACGGTACAAGCGTTTCTCTGGGGCGACCAATGTATGCGGCTCAGAAGAGGAGGGGGAGGCAGGATGCGGGCGACCCAGCGAAGCGGCGCGGCTCAGGGGAGAGCGGCGCTGCTCGAGGCTTGGACGGGCTGCCGGCACGAGCTGCCGAGGGGAACGAGCGAGGCACACTTCAGCGAGGCCCCAGGGGCCAAGGGAGATCAGACAAGTCCCAGCAAAAGTCCAAGCACAGCGCTAGAGGGGAATAAACAGCGCTCCCAAGCGCTATAAGGGACCAAAGTCCAGCAAAGCTCTTCAGAAGTCCAGGGGCTGGGCAGGGCCCAGGGGAGGCAAGCCTTCCCCCTGGGCCCAAGCAGCAGCACGCCCCTGGCAGATTCAAGCAGCAAACAAGAAGAACCTTTTTCAAGAGGTCACAGCCTCTTTTTATACAGAGCAACCCTTTGTCTGTAGGTGCAGGGTGGGGGCAGAACCAGATGCAGCTGGTTCTGGAGCACTCTTGATGGCCCAACCACCCATTCTATTCACTGGCAGGGCTTGGGTCATCAGTCACACCACAGGGGGGCGGAGCCAGCATTGTGTGGGGAAAACCCAGCCCATCCAGGACACAGGTACACTCCTCCCACACATCACTCATGCTAATCTCCCACTCACCACCGGGGCAGACCCACACAGACTTCCTGGAGCCTGGCATCCCAGCCAGCTCCAGCCAATCACACGCCAGCACCCTCACAGCACACGTACAGCCATGTCTAGAAATGGCCCTTCCCCACTAGACACATACAAGCCGGGCATACCGTTGCGCAGCATTCATTCCCACGAGTTCACACATACCAAACTCGAGCATGCACGCCTCACGCATCAGGAACTACCAGGGACACAGACATTCCCCATGCGTTCCTATGGGAGGGCAGGCCAGTCTCACTCCACGCACTCAGGGAGCGCACGCACTTTCCACTGCGCCACAGTGTCAAGGTGCGCAAAGACCAGAAATCACTACACTTCAAGGCAAAAAGTTCAGGGGTGAACCTGCCAGAAAGCCCAAGTCCAACACGACCCCCTTCCAGCCAAAACGCAGGGGAGACCAATCACCACCGTGATGGACTTCCCTGCTTGGGGCGATAGAACACGGACGCGGGCCCGCACTGCAGGGACACCCTCCGGTTCTACGCCAAGTTAATCCATAAGACAAGCACATCCTTAAAAAAAAACACAGGCCCAACTAGGCTACCCCACTGGTACTCCTTAGCTGTCCACGGCTAGGACCAGGCCCTAGGCCACCTAGATACCACTGGTCCTTGCCAATCCACAGAGTGGGGGGTAGTAACCCCTGGCCTACAATAGCCATTCTCCACTCCCTTTCTCAGCGTAGTTCCAAACTACCACTGATCCTTCAACCTAGGGTCCGCACCCTCAGGCTGACCAGAGGTCACGGGCAAGAATGCCCCACCCTACCTCTACTTCTGAAGCACCCTCCAGAACACAAATCTCCCACCAGTTTAGGACCTGACTTCCTCAGCAGCAGTGACCACAGTCAGACCAGCACAAGAACGGTGTAGTAAGGCGTTGCACTTTGCGGGTTGCCAGATGCGGCGCAGGCGGCGGCTCGCGGACCGCGTCGAGACGGGGACGGCGAGCGGCATAGACTGCGCGGCCGAAGGCAGACGCGGCTCAGTGCGGTGCCTACAGGACACCAGGCTGGTCATGACAGATAGGTCACCACTCCCTTAACTGGTCTACCACCTGGGATTCAAATTCACCGGATGCACAGGGGTCAGACTCCCTCTGACCCCCTTCCAGAGTTCTGCACCCTCCCACTGTAGAACAGGGTCCCTCCACTTAAGGTAGGCCCCACCTGCTCTCAGGGTAGTACCACAACACTCAGCCAAGAACCCTAAAGATCCCTGCTAGGCCTGTACCACCCCTTCTGGGCAACACAGGGTCTCTTCACTTAAGATGAGCCCCACCTGTGTTCACAGGGGTACCCCTAGAAGACAAACCGGCCAGGACACTGGCTACAGTCGCCCTGCCGTCCAGGACAGGCAACACCTGACCCTGGCTCCCCAACCTAGGGACGCTACCCTTTGGTTAGATGCCTGGCGCACCAGGACTTCTACAAGTTGGAAACAAAAATCTAAGACTTTCTCTCCTCCTTCAGCAGCAAGGCAACCACTGCAGGTCAATACCCCATACAGCTTACCCGGTTCCTTCTCCTCAGGCAGGAGTCCCTTCTTGTAACTTCAGGACACTACATACAGTTGCCCTTACGTCCAGATCCGGAAACACCGGCTACTGGCTCCCCAACCAAGGGACGTACCTCTTTGGTCAGATGCCTGGCGCACCAGGACTTCCTTGAGGGTGACACAACTAATGTGTCGTGTACAAGTCTGCCTGACACTCAGGACAGAAGTGGCATCACCATGGTCACTCACTGGCGACACAACCCTTCTGGTTGGCCCCTGACCCACTGGTTCTTCCACTGGGGAACCTATCCCCCTCGCACCCCTCCATCTGGACTTCTGCACCCTCCCAACTGGAGCGGTACTGCCAGACACCAGAACTACTGGAACCCTGGTTACAGAGGTTCCACGTTCTCCAGACACTCTGGAAGATCCTCCTCAAATGACCTATTGGTACAGCCTAGGCCCCCGACCTGATGTTCCCTTCAGAAACACTCCAGGCCCTGACACTGGGTTTCGGGCACCGGGAGACATGCAGTCCCACCCACTCCTTCTCCTCTTGAGACAGGACGTGAGCCCCTACACCGAGACCTAGCTGGGCTACACTGAACCTCTTCCACCACGCTGGGCTGGAAGACACCTCAGACACTCCTTTTGGAATCACTCCATCCCCTATGCCTCTCTCCTCCCAGAACATTACCAACTCCAAAATTCTGTCTCTCAACAGACCACAGAAATCAAAAAGCAGGCTCCACTATCTGCAGACGTTCTTGGGAAAAGTTCAACACACAGGACTTAAATATCTGAACAAAACAAGCATTCAGCAAGCTCCCCATCCAGAGAACTTACAAACACGTCCAGTGCCACACACCATTCATCCACACACACCCCTCCCCAGACTGGTAAGGCAGTTTCTACCACCCCTGACTTCTCAACCTGACCACACTTGACACAGGTACCATTACTCCAGGGCAGGGACGGGGGACACATGCACTGGACACACTTATGCTGCCACCACTGGATCCCACCCTTCTGGTGAATCCAGAAAACACACTGCACTTAGGGGGATGATCTACCCTCCCGAGCTAGGGACACCTAACTCAAAGTGCACAAGAAACACATTTCCACAGAAATGACATTTTTAGCAAACTCCATACAATAATCCCCAAAATGTTTTTATCTAAAATGCAGAGCTTTGTGGTGCAGCCAGCTGCTACTAAGGTACAACGCAAACACAAATCCTTATCCCACCGCTTGCCGCCAATGTTGGAAATGGGATCCCTGGCTGGCCAGGGCTTTTGCCAAAGTCAGTCAGAGACCACCACCCCCAAGTCAGGGCAAGGGAGTTACACGCCAAGATAACCCCTACTCACCCTCTAGGTAACGTGGCGCGAGCAGCAAGGCTAAACTTGGAGGCGATGTAAGTTAAGTATTTGCGCACGCACCCCAGCAACAACACCCAAAGGCCCACCACAAAGGAAACTCCACACAAGGTTATATAAAAATAGCCTTTGTATTACACCAAAACACATTAGATAAAACACACTTTACAATGTGCCAGAGGCACGGGCAGAATTTACAAGGGATTATTTACAAGACAGGGCCACCTGGACCACTGTCAGGAATCAGCACTTTTAGAAGTAACAATACAATACTTGTAGGCCTAGAACTTAGAACATAGCCTATCAGACAGTACCTTCCGTCCTGGTTGCACGGGATAATGCGAGTGACCTCCTTAGTAAACTTGAGCGGGCGACCCAGCGAAGCGGCGCGGCTCAGGGGAGAGCGGCGCTGCTCGAGGCTTGGACGGGCTGCCGGCACGGTACAAGCGTTTCTCTGGGGCGACCAATGTTTGCGGCTCAGAAGAGGAGGGGGAGGCAGGATGCGGGCGACCCAGCGAAGCGGCGCGGCTCAGGGGAGAGCGGCGCTGCTCGAGGCTTGGACGGGCTGCCGGCACGAGCTGCCGAGGGGAACGAGCGAGGCACACTTCAGCGAGGCCCCAGGGGCCAAGGGAGATCAGACAAGTCCCAGCAAAAGTCCAAGCACAGCGCTAGAGGGGAATAAACAGCGCTCCCAAGCGCTATAAGGGACCAAAGTCCAGCAAAGCTCTTCAGAAGTCCAGGGGCTGGGCAGGGCCCAGGGGAGGCAAGCCTTCCCCCTGGGCCCAAGCAGCAGCACGCCCCTGGCAGATTCAAGCAGCAAACAAGAAGAACCTTTTTCAAGAGGTCACAGCCTCTTTTTATACAGAGCAACCCTTTGTCTGTAGGTGCAGGGTGGGGGCAGAACCAGATACAGCTGGTTCTGGAGCACTCTTGATGGCCCAACCACCCATTCTATTCACTGGCAGGGCTTGGGTCATCAGTCACACCACAGGGGGGCGGAGCCAGCATTGTGTGGGGAAAACCCAGCCCATCCAGGACACAGGTACACTCCTCCCACACATCACTCATGCTAATCTCCCACTCACCACCGGGGCAGACCCACACAGACTTCCTGGAGCCTGGCATCCCAGCCAGCTCCAGCCAATCACACGCCAGCACCCTCACAGCACACGTACAGCCATGTCTAGAAATGGCCCTTCCCCACTAGACACATACAAGCCGGGCATACCGTTGCGCAGCATTCATTCCCACGAGTTCACACATACCAAACTCGAGCATGCACGCCTCACGCATCAGGAACTACCAGGGACACAGACATTCCCCATGCGTTCCTATGGGAGGGCAGGCCAGTCTCACTCCACGCACTCAGGGAGCGCACGCACTTTCCACTGCGCCACAGTGTCAAGGTGCGCAAAGACCAGAAATCACTACACTTCAAGGCAAAAAGTTCAGGGGTGAACCTGCCAGAAAGCCCAAGTCCAACAATTCCCAGCAAGGAAATTCACAGGGAGAGCTGGTAGTGAAGTCTTTTGTCCCTGAGACTTCAGCAGGAGGCAAGCACAAGTTTAAGCCCTTGGAGAATATTCTGTAAGATGATGAAAGTCATTAAAAAGGCCCTTCTCCTTTCCTTGGCAATGAAGCAACCACTGCAGGCCAACCCAGCAAACAGCACACTGGAAGAGGGGTAGTCCAAACTCCTGCAGCTTCCTTGGTTCTTCTCCTTGGCAAAAGGTTTCTTGTTCCGGAAGTGATCTAAAGTTCTTGGGACTGGGTACCAATATTTATACCCCAAAATATGTTCTTTGAAGGCAGAGAGGCCTCTGCCTAGTCCAAACCAGTTCCTGAGCACATTTTTACAATACTCCTTCCTTCCTTTCACAGTGCAGGGCAGAGACATCAGACGCCCCACAGGAGGTGGAGCCAGCATTGTGGAGGGAAGGCCCAGCCCTATTCAGGTCCCAGGTGCATCTCCTCCCTCCCATCTAGATGCAGATCTCTCTATTCACCACTGGGCTGCCCCAGCCTGTCTCCTGGAATCCCCCAGCCCTGTCACTCACAAACTACAGACAAGGAATACACAACCTAGCAGAGGCAGGCCTGAACAGTTAGGCAAGAAAAATATCTTATTTTCAAACACAGAATATTAAAACCAACTTTACTAAAATATGTATTTTATAATTCTGAGTTCAGGCATATTAAATTCGAATTTCTACCATGTTCCCTGAGCCAGTTAGGATTATAAAATGTAATAATCTAACTGCACATTCTAGCCTATGGGGAACAGGTAGCCTTGCAATAGTGAAAAACGAAAATGGCTGTAATTCAATCTTAGGGCATGCTACACACACCAGAGTATGTCCTACCTTATACTTGCAATGCACCCTGCCCTTGGGCCTACCATAGGGGTGTCTGATATCAAGCAAACAGAAGGTTTAGGGACTGGCAAGTGGGAGCACTTGCCAAATCGACATGGCAGTCACAGACTGCACACAGGCCTTGCAATGGCAGGCCTGAGACACATTTTACAAGCGGCTTCTGTGGGTGGCACAACCAGTGCTGCAAGCCCACCAGCAGCATTTGATTTACAAGCCCTGGGCACACATGGTGCACTGTACTAGGGTCTGAGAAGTAAATCAAATAACCCAATCATGGAGTCACTAATCAGTACATCAATTTAACATAGGGAGCATTTGCACTGTTGCACTGAATAGCAGTGGCACAGTGCCCAAAGCATCTAACCAGCAAAAACATATTAAAAACAAAGGAGGCAATCAGTAAAAATGGAAGGGAGACTCATGCCAATGATGCCAGGTCAAACATCTTGTTTTCTGTGGTATAAGGTAGAGTACCTTAAAACCAACTAATATGCTCTTGGTAAGTTCACTGGAATTCTATGTACGCATATGGGAAATACTCTTCTTATGGTTCATCTTCAATGTAAGTATGGAACAACTGGGTGCTGCACCTGCAGGTGGGAATGTAACCCATGAATCGAATACCTCTGTTCTGAATGCTTCATGTGCCTCAATCATGAAGGTAACATCTCCACCCGTTACCAGAGTATGTCCAACCCCTTTCTTGATATAAGTAAGAAACCCCTGGCAACAGGACTTTAGATTACACCTGGACGAAACTCTGAAACTGAATCCTGGAACTTTGACACTCTAATAAAGACAAGAGGACAGAGAATCCCCCTTGGGGTCAAGGAGTGACTCCCCTCCTCAAGCAGGCACCAGCAAAACATTTGCTGGTCTGCATCTCCGAAGCTCCTGCTGGACTCCAAAGTAATTGCAGCCCAGGAAGAAGACTTCCAGACTTCTCAAAGGCCGACCCGAGTCCCCAGCAAAGCTAAGACCCACAGCCCTCGTGAGTGACGTGGAAATGGAACTCCTGGACCCCGTACACATTTGCTAGTGCATTGACTTCTCGACATCTCTTGAAGTTGTGCTTTGGGTTACTTGTAGCTCAAGCCTCTAGCACCATCTGCACCGAAGATTGTGGGCCTACACTCCACGAGTGTTCTGTGAGCCCGCTTCTTGCATTTCCACTTGAGGCTCCTTCGTGATCCCTAGTCCTGCAACTGGTGGGTGTCTGTGAAGGCAACTCTACTTTTTCTTGGGCTTCTCTGGTTGCTCCAGACAGGTCCTGACTCTCCCTTGAGTCCCTCAGACCTTACTGGTCTGCACCAAAGCATTTCTTTGATTCCTGCATGGGTTGCTATTGCCAAGGCTTGTTGGGTCTAATCCGGGCACCCACACCACAGCACTCGACATCCTTCGTGGCACAGCTCAAATCCAGATCCTGGTTGTCGTCAACGCCTATTTGTCCTCGTGGCTGAATAGTCAAGCTTCACCTTCTTCACCTTCTTCACCCGACATCAGTGGGCATCCACCTATCGTGCTCCTGATCACTGGCTAGTGACCCAGACTCTGTCCCCTCTGCTTTCAGGTTCTTCTCATCTTCGATCCAGGCTTGGATCACACCGGACACGACGACGATTCCCAACACCAAAAGACACCTATGCACCCGGCTTCCCTGGGTGAGGTAACTCGAGTACTCTGGTGCTCTGGTGGGTGTTGGCCCTAGAAACCCTTAAGTCTAAAGGGGTTTGCTCAAAGTCCTTCTCTAAGTGTCCTTTATCTTTAAATTTCCAACCTCGACTTTCCCCATTGATATCAACAGCGATCCGTGGCTGTGTTTAGACACTGCCTGCGTCCCCTGTGGGTCCCCTGTGTCACTTCCTTGGGTGGTTCCTTGTGGCCCCAGCACTTCTACAGGCTCTAGGCCTTGTGTCTAGTGAAGTTGTGGTTCTTATACCACTTTCTTATTATATGGTTTGGTACGCCCCTAGGGCTCAACGTATATTGTGCTAATTTACTATGTGTTAATAAGTTTACTGTGTGTACTTTTGCCTCTCGTCTCATAAAGAGAATAGAGGGATGTGCTTAGAATAAATACATATATTTTGATATATACCTGGTGTGGTTCTCCTTTCATTTGGTCATTCACGAGATTATAGACTGGTAAAACAAGCTGCTTTACATTCCTCCAAGACTTAGCCTGAAGGCTTCTCTCCACAGCTACCACTAGGATAGCTTTCTATAAAAGTTGTCTTTAACCCACCATCAATAAGGGTAGTTTGGACTGGTGCAAGGTGCCCACTAGAATAGTTAACAGCATATGCAAGGTGCCCACTAGAATAGTGGACAGCATATGCCGGGCCAACTTCTCACAGTGTGCACAATGTGGGAACTTCTAATCCTCCAAGCTTGAATAACCTACAGCTAATTACCAGGATATACCTACTCAGCTGAGTCAGGTGTGTTTCCCTTATCACTTTGAACATCTCCGGTTTAAATGTAAGAGGGGGTCTTTGAGAAAGCACGACTCAACTACTCAGATTGATGGTTAAATAAAAACCCAACCATTGTTGGCTGCGCCATGTCATGTAGTTCCTATTAGTCTGTAGGTTCTGCACATTTGTTTGGATAACATAAACTAAGGGCTTGGTCCCAAGACTGATTCCGGACACCCCAGAAGCATATGTTGGCCTATAGACCACCTAGGTACCAGTGCCACCATAAGCCCCCCTAACCTATCAGGGAGAGAATGGTTTCTGACAACCACTGAACATGACAACCCTGATCCCTTAGGGTTTGTGGAAACACTGCAGATTCTTTCGCTCAGTCAGTCGTGCTCACTTTTTCTTAGAGAAGTATGCAGAGAATACACAGTGGGACGTTTTCAATAAGTTAATTGAACCACAGTTATTCTTGTATAAAATGTGTGTGCTGCAATGATTAATAGACAGAAGCAGATAAACATGATTACAAGCACCAACATTGTAAATAGTATATAGTTCTACCATGGTGCTAAAACAGTTTATATATGCAGGCATATAACAAGGCAGTAATCTGGCGTACTCCCACTATGCAAACCCTTCTCTATGTGTAACTAGAGTGTGTGTAGTTGTGAATCCAAAAAATCTCCCCTAGGGATGATCTGCCCCATTACATGGTGGGAGAAAATGAAGGACCCTGTCTCGATCGCAAACTGGACACCCCTCACGAGATGTCAGACCACTGCGTGGTGAAGTCCAGGCATGCAGGGGCCCTCCCTGTCAACTGAAGTGCCTCCTCTACCAATATATTGGGATGCTCATCTTTTACAATAGGAAGCAGTCTTGGGATGTGCGTATAGATTAATGATGTTATGTATATATCGATAACCCTGTTGCCCTGTGGAAGAAGAGCAGCGATGACATTTGTACATAGTGTGGAACGAGACCTTGTACATGATGTTCAGGGCATTTGTGATAATTTTGTATGAAGCTACATATGTAAACAAGTTTAGTTTCAGAGAAACTAATCCAACATTGTCGTGCATGCAAATATGTGCAAAAGGTCACAGCCAACATTTTATTGTTAGGACATTATAAGAAATAAACTGCTTCACTACATGAGCCTAACTAGGGAATATAACACTGCCTGGCCTGATTTTGCACATGTCAAGTTTGGCATTGCTTTTGCTTGTTTATAAACAATTGTACTAGACTTTCTTGAGGCCTTACAGTGGGGTGACACATTTAATTCAATATTATATGAACCATGAGGATTGCATGGAAAAAACTCAACAGTTTTTTTATATATATTGTTTGTAGTCATGATCTTTTGATGATTAGTTGGTTTGAGCCTAATTGAGTTTATTATTTTGTTTCCACTGTTTTACCAATGATCTTAAGGTGTAAATAAGGTGTATGATTTTCGGTAATATGCAAGGTCATTGTATTCGAAATTCTCCATTTGCTCACGTGTTTCTTTCACAGCTGACAATGTTGAAAAATATATGCTTCTGTGCTTTTTGCCTAAAATGTTGCATGTACACACTGAAAACAATATCTAATTGAAAACTTGTTAGCTATGGGCAGTAATGGATCTCTAGGAGACCTTTAGTAAGGATTTGAGGTAGTGCAGCCTACTGGAGCAAGCATTTTGTCAGACTTAAGGGTCCCTTACTAACATCTTAAGATAATGTATCCTAGTAAAGCAAGCACATCAAATCAAAGCTTTTTTATTTCGTCTGGACAGCCATAAAATCACATAAAAAAATCTTACAGAGAATAATTTAAACATACTGAAATAGTTGAAACATACAGAACAGAACTCCCCAAAACATTTTTGTTGCAGTTATTAGCAATCAATGCGACCTTACATGCACTGTTGCCCTTAGTTCTGTGAAAGATAACATTGTAAAGTGACCAGTGTAGTTCAGTTTTCAGACAACCATATTCAAACTGGGGATGTTAATACAGGGTGGATATATAGCACAACATAGATCGTCACTAGCTTGCTTCTCAAAGGAAGCCCATATTTCTAGCCTTAGTCTCCACATTGCCAACAGGTAAAGGGTAAGTGAAGAAATCATCAGTTTGATGGTATCCGTTATTAGTATCCTTAGGGCTAATTTGTGTTCTCTGACACCCAAATTCCATAACAGCTGAGGTATCCTGCAGTGCCTACTACTCATAAAGTGTCTGGCAGAAGAACATGACGAGCTCCATGGTTTCTTTAGGTACGCCACAGTCCTCATCCGTCTAAGTTTTTGCCAACTTGGCGGTTAATGAGTGGAGAGGCAGCGTCCCATACCAAAATAACAGGTATTGGCGCATAGCTAAAGGTGGCTCTGTCTCATCCATGAAATCGTCACTGGTGTATGAATCATTGACTGTGAGGAAAGCATCAGCCAAGGAACCTGAAATTGCCTGTAAATATAGTAGAGAGTCTTTAAGTTGCCAGAAGGCTGTTTTGGTGTTGGATTTGGAAATCGCCCCTGCCTAACCCAGGCGCTTCACAAGTTTGTCTTTCCAAACTGTACCAGTATGGCTTTCAGATATTTTATCCAGGCTATGTTAAGGGAGCTCATATAGCTAAGGAAATCCTCTAGACCTAGACCTAAACAATAAGACTGACACTCTGGGATACCCCATATCCTCCTCCAATAAAGGATGGGGCACAATCCAGTTTTATCTGCTAAGGCTCTAAGCCCAAACTCCAGCCTGAGTGGAAGTAGGGGTGCCTACCAACTGGCACACAAATCGATTTTCTACTGTAGCTAGTGTTGCAATCCATATGGCCGCATAACTATGTGCCATTTGAGGCTATCCTTAGGGCCTGATGTTTTTTAGATCTTTACTGCCAGGTGTGTAGGACAAATCTGTGAACTACACAACATCTTAATTATTCCTCCCACAACTTGCTACAAATTTCGCTTACACTGCGTGATGTGTGTATGCCACCCAAGGTGTTCTGTGTAATGCCCAGGTTCACTCACTTAAGTGGGATGCGTTCCAGTGTTGGATTAGCCCTGGTCGAGTGTCCTGGGTTCAAGACCATGTACTTGTTTTTACCCACATTCATCTCTAGGACCCTCTGCTCACAGAAACACTCGAATCAATGCAGGAGTTTTTGGAGACCCATGAGAGATTTAGAAAGAAGTAGGGTATCATTGGCAAACATAAGGACCGGATTTCCAACCTGGGTAAGTCATAGTCTCACTGGTCCATGAAGTTTATAAGGCTGTTAATATAGAGTGTAGAATAAAGTGGGAGCAAGTACATACCCTTGTCTTACCCCTCAATTTATAGGAAATGGCTCTGTAATCTCATCTGCCTGGCCACATCTAACATGTGCATTGTTGTTGTTGTGCAATCTCACTATTATATCTAAAAGATA
Source organism: Lissotriton helveticus (assembly GCF_964261635.1). Taxonomy (NCBI): domain Eukaryota; kingdom Metazoa; phylum Chordata; class Amphibia; order Caudata; family Salamandridae; genus Lissotriton; species Lissotriton helveticus. The sequence goes on along the minus strand of NC_136070.1, from coordinate 625,090,637 downwards.
ACTGGGTACCCCCAGCTCTTAAAGTACCCACCAGCGAGTTGGCCTTGAAACTAAATCAAATCTGGAGTGCAGGTCCAAAAACAACACACATTCGGCCTGTGCCCTGAGTGACAACTTTCCAATACCACACCAAAAGACGAAACACTTTGTCGATTGTATTGGTGGATTCCCTGAAGCCCGCAAGTAATGGCAACAGAATTTCAGTGGCTAGCTGCATTCCTTCAATCTGGCCAGTATGACCCTACTAAATAACTTTTGTGAACTATTTATAAGACTTATGGGTCTAGAGTTGGCTGGCAAATCATCTGATCCCTTTTTATATATGGGGATGATTTCAGTCCCTTCCCACCTCATGATGGCGGTAAATATCACTGATAAATAGGCACTCCATAGGCCTATCCCACTTAGGAATAGATCTCCAACAATTTGGTTTAGCTCGGCACTCTGTTTGGCACAATTCCCTTGATGGCTGTGCTTAATTTCTGCAATGGAATTTCCAATCAGTCACTGTCTTGCATCAATAAATTGGTCTCTAATGGTGCTGCCTCATTGCTATCCTCCTCCTCCCTCTAGCTTTGTCTCGCTGGTACATGACCTCCGAGCTCATCGGCTAGCTAACAGGGCCTGTCAGTTCTCCTTTCTGCGTATATAAGCTAGAGAACTGGGCGACCTAGTCACTAAGATATTGGTTTCAATAGAACAGAACCCGTCCCTATTGCCAGAAGATACCAGGTTCCAGAAAGAATGATGGTCTTTCTGTATAGCTGCAGCTAATATGCCCTCCTACTTTCCCCGCTCCCACTATTTCTTTGCAGCAGAAAAACATATTTTTAGAAGAGCACATAGAGACCTGGACCAAAGCTCTATATTGCTTTTTTTATCATATCTACCAGCTTGAACTTGGCAGCTCTACAAAGTTTGTTACACCAGGTTAGTGGGCGCTTACTCTTAGCTATTCGCCTAGTCTCGATAAAGAAAAGGTTCCTTAAGTTTTTGAACACCCCATTATGTGACTTGGAGATTGTCTCCAAAGGCGCTCTGTCATCCCCTGCCTGAGCCAGGGCTAACAATCCTCAATGTCATCAACAACCAGGCTGTAAAACTCACTAATGGACTCCTGTGAGTGTTCCAGCCTAATACATTTGACATTGTCTATTGCTGGTGATTCTCAATCTTCTGTCAAATGGTTATCCTAGGCTGCCCAGGTGGACATTGCCAATTGTGCTCATCTTGAGAACCAAGGTGTTGTGATGTCTATATTGGCTGGGTGTTATTGTCATAGCAACCAGATGTGGCCATATCTTAATATCCAGCAGTATATAAACAATTAAGCTTGTGTAGTTTGCAATTGAATGTGTAAACTGACTGTCTTATCTGAGTTGGAACTTCCTTTGCAGGCACGTAGATCCTGATCAAAGTCTAAGTGTGTTGATTGTTACAGCAATGCATGACCATTTATTGATCGAAGGAATCTCTAGGACTGGGACTGACTATATAACACCCTCATCTGTCAGGAGGGCTTGGATATCAACACTTAATGGTTCATATTGGCAATTAAACGCATCCCCCACAATTTTCCTTCCATTGGACGGCAGCGTAGCTAAGTGCCCATTTAGTTGATCTGATACAGTGTATTCCTTTCTATGCCCACTTGCTCTACAGTACACATTGTAGATATAATAAATTACACCCTGAGGGACAGATAAACCAATTAATGTTAAGTCAGAGGAGTCCACCTTAACCTCTCTCAGCGTACCTGTCATGGTTATTCTGACCTAGATTGTGAGACCCCTTGATGGACTATCCTTCCCAGCTGTTGCAGCTTCCTTAGGGAAGTTGGCATAACCTATTAGTGGATGGTTTTTAAGGACCAGTTCTCTTGGAAGAGACAGAAATAATGTTGTTTTATAAATTCACACCACTAAGGGTGGGCTAATTTTGAGGCCAGGCCTGCTACATTCCAGGAGTCAAACTTTGTTGAGGTGTCCAAAGAGGTGGGAGTGTCTCCGCCCTCTGTAGCAGCCATTAGAGTTGAAGCCACAGGACCGGACAGCCAATCTAAATCTGGTGTATAAAATGGCAACAAATTGTAGTTTGAAATTCCTGTCTGTGCTGGATCCTCTTGACTAAGGCTGAGGCCAGCTATAGGAATTTGTAGGTTCTCAGAACTATCTTGCTATTGGCCTTCAGGGAAGACAACTCTTCTGTTGCGTCGACAATCTGAGTTTGGGTGCCCCAACCTATGCCGCCCCTGGCCAAGCGGGATCTTGCGGTCAACCATGGGGCGGAGACCAATGTCACCTCTAGTACCGTAGATGTTGGGGATGGGATTCATGATAGGCCTTCACTCAAAACCAGGTGGGGTGCACCCCAAGTTGCAGCACCCCGCAATATTGGCACAAGGGGCCTGACACTGGCTTCCAGCAAAAAGTCATGTACGTTTCAAATCGGTTGTAGGGTGGTATACAATAGATGTCTTCAAATCTTGTTTGATTGGAGTAAGAAGAAGCTAATGGGGGTAGAGTGTATTGCCTCTGTGATTGCTGTAAAGTACGGGAGTGTTGTCGAGTGGGGACCAAGAGACAAAACCTAAGGGTAAGGGCTCAAGGTTGGGTCCATACTGAAGGATCACTTACATGGTCAAATAGCACACTTTGGGCCAAGTTTGGACATTTGAAACACAATTACAACCTCGATTTGCCCTCTCGGGCCCAATCCAGGTCACTCTTCTGGTAAGAAATATATTGTTGGCCTGTGATAGTGGAAAGCCTCTAAACTGTGTGAGCCAACCTAGGGTTTTATTAAAGAGCTCTTCATGTATCTCGCACTGCCTTGCCAGCAGCTGGGCGTACTCTGGTTAAGAGTGCTACATGTGGACAGGATGTGGGCAGGATGTCGGGGGAAGATTTACCTCTTGTAGATTAAAGTTCCCCATAAAACCATTTAATCCAGAAATACCAGTGGGGGGGAAGCCCTCAGCGGTATGCCCTTCCTTACTACAAACAGTCTTTCCTAAATGGAAAGAGGGGCAAGTATCTCACATTCAATCCCAGGCTCTCTGGGTACTCTAATCTCGGGAGGCAATGAGCAAAATGAGGGCCCTTGTACACTCGTTGTGGGGCACTCCTCATTCGTAGCTCCCTGCACCGCGCTGCAAGCATTTTTGTTAGTCTGAAGGGACCTCTAGAAAGTACTTGACAGGAGGAACTTAAGGGACCTCGAGTAATGGCTTAAGATACATCAGTCTGGTGGACCAAGCAATAGTGTCTCATTCAAGAAACCTTTAGTATTGACTAAAGGTTCTGCAGTTCAATAGAACAAGCAAACTCGTCTCCTATAAAGAACCTCTAATACTGATGGAAGGTACTGTAGCATGCTATAGTAAGCATATTTAAATTTCTCACGGAAACTATTAAAAGATCAAAGTCCTGCAGCCTCCTGCAGGTATGATTTGTATCTGATTCTAGGTTCCTTTAGGGATGATTTAATGAACTGCAGTCTTGGGGGCAAGCACTTTTGTCTAATTTAATGACTTAAGATACTGCAGCCGTCTGCAAAATTCACTTAATTTGCGTTTGGCTAATTACTCTAAATTCTTGCAAAATAATGCAAAATTGCACATATTATGTGAAATGCTGTAGTGTTGCGCTCTAGTTATCACGCACCGCATGATGACGTAGAGCGCGGCCGCCATTTTGTAGTCGCACTGAGCGCCGATCTCGGAGAGCCACGGACGCTATCCTGGCGCTCTCCTGCTGGAAACTAATAAAGTAACCAGACTCCCTATCTAGTGTAAGCACATCATTATTTATAGAACAGCAACTTTACAGTGGCGACGAGGCTGGGACCCGGAAAAAAAAAAGTGCGACACGAGGACCCACCGGATATCACTACAAAGGAGGCCACGAGGAACACAGGCCGGGAGCAGAAGGTACAGCAGGGGAGCGTGGCAGTGGACAGCATCCCGGCAGGCAAGCACCCACAGAGAACAACCAAGGGGGCATAAACAGCCTAGAATAAAGGCGGAAGGGAGCATGCAGACCCCACGACTAAGGCAGAGTCAGAGCTTCGCAAGTGAGGCCACACTGGCACACCCAATAGCCATTGTAGTGTGCCAAAAGAAGACAAAACCCACAGAGAGGATCTACCCACAAGGTGGGGGGGAGAAGAGAAGCAGGGTGAAAGAACGTCCCACCAAGCGCAACGCTACCCAGCCAGAAGCATCCAACCGGACAATCCAGGGTCCTGGCGGAACAAGCGCTGCACAGCGAAGGGGGCGCCTCGGAGCCCCAACGAGACCGGACACGCCACAGGTGCGCAAGTGCACTGGGCAGTCCCAGTGGGAAAGAGGCAACACCAGAAAGGCACACTGAAATGTGCGCGCAGGCGTCTTAACTCAGGACACCTATCCCGTTCCTGCCCAAACCGGGTGACCCCTTGATGAATTGGGAGGATTGAAGAGAATATTTCATGAACTACCTGGAAGCCCTAGAAGAAAAAAGTGGGGAAGCATTCCCCAGCAAGAGGAAAAAAAGAATATTACTCCACAACTTAGGCCCGGAAGGAATCAGGGTCTTCCAGAACCTGGTCCCCACACAACGACAGGCCGCTGATGACGACGTGTTCCGACACGCGATAGAGGACCTAAACAACCATTACAGACTGGCACTGTGCACGTCCATAGACAGATACAACTTCCAACAGAGGAAACATAAAGTGGGTGAGTCCATAGACGACTACGTTGCGGCGTTGAAGAAATTAGCAATCACATGTAAATTTGGTACACTGCACGACAAATTTGTCAAAGATCAAACAGTCATGCACACTACAAACACAGCGATTCAAGACAAACTATGGGTAAAAGGGGATGCTACCCTAAAGAAAGTCATAGCCATGGTCAAAAAGGCCAAACTATCCAAAAGATGCGCAGGTGCAGCGAAGAGAGAGACCACCACGAGGCCCATGGTCAATAGAGTCACGGAAGCAGAACCGCCAGAGAGGGGTAAAATGGCGGCGGAAGGGAAGGTGTAAACAAAATGGACTCCACGACCAGCACAGGCAAAGAAATTGAATAAGGAGGGCACAAACATGTGCTATAGGTGCGGCAGTCCATCCCATGCGGCATACGACAAACGTTGCCCAGCCTTCCGGGCCAAATGCATGTACTGCGGAATCGTAAGGCACTTTGAAAAGGTATGTCGCCGCAAGCAAAAAAAGCCAAGAGTCAAGTACATAGCACAAGAAATGGGAGCTGAAGAGGAAGGAGGAGAAGACGTGGAAGAAAATGCACTGTGCATCGAAGTACAAGTACTGGGCATTGACTGCAAACGCAATGCGACATGGTGGTAGGAGGAGTGCCGATCAAGATGGGGGCAGGCTCGGGATCTCAGTATACCATTATACAACGAACAGTGTGGTGTGAAAACTTCAAACCCAGCCTAGGAGCACCCCTCGAACCTCCAGACATACGTCCGGTCACATTCATGGGGGACCCAATCCCCATGGTTGGATATCGAGTCCTGAAGTTCGAATTTAAGGGAGCTGAACAAGTGCATAATAGTGGAGAAATTCCCATTACCGAGGATTGATGAAATGCTAGCAAAAACAAAGGGAATAAAATGGTTTTCCACCATCGATCTTGCCTCAGCCTACCACCAGATAGCCCTGCATCACACGAGCCACAAACTGACACCCTTCATAACTCCCTTTGGATGCTACCAGTTCCGCCGGATGCCATTTGGACTGGCGTCAGCAGCAGCTGTATTCCAAAAACTGATGCACAAACTGTTCAAAGAAGTAGAGGGAGTACAATACTTCCAGGACGACATCTTGTTGATGGGCAAGGATGAAGCCGATCATGACAAAAAGCTGGCAATAGTGTTACAAGTCTTGGAAAGAAACGGTCTGACAGCGGAATGGGAAAATTGCAGATTTGGAATGACGTCAGTTACCTATTTGGGACATTAGATTAGTGATCAAGGCATCACGCCCAAACACGCTAATGTCAAAGCGATATGCGAGGCACCCGCTCCGAAGAGCAAGAAAGAAGTGAGATCATTCTTAGGGATGGCTGAATATTATAGTAAGTTCGTGCAACATTTTGCCACCAAGACACATCATCTGCGACTACTCATACGAGACAAAACGGCATTTGGGTGCACAGAAGAGGCCCAAGGAGAGTTTCAGAGGATCAAGGAAGACATAAGCAAAGCTGTTTCACTACAAGGATATGACCCGCAAGGAAAATCCATACTGACCACTGATGCGAGCGAAAAAGGACTGGGAGCAGTCCTTATGCAGAAGAGGAAGAATGGTGAGATGACGACTATCAGCTTTGCATCCAGGTCACTATCACCAACAAAACAGAAATTCAGTGTGATAGAAAAGGAGATGCTAGCTGTAGTGTGGGCCTTGGGAAAATTCCGCCAATTCATATGGGGCACGAGATTCCAACTTAAGACAGACCACAGACCACTGGTCAAAGTATTCACGTCATGTGGTCACGCGAGCGCCACCCCACGCATCACCAAAATGACTCTGAAATTACTAGACCACAGATATGATGTCCAGTACATCCCGGGAGCTAAGAATAAGGTTGCGGATTACCTCAGCCGAGCTTCAGCTATGGAGGAGGCCCCGACACATGCCGATGAGGACGGAGTCCAGGTGGCATTACAGAAGATCATGAGAAAGTAATAAGTGGACAAGAGTGGAGGCAAGTCTATGAAGATGACCCAGACATCAAAGAAGTCAAGAGCTACATACTGCAAGGATGGCCGGAGAAAAGGCACCTGAAAGCGGAGCATAGAAAATTCTTCGAAGTGCGTGAGGAGTTATCCATAGAAGACAAGGGGATATTCCTATATAGAGGGGATAAGGTAGTCCCTCCGGTGTCGTTAATATCACGTTTGCCTGCGGTGTTACATGAAGGGCACTCAGGCATTTTGAAAACAAAGATGAGAGCCAAGCAGATGTACTGGTGGCCGGCAATGGGCAACCTGATTGAGAGACATGTGCGGGAATGTGACCAATGCCAAAGTGCGGATAAATCACAAACCTTACTACGCCTTTCACTGGGAAAGTTTGACAACCCTGCCAACCCGTGGGAGGAGTTGTCTATAGACATTCTTGGTCCAGTACTGGATGCACAGGGAACCCCGAAATAGGTGGTAGTTCTCATAGATCGGTATTCAAAGTGGTCAGAAATAGACATACAGGAGGAGATGGACATGGAGACTATTCTCAAATTCCTTACAGCCACATTCCTCAGAGAAGGCATCCCTTGCTCCATTCTGAGCGACAATGGACCCCAATTCACATCAGAAAAGTGGAGCAACTACATGGGGAGAAATGGCATCAAAATCAAACACACCTCGGTCTACCACCCGGCAGGCAATGATCTAGCCGAAAGGTTTAACTGAGTTATAATGGGTTCCATACAATCAGCTATTGGAGTGGGGAAAGACTGGGAAAAAGAAGTGAGGAGTACGCTCTGGGCTTACCGAATTACACCTACGGGCACGGGATACAATCCATTCCAAATCCTAAGAGGACGCAATCCTTTCACCAAGGACAATCTGGCGTGGAAAGAAAGGAGTAATTGGTCACCGGCAGTAGTTCACCATAACTTAGAGAGAGCACAGAGAATATAGAGACGCAATGTAAAAGAGACAATGTTGGAAAAAGGAGAGTGGATCAGAGTCAAACTTGCCCAATTAAGAAGGAAAGGAGACAGCAAATACAGCGTGCCCATGCAAGTCAAAGAGGTGTATGGCAGAACAGCATTGCTCAGCGATGGAAACATCTGGTCGCAGGAGCGCATGTCCAAGTGCAATAAGATACTGCAGTGGGCCAGGGAGGAAGGATCAAGGACACAAGAGAACCAAAGTTCACCTACTGAGGGTGTCTTATCATGTGAAGGAGAGATGGACTCAGAAGCAGAAGGAAGAGGAGCTGAGCAGGAAGGGGAAGACAATCCCATTGCAGAAGAACATCAGGAGAATAATGGCAAGACTCCGGAGAGAGAGAGCCCAAAGGGAGCCAGTTGGAGATGGACAAGCATGGCAGAGGACAGTGTGGAGAGTCCCATCTCTACTCCGGTAAGACGTACACGTGCAGGGAAAACTGTGGTAAGACCAGCCAAATACAGAGACTATGAACTGGGAGAAGTGAAGTAACTTGTTGCCTTATAAACTCTGTGACTTTTCAATATATGTGGTTCAATGTGAAGAAGGGAGATATGTAGTGTCGCGCTCTAGTTATCATGCACCGCCATTTTGTAGGCGCACTGAGCGCCGATCTCGGAGAGCAACGGACGCTATCCCGGCGCTCTCCTGCTGGAAACGAATAAAGTAACCAGACTCCCCATCTGGTGTATACACATCATTATTTATAGAACAGCAACTTTACAAATGCAAATCTGGTATTTAGCACTATAGTTGAACTTGAAATATGTCCTTGCTTCAATTTTCAACACATTTTGTGCTAACAAAAGCACACAAAAATTAAAAGCACTGTAAACAGCAGCCCTTACTGTCAGAGCACATTTCTGTTCATTCTTTTTTACTGCAAATGTCTCATTTGCTATACATTTTTAACATAAATGGTATATAATTATGCAACATAGAATAATTTTAGGAATTTTGTGTACCAAACGTAGAGAATATGTCCTGAAATTGCGCCGCCATAATTTAAACTTTGCCCAGGCCTACTTTTGAGCAATAATTCTTTCTCATTTAAGGGAATTTTAGTAATGACTAAGGGTACTAAAGGCTGGTAGAGTAAGCAAATGTAAATCATGACCTCTAGTAACAATGTATGATAGTGCAGTCTGCTGCAGCAAGCATTTTTCTCTGACTGATTTCACATCAAGAGAGAAGTTAAGGCGCCACAGCCAGCAACAGAAAGGATTTATATCAGATTCAAGGGATCTCTCCTAACTATCTAAATGTACTGCAGCCAGCTGCAACAAGCAATGATGCCTCACTCAAATAGCCTTTAGTAGTGACTTAAAGCACTGGAACCAGGCAAACCAGGCAATTGTGTCTCCTGCAGGAGACCTCTGCTATTGATTTAATGTACTGCAGCTTTGCACAACAAGCAATATTGTCTCATTCAAGTGACCTCTAGTAGTGAGTTGAGGTACTACAGCCTGGTGTAGCAAGCATTGCTGTCTCACGTAAGGGACCTGTAGTAACAACTTGAGGTATTGCATCCTGGTACAGCAAGCATTTTTTTCAGACAAGTTGGACGTCTCGTATCAACTTGACATACTGATGCTTAGTAGAGCAAGCATTTTTGTGTGGCTCAAGGGGCCTGTAGTACCAGCTTAAGGTACATTATCCTGTCGGACCGAGTATGTTTGCCTCATAAGGGATCTCTATTCTCGACCTAAGGTACTGCAGACCTTTCAACAAAAAATGCTTCTCTTTCAAGGAAACTTTAGTAATAACTAAGGGTATTGCTGCATGGTAGATGAAGTAGTTTTGTCTCAATTAAAGGACCTTACAACGTTGGGTACTGCAGCCCACTATAGCAAGCATGTTTGTCTGACTCAAGGAAACTCTAGTAAAATATCAATGAACTGCCAGCCTGCAGCAACAAGCATTTTTGTCTGACTCAATTAGCCTTTTGAATGAGATTAAAGTGCAACAGCCTGCTCTTGCAATAATTGTTATCACATTCAGGGAATCTCTAGTAATTACGTAAGATAGCGTGACTGCTATAGCAAGCACTTTTGCCCCAGTCAAGGGGCCTTTACCAAAAACGTAAGGCACTGAACCAAGGTAGAGAAACCAATTGTGTCTCATTTAATGAGATGCATGTAGCATCCTGCTACTAATAATGACAGACACTTACTTGTGTTTTATGGAGCTTTATTCAGTGCATCCATACTCGTCCCTGTCCCTATTCTAACTGCCCCTTTCCTGTGTCCGCTCCTCCCTTTCCTCTGGCCCTCTAACTCCGCCCACTCTCAGCTACTAGAATGCATCCCAACATTACATCTCCCCCCTTGTTAACGAAATGAACTTAGCGTCCAACATATTTAAAGTTCCTAGATCAGCCATACGAGTCCGCGGGCTGTTCATTTAAGTTATGGAGACGCATCTCATCTTGCGTTGTGTGGCCTTCTGTCTCCTCGACGAGAGCATCCTTTATTACCAGAGTGCATCTTTGTACTTGCACAAATTCTCGTGTGATGTGCGTATGCTCAGATTCATGGTGATTTTCACTCAACTGCTGAGTGATACACTCGCCTTCAGTGTCTGAGGTGTCTGTGGAGAGCTCAGCTTGATATCGGCAGTCTGTCCTCCTTTGTGACTCTTGTTCAAGTGACGCTCGACCTCTTTTCTGAGGGGATGTTGTTCTGGTTCTCTTCCGAGCGCCTGCATGTATTTTTACTTCCTTTTGTCTTGTCCGGTCGAGAACAACACTGTCTTTCTGTTCCGAGTCCTGGATACCAGACGGTGGGGTAAGAACTGCGGGGATCATCTTGATATGGCTTGGAGACTGATTTTCTGTCTCTGGTTGTCTCACCCACTCCCGCTCGCGCCTGGAACAGGTGAACCCTGGGACCGGCTGGGTATTTGTGTGTTTCGTTCTCATCCGATGATGACCTGTCTCTATTGACACGTCTGGCTTCCCTTGCAGATCGACTGGTTGGTCCGTTTCTATCTGGGTGCTAATGGCCACTATATCTGTTTTCCTTTTATAGAACCTTCGAGTCAACCTCGCTGCCCCTATCCGGGGTGACGGTGTAGTATTTGTGTCTTGATGCACCTGTGACTGACATGACCGGTTGTCTGGTGGAGTGATTGAGTGTGTATGGACATTGGTGTGAGACGTGTTGCTCTTGACGGGAAGACTGTCCCTTGGTTCTCTGGTGTGTTCGGGTGATGGACGCCATGGCCGTTGTTGGGACTGCGACTCTGTCGACTCGAAGGATCGGACCGACATGCTTTCTGAATCAGAGGAGTTCTCTGTCAATTTCCTTTGAGAACATTTCTTTGAGAATGTCTTAACGAGTGGACTTCGGAACTGGGTAGTCCGTGATGAGTTGCTTTGCACGCCAGAGTTGTCTTTGAGGTGTTTGTCTTGAGTTTGATCCCAAGGTATTTCATTTCTGTCTCTCTCGCATGATGATACTGACCTCCTCTCCGTTTCTCCATTATTTTGAGTGTCGTGAACGCATTTGTCTTCCCCCTTTAGTTGTCTGGATGAATCAGTCCATCTTATGCGGTTCACTTCCTCTTCACACTTGTTTGGTGTACTGACATCTGTGTTACCGGTGTGGTGTGATCTCCTGTTTGACGTCTCCTCGGACTCGTCTCTCGAACAGTGAGATGATTGTGTGTGGTCGTGTACCGATTTCCAGTGTTGACTTGATTGGTTCAGTCTTCTATGTTTTGCCTTTCTTGCGCGTTTGTTGGACAGACTGTCATTTGGTCCATTGGTGCAATCTGAACCACTTGACACTTCATCTGCTTCAGAACCGTTTGCACCATCTGTTGACTGACTCCTTGAGATTGAATAACTCCTTAAGGTTGTATCAGTCTTGCTATCGCAATCCGGGCTCATCCTGGTCTTTCGGGTTGGTGACTCGGAGTATTTCATGACGCTTTGTCTCTTCTTTTGTCTTGGCTCTGATCTGCCTTCACCTTCCCTTTTTCTGGTTTTGTTTGATATGTCTCTTACTTCGACCCGCACTCCAACCTCAGCCCCTCTGATGATTCTCCTTAGCGACCACTGCCCCTGAAGGATCTTGAGCTTCGTGTCTGCATTTGAACAGCCTTCTATTATCCGAAGCCGAACGGCTTCTTCATTTGTAAAGGTATTGAAGTAGCAGCCGGGTACCAGGCTTTGCAATCGGGCGATGAATTTTGGCAATGGTTCTCCTGGTTCCTGTCGTGCTATGGTGAAGGCGATGCGAGCATGATCCACGTCTACCGGTGCATGGAAATTGGTACGTAGCTTCTTTTGGAGTCTCTCATAGGTCTCTGTGTCCTTTTCAGGGAATGTTCTGACTAAACGTCGGCCCTCATGACCTACCAGCTGGAGGAGTAGTGTCAGACATTTTCTATCTCTTCGTTCACCGATTGCGTCGAGGAAATCGTCCAATGATTCCAGCCACCGGTTCCATTTGAGGCCCAAACTCTGACTGTCAGTCTGTGTCACTGGGGGCGGTACTTCAATGCAGGGATTGGACCGATGGGTTGCTGTAACCACCCCCATGAGGGAGGAAAAGTTTTCGTCTGCTACCGTCGCAGGATTGTTCACTTTGCTTCCCGTCTTATTTGCTGACCACCTTCTGCCGAGATCCTCCGTCTGGTTGTTTCCTCTGAGGTTGGTAAGTTTCGCAACTGTCTTGATAGGCGCCAGTTAATGAAACTTGGATTTCTTGAGGTCCGAATGGCCACCACTCAGCTACACTATGCGTGACTCGTGGCTCGCTTTCTTTAGAGTTGCATGGTAGCTGCAGGTGGTTGGTGACTCTTCCACGATGGTGTCTGGCACATTTGACATCCCGTTCATGTGTCTTTTCTGGATTAGTGTAGGTTATCCAATCATTTCGTTGATGAGAGAGGGCTTCCTTGACATTCCTCCACTCGTGCTTCTGGATCATTTATTTTCTTAGCTCCCTTTACTTTTAGTTGTTTGTCTTCACATGGTGCTGAACATGTACTTTGGCGCTTGTCTTTGCTCGTGCTCGTTACATTCGGGATCTGCATTTGCTTGTGCTCGCTGACTTCGGAGCTTGTGGTCATCCGTGCTTGTTTATACGCAGTGCAGTCTTCGCTTATTTCCTACATTGGCTTGTGCTTGACGCGCTGCCAATCGTGTATGTGCCAGTGCTCGTTGCTAACAGTTACTTTTGTCCATTCCTTTTCTTGTCACCTGTATTAATGCGTGTTTGTGTTCACCGTTTACTTTGCTTGTCTCTGGCATTTGCTGGTGCTCATTTCATCTGGCTGATGCGTATTCTTTCATTACGTTTGCCACGGCTTGTTCGCTTGCGTGTATCAATGTTTGCTCCTTCACGTTTGCCAATATCTGTTCATTTAGATTTGCCAGTGCTTGTTTCTCTAACTTGCCAAGGCTGGTCCCTTATTGTTCACTCGCAGGTATCAATGCTCGTTTCATTTATGTTACCAATGCTTGTTTTATTTCCCGTACTAATGCTTGTTTCATTTGTGTTTCCAGCATCTGCTTGTGCTTGTCTACATATTGCACTTCTTGCATTTACTCATGCTTATTTACTTGTTTAGCCTCTTGCATTGGCTCGTGCTTGTTTTCTCTTTATATTTGCTCGTGATTATTTATTGTGAACCCTTTCACTTGCTTGTGCTTGTTGCACTGTTGTGGCTTTACTATTGCCTTTATCTGTCTCTTGCATTTGCCAATGCTTGTTGGATTGCTGCAACTTTGTACTTGTCAGTGTTTGTTTGCTTCCATCTACCAGTGCTTGTTTCTTTTACAGTTGCCAATGTTTATTTTATCACAGTTGCCAATGCTTGTTTTTTCCACAGTCGCCAATGCTTGTTTTCATCCTATCTGCCAGTGTCTGTTTTCTACCTCTGCCTGCCTGACCTCAAAATGGCCGCTCTGGATACTTGACAGGGTTTGGGACAAAACCCGCCTGACTCCAAGATGGCCGCCGTAGTGGAAATCTCATCGGGAACGAGATTTGGCTCCTTTTCGTGTTTCCAGGCCGATGCTCACTCACCGGACTATCGGCAGGCAGCAGGACGCTCGCGGAGGCTAGGACCACTGTCCTCGACGCTGGCAGGTCTCCAGACGCTTCACCCAGCGCTCGACACATGTAGGATCGGGGTGAGCTCCCGACTTCGTTTCCTTATTCGCGTGCCATTTTGCACGCATCCGGGGTGAGCTCCCGATCTTGGCGCCGAGTAGCGCTGGTCAGTCGTCTTTGGCGCTCGACAGCGCTCGTCATTGGGACACTTCCCCAAGTCCCGGGCAGCACCACAGACGCTCCTTGGCCACCAGAGCGGTAGGCAGAGTTGGGGTGGGCTCCCAACTTCTCCTCGTGGAGTGCGTGCCAAATTACACGCATCGGGGGTGAGCCGCGTTTTAGCGCTAACCGGCTCACTGCTTCAGAACGCCCCAGCACTCTCACTGGCGTCTTCTTCCTCAGGGCTCTATGCGATTCGCGGATCGCGGAGCAGGGGCAAATACCGCTGGCCTCTTGATCTAGGCGGCGGCCTCGTGTCTCACCAGCGTTTTCTTTTCCTTTCACGCTGCAGGGGACGGGACGCTTCTTCAGGGGTTCTGTGGGTGGCAACTGCACCATCCCACCCTCGTCGCCAGCTGTAGCATCCTGCTACTAATAATGACAGACACTTACTTGTGTTTTATGGAGCTTTATTCAGTGCATCCATACTCGTCCCTGTCCCTATTCTAACTGCCCCTTTCCTGTGTCCGCTCCTCCCTTTCCTCTGGCCCCCTAACTCCGCCCACTCTCAGCTACTAGAATGCATCCCAACATTACAATGCACCTACTACCTTTGGAGCCAAATGGCCTAAAAGCCCACCCGTTCATATGCTGAAAGTGCAACAGCTGCTTGCACTCACTCCTTATACCCCCAGCACCCACCACATTTATGTCTGGCAGAAATTGTGGCAGATGTTTGTGCAGCACCTTCTATAATATGTATCGCACCAGCGCATATCTGGAGCTGAGACAATCAAGTTTCCCTCATTTTCCTGCAGCTTGGCCCCTTGCAAATGAGTGAACAATTTACCACTGCACCTGCACCACATTAAAGATACTGACTTAGAGGTAAAGAACCAGTCAAGAGGTGCACTGATTGTGCAACACAAAGAGGTGGCACACAGTCAAGGTGCCCCTCTACTCATTGCCCTGCAGGCAAGTGCAATAACACACTGCACGATCCTGCAGGGGAGTTCTTTTATCCTCTTTAAAGAGAGGCCAGTCCACATCCAGTGAAAGACAAAGATGAGGTTTCAACCTGCAAATCAGTGTTTCACCAAAACACTTCTGTTCACAGAAGACTAAAAATTCCAAAATTCATAACCTACATTGTCCCGGTTTGAGATCTTTCACAGCTAATTAACGGTGCACTGCGGTACAAACACTGACTGCATCTAATGTGTAATTTGGGCCCAGGGTATTTTATTTACCCCAACCCCATGCCAAGTGACATAAAATGTGTCTTCCAATAGGCTCAGTTTTGAGATTTGGGCTGGCAGAGAGGGTGTAAATGTAAAATGTATTCAGCCTTGCCTGGGTGCCAGAAAATCAATATATTGCCTAGGGCTGGACCCGATGCCACACGGACTGATGCCCCATATTATTCTGTTTTTTAACACCAATCCCGGGTGACTAGTGAGCGTTCTGTCCCCCGTGGTAGAAAGATATGAGATTAACCCTCTAAGATTCTCCCGAAGGGGGTGGACAGACTATTTTGTGCCAGAGGCTGCAGTTCAGTGCATGGATGGGAAAGCCTCACTAACTCATTCCATATCTCACTTTTTCCCAGATGGTCTGGTGGCCTTTCTGACCCCTGGGAGTGTACGATGGGGGTCAATGTACCAATCTACCATGGGGAATGGCTACAGTCTTCAGATTCAGGGTCATCTGGCAGCCTGTGAACCCTATTATCCCTAGGCTTTTCTAAGAGCGAAAGACCCAGGGGCATCCAGGGTGGAGTGTCGTCTATAGATCCCAAAAACATGTAATACCCAGAATGCCCTGCAAACATCCAAAATATAGCTAAAACATATATTATTAGCTCTCTTTTCATAGGGTTGGTGGCAGTGTTTGGGCTGGGGTCACCCAGCACCTAGGAAACCTTATAAATCATGGGTTTTTCTCAAACTTTGAATGAAGAAGAATCCAGGGAGATGTGGCGCGTGTGAAACCATATATGATTTCTTCCAAAAATGTCTTGTGAACCTGAAAGTAGGGGTCACAAAACACAACTTTCCCCTCATCTGTGAAAGAAATGTCAAGGACTTAAAGCAATTGGCCAAATTACCACCTACACTTCCCATAAAAACGTTCTCTCACAATGTGTAAATGAAACTTATGCATGTAATAGGAAGGGATCAACCTGTAACCTTTAGAAGACTGCATTAACACTACATTGTCTTAACAATGAACAAATCTTTACCTATTTTTGACACCAGCAACAGGCTAATTTATTCCATTTTGGTTGTGGAAAATGTGTGAGAAACCTGGGTGATAGACCTAAAGTAAATACGTAAAGATTCCATATTTCCCTCAAAACATCCTGAGAAAATTCACTGATTTTGGCTAAAGTTTGATGTTTGCTGGGTATTCTGGATTTGAATAAGCGTGATCCATGCACAGCACCCTGGACTCTCCTGGATGTCTAGTTTTCCAATATATCTGAGGTTTGTAAGTTTCCCTCTGTGCCGATCGATTGTGGGCGAAAATTTCACAACTATCCACATCACCAGAATGATTGAAATTCTGTGGAAACATTTTCATGCTTCTACTTTGCATTTTGGGGCCTTTCCTGTTGCGGGTGAGAGATCCACACACACAATCATTTGTAGCTAAAGAAGCCTGGGAATGCTGGGTAGTAGTACATTTGTTAATCCCTGCAGAATCTGGAGGTTTCCTTCACAGAAATATAAAATAAGTATGTGATTTTATCCAAAATTTGAAGTTTGCTGAGCATTCAGGGAGAAAAAAAGTAGTGTTATTCATGCAAACCACACCACCGTGGACTTCCCTGGTTATCTAGGTTTCAGAAAAGTCTAGAGTTTGTAGGTTGTTATGTCTGCTAGCCAATCACTGGCTCAAATAATGCAGCTACTGACATCCCTAGGGCAATTGAAATTCCATGGAAAAGTCTTAATGACCCCACATTGTTATTTTGGGGGCTTTCCTGTGGTGGGTGACAGCCCCACTCAAATAAATTAGGTATCACTTTTATCAGGGGAAGTATGGTACATTTAGTAGTAGGAATTTTGTCAATCTCCACTGTTAGACTTGTGTGTTTTTTTTCCCATTTTCCCTTCACCCCTCCTGTTTTCTGAATTGTGTTTCTGTTGGCATTTCGACTATGTGAACATTATCCCTGCTAACTAGTGCTACAGTTCTTGTGGCCTCTCCCTAAAACATGGTACAATTGACTTACACCTGATTGGCATATTTAATTTACTTACAATCCCCTAGTGTATGGTACAACATGCACAGAGGGCCTGTAAACTAAATGCTTTTAGTGGACGGCACCCATTTTGCCAGCCACTTAAGTAGCCATTTAAACTGTCAATTCCCCAGGCAAAATAAACATTTTGCCTGGTCTATACCTTATTTTTTTAAACTTATTAGTCACCCCTATGGTGGCCCTAAACAGCTCTCAGGGTACAGAGCATTGCATTTAAAATGTAGGACATGTGTTTTTACTTTCACATGTCCTGGTTGTGAAAAACGGCTAACTTTGTTTTCCTTACTGAAAGGCCTATCTCTCTGATTAGGTAACATCGGGTTGCCTTATTACATTAAATAAATGCTAACTTTTTTTTCAGAACAAAATTTTATTAGAGTTTTGCAGTTGATAGAATACAAAGAAGCACCGCTCCCTAAAAGTCAGAAAGGCAGTGTGCATATAGATATCTTCGCAATCCAGTTATTCAATCAACATTCCCCCGAACTCCCACCCTCAGAACTCCCCACCCGGTACCCACCCCCCACCCTGCACGGTGTCTACATGGTCCATAAAGAAGAGCCTAGTGAGCTCAGTATCCACGTGTGTACCAGTTCACCCAGAGTCAACAAGTAAATGTTCTGCATCATTAGCTCGCGGCGCCGGAGGGTCCAGCAACAGGCCTCTGTAGTCCGCCCATCTCTTCCAGATTTGAAAGTGTTTTTTGGGGCAACCCCTGGCCTCAAATACTGGGCGTTCCAGCCCCATGTTAAAGTCCAGGCCCCTTTTTCACACCTCCACCAAGGGGGCCCTAGGAGCCTTCCAGGCCCGAGCAATGTCCCTTTTAGCTACTGTAAGGCCCAGCAGAAGCAGGTGGCGTTCATAGATATTTCCCCCCACTTGTTCCATGACATGGAGAAGGCCCAACTTCGGTGAGCGGGGGAGATCCCAGCCCAACACCTCTGCCAGGCAATCCCACACACCGGTCCAGAATCTCTGCAACCCCGCACACTCCCACACTGTATGTAGAAAGGAGCCAACTGAACATCCACACCGCAGGCAGTCAGGGGAGGCTATCAGCCCCGCCCTCCACAAGTGCTCCCTAGTATAGTATGTCCTATCCAAGTATTTAAATTGAATGAAGCGCAAGCGCACCGCAACCGCTGCCCCCCTTGGGGCCTCCAAGGCTTCTCTCCAGTCCTCCTCTTCCAATCTCCCTAACTCTCCCTCCCAGACAGACCGCAATTTATCAAGGGAAGGGGAGCAGTGTGTGACAAGCATTTGATATATGTTAGATATTTTCTTTGTTTCCAAGTCCCCCATGAATATCTTTGCCTCCAGGGGGCTGAACTCCGGCAAAGAGGTTAAGCCAACCAATGCGGGGGACAGGGCATGTCGGAGCTGCAAGTATCTGAAGAATTGAGATTGGGGCATATCATATTCATCTCGTAGAGCTTGAAAGGACTTAAGGACCGTGCCCTTCATGATGTGGCCCAGCGCCGAAATGCCTATCGCATCCCAGCCACCGAATCCCCGCAGGGACGCCAGAGCCGGCAACCTCCCATTATGCCACAGCGGGGTTTACCCCCGTCAGCCTATTCCACCACCCCATGCGACAGAGGGCGCCACGCCACACCTGAAAGACCACCTGAGTGACCATCGGGAGCCTCTTTCTGATGGCTGCAGAGTACAAGATAGTATGCAGCGTGTCTGGGTCCATCAGGTATCTCTCCAGGGCATAGGCCGGGTCATCCCGGTCCCCATACCACCACTCATTGAGGACCAAGAGGTGTGATGCTTGGTAGTAGGACAAGACGTCGGACGTGGCCAGTCCCCCACAATAGGTCGAGAGGAAGCAGGTGCGGAGTGCTACCCTTGTCGCCCACCCAGCGCCGAGTTTACCTGTTGAAACCACTGCGGCGGTATAGGATACGGATGATTTTGTAGTTGATATAGAATACGGGGTAGAGCTACCATCTTGAATATGGCCGAGCGGCCATAGATGTTCAAGGGCATCCTGGACCATATTTTCATGTCAGACCGTATTTTGTCCCACACGGGTAGCACATTGCGGGACCAAGAGACTCCGGGCACATCCGTCAGAAAGACGCCCAGGTACTTAATGCCTCCCACTGCCTCTTGTAGGGCCGACGCCCAGGAACCCAGGTCACCGCGCCTCCCCAGGACCCATAGCTTCGATTTCTGTACATTCAAATTGAGACCAGACACTTCGCCAAATATTCGCATTATTTCAAGGACTCTGGGCCCCGATCTATACAGGTCTGTAAGGAAGAAAAGAACATCATCGGCATAGAGCGCGATTCTATCGGTCGGTCCCGCCTCCCACTCAACGCCACGCAGCTGTGCGTCCATCCGCACCCACGCCGCCAGCGGCTCCATTGCCAGGGCAAACAAATAAGGTGAAAGAGGGCATCCCTGCCGGGTGCCTCGGCCTATAGGGAATGGGCTGGAGACCGCCCCCGCCACTCTCACCGCTGCCGTCAGGTCAGTATACAGTAGGTGAACATAGGACAGGAAGCGCGGACCTAAATTGAGGCGGAGTAGGAGCGCCTGAAGATATGTCCAGCTCAGCGAATCGAAAGCTCTATCTATGTCGGCTAATAGAAGTGCCGCCGGGATTCCCGCCGCCCGCGCCGCCTCCACCACTAACTGCGCTCGTCTGATGTTGTGTCTCGTCGCCCTGTGGGGCATAAACCCGGCCTGGTCCGGGTGGACCAAGTCCGTGATGTAGGGGAGAAGGCGATTGGCCAAGGCCTTCGCCAAGATTTTCGCTTCGACATTAAGCAGCGAGATCGGTCGGTACGATTCGGGGCGATCCGGGGGCCTCCCAGGTTCACAGAAAACCACAACCTCCGCATGTCGCCAGTCCGCCGGCAGACGCCCACAGTCCCTGGCCGCCTCCAGCGCCTTCCTGTAGCGCATTCCCAGCTGGAGATGAAACGTTTTCATGAATTCGCATGGGAAACCGTTAGGCCCAGGGGCCTTACCAGTATTCAGTTCTCCCAGAGCCTCTCCCAGCTCCTCTGCCGACAATGGGAGTTCAAGCCGAGCACGACCCTCATCCGAGAGCGTCCGGGGCGGAAGGTCCGCTAGGAATCTATCAACCTCCCCCGCCGGGAGAGCTTCCCGGGGGGTATACTGAGTCGCATAGTATTGCGCAAAGGTAGCGGCCAGGACCTATGGGGCTGTCACAGGGTCGCCCGCCTCATCTCGGAGTCCCGGCAGGGACTGAGCCTGGAAAGTACCCTGGCAGAGTCTTTATAACATTGTACTGGATTTGTCCCCCCACTGATATATTCTACTCTGCGTAGCCAGCCATAGCTGACGGGCCTCATCCAGTAGTAAAGAAGCGTACGACTACTGAAGGCAGAGCAATTGCCCTACCACATCACCACTCCCCCCCGAGGTACACTCCGCCTCCAGGCTGTGGACCTGGTTCGCTGCCTCCTCAATGGCCGCCTTGCGGGCCCTACGGTTCGCTGCGCACCAAGCGATATCCACGCCATGGAGCACTGGTTTCAGGGCCTCCCACAGGGTCACGGCATCGGTGTCCGGTCTATCATTATCAGTCCAGTAATGTGCTATCGCCTCCCTCATATGCGACTGGTAGTCGTCCCGCTGCAAGTGCCACGTGGAGAGGCGCCATCGAAACGGCTGCCGCCTCCTATCCAAGAGTAAATTTAGCGTTATCGGGGAATGATCCGACAAACCCCGCGGAAGTATGGAAGTAGAGTCCACCCTCCCAATCCAGGGCTGAGGGATTAATAGGTAATCAAGTAGAGAAAAGGATTTATGGACTGCAGAGACAAAAGTGAATTCGCGACTATGTGCATGCTGGTACCGCCACGCGTCTATCCAACCCATCCCCTGACCCATTCTGCTCAATTTAGTAGAGGCGTCAGCTATCAGGCCCCCTCCGGGCTTACAGCGATCCAATCTCCCATTCATCACGTCATTCCAGTCACCGCCCACTATCGTCAACACACTCGGGACCTCCGCCCAAACATCAAACAGCCGTTCTATAATGGCCTCCTGTAGCGGGGGTGGAGCATACACGCTGCCAAACACCATGGGCTCATTCCCCACCATCCCCTTAACAAATGCAAACCTGCCATGGGCGTCTATCCATTGCGTCTCATGAGTATAGGACACCCTACGGTGTATCAAAATCGCGACCCCCCTGGACCCTCTCGCAAAGCCAGCATGGAACACCTGGTCATAGCCGTATCTACGTAAGCTAAGGGTTTTGGTTCCCAAGAGGTGCGTCTCCTGTAAGAGCATCACATCCGCCTTTTCTTTCTTCTCCATTCGCAAGACCGCACCTCTTAATTTTGTCGAGCATCCCTCTCACATTCCAGCTCAAAATGCGCAGCGAAGCTCGCGGGAGGCCCGCCTCTAAACCATCTACAGGCCAGAGTTTCAGTATGTCGGGAATCAGAGGCCACCCACAGACACATAAGATCGACCACGCTCTCGTACACACTGTGCGTAAACTAACTATGTCTACCCCTCCAACTCCCCCCCAGAACCCCCCGCCCCCCCACCTCCCTCCAGTCCCACCCCTGCCCCAAACTGTGCCAACAACTCCCCCACCAACCCCCCACCCCATACCTCAGCAACATTGAAGTACCTGTCGCGGTGCATGCGATCCCAACCCTCCAACGGGAGGCCAGATACCCACTACGCCAATGGATCCCACCCAACTACCCACCAGGTGTCTAACAACCCCCCACCCAACTCGCAGAAACGAACATTGGGAGTAGACCCGCCCTCTCTCGAGCGTCTCCCGACCCATGATCCACCCACATACAGTTATTAGTGAAGCAAAAGTTCAGGTGGCATGCCCGTAGTCAGCAGCATCAATCCTCCTCATGCCACCACGGCCCCTCATCGACCCCCTGGGTCCGTAACGTTAGTCAAGCTCAGTTTAGTAGAAGGCCTCATGACTTCGAGGTTTGAGAGTCCGTCACCTCCGCCTCCTCCGCTGCTTCCTCCCGGGGAGGTGGGCGCTTCTGGGAGCGCGATCTCCAGTTGCTCCTACTGCGTGACCTTCGAGGTGTCTTCGGGGGTCCCGTTGTGGACGACGAGTCTGAGCCCCGCCTCGGAGGGGTGTGCACCTTAACACGCACCGTTTCATCTGTCCATGCAAACACTTCCTCCGGAGAGTTAAAAAACTGGGTCCGGGACTGGAATACCACCCGTAGGCGGGCCGGATAAAGCAGGGCATACTGGATCTTGAGTTCTCGTAGTCGCGCTTTTGCTGCAGTAAAGGACTGTCGTTGCTGCTGTACCAATTTAGTATAGTCCGAAAATATCAGGATTTTGTGGTTCTCGTACATTAGAGGGTCTTTGGCGTGGGCTTGTCGTAAAATAGTGTCCCTATCATGGTAGTTAAGCAATTTGGCGATCACTGATCGGGGGCGAGCCCCCA
Organism: Lissotriton helveticus; assembly: GCF_964261635.1. Classification (NCBI taxonomy): domain Eukaryota; kingdom Metazoa; phylum Chordata; class Amphibia; order Caudata; family Salamandridae; genus Lissotriton; species Lissotriton helveticus. The sequence goes on along the minus strand of NC_136070.1, from coordinate 625,068,029 downwards.
CTGGCGGCTTTGGAAGAAGTGCACGATGCACCCGCTCCACGACAAAGCAACGCGAAAGGGACTCCGGAGGGAGCCATCCCTCCAGCCATTGGGTCAGAAAGGCCTCCATGTTACCCTTCTCGCTGTCCTCCGGAAAGCCCACAAATCGCAGGTTGTTCCTCCTGGCCCGTACCACCGCATCCTCGACCCGGAGCGCTAGACCCTTTTGGATCCCCTCCATGGCGGCCATCTTCTTCTTGAGGATCACCACGTCATCTTCCACCTCCGTGATCCTGGATTCTGTTTCAGTGATGCGGGCGACAGCGTTGCGCAGATCTTATCGGAGCAAGGTCACATCAGCTCCGACCGCCCCAATTTTTGCATCCAGCATGTCCCTCGATTGCGTAATCGCTGCCATCAGTGCTGCATTATCCGGTCCCGAGCCTTGTTGACCACCGGATGCCCCTGCACCCTCACTCGGCCCGGTGAATTTGTCCATCGGGCCCTGCTTCGTGGTTCCGCTGCTGTTGCCGCCTCTTGTCATGTTGCGCGTAGGGCACAATGGCCGGCCGTGAGGAACACGGGGACCCGGACCCAACCTCCGCCGTTTACTCAAAGTCCGAGAACAAGCACCCCCGACGGTCTGGAGGGGTCGTCGTCCTTACTCTCATCCAGCAGAGGATCCCCTGATTTGGTGTCAGCACCTTGTCCCCACACACCCCACCGTTAGGCAGGAGTGCAGGATCACCGTGGCAATTACGACGTTTCAGTAGGGGTCCACTCCGTCTTCCCCAGGGCCCACTGGAGGCGGCTCAGGTCTCCCTCCTTTCCCCCCGGAGCGGAGTCAAAGGCACCCTCGGGCCCCGCCATCAGCCAATTGTTGTCTAAGTTCGAGTGGGGGGTCTCCTCGTCCAGATCCCCTCTCCGCGGCCCGATGTAACCGCCGAACGGAGGGTCCCACTCCACAACCTCCGTGATGCACAGACCCAGAGGAGAGAGAGGCGAGATATCTAGACGAGGGGAGGGCTAGGGGGGAGAGAGACGGGAAGGCTGCCATCCCCCAAGGCTCCGAGGCCACTGAACCCCTGCGGCCCAAACCCACCGCCGAGCGGGAACAATTACTGCCCCAGGAGCGTCCCCTCCCCCACCAGTCTGCCCGCCAAGCGGCGGCCCCTTACCCCACAGTCTCCGTAGCCTGGGCCCCGCTGCAGCCCCTCCTTCGGGCGCCGATCGACGGTCGGGATCAGCAGATCTCTGGCGGCAGTCCCACCGTGCCCCAGGTTGGAGGCGGCGCGCTCCACTGCAGCGCCCCCGGCGCCACAGCACTTCTGGGCGGACTGCCCTTCACGCCAACTCCGGACTTCAGCGCGCAGTGCAGGTCGCGCCTCGGTCAGGGCTCCGTACGGCTGAAAGAGGCAGAAATAAGGCTGCGAGGGCGCCCAATTCGCTGTTGGGGCTTCCCCTCCGCTATCAGCAGGCAGCCACTCAGTCTGGGTGTCTCTGGGTCGGGGCAACACAGGATTTTCAGCAGGATAATGTGCCGGCGGGACGGAGCTCGTTTAAGCTGCGTCCGCCATGCTCGCCGTCTTGGCCACGCCCCCCATAAATGCTAACTTTTGATTAGGAACAGATAGGGATGTCAAGTTAGGACTCTGATGAATTGTAAATTAAAATCCTCTTTAATGGTAAAGACGCTTTTTAAGTCACAATTTTGAAAATGGCAATTTTAGAAAGTTGGCATTTTCTTGTCTTCGCCATTGGCTGCCCTTTGCCTGCATCACATTTTTGTGAATGGCCTTCGTGTACTCCTCTCAGACACTGAGCATGCTACTGCAGCCTGTAGTGCAGTTTTAATCTGCCAATTTAACTGGCAAGTTAAACCTTTTGCCGGGTCTATGCCTTCCTTTCTAAATCATATCAGTCACTTCGAATGTAGGCACTAGTCGGATCACATGGCAAGGTGCATTGTATTCAAAATGTAGGACATGACAGGGTTTTACATGCCCTGATAGTAAAAAAATCCCAAATTTAGTTTTTCCTACAGTAAGTCCTATCTCTCCCACTGGATTGCATAAGGGCACCTTATTTAATTTAATATGTGCTAACCTTTGATTGGTAACAGATAGGAATGTCAAGTTTGAACTCAAATGAATTGAAATGTAAAATCCTCTTTAATGATAAGGTTAGATTTTAAGTCACAATTCTGAAAATGCCACTTTCAAAAAGTTCAAAAACAACAGGGTGATGTATGGAATGTTCAACTTAATTTCAACAACTGACATTTGCTCTGGGTCGCATCCCATTCCATAGTTTTTTGCCCACAATGCCGCCTCAGTTTAGACCCAGTAATATGCAAATCAGTCTTGACCATGCTCCTAGTGGGAAGAGTCCAACCTGAACTACCAGGACAAGTCATCCCTGACCTAAAACACATGCAACCTTGGACTGGTTTAGCCCTAATTAGGACTCTTTAATAAGATATAGTTTGGTTTGAGTAGCAGATTGAGCCCGGGACTCACATCTGGCCATACCCAGTACACTTAGTGCGGCAAACAAAAAAACAAGGTGATGTATAGAATGCTCAAAATAATCTCACACACTGGCAATCACTCTGGGTCACATTCCAATCCATCGTTTTTTGCCCATCAGTTTAGACCCAGCCATATGCAAATCAGTGTTGGCCTTTCTCCTCATGGGAACAGTTCAGCCCTCCCTGAACCAGAACAGAAGCAAACGAGGACATGCTGTGCCCTCAAATTATTATTCCTAACAATAGTTCAGAAGAAAGGCACTGGTTCTTTCTAAATTGTGATTTGTTACGTGCTTCCTGAACTATTGTTAGGAATAATCATTGACTACCCCTGGTTCAGGTTGGTGGGTTGCCCCTGTTGATATCAAGTGCCCTCAAATTAGGCCTTTTCAGCCAGGTATTGCTTGGTTCCTGTGGCACCGGGAACCCAGACCCACATCTGGGCATACCCAGCTCACTCAGGACAGAAAGTACAAAAACAACAAGGTGATGGGTGGAATGTTCAAATTAATCTCAACGGCTGTCAATCTCTCAGGACCACATTACAATCCATCATATTTTGCCCACCATACCACCTAAGTTTAGACCCAGCTATATGCGAATCAGTCTTTACCCTGTCCTCATGAGAACAGTCCACCCCGTCTGTCAAGCCAGGTCCTCCCTGAACCATAACACAGGCAACCTAGGAATGGTTTCTTCCTGATTAGGGCTCTTCAGCCAGGTATAGCTTGCTTCCAGTGGCACAGTGAGCCCAGGACCCATGTTTGGGCATATCCTGTGCACTTAGGGAAGCAAATACAAAAACAACATGGTGATGGAAGGACTGCTCAAAATAATGGCAGCATCTGGCAATCACTCCAAGTCCCATCCCACTCCACCGTTTTTGCTAACCATGCCACCTTAGTTTAGATCCAGCCATTTGCAAATCAGTCTTGACTCTGCTTCTCGTGGGAACAGACCAATCTAAACTGTCTGGGCTGGTCCTCCCTGAAGCAGAACACAAGCAGCCTAGTACTGGTTTCACCCTAATTTGGTCTCTTCAGCCAGGTATAGCTTGGTTCCTGTGGCACAGTGAGCCCGGTACCCATGTCTGGGAATACCAGGAGCATTCAGGGTAGCAAAAGTAAAAACAAGGTGAGGGATGAAATGCTCAAATTCATTTCAGCCACTCTCCATCAGTCTGGGCCCCATCTAAACCATTGCTTTTGCCCACCATGCCACCTAAATTTACATCCAGCCATATGCAAATCAGTCTGGACCCTGGTTCTCATGGGAACAGTCCAGCCCGAACTGCCAGGCCAGGTCCTCTCTGAAACAGAACACAAGCCCTCTAGAACCATATTCACCCTAATTAGAGCAGTTCAGCCAGGAATATAGCTTGGATCCGGTTGCACAGTGAGCCGGGTACCCACATCTGGGCAAATGCAAAAACAAGAAGGTGATGGATGGAATGCTCAAATTAAATTAAAACCTCCTGTGATTCTGGGCAAATCACTTAATCTCCCCGTGCCTAAAATGAAAGTGTGTCCTCATGTAACGTAACTGGAAAATATGTAAAGCGCTCTGATACCTGATTCGGTTCGGGTCTAGTTCGCGCTATATAAAACTCAGCAAAAAAAAAATATATCAGCCACTGGCAATCACTCTAGGCCGCATCAAATCCATTCTTTTTTGCCCACCATGTCACCTCGGTTTTAGAAAGTTGCCATTTTCTTGGCCAAGCCATTGGCTGCCTGCTGCTTATTTCACATGACTGAATATCCTGGCTATTGGCATTTATGCAATCCTCCCAGACACTGAGACAAAGAAGGACTATGTGGTGGCCAGATGGGCCATCCTGCCAACTTGGGGTGGGTGGAACTGTTCCCTGCCCAATTTAAGTTCCAAAGGGCTGCCTCCAGCACACATACGCACAGGTACCAGTCATTTGGCAGCCCAGACTACTTGGAGCTGTGGAAGGGAAAAATAATAACTTTACAGAACCAGATATGGGGTAGCAAGGATATGCCCCGACATCAAATGCTGGCACCAGTGATAAAGATTGGATCTCCTGAACCACATCTTCAATACACATCTGGACCTGTGGACTACAGAACAAGAACTGTCTTGTTCCCCAGAGGTCTACCCTGCCACTTGAGGTCTGCCTTGTTGTTCAGGGGGCTGCCCTGCTGCTACCAGAGGACTGACCAGCTGCTGGAGGACTGCTTGTTCTCTCATAAGAAGGATAGGACCTGTTCCCTTCACCCCAGCTAACCTGAGTGTCTCCAAGGATCAGTTGGCTCGCATTCTGTTCTGAGTCGCAGGGACACAAGAAGCTCCAAAGGCCTCCCTGCACCTGCCCAGCTGACCTGTTCCAACTGGACCTTCCTGGATCTGAAACGGGATCTACCTGAGACCTACTGGCCACTGCTAGAGTGACTCCTTGATCCCCAAGTTGTGTCTAGCCAGGTCTTGAACCCTTGGCTGGCATCAGAGTGCACTCCTCTTCAAGAAAAGGAGTAATCCTGAAATTGTGGGCTGTTCATGACCACGTGTGGGCTTGTTTATGCCGAGACTCTGCCCCCGCAATACCACCAATGCGAAGCTCCAGTGAACCTCATTCTTCACGCTACAATGACTGGCAGCACAAGATCTGCACTATATGCCACAGCAGTGACAACCCGCAGTGACCACCAATGTGAAGCTTCAGCGATGACTGACGGGATCTTTGTGGTACAGGGATGTCCCTACGCAACACCAGGTCAGCTCTTCATGCTTCAGTGGCAACCATCTGTGATGCTCTCCCTGCTACTCGGTGCCTCTCCACCGCAAACTGGACACTTCACACGAGACTTTGAGTAGGTCGTTTTGTGCATTTAGGAGCTATACTTACCTACAAATTTGAAATTAAATATCTCTGGTTCTACTGATTGGAGTTTTGTTGTTCTGGTATCATTTTACTTATTTGGGATATTTCTTATGTTGTGTTATCATTATATTACTGTTTCGGTGCTGTATTAATACTTTATACACTGCCTCTAAGTTAAGCCTGCCAGCTTTGTGACAGGATATGAGAGGGTTAAGCACAGGATAATTTAGTGAATGTTTGTGGTTCCCCTTTACAAGGATTGTGGGAGTTGCCGGAGTGGGGCTTCCACTCCCTCAACCAATAATTCGATTTCCTACACCCAGGGATTCCAGATCTTTTCTTCTCGGAGATACATGGAAAGTGTGCTATTTTAGCCAAAATGTGATATTTCATGGCAATTGTGTAGGAAAAGGTGCTAAGATGCATGCAGGCTACACCATCCTATACTCCACTGTGTGTCTACTATTTGGAAATATTTGGATTTTCTAGGTTTCCTTGGAAGCTAGCCAACTGCAGGAGCAAATTCTGCAGCTACCCACATCACCAGAATAATTTATATTCATTGGAGAAATCTTCATGTGTTTTTAGGTTGTATTTTGGGGCGTTTGCTGTCATTTTCACAATCAGGGAAATATTTTTATCAAGAGAAGCGTGGGAATGCTGAGTGGTAGGACGTTTGTTGTTCACTGGAGATTTTGGAACACCCTGATCAGAAATATGTGGAAAATCTTGCTATTCATGCCAAAGTTTTATATTTGTGAGGTATTTTCAGTAAAAACAAATGATGGGATCCACCCAAGCTGTATCTAACTGGACACCCCTGGGTGTTTAGTTTTTCAAAATGTCCCTCGTCACCGACTGACATGAATGGTAAACAACGTATGAAGGTATAAGTGTAAACTGCCTCACTTACAAAAAATAAGGTCTCCGCAACAGGTAGTGGAGTGGGGGGGGGGGGCTGGGGGGAGAAGTTTAGAAGCCTCGGCACTTATCGGATAATGATGAGGCATTTAACACACTGAAAACCACTAGTTGGAGCCAGCTACTGGATCTGCTGTGTTTTCTCTTTCCCTATGTAAACATTTTGTTTTAAACTTTGATGCCCTTTTTCAGTTTGTTGTTCCAGGCACTGCAATAACTTTCAAAGGCTTCTTCCACCTCTTTTACAGAGAACCACTTGTGTTTTAGATTTACCCATCTGTCATTGTTTGCTCTTCCACTGCAAATAAGCAAGTTGGGCTCCACTAACCGCTTTATCTGTTACTTACCTTCATTGATCAATCTCATCTTTCCATGTTTTCGTCATGTTCCTTAACTGTGACTATTTGTTCCTCAAGCTCCATCCACCCAGAGTACTCCCTGTTTTTTGAAGTACACTGTCCAGTCTACAGCAGTAAGTATTGTCTCAATGTTTGTTTGTATCATTAATAACTAGATAGAAATATGTCCATTCACTGCAGTGATGCCACAACAGTGGGTAACCAGGTTGGTTTATTTGACATGCATTGGAAGATGCCATGAGGGAGCAGTATTAAATCTAAAATATGCGCATGTACATTTGCTTGATCCTCGTCTTGTGGAAGGGCAACTGCCCCTAAAATAATTCGAAAACATAATAATCAAGTTACAAAAATAATAATTATCTTGACGCCATTGGATGAAGTACACTATTGAATAATTATGAAAGTTGAAGCACTTTGCATAATTTCCAGTCCTAGTGAGCAAACACACTACAGTACTTAAAGTGAAATGAATGCTGGAAATAATTATTCGACCCAACTTTTTAAGTTACTTTTTGGGTGTGTACGGATTTGATTTTATATACCCAAACTAGTTACCCATTTTTGTGATGACACAAGTGGAAGAGTTTGTTTCCTCTTTTAGAGCTGCCAGAATCACTAAGTTTATGACAACAATTCACTGTTGGAGATACATTACTGTGGGGCCAGGAGCTGGTAAATTGCGAGCCGCAAAACGGATTGAATAATCCACCCTCATCTAATTTAGGGTTTGTCTTTCGAGGATCTTTATTCTTTCTAATGACCTAACTAAATGTTTTACGTGACGATACTAGGTGTGGTGTCGTGGGCCTATAGGCCCACATGCTAAATAATGATGGACACAGGCACTAGTGGTGTGGTACTGGAACTGGCCCTGGGCACGTGCGCCCAGCCTCTTTCATTAGCAGGGTCACCTGACCAGTGAAGCCTGTGATGGGTGGGTATACAGTGTGGGCTGACAACATGCAAAACATTAGAACGTGTCCAGCAGGACACTACACTAGGCAGGCAAAAATGTAATAATGTTCCCAATGCCCCAGGATAAAATAGACTTACAAAAAAAATAGAAACTTTAAAAAAATAAAAAAAAAGACTTTGCATGTTTATTTCAGGATAAAATGCTGGCTAGCCAACCATACAATCATGACTAAAAGGGACAATCAACATTCAGCGTTTTTGGCAAAAATACTCCTGTTCTAGCACCTTTGATGAACAATCCAATTTGATCTTTAAATATGTGGGGCAGATAACTGACAGGCCAGCGGTAGCTGGGCCTCTGCCACCTCAGTGGTTTGGTGATCTGCCCACCGGGGTGTGTAAACAAGGGCAGATAATAACATTATCTACAGTGGTGTGCAGCAGTTCCACCCGCTTAACTCCAAATCAGACACTTAAAGACGTTTTGCCTGGAACATTTACATTTGGATATAGGATCCTTTGTTCATTGATCAGATGGTCCCTAAAAATGTCAGCGCTGTATAAGATAGAGCCGAATACCTGTGGAAAATGGTAAAAACGCATCATTCTTCTTTAAGCTTCCATTACCATCCAGGAAATGGTTGGGATCAAAACGTTCTGGGCATCCAAACATCTTTTGATCATGTAGCACGGAGGAGAGGAATGGGATAACATCTGTGCCCTGTGTGAAGAGATGACCAAAATGAAAGTGAGCAATTTTGTATATGAAAGTACTGAATAATTATGTATAATGCCTGTTATGCCACTTGCTAGTAAATTTCTTTCTGTGCAAATACGACTATGCCACGCTGAGCAGAGGGTGTTTAAAGTCTGAAATCATGTATTACAGACATGACTTAGGGGCCAATTTCTAATATGGAGGATGGCCTGTTGTTTCGCCAGGGGGACAGAGTAAATTACTCCGTCCCTCTGGTGCAGGGACAGCCTACCACATTTTGAATCACTGCCAAGCTTCCGGTAATTAATAAAGCATTGGCAGGAACCGCGATCACAACTTTTTTCCTGTCAATGTATATTGCTGTGTGGTGCGGGGTTGGATCAAAATGACACAACCCTGCACCAAATATATATTTTGATTTATTGAAAAAGAGACTCCCAAAATAGGATTTTCTTTAAAAAAAAAAATAAAAAAAATAATGCTCCTCTCGTCATAGGAGTTATCTCACATGACGGGGGGAGCATTATTTGCATTTTACTGTCCCTCAGCGCCATGGTTTGCGCCGCGGTTTGGCTGGTGGTGATGGGCAGTAAAAAAATTGGCTATATGTCCAGCCATAATGATTGGCTGGGCTGATATGTACCACGTGTATGATAGCTCTTAACCCATCGGGCTGTGGGAGAGGTTTGACTATGGCGGTGCCAGAGTACTCACCGCCGTAGTCACATGTGTGGTCTGCCCGCAAATAAATTGGCCAGGTGGACCATTATGTTGGTGGTGTTCATACACCCTTAACGTTGCGAGATTGGCCTATAGGCCAGCCCAACCCTGGGGTCCAGTAACACTGATGCCGCTCACCACCATTCACCAGGTGGCAGAGGAACAGAACCACACATAACCTCATATTGTGGTCTGCTACCTCTGAACACCTTCCCTTTTGCCTTCCTAGTGAATGTTTAGCTTTGCAGTTATCATGGATCACTTTAGGAAGGCTTTGAAGATTTTTCTGATGATTGCGCTTGATAGATGTTGTGCGACAGAACATGCTAATGTGAGACTTGATAGACATTTTTCAAACGTATTCACTTTCCTTAACTATGACACTTGTACATTAAACTGCAGCCTTGCTATTTATTGTTTACTTGGCTCACCTATAATAAAGGTTATAAAATCTGACATATTTTCACACCTTTTACGAGGCATCCATGCAGAATTTTCAATGAGTCTTTCGGTAAATATGCAGGAATATCTGATTTTATGTTGAAGTCCCTGACAGAAAGGATGATGATGGAAATCATGTCAGAAGGGCCACTCTTAATTGGGTGGCTCCTCCGATGCTATTTCCACTGGGGTCAGATCTGTCAACAGGGTGTTCCCACATTCTACGTGAAGTTGGGAAAGGAAAGGATGAGTAGTCATATGTATCTTGGTGGATTTAATTGTACCATCTAAATTCAATTTAAACCTCGTAATTTTCTTTTATCATGTTCTGCAAAATACTGTCTGCAATAAAAGGATGACCATTGAGATTACCAATTTTTTAATCAAGATCAGGTGGAGACAGGAAAATACTGCCTGCTTTTATCACATTATCTAATTTGCTAGAAGGTCAGTTTTCACCTCACAATCATGCTTCTTGGTCCACGTATCATTCACTATTTACCTTTGGAATGGTATAGCCCCCAAACGTTGTGTCGCGTGTCACACAGTGTGGAACATTCAGTGGGATGACATCAGCAAAGCGCTGTATTTCATGGATTACTGCCTGGGTGTATGGCATCTTGCTGCGGTCTTCCATACATGGCGGGCGACTTTGTCCGATTACCTGGTCAATCTCCTGATGAATTTTTTCTGTTTGGGAAGCATATCAAATTGTAAATGGCAAAGCTTCTATTTGTCTCAAAAAGTTTCTACTCAGGAGATGTACATAAACAGCATGTTGGTCAGGGTGTTACAGGGAAACCTCAAGCTCTTTTGTTTCTGTTTTTTTTCCAGAAGTATGGGACCTTCAATTATAAAGACTTCCATTTCACGAGGAGGGGAATCATATCTTTCAAAATGGACTTTCCTTTTATAATAATCATAAAGATGATACTTTCACCTTTGTGGAAAATATTTCAAGAATATCTATGATGCAAAATAATCAGGGTCCGACTATGAGTTTGGCGCTCTTCCTGGAGGACCGCCACATCAGCAGTCCCAGGAAGACCACCAAGCCATCAGCATACCGCCCACCCAATTACGATAATTTAGCTGGGCTGGCGGGGCAGCGGATGTGTTCCCTTGGCAGCAGAATGCTTTCGTGGAGGATTGCAGCCTTTAGTCATGCTGCTAAGGTGGGACTGCTGCCGCTTTGGGTGCACTATGTGGCATGCACCATCTTGTGCATGCCACACAGTGCACGCACAAAGGTGCAATTATAGGGCGACACAACATGTGCCCCCTATATTTTCAAAAAGACAAGGGAACCCGAAAGATAGATAAGACCTTGGATAACAGTTTAGTATTAGAACAAATGTCCTTGAAAAGATCAGTATGATCATCAGGATAAATATAGACTCCAATCAGTGCTATATTAAGAGTGACCAGCCAGAGTGTGAATTTAATCATGAAAAAATGTCAAAACCAAAAGTATTAACACTTCAATACAGTGGGACACAATCCTTCATCCTACATAAACACATGACAAGTACACTTTAGGACAGGAACATATCAGGCAAGAAAGGGTAGCTTGTGGAATATTGAACGCAATTTCTAACAAGCTTGAGGAAACAGTAAATACACTTTTTTTGATCAGATTCGAATATTGTGCAAACTGTTTACATTAGTCGACGATGTTTCGATCCTATTTAAAAAATAGTAGGATCATCATCAGGACAGTAAGGGTACAAGCCTGAATAATTAGAGATTGCCTCAATTAGGCTTGTGGAAGATTAAGCCGCATACGCATTTGTTCGCGGTAGCCGAATTACTAGCATTTTCTGAGGATAAATAACCTGGCGTTTAAACTGTGAAAATAACAAGTTCCAAAGCAGCAAGTGGCGATGCACGTTATGTTGTTTGATCCAAGGCGCGATGGTAGGGACCCCCATGGGCAGATTCTCCGGCCCCCTTACCTGCATTTTTACCACCCTTTTCCACATGGCATCCCCACCATGAAATAGGAGGTGGAAATGCAGATCAACATCTGCTCGGCTGTGTTAGCATCGTTTCTGCATCCATTTTCTGCCCCTTTAAGCACCGCCACCACAGCGGGATCCTGGCAGAGGTGCAGTCTAGTGGTTGTCCCACCACCTTCATCATAATCTGGCGGTCAGACCACTGGGGTGGTGGTGGTCAGACCGCCACCACAAGTATGGCAGTCCCAGGACCGCCGTACTTGTAATTAGGCCCTAAATCAACACGATTCAATTCATTGTGAGAAATTCAGTGTACTTAGTGATAATTTATCCTCATTTATCCTACTTTGAAGTTTGATGATGCTGTGCCATTTATAGAGAAGCAAACACAAGGAGGTGATAGACGGAGCGCTGAAACTTTGCAGACACTCATCGCTAGTCACAGATCTGGGTTAAATCCATCATCATTCCTTAGCTCACGTTTTCGCCACCTCAGTTCAGACCCAGCTATTTGCAAATCGGTCTTGACCCTGTTCCTCATGGGAATAGTCCAGCCGAACTGCTAAGCCAGTTCTTCCCTGGGCCAGAAACAAGCATCCTGGGACCGGTTTCAGGCTAACACCCCTCATCAGGCAGGCTAGCTTGAATCCAATGGCAACGTGAGCAAGGGACCCATGTCTGGGCACACCCTGCCAACTTAAGGTGAACAAAGCAAACACAAGAAGATGATGGACTGAGCGCTGAAACATTTGAGACACACACCCCCAGTCACAGATCTGTGACTGGGGGTTAGTGCGGCTAAGGTGTGGAATAACCTTCCTTTCCACCTGAGGAATAGTCCAGACCTAATGGACTTCAGGAAGGCCTTAAAAACATGGCTTTTTGACTAACTGTTCACCATGGTCTCTTATTCGGTACTTTTACGGAGGATTGTAGCTAGAGCCAGGACACCCTAGGATAACATAACATAACATAACATATATTAAATCTGGGCTCCAGAGGGCAAAGTAAATTAAGGTATGTCATTGTGTTAAATGGGAGTTGAAAGGTCAAGCATAACTGTGTCCTTTACCTTTCCAACTCGTTGTTAGATGCCAAACACAACACTCCATTAGTTGAGCATCAGTCCTCACTGTTCAGAACCCTTTTATTTGTGTGTTTTGAAAACCTGCAAGTGGTGCGTAAACACACACTTTGTACTTATAGTCCTTGCTTACGAGAAGCAAGGCTGGCAGTAAAAGAGGCAGTTATTGCCAGCCTTCCTTCTCGTAAGCAATGACTATAAGTACAAAGTGCGAGTTTACGCACCGCTTGCAGGTTTTCAAAACACATAAATAAACGGCATTGTCATTTACAATGCCAATAGCTCAAACTCTCTAAATGTGAAACCGATAGCATTGCAAATGCTTGTTGAGCTCTGAGAAGGAGGTGGCAGCAGCCAAAGGAAGGCAGGGACTGTGATGCCAGGCCATGTGTTTTAAAAGCAGGAGGGAGGAGGAGGCATCTGTAGCCAAAACAGAACTTGGTCTTTGAATACACAGTAAATGTGGCAAGATAAGAGCAGGATTGACAGCCCTTTCACAAAAGAGCTCTGTAAACCAGGAGTTAATGGATAAGGAAGGTGCCCTCAAAAAAGGCATTCAAATAGACAAGTATGATCCGTCAATCTTCTTTATTCAAAGTGTTGTTTAAAACTGGCACACAGCCAACACTTTCTGTTCCTTGATGCCACAGGAACTTCATCAGGGTTTAAGAGTAAAATGAGGATTAGGTACTATGACGACCAATATTTGGCATCCGTATCGTCCAGGTAATAAAGTCACATGAAGATGGAATAATATCCAATAATAACCAATCAGGCTTCAACTCTTCGGTATATTTCAAATAGTTATATACCACCCATAAGTTAACTAGAAACCGGAAATCGTGAGAGTCCCAGAGTCAGGGCCGGTCCTAGGCATGGGCCGTATGGGCAGCTGCCCAGGGCCTTGCGCTCATGGGGCCCCGCCGCCGGCTCCGCAGAGTAGACCACACTGAGCAGGCCATGCCCGACATGAAAATTAGAAGCGCGGTTGCGCGCACTCGCGCAGGAGGCAGTTAAATTGCACCATCACCACCACCTACTAGCTTAGTGGTGGTGGTCCCAGGGCCGTCTATCTGGTAGCGCGCGAAAGTGCTACCAATGATGGCCCTGGACATTCATTTTGGCCAGCCCCCGCGTGCTGTGCTGCTAATGCAGTGACGCAGCACGCACGCGCTCCCTGGCCTGTAGGGAGTCGGGAGTTGGTTTGGCCGGGCCAGGGCCGCGTTGGAGTAACATCTTCAGACTGTGAGAGAGTCAGTAAGTCACGGCCCATGCAATGCCACTTTCACTTTGTTAAGGAAACGGATAACGGAAGGGCTGACACCAGTCCAGTTTGTTGCTCCTGATGATTTTGTCAGTTTGTCTGTCCCCCCGTCAACCCGCTCCTCTGCCCCTCTTATGGCATTATCCTTCTATCCTCCTACCGACGGGTGACCCATTGTCCAGCACTGATGCGCCCCCCACCCAGGGGAGCTTGGAAAAGCGCTCTGCCCAAAAACCTTTGCTACTGAAAACACCTCCAGCGACACTGGCGGTGGAGTGTGTGTGTGTGGGGGGGGGGGGGGTAGGGTGACGTATCTGTCCCCAAAGAGGGGAGGGGGTCAAACTTTTTCTCCACATCAAAGCCATTTTATTTGTTCTGCCGACGTTTGCTCTAAACTCTGCACTCATTTGGGTTTAGCGAGTGAACTTTAAGTCAAACCCCAGACAGGGGGGAGCAAGCACAGGGCATCGAGCATTAAGGGGGGAGAACAGGAATAACCTGAGTGACGAAATGAACCTGTCCCTTTGGTTTAACGGGACTTCTCTGAAAAGTGATTGTAAAAACACAGAAACAACAAAGGAACTTACGTAAAAAAAGAATAAAGAAAAAAAGTCCAGTCAACAACACTTCTCTATAAGAAACAAATATTTGCTGAGCGCGCCAACCGGCAGCACTCAAAGTACTTTATTCAGTAGCACTGAGAGAGGTCCCTCCATACACACTACCCGCCGGACAAATAACTTATATAAGTGACCCTCGGTTGACTTGTCCACCGTGTGGTAGAGGCAGACACAACCAGCAGATTCACAGAGCCAGGAGCCTGGCTTGGCCATCACATCTATGGTTAACGCCTTTGTGAGTGGGGCGAGTCGCATTCGCAAAGAACTGCAGAGCAAGCCCCAGTTTCCAGGCTGAGCACAGGCGCCCATTTTAGGTATTTTATTTAAAGGACTTTCATTTTAATATGTGCTTTCTGTCCATTTCAAAGCATTCTCATTCCTCCCCCAAATCTTGCCAGAAAATGGAAACGGAGTCAAAATATAGGGTAAAGTGAATATCCGGCCATTTTCTTATAGGGGAGAGGCCACGATTCAAATGTCTGTCTTAGTTCGAGTCGAAATCCACCTTCTGCTCCGTACGAATAGCGCCCGATCCTCCAATGGCACACTGATGGGAAAAGTAAATATTCACAGATACCTTTACACAAGACCTCCATTAGGGCAAAAATAATCTACTCTGTCATTGTTTGGTACGCTGCCTGAACTTCCTCCTCAACTGAGACTTCGGCAGGTTGGATGTTTAGGAAGCTAACCTGCCCTAATTCTTCAGTTTATTGTCATGCGTACAGATTTGTGAGCAATCGTTCCACATTTCGGGGATGAGTAGTCTCTCCGGGTAGTTCAAGATCTTTGTTATTGAAACTCCCATTGTAATTATGCGGCAGGGGATGTATGACGTTACAACGCATACTTTTACCACGCATACCATTACAACGCGGTTTTTACCACGCATACCATTACAACGCATAGCGCTTTGGGGTGCTGGATAGTGAATAGTTTAATTTACTATTCCAACTCCAGTCCCCGTGGACACTAGGGAAGGTTATTGGATAGTAAATTAACCTATTCCCTATCCTAGAGCGCCCCCCAGCGCAATGCGTTGTAATGGTATGCGTGGTAAAAACCGCGTTGTAATGGTAGTGCGTGGTAAAAAATGCGTGGTAAAGGTTGTATACCGCGGCAGGGGAAGATCAATTTATGCAGCAGGGTTTACTAAAGTATGCACCAAAAAAATGCATATAATGTGGCGCAATGTAGCACATTTTGAAGCAGTATTGCTGTACAATTTTGCACTTTTTACACATGTTAACAGTGTATGCGTAAATGTTTCACCTAATTATTGTCACTTTAAAACCAAAATACAGCAATCGGCCATTGAAAAATGGCCATCCAGTGAGACAAACAGCCTGTCGCTGTGCTGTAACACGTGGTAAAGTATTTAGTAACTTTTGATTGGTTTGAGCTAGGAACAATTTACTAGGTGGCAGAGGGAGTAAAATCTTCAGAATGTGCAGAAGATGATGGATTGTGTGATAAATCTATATATAAATCTATGTGGAGAGCGCAGCTGCCTCAGAATCGCATAATTCTAGTTGTCCTGGCTATAGACTTACATCCGAGTAAAGGAGCTGGCAAGTGTTACACTCATGGATATTTGCTCACCTGTTTTCCACCCCCTCTACTTTTTGTCCATGTTACTGATATCCACATTAGTTTGCTTCAGTGATTCCAAATAACTAAGATCAAAAGTCCTGCGAAGTCACTTTCTTTGATGTCACTTCTTGCGACGCAATATGCAATTAGAGGGGCCTCACATCTTCCCTTTCGCCCGGGGCCTCAGAAGGCCTAGGACCGTCTCTGCCCAGAGTTCATTCACAGGCAGAGAGAAGAGAATTTCAATCACTACTGCAAAATTTATAGGACGCAGGAAGTAGGGAAACTGTAAACCACGAGCACTGGTCTTGACTGTTCCCGCTTAAAGAAAGAAATAATGCTCACATGCTTTGAGTAATAGAACAACAGGGGCAGTCCTTGAAAATGGGCAGTGATAAAGCCCATATCCTGAATACAGAATTTCTCGTAGAGACAACGCAAGCGCTGCCTAGGTGAGACCTAAAAAGTAGTTCCTTAAAAGTAAGAAGTGGAAGGACACAAGACGGCCAGTCAATAGGCTGGTGAAGAGATTAGGCTACAGGTTTTTGCAACCAGACTCCACTGGCTATCTGGTAGGCTTGACCTAAAAAACACACGGCCAACCCTTCAACAGGTGTGCAATGGAGAGATGTTTAACCGGGCCACATTTTACCCGTAAGTTCCTTCAGCGGTAAGGAAAGCCTCTTGTGGAAGCCAACGCTCCTGAGAACGATTTTTTCACAACAGCTTTGCGGGTTACTGCATCTGCTGCAGAAATTTGTTAGTAACCTGCATGTTACATATTAGGACTTTAAGAAGAGGGGATGGTAACTCGACCTTTGCAGGTCAATAAACCGGAGGACTGCAACATCCCACATTAACTAGGGAGGAAAATAATTATTGTAAACGCATTTGTTTTACATAAATACATTTTGTCAATCATTTAATTACATCCATTTCATAAACCACAATTAAACAGACGAAAAAACTGAGATTAAGGGGCTTTCCCCCCTAACCCCCCAAAAAAAGTGCTAAAGGTCCAGGAGTGATCAGAAACACCACCACTATTGGACATCCAGAGAAAAATAAAATGGCATGATAGCATGCCAAACCTATCACGGAAACAAAAGTTCTTACAGGTACGTATTTCGGTCCAGCGCTTAGAACAAAAATAATTCATCACATGCCAGGCACTCTTAGTGGCGTCAACGTCGAGGCATCGGTTAACTCTAGGCTCTTCCAGATTAATTCCATTATCCAAGTATTAATAACAAGCTGATATCACATTACAAGTTTCACAAAACGTTGGAGTGCCACTCGTGCCAGGGGTAAAGAAGCAGAACAAGAGTCAGATGACGATAGGAGACTGCCCTGGCTCCGGGTAGAGGACAGAACCACTTCATCTGCACATCTCACACCTCATCTTTTTCCTCTTCACCCCCTTTTCACTCTCTCCTGCATGAACTTGCTTGTACCACCTTCCCCTCACTATCCCCCACGCACCCATTCACCTGTAAGCCTTGCATTTTGGTTTTCTTCTGTCCTGTCAATATTTCGACAGTTGTGTACCTTATTCACACACTTTCACAAAGAATCACAATTTTCACACCTGACCACTGCTCTGTAGAGAGGCCAAGAATCGGAGGGGAGGAGTGTGCATTCTGAACCCCGTTGTGATCTACCAACGGGCACTGTGCAAGTCTAGCACAGTCTTTGGCTTGAACTCGAGTCCTCTCAAGCTCGGCCCGGTACAAACACCAGCATCTTTAAAGCCAAAAGGTCTGAGTTTCTTTTTTTTTTTTATTTCAAAATATTTTTATTGAAAATAAATTTTACATATCCATAGAAAAGACATTCTTAATACTTGTACTGGTCTTGCAAGATTGCGGCCTGGCGGGGCCTGAGAGAGGAAAAGGAAAAGAGAAAGAAAAGAGAGAAGGGGGGGGGGGGGTTATCGTTCCAAGTATGCGTCGAGAGCTTCCCACATATTCTCCTTGGCCGTATGATTTGCCGCCTTTTGCTTGGCGGTGATATTGTCTGCCCCCCGGAGGAAGGTTACCCAGTTGAACCAGCGCTTGAAAGTGGCTTTGCTGGTGTCCTTCCAGTTACCCAGAATCGTTTTCACTGCAGCCGTTAGAAGTACATCGACCAGGTCTCGTACTTCTTTGGACTGGAGTTCTGTTGCTAGGAAGGCGGTGGCTGCCCCGGCTAGTCCTCTTTGTATCTTACTTCCCATTATTGTGTCTATGACGTTATAGACCTTGCCCCAGAAAGCTTTGACTTTGGTGCACTCGAATAGCATGTGAGATAGATCTCCCGTGGCCCTCTGGCAGTTCCAACATGTGCTGTTATCACTGGCTCCAACCCTCCCTAGTTTCGCTGGTGTCCAGTGCAACCTGTGAAGTAGCCAATATTTGGTTTGTGCTAGCTGTGGTGTGATTTTGTTTTTGGACGCTGTCATCCATAGTTTGGCTCTTTCTACTTCGTTCAGCTGTCTCTGTATGGTCTCCTCCCAGAATGCCAGCGTCTTGTTGTTTAGGGTTGTGGTGCGTGGTGTGATTAGCTTGTAGATTTGTGCTGTTTGGTGGCCCGTCTTGTTTAAGTTTTGCGCGTATTGTATGATGGTGGGTGTTTGTTTTGTTAGTCCTGCTTTGGTGACAGCTGCTTTTATTTTGAGGAATTCGTAGAACTCCTTGTTAGGTACGGAGGTTGTCTGCTGTAGTGCCGTGTAGGTGAGTGGGGTGTTCCCTGCCTCTAGTTGCGAAGGCGTAGTGATGCCTCTGCTTCGCCATACCTTGCTATCTAGTGTTTTCCCTTTGTATGTGACTTTGGTGTTATGCCACAGAGATTCCCATTTGGTGCCTTTGATACTCACTGCCATTTCCCTGTCCACTCTTAACAGCGCTATCTTTGTGTTGTGAATTATTGCGTTTTTGGCTTCTGGGTGCTTGTGGGCCGTGAGGGCCATAATTGGGTCTGCGCCACCCAGAATACACCTTTCCAGGTCCAGCCACACCGGCGTGTAGTCTGGCGTGGGGGCAATCCAGTGCAGACCCTGTTTGGCCAGGGATGCTTTCTGAAAGGCTTTGTAGTTTGTGAGGTTCAGTCCGCCTTGTTCTTTTCTGAGTCTGAGTTTCGCTAGGCTCATTCTTGGTTTTTTCCCTCCCCAGAGGAACATGTTGATGCATTTGTCTAGGCGTTTGTGGAATTCGGGTGTGAGTGTGAGAGGCAGCATGGAGAGCAGGTAGTTTAGCATGGGGGTGACCATCATCTTTATTGTTTCGATCCGTCCCCACCAGCTTATGAGTTTGGGGCCCCATGTGTCTAGCTTGGACTTAATTTTTTTTAGCATCGCTTCCTCGTTATGGTCCAGTGTCGCCCTTAAGTCCCTACCGAAGAGGAGGCCTAGGTATTTTAGGGGTTTTGTTTGCCATGCTAGGCCGGATGTTCCTAGGACAGCCTTGGTGGTGTGGCAGTTCATCGGTTTGCACTCGGATTTCTCCCTGTTGAGCTTGTATCCTGAGACATGTGCATATTCCTCTATTGTTTGCACGAGTGCCTTAATTGACTGTTCTGGGTTGTTTGTGGTGATCAGAATATCGTCTGCGTATGCCGCTAACTTGAAAGCTTGCCCCTCTATCCGCACCCCCGTGATCCGGGCATTTGACCTGATCATGTGGAGGAGTGGTTCCAGGGCGAGCAGGAATAGACCCGGTGATAGGGGGCAGCCTTGCCTTGTCCCTCTCTCTAGTATGAGTGTGTCTGATGTGGCTGCGTTAACCACCACTCGCGCCCGGGGGTTTTTGTACAGGGACATGACCATACCCCTGTACTTCTCGCCTAGTCCAAACTTGAGCATGCATTGGTTGAGGAAGGGCCATGAGACTCTGTCGAAAGCCTTTTCCGCATCCAATGCGATCATGACCGCCTTTTCCGCGCTGTTGGCCGTGCGGTTGATTAGGTGGCATAGCAATCTGGTGTTATCTTGCGATAGTCTGTTTTCCAGGTAGCCCACCTGAGATTTGTGTATGAGAGCGGGGAGCAGTGCATTTAGTCTGGCAGCCATGATTTTTGCATAGATTTTGCAGTCCACGTTAATTAGAGAGATTGGCCTATAGTTTTGAGGGAATTGGGGGTCCTTCCCTTCTTTGGGGATGACAATAATGTTTGCCTCCGCCATTGAGTCTGTCATATTGCCGTTTTCTGCACATGCTTGGAATACTCTGACAAGTGTGTCCTTGAGTAGCGGTTGGAATTGTTTATAGAAGGTGGCTGTGAAGCCATCCGGTCCTGGGGCCTTGTTAGGTTTTAGTGAGTCTATGGCCATCCCAACTTCCGCTTTAGTTATGCCTTGGTCTAGGGCCTCTCTTTGTTCGTCGCTTATACTGGGTAGGTCCAGGCTCTCCAGCAGGCTTGCCCCGCCGTCCGCATCTAGCGATGTGTCCGCGGTGTATAGTTCTTTGTAGAACTTCCTGAATGTTTCGAGGATATGTTTATTCGCTGTGTGTGTTTTGTTGTCTGCGTCTGTTATTGTGGCGATGCAGTGCTGCCTTTGCTTGGCTTTCAGGTAGCCTGCTAAGGCCTTCCCTGCTTTATTGGCCGAGCATAAGTTTATGGATTTGTATTTGTTGATCCACGTGGTTGCTCTCTCGCTTAGGATTCTGTTTAGCTCATATTTTTTCTTTGTTAGCGTTGTGAGTGTATTCCTATCTGTTAGGTTGGCCGTGTGGTTCCTTTCTAACCCCTTGATCTGCTCCTCCAGGTCCTTAATTTTCTTGTTTCTGCTCCTGTTCATGCGTGCCTTGATGTTTATGAGTTTCCCTCTTATTGTTGCTTTAAGCGCATCCCATAGTGTCGCTGCCCCTGTGTCAGCTGTATCGTTAAATTGGAGATATTCTTTGATCGCTTCTTCTATTTCGGTGATGTTGGCAGGGTTTTCGAGTATGTCGCTGTTAAGGCGCCATCTCCTGCTCGGTGTCTCGTTATGCTTGCCACTCAGGGAGAGGGATATGTGTGCGTGGTCTGAAATTGTGATGGGTCCTATTTCCGTCGTATCAGTCAGGTGTGTGTGTGTATTGGACATGAGTATGTAGTCTATCCTGCTGTATGAGTTGTGGGGGTGCGAGTAGAAAGTGTATTCTCTGGCACTCGGGTATTGTAGCCGCCATGGGTCCGCTAGTGAGAGTTTGGCGCATAGGTTTTTAAGTATGTGCTGTTCTTGTGAGGCATGGCTAGGTCTATGCGGGTGTCTGTCTGTAGCGTTGTCCATCGCCTGGTTCATGTCCCCTGCCACGATTAGTAGTTCGCCCAGTGGGACCCTGCTAAGTTCAGTTTCTAGATCCTCCCAAAAGTTTTTGTCCCCCGTGTTTGGCCCGTATATATTGGCTATGTGTACCCTCTCGTCGCCTCTGTTGATTGATGTGATCAGCCTCCTTCCCATGGTGTCTGTTGTGTTTTCGTTAACCTGGAACTTCCCTTTCTTGCTGATTAGAGTGATGACCCCTCCCTTTTTGTTGACTGCCGGTGAGCACAGTACTTCGCTTATCCAGCTGGCTTTCAACCTGTTTGCGTCCTCTACGGACACTCTAGTTTCTTGCAGGACGTATATATCTGCCTTCAGTTTGTTTAGGTAGTCTAGTGTTTTCCGTCGTTTGACGGGGTGGTTTAGCCCTTTGACGTTAAGTGACACTATCTTTATGTCTGAGGCTATCTATGCCTGGCTACTATTGTCGGGTGCCATCATGGTGTGCTGTTCGCGTCGCTATGCCTACGTGCACCAGTTGTGTATCGCCCCTTTGCTCTATTCTTGCTTGGTGGCAGCCACCCCACATAAGCCCCCCCCTGGGGTGTTGGATGGGATGGGGTGATGTATGTAGGTATAGAAAAGAGGAGAGAGAAGAGAAAGAAAGAAATGTACTTCCGCCAGGCTCTGATTGTCCATGCAGCAGGGCCTCCCCCCCGACCCCCTCCCCCCCTCCGCCCCCCCTCCCCCCACCCCCCTGTCAACGTACTGTAAACGTGCGACAGCAACGGTTCCCGCCCTGGTCTGAGTTTCTTTTTAATAGGAAATGCTTGATAATAGTTGGCTGATGAAAGCTGTCCTATAAAGAAGTCCCATAAAGAAGCGGCATCCTGGGCTACAACAATATGGGCGCTGAGAATAATAACCATTTCCTGCAGACTGCATTAGCAGAGTTAAGCTACACACACTCACCGAAGTGTGCTATGAAAGAGTCAGAAGAAGCAGTTTTTTAATTTAAGTGGTGGTCTTAAAAGACATCCACAACAAAATATTGCAGAGTAGATATTTTGACTAATTTGCAGTACTTTGGTTGCATCTTTAAGAAGGTCTACATACGTGCAAGTCTTAACTTTGCAAACAAAAAGCTGTCAATATAACCGGTTATTATAACACCAAAGCAAAAATAATTTACCAAGCAAGAGCAATTAGTGCATAGCATTGTTTCTTTATGAAAGTCTAAGGAATCCAAACAGCACAAACCTCCTAAACAAAAAATATTATCAGAAATTAAAATGTGTGTAACACCTTCATGTTTAAAGACATTATCGAACATAGATGTAAAAGTACTATAACGTCTCGTCAACATTTTAAAACAAGCATTTCCAATGCAATAGGTCTCGCATTTGCGGAAATTTAAGCTATTGGCATTGCAAATGACAATGCCTTTTATTTATCTGTTTTCAAAACCAACACATAGGTAAAAGGTTTGTCAGTTACAATGCCAGTAGCTCAAATTTGCGAGACCTATTGCATTGAAAATGCTTGTTTATTCTTGGCGAAGTCAAAACTTTGTTACATATAGCCTATACATGTGATGCAATTGGGTGGCCTTGTGAGAAAAGAAATTGGAAGTTAAACTGAACAACTGAAAGTACGCCATAACTAATACCTGCTATGGGGCTGAAATGTATAGGTGTCTACTGGCTTATGCAACTGGTACCACATGACCGTAGCTCCTAATAAAACTCGTGCAAGGATAGGAGGAGAATTAAGAGCTGGCGGCAGTGCGCCCACCTGTCGGCACTCCTCGTTACTATGCATGTTGTATGAAGTTATTTACAGTATCGTAATTGCATTTATATAGCGCTTACTACCCCTGATGAGGTGTCCAAACTATTTGACAAACGAACCCTCAAAACACCCAACCAGGGTCGGCAGAAGGCTGTGGCTGTATTACCAGCTGAGCTGGAATCAGGCAGTTAACTGCCAATCAACACAATAGTGGTTGGAACGGAAGGTACCGGGTCACACAAAACTGTCAATCTCTGGTGCAAAAATAGAAACTGGAAACAAGTCAATGAAAGGTGCAAGGAAGGAACACAAGCGTCGTCAGCAGTGCAGAAAGCCAGAAGGTAACTCAGTGAGAAAGTCACTTACGATGCAGGCCTGTGGACAGCCTGCTCTGACAGGGTTGGATCCAGACAGGGCCACCCAGCCTTTCATGCTTCCGAGGTCACCATTGATGTGGATGACAATGAACAATGCTATTGGGACTTAGAAATCGGTGTAGGTGTGCAGTATATGACTGTTATATAGCTCAAAAGCCAACGTTTTACTTACCTCCGAAGCTACTGCATAGAATAAACGCACTCTCCCTGCAGCATGGTCAGAAAGTCAAGCAAAGCCAGGCCGAGGTGCTTTCAATGGGGGTCTACCGCCTGGGCCAGCCTTGATCTAGGTCGATTTACTAGTATGGCCTCTACTGCAGAGCAGGCTACAAGCAAAGGCAAGGCTCGAATGCTGGCGCATGGCAGATCTTCGTGTTTCACTAAAGCCAATGGTGTCCGACCAGAAGCATTTGGAGAATTGTCTCTTTGGATGGTGGAGCATCCTGGATTGGATTCTTGCACCTGCCGTGCTTGGCATCATGCAAGCACTGATTTTTAAAGGAAATATGGCTGACTGAAACACCTGTCAATCATGCTTTCAAAGAACCATAAAGCCCAGGACATGTACAAGAGGCTTTGTCGTTTGAGGGGTAATACCACTGAGGGGTGAGGGACTGATTGTTTTTTTTTAGGACCAGGTGCTCAAACCTAACAGCCAAATTAGCAGAATTGTAAAAACAGAGCCAACCTACTCTGTACGATGAAAAGTCGTAAGAGCATCAGTTGTAATAGGCAATTGTTTTAGGAGGTTGCTGAAGGCTGAAGCCTCTCTATTGGAAAACAATCAGGGACAGTGGCCACCTTTGGCATAGGTCAACGCAGGTTAAAACTTTTAGCTGTATTAGAAGTAACTTCAAACTCCAGTTTGTCCCTTCATACAGTCAACGTAGGAAAACATGTTGACCAACTTCCAGCTTATTAAATTTGGGTAGTCAACGGATGGGCTCTCGTAAAAGGTTCAGACAGACTGATGCATGTGAAATAATCCGGCAGCTGCAGACATTCTCAGCAGAGGTCTGCCACTGCTAAGGCAAATGTCAGTCAGTTTCAGGATTCAGTCTGAAATGGATCCGATTCAAGCCTGGCGCTAAAAACCTGCAGGCAATGGAGGGCGAGCTGCTTATGCGGCCTCTTATGGAGGGGTGGGGGCAGAACACATATGAAAGCAGTGCAGTGGAGCAGGCGCGGCACAGAAATGGATCATAGAGATGTGGTTTGGGCATCATTGTAGGCACGCAGTGGTCCGTGAAATGAGGCGGTTCACCCCATTCGGGGAATTAATGTGACTTATACAAACTACCCGACCGTAGTTTATGAAGCCTCGCGTACCGCCTGCGGAGCGAAGCACCTTATTATAGCACGCATGCTCTCTTGAAAAATAGCAACAAGACGCTCCATTTCGCAGTTCTCAAGGTTAATTGCAGCCCATAAGAGAGTCGCCGAGCGCGCGATCACAACGCCAGCTCTTGCGCACGGCACGGGGCCGTCCATCTTTCCCTTTCGCGCTCTGGTGACAGGATGTAAACATTTAAGAACAAGCCAGCAACAAAACAAAAAAAATGCGTGGTGAAAACGAGGCCTGACACGCAAATAGCATTTCCGGCCGGGAGAAAGGAGAGGCGTGACACGCACCTGAAGGGGCGGAGAAACAACGGAGCGGGCTGCGGAGTCTGGACACGGAGGGACAGGACGAGAGGAGCCGGTGAGGGGGGGCATCGAGGGACAAGAGGGGCGGGTGAGTTTGCCTGTATGTGTGTGTCTGTGTGCGTGCGTGTGTGTTTGTGTGTGTGTGTGTGTGTGTGTGTGTGTGCGTGCGTGCCTGCCTGCCTGCGCGTGTGTGAGTGTGTGTGCCTGTGCATGCGTGCATTCACCAACGCGAAAGCGTGCGCGTTCACGAGGTCAAATCTCCGGCAGGAGAAGCTCGTGACAGTCTGCTGTCCACATTCCCCCAAAAGTGATCACATAAGTTGTCGAGACCTAGACAGCAAAGCTTTCGCTTTGCTTTCGTCTAGGCTCGACCTAAAAACGTAATCCCTCTTATTTCGAAGTGTTTCACTTTAGTACACCAGACTATATCACTGCATTGAGAGACGTGTATTAGAAGGGTCAGTTTTGAAACATGAACAGACACATTCATGCCCTCCCATCAACTCTTTCAACAATGCCATTAGTGAACCAAAAGGCAAGTCTGTTACCATGTGCGTCCTGTAGGTGACCTACATTGTTGTTATACATTGAACTACATTATAGCCTATTAAATGAAACACAAGAAGTTTATGTACAGAGCACATCATGAACTCATACAACAAGGTGCTCTCATATGTGATAATGAAGAAAAAAAGAAGTGAGGTGAAAACACAATTCCCTAGGATCACACAATTTGGACAAGTAGGGAAGCCGGGATTGATCCCAGGTTTTTTGTGTCTAATCGCGCAATTCGGCCACTAGATGAATCTCTCTTGTTTTATATCAACAGTTTAAGCTTTGTCTTTAATTCTCAGTGCATTGCGCCCCAGTGTGGGTGGCAGACAGAAGCCACATGAAAGCAGACTCGTTTTGAGATTAAAGATCTAAGAGGACTGCGAGCCGAGCCAGGGTCACGCATTAAGCTCGAGCTCTGCTCGAGGCTTCAGTGGCTCGACAAAAGTGTCACATAATGGCAATTGAGGGGACAAAGGTATAGGAAGGTGCATGATCAAACTGTTTTAGCGGATAAGAAAACAAACACCATGGAGCGGGACTCCTTGTTTCAAGGTCCACAACTATCTCATTTCACCATATTTTAGTGAGCAAATTATGAGGCTGGATATTCTATTCCCCATGGGTAAAAGAAAAAGATTTTTAGGTTACAGTCCTATGCTCAGCTTCACGATTTGACTACGTTGTGTGATCAGCGGTAAATCACTTATCTGCAAAAATTGGAATCACTTAAAAACGTGTATAGTTAATTATAAAAACACTTTACGTACAAAAAAAGCCACTTCAGCTTTGGGTAGAAAGGGGAAAACGTGTCTGTTTTACTTCAGATGGCCGAAAGCCTTGGATATTTCGGTGACGTCTCAAACTACGCAGGCAGGCAACAAAGAACATTTTGGGCCACTGCCAACAATGTAACACTTTGACATGCAAGAAATGAGTCACTGTTTACAAACTTGATGGGAATGCGGTTGGCCGAGGCCGCCGCAGGGGGCCACTAAAGAGGTCAGCACTCTAGTGTTGCCTGGGCACCCCACACCCTCCGCCCCCTTTAGGGGCAGGGACACTGGGTGGAGTTCCCCTAGCCTGGTTGCGGCACGCAAGGGCTGTCACTTCCTGGGTGCCGGGACTTGGGGAGGGTATATATCCCTCCCCCACCATTTTGGCACCCTCTTTTGCACGCCTGACACTCCGTCTTCACTGGTCATCGTCGCAGTCTCGCCGATGTGGTGTTGGTGGCTCAAATCGCATGGCGTCTGAGGCAGGCGTCGGAGATTACACACAGTGAGTCTGCCCACTCCCCCTTTTGAGGGGCAGTGTGATTGGCCTCAGGATGGGGCAGATTGCCATGGATTGCCTTTGGGCATGCCTTTTGGCAGGGGGCCGCAATGGGCATGGTCAGGAGGTTGCGTTTTGTGAGGTGAGTCGTTAAGGGGAAGCCTGCCGCAGAGGTTTCTCCTGTGGATGAGCTTGCCCAGTTCGGTGGGGGTGCTCGTTGCAGGCATCATGCTGGGGCTGGTTGGCCTGGTCATTGTCCTGGGGCCGATATTCTGGCAGGCTGAGGTGAGTGCTAAATCAGGCTCACTGCCTCCCGGGCGGCTGCTTTGAGCCACTTCACTCTCTATGGTAGCGGGTGCTACCGCTGAGTCTGCGCTTCCGTTTGGGCCTAGTGGGCGTGGGGGGCCACGTGGTGACAGAGGTTGTCCTGACTGCTTGTTCGCGCTGACCATATGTAAGCGGAGGTGTGGTAACCCATGGGGCAGAGTTAATCACAAGCTCTGGGTGCTCGCTCCGCCGTGAGATTGGGGGCGGGTGTGTCTGCGCTCCGCTCCTTCAGTTTGCCCCCCCCCCACGACTTTGTATGGTAATTAATGTTTCTTCCTGGGCCCTTTGGCTGAGCAGACAGATTTTCTAGTGTTCAGGGGCCACAGGCTTACATCTATGCATGCCACCTTATTCGAAGGGGGGCTTGGGGGGGGCAGCCGACCGAAGGGAGGTCCCCCCCCGGGCGATTTGGGAGGGGTAGTGGGGGGGGGGGTCTGCACAGGCGGTCTGCCATTTTAGGTTTGGGCTTGTAATTTGGTATAGCCCAAAAGGAGCCCAAGCATAAATGCTTTGGGCTCCTGTTCCCAACCACCATTTTAGGTTTGGTGACCTGTTGGCTGGGAGCTTAGGTAGATTTTTTTTGTGGAGATATTAATGATTACATTAAGTGCTAGTATATGCTAGTATTAGTCTATTTCTTTAATTTAACTCACTGTAGTTATGGAGGATCATCGTGTGCTGGAGGCGCTACGTCTTTTGTCGGAGGCTGGCAGGATGGATCTTGTGATTGGTGGGGGGCCGGCGCGTCCTTTGCGCCAGGCTTCTGCGGGCGTTGCCGCGGCTGTGGCGACTTGTTCTTCTCCTCGGAAGCGTCGGGCGCAAGGGGTAAGTGAGCGGGACGTTCCCGTACTCGGAAACCGGCCCCGTCTGATAAAGCGCATGTAGGGGGGGTGACGCTGCTGGTGCTTTGCCCAACGCTCCGTGTATAGGGGCGGAGGTCGCGGTGCTTTTGCCGTTAGCCGGGCGCGCGTCTAAAGGCGCTCGTTTGTTGGAGCGTCCAGGCAGTGTTGTGACTTCCCCTGCGGCCGCTGGGGGTCGCGGAGGCCGGAAGAAAAGCAAGAAGCGCTCCACTTCTCTCACGGCGCTTGAGCGTCAGGAGGGGCAGGGAGCAGGCGTTTCACCACGTGTGTGGCGCAGAGGCTCCATTGCATTGGGAGAGGGGAGGGGTGACTGGGAAGCGGGCGGGGAGGTTCATTCCTTTTCGAGGGAAGCTCCCGGGCCAGTAATTTCAGAGCGTCAGGTTGGGGGGGGGGGGTGATCTCTGAGGGTATTTTAGAATCAAGAGGATTTTGGGATGCAGAATCCTCGGTTGGTCCATATGCTTATGTTGGTGCTGAGATGGAGTTGGTAGAGGGTACTTATGGAGGTGAAGGGTTTTTAGGTAGCCCTTTATTGTTTTCTGGGCCACCGTCTGAGCATGAGGAAGTTTTGTCTGTTTTGGGAAGTTCAAGGGGAGAGGGGGAGTGGGCTCAGGTGGGGGAGGGGGGTGTCAGTAAGGGTTTCTTTTCTGATGTGGTTGATGCGCAGACAGGGGCTGGGGGGTCAGCTGTAGTTCTGCCAACGGAGGCTTGGTTAAATGTACCAGAGGGTGGTGTGGGTGCTTTTGTTCCTTCTGGCTTTCCACAGTATGGTAGGGATTTGGGGCATGTAAGTAGTGTTCAAGTGGGGGGGGGGACTTCGGATAAGGTTTTTTCTTGGTCAGAGGGTGTGAGGGGACGAGGTTTGGATCTTCGGTCCTCCGGTTGGGGGCGCTTTGGGAGCTTGTGTATGGATAAGGGTAGGGTACAGAGGGGGGTGTGGAGAGGGGGGTGGCAGAGAATGTTGTGGTTAGGGGTTCATCCTCGGCAGTGGCGGCAGAGAGGTTGGATTGGAGTGATGATGAGGAGGTGGTGGGTGATTCACCTGTGAGGGGTCCACCGGTGAGGTGTACAGGCAGGGTTTTGTCGCTGGATAGGCTGCAAAGGCGGTCGGCTGGTCCAGTTGTTTCTCAGTGGCCAGGGATTGGGGCGGGTGTTTTTATTAGGGATCCCAGCACACCAGTCCAAACATTTTCTTTTCAGGCATCGGAGCGGCGCGGCGTGGTTCAGCCCACTTTCTCCGAGGTGAAGTGAGGGTAGAGCCTAGCGCAGCGCTTTCCGTACCACCGAGGGAGCCCATCCCGGTCAGCACACGAAGGTCTGGTCCGACCTCGCTGGCCCCAACGAATAGCAGGTCTAGGTGGTCCACCTTACCGTCGGCGCTTGGGGGGGGGTACCGGCAGGTACAGTCGGCTCCCCCACCAGGAGGACATTCTAATCAGTTCAAGTGTAGTGTTGCTACTAAAGGGTTGGGTAAGACCCGAGGTGCTGATTTTGATACTGCTGGGCTTCAGGTGTTGGAGCCGGTGTTGTTGGATTATGATGATGATAGCCCTGAGGAAGGGGAATTGCGAGATGTTGAGGGGGGGAGCCCTCTCATTTGTCACATAGTGTTTTTCAGCTTCCTACAGTGGCACGGCCGTCAAGGGAGAGACGAGAGCGCGGTCCACCAGTAAGGGCTCCTCGAGGGAGGCCTATGTTGGATGTTTCAGCTCAACGGGCGGAGTCTGCGAGAGCATTTCTCTAGAGCCAGGTGAGAAGTCAGTGACACAGGCCAAACCTAAAATGGGGTCTGTGGGGACGGCGGTGGAGGGGGTTGGGGGGGTGGGTGAGGGGAGATTGATCAAAGGAAGGTATGTTAAAGACACAGGTGTAGGCACCGATGACAGTATTGGGTCAGCTGGGGCTCAGGTGGTAAGTGGTACAAACACTGATGCTACTGGGGGTGTTAAAGAGCCGCAGGATAGCAAAGAATTAAAAATCAAGAAACTGCCTTATATGGGAGTAACTAAACCACTGGGAGCTCATTTAATGCTGTCCACAAAAGAGCGCATTTGGAAGGGTGAGTATGTGGAAATATTGAAACTACTTCACAGGGAGGTTAGGTCAAAAGAAGGTTCTAAGGAGGAAGAGTATGAGTTCGCAAAGCGCCCTAAAGTACACTTGACTATTGAAATCTGGACGGCAGCGTTTCTAATATATGCAAGTGTTTATTGCGAGAAGTTTCCGGAGCGCAGCGTATCTATATTTAAATATATGGATGTGATTCGGAAAGCTCAGCTTACGGGGGGAGGTTACGCATGGGCCCAATATGATGAGGAGTTTAGGGCCCGGATGGTGTGGGATCCCGAGGCAAAGTGGGGTGAGTTAGATACAGATCTTTGGCAGCATACGATGGGTGCAGCTGCAGGCGGCAAAACTATTTTTACGGCTAGTGGTTTGCCGTTAATCTATCGGCCCTTTCAGCGAAAGCCCACCCGGGGTGGGGTGGGAAGCGGATCAGCTACACAAGCAGGAACTGGAGCTTGCTGAGATTTTAACAAGGGGCTATGTACTAGGGAGTATTGCAAGTACAGACACGAATGCTCCAACTGCGGCAGGCGCCACCCCCTTGTTAAATGTTGGGGGCTAAAGCCACCAGGTAGTCAGCAGGGGATTCATTCAGGGGCAGGTACATCTGGCACCACGCAGCAGTTCCAAGGGAGTAGGGGAGGTAGAGGGGCGCAAGGATCTGGGCCAAAGAGCTCCTACGCCAGTTAGATAGGCGAAACTAGAACAGGCTCTTCAAGGTTATGTGGATGTGGGGATAAAAAAGAAACTTTTGGATGGTTTTCAGCAGGGCTTTCATTTGGGTTATCAGGGACCTAGGCAAAGACGGTGGGCTGATAATTTGAAGTCAGCATCTGAACACAGAGAAGTGGTGCGGGAAAAACTGAGCAAAGAGATGCGAGAAGGAAGGATGGCAGGCCCTTTTGATGACTGGCCGATCCAGAATCTGATCATATCACCTATTGGAGTGGTGCCCAAAAAAGAGCAAGGGCAATACAGACTAATTCTGCACTTGTCATGGCCTGAGGGGTCTTCAGTGAATGATTTTATTGATGAGGAGGGTGCCTCTGTATCATATTCCTCAGTTGACATGGCCATGTCACTTGTAGTGACCGCGGGCGCAACTGCAGAGATGGCTAAGTGTGATATTAAGTCTGCATTCAGGCTGCTGCCAGTGCATCAGGATGATTGGAACCTTTTGGGCATTCAATTTGAGGGTCATTGGTATGTGGACAAAGCCTTGCCAATGGGTTGTTCCATGTCATGTGCTTTATTCGAATGTTTAGTACCTTTTTGCAGTGGCATTTCACGCAACACTCAGGACATGTGTTAGTGACCCATTATCTTGATGACTTTTTCTTTGTTGGTTCTCCGGGCTCCACGGAGTGCCAGACAGCTCTGGACACTTTTCACGAGCTTATGGAAGATTTAGGGGGCCCTTTGGCTCCTGAGAAAACAATGGGCCCTGCTACAGTTTTATCCTTTTTGGGTGTGGAGATTGATTCAGTGGCAATACGGGCTCGCTTGCCTGATGACAAGAAACTGAAAATGTTGGATTTGCTGGCCACAATGCTGTCAAAACAAAAGGTGAAGGTGAAGGACATTCAGATCTTGCTGGGCCATCTTAATTTTGCATGTAGGGTGGTTAGAGCAGGGAGGACTTTTTGTAGGCGATTGGGAAGAGCTTTGGCTGGACAGCGTTTGCCTCATCGGGTGCGCTTGTCAGCCGGAGTTAAAGAGGATTTGCGGATGTGGACCTTTTTTCTGGAATCATTTAATGGTGTGCCACTGGTCAGGGAGGAGGATGTGCAGTGGGATGTGCAGATGTTTTCCGATGCAGCGGGCAGTGATGGTTTTGGTCTCTACTGGATAGGCAGGTGGTGTGCGGAACGGTGGCCACAGGAATGGAGGGATGCGGGAGAAGCATTACCTTTCTTGAGCTATTTCCCTTGTTGGTGGCTTTGACCCTTTGGGGGGAGGAATTGGCACACAAGAAGGTACTTTTCAGAGTGGGCAATATGGCTGTGGTTGAAATCGTCAATAGGCAGTCAGCCAGAGATGAGCAGGTGTTGAAGCTGATGAGGGTTTTGTGCTAGGCTGCCTTAAGCATGACATTGCATTTCGTGCGTTGCACATACCTGGTGTGGACAATGACATTGCTGACCCTTTGTCTTGTTCGCAGTGGGGGAGATTCCATGGACTGGCCAAGGAGGCAGACAGAACACCGACCCCAATGCCAGAACATCTTTGGTATGTAGACAACGCAGGGTATTGCAATTGGTGGTAGGTTCATTGTCTTTGTCTACGCGTGCAGCATATTCTCTGGCATGGAAAGAATTTTTGGCATCTGGGGCTTGTAGACGAGAGGAAGATTGGCGTCGCTCTGAAGATGTTGTACAGTTAATTTTGGACCTTATAGAGAGAGGCCTTTCTCGAGTGACGATTGCAGGGAAGTTAGCAGGTATTTCTTTCATGGGAAAACTGTTTTGGGGTTATTCCCCCTCGGCGGGCG
The DNA here is from genome assembly GCF_964261635.1 of Lissotriton helveticus. Classification (NCBI taxonomy): domain Eukaryota; kingdom Metazoa; phylum Chordata; class Amphibia; order Caudata; family Salamandridae; genus Lissotriton; species Lissotriton helveticus. The sequence continues at coordinate 625,035,468 of NC_136070.1, read as the reverse complement.
AGATTGGGAGGATACTGCTTGAAGGTTGGGCTAGAGAAAGGGGGGGTTTGCAGTTGTCCCGGGCTCCTTTATCATGGCAAACTTTGGCCTGTTTGTTGGAAGTTTTACCTCAAATTTGCAAGGATGACTTTGAAGCTTGCTTGTTCTCTGCTTTGATGTCGTTTATGTTTTTTGGGGCTTTTAGAGTCTCAGAGCTTTTGGGTTCCAAATCCAACAAGCATTGGAAATGCAATAGGTCTCGCAGCATTAGAGTTAGTGCTTTTAGAATTGTTTATGGGTTTTTTTGTAAATCTTTAGCATTTTTGTTTCCTGTAGCCAATGCTAAAGAATTACAAATAAAAAAAGCCATAAACAATTCTAAAAGCTCTAACTCAAATGCTCCGAGACCTATTGCACTGTGTGAGGGTGAGGGGTTGAGGGTGAGTGAGGGTGAGGGTGGGTGAGGGTGAGTGAGGGTGAGTGAGGGTGAGTGAGGGTGAGTGAGGGGTTGAGGGTGAGTGAGGGGTTGAGGGTGAGTGAGGGGTTGAGGGTGAGTGAGGGGTTGAGGGTGAGTGAGGGGTTGAGGGTGAGTGAGAGTGAGGGTGAGTGAGGGTGAGGGTGAGTGAGGGTGAGTGTGAGTTAGGGTGAGGGGTTGAGGGTGGGTGAGGGTGAGGGTGAGGGGTTGAGGGTGAGTGAGGATGAGTGAGGGTGAGTGAGGGGTTGAGGGTGAGTGAGGGTGAGTGAGGGTGAGTGAGGGTGAGTGAGGGTGAGTGAGGGTGAGTGAGGGTGAGTGAGGGTGAGTGAGGGTGAGTGAGAGTGAGTGAGAGTGAGGGTGAGTGAGGGTGAGTGAGGGGTTGAGGGTGAGGGGTTGAGGGTGAGGGGTTGAGGGTGAGGGGTTGAGGGTGAGGGGGTGAGGGGTTGAGGGTGAGGGGTTGAGGGTGAGTGAGTGAGGGTGAGGGGTTGAGGGTGAGTGAGTGAGGGTGAGGGGTTGAGGGTGAGTGAGTGAGGGTGAGGGGTTGAGGGTGAGTGAGTGAGGGTGAGGGGTTGAGGGTGAGTGAGGGTGAGGGGTTGAGGGTGAGGGGTTGAGGGTGAGGGGGTGAGGGTGAGGGGTTGAGGGTGAGGGGGTGAGGGGTTGAGGGGGTGAGGGTGAGGGGTTGAGGGTGAGTGAGTGAGGGTGAGTGAGGGTGAGGGTGGTGGCCCGATGGGAGAGAGCAGCCAGGATGGGAGAGAGTGTGAGAGAAATGGCAGGATGAGAGAGAGATGGCAGGATGGGAGAGAGAGATGTCAGGAAGGGAGAGAGATGGCAGGATGGGAGAGAGAGATGGCCGGATGGGAGAGAGTGTGAGAGAAATGTCAGGATGTGAGAGAGATGTCAGGATGTGAGAGAGATGGCAGGATAGGAGGATAGGCGAGAGGGCGTCAGGCAGACAGAGAGAGAGAGTGGGAGGAGCAGTGACTCTGTTACAGACAGATCGAGGGAAGTAGGGAGAGAGGTGAGGGGAGGGAGAAACGGCGGCCGCGATTACTGACACTTCAGGAGAGAGGGCGCGTGAGGAGAGCTGAGAGTGACAATGTCAACAAAGGACGGGAGGGCATGAAGAAAGGAGACCCCCTTGCAGAGGTGACGGGCAGAGAAGAAGAGACAGCGACTGGTGAAGGGTCATAGACAGAGGGCAATGGGAGAGAAAGGCGACATTGGCAGGGAGAGAGAGCAGTGATGGAAACACAGTTCATTAGACAGGAAGCGTAAAGGGTGTGAGGCTGGAGGGGGTACCAGGTGCGGCCCCCGCTCGGGGAAACGAGGTGGAAACAGAGAGAAGCGCTCCACAGCCAGAGGCAAAAGACGGGGTCCGGGCACAGGCGAGGAACGAGGGCACATTGGGTACAGGCAGCATTCATAACAGGGCGCGCTGGTGAGCGCCAAGCCTTCCTGCCCCCCAGGCCTGGAGAACAGACAGCAAGGCCCAGCTGCAGCCGCCCTGGCCTCCCGCCAGCCCCAGGAGATCAGCCGCCTGCAGGAGGAGTGATTCACCGCGGCGGCACAACGGAGCCTGTGTGCAGCGGCAGCGGCGGGCCGAGGGCCTGCTTGTTTTGGAACAGACGTATTGCATTGAAAAAATAAAGTTTACGAGGGCTTGAACCGGAGCTCAGCGACCGCTGCTCTATTTTAAGAAGCGTCTTGCGCTGTCACATAGACGCAGGCAGCGCGAGGCGCGTCTTTGCTCGCTGAAATGGTTTGCGAGATGTTTGTCACGAGCAAATGTAGCGCCTTGAAATAATAACGGGACACTGCGCAGAAATATTGTGTAAATCAGTGTGCATAAAAAAGGTGGCGTTCTGAATTGAAAATGTACATACTGGCTGGTTTGTCACTCCTTGATTCTGGTGGTGAAAACCCTAACAAGACGAAGAGAGCGAGAGTGAGCTGGCCCTGGAAACGCCTCCCCTCCCTGCTGTTTGTTTCAACAGAAAGAGGAGAGGAAGCAGCGCTGCTTGCCAGCACAGCCGCCCATAGGCAACAAGACGGAGGGAAGAGAGGGGAGGGGGGAGGAGAAATGCGACACGGCGGGAAGGGGAGGGGGCGGAGCGGGTAAAATAAACAAGACGGAGGGAAGAGAGGGGAGGGGGGAGGAGAAATGCGAGGGGGCGGAGCGGGTAAAATAAACAAGACGGAGGGAAGAGAGGGGAGGGGGGAGGAGAAATGCGACACGGCGGGAAGGGGAGGGGGCGGAGCGGGTAAACAAAGACGGACGTGCACGCGCTTTTAAGCTCAATGCGCATGCGCATTGAGCTTAAAAGTCACGGGCACTGCAAGGAATCGCCACGATTCCTTGCAGTGTGGATAAAGAGTGGATAAGTCCCAATACTCTCGCCTTGCTCGATGCGCATGCGCATCGACAGGCGAGACCTAAAAAGGGCCTTTTTTGGCAGGACGTTTTTCTCTCTGAGGAAGGTGTGAATGTTTGGCTGTCTAGTTCTAAGACGGATCAGAGGATGAAGGGTAGGGGAGTTTGGTTGGTAGCGAGGATTCCTAAGGTGACTTGGGTGACGTTTGGCTCGCCGCTGGAGGAGCTTGTTAGGGGGGTTGGACAGTGAGCTCGTGTTTCAGCATGTCAATGGGGCGCCCGTTACTGCATATCAACTGCGCATGGTTTTGCGTAAGGCGTTGCTGCAAATTGGGTTGGATGGGGAGCAATATGGAACGCACTCGTTTAGGATTGGTGCAGCGACTGAAACGCATAATAGAGGGTGGTCTCAGGGCCAAATCATGCAGTTGGGGCGCTGGTCATCGGATTGCTTTCGGCGATATGTAAGGGTCAATGCGGGGGAGGCGCATGCGTCATCCTCTTTGCCTTAAGTTTCATCTTATTTTTCTCTTTTCAGGTTCTGTTGCTGGGCCCTTCCACAAAGCGTTGACGGTTTGGATAGTGGGGCATTACTTCACCAAATGGGCCCAGGTTCAAGCGGCACAGAGTTACTTTGGAAAAATGTTGGGTTTTAATGACCAAATGTTTGATATTGTGTGGAAGGGAAAGGGGGGAATGCTTTGGAGGGAACTCATTCCGTGCTTAAATAAGGAGATGGTGAGGGGTGTTTGCCCGGATATTTTATTGATTCATTTAGGCGAGAATGACCTTTGTGGAGTTAAAGGAGTGGTATTGCTGCGAGCCATGAAGAAAGATTTATCTTTGATTAAGGAGAAGTGGTCCGGTTGCCATGTCTTATGGACAGAGTTGGTTCCTCGACGGATTTGGAGAGGGGCGGTGAACACTAGAGCCATCGATAGGGCCAGGAAGAAAGTGAATTCAGAGATTTCCAGGTTCTGTCGCCAATTTGGTTTTGGTAGAGTGTCTCACAGAGATATTCGCTTTGAGTCGGTTGAGTTCTTTCGTGATGATGGAGTCCACTTATCCAGGATTGGAATGGATTTGTATTTGTTGGAGGTCAGAGAGGTTTTGTCTAGGTGTTTGAAGGTTTCTAATTGAAGTTTTTGAGATTTTTTTCCCTACTGGGGGGGGCAGAAAGGGGGGCAGATATACTCCCCTGCCTTTCTGGGTGGCAGGGTCTCTTTGGTTTTTGGGCAGTTCGGGCAGATTTTTGTTGATTGATGGGCAGTTGGTGTTATCGACAGGAATAGGATAGGATGGTCATTTTTGGTTAGGTTATACATTTTGGGGGACTGACAGATGTTACGGGGCAGTGATGGGATTTGGTTAACGGAGGGCTTGCTTTGATATGTTTTAATGGTTGATATGATGATGTAATGTTTTTGTAATGTTGATAATGTTGTATTGTATGAGTGGGGGCGGGGTCACAACAAATTTAGGGGAGGGGCGGGGGCGGGGCTAGGGATGTTTACGTATTTAGTGAGGTTTAGTTTTGGAAGGCTTTTGCCAAGGATTTTTAATATGTGATGCGCACCTGTTCCAATAAAGCGGCCTTTTCCACAGATTCATTGTCTCGGTCTGCTTTGCCTCCCCCCCTCACCCCTCCCTCCCAAAGCGGGCGGCATATATAGGCAGTTCACAGAGCAAGGTTTGGCTTTGCTGGGGGTCTCCCCATGTGGGGCTCATGGGGTGTTCACTGTTGTAATGCGAGGCGGGCCATGTGTTCCAATTCCTGCACTCCACACACCCTTCCCCCCTCCCCCTTCCCTGGATCGTCCCCTGCCTCGTTGCTGGGTGGGTCATTTACGCCGCAGATGCAGTACCCTCAGAGCAGCTTGTTCAAATCACAGCCATTACTTCATAACCTGGCAGAGGCTCCGAGCATCTTACGTTTCGCTAACCAGGCTGTTGGGACGCAGCCGCCTTGCACAGCGGCCGCAGTCCCCCACAAGCCACGCAGTTTGTGCTCATCTCGCAGCGGTTCGATCCGTGACGTGAATCCGTTGTGTCTGAATTCCTTTTGAAGCGAGCATAGAAACGAACCACTTCCAAATGCCAGCCTGATGTGTAATTTGAGGAGAATGACTCAGTTTGGAGATCATAAGGTCTGGGAACGTTTCTTATTTTCATGATGTGTGTTCACGAGTTACCTGCAGCATGCTGATTACACGAGGGATCAAGTAGGGGACAGCAAATACATCTAGATCAAGGGCTTGCTCCTCGGAGCGCGGGTCTGGAGGCGTGTCCTGGGGGGTGCAATACATGGTGTTGTGTGTATGTGGCGTAGCGGGTTGCGCGCACCCCTTATGCGACAGTAGGGCGCTGGTGTGAATGGTTTGCCCCTGGGGCATTTGAGCAGGACCCTGCTTTGGGCTGCAAGGGAGGAGGCACTGGTGTTTGAGGCCTTGTTCCCGGCATCCCTGCAGCAACTGGGCATTGGACAGGGTGTAGCCTTAAGGCTAGAGCTTCTGTCTTGGGAGCTGGGGAACTAGGTCTGATTCCCGGCGGTGGCTCAGCATTTGGTGATTTAGGGCAAATCATTGAAAGTCAGTATCAGCAGCACACATCCCAAACCTGGGCGACCTGCGGGGGTCGCCTGAGCGATCCTTATGGAAGCGCCGAACGGTCATGTGCCCCGAGGTCCACATCTTACGCAAAGGGAAGGGGCCCGAAGGTTGGTCACACGCTCTCTGCATGAACGGGCCTGGGGGAGTTTTGGGTGCGCATGCGCTCAGCTGGTTGTGACTGGGCAGCTGCTGCCTGAGTGGTGAGCCTCAAGTGGGTGTCTCGTCGGGTTTGGTTCAATGGTTCAGTGTGTGTTCCATTCCGACAGTTGCAGCCTTGTACAAAAAGTTTGTGTTTGGGCCTGGACCGGAGCTTGATAGTTGTGTATGTCAGTTTATGTCGTGGGTGTGCCGCTGAATAGATTTGATCGAATGGGCATTGCCCTATTCCTCCCACCAGGGGACTGGAGCAGTTCAGCATGTTTTCTAGTTTGGCGGGCTACTCATGGTATTGGGCAACACGTTGTATCACGATGGAGCAATCGTACATAAAATAATTTTCATGAATGGGTCAAACCAGGACACATAAACGGATAATTCCCTGTAAGGCCCTGGAGCCGATGGCTGTATTAATGCAGCAAAGGGTTAATCTCAAACTCTTCCAGCAAGCTAGGCATTTCTCCACACGTCAACATATTTAAGTCGGTTCTGGGGCAGATCATTGTCTGACAAAAGGCCTCAAGCTGGGACTCACCCCCGTTTCATGATGTTTTTCTCCACCCTATTCATCAAAATAAATTGCCTTGCGTAAAGTGTCGGCCGTTTGTGAACAACATAGTGCCAATCCATGACTTAACAGCTTGAAACTATGTTTACGGAAATATGAACACAGTTTAGAGGGTTCAGTTTGGTAGGAGTGGCGCACCTGGTTCGTTTCCTGGTTTCAGTGATGCCTGATGCTTTTCGCCGCAGTTGTCTGCAGTAACCGATGCAAGGCACAGTTGGCATTCATCATTTAAGGAGGGTAAAGTAAGAGACTCCTTTGCGCTGGTTAATAGCATCATGAGTCTAGAGTTCGCTTTATTGGTGCCCCCTTAAAATTATTTGGAAAGCACTTAGGAACTGCAGGAGCAGGCGTTGAAGCGCTAACAACTGAAACAATATAATACAAAATATGGGCTACATTGCCGTGCCTCTGCAGTCCGCCATTATGTCACTAGGATACGATCATCCTGAGCGTAGCAATGCTTGCTGTTTTGGAGGTCCTGTGACGCTGAAGAGATGGGAAGTGGCTGGGTGAATCAGCTAATTTGATTGCAGGACTGCCCCTTCTTAGTGCACTGAACTTCAAGGTGAAGTTTAAGCATAGGATGGTGGGAGTCCATTTTGTTAATTACATAATAGGAAAGAAGCTGTTTCCTGCGTGTTATTAGGGTTTCTAAATCTAGCAGTGCATGCTGGTGCAAGTTCTTGGTGTTCTCTACTCTTGTCCTAATTATTCAGATATTGGAATGTTACTTATGAGTCACTGTGGTCTACTGGTTAATGTCTCGGACTCCTACTCTGAAGGTCGGTGTTCAAATCCTGGTGCTTCAATGGTTGTCGTTCTGAAGTATAATTATCAATGAAATGTGCAAATGCCTGGCACAGGGCGAACCCTGTAGCGCCCATACCAGGCGGCCATCTTATGGACAGACCCCAACCGGGGGGCAGGTGGTGGTGGTTGCTACATGGGGACGCTGTTGCGCGATTTGTTGTAAAGTTACTTTTGGATGTAGTCCAGTGTCAAGCGCCTATGCACGGAAGCACTGTGCTGCTCTCTGTGGCCATTCGATAGATGGGGGTCTGCGTTTGCCTCACCGTTATTTTCGCTGAGCTTGGTTTGAGCCAGTGGTTTCTGGGGCTTGCCATCGGACGCCGGCCCTTGTGGTCACTGCTACATGGTAGCACTGTTTGTGTGGTTAAAGATGAGCACAGCAGTTGTTAGTTGTTCAATGTGCATTGGAGACAACTAGTGCCAGCTCCAAAATCATTCTTCGCGCCTGGCGGTAGGCTCAAGCATCCTGTGAAGCAGGACAAATCACTTGAGTTACCTCGAGCAGTCTGAGTTGTTGCACTCATAGGAGTGGCAAGGTTAGTAGTAGTGCGGGCAACTAAGAAGCATTTACTAGGCCAATGGACAGGCTTGTTGTAGGTGTAGTGCTAGAAAATGTCAGGCATAGTCTCGATGTCACTCACAGATGCACTGGAATTATGCAAACATCATGCATAGCAATCTGCAACAATGGCAGCTATGGATGGGACCGAGCTAGCATGCACATTCAGAATCCTCAAAGTAGGCCATTTCCAAGATAGGCAACCTGATTACAGAGCTCCTGTGCCTGGTCAGCACACTATTTTGCTGTCTGCATTCAGTGACTCAGTCCAAAGTGGGATTTGTCGGTGCACCATGAGATGGACCTGGTTCTCCTTATGGACAAAGATTAGGTACGAGCAGATAAAGATAATCTATATTTCTGGTCATTTAGCTATTAGCTGCCCAGTTGTGTGGGCAAATAACCTGCAGGTAATTTTGGAAAGTGAGGCTGCTCAGTTCCTCAAGCATTGTCTGCCTCGTTGCAGGGCCAGTGATTGTTACTTTTCAAGGTTGAGGCTCAATTTCTTAGTTACTTTTTGTGGTGCTTGGATGGGTTGCCAATATGTATATAGCATGGCGCTAAAGCAGTAGTGTGGTGGAATTTTGGAATGGGAGGTAACTTACAAGAAACGCATTATAGATCTGGGAGTCTTTGCTACATGCTAACAGTGCAGGCATGGTGCTCTGGTTGTGTGCCTTGTTTGACCAGTTATGGGCCTTGGAGCACCAGGGTTGTTGACTCCTGCATCGTGGGGCACGCAGTTCATGGGTACCGTGCTGAATGGTGCAGTGAGAATTGCCAGGGTAAGGATAGATTCAGCTTCCTCCATGGCTTACCAGTTCACTGGAAAAGTGCAGTTTGCTGAAAGCACCATGGTTCAAAAATAGCTAGTCCTATGTGGGTCGGACCACGGAGCCTTACACGGATTTCCGCGGTGTCTGGTACTTTGACTATCAAGTCTACCGACGATTGAATTCTTGCACGATTGTGGAGCAAGTTACATATTACAAAAGCTGGTGAGGCGGAACCCACGGGAGCATCGGACTCCTAAACCCTACGATAACGACTCCGAAAGAAGTCGCCTACAGCTAGGACGCTCACAAGAGACCCTTGATACCCATTGTGTCGCTGAGGCCGTAGCAAGAGGTTCTACACTTGCCTTAAGTTCGCGCCATAGAGATCAATTATAAACCGACCAACGCTATCGTTCAGGCGCTTCAAATCAAAACAGGCATTTAAATACAAAGTCCTGATGATGATTCCGGTTCATTAGGAGCCAGGGGATCGAAACGTCGTCGACATTTTAAACAGCTCTGCAAACTATCCATTGTGTTTACTGTGATTGCATTGTCTGTTTGTCTAAACTTGCGTATGAGTTAACTATTTGCAAGGGACATGTGGCTCCTACTTTTCTTGCCTGATATTGTGTGTTCTTTTTATTTATACTTTTTCTAAACTGTATGTTAATTCACTCCTGGATAGGTACAGGCTTGTACCCTATCTAATGCTGAAATTGACCCCTCACGTGGTCATCTAATTGTTTTTGATTATATTGAATAAATATTCCCTGACCCGGCTGGGTTCAGGGACAAAAGTTATAGTACTGATTCCAGTCTATATTACCATTGTGTCTATATCCTAAACTTAGCCTTAGGACCCTTGTTTTCTACAATAGATTGTCTGCCCATGGTCCAAAGGTACATATTGGGTTCCCTTGTTATAATTAAAAATTGATGTTGCTTAGTGGTAAGGGTCGCATTTGCAGTACAACTTGCTTTCAAGTGAATTGAGACATTTTATTCAATGGTCAACACAGTAAGAGTGGCAGACCCACCATTTAAGAATTAAGCATTCTCAATACGCTATGAAACAAAGCTTAAATTAGGGTTTAATTTACCTTATACAACTAAACAAGTATTGTCTAAGCCAATGGTAGTGCCTAGGACTGCCCATGCCACTCAATTGCGAAGTATAATTTTACACTTACTCAGGAAATTACAACGCAAAGGGGGGCGCTGTGAAATGCAGAGCTAGATTGGGCACAAGAGCCTTTATGAGGGACATCTGCTGGCACCATATAGAGACAGGTACCATTTACTCTGGGTGGGCATCCCTCTGCAACCATGGGCCGTTTTCAGGTCACTTCAGTAAGACATATTCACCCGCGATTTAGCCAGGGCAGCAGGTGGGTGGTGGTAGTTGACATCTAACAAGTGTGCTGCGGTGCATAAAAAGTTTGGTAAACACTGCGTTAGAGCCAAATGGCGACAGGTGATTATTGACCTTGGCATTACCTTTATTCAGGAAAAGGGCAGGTAGTAGCACAGAATGTTCCCCTCTGGTTCCCACAGACTTGCCTGCCCCCTGACTTATCCTTCTATGGGCTAGAACCTGATATTGGAAGGGGCATCTTCTGTTACCGGTGTCCCAGATACATTGATAGTCAACGCTGGGGTAGATGTACCATGAAAGGCATGATTACTACTTGGGTTTCCCTAAGTTTTGGGGTCAAACTAGGCTGGAGCATTAATTCTACAGTCCTTAGGAAGTATCCAGCATTTCTTTAATCCAAGTAAGGGCAATTGGCGATAAGTAACAGAGAGTGGGTAACAGACACCTGCTGTTCAGCGACATCGTGCCCCGGGGGGGGACGCACGCTTCACAAATATAGAGCTGCAACCATCAGGGTGCCAAGTGGCAAAAACCAGTAAACAGATTTAATATGTGTGTCTCTGGCCGTACAGCTGTGTGAAGCCAGTATCATTTAGAGGTACGCCCAGGTGAAAATTGGGTGCTTCTTAAGGTTCTCATGACCAATGCGGTTTGTGGTATCTTCCAGCAGATCCACTGAAAGTGTACTGCAGCTAACATGAGACTGGGAATCTGGGATTCCGACACTTTTACGAGTTTAAGCTTCCAGGGTCAGATATGGTTAGCAGGTATTGTCATCTGTGCTGCAAAGGCAGTTAAGCAAATGAGGTGCACTGCGAAAGTTGTCACAATATGAAAGGGTGAGGTGTAGCCAATATCGGGCATAACACATACAGGGTCAAACCAGATTTCACAACAATAAGGTGTTCACGAGGGTTAGCACCCAAAGGGGTCTGTGCAATTGTCTGGTCAAAGGTGGGAAGTAAGTGCACCCCAGAACTAAGGGTTGGTGACCTGTTTCTGCAGGTAAGCTCAAAAGCCTGCACAGTCAGCTAGATTAGCCATGCTTGGTGTGGACGCGGTCAGCCAACATAGTGTGCTGCCGTCCCAATAAATAGGGTAATAAGGTGTCAAGCACAATGGGCTACTATTGCAGACAGTGCGCATTGTGCAAATCAGACAGATTCTCTAAGCGGGTATTCCTAAGGGGTTTCACTACAGAGGGAGCTGAGCAGGCGAAATTCCCATAAGGAATAAGGGATGCAGGGTAAGTGCTGGAGGGAGCCTTGCTTACTGTCATATACTTATAGTTATGAACATTCCTCTGCGTCATGATTCCGAAAGCTACAGGACTGTTCAAATATTAAGGACAACCCTTCTCGCCCTAATAGCCAATGTAGGCAGGCGGGATATGGGAGTGGTCACCCAGCAAGTGGGCTGCAGTACCATAGATGTTGGACAGAGGTGTTCAGGTACACTCCGTCTAGAAGGACATCAGCTAGGTAACAACAGCAGCAAATAGATGGGACATTGTGAGCCAGGGTGTCTGAAACTGTCCCATCCAGAGTTGGCGCGGGGCTGAGTCATGTGACGCAGTGGAACTTTCCCAAAGAGGGTGAATAGTGCTTGGCACAACTCCACAGGTCAAAAGGGTCTTTTGTTTCATCAGACACTAGTTAACCCAGGCTAACGTCAAGGGCGATTGGGATATAGATGGGGTCATCTATAACCAGTAGGGATGGTTCTCTTTCATCTAGATTTGCAGGAGGCTCTAGACAGGAGAGGTTGCGGGTAAGACTATAGCTGTTTTGGTGGGGGGCTCTGGCGGCAATGGGGGCCACCTCTAGAGCTGTGGCGGAGTTACAGGGCGATCTGGAAGCAAATGGGTACAGAAGGGTACCTCTGCGTGGTCCAATAGGGGGTGACAAAGCCAAGGCCCAGGAGCCTCATGAGAGGTTCCTGGAGAACCGTGTCGGCGCCCCATTAGTCCTTCGGGCGGTTGGGGGCCTGAACAACCAGAGGTTTGCTATGCTACGCTCTGCCCTGAAAGGGGCATGAGTAAGAAGGAACGGTACATGATCCAGGAAGAGGATCACCACAAGTGGCAGCACAGATGGGGTTCGCCTCAGTGCTGCTTGGCTCATCAGGCAGGCAGCCCAGTTGGTTGCCTGCCCTTGGATCGCTCGTCAGATAAACCACCATATTACATAACAGTGTATTTAATAAACTTGCAGCAACTTTACCCAAACAAAAAATTGTGTTTTGTGCTTATTTATTGGCATGTATGTTATGTTGGAGGGGTGGGAAAGGATGCCAATGATGATACTATGCGGCTGGCTGACGCCCCCGCAGGGGACCACCAGAGAGGTCAGCACTCTAGTGTCGCCTGGGCACCCCACACCCTCTGCCCCCTTCAGGGGCAGGGACTCTGGGGGGGAGTACCCCTAGCCTGGTTGAAATGCGCGAGGGCTGTCACTTCCTGGGCGCCAGGACTTGGGGACGGTATATATCCCTCCCCCACCATTTTCATGCCCTCTTTTGCGCACCTGACACGCCGTCTCCCTCCCTACCGCTTACCTGGCGTGGGTTGTGGCAGGCAGGAGGCAGAGAATGTTGTAATGTTTTTCTTTTTCGTTGCAGGCAGAGTTACAGGGCGATCTGGAAGCAAATGGGTACAGAAGGGTGCCTCTGCGCAGCACCATTGGGGATGCCAGAGCCAAGGCCCAGGAGCCTCATGGGAGGTTCCTGGAGAACCGTGTTGGTGCCCCGTTAGTCCTTCGGGCGTTTGTGGGCCTGAACAACCGTGGGTTTGCTATGCTACGCTCCACCCTGAAAGGGGCATGAGTAAGAAGGAATGGTACGTGATCCGGGAAGAGGATCACCACAAGTGGCAGCACAGATGGGGTTCGCCTCAGTGCTGCTTGGCTCATCAGGTGGGTAGGCGGCCCAGTTGGTTGCCTGCCCTTGTATCGCCTGTGAGATAACCCACCATATTACGTAACGGTGTATGTAATAAACCTGTAGCAACTTTACCCAAACAAAAAATTGCCTTGTGTGCTTATTTATTGGCATGCATGTTATGTTGGAGGGGTGGATAAGGATGCCAATGACGATACTACGGGCTGTTGACACGGCTATGGGGAAGTGCATTTGCTGCTGTCCGGCCAGACCCACTGTGCGCTGTGGGCGAGGGCGCAGAGGGAGCTGCCTCGAGTTCATGTACGCAGCCAGCGCTCTCTGGTTCCCATACACGATGCCCCCACCACTTCCAGGGCCGCCAGTTCAAGGGTACCGCTGACGAGTCCGGCCCCGGCAAACAGCCATTGTTTGCACTTGGTTCTGCAGCCAGCTCGAGTGGGATGGGCACTGGGTGGGCTGTGAGGAGCCCGGGGAAAGTACTGGGCAAAGTGCCGGGGGTCGGAGGAGCGGAGAATAGAGGTGGAAAAGACAAGGCAGCGTGAGGGGTGGGATGAGACATTCAGAGGAGATACAAATAGCCATTGATGTCGGTGCCAGGTTTGTGGCCTGCGTTTCCTCAGGTGCACGGGGGCCAGCAGGCGCTGGGACTATATCTATCTGTGCTCTTCAGCTTCAGTGGAAAGACAGACATGGCATGCCCTTACAGAGGCATGCCTAACATGCTGCAGACAGCAACCAGCTCGTGCCCCGTACTGGTGTTGCAGGAGTGGTCTCTGGCGCCGGCTGGAAGTGTCAGCAGTGGGAAGCCTGTCACATTTGAGACTGCATGAACATAATCCACCTCTCCACTAGGGCCAAAGCTATGAGCTCAAATTGTTTTGTAAGCAGATGATGTCCTGGGATAGTCACAGGATCATGCACTGTGGTACCGACGCCATTGTTGCAAATTCTGCTTAACTTCCTGACCTGCTGGTTGTGCCCAAGTAACACACCTGCAATCAAAGTTCCTGGCTTAATAAAGCTACTGGCGTGCAGCGTGTATTGTTCAAATAGATTTGTCTTATGATTTTTATAACTTTCATTTAATTTACCAGACCAGTAATATAGTCAAATGGCTCCCGAGTTAGGTGAAGCCATTTCTATTTCTTTACTAGCTGCAACAGACTAGAAGTAAACCTAATGTGAGATTCTCAGCCAAGGCATTAGACTGCTTGTAGGAAGGTGGATACCTGACTATGGTTACCCCAGATTTTTTGCCTAGTGTTTAGCTGGTTTTCGACTTAGTTGGCCTGGGATCCTGCTAATCAGGGCCCCAGGCTATCTGCTCTCACTGTAACTGGACTCCATGTACTTTAGGTTCATCTCAAATTGGATATGGGGTCACCTTATGAGCCCCTATATAGTGTACTTTAGGTACCCAGGGCATAGGTGCATCCAAGGCCTCCCAGGGGCTGCAGCATGTATTATGCCACCCCTGGCTGGCCATCCAAATTGACACAACTGGCTGATCACTCAGCTGGGGCAAGGTCATGTAATCACCCCTTGCTTAGATATAGTATTCCTATATCTAACCTTATATCTAGACACATATACACCTATACGTCACTCCTATGGCAGACCTTAACAATCGTGGAGGCAGAGTGCTTGGTTTTATGTGAGATGAGGTTCTAGCATGAGCTGGGCCTGTCTGCAGCTTTCGGAACCATTTCCTTATAGCTGTACTAGGATATAGCCATACCATATACTCTTAAGTGCATTATGAACCTCGCGGTTAAATGCTAACTCTGGTTTGGCTTTATCAAAACATGTCGTGTAAGGTGTCATACGCTTTGGAATACTACCCCCTCGCCAGTTCTGGTGACTGGGGTAGCATTCCACCCTTCTAGAGGGAGAAGACATGTTGTTCCTACTAATCCCAGTTAAAGTTAAACAGCGCCTCAGCATCACAAAACGGATGCTGCTGCCACAGACACAAGTCTGACATCCTGCTGCTGGGAGTCCTTCCAGTGAGGGAGGCTTGTACAATAGGTTTCCTGTCTTGGGAGATGCTAGCACCACCCCAGACAGGCTCTAGTGCAGGGGTCTCCAAACCGGTCCTGGAGGGCCGGATCCATGCCAGATTTTTTAAATTACTACATGTATCTCAATGGGGATATCCAAAAAATCTGGCATGGATCCGGCCCTCTAGGACCGGTTTGGAGACCCCTGCTCTAGTGTATTGGGGCAGGGAGGACTGAATGAAACGAGACACAGCCTGGGGCACACAAGGTGTCCCATGCATAGTCCAGTTCAAACCGGTGCTGGGGCACTCCAGCCCCAGCTCTGGCATGAAACTGGACAAAGGGAAAGGGGTGTAACCACCCCCTTCCCTGGTCCCAACCATAGGAGGGACCTAGCAGGTAATCCAGCCCCCAAATTTGGTATATAGGTAGGAACTGAGTCCCAAGACTTTAGATTTGATCCTGACTGAAACTTGTAACGAAACTCTGGACCTTCGACGTTCTACTTGAATATAGAAGACTGAAGAATCTCCCTTGTAGTCAAGGAGTGACCACCCTGCACAAGCAGGCACCATCAAGCGATCAACGGTTTGCTTTGTCATCGCTCCCGCCGGAGCCAGAACACAGAGCCTGACAAGACCCAGACTTCCAGATTTCCTTCAGCCCGATCCACAGCCACAGCAAAGCTGAGACCCGTGGAGGCGACGTGAGACGTTGGACTGGCCATCTTGGAAAGCCAGCGAATTGCTTTCTGTGCAACTTCTGAGGCACCCTCGAAGTTGTGCATTGGGAATTGAAAAGCCCCAGCCCCAAGCATCATCTGCACCAAAGATCATCCCTTCACACTCCACGAGTGCTGCGTGGGGCCCTTTTGCATTTTCCTGCTTGACTCGTCTGTCCGGTCACTTGCCCGTTAGCTAGTGGCCTCTGTGACGACGAAATCTTGAATCTACACCACTGGTCTGGTTGCTCCAGACTGGCCCTTGCTCCACTGAAAAGGAGTAGCCCATCAGACGTTGCTGGTCTGATTAAGAAGCCATCTTTGATTCCTGTGTGGGTTGCCTTAGCCAAGGCTTGTTGACTCCAATCCGGAAGCCGACACCGCCGACAGCGAGAGCCTTTGTGGGACAGTCCATGCCTGACTCCTGGTTGTCGTCGATGCCTCCTGGTCCACGTGGCTGCAGAAACAAGCTTCATGACATCACCTGATTGCTTCGCGACATCGCCTGGTTCCTTCCTGGTCACTGGCTAGTGACCCAGACTCTGTCCCCTCTACTTTCAGGTACGCTTCATCCTCGATCCACCCTTGGATCCAACCGGACACTTCTTTCCTGGTCGCCTGCAGCATCTTTCTCCACGGCTCCATAGGATTCAGCGACGAAACCTGACACACTTTGACACCTATGCACCTGCTTCCTGTGGGTGAGGTAACGTGAGTACTCCGGTGCTCCTGTGGGTATTAACTATCCTAGTGTCTAACTTTCAAGTAGCTTTCTCCTAGTCCATCCGGAAGTGACCTAAAAGAACTAGTTTCCAATTCTTTCATTCCCATTCTAACTCTGGTAACTTGCGTGTGTGTAAAGACACTGCACACACCTCCCGTGGGCCTCCTACTTCCTATCCTTTGGTAGTACAATGTAGCCCCAGTGATTCCCTAGGCCCTAGGCCTATCCTTTGTTCACGATGTGGTTCATATACCACTATTTTAATATATGGTTTGAAGTGCCCCTAGGGCTCTACTGTATTTTGTGCAACTTGTTGTATGATAATTAAGCATGGGCGAATTTTGCGAATCTGGCGTTCGCGAATTTGCGTTTTTGCGAACTCGCAATCCGCAAAATCCGCGAACTCTCGCGAATTTGCGGATTTTTTTTTTGTGTTCGCAAGGGTTTCTGCCAGTTTGCGAGGGTTTTCTACCAGTTCGCAATTGCGAACTTACTTGTCGGCTCGCAACGGTCGCGACTTTGTTGTTTCTACGTCTAGTTCATCATCACAGGTTCACAGCACCCTCTGTTTCACCACTGCCACCCTCTGATTCACCCATGCCACCCTCTGGTACATCACTGCAACCCTCTGATTCATCACTGTAGATTATGGGGGGGAAAAGCAGGCACACCTGCCCTGCTTCAACTGACATGAATTAATTTCTGGTTCATCACTGTAGATTATGGGGGGGGGGAAGCAAGCACACCTGCCCTGCTTCTGAAGGACTGGACTATTTAAGGCCCAGCGGTGCCAGGGAACAACACCTTAAACCTTCGTGGGATACCTGTTCTGGCGCACTAAAGACAGAGACACGGGAGACTTCCTTCGGCGTCAAAGATCAGCGTTTTTTACTGCAGGGATGCAAAAGTCATGGGAAGTACAACAGAGTGTAGGTTCCAAGAGTCTGCTTCAAATTGCATTTGTGTGTCGCTCTCTTTTATACAAGATCTTGTCATTGCACAATATGTAAGCAAAAGGTTACAGCTCAGCTCCCACAGTAAAATTCAAAAGGATCGCTTTCATGTATTCAGAACCCCGGAACATAATTACATTAACATCACCAGTTCCAACTGTAAAAGCACATCTTCCCACCATTAGGTACATTCCACTTGAGTTGTAAATAAGCAAGAGAAAAGAGACAAGAACAGCTGCTAGGAAGTCAGGCACACCTAAAGAAAGAGTGTGGGGGTAATATTGGAAACATGATCATAGGATCAAAGAGCTTGATCTCAGCACGTGCATGGCTGAAACAATAGGCCGGTACGACAAGATTACCCTCAAGCTGAGCCATTTGCCTCTGCAGTGTCATTCCTCCGGTCATAAAGACGCATGAAAGGAATATGCGTCTTCCGGGATGGCTTGGGAACTAACAGGTCACGATGCGGACACTTGCCTGTTCACTGACTACGTGAGGACAAGAAACAAATGAATGCCGTATCCAAAATGGAACCCAAGGGTTCAGATGTAGAAACACGTAAATGAGGCGAACCATGCCAGGTAGTGTAGTGAAAACGCGTACACTTACCGAACTCGCCATTTACGGTTCATAGATACCAAACTCGTCCATATTCGGCAATGCCCAAAACACCGTAACGATTTTCACGGAACCTCAGACGCTCCTTTTGCCCTCATGTAGGCAAGCACTAGTCGAAATCAGAGTCAATCTCGATATTCATCAGATCATTCAGGTGTTGCTGAAACATTATTCTATCCATCAATGCCTCTCTGGAAACAGATGGCGTTCTTATACACGTTGTAGCACAAAGGCCACATAAGGCAGGACCACACTGTCAGTGGCGTCACTAGGGTTGGTGTCACCCAGTGCGGGTAACTCATGGTGTCACCCCCTCCCGACTTACCCCATGAATCCATCATTGACCTCCTCCGAGTCCGCCAGTGCCAAATAACGGGACCATACAGAATGGTTTCAGTGCTAACTCCCACATTGCCCCATCCCTTGTCACCCCCAGTCCCCACCTCTCATTTGCCCCTATTCCCTTAAGGTCCAGGACCTGACAGCTTCATTACAGAAATGCTCTGCAGTGCAGTCTGCGCATAAACCCCCTTCCCTCCTCTGATAAACAAACAGCCCTGTCGCAAGTTGCAACTCTGACCCGTCTATGGCTCGCTTTCTGATCTTTGCACTTCCTTTATGAAATGTGTTTCCAATTCTGGGCTGAGAACAGGAGACACCATATAAAAATATGGCACAAGGGATAAACTTCTTTCCTGATAAATACTTGCATGCCTTTCACACTAAACCAATCAGTGTCAGTAAAAGTATTTGGCATGCCGCCTTCTATATTGATATCAATATGATATGGCATATCAATGGCAAAAGTAGCATTTATAAAGCTGAACCAAAAATTACTCAAAAGAGAAGACTGGTGGTGAGGAGGGAAGTGGGTGGGGTAGAATTCCCCCAAAACATGTGTTTTTATTTATATTTGGAAGCCACTGCAGTTATTAATACACTTGCCAGACATGCAGGAAGAGCAAAATAGTGGATATTTCTAAGACTTTGGAATTTTAACTGATTATAGGCTCAGCTCTTACAGTCTAGGATCTTGTAAGCTTTGACCATAAACATCAAACCTATCCCCTCAAGTTATTTATACATGTCTTAAAGTCTCAGGGAATAGACAACAGAGCTACCCTTTAGCTTATTCACATCTTAAAGGCGCAGGGGTGGGGGAGAAGAGAAGAGGAACGCTATCCCTCATGTTACACAGCTTTTAGTCTTACAGGCTAAACCCAGGGCTGCCACTTAGGCTATGCTAATTTTACAGCTAGAGCACACAGACAGCAGAGCTATCCCTCATCTTCATAGAGCCTTTACAGGCTCAGAATACTTACTTGTAACAGGTAGAGCCAAAGATAGGAGTATAACTCCCACAGAATACACAGATACCACTTGCTAAGACCGTAAACAGAAGCGTCATGCCTCAGGCGCTACAGACCATACAGGCTCGGGACAGATACCAACCACTATCACAGGTATTGCACGTCATCACTCAGGCGATACAGACTATACATGCCCAGGACTCGGACCATACAGTCATTGCACAGGTCATACAGGCCAAAGAGGTACGATTCATGTGGCACGGTCAAGCGGCGTAATGAAAACTGTGTGCCCCCGCCAAAGTAAGTAGAGGTAGGAGGACCCGCTCCGGAACCAGTCAGGAGCTGTTAGCCTCTTAGGCCTGATGCCCGCCACTGGTACTCAGTGCCAGATGGTCTCCTGGAGCTCCCCCCCCCCTCCTGCGAGGGTTGTCAGGGTTATTGTTACACCCCTGGCACAGTCATCAATAATTCTATTTAAGTTGTTTTCCTTGGAAACATATGTTTTCGAAGACATGCAGCGTCAATCTTGATTTTTATCATTATCTCAATTCGCTCACTGAGTTTTCACATTCGTGCTTCAAAGGCTGAAAATAACTGCGTCAGAGCAAAATATATATATATATATATAACAAACACATTCTTTCAACTGTTAGACCTTGGTCTTGGCGCGCGCACACAGATACGTCCGAGTGGAATCTACAGGTTCCTTCAAAGCACACACAGCTCTGCCGGTGCACCTCAATCCCTGACCGTAGCACATTCATTTGCTCCAATAACGTAACATGCGCGCAGCTCTGATATTACAGCTCTATCAAGCTCCGCAAAGCATTTTGCTCTCATTAGTGAACGGTGCACAGTGAGCTGTGCGGGCAGGGCCAGGGTGCAAAGGTGAGTGAGAGTGATCGGGTGAGAGGGCCTGAGAGCTGGGAGGGCCAGGGTGCAAAGGTGGGTGAGAGTGATCGGGTGAGAGGGCCAGGGTGCAAAGGTGAGTGAGAGTGATCGGGTGAGAGGGCCTGAGAGCTGGGAGGGCCAGGGTGCAAAGGTGAGTGAGAGTGATCGGGTGAGAGGGCCTGAGAGCCGGGAGGGCCAGGGTACAGAGGTGAGTGAGAGTGATCAGGTGAGAGGGCCTGAGAGCTGGGAGGGCCAGGGTGCAGAGGTGAGTGAAAGTGATCGGGTGAGAGGGCCTGAGAGCTGGGAGGGCCAGGGTGCAGAGGTGAGTGAGAGTGATCGGGTGAGAGGGCCTGAGAGCTGGGAGGGCCAGGGTGCAGAGGTGAGTGAGAGTGATCGGGTGAGAGGGCCTGAGAGCTGGGAGGGCCAGGGTGCAAAGGTGGGTGAGAGGGCCTGAGAGCTGGGAGGGCCAGGGTGCAAAGGTGAGTGAGAGTGATCGGGTGAGAGGGCCTGAGAGCTGGGAGGGCCAGGGTGCAGAGGTGAGTGAGAGTGATCGGGTGGGAGGGCCTGAGAGCTGGGAGGGCCAGGGTGCAGAGGTGAGTGAGAGTGATCGGGTGAGAGGGCCTGAGAGCTGGGAGGGCCAGGGTGCAGAGGTGAGTGAGAGTGATCGGGTGAGAGGGCCTGAGAGCTGGGAGGGCCAGGGTGCAAAGGTGAGTGAGAGTGATCGGGTGAGAGGGCCTGAGAGCTGGGAGGGCCAGGGTGCAAAGGTGAGTGAGAGTGATCGGGTGAGAGGGCCTGAGAGCTGGGAGGGCCAGGGTGCAGAGGTGAGTGAGAGTGATCAGGTGAGAGGGCCTGAGAGCTGGGAGGGCCAGGGTGCAGAGGTGAGTGAGAGTGATCGGGTGAGAGGGCCTGAGAGCTGGGAGGGCCAGGGTGCAGAGGTGAGTGAGAGTGATCGGGTGAGAGGGCCTGAGAGCTGGGAGGGCCAGGGTGCAGAGGTGAGTGAGAGTGATCGGGTGAGAGGGCCTGAGAGCTGGGAGGGCCAGGGTGCAGAGGTGAGTAAGAGTGATCGGGTGAGAGGGCCTGAGAGCTGGGAGGGCCAGGGTGCAAAGGTGGGTGAGAGGGCCTGAGAGCTGGGAGGGCCAGGGTGCAAAGGTGAGTGAGAGTGATCGGGTGAGAGGGCCTGAGAGCTGGGAGGGCCAGGGTGCAGAGGTGAGTGAGAGTGATCGGGTGGGAGGGCCTGAGAGCTGGGAGGGCCAGGGTGCAGAGGTGAGTGAGAGTGATCGGGTGAGAGGGCCTGAGAGCTGGGAGGGCCAGGGTGCAGAGGTGAGTGAGAGTGATCGGGTGAGAGGGCCTGAGAGCTGGGAGGGCCAGGGTGCAGAGGTGAGTGAGAGTGATCAGGTGAGAGGGCCTGAGAGCTGGGAGGGCCAGGGTGCAGAGGTGAGTGATCGGGTGAGAGGGCCTGAGAGCTGGGAGGGCCAGGGTGCAGAGGTGGGTGACAGTGGACCAGGGTGGGACTCGGGAGAGCCTGAGAGCTGGGCGGGGAGGGCCAGGGTGCAGATGTGGGTGAGAGGGATCGGGATGGGAGAGCCTGAGAGCTGGGCGGGGAGGGCCAGGGTGCAAAGGTGGGTGAGAGTGATCGGGGTGTTAGAGCCTGAGAGCTGGGTGGGGGTGGGAGAGCCTTAGAGCTTGGCGGGGAGGGCCAGGGTGCAGAGGTGGGTGAGAGGGATCGGGGTGGGAGAGCCTGAGACCTGGGCGGGGAGGGCCAGGGTGCAGAGGTGGGTTTGAGGGATCGGGATGGGAGAGCCTGAGAGCTGGGCGGGGTGGGCCAGGGTGCCAAGGTGGGTGAGAGTGATCGGGGTGGGAGAGCCTGAGAGCTGGGCGGGGGTGGGAGAGCCTTAGAGCTTGGCGGGGAGGGCCAGGGTGCAGAGGTGGGTGTGAGGGATCGGGGATGGGAGAGCCTGAGAGCTGGGCGGGGAGGGCCAGGGTGCCAAGGTGGGTGGGAGTGATCGGGGTGGGAGAGCCTGAGAGCTGGGCGGGGGTGGGAGAGCCTTAGAGCTTGGCGGGGAGGGCCAGGGTGCAGAGGTGGGTGTGAGGGATCGGGGTGGGAGAGCCTGAGAGCTGGGCGGGGAGGGCCAGGGTGCAAAGGTGGGTGAGAGTGATGGGGTGGGAGAGCCTGAGAGCTGGGCGGGGGTGGGAGAGCCTTAGAGCTTGGCGGGGAGGGCCAGGGTGCAAAGGTGGGTGAGATGGATCGGGTGAGAGGGCCTGAGAGCTGGGAGGGCCAGGGTGCAAAGGTGGGTGAGAGGGCCTGAGAGCTGAGAGGGCCAGGGTGCAAAGGTGGGTGAGAGGACCTGAGAGCTGGGAGGGCGAGGGTGCATAGGTGGGTGAGAGGGATCAGGGAGAGGGCGAGGAATGCGGGATGTCAGAGCCGAGCAGCCAGGGGAAGGATGATGGATTAGAGGGTGATGCCCGGCCTGGGTAGGGAGTGGAGATACTCCCCAGTGCCTCACCTGCTGCCGGTGCTGGGTTTTCATCCAGCAGCGCTTGCATGCTAAGACTTCAAACCGAAACTAAAAGCTCCAGAATGGAAAGAGCTGTTTGGTTTAAAAGCCAAGACGGACGGATGGCGCCAGAGGACAAACAGACCCGCCTTTGAAGCTCTGACTCCCTCCCTGCAGGCTCCTCTCCGCAGCAGGTGCATGACCCACTGAATGCACCTCCAGGAGCTGGGCCAGAGGCCCGGGGAGGCTTCAGGCTCGAAGGCTCACAGGGAAAGAAGGCAGGGCAATGGCTTTCTCAGTGTCAGAGTCCCGGCAAGTGTACATCTCCGTCCGTGACCCTAGTCTCCGAGCAGTGGCTACAGCCACAGAGGAGTCGCGCTCCGCCCTGCTCCCACCTCACCCCACTACGCGGCGCTTCCTTACCTACTGGCGCTGGTGATGATGGGCGTAGAAACAGCAGTAGCAGTGCTTACATTTTAAGCACGTGTAGTGGTGGGCGTGGGCAGTGGGCTCCGCTCTGGGCTAATGAAAACAGTGGGTCCGGGAGCAGCCACGTCACGTGAGTGACGTTTTCAACGTCATTGACGTCCGGACGCTGACATCGTATTCTAGCTAAAATGTAATTGGACAATAGCACTGCAGAGAGACACTGAATCGATGGTGTCACCCCAAGGGATGGTGTCACCCGGTGCAGTCCGCACCCCCCGCACCCCCCTAGTGACGCCACTGCACACTGTACACAAAGACAACACGTGAACAGAAATGTCATGACAACCCCTATAATCATCAGAATCTTCCAACCCCAAGTTGACATTAGACCCCAAAACCATCCTAGAAGCGTCCAATCTCCCTCGTCCACGTGCATGGACTCCGAGATTTTGTGCAACTGGGAGATGGCTTGATAAACCGTTGGAGCGTTATCAGGTATGAATATGCAGCAGCTCGAATGGATGACCTTACACACCCCACCTCTATCCGCTAGAACAACGTCTAGAACCATACGGTTCTGGAACGTCATGAGCCTGTCCGCTTGAAGCTCCGCTGTCAGATTACCAAGGGCACTTGCAGTTATGTTAGCAGTTGACTCTACTACACGAGTTAACTGTCTCAGATTCCTGCTATTGACCATCGGGCCCCAAAACGGTAGGAAACCCTTGAAGAAGTCTCCTGCTTCTTGACCGGAAGTATCCTCTTTACTAATGACACCTCTCACAACTCTGGTTTTGTGATAGTCGGCGGCAACAGTGAAAGTCGGGGGCAAGAGATTTGCAATATAGCAGGTACCTGAGAAGTCGTGTGGTAACCGCGTATATGCTCGGTCATAACATACAAAATAGGTACCCTTGGCAGTCAGAAGGACAGGGGAAGAAAGCATCGGTAGAACGTAAGTATCCACACAAGCACTCTTCCCAAGCTGGGCTCTTGGATTTCGGCCACGACCTTGCAGACAAAAGTGGCCTAGGTGAGGTACAATCCATATTGGAGGTGAGCTTTTAAGCTGTCTATCACCCACTGATATACTATACTCAGCCTCACTAAGGTACTTGTAGGCCTGCACTTCCTCTTTTGGGATGAGCGTAGCATCAAAAATGTCTCTATCTAGATCAGCAATCGCTGTCGCCAGAGACTTATGGTACGGGCCAGGACCAAAGCTTGCTGAGCGTGGCTCTCGATGGGGGTAGGAATCTAGTGCACTACGGAACATGATTTGGAATGCCCGAACTGACCCTTGGGGGCTGTACGGGAGAACCAAATATGGAATACCCCTGTCCATGGTATGCGGCATTAGCCCACACACCCAACAATTTGTAGTATTTACCACCAACTGATGCTGATGCAAAAGTTGCACAAAGGAATTGTTTCTAAATTCCGCACGTCTGACTTGCTCATGTTGGGGCAGTAAGTGAAAAGAATGTGGAGAAACGGTGGAAGCGAAATTCATGTTGTAGAAAGGAGGAGTAGGTGAAATGGAAGGTAATAATAATTGAATCCCAAAATATACTCCACCCACCAGTAGCATTGAAACGGTTAGGAACAACATAAAGATCTTGAATAGAAAACACTTTGTACGAAACACTTCTGATCCTTGCGCCAACATTCTCTCTTTTTCCGTCAGCTTCGAGAAGTCCATCCTCTAAACGAAACCGTCCGTGACGTTCTTGACGCACTTCGTTCTGAGTAGCGATTGCCAATTCCCAGGAGTTCCCAGAAATCGACAAAAGAAACCGACCTAGTGTCGATAGCTGCTAAACAGGAGGAAGTACCCGCATGGCCCTACGGTCAACCCAGATGATAGGTTAAATGAATTAGAATCAAAGTCAATAATAGTCTCTTTGCTGCAGGAAAAGAAAAGGTATATACACTATATAATGTCCACAGTGTTCATGACAACGGTAAGGGGTACTGTAAATTTCAAAAAGGGAATAAAACAGAACTCTTTTATTTGTCCTTAACGCGCGGTCGAAGAAAGTATCGACTTCTCCCGGGTTGAGTCTGATCTTCAAACAGTGGATTGGATGGCGAACAAGTGTTCGATGGTCCAGGCAATTGTTCAGCACTTGTATTTCCCAGTGTTGAAGGAAGGGAAATTGTTTGAGGGGAGTCAACAAGGGTGTCAGATATGGGCTGAGCTTCGCTGAATGGGACAAAGCGTAGTGGAGCGTCGGTCTCGGACGAGGAAAAGCCCTTTTTTATCCAAGAATCCGCCGGCAAAGGAAACGGGACTTTCTTGGTGTGGGTGGCATGTACCCAATGCTTCCGTCCCTCCAGCCGAATCGCCGTCCTTGTTGCCAGTAGCACCTGGAAGGGTCCCACAAACCTCGGCTCAAGGTTTCGTTTTCGTCCGAAGTTACGGGTGAGGACCCAGTCCCCTGGTTGCAGCCGATGACCAGGACCCTCTGTTTGTGACGGCAGAGCCTCAAAGACCTGTTGATGAATCAAACTCAATTTAGCAGTCAGATCATATAGATAGTCGATTAACATTGGATATTCAAGTCTGTTCAATTCTTTAGGCCTTGGAACCCCCCAAATGTTCGCAGGACGGCCGAACACAATCTCAAGTTGACTTTTAAGGGCTTGACTGTAGATAGACGGACTCTCACAATAGCCCTGTGGTGCACGTTTCAGTCTAAAACTGCGACCACCTAATGAGAATCCGAATAGGTCTCTGCTTTCCTCAGCAATCGGGATACTAAAGAAAGCATTCTTTAGGTCGATCACCGTGAACCAGGAGGCAGAAGCTGGAATCAGGGTTAGCAAAGTGGTGATATCAGGGACCACGGGAAATTGTGGAATCACGATTTTATTCACCTCTCTCAAATCGATTATGAAACGGTACACAGGAGGTTTAGATGGATCAGTGCGTTTTAAAATTGGTAGTACAGGACTATTACACACATTTCCTCGAGTTTCTTCAACTACATCCTTTTTGATCAGGTCGTGTACAATCGCTAATAGCGCCCGTTCTCCCTCAATGGAGATACGATACTGTGGTATACGTGGCAGTCGCACATTTGGTTTCAGCTTGATCATATAGGGTGAGATGTCCAAGAGACCCACGTCATTGGGACCTGTGGCCCATAGAGACGCAGGAAGGGAGCTCAATTCCGGTGGGAGTTTATCGATCGACAAGTACATAGGAGAGATTACTCTTCGACCTAATGTAAGCTCCACTCCTTCAGGGGAGCAGTACAATGTCGCATATAACCGTTTTAACAAATCCAAGCCCAAAAGATTCTCACCACAACCAGTAGATAGAATCAATGGAGCCTCCAACTCACGAGGACCGATAGTGAGGGGCAAAGGGCTGGAGACAGGATTTCTAACCGGGGCGCCAGAGAATCCAACGGAAACATTTGTTAAGCCAGACAAAGGTGCGCCAGGGAGTTTCGAATGCATGATGGAACTTTTCGTTGCACCAGTGTCTAACAGAAAAGGCTCGACTACGCCAGATGTAGCAACTGCGACGTAAGGCCCGCTCTGATCAACCGGAACTAATACTACTCCCTCTCTTTGTCGGTGGCTGTCCTAGTAATGATCGTTTGCAACAGTCTCATGTTCAACGTAGTAATCGTCCACATGATATTGTGTAGATCTAACTGACCCCGCATTTCGTTGGTCAAAACAATTATTCGTATCTGATGAATTCTGAGGGCGATCGTTCTGATTGTGAATGGTACCGCGGCCTCTACCTCGAGATGCCTGCTGAGGACCACCACGGCTTCCTCGTGATGCCACACCATTCAGACGGTCACGCAAAGCGGGACAGTCGTATTTTATATGTCCCTCTCTTCTACAATATGCACATTGGTTATACCCAAGCATAGATCTAAAGTCAGAGGAGTCAGGACGTGACTGTATTCTGGAGGATTGTGATTGTGGTCTATATTGCTGTTGTAAATCAGTGTGATTTGAACACGGAGGATACGCTTGCTGCAACAAAACCTTCGTTTTCAGCTCCTTCGTTTTCTTATCTACACGATCACTTTCTTCTTTTTCCCTATTCTCATAATATTGAGCCGTCGCTAATATCTGTGCCGTGGTTGAAACAGCCCATGCACTTTCTGAATTTTTCAATTTGTTGCATAGTTCTGGCAACAAATTCAACACGAATTTGTCAACAAACAACCGTTGGCCTCCCTCAGTGCCCATATCCTGACCACTATGATCGACAAATGCCTCTTCGAATCTAGTAAAGAAATCGGAGACACTCTTGTCCTTCTTCTGCTTACAAGCTGCTAATTTATCCCAGTTTACCCTCATCGCCGGCATAAGCGTTTTCATGAACGTAATTATTCTCTGGGGCAGATCCGAAATTACCTGCTCTGGCTTAGCCCCACCAACTTGTCGGCCATCAGCCGCTATTATTGCAGCCCAATCGCCGCCTAACTCATTCGCATGATTTTCCTGACGAATTTTCGCCCAAACGGGCTGTGGTACAACATTTCCAAACAGCATGTCGATGTCGGCAAGGTTCATAATAGTAGCATCTACTAATTGAGACAACTCCTTGTAGTAACCCGCCGGATTCTTGCGTGGATAAGGTAAGGACTGTTTGACTTGTAAGACTTCTGATCGCTTCCATGGGAGGTGTATCCAAACTCTTTGGAAATGCGGAGGGATCGGGGGGGCAGCACCAGGATCACCTGGCATCCATACTGGCGGAACCTCTCTCATAGGGTACTGACCAGGAGTAAGCATGGGCGGATTTTGCGGATCCACGATGCACGAATTTGCGAATTCACGGATCGTGGATCCGCAAAATCCGCGGATTTTGCGGATCGGCGGATTTGGGGGCGGGGCTTCGTCGAGTGTGTGGGCGGGGCCAAACGGACGGGGCTTCCATGCGAGACAAAAAATTAAAAAAAAACTTCATGGAACATCTGCACCTCTGTACACAGGGTTCCACTTTGATTCCAAACTAAATATTTTGCATCCGTACGTGATTCTTTGTGGAGGGAAATCGCAGACACAGAAGCAGAACTAGTCTGAACGTCTACTTTTTCATAGGAAAAGGGGAAACTAAAGTGTTGATCAGAAGCTCTAACGTGGACATCTGCACTACGGTGTTTACTCTTTAGCTGAAGGGCATATGTTCCTTGACTGCTTTCTTCACGAGGAATCATTCTAACGGTGCATATCTGTCGCGCAAGGATTATTGGAAAGAACTGATTTGTTCTGTTTCAGTCTCGTCCTATTTCCAATTGAATGTTTGTACTGCGCGTTATTCATTCTACCCGATTTTATTCATGAAGTTGTATTGAACTGTATGATTGCAGGGTCTCTCCAGCTGAAGGTTGCCATGGAATTGCACGTCGAGTGTTTTGGAGTCCAAACTTGAAGGAAAAGTCACCATAAAAAAAAAGTAAAAAATCAATGTAAAATGTAAATAAATTATACTAGCTGTACGAAATACTGCTTCGTGCACGGGTTTCAAAGTAAGACAGTCATACTAGTCAAGATAACGAGAAACACATTATTTCACGTACCCCCCGATAACGAACACAGTTTTGCCTCGACCATTCAATATTGAAGAGCATATAATGTGGTTCAAATGTGCGTCCACTTTAAGTGCTTTGCCTCATTTACTTTAACAATGTGAACGTGCTCTCATTATCATGTTCAACTTGATTAGCGTGTGGTGTAATATTTAAAAGCACACTTCAAGTGGAAGGATGTAGAAATGCATGATTGCTCCGTAATACATTGAGAACTCGCTAAAGCCCAGCGAACCGTCGAGGCTGGAAATATCAGAGCAGCAGATAAAGATACACAAGCTCCTGGCCACAGGAACAGCACGAGGATTGCGCTCGTGAAAGTCAAGGATGCAAAGGCCGATGAATGAGTCACTGAATTTAAGCTTCAACTAGGGCACATGCGTAACGGATATCTGTAAGTGCTTGCTGTTGAGGTTTAATTTTTGTGCCAGGACCGTCGTGCCAGAATGAACCCTGCCCTTCATATTTATTCAAGAAGACACCACCGTTTTGTGCCCCTGCTGTAAATAATTTACGATGGCGCCGGCAAGCTGCCAGCGCCATCGTAAAAAAGTTACTTAATTAGCTTCAACAGGAAGCTCCAATTGGTAAAATAAAGCAGGCGCTCGAGCCCCTGCTTTATCTTATCTATTAGAGCTTCCTGTTGAAGCTAATTAAGTAACTATTTGAGGATGGCGCTGGCAGCTTGCCGGCGCCATCGTAAATTAGGCGTGAACTTTTGACCGAGGAATCCGCCGCTCGCGGATTGCGGATTTTCGGTAAATTCGCGAGAGTTCGCGGATCGCGAATTTACCGAAAATCCACAAAATCCGCGAGCGGAGCGGATTTTGCGCTCATGGCTTTCCAATTCTCAGAGTCGTCATCAAACGCCACTCGAGAATGCACTGTCGACCTAGGGGCTAACAGTCGCTCTAAGGCACGTCGTACATCTCCACCTACAATCATACCGCTCGAAAATTGACTCTGAAGTTCAACCATATCGGGCGGTACGTTATCTAAATCGTTATTATACCATTCTTCCCTCAAAAAGTTACACATTTCTTCGAACACGAATCTCTGTGTAGGCTCATTAAGCTGAGAAAACGTCTCAAAAACCATGCGTGGAGGGTAGTTGGCAGGATGTCTTATCCACCTATGTGCCATTGTCACTAGCGTCTCTTTTTCCCTCCCACTAGGGATCTGACTCCGTCTTTGGGGAGTTTCAGAAGTATCGGATGGAAATAACTGACCAGAAAGCGGTGAATAAAGGGTAGCAACAGTGTTAGGGATACGATTACGAACAGAAGGAGAAAGGAGAGCAGGAGCCACAACGTTTGAAGTGAAGGCAGACACAGCAGAAGCAGGCAAGGTAGTCGGGGTGGCAGGGACAAGAGGCAGAGAGGGTACAGTCAAAGGAGCAGTAGGAATAGAGACAGGTGGTGCGACAAATGTGGGACCAACAACGGGCTGACCCGCAGCCGCCGGAACAACAGGAGGGACAACCGGAGGAACAACAGGCGGAACTATAGGAGGAACTACAGGGGCCGTAGCACCCTGTGCATAAGGAGGTGGCGATTTCATCAAATACGCTAACAGGGGATCCTCCTTCGAATCCTCTTCTTTCTTATCCTGACTAGTTGGAAAAACCGGATAATATTTGTCTATCCTCATATGATGTAGTCTAGTGGAAACTTCTATTTCTTTTTCTTCTTTATCTCGCTGACATTGTTGTACAACTTGCATTATCGGAACGAAACCTTCTCTTCGATCCTTTTTAAGCTGTTTGATTTGTTTCTGCTTGGCCTCTTTACGCCACAACCGAAAAGAATCAAACATAGCTGGTCTAGCTTTCCTTTTGAATAATTTAGCTTCAAGATTATCTAAAATCGTAAGTTCAAAACTTCCATGCGGTGGCCAACTAAGGACACCATCTTTTTTCGTGTAACGGACCCAATATTTATTATAAATAATAGGACCCACACCATGTCGACTATAGAGCTCATATATCGGAGTTCCAACTGGAGGTATCGGACACGAGTCCTCCAACCGGGAATCCTTGTTGCAACATTTAAAAAGACCAAGAAATCCACTATGGCTAGGCATCGTGCACACTAACCTAGTATCAAACTTCAAGGGTTACCGAAGCACTAATCCTTCGTGGAACACAAAACCCTCGGTTTTTGGCAATTGCAATTGTCAAATAAAAACTAAGGACCAACAACTAAGAACCACAAATGCAATGGAACCATGCAAACAACAAAGCTTCAACAAGCTGAAACAACAACTAATGACTGGGAGCGACCCACAAATACTTAACTGAGAGCTTCAATGGCGTCACCAGGAAGGCCCGTCTATCGTCTTGCTGTACGAAAGGTCTACGCCAGGCGTCGAAAACAGGTCGACAGTCAGGGCATCGGTCCGTCACAGCCGTCAGGAGGCGGGAATCTTCGCGGGAAAAATCTTCGGACCACTTATTTTGACAACAGGATCGATGAAGCGGGGTGCACCTTTTCCTCGGAGATTTCACACGAAGTTCCTCACAATCGTCAGGCTTTGGACCGGTACCGCCGATGTCGCCCCACGTTGGGCGCCAACTGAAGGACTGGACTATTTAAGGCCCAGCGGTGCCAGGGAACAACACCTTAAACCTTCGTGGGATACCTGTTCTGGCGCACTAAAGACAGAGACACGGGAGACTTCCTTCGGCGTCAAAGATCAGCGTTTATTACTGCAGGGATGCAAAAGTCATGGGAAGTACAACAGAGTGTAGGTTCCAAGAGTCTGCTTCAAATTGCATTTGTGTGTCGCTCTCTTTTATACAAGATCTTGTCATTGCACAATATGTAAGCAAAAGGTTACAGCTCAGTTCCCACAGTAAAATTCAAAAGGATCGCTTTCATGTATTCAGAACCCCGGAACATAATTACATTAACATCACCAGTTCCAACTGTAAAAGCACATCTTCCCACCATTAGGTACATTCCACTTGAGTTGTAAATAAGCAAGAGAAAAGAGACAAGAACAGCTGCTAGGAAGTCAGGCACACCTAAAGAAAGAGTGTGGGGGTAATATTGGAAACATGATCATAGGATCAAAGAGCTTGATCTCAGCACGTGCATGGCTGAAACAATAGGCCGGTACGACAAGATTACCCTCAAGCTGAGCCATTTGCCTCTGCAGTGTCATTCCTCCGGTCATAAAGACGCATGAAAGGAATATGCGTCTTCCGTATGGCTTGGGAACTAACAGGTCACGATGCGGACACTTGCCTGTTCACTGACTACGTGAGGGCAAGAAACAAATGAATGCCGTATCCAAAATGGAACCCAAGGGTTCAGATGTAGAAACACGTAAATGAGGCGAACCATGCCAGGTAGTGTTGTGAAAACGCGTACACTTATCGAACTCGCCATTTACGGTTCATAGATACCAAACTCGTCCATATTCGGCAATGCCCAAAACACCGTAACGATTTTCACGGAACCTCACTTCAACTTACATGAATTAATTTGGGGTTGATTAATGTGTCACTGAGTTTAAACTTCCTGTCTGGCACCTGCTTCCTTATCTGTAATTTGCTTTTTGTTGCAGTGCAATTTTTTTTCCCAGGACCTTTGTGGCCTACTTGTAGCAATTCTATGAGCCTGCTGTGAGGGTCAGAGCAGGGTCATAGAATACTTGCAAGTAGGCAACGGAACTCTGGAGGGGCCCCTCAGGAAGCACTACAGGGAATGGTTACTAATGATAAGATTGAACTTTTGCACCTGCTGAGTGCTTGCAGTTTTGCAAAAATCCAAATATCCAGCAGCATCCACAAAAAGTAATCCTTCCAGGTCAAGATCCCTGGCACCTGCTTCCTTATCTGTAATTGCTTTCTGTTGCAGTGTAATTTTTTTAACAGGACCTTTGTTGTATACTTGTAGCTATTCTCTGAGCCTGCTGTGAGGGTCAGAGCAGGGTCATAGAATAGTTGCAAGTAGGCAACTGAACTCTGGCGGGCCCCTCAGGAAGCACTACAGGGAATGGTTACTAATGATGAGTTTGAACTTTTGCACCTGCTGAGTGCTTTCAGTTTTGCAAAACTCGTTTTTCTGCAGAACAGCAACTGTAATGCCCCAAACAAACTTACTTGAGAAAGTTGATTTCTAATCCAAAAGTGATCCAAAGAAAGTCAAAAAGGCCTCAAATCCAAAAAAGTGCAGGCAAATGTCAACCTGAGGAGTTATTCTGATAAAAATCATCATTTTCAGAAGGTTTATGCTGCTTGCTGGTGGATTTCTTGTGCAGAATTGCAAATTTTGTAACTTCGCGAGTGCGCGATTGTTGCTGCCTGCCGCATCTACATGTTCGCAATTGTGAACTCTCGCTATGCGTCGCCAAACTCCCGCGGGATCCCGCAGCCAGACCCAAAATGGCGCAGCACTCGCACAATATCGAAAAAAACAACTCGGCAAACGCTGAATGACGGTAAGTGAACGCCGCACGCCGCAATATTGTATCACCAAGCAAAAAAATCCGCTGCGTGCGAATTTGCGGATTGTCGGTAAATTCGCGAGAGTTCGCGGATTGCGAATTTACCGAAAATCCGCAAAATCCGCAAGCGGAACGGATTTTACGCTCATGCTTAATGATAATTAAGTAACTTGTTATGTGCTTGTGCCTCTAATCTCATAAAGAGCTCAGGGGGTTGTTTAGAAGTAAATACATATATATGTTATATATATCCTGTGTGGTGTCCTTTCATTTGGTATTCAAGGGGTTACATATGGTAAAACAGCTGGCTTTACATGCCCTCTGAAGTTTTAGCCTAAGACTGCTTTGTCCATGCTACCTCTAGGATAGCTGGTCTATAAGGTTGACTTGACAACCATCACCATAAGGGTTGTTTGGACTGATACAGGGTGCCCACTAGAATAGTGGACATCACATATCAGGCCAACTTCTCACATTGGTGTGCAGCGGTTGGGATTAGAGCTTGCTGTTGTTTTACCAATTGTAATCCTAAAATATCATTTGAAAGATCACATAGGTACCTATAGGTACATATAACAAGAATTATAATACTTAAGTTCTACTGAACTTAGTTTCTTGTAGACCAAAGGGCCTAGCATACCCTGACTACAACTCCTAGGGAGGTTCAGTAGGAAAACACTTAGTGTAGGTAGGTGCACACACCTCCACCTCACTAGATCATGTCTGGCACAGGTGAACCAAATGGATCTCTACCTGTGGTGAGTGACCCTCCCAGGGGTCCCAAATTTGATATACTCAGCTTCAGGGAACTGAGGCACTTGTGTACCACAAGAAAGCTGAAACAAGGGTCTAACCCTACCCTTCAGCAACTGATAGAACTCCTGGAGGAATCTGAAGTTCTAGAGGCCTCTGGTTCAGGCCCTACAGGGAATGCAGATGAGGTCCTACCCTCAACAGATGATGACACTGACCCCCCAGTCATAGAAGATGAGGAGGATGAGGTTGATGAAGATTCTGGGGAAGAAGTAGACAGCCAGGTACCAGTCAGAAGACTTAGCCAGGCTAACCTAAGCCAATTTGTGGCTGAGAATGGGATAGCCCCATTCAGGCCTTCAAATGGGCTTAATCAGAGGTATAGGAGGAATAGATCTCACTCAGGTGAATCTCTTCACTCCAATGCTACAAGGGGTTCTCAGAGGGGAATGACTTCCCCTCAGAGAAGAGACCAGGCTAGGATGAGGGAGGTTAATCTCAGAATAGAGAGAGAGGAACTTGCCCTAGCTAAAGAAAAACGTGCCTTTGCTAGAGAAAAGAAGTTGAGTGGGTCAGAACCCACTGGTGGCAGCAATATCCCTAAGA
Organism: Lissotriton helveticus; assembly: GCF_964261635.1. Lineage (NCBI taxonomy): Eukaryota > Metazoa > Chordata > Amphibia > Caudata > Salamandridae > Lissotriton > Lissotriton helveticus. Next base: position 625,001,367 of record NC_136070.1, on the reverse strand, counting down.
ATAAAGACAGGTCCTTTGACAATAGACACCCGAGTAAGATTGTGCCTCCCTACAAAGATGGGGATGAAATCCACAAATGGATAACTGCTTCGGAGAGGGCCTGCAAAGTACAGCAGGTACCCCAAAGTCAGTGGGCAGCAATCTTGTGGCTCTCCTTTTCAGAAAAAAGGTAGAGATAAGCTCCTCACTGTTAGTGATGAGGATGCTAATAACTACAAAGTCCTGAAGAGTGCTCTAATTGATGGGTTTGGCTTAACCACTGAACAGTACAGGTTGATGTTCAGGGATACCCAGAAGACACAGACTCAGACTGGACTGATTTTGTAGATTGTGCTACTAAGGGTCTGGAGGGCTGGTTATTGGGAAGCAAAGCACATGACTATACAGGATTGTATAATTTGATTATGAGGGAGCAGATCCTTAGTAATTGTCAAAACCAGCTTCTACACGAGCACCTGGTGAACTCAGATCTGACCTCTCCACAAGAATTGGGTAAGAGGGCAGACAAATGGGTCAGAACCAGGATTCGGCCTAAAAATCAGGGTAGTGACCAGAAGAAAGATTCTACCAAGCCTCAAGAGAAAGGTGGGGATAAATCTAAAGAAAAGTCCTCCACTGGGCCCCAAAACTGCAGTGGTGGGGGTGGGCCCCAAAACACTTCCTCTAACCCTAAGAAACCTTATTGCCATGTCTGTAAACAGCCTGGCCACTGGAAGACTGACAGCAGTTGCCCAAGGGCCAACAATAAGGAAAACATTCCCCCAAGTAATACTCCCAGACCTCCTGTTACTATTAGTAGTAATCCCCCAGGTGGTGGGAGTGCCCCCAAGAATTTGGCTGGGTTTACTTTGGGAACTCATGTGGACTCTGGCCTAACCAGGTCCCTAACTTAGCTACTCTTGTCTGTGAAAATGGCATGGGGTTTGCCAACTTCACTGCTTGTCCCAACACTTGGGCAAGTACAGACAGGAGCCCCATATCAATGGCCAGAAAGTTGAAGCCTACAGAGACACAGGGGCTAGCATCACTATGGTGACTGACAGTCTAGTCCCCTCAGGACAACTTTTACCTGGGTCCACCTATCAGGTGATCAACATTGATGGAGTGCAGAAAGATCATCCCATGGCAGTAGTTAATCTCAGCTGGGGAGGTGTATATGGCCCCAAGAGAGTGGCAGTGTCTACAAACTTGCCTGTAGATTGTCTACAGGGGAATGATCTAGAGATCACAGCCTGGGCTAGGGTAGAACACGAAACCCATTCCAAAGTGGTAGGCCTTCCAGAAAAGGTTAGTGGGGCTGTGATGGACACAGCCCCAGCTCAAGCAGAATTCCTTCCTAAAGAGGTTGGAAGGGCTGTGATGGTCACATCCCAAACTCAAACAGACTTTAGTGTTGTGAAGCCTGAAATTATGGAACACTCCACTCAGACAGAGAGCATTGGGGAGGAAGAAAAGTTTCCCTCCCACCAGACATTAGGTGAGAGTCAGCCTCCTCAGGGAACTGACCCTACCCCTTGTGAAGGAACTGCCCCAGAGGTAGTCAGGCCTAGCCTGGCAGAGCCCCTGATGTCAGTGGACCCTTCCAAGGTGGGACCCAGTCTGGAGCAGGTAACCTGCCCCTCTCTACCCTGCCTCAGTCAGCCCAGGCTGCAGAGGTCAGGGAGGCCAGTGTTGGACCCCAAAGAGACCCCTGTCCACAAGAACCACCCCATCAACAGATTAGGGGCACCAAAGCTAGCAGCCCTAGCAAGGTGAACATTTTAAAAACTCCCTTACACTTAGTTAGGAACCTCCCCCTGAGGGATTCTCTTGGGCACAGCCAAACCTTGGACCTAAGGGCCCCAAACCTGACCTGTCCCTCCAGTAAGCCAACAAAAGGGACCCAGCCTCCAGCTGTAGGCAGCCAGAGGTTGACCCTGAGAGCACAGTGCAACTCAGTCCTGGAAAGAAAGGCACACATGGTGGAAGATGATTGGATGAAGCTGAGCCCTAAATTAGAGGAGTCTCACTTCAGTACTCCATCTCAACACCAGCCTTTTACTTTGCCAAAACACACCACAGGTAGAGATTCCCTATGGTGGAGACCCTATGATACCCTTAGGGTAAGGGATTGCTTAGTGGACCATTAGACAGGGGGTAACCATGCTAGTGCAGGTACTTCCTTATATGCCCACTTAGGCAATATAGGCTTACCTGGTCAAGGATAGCCTTATCTCCTTTCGCTTGGGGGGGTTGTGTAGGGAGGTGGATACCTGACTATGGTTACCCCAGATTTTTTGCCTAGTGTTTAGCTGGTTTTCGACTTAGTTGGCCTGGGATCCTGCTAATAAGAGCCCCAGGCTATCTGCTCTCACTGTAAAATGGACTCCATGTACTTTAGGTACATCTCCAATTGGATATTGGGTCACCTTATGAGCCTCTGTACAGTGTACCTTAGGTACCCAGGGCATAGGTGCATCCAAGGCCTCCCAGGGGCTGCAGCATGTATTATGCCACCCCTGGCTGGCCATCCAAATTGACACAACTGGCTGATCACTCAGCTGGGGCAAGGTCGTGTAATCACCCCTTGCTTAGATATAGTATTCCAATGTCTAACCTTATATCTAGACACATATACACCTATAAATCACTCCTATGGCAGGCCTTAACAATCCTGGAGGCAGAGTGCTTAGTTTTATGTGAGATGAGGCTCTAGCCTGAGCTGAGCCTGTCTGCAGCTTTCGGAACCATGTCCTTATAGCTGTTCTAGGATATAGCCATACCATATACTCTTAAGCGCATTATGAACCTCACGGTTAAATGCTAACTCTGGTTTGGCTTTATCAAAACATGTTGTGTAAGGTGTCATACGCTTTGGAATACTACACCCTCGCCAGTTCTGGGGATGGGGGTAGCATTCCACCCTTCTAGAGGGAGAAGACATATTGTTCCTACTAATCCCGGTTAAAGTTAACCAGAGCCTCAGCATCACAAAATAAATGCTGCCGCCACAGACACAAGTCTGACCTCCTGCTGCTGGGAGTCCTTCCAGCGAGGGAGGCTTGGACAATAGGTTTCCTGTCTTGGGAGGTGCTAGCACCACCCCAGACAGGTTCTAGTGTATTGGGGCAGGGAGGGCTGAATGAAACGAGACACTGCCTGGGGCACAAAAGCTGAGACCCGTGGAGGCGACGTGGGACCGGCCATCTTGGAAAGCCAGCAAATTGCTTTCGTGCAACTTCTGAGGCTCCCTCGAAGTTGTGCATTGGGGATTGAGAAGCCCCAGCCCCGAGCATCATCTGCACCAAAGATCATCCCTCCACACTCCACGAGTGCTGCGTGGGGCCCTTTTGCATTTTCCGTCTCGACGCGTCTATCCGGTCACTTGCCCGTTGGCTAGGGGCCTCTGTGATGACTTAATCCTGAATATACACCACTGGTCTGGCTGCTCCAGACTGGCCCTTGCTCCCCTAAAAAGGAGGAGCCCATCAGACCTTGCTGGTTCTGATTAAAAAGCCATCTTCGATATCGCATGGGTTGCCTTAGCCAAGGCTTGTTGACTCCAATCCGGAAGCAGACACCGCCGACAGCGAGAGCCTTCGTGGGACAGTCCGTGCCTGACTCCTGGTTGTCGTCGATGCCTCCTGGTCCATGTGGCTGCAGAGACAAGCTTCACAATATCACCTGATTGCTTCGCGACATCGCCTGGTTCCTTCCGGGTTCCTTCCTGGTCACTGGCTAGTGACCCAGACTCAGTCCCCTCTGCTTTCAGGTAGCGTGCCCTGCATCAGAAAATGTGATGCAGCGCGCGCTACGAAGTTCGTTTTATTAATTAAATTGTTTACTTACGTCCAATTATCCATATGCCGGTTTTTAGCACCCCCCACCCTGCCCCTCCCCCACCGCGCCTCTCTGGCCTACCGCAACTCCCTCCACGGGCCGTGGCTGCTCACTGCACGAGCAGTGTTGCGCACTGCAACGCGGGCACAAGACCTAAAAATGACTAGATGACAACAGTGCTGAAAGAGGGATGCAGATGACTAGAACAGAAGTCAAAGAACTGGTTCATTGTGGTGGCAATACACAATGGAGGCTGGATCTGATAAAAGGATTAAGCAAAGCTCCGAATTCTCTCATAAATCAAACAGCTAGTGGTTTGCAGGGGGGAAACTTGTTGTATATAAACCGTTTTGAGAAGAACTTTTATGTAAAGTTTATTAAAAATCTGAGTATTTCTATGTCCTTACCCTGCATTCCACAACCAACCTTTACCCTTGATTCCAGTAAAATATAATTTCATAAATGTTCGATTAACAAAACTACTTAAGGCGCAATGAAAAGTCAGGTGAAACAGTACCCTTATGATTGATACCACTCTTGATGATCACAATTGGTTTGGTGTTCCCTCACCTAAAACTACAGGGCGTGGGACCATCAGGCCCGATTTGACCAAATGCAGAAAGATATGTGGCTTTCATTGAGTCTATGACTACTCATGTTCTTTTGGTCTGCCTCATAGATATCGGGAGAGGCGTGGGTCTTGTGGCAACTGATCACTAGTAGGCCCCTGGCGTCTCAACCTAGGCTATCCCGATCCGTCTTGAACTGAATTAATCGGAATGAAGATGTGTAAGTAAAGACTTATGAGGCCACAGAATTCAACAGCAAGGGACCCGTTGAGCTTGTAATTTGGTTCTGATGGAGGCTTAAACCATCATGGGCATCAGAGGACTTAACATGATGACTGTTCACATGTGATGTTAAATACAATTAACAAATCCAAACGTAATTAATCTACCGTTTAATCTTACCCCTGTATACTTCACCTATATTAAGGTGTCAATTTTTTGATACAGGAGGTAATTGTACGCACCACCAAACGGATCCCTAGAGTACTTGCCCTCTCAAGAAGGCTGTATTTCACCTAGGGAAGCGAGTACCTGGGTATGTAACCCAATGATGACACTGCCCAACAAGACATCATAGTGGTGATCACTTACACCACCAGTGGCAAAGATTGGTTGAGAGTTTCAGGTTGACAATTGAGACACATAGACTCTGGAGAACCAACAGAGCTAACTCTCCTTTTTTATGGATGGATCCCATCCGATGCCTTAAACTCCAAAGTGAGAGCCTGGAATTCTCTACCTGACTGCAATAACCTCTGCTATCCCTGGATGAAAAGCAATGATTCCCCTTTCCAATGTAACACCTCTTCAAAGAAAATAAAAGAAAAGAACCTCATATTCAACCTTGAAGCATGTGCTTTTGTCCCAGTAAACCTGGGTTGGTTAGGGGTTTCCTCACTAGAGCACGAATAACCTATAGTAGCTGGATTCAAATTAGGGGATTGTAGTATGTATTGAAGTTATTATACGTTGTTACTTTAAGGAATCTTACAAGAGTGTTCTTATGAATGTTCATAGATGTTCTTAGAATGTAATGTTTCCCATGTCACGGTTATTATGATCCTGTTGTTCATCATTGCTGGTCGTGGGTTATCTACTCAGGAAATAAATCTACATTTCCAAATCTCTAAAACTTGGATTACCTTCTTTATTTACCTACAAGCATACAACATTTATTGGCGACGTTTTTAAGCTTGTCTAATTCAGACCCACCGACGTGAGCAGATCGACTTTTGAAAATTTTAAACGCAGATACGGAGCCGACTCGATAGCGGTGATTCTCCGAATTTCAAGAGATCACTGTACTTTAATGGACATTCCGCTTCTAAAAACTGTGAGTTAAATTGGTTTTACGATACCTTGTTGTACTCGTCAACGGTCCTGTGCATAATTCAAACGCAGACTAGATTCTTTGCTCGCGACCCCAGCCGACTTGTCCTGCACTCGCACAATACGTCGCTGCAGCCTGTGCGCACCATAGTAACGCGCATTGTTTATTGACTGATGCACGTTCAGACGCACGCAACGTTCAGTGTCATAACGCCGGCAGCCATTTTAAAAAGTTCAATACTGTCGGTTTAACGCGACTATTGGCATTTCTGGGCAGATATTCAATGAAAAGAAAAGTGAGTGAATGAAAATACAGGAATCGGTTTAAGAGGCTAACAAGTAAGAATTTATTTAACTTATTTCTTCTAAATGGCAACTGCTAATAATAACAACAGTGGAATTGTAGCACCTCCTTCATTTTTAATTGCTCCTGGCAAGCCTCCAACACCATGGCACAAATGGTTACGTGTATTCACTAATTATTTGGAAGCAATAGATGCTTTGGAGTATTCTGCTTCAAGAAAGAGAGCCATTCTTTTTAACCATTTGGGAGACGCAGGACAACAATTATTTGATAATTTGTCTGTGGTTCAAGCTCCACCTGATGATGACACTTGGAAGGTTTATACTGAGGCTTTAACGCGTCTTGGCAAACAATTTAAAGATGATCCATCAGTCATGGTCGAGAGGCATGTTTTCTTCAAAAGGAAACAACTACAAGAGGAGTCCATAGAAGACTATTTGGCGACTTTGCGCGTACTTGCCTCAAAATGCGAGTTTGGCACTTATCTAGAAACTGCTCTGCGTGATCAGTTAGTTTTTAATTGTTTCAACAAAAAGATCCAGGAGCGAATTTTGACATGTAAAAATCCAACACTGTATGAAGTAATTGTAATTGCGAAAAGCATCGAGTGTTCAGTTGTTTCCTCGAAAATTTTAGCTGAACATGCTTCTTCTTCAATTGTTTGTAATGTTTCACAAGCATCCAGTGATAATTGTGATGTTAATGTTGTTTCTAACCGCGTGAGTGGTAAAACAGCTTTTGAACAAAAATCCAATGTATTTTGTTACAGGTGCGGTTCAAAATTTCATGTAGGAAACAACCCAAAGTGTCCAGCGCAAGGTAAAAGGTGCTCAAATTGTAAACGTGTTGGTCATTTTTCTGCATTATGTCGTTTACCCAGGGATAAAACCAAAGTTAATATGGTATATTCTGAAGAAGAAATTTGTGATGCGTTAAATGTTTCTTCTATATCTTTCATTCAGATTAATGCTCTTTGTGACTTCAGTATAAAGGGTCCTATATGTAAAATTTCTATTGGTGTACATACTATGCAAATTATGGCAGATTCTGGATCTCCTATTACCATTTTGGATGAAAATACCTTTCAGTGTTCTTGGAATAACACAAAATTGCTCGCTACAGATGTGAATCCCAAAGCCTTTGGGGGTTTTGATATAACCATGCGTGGTTATTTCCCTGACAACATTGAATTTAAAGGGAGAGTAATTTTTACAAAAATTTACGTTGCACTGAATGGCAGGGATATTTTGGGTTGGCAGGATCAAGCTAGGCTGGGTATTATTTTAAAACCTGGTCATCCTGAACCTGTTGCCTTAGGAGATCTACCAGTTCTTGCCATCCTTGATTATTGTAATGATCCTATTCTCTGTAATGTATTAGAAAAATACAAAGAAGTTTTCGATGACAGAATTGGTTTAGTAAAAAATTTTGAGCATAACATTAAATTAAAAGATAAGGTTTGTCCTGTTGTCCAGAAGGTACGTCCTGTGCCTCTATCTGTTAAACAAGATTTGAGGAAGCACATTGAATCTCTTATAGCTCAAGACATTATTTGTCCAGTTGATTCTTCAGAATGGGTTTCTGCTGCCGTAGTAGCACGAAAGCCTTCTGGCGAAATTCGTTTATGTGCAGACCTTAGGGTTCTTAATCGCAACATTGTTATTGATGTGCATCCTTTGCCGAAAATTCATGATATGCTGGCCAACATTGGTAGTAGTAAATATTTTTCTACTATTGATTTGCGCTCAGCATATCATCAAATTCCATTATCTAAAGAGTCTCAACCACTTACAACCTTTGTGACACCTTTTGGAGTTTATATGTATAAAAGGCTACCTTTCGGACTCGCTTCGGCAGCTAGTATCTTTCAAAGGTTAATGGATACCATTTTTAATAATTGTCCAGGAATTCAGGCATTCCAAGATGATATTTTGGTGCATTCTGAATCACTGGATCAACATTATATTTTGATGGAATATGTTTTAAAGTCATTACAAAATCATGGTCTTACCGTCAACAAAAAGAAGTGCAAATTTTTAGCAAATGAGGTTGATTATTTAGGCCACAATCTGTCAAAAGAGGGGATTAAACCTAAATCTTCTTTGTTAGAAGCGATTAAAAATGCTCCTTGTCCTTTAGACAAAGACTCTTTAAGAGCATTCTTAGGATTGAGTGAATATTATGCTCGTTTTGTCAAGGGCTATGCGCTAATTGTTCAACCGCTAAGAGATCTTTTGAAGAAACATGCCAAGTACGTTTGGTCCACTGAGTCTCAAGTTGCTTTTGATTCCATCAAAAATATGATTCTATCTGCTCCCGCTATCAAACCTTTTTCCCATGGTGTTCAGAGCATCATCACAGTGGATGCTAGTTCTCGGGGGCTAGATGCTGTCCTTAGTCAAATGATTAAGGGTGAAGAATGCACCATTGCATTTACTTCACGATCTTTGACTTCGGCTGAACTCAATTATAGCACTATTGAACAGGAAGCTTTGGCTTGCTCGTGGTCTGTGGAAAAATTTAGAATGTATATTTGGGGAACCAGATTTCTTTTATACACAAATCATAAGCCTTTAATTTATATGCTTGGGGAAAGTTCCTCTAATAGAGCCTCTTCTAGGTTAGTTAGATTGTTGGCACGTCTCCACGAATTCAATTTCGAAATTAAATATGTGCCAGGTAGTAAAAACATCCGGGCGGATTGTTTATCACGTATACCGTTACCCACACAGGAGTCAGTAAATTCTGATTTGGAGTGTGTTTTTGCAATTGAGGATGCTATTCAAGGTAATAAGATAACTAAACAAGATTGGTTACATGGTATGGAAAATGATTCTTGCCTACTAAATGTTAAAAGGTTTTTGATTAAAGGTTGGCCTATGGATAGAAACATGTCCATGGAAGAGAAACATTATGCACAAGTTGCATCAGAGTTGTCAGTTTCAGGTGACATTTTCTCAAAGACAAGACAAATTTGTCCCGCCTGCTGGTATTAGGCAATCTATTATTTCGGTGGCACATGAGAGTCATCCAGGTATTACTGGCACTACCAATAAAATTAAGACCACTTATTGGTGGCCTGGAATAGACAATCAAGTAAAGTTTTTCGTCAACCAGTGTCCCCAGTGTTTATGCTCAGATAAACACTGGAAGTTGTCCAATTCACCACTTGTACCAGTAGAATGGCCTGAAGCCCCTTGGCAGAAAATTGCTTTAGATTTTTCGGGTCCATTTTCTGTTTTTAATTCTGAATATAAATTCTTAATTGTGGCTATTGATTACTTTTCTAAATGGATTTATTATTCTTTTGTTAAAAATCCGAATTCTGATTCTGTTGTATCATTTTTAAAGCGTTTATTTGTCATTGATGGTACTCCTCATGAATTAGTTTCCGACAACGGTTCACATTTTGTTTCACAGGATGTGAATGTGTTTTTAAACAAATGGGATGTTAAGCATACGTTTGTTCCTCTTTACAGTCCTTCATCAAATGGTCTGGTGGAAAGAGCAAACCGTTTATTGAAAGAGGCGATTCAAACTGCTTGTGCTAATAAACTGGATATTTCACAATTTCTTAGTGAGAAAATCTGGAACTATAACTGTACTCCACACAGTACCACAGGAGTTTCTCCTTTTGTTTTACTTCGAGGTAGGATTCCAACCTCTAGGTTAAATCCATCTTGGTTAATGAAAAGTTCTTTAGTCAATGTTGATTTAACTAAAATCCGTGAACGTGTAAAAATGAAACAAGAGTGTTACAAAGATCATTATGATAATCGTATGCATGTTGCAGAAAAACCACTTGTTATAGGTGATTGGGTCATCATAAAAAAACCTGTCAAAATCACTAAGGGTCAATCAAAATTTTCTGCTCCTGTGAAAGTGCTAAAAGTCTCTCGAACTGCAGCTCTCTTGTTTGAAAGAGGTTGGTGGAACAAGAATGTTCTCATTAAGATCACTGACCAACAAGCAAGGATTATTTCCTCTAACAAGCAGAATTCGGATTTAGTTGAAAATTCAAGTTCTGATTGGTTTGGAGTTGGTGAATCTTCAATGTTGCCATCTGTTCCTGTTGATTGTTCTACAGATGTCAGTTCTGGTTCTTCATTATTAGCTCAGGGAGATTCCAAGAGTGTTACTGCTCTCCCTGCTTTACAACCTGTTTCAAATACCAGTGGTGCGGGGGATGATATGGGGGTTGGTCGCAGAATCAGATCAGTCCCTTTGAGACTTCATGATTATGTTTTGAATTAGTTTCTTTTTACTGTATGAGTTTCTTTTCACAATTCTAATTGCATTTATCTTTTCTTTTTAATGTATTGTTTTCTTTTCACATATCTGATTTTATTTATCTTTAGTTTAGGTTTATTTATTAGGGAAAGGATGTGTAGTATGTATTGAAGTTATTATACGTTGTTACTTTAAGGAATCTTACAAGAGTGTTCTTATGAATGTTCATAGATGTTCTTAGAATGTAATGTTTCCCATGTCACGGTTATTATGATCCTGTTGTTCATCATTGCTGGTCGTGGGTTATCTACTCAGGAAATAAATCTACATTTCCAAATCTCTAAAACTTGGATTACCTTCTTTATTTACCTACAAGCATACAACAGGGATACCAACCCCAGATATTCATTAGGGTTACCAGGATTTCCCACATCTAAATTCAACCACCTCTCAATGAGCCTTGTAAGATGGCTGTAAAATTACAAGGCATCTTAATGTGCCTGTGGGTAAAAGTTAAATTGTCAGCAGGCTTAATGAGGACAGTTGCGGAGGGAACACATACAAAATCCACACCAGGCAAGATGTGGATGTTTGTTTTATGATGTAACTAATGTATTGTTCATTTGTATCATAATATAAAGGGAATATCGCTAAATATTCAGCATTCAAAAACGCAAACTGGTTTGTGCCTTGTATTTGTACGTGGGGACCACAAGTCCCTACCCTGTAACACACTTTTAAAGAAATCTTTTTGTCCATTGATTAATATTTAAATTTTGCTATTGTTCTGTACTGAGGTTTTTAGTGTATTATTTAGCACAAGATGTGGGTAAGACACTGAAAGCACGAGCCAGGCTCGAGCCTGAAGTCTTGCTGGCACAGTTTGAGGTCCTGTTGGAATCTCGAACCCATAATGAGCCAAACTGTCACGTGACTCCTGCTTGCCACCCTCCTTCTACGCTCATTGCAAAAAATAGGTGAATACAAAGTATTAATGTTGCAGGTAAAAATAAGAGACAAATAGATTCCCATTGAGTGGCTGATTTGTGCTAAATGCTACCAGAAAACCTGCATTATTCTTGGCTTGAAATTATTGTGTGATGGTCAGCAAATATTTTACTTACTTTTTCTACACATCGACATGAGAAAGCACCTTCAAATACATAAGTTCCGAATACCAGCTGTACAAAAAGCGATTGTGTTTCATTTAATACACTGTAATGTTGTTCGATTCATAAGAATGTGGGCCGCATACAGGGTTCATGTGACAACTGTCTTGCCTCGTAGTTCACTAATGGCAGTGTAGCCAGCATGGGGGCGGATCAGAATGGTTCTACGCTCATGTTTAAAAACTATCACTTTAATAAGTACTTCCCAGTGCAATGCGAAAAAGTGACATATTAATGTCAAGCTTCACTTTTTATCATTTTGAAGAGTCATCATCATATTTGATGTTAGTTCTATGATTTACATGGCAAACATTTTCACTGCTCGGCTCACGCAAGGGTTCTAAGAGCCAAGCCAGACCATTTGGCTCGACCCAGGCTTGGTTCACCCTGTTAATTTGGTGTCTTGCCCACCTCTATTTAGCACTCTGATACTTCAAGGAGAGGTTATGCATCGTAAATATCGAAATAATAAACACATTAATTAAATGGTATGTCTGTACAATTTGCTGATGATGCATTACTCCTTTTTAACACTCCCAAGGAATTTGGATTTTAGAGAATACGTTCACTCAGTATTGTACCAGAAAAAGCTCTGTGACTAACCTTTAAGATTCAAGAGTCAGCTAAAATAAGCATTTTTATGGTCAAAAACTTTCCAATTCAGCATTTGCAACTGTAAACATCGTTTTTCAGATGCATTTACTGCCATTTTTTATGCTTCCTAAAATGGGCTTGGAAATGGATACTGATTCAGTGTCTGGAAGTAGTGTGTTTTGGGTATATCCTCCAAATACTGAATCTGTGTGTTATGTATCAATGTTTTGCAACTGAAATCCAGTCAGAAAAAAGTTAAAAGGTACTGATAATTCACAGGAGGTGGTAACCCATTTGAAAAGGTAAGAGGGCCACCTTCCTCTTGGTAAATTTAATAAAAGCTTGTTGGGAATCGAGAGTTGCCCATGGGACCATGGCCAACTCTCAATAAGGAAAAAACTTTTACTTTTTAAACATAGTACTTTTTATTTAAGGAAAATATGCTGCAATTGAAAAAAAAATTCCTTTATTTGAACGGGGTGGTCCACTGAACCCAGCAGGCCACTATCTCTGTGATGGCCTGTAATCACAGCAAGTTCCAATTTATGACACATCTAACAAATGAGAAAGAGGCAGGTCAGAATATGACCCAATACACTTCCGAGTTTTAGTGCATAGATTTGTTTGTAAAAATGTTTTCTTGCCATAAATATACTGATTGCAGTTTGCGAACAGTGGCCAAATGTGCTAAGGCTTTTTGCAGTCAGAAAATCATACTGTTTGTGACCACAAAATGGCCTTTTGCAATTCGGTAACATGTTACCAAATCATAATTTGAGTTTGCAGCTTCATACAAAATCAGTATTTGGAAGAGGCATGTTTAGGGGCTCCCTTTCAAATAACAATGTGAAATGGGATATATTAATGTTTTGTGACTGAAATCGGGTTGCACAATATTTATTTTACTGAGTACATAAAAGGATAGGTAGCCCATTCTCAAATGGGAGGGGGCCCCTAGGGGACTCCAACTCCTTTGTGAAGGTTGATAATAAAAATGTTAAGAGTTGCCAGTGGTCCCCTTGACCACTGCCTAGTATAAAAAAATGTTTTCAAAAATGTGTTTTTAAAAGCCTCCCATTCTTGTTCATGGAAAGCAGGCTGCATAAAATTAAATGTTTCTTTAGTTAAAAGCATTCACAGATGTGGTGGGCTGCTGACCCCTGTGATGGCAGCAAATCATAGTATGTCACAATTAGTGAGATACCTCATTAATATTTGTGACATAGGTTGAATCATGACTCACTTCAATTTGGTATGTTGCAAACCAACATATTACTACATAGGTCAGTTTGCAAAATACCACATTGGTCGCAAAATACTATTTGCAAATTGCGACCAGTTTTTTGTGACCAATGTTTAGTACTTCTGGCCTAACATTCTGCCACCAGTTGTTTGATCATCTGACCCAAAGTTCTTAGTTATTTATTCTTCTGAGGGAGCAGATATTGTAAATAGGAAAAATGAACAAATCATCATGCTAAAAAAAGTAAGCGTTAATTTTAATTACTGTTGCTATTGTGTTAGAAAAACTCAAAGTGAAATAGAAGCTCATGCGATTTTCCACCAAACATGTGCTGAGAGCACAAGTTTGCTAACAAACAAAATAGAGATTGTTAGCAAAGTCAGCAAGCCAGCTTCAAACAAAAGCAATGGCTAAATGCTATCATTATTCTTAAAAGACTGGAAAGACCACATGCGAAAAAAAAAAGATATGGGTAGATAACTCTCTCCCTATCTTGCTCGCTCTCCATATATTTATTATAGGCAATATAAGTGGCAGTGAAGAGACTTGAAGTGATACAATTTAATAAACTAAAACTCAGTCTACAAATCAGAAAGTCACTTTATATTGTACAAATTAGATTTTTGATAAAATAACATATTTAAGCCCTGAAAATGGTTTATCCATAACTCAGCTTCAAGGAAATTCTGCTTTAGGCATAATTGCAGTTTGACACCTTTGTTACCAGAATTTACAGTTTAAAGTCTTCGAGATTTGGCAGTGTGTAATTTTACCTACTACTTCTGGATTCTTCAGGAAAATCAAGAACCCATATCTGAGGGTTGTGCTGACTGTTTCAGTCCCTGCACCAAAAAGGTCCAGTGCGGATATCACCAAGTTCTTCATGGAAAATTCACTGGACGGATTCTGTTTATCCTGCAGGAAAACAACGATGTTCACATTAATGCGAAGGTTCTTTAATGGACCCAGATTAAGTTTCTCTTATTTTTAATGGATGCTTTTGTGAGATATTTATTGAAGGCCAAAATCAGGGCAGAATGCTCTGGTAATGTACCTTGACAGTGCTAATAACTACAATCATGAAGAAATTGAGAAAGGGCCCTGCAGAAAGACAGATTATTGAGTTGAATAGTAGTGGAAACATACTACTGTCTATATCCAATTGTTTACCCTGCAATTACAAAGTGGTACATTGTGCATCCGCTTCTGTGGTTTCTGGTGCAGTATGGTCACAGGACACACTGCACAATTGCTTTGGTGGATCAATGTGACCCAATAGGACTGACATTATTTTTTAACTATTATCTAACTGATGAGCAGATTTATAATGTTGTTGCCTTGGGTTTGCATTTGTTTTGTAAAGTAGACGCAATGCAAAGTCTTCTGGTGGGATTTACAATTCAACCCAAATGGTGATTTGAGTTGGATTGTAACTCAATGTACTGCAACCCAGTGCAATGCGCAGTCTATCATTACTTTGCATCAAGGTGATGTTAGGTCTGTTACTCAGAATGACCGATCAACTGTAGTAACATAAGCAGCAGTAGTTGTGCCCTCTGGTAATTTAAAACAGGAGCCATCAACATATTGTTCCCCTTGGGGGGTCAGATAAGGGAACATCAATCAAGTCTACCCGTCCTTTCGTCTCTTCTCAAAAGGGAGGGGCAGTAATATGGCTAAATTCAGAGTGGCACATCTGTCAACCGTGATGTTTTTAGCAAACCAAATGAATTCATAGGCAGTTAGAAGCGCACGGGTAAGGTGCTGTATTTTTATCTTATCCAAAAAATGTATCCACAGCATGGAGTACCAAGACTGTGAGATCAGTGTCAAAGACGAGGCCAACCGATTGCCTCATCAATACAACCACAGCCACGGGCACGACAGCTCTTTGACAGCTCAGGAGGGTCAACACAGCAGTTTTAAGCATAGCAGAAAAAATAAGCGCACAGCTGTTGCTTACCTCCGAAGGCCTGTGTTAAAACAGAGAGTGCACAGCCGGCCGTTTTGTGTACGTAAAACACAAACAGCTTTGCACCAAGCACAAAGACTAATTAGGTGAACTAAGCACAAGATCCAAGCAAGGCGCAACATTTAATTGCTAAAAACTCCATGCACAGGAGGATCATGAACAGCAGGGTCAATCCCTTACCCTCCTTTGACAGTAGGTGACCCAAGTAGGTGTCCTCCTGTCAATTAGTGATACCGGGGTAGCCAGGAGACGCACGGTGAAACCTAAAACCTCTACCAGCGAGGTGAGCCCACTTGAACCCCAAAATCCAGGTGAACCCAATCAGATATCCACTAGCAGGATGACTAGGAATGCTGAAGAACTTGCTCTTCTAGTCAAGGACAGAAAAGAAAGCTGCAAAAAAAGGAATCATTGTCACACATTTTTTGAACGTCAGTAACCGCTGTAAACTGGGGAATCACTGTTACATTCATTTCAAGCAAATCACAAAACAATAACCATCTTCATAATCATCGTGATAATACTGTCCACCCTTGTTGTCATCAATGTTGTTACTATCCAAATGATCCTATGAGGCGGCAGCATGCTGAGCTCTGCCATGTCCTGTCTGTTAGCTCCACGACCTCGTCCCCAAGAACCCATGACTTCCTACATGCTGTCTTCGGGCTCTTCTCAAGCAACCTACCTCAGTAGGCGACTAGCATTTCAGCATTACCAAAAACCTTACCAGATGCCAAATCAGCCGCATACACAGTATCCCTGATATCATAATTAATCTGGGGTGCTACATCATTGGAATACTGCTCCCAAAGTCCAAACAAAGTACCCGACGCATTCTTAAGGGCATGCTGCTGCACAAATGGCTCATACTCTTTCATCATACTCCATGCGCTCACTACACTGTAAATGGGGTGACCCCTTATTAGCTACCTCCATTTACTCTTCACCTCCCACATCAGATTGCATCAATATACAACCCAGTGGCTCACTAGTAGTTGCTTAGGCTCTGTCCCCTAATCCACGTACAGGTGTTCCACTACTCAGTACTGTCGAGACATTTCTTGTTTTGATTATTTGGAAGATGAAGATACAGAAGCAGAACCTGAGGGGAAGAACCTGAAATATCTGTGTGTAATTGTAATAGAAGTAGCTTTGCACAAGCATGGATTTCGTAACAGAGAAGTCGGTGTAGGTGAAGAGAAGTTGGAGAGCCCTAAAGACACTCTAGAGATTGTGATGAGAACTAGAAAATAACTCAAAAATTTGCTGTTCGGAAAGCAGTGTTGGAGTTGTTTTAGAGAATAGAAATGTAGCTGTAGAGTACAGCTCTGTTCGAGAGCAGGCTGTGGATTGCTTGAGTGAGGAAGAGCTGGAGAAAGATGTCAAAACAATAGGCATAGCGGGAAGACACCCAGTCATCACAGGCGCAGAAGGCGAAGCCAAAGAAAGGACAGGAGGCACGGTGACCACAGCAGCTGAATCAATAATAGAAGAAACAGAAACAGCAGAGACAGAAGGAGCAGATGGTTGAGGCTGTGGCACAGCAGTGTATATTCTCTGCAGGGTATATGGGGTTGGAGGTCAAGTATCTAAATGTTGCTCCACAAATTTATCTTTTTCCTATTGGGCAACAAGAAGCTTTTTACATTGCGATTGGAATTTCCTATTCGCACACTCTATTATTTTTTTGTTGTGTTTTCCTTTCATTCGCGACAGCTTTTCGCTGTTTTCCTTCTGGGCCTCTTTCTCTGTTTTCATTCATCTTTGTTTACCTTCCTATTACCATGTTCTAAGGAAATAAAACACTTATTGCCTACATTTTGCAAACAATAACTCCTTAACATTTAAAAAAAAAAATACGATTTGCTGTTCATCAAAAGTGCCTGTCAAAGGCCACTACAACTTTGGCATTGTCCCTCGTATATTAGTGCCATAACACACTAAACATAATAGGGCCAAGGCCATCCAACACATACCTATCCAAATTCAGAATGCCTTCTGTAGGTACTGGCTGCCTTACCTCTGGTTGAGCATCAGCAGAACCACAACAACAGCACAAAAAACCCTGTTCACGTATACTCGGCATTCTCAAAAGAAAACATGTTCACCATTTATGCATGCAAAGTATTTCCTCAGATCGCACCAAAAGGAAAAAATAAAGTGGTACCACAAACCAAAAGCCACAAACCCCAGGCATCTCCAAAAGTAAAACAAATGTGTTGAGTTGCCTGTCAAAGTGTTCACAAACACCTTGTTTCCAAATTGGTCCTGAGAACATGCCAAACACAAACCAAAATGGTGCCATAGCCACAAAGTACCAAAGCAAATTCACCTGGTGCACACAGATCTAACAAAGTTATTCTTCACTGCCGACTGTTCAGACCAAACTGTCAGATCCAAGGGTTTCGCCATACAGGACCCTAGCCGGGATGACTGCTGGCCGAGGCACCACCTGTCAGACAGACTGGGCAGCTGCGAGTACCAGACTCTCTCATGCAGGGATCCCTGTTCAGCCCCTCCGACCCAATGTTACCCCGTTCTCCTCACCCATCCCAGAAATGACCCGATTAGGGCCACCGGGTCACTCGCGACCTTCTCCCAGCCTTCCATACAAATGAAGAGTTGGTCAGACAGTAGAGAATACAAACCAAATGTATTTATTAGTATGCGCTCAAGTGGAGTCCAATCTGACTAGCCTCCTTAGATAGCTGCAGAGGGACTGACCCCGTCCACAAGGTAAAGTCAGATATACATTCCCAACACCCCTAAGACCCGCCCAGAATGAAATTTTCCAGCCTGGGCACTGATAAACAAAGGAGCTACCATCCTGTGATCGGGAACACACAATCTTAGCTTCAAGGTTACTCAGTCCGTGCCCGTCTCTCTGAGAGTAGGAGCAGGGCTACCTACAAGGAAAGGCATGCAAAACTAAATGATCTATTCATTAGTGCAGAGGAGCTCAACCTTGAATAATAAAGTGAAACAATTGAGGCTGGTTTCTGCTGAGGGAGACAGTATGAGGCAGAAGCT
The DNA here is from genome assembly GCF_964261635.1 of Lissotriton helveticus. Taxonomy (NCBI): domain Eukaryota; kingdom Metazoa; phylum Chordata; class Amphibia; order Caudata; family Salamandridae; genus Lissotriton; species Lissotriton helveticus. The sequence goes on along the minus strand of NC_136070.1, from coordinate 624,983,108 downwards.
TCATTTCGATCATGGCACAACATTGCGGCTGAATACAAAATGGTGCCGCAAATGCTGACTTAACTTGCACAATGTTAGAAGGAGTCAGCGGGACGCATTTTCAGTCCAACAAAGGGGACATTCCATGGGTGGTGCCTGGGTTTTCCTATCAGTGCTCAATTTGAGCATGTGGTTTCCGGTGCTCCGCAACGGGACTTCATTGTCAATGTCGGCACTTGTGACAGCCGGCAGCTGTTTGTTTAATTTAGAGATGAGTTGGACAACAGTTGTTAAATAATTGAAAAGAACTAATGCATGTTGCCCATACCATTCTATGAGGTTTGGGGGCCTCTAATAGTCTGAATAGCCTCAGTTGTAGCACTGTGATGGTTAGTAGTTGTGTGGGTACCCTCATTGGCTGTACTTAAGGGTGCAAAATGCAGCAGCCTCCTGACAAGGGCCCTGGCACTTATTTTTTCACGAATTGAGCACTGATTCTTATGCAGCCATCCATGGGTTTTGATGCAAATCCCTATCTACAAATAATTGAAGACAGGGATTTGTGCCAAAATCCTACACTTCTCTGAGGTGGGCACAATAAGGAGAAATGTTTTCATTTCTTATCGTTTTTGCCTCTTTGCATGTGCTCTGCATTCTACAGCATACATTCTGCCTTAACGCATAAAGTTTGACAGGATAGCACTCCTTCCTGTACAAAAACGATGCTGACCACAACACAGACACCCTTGCACAATGGTGAAAGGGTGTCTGCTTTGGTTCGTAGCAGGCAAAAGTCTGTCTGTGCAGGGAGAGAGCAGAACAGCACCACATTTTATTTGACATGGTACTGTTATACTTTCTCCTGTTCACGCAACGCAGTGCAGAAACTTCACTTGCTGCGCTGTGTTGCATGATTTATTTGTAAATCTGTGCCTTCTTGTTTTTGCTGAAATAAATCACAGTCATTCAAAGCATTAATTCAAGCCACTGGCAGTGCAGTTTTCATACATGAGGGAACAAATCCTTCCAGTAGCAATGAATGAAAATAAAGAAATCCTTCCATTTATACCAGCTACTGTTAAGCAGATCTTTCTTTCAGTTCCTGCTCCAGTGGCTCCAATATAAATACACTCAAGACCCGTCCATCCATGAGAACTACTGCCTCATCCTCCTTATTTCTGAATAACCACAAATGACAAAAAAAAATCATACCTTTACCATACATGCAGCAAACGCACAACTCTAATCTGAATTTAACCAAATTTAATTACACTTACCACTACTACACATACCAAAACAATGCAGCGAAACAGCATGATAATGCATTTATTCATCTACATTAGCACAGACACATTCATGCCTTGGAAGTGTATGTTGTTTTCTGACCCCTTTGGCAGTATAGAGTTAACAATCCAGCCTTCATTCCATGAGATTTTTGGCATCCCTACTTGAAGGCCCTCTTCATGTGCAGGTTGGTTCTCTGTCCTTCCCTTAAACACCAATGCACCAACAGTGAGAACTGATGGAGGCAAGGGACATGACAGCCCGTATCCCTGCTTCTATGTTATTTTTGCACAGGGTTCAGCCTCTGCATTATGCCTGGATTTTTTGCTTTTTCTGATCACCTGGTTTTTGGACTTTTTACTGTGGGTGAGTCACATTGCCTATACCTCACATATGGTAATCACATTGCAAATGGACTGTGCGTTACGAACAATGTCCGCCTTTAAAAATAAGGCATTTGCAAAGCAGCATGGGGCCAAATGCCAGTAATGTTTCCTAGAGTAGGCCAGATGGATCCATGCGTTCACGGATAAACTTCCTTTTCAGCTCCCCAACGGTAAAGCCTGAGCAAAGTTTCAGGGTCGCTGTCCATTTCTCTGACTACAGAGCAGTCAGTTTTGAGGGGGCACTTATAGGGAAATTTCCCACTGGCCCAGGATTGTGAAAGTTGAACAGCTCGTTGCTGTGAACAAGGAGTAAGTGGTGAACCTCATAGTTTTGTGTGTAGAGTGAAGGGACATGAAGGACCTCTTTCACTCCGCCAGTGAGTGGTGAGAATGAGTGAAGGACAAGTTCCAGAGCTTTTTCCAGGAAGCAAGCAGAGCTGCTGCATGGAAAAAGAAGAGATCATTTGGGAAGCTGCAGAGCAAGCTGCAGCAACTGTACAAACTTGAGCTCAGGGGATGGGACGTGGATGACGAACTGGAGGAAACCCAGATTGGGCTTACGCAACACTTCAGGGAAGAACACAGGAAAATTATCTTCGGTACTAGAACCGAGAACCTCGAGAAGGACAAGAAATGCAACTCTTTCTTCTTCAAGAAAGTTCACTCAGCCCACACACCGCCTTCAGTGGTGAGGAGAAGGCGGATGAAGACAGGTGGAGTAAATGTTGTTATGTACTGTAATATATTTGACTAACATGACCTTTTCCCTTCACGGGGAAAACGCCAATGGGACAGCTAGTGCATTTGTTGTCAAGTTTGTTACCAATGACTTACGAGTAAAAAGAGCTTTGTGGAAGGTGACAATTAACGTATCTGAACCAAAAACGAGGTCCTGACAAGGGGAAAAACATCTTAGAATGCCTAGAAGGCATACACATGTATGACTGCATTGTTCATTTGATTATGCTCTCTAGAGGATGCCTGTATAGTTGCAAAGTAATGCTTTATCAATTTGATGTCCTCTAGGGGCTGTTTCTATCATTACAGTTTGATGCCTGATATAAGAAGCAAGAAGTGTTTTGTTGGGATATCATAATGATTGCACATGTTTTATTGGTTCAGCATTATAATGACAATGACTCATGCATGCAAAAGTGATGTGAGAAAGCATCTAAACTCAATTGATTTGTTTTGGGAGACCTCTTTAGGGGCTCACCAGTGATTACAAAATATCATCTATGGTATGTTCATCTGCCAATGTATATTTGTAAATTACTGCATAGTATTTAGTAGTATCCACGTTACTAATGTACTGCTCTTTTTTCTGTAGAAAAAGTATTGACTGGACAATCATTTATTGAGTTTTAATACTGTCTGCCAGTGATTGATTATTACTAGCCCACACTACCTCCGTTGAGTGGGCCTTGAACTCCTCCACTTTGCTTCCCTGTGAGAGTCAAGCGCTACAATGGGGTGTTTGGTTCCCTCTGAGGGCAATTGTAGATCTATTACTTGTGATGGGCACACAACTAGTAGCCCAATTTCCAACAGTTATGTAGTAAGTAGTTGGGAACAGGTGCTTTCAGTCGGGTATGGTGAGGTGTCTGTTAAATTTCACGTAGGATTTTTACATGCATAAACACAGACTAACACACACGCACACACACCCACACACACATACACACACACTCTCCTCTTTGTTTAGAAGTTCTTAAAAATGTTGGCTATTTTACACAAAAAAATATGTACCACTAACAACCCTTTTCACTGTCTCGTAAGCCCCCTTAGGCACTGCTTCTTAGATAAAGTATGTTAACAAGATATGCCAGTGTGATTATTGGTAAATCTGAAGATCACCTCCCCAGGGCCATCCCCCCTCAATCTTACTGACCAAGCTACGCCTCCGACAATTGGAGAGCACTTTTCCTCTGAATGCATTGAGCAGGTAGAACGACTTTGATGCTATAAGGGCACAAAGTTGTTGATGAGTGCAGGGTGCCAACACTTTCTGAAAAAACTGATATGAAAAAAACAGAACACTTCCAAGCTAATCAATAAAGGACTGTGTTACCTGCATGACCAATAGCTCCCATCAGTTGTCTCAGTTTATCTTGGACATGAAGCAAAAGTGTTTTCAGTTTATACAAAAAATATACCCCGAAAATATGGTACGACTGAAGGTATCTGAAGGAAAATGCCTTTTGGTAACTGTTGTCTGTACAAAAAAAAAACTTTAAAATACTCAGTTTGGAGGCTATATGAATTACATCTCCTCTGTATGGAAAGGAAAATAGATAAAGCCACTGCATGATATTAATTGGTAGGTCCTAAAAATTAGTGGCTTCTCAAAACCTTTCTGCACTTTGATGAATGTCATTCATGATCATTGGTTTATTTCCTGATTATCAGTTACTGTTCTGTCATATTTAAGACTGATAATTGTTTATCCTTATGTTGTCAGTCTGATCTCATAATATGTTTCCCTTTTTTGCATTATTGAGTTTTATGTGTTTAAATGTTGTGCCTGAAGGCAATCCAATATAGTTATGATGGTAAAGAAAGATACGATGTGCTGCCACAAAACAACGTTCTCTTAAATATGCAAGTACAGCGGATATATGACGTTACAACGCAGGCTATTACAACGCCTGCCTTTACAACGCGGTTTTTACATCCCATACCATTACAACGCATAGCGCTTTTGGGTGCTGGATAGTGAATAGTTTAATTTACTATTCCAACTCCAGTCCCCGTGGACACTAGGGAAGGTGTTGGATAGTAAATTAAACTTATTCCCTATCCTAGAGCGCCCCCCAGCGCAATGCGTTGTAATGGTTTGCGTTGTAATGACCGCGTTGTAATGGTAGTGCGTTGTAAAAGTTTCGTTGTAAGTGATGTTTCCCAAGTACAGCTGAGCTCAGTGCAAAACACACGTGAAAGACGGATCGTCAGAGATTTGGCAAATCCTATTTTGATATGAATGGCAAGAGCTGTAGTTACCTGAAGACCAATACCTAGAGCCTGTGTCTTCAGAGTGCTACCAAGGAAGACTGAAGCAGATATAAAATCAATAATACATAAGTAATTGAATTGAGATTACTGTGTATTTTTTTCTAACCTTAATCCTTAACCTTCCCCCTCCCTTCCTATTTGGGTGGTTTCTACCTACTTGCAGTTGTTGGTGGAAACAGGGGTGGACAAACCTGCAAAGCTATATATTTGTGAAAAGGAGATAGAATTTCCAATTTAGCTAGGAATCATTCATGTATATCACCTATGGTTTTCTGAAGAAACTAATCGCTGCAATAAAGGAATTTCAAATGAACATAAGTAGGAAGAAATGTAAATTGTTTACAATGCTTTCGTATGTAATCAGTTGCCTTCGCCTTGATGGTCGATTTACAAAAGTAATATATCATTAGGTCCGTTAGACTATTATACTTTCAGATATAGAAGGAGTTTGTTGCTTGACTAAAATCGGCGATACCTGCAGCCTACAATTGAGCAGAAATTTATAACAATATTCCACCTGGTATCAACCCTGCATTGATTCAGTAATATAGACTGTAATTAATGAAAAATGGGTAGTAGGTTAACCTAGACATTTTTATACATGCTCTAGATTGTTATATACAGTGCTCTGAATCTGGGGGTACCCATACTATAATTTGATTCAGACTGCATTTTGCAAAATGAGTTCTATCTCGAACCCCCCTAGGACTCCAGAGATTATTGAATTCCTTTGGGGATTTTATGAATTCCCTGGATCTGGTGGGAAATATTTCTAAATCCCATGTATTGACCTTGGGACAACGTAAGAATAAAGCTAGAACCTTTTGCTGTAATGGGGCTGAGGATACAAGGGTGAAGGTTTTTACGTACTTGGGGGTCCTGTTCGACGATAGATGCTCCTGGGCTCCCCAGCTTATAGCTAAAAAAAATGCTGTGGGGAGATCATCGTCAGCCCTACTTACTTTTGCACGGCGATTAGGAGGTGAGCCCTGTGAAGCCATTCTTGCCATTTACAGGGCAAAATGTTTGGCCATTGCGACATATGGCGCAGCTTTTTGGGGGTATAAGCAAGCAGTAGGGGTCCAGAAGGCTGAAAACAAATGTTTTCGCTCCCTCTTGTCCATCCCCCAATCGACTCCAACTTTTGCCACCCACCAGGAGCTGGGGATGGGTTATGTGTCTGATTTGGTGAGCTTGGTCCCCCTGGTTTGTTGGATAAAAACCTGGTTGAACTCTGAACTTACGCTGAATCACCAGATTCTAAAAGATTGTGTCACCCTAAAAGATTGTGTCACCCTAGGCAGAGCTAGTGAAATACAGTGGCTGTCTTATATTAAGGCAATGTTTTCGAAACTTGGGCGCCCAGACATTTATTATGTCCCTGAAGGAATTGTGAAAGGTGATATAAAGTGGGTTAAAACACACTTCCTGAGCTTAATGGAGCAGGAACGGGAGGTTGAGGAAATAAAAAAACCTCTGGTTAGGGCCCATTATTTATTATTCTTATCTCCGTCTATAGAGATCTACTTAAGAATTGTTACAAAGCCCTTCTACCGCTGGTTACTGACTAGATTTCGTTTCAACCTGATTCATTTTTCACTGGGGAACTTTCAAGGTTGGAGCAAACCAGAGGATTCAGCACTGTGTAATTGTGATTACCAGCGGTGATTGGAATATGAATATTATCGGAAATTTAAAACATTAAGAAATTGTTTTATCTGAGATATTTATCTGGTTTTTAACTTTTCTGGTTTTACCCAAATGTATTTTACGATTTGTGTTCTCTATGTGTACGTTTATGATTTTAATTAATCGAATAAAGTGGTTTTGACTTGACTTGACTTGAGTTCTATTGTGCACACTGGTTTACATTATTACATCTGAAAGCAAACAGTCTAAAGAAATTCAAGAGATAAAACGATAGTTCTACTAATCTGTGTTCCTAAAAGTCCCTTGATACAAAATGGTTCCCACTAGGGTCTAGTGCTTACAGCACGACAGGCCACAAAATACATGGTGGAAACATCTAATTTTTTGCCACGAAAATTGATCCTTTTTCGTGATGGTAATAGCTACTCTATTTGAGCACAGACATGACCACCACCCAGGGAAACCTACAAAAACCCGGTCATTTTCAAAAATTGGACACCTATGGAAGTACAGAGAGACATGATTTGCATTGACAACACTAGGTTTTCCTACCCAATATGTCTTTGATAGATCGATCAATCAATCAATCAGTGGTTTGGAAAGCACAGCTACTCACCTGTGACAGCCTCAAGGCTCTGGAGGGGGCGGCTACGTTGCAGTCATCTAAAGTACCAGGGCTTGAGGTCCTTCCTAAACTGGAGCAGTGTAGGGCCTTGGCGGCGGTGGTTCCAGGTCTTGGCTGCAAGGTAGGAGAAGGACCATCCACCCGCTCTGGTCCTGTAGATGCGTGGGACGTGGGCCAGGGAGAGGTCGGCTGATCGGAGGGTTCGCTTGGGGGTGTAGGAGAGACAATTGTTAAGGTATGCTGGTCAGATGTTGTGGAGGGGCTTAAATGCGTTCATGAGGAGCTTGAAGGTTATTCTTCTTTCGATGGGGAACCAGTGGAGATTGAGGAGGTGTTGGGTGATGTGGTTGTACCGGGGGACATCAAGGATTAGTCTGTCTGTGGTGTTCTGAACAGTCGGGAGCTTGACAAGGAGTTTTTTGTTGATTCCAGCAGTCTAGCTTTGCCGAAGTTCAGTCTGCTGATGATGAGGGCATATGTGTCTGTTTTTATGGAATCGGAGGGGATCCATTTGAATGTTTTTCGGAGTATGTGGAGCGTGTTGAAGCAGGCTGAAGATACAGTGTTGATCTGGTGGTTCATAGTGAGCAATGAGTGCAATCCTATAACCAGGAAATCAGTTGACATTCACTCCTGGGTGTAAGTTGAACCTTCAACACCTTTCGTATCCGATACGCTATGGGGCTTGTCTCAACAAGTCTGTCATATGGATTGAACCACCCCTCCATATGTCAAGAACTGAATCTCTGGTTGGCCTTCTTCCTTAAGCAGTAAAACCAGGCTCTTAATTACGCCAGCCTCATAATAATCACCCATAGTGAGTATCCCAGCATCCACTCAATCTCCCAATCTGTGGGATGTAAAGAATACTCCTGTGATAGTTTACAGCAGGGTTCTCCAAAGTCTTTTTTTCTGGAGAGCTGGACCCATGCAAGACTTTTCAGATGGATCTGGCCCTCCAGGATCAACCTTCGAGAACCCCAGTTTATAGTGCGGTCAGTGGCAAGGTTGTGTGATTTTCTTCACTAATCTCCTTCAACACTGCAGATTTGTTCTAAGAGGTATAGGTCTCTTTGAGGAATCATTTTTGGTTCACCAAGTGTCCACTGCATCATTGCAGCCAGGCAGTAAAATTCATAATCAGGGCTTGCAGGACCACTCCCTGGTTAGGCAGTAGAGTATTCTGAGCAAAACTCTCTATCTAATACTGTCCCAAATTCACTCTTTGAGTAACAAGTTTGTTATATCCTAACATGTTATTTCATTAGTGTTCCCTCAGTGATGGCATTGATGATCCTAGGCAACTCGTGTGCTTCCACTCCTGGAATCTAGATCATGATTCCTGGAAGCTGAGGAGGGCACAGTTACTGAGGATCTTGCCTGATCAAGGGTCACTTGTATGTGCTGTATTCACTCTTTTTAATGATTTCCGGACCCTCATCTTTCCAAAAAAGTTAACTTCTTTAATCCAACTCAGATAAATCCAGATTAGGATATTAGCAAACAAAATACAACACTCTTGATAGCATTACCATTTTGGACAATGCTGTTCTGACCATTGTTGTTAATTTAAATGTATGTCAAAATTCCAAGTTTCCTCTCAATGACCTTAATGCATTGTCCAGGCTCCCCAATCTTTCTAGAATCTTCCTCACTATGGTAAACTGTTGCTCCCAAGTATTGGAACACGTGAGGCTCCCAAATTATACCCCAGCAATCTATCATGGCTAGTGCCTGTGTCATGCCCAGAGACAACAGGAATGCACATATTTTGGCTCAATGGATTTTACGGCCCACCATCCTCCTGAATTCTTTCGGACTGCTTATAATGAGATCCATCCCCCAAATTAATATCTCTCAAGTACAAAGGCAAGTAGTCAGCATATCGTGAGGAAACTTGCACACCTTCTCACAGCAGAATGCCTCCCTCACACTCTTTATACCCTCATAATATCAATAATGATTTTAAAGTCAGAGCAAAAAGCATAGGTTATAGAAAAAACCCCGGCCTAGTGCCTCTGAAAATTCTATTTATGTCCAGCCTTTTGAACCCTTGCTACAGAATTGGCATATAAGAGAGTGATCAATTTGTCCCACTACTCTCTCATATTAATGCGACACATAACAGCCCACAGGTAGCTCCAATGGACTGTGAAGAACACGTTTTCTAGGTCTATCAAGAGCATCATGGCCTCCTGAAACTGATCCTTATAAGTTTCCTCCAGAATCCTGAATAGCCTCTTATTGCTGAGAGATGAGGTGTGTTTTGGAATTAAACCATTTTGGTCACTATGGACCAATTACAGATGTTGGGCATGGTAGGGGACCTGCCAAGACTTTACTCAGAATTTTAAAGTACATGGATTGTGGCTTAAATGAGATAAAATCCAGTGTATTCCGGCAAAGATTTCAGATGGACACTATCTGGACTTCTCTAGTGGTGGCCAGAAAAGTGTACTGCTCAAGAGCAACTGCATATATATCAGTAAGGTGTGATGCAAGCATGCTAGCATAAGTCAGGTAAAATTCATGCGATAGGCCAATTGTTCCTGGAGTGTTACCCCTCAACATTCATTTAATTTCATTACTAACTTTATTTGATTTTGTGATAAAATCATAAAAGTACAATGAATAACACATTCATTAAAAAACAGCTGTGGCTTCAATGCTGTGGGGAAGCCCGGGTGCTGGTCTGCAGCTGGAGGAGCCGCGGTTACAGCCTTGAAGCTCCCAGGAATAGTTGGGGACATTATTTTTACAGCGGCAGCTTTTAATTGTCAAGGCAGAGCACAGCGGAGTTTACCTCACCTCACTTCCTGACCAGCGCTTTTAAGCCCACTCTTCGCCGCACCCGCTTCGCGGGTGCCGCTTCACAGGCTGCGGACACCGGACCAGCTGAGCATCTTTGTGTGGCGGTAAGGCGGCTGTGGGCGCGAGGCGTCAGCGGGGCTGCGAGCGTGCAGGGACTTCATTTCCCAGAAGTCCCTGCTAGACCGACGGAGAGCTTCCGGTCCGCTCTCCCTGCTGGCCCGCCCCCCGCCCCCCCCACGAGGTGCTTAAGAGGAGTTCCCAACCGCTAACACTTGGGACATTATTTTTACAGCGGCAGCTTTTAATTGTCAAGGCAGAGCACAGCGGAGTTTACCTCACCTCACTTCCTGACCAGCGCTTTTAAGCCCACTCTTCGCCGCACCCGCTTCGCGGGTGCCGCTTCACAGGCTGCGGACACCGGACCAGCTGAGCATCTTTGTGTGGCGGTAAGGCGGCTGTGGGCGCGAGGCGTCAGCGGGGCTGCGAGCGTGCAGGGACTTCATTTCCCAGAAGTCCCTGCTAGACCGACGGAGAGCTTCCGGTCCGCTCTCCCTGCTGGCCCGCCCCCCGCCCCCCCCACGAGGTGCTTAAGAGGAGTTCCCAACCGCTAACACTTGGGACATTATTTTTACAGCGGCAGCTTTTAATTGTCAAGGCAGAGCACAGCGGAGTTTACCTCACCTCACTTCCTGACCAGCGCTTTTAAGCCCACTCTTCGCCGCACCCGCTTCGTGGGTGCCGCTTCACAGGCTGCGGACACCGGACCAGCTGAGCATCTTTGTGTGGCGGTAAGGCGGCTGTGGGCGCGAGGCGTCAGCGGGGCTGCGAGCGTGCAGGGACTTCATTTCCCAGAAGTCCCTGCTAGACTGACGGAGAGCTTCCGGTCCGCTCTCCCTGCTGGCCCGCCCCCCACGCCCCCTATATTACATCATCCGCCTCCCGCAGCGCGGGACGCAGCCCGGGCGAAGACAGGGCAAAGACTGGGCCGTTTGAGGCCGTTAGACTGGGCCGTTTGAGGCCGTTAGACTGGGCCGTTTGAGGCCGTTAGACTGGGCCGTTTGAGGCCGTTAGACTGGGCCGTTTGAGGCCGTTCGAGGACGGCCGAGGACTGGACTGGCCTACTCTCTTTCGCTCATCTGGAAACGGCCAAACTGTGGGTGGAGCTGCTAGGAATTTTTAAAATTTATAGAAGGTTTTTATCAGGTTAGGTTTTTAGGTTGTTATTGTTAATAAACATGTCAGTTAGGATAACCCGTAGTAAAACTGGCAAGGGAAACACTTCAATCAGTGGCCCTATGGATGACTTCATCACTCGTACTAACCTGGCCATTGATGAGGAAATTTCCAAATTACAGACTCGTGTTTCCCTTGAGTTGGCAGCTGCTAGAAGATTATCGGAGGTAATTACTACCTCAAAAAAATCTTCTCTGGGGTCTATCGCCACTGCTGTTACCCCGGAGCGACCTGCCACTTTTAAGTCACTAGTTTTGCAGGCAGAGGTCCACCAGGTTCCAACTCTACAGCTTGCTCCACAGGCTGAAGAGCTAACTGAAGATGCCGGTGATATTATTTCATCTGTATCGTCTCCTGTGAAAAATGTTTCTTTTAACTTTTCTATTCCAGCATCTGTAAAACCCCTTGCTGATACGCAGGTCATTAGCTCTAATTTCCCTGACCCCGTAATTTTTAATTCATCTAGAACTAATCTAAATTTGGGTACTTTCCCGCAGAGGAAAAAGATCCCCCGGTATACCTACTATGGGAAAAGGGCAAGAGCCGGACAGAAACCAAAATTGCCCCCTATACAAAGTCCAAAAACAATTGGAGGGATTATTCCTAATGAACAGATACAACTAGAAGGTGCTAAGGGGATGTCAGAACCCGTCCAAACCATTAATATACCCCAAGAGGGGGGCCTAATTGCTGAGGGCCAGGAAGACAAGGAAGGGAAGGACGGGGAATTCATAGGCATAGTTTGGGAAACACTTAAGAAACTACTCTCCCCTCTTGCTCATAGACTCTCATCCATCGAAAACAGTCTGTTGGAGATGGAGAAAAGTATTATAGCCTTGGCTACTCTTGGCTTGAGAAGCCTAGAAAATCAGGGCATTGGGGTCGAGGATTCGATCTCACAGGTGTCCTCTTCTATTCCTCTACCTGTAACACCACTGGAACGTCCAGTTCCGAAACCACGTACAGTGGGTGTGAATCAAACTGTTGCATCTAAACCTGCTGTCCCCCCCCGGTCTTCTTGTATTATACCCACTACAAATTCTAATGTAGTCCCTTCTTCAAAACCACGGCCCACAGACTCTCGTCAACAGCACTCCCGGGGTACCTCTGTAAAGAACAATTTTAGAGGGGGTTATATTGATCTCCCCCCAGAGGCTAATGACTATGTGGTTGTTTTGACGGGTGTTTCTGAGCTTGAAAATGATCACCACGAGAACCATTGGTCCCTGAGGAACAAGACAATGCACTGGCTCAATATGAACCGTGCAATTCCTAACGGAAGAAAAAGCAGGGTGCTGATGGTTCGACGTGTTCCTTGGGTGGGCCCTACAAAGAAATCTGTGGTTGGAGATTGTGTAGTGGTGACTTTTGAGGACCCACATACAGCACGTTATATATGTTCCTGTCCCAATGGGGAAGGTTCTTATGTTATCCCTAGACTCTTGTCCTTTTTCTACCCCCCACCCCCTAAAAAACCTTTGAATGATGGATGGTCACTGGTACAGCGTCATCCTTGGAGGACTTACTCCTCTAATTACCAAGATTCCTTTATGTGCTGGAATGGCTTACCCACCCAGAATAGGTTTGGTAGCCTTGAGGAGGTAGACTGACTTATAAGGCATCCAACGCCCAATGTAGAACTAATGGTCTCTGCAACTTTTATGGCAGGGCCTCTTGTAAGTCCTTCTATAATGTCCGACTCCAATCATGGACATATGGAAAGCTATTCAACTCCGACACTAGCACAAACTGATAATGTTGAGGAATGTACAGTTGATAAGACTAGTTCTTTATCCAGGGTACTGATTTTGGACGCAGAATTAAGGTTAGACGATCCACAGCAAGATAGTGTAGCCCCCCCCTTGGTACCATCGGTTCCTAATGTTGAATCTGATCCCCCCGGTACAGAGTCAACCCCACATTTGTTTTTCCTGTCATGGAATATCGCTGGAGTAGGCAAAAATCTGAGAGACCTAGAATGGGCAGATTATGTCGACACCAGCGACTTTTGCCTATTGCAAGAAACTTGGGCACTGGATATTCCACACAGGATGGGATATAAAACTTTTGGCATTAAGGCCACTCAGTCTGCTAGGGGAAGGCCATGTGGGGGATTGATCATATGGCTTAAAATTACTTTAGCCATAAGAGTTGATGTCATAGATACAGGAACCCCCGACATTCTGGCCTTAAAAATTACATCAACTGAAGGGGGTGAATACTACATTATTAATGTCTATAATAGACCGATAGGGTATTCCAAAGCTTCGCCCACCTTGGAAATTCTGGATACCTTTTTAAAGAGGGTGGTGGGAGAAATCCCTGTAATATTAGGGGGCGATCTAAATTGCAACTTTGAACCGATCCTTGGGATTTCCGATGTTCTTCAAGAAGAAGACCAAGCATATAACATCCCCCAGCTTGACACCGTGAATCATGTCCCGTGTAGCACTCTGGCGGTTCAATTATTGAGGCTAACAGTTGATCATGGCCTCAGAGCGTGCAATGGTCGCCTTTCATCAGATCTTATAAAACAACCTACCTTTGGGAAATCGAACAGTAGATTAGATTTTATTCTTGTTTCTTTGACTATTTGGCATTTTATGATTGATTTTAAAGTATCATCGAGGGTAGAGAGTGACCACTTTCCCCTGGAACTTTTTATTGATCCGCACATAATTAGAGACACTTACGACCTGGCAACATGTGAGGTGGTTACTGATGTCCAATGTGAGCAGGCACACATAATTAATAACAACAGACGTGCTTTAAAATGGCCACATCTTTTAAGGGAGGGGAAGACCTTGGCTGCAGTTTATTCATTGTTTAACAGCACTTTTTCACCTCTAGTAGGTCAATCTTTATCTACTGATAACTGTGATCATTTTGTTGAGTTACCCAAAGGTTTCTTTGATGAATTGAGAGTTCATATGTCCAAACTGCCCAAGATGAATCAGCAAAATGTACGCGTGGGATGCCATGGGAAACTTTGGTATGACCATGCTTGTAAATTGGCTAAGAGGAACCTCCTTTATGCGATTAAAAACAAAACCCAAGATGATGTTAGACTCGCTAGGGAGGAGTACAAGCGAGTCCAAAGGGTAGCACAGAAAACATGGGAAGAGTCAATTTGGGCTGATATGTTGTCTGCTGCAAAACTTAATGATAATGTTGGCTTTTGGAGGTTGGTTGCAAATGGGGGCCATGCCGGTAGACCTGTGAGGGACTCGTTCATTGATGAAATGACATGGGTGACGCACTTTTCCAATTTGTATAAACCATATGATGACGGTAAGGAAGAGGAGCTCCCATGTCCACTACCACTACCTGTGTGTCTTGATTTTACTTTGGAAGAAACATATAAGGCAATCAATGAACTTAAACATAACAAAGCCCCTGGGCCAGACAAAATATCGGGTGACCTCTATAAACATGTACCTGAAGTTTGGGCACCCTATATTAATCGTTTGTTTAATGCTCTGTCCATTAATTGTAGTTTTCCTGATAGTTGGCGTGCAGCAGAAGTTGTTCCCATTTTTAAAAAGGGAATAAGGTCTGTTCCCTCTAATTACAGGCCTATTAGTTTAATGGACACTCTGCAAAAACTTTATGCCAAGCATCTGCTTTTCAGGATAAATGATTGGTTGGAGGACTCGGCCATACTTTCCAAATTTCAGGCAGGCTTCAGGTCTAAGACCAGTACGATAGACCAGGTCTTCAGATTTTGTTGTCTGATTTGGAAGTATGTTTACATTCGGAAAGGACACCTGTATGTAGCCTTTATCGATTTAAGGGCGGCATTCGACCTTGTTCCTCGCAATCTGCTATGGAGATCATTAAACATAGCCGGTCTGCCAGACAGCCTTTTGGCCCACATTATTGAATTGCATGCTAGAAATCACGCAAATATCAGATGGGGTCCGAAAGGTGAACTGACGCGTGATATCCCGATTAAGCGTGGTGTCCGACAGGGATGCGTCCTGGCCCCAACTCTATTTTCTATTTTTGTTAATGATGTGCCTGATTATCTCAATACTTGCAATAACGATTCACCACAACTGAATGGAGAGAGAGTGCCTGCGTTGCTCTTCGCGGATGATACCATCTTAATATCCCAAACCAAGAAGGGCCTCCAGGCACTCTTAAACTCCTTCAGCAGTTACTGTGAGACTAAAGGGCTAGAAATAAATATTGACAAAACAAAATGTATGGCTTTAAATCCTATTAGACCGGATAGAGGGAACCTGACCCTGAATGGGGAAACTTTAGGTACTGTAGAGAATTTTACTTATTTGGGGGTGGTACTTGACTCAAAGTTGACATGGAAAGCGCAAATCGAAAAAAGTAAGGTGTCATATGCCCATAATGCAAAACCTATAATTTGTAGATTGAATGCTAGTACAAGTAAAAGTGTAACTCCCGTACTTGAACTTTTTAAATTTAAAATTCAATCCGCAGCTTTATATGGGGCTGAGATATGGGGTCCTTGGGCCAGGGAGAGTTTCCAAGGGCTCGATAACAAATTTATGAGATCGATTGTAAAGGTCCCAACCAGCACACCTTTAATACCTCTTCATCTCGATTTGAACTTTAAACGAACCGACCACCTAGCTATTATAAGACCGTTAATGTTCTGGATTAGGATTTGGTCCACTCCGGAACTGGTAGATTACAGAAATGGTCTCCAAGAAGTATTGAATCTGGACTCCTTCAATTCCATTCGGTGGTTCGGGCATGTTAAAAAATGGTTTAACAATCTGGGGTTGAGTTCCTTCTGGGAAAACCCAGAGAATTTACCAGCTCTTGCCAAAAATACAGTAAAAAGAGCATACTGGTGTTTCATGAATGACAGATATATTCATGATAGTAGAACCGGCACCCTAACCAATCATTTTTTAACCTTTAAAACTGAACCATGTTTTGAATCGTTTTTGGACGAAATAGAGCCTCCCCTTGCTAAGACTCTCTTCCTGAAGTTCAGGTATGGGAACCTCATGCTGAAATCTAATACTGAGCGTTGGACAAATAAAAAACTGGATTGTCCTAATAATATAAGTGAGAGATGCCCTATGTGCTCAGATATATGTAAGGAGAATGAGGTGCATATGTTATTCATATGCAAAGCATACCAGAAAGCTCGAAAAAAATGGCTCAAACCAATGTGTGCTCTTTTAGGCACTAGATCTTGTTATATAGCATACAGGATCCTAAAAACTAATACTGCACAGTTTATCGTATTCAGTATCAGTAGGTTTCTTCATTCAGTTTTTATTGTCCGAAAGAAAATGGGACAGGTACTTTGAAGATGGATAGATTTTAAATAGTGAATTCTGCTGTTAAAACTGTATTTGCCTGGGGGGACACTTTCTTTTTCCTAAGCCGTGAGGTGAACGGCCATCGAGGTCAGCAGTAAGCAGATAGCCTTCCGCTATAGCGCTCCAGCGCTCTACCGACGCCGTGAGGGAAACGGCCAGCGTTACCAGCGCTCAGCCACATAGCGCTCCAGAACAACAACTCCCAGGTGCCCCGGCGGCGGAAGTGACGCCGCACGAGCGCCCGGAGGCGCTTGAAAGAGCGGAGCGCCCAGAGCTCCGGCGGGACACTTTCTTTTTCCTAAGCCGTGAGGTGAACGGCCATCGAGGTCAGCAGTAAGCAGATAGCCTTCCGCTATAGCGCTCCAGCGCTCTACCGACGCCGTGAGGGAAACGGCCAGCGTTACCAGCGCTCAGCCACATAGCGCTCCAGAACAACAACTCCCAGGTGCCCCGGCGGCGGAAGTGACGCCGCACGAGCGCCCGGAGGCGCTTGAAAGAGCGGAGCGCCCAGAGCTCCGGCGGGACACTTTCTTTTTCCTAAGCCGTGAGGTGAACGGCCATCGAGGTCAGCAGTAAGCAGATAGCCTTCCGCTATAGCGCTCCAGCGCTCTACCGACGCCGTGAGGGAAACGGCCAGCGTTACCAGCGCTCAGCCACATAGCGCTCCAGAACAACAACTCCCAGGTGCCCCGGCGGCGGAAGTGACGCCGCACGAGCGCCCGGAGGCGCTTGAAAGAGCGGAGCGCCCAGAGCTCCGGCGGGACACTTTCTTTTTCCTAAGCCGTGAGGTGAACGGCCATCGAGGTCAGCAGTAAGCAGATAGCCTTCCGCTATAGCGCTCCAGCGCTCTACCGACGCCGTGAGGGAAACGGCCAGCGTTACCAGCGCTCAGCCACATAGCGCTCCAGAACAACAACTCCCAGGTGCCCCGGCGGCGGAAGTGACGCCGCACGAGCGCCCGGAGGCGCTTGAAAGAGCGGAGCGCCCAGAGCTCCGGCGGGACACTTTCTTTTTCCTAAGCCGTGAGGTGAACGGCCATCGAGGTCAGCAGTAAGCAGATAGCCTTCCGCTATAGCGCTCCAGCGCTCTACCGACGCCGTGAGGGAAACGGCCAGCGTTACCAGCGCTCAGCCACATAGCGCTCCAGAACAACAACTCCCAGGTGCCCCGGCGGCGGAAGTGACGCCGCACGAGCGCCCGGAGGCGCTTGAAAGAGCGGAACGCCCCTCGCACTCGCGAGTCGCGCGCGGGAGCGCCCGGGAGAAGCCCGGGACAAGGGCGGGACAGTCTTAGACAGTCCTAGACTGGCCGGGACTGGACTGGGCAACCCCTCTAACGTCTCCAACACAAGCAAGTAAGCAAATCTTTTTCTTTACTGACTTTCCTACATAGTGTCATCACGTAAGGATTTATACAAGTACCCGGTGTGTACAGGTAAAGCTTATATAATCCCTGGTCAATTGACTACATATTCTTAATATGTCTAAAAAGAATTCTAAAAAACAGCCTCCTGCTAGCTCTAAGCCTACAGTCAACTCTAAGCCCATTGAAAACTACATGCTTCAAGTCATTACCAAAATAAATAAAGACAGAAGAGAATCATTGGGATTAAGTCAGTCGCCTGACTTACAGTTACTAAGCCCAATTCAAAGTCCTCAACATTCAGGTTCTCTAGTACTGGATGATACCCCAAACCTAATAGACATTACGGTTCATCCTACTCCAAATTTGGACGATCAGATTAGTCTCAATCTGGATGATGCCGCTAATGCTTTACAACTAGACCAAGGAGTAAACACTGATCATGACCATGAGATCCTGGTGCATAATGCTGATGATTTACTTTCTCCTGAACAGGAAACTCGACCTACAAGGAAAAACAGGAGAACTCATCAAAAACGGATGGGGTTACGTTCCAGTAATAGGAGGAAAAATGTTTCTCCAACAGGTCAAAACAAGTCAAAAACTTTAGATGATGGTGATAATAATGTCCTTGATAAAAGCAATCATGGAAAAAGCTATAACGAAGATGATTTGCTTCAGAAAATAGCAGACATTATTGATTCCAAAATCCAAACTATCATAAAGCCTTTGATCGCTAAGATCGATAAATTGAATGCGGAGGTAAAAAAGATGACTACTCTTCAAGTTAAAGCTGTGGAAGGGGCTGAGACGGTCAATACTTTAGTGACACAAATGGTAAAATCAATTGAATCCAAGGCAAAGAGCCCTATAGAAAAGGAGATAAGTCCTATGCTCCCAGAAAGCACAGTCGGGAATGAAACTCATCCTATCACTCGACCTCCAAACATTGCCGGGGTATCAGGACCGAAAAACTTGCCATTAAACTGTCAGGAAACAGATCCCCTCCAATTTATTGAGGAAGCGTCTCCTGTGGTCCTGGTTCTGGCAAATGTTCCCTCGCCAGCAGATGCACAACCTGAAACATCGGAATCTTTGTCCAGCAAAGCCCTCCATTGGTTAACAAACAATATGCAAATGGCACCAGGAGGTAAACATCAACTTGCGTCTGAGATTAAATCCACTAAGAGGGTGGCGTGGATTGGAAATCGACCGAAAGTATTTAAGGGAGATTGTGTTTTAGTGACTTTTTTCCATCCAGGTGTTCTGCCTAATCTTCTAAAACATATCAATCCCCCCCAAAGAAGAGCAGGATCTGTTGTTCCCCTTACGTTAAAATTCTTTTACGGAGAGCAAGAGAATGTGACTTTTCCTAGGACCCCCGGACCTATGTGGAACACTGTGAGAAACAACAGAGGTCAAGGTGTTCCCCAAAAAGACTGGGGTATGGTTCTAGGTAATAGATATGATGCTTTATCAGGGCTAAATGACTGTGATTGACTGGGTAATAGTCTTGAAAATTTTCTAATTCCTGTTGTCACTTATGAGGCTAGGGAAATGGGCACCCGTTTAAATACTGGATTAGCTGATGTTCTGAGCAATGGAAGTAGCACTCAGGTCGAATCTGGTAATGTGATTAATGTTGAACAGTGTATTGAATGTCCCAAACTCACTTTAAATAATGATATACTTGAGTCATATGAGATTCTCTCCCCTGAATTGGGTACTATAGAAGGTAATGCATGTGAATATATTTTTACTCAGCGACATGGTAAAGGTTTAACCAACATTACAAAACCTATCAGTGACAATGTTGACATACAAAGTACCTTGTTGTCATGGAATGTGGCAGGGTTAAAAAACAAGATTTTATCACAGGATCTGCTAAATTTCCTGGATTCTAAGGATATAATCCTTTTGCAGGAGACCTGGCAGATAGAACCGGATCCAATCCAGGGATATTTACATTATTTTACTCCAGCCACCCCGTGTTCAAGGGGAAGGGCAAAAGGTGGCTTGGTTACATGGATCAAGCAGAAGAATGACTACACAGTGTTACAAATAGATACCAATAGTCCTGATATATTACTGGTCAAACTACAGCGACCGCCAAGTAGGGACATCTTTATTTTTAATATTTACTCAAGGGGCCTACCGGGTGGCAAATCCACCAAGGCGGTCGAGATATTGGATATACTATTAAATCAACACTGTTTGAATGCTGATATCATTATTGGTGGTGATTTTAATTGTTGTTTTGAACCACTTGACAACCAGGATGTTGACCTCACTACCGAAGAGGACTTCATTTGGGAAATCCCACAGCTTTCCCTGATACCCATCAAAAGATGGACTGAGGCTGCATTACAGTTAAAGGTATTATGTGTCGAGTCTGGGTTGAGGGCCACTAATGGAAGAACGCCATCGGACAAGCAGGGCGCCCCTACTTTCTCTAATGGAACTACGCAAAGTCGTATTGATTATATATTAATTAATAAAGAGAATTGGGGGAAAGTTCTTGATATGAGGGTTGAGACTAGGGTGGAAAGCGACCATGATCCACTGATTCTAACCTTTAAATTGTTCGATCTGATGGCAAATGAGGAGGAGAGGGAAACTGTCCAGATAAACCTCACTAACGACCAAAGACACATTAGATGGGCAATTTGTGCAGCTAATGAGGAAAGCATGGTAGCCATAAGGGACTTTACAATTTTGGCCATTCAAGAAGTCCAGGATACACTTGAAAATAATACCCCGATAGCTGAAATTAGCAGGATCCACGATAAATTTTTTAACAATTTAAAATCATTTTTTGTAAAGAAAGCTAAGAAAAAGCCACGTAGACCAATTAGAAAGGAGGATCAGTGGTATGACAAGTCCTGCAGGACTGCCTATAGACTATTGTCAGATGCGGTAAAATCTCGAGACAAAACTAAAATAAGGGAGGCACGAGTTATGTACAAAAAAGTGCAACTTAGTGCAAAAAGGGAGTGGGAGGAAGGCTACTGGAGGGACCTACTTGATGCCAGTAGGGAAAGATCCATGACACCCTTCTGGAATATCGTCAAATGGGGAAGGGGCTCTAGTAGAGGAGAACCCATTAACCATGTGCTACCAGAAGCCTGGGTATCCCATTTTTCTACCCACTTTTCTGCTGAGGATGAAGTCGAAGAGGAATGTCTAGCTTTTGAAGATATCCTCGAGAGCCCTTTAGTCTTTTCAAAAGATGATATCTTAAAAACTCTGAGCTGTATACCTAAAGCCAGAGCTCCGGGCCTAGATTTTATCCCTGCAGATTTGTTTATGCATGACAAGGATCTATGGGCCACCTATATTCAGCTGTTAGCCAATGCTATCGCAAAGGGCTCGCCTATCCCTGAGACCTGGAAGGGAGCCGAGATTATCCCCATCTTTAAAAAGGGGGCATGCTCGGATCCAGGCAATTATAGGCCTATCAGCCTGATTGCATGTATGCAAAAAGTTGTGGCAAGACTATTATTACAGCGAATCCATGGGTGGATAGATGACAATGATATACTATCTCCCCTGCAGGCTGGTTTTCGTAGTCATACCAGCACTATTGATCAAATTTTTAGATTTGTTTTATTATATTGGCGCACAGTTTTATTAGAAGGCGGGATGCTTTTTGCAGCTTTTGTTGATTTAAAATCAGCTTTTGATTTAGTTCCCCGCCACAAACTGTGGAATATCTTACACGATCAAGGCATTCCAATAGAAATCCTGTCTTTATTGATTAGGATGCATGAAAATAGTTTCGCACAAGTCCGATGGAATCAGCGGGGTAGTACTACTGAGAAGTTCCCTATAGCGAGGGGGGTACGTCAAGGGTGCGTGTTGGCACCAACTCTCTTCTCGCTTTACATCAACAGGGTGATCGGCTATTTTGAACAAAAGCCCACGGATGCCCCTAGGTTGGCAGGAAGGCCGATCCCCCTGTTGATGTTTGCGGATGACACCTTGCTGATATCAAAGACGCAGCAGGGGCTACAAAAGGCCATCAGGGTGTTTGAAGGTTTCTGCAAGGATCATGGCCTTGTAATTAACACCAGCAAAACCAAGTTTATGGTTATGCACAAACGAAAACACATTAGAGGTAGAGTTATTATGGATGGGGTTCAGCTTGAGCAGACCCAGGTCTTTAAGTATCTTGGCATCAATCTGGCTTACAATCTAGATTGGAAACACCATACTAACGAACTAGACACCAAGCATGCTCAACTTGCAGGAGCTCTCACAAAGGAGCTTTTTTCATCTCACACTAAACCAATTAGACCTGTCTTAAAAATCTACAATGCTAAGGTGGGAGCAGCTGTTCTTTATGGAGCAGAATTATGGGGGTCCAGTAATCTGAATAAGCTGACGGTTGCACAGAATAAATTTCTCCGCAACATTACTGGGCTACCAATGTCAACCCCATTGATACCTTTAAAGTATGATCTGGGAATCTACAGCTTTAGTGACATAGCCAAGTATAGAATTGTGGCCTACTGGAGAAGGCTATGGACAACTCCGGAGCTCTCTCAGTATGCCCAAGGCTTCCTGGAGGTGAGATCCCTAGATACTGCTAATAAGATAGTCTGGTTGAAAGAGGCTAAGCTTCTATATAGGGCATTGGGCCTATCCCAAATGTGGGATGATCCACTAAATAGTGTCTTTCCATCAAAAAAGATACTTCGTGAACTCTACTGGAGTATGGTGGAGATTAAGTGCTTTAGGAATCACATTGACCGTTCTTTTACATATGACTATTTGGAGCTCAAACACTCGCCGGCCCTAGAATTATACTGGGATTGGATTACGGTCCCAGGGGATCGGAAGAGGTACCATCAGATGAGGGTGGGGACACTCCCACTGAATGCCCTAACAGCGAAATGGTATAAAGCACAAACTCCAAGGTGCCCCTTCTGTCCGGACCATAATGAAAACATTGGTCATGTGTTATTTGCCTGCCCCGAATATAGAATACCGAGACAATCATGGCTCAAACCAATTTGCATCCAGCTAGGTATAAAGACGTCAAATGAGGCTGTCAGGATTTTAAGAACAGATCCCTCTCAGCCTGTTGTTATAGCTATGGCAAAGTTCCTTCACTGGATGTGGATAATTCGGGCACGCAAAATCTGTTTGGAATAAGTTAGGATCTCTATTCGATGCCGCACAGTCTGCACTTATTTTAGTTTCTCTTAAGTTACATTTTACGTGATAAAATATGTAATTTCCAACATATAGTTGTTGTTTTTTATCCTTGTTTGATTGGATTCTAATGAACTTAGCTGGATATTTTAAGATTAGGCAAAAATGTAAATAGGATGTTGTAAGATTGTGTAAAGATGTAAGTAGTTTATATAGTAGTAGTGTAAATAGCATGAGATAGGAAGATTTTTAATATTTTGCTTTTTTTGCTTATTTATTATATTAACTGATGTGGATTCTGTATTTCTGTGGGGTGGGGGGATGGGGTGGGATAAAAAACAACGTATTTTGTTTTTGTTTTGGAAATTGTCTTTTATGATTGAAATATATCGAATAAAGACTAATTAAAGTGAAAGTATTTGCCTGCTGAATGAACTATGTCCTTGATTTAATTGGTGAGAATTAACTTTACACCTTATTACTGTAATTATTGTTTTAATTGATCTTACACATGTATTATGTTCTAAATGTATGAGTTAATGAATGTATTCATGTGTGTCTTTTATGGCCGTTGGCCGAAATAAAGAAATAAAAAAAAAAACAAAAAAAAAAAAACATAAGTCATACATCACTAATCTCTTGAAAATGTACACATTTTGTCCCAGTGATAAACAAGAGTACGGGGAATTTTCTTTCTAGCATAAAAAGCGGCACCCCCAAATTTCTCATTATTGACCATGATTTGGCATGTTTAACACAATCAAAAGGCGAAGACAGATCAACAAAGGGTAAATAGATGTTCCCCTTCTTGAAATTGACATACTTTATGATTAACATACTTAAATTAAGACCCTGCTCAATTGTCCCAATCCAGATGCGGAAACCATATTGCAGATCTGACAAAATATTGTATTTTTCTGCACAGTTTAGTAATCTGTTCGGAATAATTAGACCTGCCATCCTCACTAAGGAATCAAGCAAGGAGATCTGTCTGTAACAGGCAGGGTTTTGATGAGCTCCCTTTTTGTTGATCTAGACAATAGTTGATTCTACCCACATTGTTCAAAAACAGTTTTACAGCAAGCCCTCAGTACAAGAGCCAGAGGGGTCCCCATAAAGCAATATTGGCCTTACACAAACCCACTGGGAATGCATCTGGGCCAGGATCTTTAACATGTTTAATTGCATTAATAACTTCCTCCAAGCTGAAACTAATAATAGCGGAGGTTTGGCTGGAATCTTGAGTTTCGGTATGGCTATTTCACCTCTCTGGTGGTAATATAGCAGTAGGGAAAAAATAAATGCTAGCAAAGTGCTTTACCCGGTCTGCTTCCAGAATTGCCATCTCAATCCTAGGGCCTTCATCTGGTCTCTATGGTGAAGAATTAATTTCCCGCCCAAAAGCATTATTATCATTGTTAATATTAGCCTAGTGAAAAACTTCCCAGGCCGTCTCCCTTGCTTCACCTGCCATTTATAGTAAGTTCTACATATCTGAACCTTGGAAATACACCTGGGAGTTTTGTGTAATGCCTCCCTTAACTGTTTAAGGGCCTTGGTACATGTCAAAAAATCCTATCCCCTCTTGTTATGCTTTTTCTTCAGCGACAAAAAGGCTCTCTTGTATCCCCTGATTAATCAACACGAAAGCCTTAATATAACGGTTGGCTGAATGAATGAAATGGATAGCTGCATGATAGCAGTGAAAGCGGTCTATAAAATGCGAGGCTGCCCTAACAAATGGCATCGGAAATGGAAGGGTTGGAACTCGCTCAGAGGCGAGATTTGCACATCGCCGACAGAAGATATGGCAACGCACAGGAGGGCAAAACAGTGAAATTCTTGTTGGTTATGATCGGTACCAGGTGCGTGTTAATGTAATGTACTCTCTAATGGATATGTATTTGATCTGAAATAATGACTCTGTGATTTGATTTAATAAAAAGTTAAAAAGAAAAAAAAAAGAAAGCCTTATTATTAGCATTAGATGCAGCTAATTCATCTAAACACGTTTAAAAGGCTTCCCTTTTACTATTTATTAATCATTTCAGGAACCACTCCAGGACAATCTGTGACTAGAGCATAAATTATCCCTTAAGACTTGCCAATTCAATCACATCAGACTGTGTAATGATTTTACTATGCCGCTGATTAATAAATAAATCAGGAGCGAGTTGGATACTCAGAAGAAAGAAGTTACTTAATGCAATTGACTGAGTTTGAAAATTATATAAATTGGCAGCACTCCTATTCAATAGTAAAACATAGTCGGTAATACTATGGGGATTCCTCTCATTGAAGATGCTCTTATGTAACGTATAAGGAAAAGAGATCTCATTTGAAAAATCCAAGTCAAATTTAAATATTAATTCATTGATCTTATCCCCACATGAATTATGATTAAAATGAGGTTGCTCAACATCATCTAAGTTTTTCAATCAACATAGTTTTTCTGACTGCGCATTACGCAGACGTGTTTAAATTGCCCCCATACAATTATTGTGCTCTTGCTGCTTCCTATTTTAATGTGCTCCAAATCATCATTCAATTTCCGCAAGGTGTCTGTTATTTCTCGCTTGATGGCATTATGGTAAAAATGAATTATTGCTGGCTGATCATAGCCCGGCAAGATTTAAATGTCACCATAGTTATACTTGTTAATTGTGAACTTTTAGAAACATACTTACATAGTCCACCCTTGATCTACCATGATTTGTAGAAGTGACTGGAACATAATATATTTTATACCCATTAATATGAGTCGGCCATGTGAGCCAAGTCTCTTGCAAGCAAATGAATTGGAAGCCAACTATAAACTTTAACCAATCTGCGTTATATCTTTTGTTCCGTAGACCTGCCACATTCCAAAACATACATCCTATGTATTCAAGGGGAGTTTCAGGAAGATAATGATTATGATTATAAGCAAGATGACTGAAATGCTACTACTAGCTGGTTGAGGGTTATTTCATGTGCCAATGTGGTTACCTCACTTGATAGCTGAGTGATTTTCCCTTCGTCAGAGCAGTCTATGGAGGGAACAGCCATTAGATGTCCCTCAATGTCTGCACAATCCTCCCCATTGAGTCAATCCAACCCATCCAGGTTTGATAGACTCTGGAAACGACTATAAGTTGGTACCAAGTAGTTTGAATTGATCAGTGGTCTAGGATTAACTATTTGTTGTGGTCTGATGGCATCAGATAAGTTTGCTGGCTGATAAAAATAACCCAAAGGGAGAGAGGAAATTGAACTTGTGGAGACGTTAGTAACCCTAGTCCTACTCAAAACAGTCTCTACCAGCCGTGGGGTTTTAAAGGACAGGACTATACAGTCACAAGGCAACTCTGTCTGACCCATCCCCACCCATTTAACTCTTCTTACCATCTTTGTATCATCGAATAGATGTTCAGTTAGGCCCAATTTCCTTTCCAATCAGTTTAAGGACCTATTCCTGGATAAGATCCAACTTTACTTGCTATTTAAAGGTAAGGAAGGTACATTTGCCAGGATTATCACATACAGGTAGGCGGCCGGAGGAAGATCAGTTATCTGTGACATAGGTTCTCATGAATGATCACCAGTGGCTGGGTTTACTGTGAAAAATTGGGAATTTCTACCGCCATCAGCTCCTTTGTACGGCACATCTTGGATCATGTTCTCTCTAGTATTTTGAATACATGTTTAATCAGGAAGGCACGAGTTGGAGCCTACAGGTGTGTTATTATTATGTGCAACCTTAGTTAGAGCCACATTTGGAGGAGGACGAGTAGTGATATGTGATGCATTTAATATTCGCCCACTTACAATTGTATTCAACTGGTCCAGACAGGTATTAGATTGCATTTATACTTTAATTAGGTGGGCCTGTATAGACTCAAGTGTGTTTTTTACGTATTATTCACAGGATTTAAATACCTCACTCAGTGTATCAAGTTTACAATGAATTAAGTTACTAGAATCCAAATTAGTTTCAACCTGGACTGTTGCTGTTTGGTTTAGACCCTTACTTTGTTTATTTGATCGCTTATTCCATATTATTTCCTATTTGAACAAGTGTTTGTCTGTCGTCTTAGGGGCTTTCTAATGAATTTGGGTGGTGATGAAGAGTTAAATGTATATGGAGTTATAATTTCAGAACTATATTGAATACATCATTATCCCTGTTGTCTCCATCGTCCTTTCTTAAGGCACTACCCTCTGCTTATGGGAGTTTCCAAATCGTTAGTGGAAACATGTATCGATGATGTTGAAACCTTTGCACTGTGTTAGAAATGGGGTTCTCTAGTTGGCAACTGTTGGCACCTTTGTCCAAATAGGGGTTTTTCCTTCTAGTCAGGATAAGGGGGATACACTACTGAAAAAATCCTCTGGTCACCCCTTTGGTAGCTTAGCATGAGCAGTCAGGCTTTTCTCAGAGGCAGTGTGTAAAGCATTTGCACATAACCAACAGTAATACAGTGAAAACACTACAAAAGGAAACCACACACGTTTTAGAAAAATAACCAATATTTATCTGTGCAAACAAGACCAAATCGATAAAAAGTCCAGCTTACAATAATCAAAATCTGTACTCGGCAAGAATAACCTACAAAATGCAGTTCCTTAAAGTGGGTAACTCTGCCTGGTGATACCGCAGTGCTGAAAACAACTAAATCCAACTGGGTTGGTTTAACGTCATTTGTGCGGACTGGTGTCAGTGTCAGAGGATGTATAAACTGTAACTTTTTTGTTGTTGAGGTCAGTGGCAGTGGTCATTGAGGCTGCAGTGTAAGTGGAGCGGTGTGGCGTGCGGTGCGGTGCCCTCAGGTCACGGTGAAGGCAGAGGCTCACTTGCGGTCGTCCAGCAACCTCAGTGAGACCAGGGCTGTGGTGGGAAGTGGGGAAGTGCTCGTAGTGGTGCTGATGGTTACAGTGCAAGCTTCGAAGGCTATCGAGGATTGGTGGTTGATGGGGCTGGTGTCTGTGAGCTGTGGTTCTGGTGTGGGATGGGGTGGTGCTGCATGTAGCTTACGAGCGATGCCCCCAGACCATGGTGCAGACCAAAGCATGGATGTCAGCTGGCCATTGGGGAGACCAGGGGTGTAGAGTGAAACAAGGCAGTGCTGAGTGTGGTGTCCAGAGGTTGCGGTGCAAGCAGCGGCAGTGGTCTTCATCATCGGTGAGACCAGGGTTGTGGTGTAAAGTGAGGCGTGCCTTCTGCGGTGCGTTTGTCATGCCCTCTGCCGTGCCTTCAGGTCGTGGAACCATCGGTGGTCTTGGTACCAGTGTCGGGTTGGGGTTTCCTTCAGGGGCAACTGAGACCAGTGGGCCCACAGGCGGTACACAGAGTGTAAGTGAAGTCTTTGCTTCCCTGAGACTTCATGAACAGGAGGCAAACTCTATCTCAAAACCTTAGAGATACTCAGCAACAAGTAAAGAAAAGTTCAGTTAATTCTTTTCACTGCCCAAGGCGGAAGCAGCAACTTCAGGCCAACCCAGCAAAGCAACATCACAGCAAAGGAGCAGTACTCCTCCTGGCAGTTCTTCCAGCTATTCTCCTTGGCAGGTTCCTTGAACCCAGCGAGTTCTACATTTCTGGTGTCTGGCCCCCAATATTTATACTCAAGTTTCTCTTTGTTCTTTTGGGCAGAGTGTGTCTGTGCTCAGCCCAAATAAGTTTGGTCATCTCTGGTGCAGCTTTCTGGCAGGAGATGGAGACAGAATTGTCTAAGGTGGACCAGGCCTATTCAGGTGCAAGGAAATCTCCTCCCACAACTCTAAATGCAGTCCTAGTCTATTCATCTCAGCCCTGACTCATCCAGGAAGGGCACATCCCCAGCCCCTCTAAAGTTAGACAGTCAATCCGCAACCAGCAGAGGCACACAGGATGGTTGAGCAAGAAAATACCCACTTTCTTAAAGTGGCATTTTTAAACACACAATATAAAAATCATCTTTACTAAAAGATGCATTTCTATATTCTGAGTACAGGCATACTGAACTCCATTTCTCTATCTTGTCCCAAAGGGAAGTTATACTTGTAGGATGTTACAACGTATTCCCCATTCTATCCTATGAACAGATAGCCTTTCAATAGTGAAAAACGAAATACAGTATATTTCACTATCAGGACATGTCACACACACCAGTACATGTCCTACCTTTCACATACACTGCATCCTGCCCACAGGGGTTCCTTAGGCCTGCCTTAAGGGTGACTCACATGTAACGAAAGGGAACGATAGGTCCTGGTAAGTGGGTGCACTTGCCAGGTTGACATGGCAGTAGAGACTGCACACAGACACTTCAGTGGCAAGTCTTAAAACCCTTTGAAAGGCTGCTCATGTGGGTGGCACAATCGCTGCTGCAGACCCACTTGCACCATTTGATTTACAGGCCCTGGCACTCTCAGTGCACATTACTAGGGACTTACCAGTAAATCAAATATGCCAATTGTGGAAACACCAATCAATAATACAATTTACAATAGTAGCACTTCCACTTGAACACTGGACAGCAGTGAGAAAGTGTGCAGGGGCACTAAACCAGGAGGCCAGGAAGCAAAAAGACATGAGAAACATGCAAAAAGATACAAAGTCTTACACATGGCCTCCACAAGTTACCAGGGTTTCTTGTTGAAGGCCCCCATGGCTCCTGTGATGTACTTTAGTAAATAAATTGAGATTTGTCTGGGAACTGAGACTTGCCAGCAAAAGCAAGGTGCTTCCTCTTACCCAAAGTAAAAAATTATAGGGAACTAACACTTACATAGTCATAGGAGAATTACAGTCCAGGCACTGATTGGTTCCAGGCTCGATTACTCTAATATACTATATCTGGGCCTTCCGGAGTACCTTCTTGCACGCCTCCAGACAGTTCAGAATTCAGCAGCGAGGGCCATTTTTGGCCTCAGCCGCAGGGCTCACACCTCAGCTCTCCTCGATTCGCTTCATTGGCTGCCGGTGCGGAAGCGTATTCATTTTAAAACTCTGACCATGGCCTTCAAATCATTGCACGGTATTGGAGTTGTTTACTTAAGGAAAAGAGTTCAATTCTATCTTCCTTCTAGATCTCTTCGCTCGGCATCACAAGCTTTGGCCATTATCCCAACCATCAAACGTGCTCGCATTGGCGGACGTTCCTACAGATTGCTGGCCCCTCAACTTTGGAATAAACTTCCCTTGTCTCTTAGGAAGCTAGACAATCTGCTGTCCTTTCGAAAAGAACTTAAGACTTGGCTCTTTGGCTTATAGTCGTCTATGTTCCTGGCCTCTCCTCTACAGATCTGTATAGCGCCGGGACACTCTGCCCGAGTAGCCGTGCGCTCTACAAGACACCCATTTAACATAACATAACATAACATTACTTATAGTACCAGGGAGTCGAGATGTTCAAGAACGGACGAAGCAGCAAGATAAAACTACCATAAAAAATAATCACAAAGATAGTTCCAAAATAAAGGCACCACCCTACCCCTTTAAGGCCATGTCCAGGTCTCACAAATTTCTAGTATTTTTTTTTTTGATTTGACAGAGTTTTTATATAACGCGAACTAGACCCGAATCGGGTATCAGAGCTCTTTACATAGCACCAGTTGCATTACACGAGCACACATTCATTTTTGTTAGGCACGAGGAGATTACGTGATTTGCCCAGAATCACAGGATGTTCAGCGTCATTTCCCAGATTCAAACCCGGTTCCCCAGATTCGAGGTTGACCGCCCTAGCCGTTAGGCCAACTCCTCTCCCCTGATAGCAGGCCAATATCAGCAGATATGTTTCCTCCAATGTCTTTGGAGAGTCACTTCACAGTTCCCTTTAGTCTCTAAGAATCATAAAAATACAGTAGTTAAAAGTCTCACTGTCACTTTTTCGTGTATTGTTGTTCTCCACTCATGGAATACAAGTCTGATGAATCCACCAAGGTAGTCAGTAGAGAAAGCACAGTAATTAAAATATACCTTTCTCTTGATGAGGCAAATGTCAGGGGGGTCTCCTAGCAGGGCCTCCTCAGGCCTCTGATGGGCACAGATGGGCGCGCTCTTGACTGGTCTGCGCCCAGGCATGCATCCTGCGCAGCGGAAACTCCTGCCCTCTAATGTAAGCGCCTCTGGGCACTGGTTTTTGTGCTGGCGGCTTTCCTGCCACAGGTGACACTGGGGCCTAAAGTCCTGCCCCCACAGCTGCTGCCAGGAAATAATTGGGCATCCCCTCAACACATCTTTAAGGCTGTCCTTGTCCAGTATAAGTGCTAACCTCTCTGGCTTGCTCTGGCATATATTACAGACCAGCTCTATCAAGATAAGCATTTAAGTCACAGTCGGATGTCTACGTTTGTCAACTATATAATCTTGTATAATATTGGAAGAACGCATCATTAATTTATCATAAGGTGCATACGGAAACCCTCGAGGGATTTCACACCAGTGTTATGGTGATGCCACTGAATTAAGGCTTTATCAACCATGCCAGTAATATGCCCATCCTGCTCTGGTCCTCCTGACTTCCAGACACTCATTTATTATATTTAAGACAACACAATCCTGCTTTGGTGGTGGCATACTTTTCTTTCTCTCCCAGTATTCTGAGTTTGATTATTTGGTTTAATACTACTTCTCTTTCCTGCCCATGAATAATTCTATCCATAGCTATTACCTCCCCTTCCAGGAGTTACTAGTGCATCAACTTAACTCAACATTAACATACACTTAACATAACATTTTGAGCTGAAATACATCTTGGGGGTGTAATTTCAAGTGGACCTTCCCACATTAAGAATGAGAAGTTACCTGCAAGATACACATGCTTTTACGTGGGTTCCTCTCGCCTTTTCCCCTAAACAAGCAAACACAATCTTCTAATGAAGCCAGGCTAGTGCAGAATATATGTAAAATAATTACAGCAAGTATCAATAGAAACTTATCGATTAATAATGAAGTGGCCTTTATTTGTCCCTGGAAGCAGGAGGACAGAGCAGCCGGTGATTGAAGATGGAGGAGCCACAGAAAGTATTGAGGCAGCTCGTGTGCACATCTCAGCGGGATGTGAAGGACTCTTCAAATCCAAAGCTGGCCAAAGAAGGTAAAGGGGACAAAGTGGGCTTCTCAAAACTGTTTAAGTCCTCAGCCCAAGGGAGAAGACAGCCAGTAGTGGCGGGGGGGAGCTTTCCCTCTTCTCACCCAAAGTTCCTCAAAGGATTCAGACAAAGGTCTCTTTTCACATACCTTTTTGCAGTGTTAGGTAAAGGGTGGTAGTATTAAAACAGGACGGGTGTAAAGAAAATTGAAGATCATAAATTGAAAATTACCCCCTCACTAAGGTCCTATTTCAAGGTACAGCCCACTGTGGATGATATCACAAAACAGACAGAGGCTCTCAGAAAGGGGTCATTGCAGCAGCCTAAAACAGAGCAAATGGCAGACAAGGGATACCCCCCACCATTAAACCTTGCAAGTAGTCAGGAGCAGGCTCTCACAAATGTGAAGGGTGAAAAAGCTATACCTGTGGTCTCAAAAACAACCTCCCATGGCAGCAAGACTGATCCCAGGACAAGTGGTATGGAAATGGGTACCATCCTGGGGAAATCACCAAAGACCAAGGAGGTCGTGCACTCACTACACCTGCTGTGCCACTGAAATCATGACACTGCTGTTTGCAGGGTAACTCCACTTGCGACTGTCTGTTTAGTTTTATATTTCAGCAATAATCTGGCTTTAGTTAAGTCCCAAGAGCTTTTGGCCCCGGTGCCACTGCACCTGCTGCACCATTCAAATCAAGTCCTTTTTGCCTGCAAAATTACTGCCCTTGTGACTGCCTGTTTAGTAGTCAAATCTAGCAATATTATGTGTTTAGTGGGCTGCCTAGAGCTTTTGGTCCTTGTGCTACTGCACCTGCTGCACCATTCAAATCATGACCCTATTGCCTGCTAGATAAGTGCACTTGTTGCTGTCTTGTTTAGTAGTAATATTTAGCAGAAATCTGGATTTAGTGAGTCCCCCTTGAGCTGTTGGCCTCAGTCCCACTGCACCTGATGCATCATTCAAATCAAGTCCCTTTTAGCTGCAAGGTAACAGCAACCATGACTGCCTGTTTAGTGGTCAAATATGGCAATAGTATGTGTTTGGAGAAGTTCTGAAAACTTTTGGTCCCAGTACTTCTGCACATGCTGCACCATTCAAATCATGACCCTGTTGTCTGCAAGTCCCGCTACCCCTGCTGCACTATTGAAATCATGACCAGAGCGCTTGCTACATAACTTCACTTGTGACTGCCTGTATAGTTGTAAAATATAGCAATATTAGGTGTTAAGAGGAGTTCTGACAGCTTTTGAGCCCGGTGCCACTGCACCTGCTATACCATTCAGATAATGACCCTGTTGTCTGCAAGATAACTGCACTTGTGACTAGTAGTAAAACATAGCAATATTTGGTATTTAGTGGAGTTTATGACAACTTTAGGCCCTGGAGCCACTTCACCTGCTGCACCATTTCAAGCAAGCCCCTTTTAACTGCAGGATAACTGCAACTGTGAAATACTGTATAGTGGTAAACTATAGGAATCTTACGTGTTTAGCAGAGTTGTGACAACTTTTGGGCTTGGAGCCATTGCACGTGCTGCACCATTCAAATCAAGACATTTTTACCTGCAAGGTAACTGCAATTGTGACTGTCTGTTTAGTAGTCAAATATAGCAATATTCTGTGTTTAGAGAAGTTCTGTCTACTTTTTGGCCCAGTGCTACTGCTCCTGCTGCACCATTCAAATCATGATGTGTTGGCTTCAAAATAACTGCACTTGTGAATGCCTATATAGAAGTAAAACATAGTAATATTATATGTTTGTTGGGGTGCCTGGAGCTTGTGGACCTTGTGCTACTGCACCTGCTGCACAATTCAAATAATGACCCTGTTTCCTGCAAATTAACTGCCTTGCGATCGCCTGTTTAGTAGTAAGCTATAGCAATATATGGTGTGTAGTGGAGTTATGACAACTTTTGGCTCCAGTGCCACTGCACCTGCTGCACCATTTAAATAGAGCCCCTTTCAACTGAAACGTAAGTGCAATTGTGACTGCCTGTTTACCATTAAAAATAGCAATTGTAGGCGTTTAGTGGGGTTCCTAGAGCTTTTGATCCTGGTGTCATTGCACCTGCTGCACCATTCAAATCATGACCCTGTTGACTGCAAGATAACTGCACTTATCACTGCCTGTTTCGTAGTAAAATATTGTAATACTAGGGTGTTTAGAGGCTTTCTGACAACGTTTTGCCCCGGTGCCACTGCACCTGGTGCACCATTAAAAACATTGACCCTAGTGCCTGAAAGATAACTGCACTTGTGACCGCCTGTTTAGTTGTAAAATATAGCAATAGTCTGTGTTTAGAGGAGTTCTGACAACTTTTGAGCCCGGTGCCACTGCACCTGCTACACCATTCAGATAATGACCCTGTTGACTGCACGATAACTGCCCTTGTCACTGCCTGTTTCGTAGTCAAGTATTGTAACACTAGGGTGTTTAGAGGCTGTCTGACAACTTTTTGGCCCGGTGCCACTGCACCTGCTGTACCATTCAAATCATGACCCTGGTGCCTGAAAGATAACTGCACTTGTGACTGCCTGTTTAGTTGTAAAATATAGCAATATTTGGTATTTAGGGGAGCTTATGACAACTTTTGGCCCTGGTGCCACTTCACCTGCTGCACCATTTCAAGCAAGCCCCTTTTAACTGCAAGATAACTGCAACTGTGAAATACTGTATAGTAGTAAAATATGGGAATCTTACGTGTTTAGAAAAGTTCTGACAACTTTTGGCCTGGAGCCACTGCACATGCTGCACCATTCAAATCAATACATTGTTACCTGCAAGGTAACTGCAATTGTGACTGTCTGTTTAGTAGTCAAATATAGCAATATTCTGTGTTTAGAGAAGTTCTGACTACTTTTTGGCCCAGTGCTACTGCTCCTGCTGCATCATTCAAATCATGATCTGTTGTCTGCAAGATAACTGTACTAGTGACTGCCTGTTTAGTAGTAAAATGTAGTAATATAATATGTTTAGTGGGGTGCCTAGAGCTTGTGGTCCTTGTGCTACTGCACCTGCTGCACAATTCAAATAATGACCCTGTTTCCTGCAAAATAACTGCACTTGTGATTGCCTGTTTAGTAGTAAGTTGTAGCAATATATGGTTTGTAGTGAAGTTATGACAACTTCAAGCCCCGGTGCCACTGCACCTGCTGCACCATTTAAATCGAGCCCCTTTCAACTGAAACGTAAGTGCAATTGTGACTGCCTGTTTACTATTAAAAAATAGCAATTTTATGGTGTTTAGTCGGGTTCCTAGAGTGCACCAGGAGTCATTGCACCTGCTGCACAATTGAAATCATGACCCTGTTGACTGCAAGATAACTGCACTTGTTACTGCCTGTTTAGTTGTAAAATATAGCAATAATCTGTGTTTAATGGGGTGCCTGGATCTTTCGGTCCCAGTGCCACTACCCCTGCTGCACTATTGAAATCAAGACCAGATCCCTTGCTAGATAACTTCACTTGTGACTGCCTGTTTAGTTGTAAAATATAGCAATATTAGGTGTTTAGAGGAGTTCTGACAACTTTTGAGCCCGGTACCACTGCACCTGCTACACCATTCTGCTAAAGACCCTGTTGTCTGCAAGATAATACCTGCACTTGTGACTGACTGTTTAGTAGTAACACATAGCAATATTTGGTATTTAATGGAGTTTATGACAACCTTTGGCCCTGGTGCCACTTCACCTGCTGCATCATTTCAAGCAAGCCCCTTTTAACTGCAAGATAACTGCAATTGTGACAGACTGTATATTAGTACAATATAGGAATCTTATGTGTTTAGAAGAGTTCTGACAACTTTTGGGCCTGGAGCCACTGCACCATTCAAATCAAGACCTTTTTACCTGCAAGGTAACTGCAATTGTGACTGTCTGTTTAGTAGTCAAATATAGCAATATTCTGTGTTTAGAGAAGTTCTGTCTACTTTTGGCCCAGTGCTACTGCTCCTGCAGCACCATTCAAATCATGATCTGTTGTCTGCAAGATAACTGCACTAGTGACTGCCTGTTTAGTAGTAAAATATAGTAATATGATATGTTTAGTGGGGTGCCTAGAGCTTTTGGTCCTTGTGCTACTGCACCTGCGGCCCAATTCAAAATATGACCCTGTTTCCTGCAAAATAACTGCACTTGTGATTGCCTGTTTAGTAGAAAGCTATAGCAATATATGGTTTGTAGTGGAGTTATGACAACGTTTGGCCCCGGTGCCACTGCACCTGCTGCACCATTTAAATCGAGCCCCTTTCAACTGAAACGTAAGTGCAATTGTGACTGCCTGTTTACTATTAAAACATAGCAATTTTATGGTGTTTAGTGGGGTTCCTAGAGCTTTTGATCCTGGTGTCATTGCACCTGCTGCAACATTGAAATCATGACCCTAGTGCCTGAAAGATAACTGCACTTGTGACTGTCTGTTTAGTTGTAAAATATAGCAATAATCAGAGTTTAGTGGGTTGCCTGGAGCTTTTGGTCCCAGTGCCACTTCACCTGCTGCACCGTTCAAATAATCACCATGACCCTGCTATATAACTGCAATTGAGACTGCCTGTTTACTAGTAGAATTTCGCAATATTCTGCATTTAGTGGGGTCCCTAAAGCTTTGGTTGCGGTGCACCTGCACCTAGTGCACTATTGAAATCATTACCTTAGTGATTCTTAGATAACTACACTTATGACTGCCTGCTGAGTTATAAAAAATAGCAATAATATGTGTTTAGAGTAGTTCTAACAATTTCTGGGCCCAGTACCACTGCACCTGTTGCACCATTTAAATCAAGCCTCTTTCAACTGAAGGCAACTGCATTTGTGACTGCCTGTTTAGCAGTAAAATACAGCAATACTCAGTGTTTAGTGGAGTGCCTGGAGCTATTGGTCCCAGTGCCACTGCCACTGCCATTGCCACTGCTGCACTATTGAAATGATCCTAGCGCTTGTTAGATAACTGCACATATGACTGCCTGTTTAGTTAAAAATAGCAATATTTGGCGATTACAGGAGTTCTGACAACTTTTTAGCCTGGTGCCATTGCACCTGCTACACCATTCAAATATTGACCCCGTTTCCTGCAAGATAACTGTACTTGTGACTGCTTGTTTAGTAGTAAAAGATTGCAATTGTAGGTGTTTAGTGGGATGCCCAAAGCTTATAATCCTGTTGTCACTTCACTTGCTGCACCATTGAAATCATGTCTCTGTTGTCTGCAAGATAAATGCAATTGTGACTGCCTGTGCAGTAGTCAAATATAGCATTATTTGATGTTTAGTGGAGTTATGACAACTTTTGACCTTGGTGCACTGCAGCAGCTGCCCCATTTAAATCAAGCCAATTTAAACTGCAAGGCAACTGCAATTGTGACTGCCTGTTTTGTAGTAAAATATAGCAATATTAGATGTTTAGACGACTTCTGACAACTTTTGGGCCCAGTGCTACAGCACCTGCTCACCATTCAAATCATGGCCTTGTTGTCTGCAAGGTAACTGCACTTGTGACTGCTATTTAGTAGTAAAATATGACATAGCTCTTTTATATTAACTTTATTTTTAATATGCAATGTTTATCAAAATATCTGGAATTTGATTATAATGACCAAATAAATTAAGTTGAAAAAATCAATCCAATAATGCCTGTACTGCAGATAAAGGTACTGAGGTATGAATAGGAAATGCCACAACCTTTGTAAAGCTAAAGCATCTGCTTTGCACAACTAACTAATCCAAAACAAGCATTCCAGCATACTGTTAGAAGCTGTCTGCCTTTTCCATGGGAAGATCTTATCTTGACAGTGAACGGGGCTTAAACAGTGTGAAGAGCTTAAGAAGTATCGCAAATGCGGGCAGCCAGGGGAAGTTAATAAAAAAAGAGTTCCACACAAAAGTGAATGAATACAGCAATACACTGTCATAAACCGAACACTAACATGTAAAATATTCACAGTGCAGTGTCCCTCAATGCTCATCATAAATATAATAACAGCAAGAGGCATTTGTATAACATGATTGGGGGGCTGAGGCCTTATGCTGATGGTGGGCAAGGGTATAATACAAGGAACACCTAATCAAACAATCTGTAAACACTCAGAGATACCTTTTGGTTAGTCTCTAGAAGAAAAGACCCTCCATGGTCTTCCCACTACCATGTCTCGATGGAGTAGTGCAGCTTATTCCCTCTGCATTGGCCTTAAGGAGTCAGCTAAAGTATGTTTTGAGGCACTATGGCTGCACCCACCAATTGCAAATGGATAATGGACTAAGGGCTAGATGTAGGTATCCAAATACCGGTCGGTAACGGACAAAAATACTGATTTACCGCCGTTACCGGGCGGTATTTGGATACAGAGATGTAGGGCATCTCAAAATACAGATTTGGTAATTTTACAGAGTCGGTAAAATTACCGATTCGGTAAAATTACAGAATCTGTATTTTGTAATGTAGGTAGCACTG
Source organism: Lissotriton helveticus (assembly GCF_964261635.1). Taxonomy (NCBI): domain Eukaryota; kingdom Metazoa; phylum Chordata; class Amphibia; order Caudata; family Salamandridae; genus Lissotriton; species Lissotriton helveticus. The sequence goes on along the minus strand of NC_136070.1, from coordinate 624,944,790 downwards.
TAAACAGTGCTACAGGGCTTTAAGGATTCGTTATTTACCACCAACTATTAGTTGGTTGTAAATAACGAATTCCTATGTAAATGCAAATATGTGCATTTACACCTGTGCCATGTGGCACACATACATGCCCTTAGGGACACAAGTACTAATCAGGGGTGCAACAGGGTGTCAAAGTGACACCCTGCCACCCTTGAATTTTTCGGTATTTACCGAATCGGTAATTACCGATTCGGTAATTGACATTCATTCCTATGGGCCTCCAGGCCCATAGGAATCAATGGCAAATACCGAATCGGTAAATACCGATTCGGTAAATACCGAATCCTACCGATTCGGTATTTTTTACCGAATTATTACCTACATTGGATTTACCGATTCATAAATACCGAATCGGTAAAGTTCGGTATTTATGAATCGGTAAATCCAAATTACCTACATCTAGCCCTGTGTGTGTAAATTGTCTCCAGTGCTTTATGGCAGACCGGGGCCCCTTCATGGTTTTTCAGTATTGTATACCTAATATAACACTTCATGCCCCAGAGTAGGCTACCAAGTCTATAGTTTATAAGTAGTAGTTCAACTTATGTGGAAGGTGCTGGGTATTGAAAGTGCTGATGGAAGACATGCTCCAATCCTGGTACACTGAATGGGTTGCCGCACAGAAGGATGAGGTGATGTAGAAAGCAGGAGATCAAATGCATTGTGTGTATGTGCACATCTACCATTTTTATTTTAAAAGTTTTCTGCATAATACAAGTATGTGATTTAAAATAGCTAGATTTTTATACCCACTGAAATTTGAGGTAATTTCTATTAATTCTGATTTTCACAGGAATCAAAAAGTGATTCAATCCTGTGGATGCCTGGATGTGTGATGCACATTAGCTTCAAATGCAGCAAAGCTACCTACAAATAGTAGAGATATGCATGGCTGAGTTACCATCTTTTCACACAACACAGCAAGGCAATATGCCGCTCTGTGTTGGATGAAGGGTAAGGGAAGAAATGCTCCATATTTACGAAGATATGGAGCATTTCTACTCTCTGTCTGCACTGTTGCACTGTTTCTGCCTAGCGCAAATGCAGGCACTCTTGCATTGTTGTGCACGGGTTCCTGATTTATGGGCAGGACTGTTTTTTAGCAGGAAGGGACAACCTCCTGTACAAAATGAATCCTTTGAGGCATATTCCTCTTTCTATATGTGTTGCAGGATGCAGATCATGTGGCAAGAGGAAGGAATAAGGAGAAATAAAGAGAATGTTCCTCGTTATACCTCTGTCGCGTAGGTGCCCCATTTTAGCGCAACCCAGGTTTACAAGTCTTTGTAAGGCTTTGTAAATCTGGGTTTACTTTCAAATACATTGGTGGATTCATAGGAACAGCCATGCTCCCCAATGTAACTCCTACCTAGCGCACAGTACCACAAGGCAGCGCTATGTGCTGTTGTTGTATTTACTAAATCACGCAAAGGTACACAAAGTGACTTTGCATGGATTAGTAAAACCCAGTTAAGGACAAGCATTGCCTAGTGACGACTTGCATCAATCAAAGACAATTCAAGTCCCTAGTAAATCTGGCCGCCAGCATAAAGAATAAAGATTATAGGTGTGGTGAGAGGTGAGTTTAAATTTGATGATTAATGGGCTGTCCAAGCGCAGCAGTGTAGATTCTTTGTAACCAGGGTCTCCAATATAGCATCCATTGATGTAGTAGGAAAGGAAAAGCATTAAAAGAATGGTGACTTTAACTACTGTGTCATGGAAATTCAATGCAAGCATTAAATGATGTTGACATTTCCTTTGGTAACTTGATTTGCTGGTGCTACAGGGCAAAGCATGAGGTCCAAATTTACACTGATTTCATACTTGGGTTTTGTTTGCTGATGGACATAGTTCCTATAGAAAAATGGTGGAAACGTGCTAATATATCTTGTAGGAAGGTGAAGTGTTATGTGGTGATGCTGGTTAGTCTTCACCATGCAATGCTCTCACAATACCCCAAAGATGGTCCTTGGATTCACAATAGTACATCCTTAGCTCAGTCCTGGTAGAGTGGCAAAGAGCAGTCAGGCTTTACTTACTCATCCTAGGATCATCCCCCTCTGCCTGGGACGACTCATGGTGGCCACCGGCCCTGGGCACAGCACCCATACCTACAGATCACGCACGTAACCTGGGCTTCATCCTAGACTCCTCCCTCTCGATGACCAGACAAGTCAACGCCGTCTCATCTTCATGCTTCAACATCCTACGCATGCTCAAAAAAATCTTCCGTTGGATCCCCACCGAAACAAGAAAGACAGTCACCCACGCACTGGTCACTAGCCGACTGGATTATGGAAATACCCTTTACGCCGGAACCACAGCCAAACTACAGAAAAAACTCCAACGCATCCAAAATGCCTCAGCCAGACTCATTCTGGACATCCCCCGTCAAGCTCACATTTCCGGTCACCTGAAAGACCTCCACTGGCTCCCCATCAACAAGAGAAGAACGTTCCGTCTCCTCACCTACGCATACAAGGCCCTCTACGACCTAGGACCCGAATGCCTCAATACTCGACTGTCCTTCTACACACCCACCCGCCAACTACGATCATCCAATCAAGCCCTCGCCGCAATTCCGCGCATCCACAGATCCACCATGGGAGGAAGATCCTTCTCCTACTTAGCGGCCAAAACCTGGAATTCTCTCCCCACTCACCTCCGCCTTACACAGAACCACCTCTCCTTCAGAAAGCAGCTAAAAACCTGGCTTTTCGATAAGTAATGCACCCACCCTACCTCAAGCGCCTTGAGACCCTCTGGGTGAGTAGCGCGCTATACAAATTCCTGAACTTGAACTTGAACTACTAGAGAAACGTGTTAAGCATTTCAGAATAGCAACACAGGCGATAAGTAAATAACATGATTCGTAAGAAATCTGACACCAATAGTTTTTAAAAAGCAGATTTTTAAATAAATTTAGACACCAAAACAAGGTCAATCGGATAAATATAATTAAAGTTATGGATTTTAGAAGCAAAATTAAATCAGTGCATAACAGTACTGCAAAACGTTATCATTGCAGACAATAGTAAAAAGCACTAGTGACGATAAGGCATTTGCAGGTTGAGTTGCATGGAACCCAAGGAGGGTAAAGTTGATGCAGGTCCCAGGACCAAGCCTCAAAAATCAGTTTGGTTTTACCGTGGCTCGAGAAACCCGAGTACAGAGTTGTTCTGGCTGACCTTGGCGATGAAGCGGAAGTTGCAGAGTTGCTGGTTTAATGATTACATGGTGCTGATGGGGAACCGGGTGCAAAAAGTTGACAAAGAAGCCACTGCTAACATTTAATGAAGGTTTTGCAGGGTCTCATCCAGGTGCAGTGTCGAGTAAAGGTGATGGTTACCAGACTGTCGGCCAACAAGCCTTGGCAGCAGTAAAGTCAGCAGAAAGTTATTGTGACTTCTGGAGGTCCAGGGGAAAATATTAGCCACCAAAACCTCCTGGAGCTCAGGACTACATTTCCCAAAATGCACTGGACCATCTATTTTTAGACGATCCCACAGATGGCCAGCAATTCTTTGTTTCTGGTACATTGTTTTTACCTGCAGTGTGCAGGGGACTAGTGGCACTAGTCCAGGGGAGTCTGGAGCTGCCGTTGGCCCTCAAAGTGGTCCCTCCATCTGGGGGAACCGGTCTTTGGTCCAGCATGAGTCGCAGTTGTGCAGTTCCAGGAAGGTTGCCACAAGTGCAGAGTATCACACCTTTGGTTTGTGCAGCTCCTGCTGTCTCAGACTTGGGTCTCTTCTTGTGTCCTTTGTTGCAAGTCAGAACACAACTGAGATTCTGGTGTCAAAGGTAACCCTTAAATCCTAGATTTAGGGGTGTTAGGGGTGTGGGTGCAAGTGGCCAAACTGGCTACTAGCCCCAGCAGCTAATACCCCCCTGAGGTGACCACATCCAGGGGTGTGTGTCACCTTTTCTATTCATATCCCTCTATTCTGCCACCTTTAAAAATGACAGAAACTTGTTTTCACTGTAGAGATCAGCTAGCCCACCCTAAAGGTGTGGCTAGCCATCTGGGGGTGTACAGCTCCTGAATACCTAATATTCCTACCTGTCCAAAAGCAAATGTGCCTAGGGGCAGGCAGAAGGCTATTTCCACCTTTGGGAGGCTCATCATTGAGCATCACAGGTGGTGAAGGCTTTGAATCTCACTGCCTTGAAGTGCCACTTCAATACCCATCATGTCAGTGAGGGAGGTATGACCTTCGTCACACCCAGGTCTTTGTTTCTGACTCCTGGAAGAGGGGCCAGACTCTTGTCTTGATGGCAGCAGCTTTGGCTGGCAGCCAGAGCACAGGAAAGGCTATGTAAACTAGGTGGGCTCTAAGGTAGCCACCTGGGCGCATGCCATATCGTCCTTTGCACAAGATTTGTGTCAGGAGTGATGAAGCACCTTGTTTGATACCAAACTTGACATATTTCGGCAGTGCCTTAAGGGAGCTGGCGACCTTGAGTTTGCCTGTGTGCCAGCACATGATATCCTACAGACCGCCTATAACTTATAGCAGCCTTTAATGGTAAAGACCACCATGGGGACATATAAGCTTGATTTGAAATGTCCTCACCTTTACTGTAATGCACCCTGCCTTTTTTGCTCAGTAGGTCTTCCTTAGGGGAAACTGGCATATATTAAAAATAGTGCATTGCCTTTGCCACACATGGTGATTGTAAAGTATAGTTCAAGCAGTTTCTAATGCTCCTGCAGTCTGCAAGGGCAGACCTGCTGTCATCAGTTTACTTGGGTCACTCAGGGTGGCACAAACAGTGCTTCAGGCTCTGGTGAACCCTTTAACACCCATGCTCTGGGTACCACGGTACCAAAAACTAGGGATCTATAGGAGATTAAAGTCCTTGCAAATTAACATGCATCCGTTTTAGGGATAGATCATTGGCACTGGGGCCTGGGCAACATGCTCTCGTGCACTCAGCATTGGAGGAAAAAGTGGGGAGGAGGGGGCACTTGACTACATGTCCATTTCCGAAGGTAGATATCTATGTTTAGAGAGTGTTTTGCATTAAGAATTTAGTTTTCATTTATTGTTCAGCCACTTGGATGCAATTGGCGATTGTACAGAAGTTAATATCTCATTGGTTTCTAAGCTTTAGCATGATGTTGTGTCAGGAGAGTAGTTGTAGCAGCCAGTCAGGAGATGAGGTCAAGTTGGTGGTCAGACCTATACCAAGACTTGAGGGATGCACAATTTGGGAAGAATTTGGACTGAGAAGTGTGCAAGGGATGTGATGAAGTATCTGTCTTGAAAAACTCTGTCTTGAAAAACTGAGACTATCAGGTGCAGGATGAAAACATACTCAAATGTCATAGAGTTTTTCCAGCAAGTTAATGTGAACAGTATAAAAGCTGTATAAAAGCAAGAGGTGTGATCTACTATCAAAAGTGATATGACTTCATTTGAGTCAACAGTAGTTTTAATGTCATTGCACATGCACATTAATACAGATTAAATCTGGTTTGGGATGCTGTTTTAACAGAAAGTACATATTTAATGGGCTGTGTGTTACTATCAGCGGGGCTACTCTCATTTTGTTTTTCAGGACAGGTTTGATAAAGGACGTCTTAAGTTCTTTCGAAAATAGTTCTAAAAATAAGGACTCATCAATGATTGCTCTGGCCAGTAGGCTGTTGAGCAATTCAGGAAGGTGTTCTTCAATATATGAACCAGTAATTCTGCTATTATAGGCTTTGTTAAGATTTGGTAAAGTCATCCTACTGGCTGATGGCTAGTACCCTTGGTCATTGTCTAGGTTGAGAAGTCAAAATTGAGGTTGATGTGATGGATTTATCCTCTTTAAGTTGTATATCAAGGTATTTTTCTTGATCTTTGGGTTTTGAGGTGATGTGATCTGCGAAGAACACACATTGTTTTTGAGATAAAGTAACTTTGGTGGCAGTGAATTCCAGGTTATGGGTTATTTTTATCAATTCCTTTGATGACCAGGTGGTTTCTGGGAGCCAGTAGCCACAAATGATGAAGTCTGTTAGGTCTATCAGTCTCCTTTTGGTTGTTTTTAGAATTTTTAGATCAGGTTTAAATCAGAGTTTTGACAGTGTCAAGTAATTGAAGAGGTTTTGAATGGCAGGAGGTTAGTCAGAAGTGGAACTTCTCAACTGGTATAGTGGCATTATTTGATAAAGAAGTATTTGGTTGAGAGTAAAATATAGAAATATTGTGCTTCTTTCAAGGTTTAATACATTTTGATGCTTGTGGAGGGCAGTGGTTGTCAGAAACAATGGAATGGAGCTGTTAAAGTGAACGCTCCATTGGCCAATTATGAGATGTTTTTTGGTCACAGCAATAATGTCAACAGGAGCAAATCTAGCATCAAGTATGAACAGCTGTGAGAGAAGGACTGGAAAATAGTTCATCGGAAATATTGAATTTGACTTGAGAGAGCAGACATTTATGCTTCGAATAAAAGTGACTCAGCCAAGAGTGAGGTATTTACTGCATGCTATATTTCTTGTAAACCCATGATGACGTATTTACTAGGTCAGTTAAATGTCTCATAATATAGGTTTATGTGTTTACCCCGCCAAATTCCACATATATCAAGTTTCCCTCTCATTTTCCTGATACATTGCAGCAAGTTTGACCTGTTATTATCTGTCAAGGAAAACTTTCAGATGTGCTTTGTTTATCCAAAAACTCAGAATTGTGATCCTGCTCAAACTTTTATTTGAGTGGAAATCAGAACTGTCTAATGCACCCCTAATAGCCTGCTACTCAAAGTTGCCCAACCACATATTGAAGTCTCTCAGTATACATAGGTTTGAAAATGTGTAAATGAGATCATTCCAGGAAGGCCTCGTTGAATGCAGGATTATATGAATGATTCCCGTTTTAGAGCAGCCTACTCTTACGTTTTCGTAGCAATGAGCAGTGTTCCCAACTCTTTTCATTTAGAAGATATCTGATCAGTATTCTTTAACCTGGGATGAAGCTTCATTTCGGATAGGTGCTGCGTTCTTGGTTAGCCAAATCATTCTGCAGAAGAAAAGATTAGGGATAGATTCTGATGTCTTTCCACAGATTTCAGAGACTTTGGTTTCGTTGATCTTGAATTTCAGAGGACACACATGAGACGATAAGTATATTTTAGAGTTAGGATGATATATATAGTGAGGGTAGAAGATCTGACGGTATCACACAATGCAGTAGGAAGTTTGCAGGGATAGAAAGAGGGGAAAGAGAGGAGGACAAAGCGATCGGACATCAGAGCAAGAATTAAAAATACGTTTTAGTCTCAGGAAAACAAGAAGTTTATAAGAGGAGGAGTGGGGTTAGAAAATGGCAAGAAGGATTTACAGGCAAAAATAGAAATAATGCAGGATGGAAATGGAAAGGTGAGGGAGTCATGGGAATAGAGAAGGGACGAGGACAGCACATGATGGATAATGAAGGCAATGGGGGCTGGTGAGAAAGCATTGAGGTAGACACTGAAGTGTGAGAGGTTTTAAAAGGAAAGGTAAGAGGTAGGTCAGAAGAGATAAGTAGTAAGGAGTAGTGCTTTGTAAGAAGAGAGGGAAGAAAGAATGCAGGTGAGAAAGAAAGATTTTGATGATGGAAATGTGGTAAAGGCAGATACGGAGAAAAGAGAGAAAGTTAGTTAGGAATGGAAGTGAGGGAGGTAGAGATGATAACCATTTCCAATTTGGACTCCATTGCTCAACGGTCCTCGCTTATAATATTAAACGCTTATATTCCCCCAGAAGATAAGTTTACGATAGTTTTAAAACGTATGTTTTCCTATGTACAACAACAAATAGAGGTGGATCACCCCCCATACTTATTAATAGTGGGGGACTTAAACTGTAAAGTGTCTAATACTTCTCTAGACATGTTTAGAAACAAAGTAAAAGAAGAAGTATATAATATACCCCAAGCTATCTTGCCCATTAAAATAAAAACTAATAAAAGAGGCAAGACTCTACTTGGGGAACTTAGTTCTGTGGAGGGAATCATTATAAATGGCAGAATGCCATCAGATACCCCGGCTAATTATACACATGGTTCCACTAAGGGAGAATCTATTTTAGACTATGTAATAACAGACTTTGATATGTTCTCTTTTCTTAAAGATTTAGTGATCTCGCATACCCCCCTGAGTGACCATAAAGTTATTAACTTAACTGTCTCTCTAACTCCACCTGAAACTAGCCTCTGGTCTTTAAAGAATAGAGGTTTTTCTATTAATTATAATAAAGATAGATGTTATTGGGGATTAAATAACAACAAGAATGTACAAAGCATCCTTACCCAATTACTAATGGAGCTTGACCACTGGCAAGGAAGGGAATTCCTGTTTCTCGAATTTCTCATTAAAAAAGTTACCGCAACGGCTAGAATTACAGGAAATCATAAAAAGAAATATTATTCTCCTAGTCCCTTATTAAAGTTAAATATTGAGATTAATAAACTTGTCAGAAAGCAATACCTTAATAGATCAGGGGAAATTGAGTCTCAGTTAGCTATACTAAAAAGAAGGAGGGTAAGATTGAGATCCAAGTTAAAAAGAGAAAAAGAAGACAATTTATGGATCAAGTTAAGAGAGGTATCAATCCGCAAAAACGCTAGAGAGTTTTGGTCCGTAATAAGGCAAGGATGTGGGTCTGTAAAAACGTCCACTCCTATAGCTATTTCGGAAGATGCCTGGACCCAATTTGTAACCACCTTATATGCGCCAAATGGGGCAGGGGGGGACTCATGGGATCCAAGGCTTAATAGTGATCTTAAAATGGAACTCCCTACTGAGTATTCCATAGCTTCCGTAATAAAGAGCATGCGCTCTTCTGGGGCTATGGGACCTGACGAATTACCCATGTCTATAATTAAGCAAGATATAACTTCTTGGAGCAGGATTCTCCTCCCAGTATTTTTAGCGTGTTTTAAGACACAAACAGTCCCCGAATCGTGGCGGGGGAGTATCCTAATCCCAATTTTTAAAAAAGGTGACCGGGATAATCCCTCTAACTATCGTCTAATAGCTCTATTAGACTCAATAGGGAAAATGTTTGCCAAACTCTTATTAGTTTTAATAACAGATTGGGCAAATTTAAACAATATAATACCCATGGAACAGACAGGTTTTCGAAAAGAGCATGGAACGCTAGATAATTTAACATCGTTACAGGTAATCATGGATAAATACGCTCGTGTACGGGGGGGAGGCGTATACGTAGCATTTATAGATTTCTCCACAGCGTTCGACAAGGTGGATCGTCCTACGTTGTGGAGAAAGTTGGCGGCATTGGGTATGCCGGAATATTTATTGAATTTAATTAAGGTACTACACTCGAACACATGGTGTAAGGTGTTACAAGGCGGTGAAAGGGGTCTGACCCAATCGATCCCTTCCCGGAATGGATTAAAACAAGGCTGTATTTTGGCACCCACATTGTTTTCCTTGTATATGGCTGATTTACCAACAACAGTTGCAGTTTGTGAGGGAATAGCTCCGAAAATCGGAGGGACAGGTATATCGATTCTAATGTATGCGGACGACATACTGGTTTTAGATCTGACCCCTAAAGGTCTCTCGAATCGTCTTCATGCATTGAATCAATTCGCCGATGAACATTTTATGAAAATTAATAGTTCTAAAAGTAAAATTATGTGCATCTTTGGAAAGAAGAAGTGCAGATCCAGTAGCCATAATTGGTCAATCAGCGGAGAAAAACTTGAGGTAGTTAAATCCTATATGTTTTTAGGCAAATTAATCTCTGCTAATCTTAGTGAGAAGCCACACATTGAACATAGTTCTCGAAAAGCAATGGCCCATGGAAGGGGACTATGTTCTCTGTATAAAGCTACGGGGAAAAGGCACTTCTCTTTATGCTTGGAAGTATTTAGAGCGAAAATTCCTGCAACCCTCCTTTATGGAATAGAATTAGTGGATTTGAAACAATGGGGTTTCATGCAAAAAATGGAAGGAAAGGTACTAAGGAAAATCTCCTCATTTAATTCTGCCTGCTCTACAACATCATGCAGGCTGGAATTCGGACTTCGAAGTTGTTGGGCTCAGGGGCTGGCGGCACTCGTAAGATGGGTAGCCTGTTTGGCCAGAGGTAAACCAGGCACCTTACGAGCAATTTTAAAAAAGGAATTATTGGGCAACTTTAATGAGTTCTCGCAGCTGGTAAAGAACTTTAGAAAAGCGATCTTGCTGCTTGAATTGGATGAAAGCACGTTATTCTTGCTCTCTCCACTAGAGTTAAAATTAAAGTTAAAAAGTATGTCCTGGGAACTTTGTTATAAGTCGGATATACTTGCCCAACAGAAGCTTAAAGAAAAGGAAGCCCTGGTCATAACCTATACACCAAAATTAGCCCAACAATATCTAACCTGGAATATTCCTCATGGAGTCCGTAGATTTTGGTACCTTTTACGTCATAATTTGCTCCCACTTAATCCACTTTTAGCAAAATGGTATGGAGTTTCTCCTATATGCAATTATTGTAATAATGCTATTCAAGATCTTAACCATGTTTTGTTCATTTGTCCGGTATTGTCCCCTATGCGTCAAAAATGGATAAAACCAATTTGTTTACAATTGGGAATTGTGAATGTAAAAATGTTTTTCCTTGCACTTTATTGTCCCCCTAACAAAATGTTCTGTTCCAGAATTTTTAAATATTTTAAAGAGTTCTTAGATATTTATTAATGAATTTACAGGAGATGCTGATGTCTGGATTACTTGTAGATAATTTGTGCCTGGTCCTGTTGTCGTGTGATGTTTTCTAATTTCTTATCAATATACTAATCTGTATGTATTTTTTATGTGGCCCTCAGTGAGAGCCAAGTCATAATAAACTTTTGAACTTTGAACTTTGTAGAGATGATGAAGGTAGATAGGGGAGATGAAGTAGATGATAAACGTTTTCTCATATTATCTTCTGAGCAAGAGTGAACATTGTGATTATTGGAGCTGTACCTTTCTGAATGAACTTGATTCCAGGGTTTCTTTAATTTTACATTTGATTCCAAGGTGGTAGGGGTATTGTGAGGTGTTGAGTAGTGAGAATAGAAATGAAAAGAATGGAAGTCAATTTGTTTATGGTACCACTCTTATAGAGGTAGTCACTTAGGGTCTAATTTACAACCCCTTTGCACCGCCGGTTTGTTACTTTTTACGCGATAAAATGTGATGTACAGGTGGCCCAAGGGGCTTGTAAATAAGCCCCACAGTTATTTGGTATCATTTGCATTAGTGTTTTTGGCTCAATGAAACAATAACAAGAGGACCTTAGTTTCTAAGAAAGACTAGAATTACTTCTTAGATCATTACTGAGAGAGGGATGACATGGAGAGGTATCCACCTGTTGTTCAAAAGTGTGAAGACTGTTAAAAACAGGAGAAATACTCTTTTCATGAACCACCAATATTGGTGTCTATTAGATCAAATTAGAAAAGGGAGTGGATTAAGATGAGAATTATATCATACTTCCATGATTGAATCAATTAGGGGGGATGAAATTAACATGAAATTGTGCTGTGTTAGCTGTGCCTTTGAATGACCATTGAATGTGTATTACTGGAGTGTATTCAATAGTCGATGGAGGCTACTATTGGGTAGATGTACCTTCAATTAACACTCCCATGTCCCATTGCAAGTCAAATTTGCCCACTCGCCCCAGTCCAAGGTTTTATCTTCAGACTTTCTTGGCTCTCAAAATCATTCAGTGGGACAAGGGTGGAAGCTGTAGCTGGTCATGGCTCCACAAGGCAGGATGAATTTACCACAAGGTCCCACTAGGCCATTTTTTAGCATGGCAAAATGCTCTGATTGGGAAAAAATCTAGGTCCGTATTTGTACTAATGCTTTGTGCTGGGGTTGTTTTACTTTTGTAACATAAAACTAATGCAAAGTGTTATACTGGGATTTACTACCCGCCTAAAATCAGCATTGGAGAGTTTCCAAAAGTAACAACAGTTTTTGCTATGCGCTGAGTTGTTTTCCTTTGCCCTCAAGGGGGCCTTCCATGGGTGGTACAAGGGCAATCCCATGAACCACAAATAGGTTTTGATGCAAATTCCTATCTACAGACATTAGTAGACAGAGTTTTGCTCAAAATCTTACGCTTCCTCAAAGTAGGCGTAACAAGTTCCTTGTTTTTTTCCTACTTGCATTTTCTACTTTGAACATGTGTTGCATTGCACAGCACACATACAAAGCAGCAAAGCAGGGACATTCCAAAAGAATAGTATCTGTACTGGAATGGTTACCTTCCAGTAGAAACCTGTTCCTTATAGAATGCACACATCCTTGGGACAAGTGTGTGTGCATTGGCTCATGTCAACCTAATGTGAGCCAGTGAAGAGAGGGAAAAACTCAGCACCATATTTTAGTATGTATTGCACTGTTCTGTTCGCTCCCTTTCATACAATTAAAGTTGTTGTGCTGTGCTGTGTTGCATACATTTTTGTAAATATAGGGCCTGGTTTTCTAGCCCACCGTAGGTGTGCCCTTCCTGGGCAAGCTTCACCACCCTCTCCTGGTCCTCTGGATGTGTAAAAGGGGACCAAGTCCCACTTTTTGCAGTTGCTGGGAAAGTTCCTTCTAGTGCATCTTAATCTATAGAACCATGCATCTCATTGTTTGAAAGGAAATCTCGAACACGCTCCCTCTCCTCCACCATCGGTCACAACAAACATTGTCATTTTGTACCTACCTATGTGGAGTTTCATGCTGTTTATATGTAGGACCCTCAAAGAGCTCATGTGGTCTCATGGTCTACAAGAATGACTAAATCATTTTTTTCTTCATCACCATGTAGGGCTCAGTCCATCTGTCTTTAAGTACTTGGGCACCCCTGGTTCCTTGACCCAAACATTTTGGCAAAGCTGGTACTCTACTAGCGTTGTCCTTTGATGATACCACTCCTTGAGCATTTTCTGAATGGCCTGCAAATTCGGATTTGCTTCTTCGTGTACCAAGTCATCTTGGATACCAAGGACAGCACATTTTCCACCACATCTTGTGTGAGTTTCTTGGGAGGATTCTCCCACTGGTATCTCATTAGGCTAAGGGTTGTCCTGAGAGGATGCTCAAACAGAAGCTGAAAGGGTGTGAAGTCAATTCTTTTATGGGGGACTTCCCTGTGTGAACAATGTGCACATATTGCAGCAAATTGTCCTACCTAAACCTCAAGGGCTCCTCTCCTATAATCATATATTTTAGGGTCTTGGCAAATCTTTCCACAAGCCCATTGGTCTGATAGTGATAAAGTGAAGAGTCCCTATACATGAACTTTATTTATACAGACAAAGATTTTCCTTCTGTCTGAGGCATTGTGTTTTCCAAGACTTAACAAGTCAGGCAAAACTGACAGAACAAAGCTACTTTCTGCCTCATCTGGTGTCCCAGCAAAGGTATACCATGAGTCGCCTCCTGTAGGAAGGCCCGATAGCACTAGGAAATCCTCTGGTTTATCACAGACCCAGGAATATTGGGCTCACAATAGAAGATGATCTTCCCAATAGTCTAAACAATTGTTATTTTCTTGTGCCTCAACCTGTATGCCAAAAGAATTCCAGAGTAGGGCATTTTCTCAGTGCTTTGCAGCATTATTCCCAAAATGGTCCTTCTTCAGCTAGCCATCTGGCCATCTGGTACGTCACCTAGATCAGACACCTCTTAACATGTAGGCTCCATGTCCCACCCTTCAAAGTTAAGCTCTTCTCAGACAACCTGGACTTCTGAGGCTGTATAAGAAATTGGGTTATTGTTTTGCAGGATGGGAGTCCTGTGCAAGTAAAAGATCCACAATTGTCACCTTACTGGGAAAAAAAGTACTGCATTGTAGCACTTGACTCTCTCAGAGTATTGAAGGAGAGCAGTCCAGGGTCTACACAGGTCAGGTTGAGTGGAGTGGTGTGGCTCACTGGTTAGAGGCGGCAGACCCAGAAGCAGAGGACGGCCTGGGACTAGGGTTCAATTCCCGACGCGGCAGGGTCGTGAACCAGGGTCAGCGGAGTCGATAATTCTCGCCTCGGTGCCTAATCTAACCAGGGATCACACTCGGCAACTCTGGGCATTAGCTTGCCTCATCTCCACAACGGCCCCCCACTAACGCCGGGGATGCCTGGTTTCACCTTGGAGATACCTAGGAGGGAACATCTCAAGGGAAAGCCAGGACGGGTTCCGCAGCGGTCTATAGCACCAGGACGCCTACGGGTAGCAGTGCACTTTACAAGACACACACATTTACATTTACATTTACATGTGTGGAGTAGTAATCTCCATCTGTTGGTATTCATACCAACATCCAATAAATCATTTGGCCCCTAGTGGGTCATGAACCCCCTAATCACAATACCCCCACCTATACCACATGTTACAACACATGATAAGAAGGCCCATTTGCTTTGTCAATGGGTCACCACATCAATATATAAGACACGCCTATTGGCTTTGTCAAGGAGTCACTACATTGAAATACAAGGCAAGCCTATTGGCTTTGTCATGGATTCACCACATTAAAATGCTAGGCAAGCCTATTGGTTTTGTCAAGGAGTCACAACAATGAACACAAGTCAAGCCTATTTGCTTTGTAAAGGAATCACCATTTTAAAACATAAGGCAACAATCACATATTAGAATTTGCCAATAAAACAATAGGGCCCACCCCGTTCCCCAGGAGTCCCAGCACTCACAAGCTGAAGAGCAAATCCTTTAGCTGTAGGAAATATTTAAAATAATGGTTCCTTTTCAAGAAGGTTCTGAAGCTCAGTCTTGTGGACTAGTGCGCTAGTGCATCCACTGCAGGGGCCACTGTTCAACCTCATGGTCACAGGTTCAAATCCCAGTGGGTCCACTCAGCCTCCCATCCTTCTGAGGTCAATAAAATGAGTACCATTGGGTTGGGAACGATAAACATCTGTTATTCAGTGCCAAGATACCTTTCTGGGTGAACGTGCGCTTTACAAATACTTAGGTTATGTAACGAAATGAATGTGCCAGTAAAGGTAGGGGAACTTGTTATGTTATGACAATTTGTACCGTGCATACTTAGCCCCAAGGGGCATCAAGGCGCAAAACAAACAAACAGAAAATCCAGGCTACCAGATAACAGGACCAAAGACCACTAGGAGCGCGACCCCTTATATGCCTGGGAAAAAAGCCAGGTCTTCAGGTGTTTCCTGAAGACCGCCAAAGAAGACTGGCTAGAAATCTCCAGGGGGAGGGAATTCCAAAGTTTTGGAGCCAGGGTGGAAAAGGCTCTGCCTCCCCATTTCACCTTAGCCAATCTGGGCACCGAAAGCATATTATTTGATGAGGACCGGAGGGTTCTCGTGGGGATGTACACACACAGAAGAGACCTAATTCCCTCTGAGCCTGAGCCATGTATAGCACTGTGGGCCAGACAGAGAAGTTTGAAAGAAATCCTAGATGGAATCGGAAGCCAGTGGAGGTCCCTTCTGGCCATGGTTACAGAAGCTAGTCTAGGAAGGTTTAAAACCATCCTGACCGCTGCATTCTGTACCATTTGGAGACGGTGGATGGAACCTTTGCTAATGCCACTATAAAGGGCATTGCAATAATCTAGCCTAGATGAAACTAAGGCAACTGTTGCTTGTTTCCGAGCTACCAAGGACAGGTAGGGGGCAATTTTCCTAAGAATTCTAATTATGCCACAACAGGTTGATACTGTCCTATTAACCTGGGAGTCAAATGATAGAGTGGGGTCAATTAAGACTCCAAGGTTCCTGGCGGTAAGGGTGGGGCAAGGGCATTCTCCCAAAGACGGAGGCCACCAGTCTTTTGACCAAAGGTCTTGGCTCCCTCCAAAGACCATGATTTCGGTCTTTTCGCCGTTTAGTTTAATAAAATTACGGACCATCCATTGGGAGACTGCTTCCATACATGCACTGAATTTGGGGGCAACGTCGCTAGCTGGTTGGGTGATAGATACCCGGATCTGGGTGTCATCGGCATACGATAACACATCCAGACCGAAGGATCGTACCACCTTAGCAAGTGGGGTGACATAGATGTTGAATAATACAGGGCTCAACGACGAGCCCTGAGGAACCCCACATTGCACTTGTTGAGGATCGGAGAGAAAATCGCCCATTTTAACTCTCTGCTCCCTATGATGGAGGAAGGAGGAGAGTAAACTAAGGGCAGAACCCTCTAGACTGATTTCCTTGAGCCTGGAGACCAGGATTGACGGGGACAAGGTGTCAAATGCTGCTGTGAGATCTAATAACACAAGCAGAGTAGAGTGTCCCCTGTCAACCTCAGACCGGATTTTATTGGTCACAACCGTGAGGGCAGACTCAGTACTATGAGCTTCCCAAAACCCATGTTGAGAGGGATCTAACAAGGTGGAACCCTCGATGAAAGCAGATAGGTTACGATTTATATGGGACTCCAGGATCTTAGCTGGAGCAGGGAGTAGGGAAATTGGACGATAATTTTTCAGTATTCCCGGGTCCAGAGAGGGCTTTTTAAGCAATGGCTTAACAACGGCAGTCTTCCAGGGGGAGGGGAAAATCCCCTCGCTGATCGCCATGTTCATAACCTCTAGTAGGGGGGAAGAACAGACCCACTACATGTTTTCAAAGTTTTTAAAGGGCAAGGATCGAGGGGCGAACATGACTTGATGGCATCAAGTAGGAGATTGAGATCTTCTAGAGACAAGAGGGGGAAACACTTGAGCTCCGGTTTAAGTGGAGCATCGACCTTATCAGCAGTAGGGGGAGTAGGTAGAAGGAGAGAAACTGCTGTGTTGGCATCGAGCTCAAGATTGCTGATTTCAAGTGAGCTATGGATATCAGCAATCTTAGAATGAAAGAAACTCGCTAGGTTATTGCAGAGTTCCTGTGATTGGATGGTGGGATCGGCTGGTTTAGGTGCCGAAAGAGAGTTAATTATATTGAACAGTTCTCTTGAGGATTTAAGGGAGGCCGTGAGGTTGGTAAAATGGAACCTTTTTTCTTCAACAATCGCCTTCTCGTAATCTCTAAATAGGGATTTGTGCAAGGCTTTACCCCGAGAGTCTGGACGAGCAGTCCAGGACCTCTCTTGTTGCCTGCATTTCTGACGTATTGATCTTAAGCGGTCAGAAAACCAGGGTTGAGAAGGACTTTTCTGGGCAGAATAGTGCCGTTTGGCCGGGGCAAGGGTGTCTATGGCACTGGCTAAGGCACTGGAAAGCTCAAAGGCAGCCCTGTTGGGATCAGCCAAGGAAGGGCAACTGAGAGCGTTCATGAAGGGTGACATAGTGTCATCATCGATTGCTCTGTAATTCCTTCTAGTTTCCCACACATTTCTCTTAGGCTCATTAGAAGGAGTGGAATTTACATTGCAGTGGAAGGGAACTGCCAGATGGTCGGACCAAGAAAGGGGGATAGGTGTACCAGTCGTGATTCTGGAATCATTCGAAAAAATGCCATCCAGCGTGTGGCCAGCCACATGTGTCGGGCCATTAACCAGTTGACCCAGCCCACATGCGGCTAGGCTAAGAGTGCTAATGTGTCCTTAGCCTCTGAGGCCTCTAAGTGAAAATTGAAGTCGCCCAGGATACTAAATTGGGGCTTATCAACATATGGTTCAATAAATTTAAGAATGTCCTGAGGGAAAGTCGTTCTAGGGCCAGGAGGTCTGTAACAGAGAGTTCCAGTGAATGAGGCTGAAGGAAGAAAGTTAATAGAGAAATGTAATGCCTCAAACTTGTCAGAGTGCAAAGAAAGAGGCTCAATACGGCAGGTGAAAATGTCTCTAAACAGAATTCCCAGTCCACCCCCCCTGCGACCAATCCTATCCATTCTAGACAGAGTATAGCCCTCGGGGACTGCCTCCACCAGATCTGGGTCTGAAGCTACAGAGCCCCAAGTTTCAATAATAAAAACCCAGGGGGGCTTATTTTGAGAAACAAAATCATTGAAAGCAACATTATTATGGGCTAAAGACCTAGCATTTAGAAGCAAGCCGGCCTCGTTGGAAAAGTTAGGGATAGGCGATTTGAATACAGGTTTGGCCTTTATACTATGTCGATGTCGGGGGCGTATGGATCTTAGAGCCCCTTTACAACAATGGATGTTGACAAGATTGTCCGGAGGAGAGGTAAAATGACACAGCTTAAATGGGGGTCTAAGTGCGAGAAGTGTGGCAAGAGAATACAACGCGCAGTTTTCATGAAGTATGAAACGAGGACCAGCCCACCTGGCCCCTGGCGCGACTTGCGCGCTGACGGGTGCAGACGGGCTTAACTTTGGCGCTACTAACTTGAGCAACCTATCTGTGAGGGGGGCTTTTGCCCTCCAGCAGCCCCCATAACACCCCAGCATATACGTTGGTGGAGCTCCTGCCCTGTTAGGTGACACAATGAAAACAAAGGAATATTCAAATTAGCCTGTGCAGGGCAATATGGGGTGCTGTAAGCCATAAAATGCACATTTTATCAGTGACTTTGTGCCACACTACAGTTTTCAAATTTTTCTCCTTTTTATCAGTCCTGGGTGCCCGTACCAATGCAGCAACTAAGTGCAGGCAGGCAGACTGGTGGCAGCATGGGGTCCCAGCTCCTGCTACTCCATCATCTGCCAGCTGGAGCATGCAGCTCGGGTGTGATGCGTGCGAGAGAGCATTTCTGTTGCTTCTCATGCAGCAAGAGCAGCTTCTGTGGCTTAGCCTGTCCTGCTTTCCCAGACATTGGGGGTCTGTGCATGGGCTCCTGGCACCATACAGTTATGCGCTAGCTCTCCTATTTTGCTTCCTGTGTCCCAGGGGATGAGATCCCCAAGGATTTCTATTGAGCATGCTGGGTCCCAGGGGATTGGGTCCTTGGGGACAAAAGTGAGTCTGGGCATGCCTCTTCCTGGGCAAAATAAAAAATTACACCTAAACTGACCTCCGGGACTTGACTCAATATGGAGGTATTTTTAGGAAGTACCAATGGAGTCCCACAAGCTCAGTTTCTCAGAAAGAGCATGTTAAGAATGGCCAATCTTCATAGGTGCATAGTGTTGGGCAATTTTGAAGATTCTGGATTTGAGTTACTCCTGGTGGTGAGCCCTAGCCACCAGTAGGATTTTCACCAGACATGCTGGCTTCCAAAGGGTGCACTTTGCAGGGAGCTGATTTCACCATCCATGGTGCCAGTATCCTCCCCTGTCTGCCCTCCCCAGGCCCCATGTCCTCCTAGACCTCTTGCAAGGCCCCCGGGTTGGCATGCAGACCAGACCATCCCCAAATGGCCTTCAGGGGACATAAATGAGCCAGTGCCACCGGCCCTGGAGAAACCCGTCTAGTCCTGGGCTACAGCTGCAGGCAAAGTATTCAGTCCATCAGGGGCATCAGATGTGTTCTCCTCCCAGCTGTCCATGATTCTGGAGTCTCTGCTATCCAGTTCCAGGATCTTGCTTACTGTTGCTCCCTTGTGCTGGGATTTTTAAATGTTAATTGAAAGTTCTAGTTCTAGATGCCAGGCATCCTAGACGATCCTACAATTAATGAAATATATAAATGGAAAAGAGAGGAATGCTTTCAATAAGTGAAAACACTGGCAGTTGCTCGGGTAGCATTCTAACCCTTTATCCTTTTGCCAACTTGTGCCACTTCAGTGTGGAACAAGCTATATGCAAATCAGTCTTGACCCTGCTCCAATTGGAACAGTCTAGTCCGAACTGCCAGGCCAGGTCCTCCTTGAAATGGAACACAAGAAAACCAAGAATGGCTATGCCCTGTTTGGGGCTACTCATTCGGGTGAGCAAAGGTTTCTTATCTGAGCATACCCATGATCATTTAGGGTGTTAAATGAATCCAATGGGAGAAATGCTTGCAGTAAATCTAACCATTGGCTTTCACTTGGGATAGCATTTCATAATTCTTTTTGCACACCATGCCAACTCAGCTTGGTCCCAGCCATATGCAAATCAGTCCTGACCCTGCTCCAACAGAAGTCCTCCCTGACCCTGAAAACAATAAAAATTGCCTTGAGTGAGACTCAGTTAGTGAGACTCAACCACAGTAAATGTAAAAGAAAAACAACAACAAAAAACAGGCGAACAGGCGATCCAAAGCAAAACATTATTTTAGTCTAAATCGGTGGGTGGAATCCATTTGCAACAGGATGGTTAGCGCTACCCTTTTCTCTTATTTTCCCTGGCTGGATACATCTGTTTTTTTGTCAAATATCGTTTTATTGATTTTTTTTTAACACAATGGATATCAATACATTCAATTTGGTAGACCATAGTAATCTGTCCATTAGCTATATCAATACTCAGTGTTCTTTTGCCTCTTAAGGTTCTCCTCAAAACAGATTTCATATTAATATACTGCCAGGCCTAAAAACCAAACATTCATCATTTACCCTCCGCAAGCAATACCCTCCCCTTATGCTATATCACTTCCTCTTCCCTTGTAAACTAAAAGAAGAAATAAACTCAGGTGAAACAAATGATAATGTACATCGTATAGGAAGTTCTCTTGGTTCATGGCATCACTATTCAGAACTGTTATAGATGTAATGCTCGTACCCATGAGAGGCAGGCCACAAGAGGGATTCCACTGGAGAGGTAGGTAATTAAGGGGCCCCAGGAGTATTCAAAGTTTTTAAAGTCATCTCTAAAGATGTTGATGAATCATTCCATTACAACTGCCATAGATGAGCATGCCATCGCATCAGGGCAGAGGCTTCCTTCTTCTTCCAGACTGCAGCTATCGCAGTCTTGGCTGCCCCCAGACAGAGCCATATTATATCGTGGTCAGTTTTTGTTTGGTATTTCAAGCAGTTGTACAGTAAACCCAGGAGTGCGAAATAAGGGGTCTCTGCAATTGGGTCCACCAGCATGTCTTTGATTTGGGCTGGGATTTCAGACCAAAAGCGGCGGATTGTTGGACAGTCCGACCAGATGTGTTGAAAATCACAGAGAAGCCCACAACCCTTTGAGCATAAGTCTGAAGTATTGTAAAAAAATATTTTCAGTTTGGTGGGGTATAGGTACCAATCATAAAGAATCTTGTAGTGAGCTTTTGTAGGCCTAAGGAGCGATTGTGTTGAGTTATGTCTTTCCAGAGTGTCTTCCAGTGCCTATCTGAAATGTTGTGCCCCAAGGTGCATTCCCGAAAAATAACGTGACATGGTTGCTGGGAGGGCAGTGTATGTAATAGTAGGGACTATAGAAATGAAATAGCACCCTTAGAAGCCTCAGCCCCCTTCACAAAGAGCTTTAGTGGTGTGAGTTCTCTAGTCGCTGCCTCTTTAATCTCTGGGTGCAGCGACCAGTGACGCAACTATAGACAATGGAAGTGTTCTGGCTCTGGAGTTGAAAGTCTTGTTGGCAATACTCAAAGGTTGGAATGCTCAATTATGAAAGATGTTGGACAGTGTAAGGCACCCCCTCCTTTCACACATCAAATGGGCCTGGTTGTGCACTTGGCAGGAAAGGTGGGTTGTAGTGGATTGGGGAGAATGGGGACGGGAATGTCGTCCAGGCAGCCAATATGCCCACCTCGTCCCAAGCTTTTAAGCTAGTTTTTGTAGGGGTATTTATACAAGTATTTGGGGGCGGTCTGCTTTCAGTTTTCACAGTATGCCCCGGATTAATCTACCCGCTATTGCCCAGTCCATATGAAGCCAGTACTTATCTGGCTTTTTGCAGGGACCATTCAGTAATAACTCGTAATTGAGCGAATTTATAATAGAGTTTCAAATCTGGAAGTTCAAAACCCCCATTCATCCTTTGGCCATCAAAAGCAAATTGAAAGGCAGACAGGCTATTTTGTTTTGACAAATTAATTTTGCAAACAGCGTTAAAAGTGTGAGCAGAAAATCCTTCTCAAGACCAACAGGTAGGCTTGGAAGATGTGAAGAAACTTTGACAAAACTACCATCTTAATTGCATTTATTCTGCCGAGCCATGACTTAAACATTGGGGCCCACCGTTTAAGGTCATCCTTCAATTGTCGGAGGAGTGAGGAGTATTTAGCCAGCAACAAAATTGAGATCTTAAGAGTTATTTTGATGCCAAGGTAAGTGAGCTCCTTCTTTTCCCATTGAAAGGGGGTCAAGGCCTCCAGTGCCCCCATTTCCGTGTCCACCAGTGGCAAGTTAATGTTATGTTATGTTATGTTAAGCTTTTATTTATATAGCGCACGGCTACTCAACAAGAGTGTCCCGGCGCTTTATGAGGGCGACTCAGCAGTTAAAAAACATAACAGTAAACAGAAAGAGAGAGCACAGGAAAAGAAACAACCTAAAGATTAAAAAGCCAGGTCTTCAGGCTTTTCCTGAACAGGAGCAAACTAGGAATGCTGCGTAGAGCAAGGGGCAAAGAGTTCCACAGCTGGGGAGCCTCAAGGCTGAAGGAACGACCCCCGGTGCGAGCCTTCCTCACGCGGGGAACCACGGCCATGAACAAGGATTCCGACCGCAAAGAGCGGGCCGGACGATAGAGGGCCAGTCTACGCTGCAGATACTTTGCTCCGGAGCCAGAGAGTGCCTTATGCACCAGCGTCAAGGTTTTAAACATTATCCGCTTTCGGATGGGGAGCCAGTGAAGTGACTGTAGCACCCCAGATGTTCTTGCCCGCCTATGAAGGCCGAAAATGGCGCGAGCCGCAGAGTTCTGCGCCACCTGCAACCTTTGGATCAGATAATCCGGAAGCCCTAGATAAAGAGCATTAGCATAGTCCAGTCTAGATCCTATTAGAGCTTGGACAGTGATTTTTCTATGCTCCTCTGTAAGCAGGGGTAGGAACTTCCGGAGCATCTTTAGGATGCCAAAGCAGCTGCCCGTCAGACCAAGAATGTGCGATCTGAACGTGAGGTTATTATCGACCTTGACTCCCAGATTTTTGGCAGCCGCGGATGGCTGGGCGGGGGGACACATGTCCGCTGGCCACCACTCACGCCATTCCGGTTCCGAGGCACAACCAAATAGCAGAACCTCCGATTTACTGGAGTTGGCCTTGAGACCATTCTGCTGGAACCAGTCAAAGACCCTCTTCAGACATCCCCGGATGCTCTCCCCATCAAATGGCTGATCTTTCCTGCAGGTGAAGAGAAGCTGTGTGTCATCCGCATAGGACACGATCTGGGCCCCCGAAGCCTCCACGAGTGCCGCCAGAGGGGTCATAAAGATGTTAAAAAGAGTCGGGCTCAACACAGAACCCTGTGGAACTCCGACTCCCAGTGGCGGCATCTCAGCGGAGCTCGAAGAGGCCCAGACCGTTTGTCGACGGTCCTCCAAAAACGATGTAAACCATTTGAACACCGTCCCCCTCAGACCGATGTCATAGAATCTGGTGAGTAGAGCCTCGTGGGGGATGGTGTCGAAGGCCGCCGACAAGTCCAGCATGACAAGCACAGCCTTCCCCCCTGCATCCAGTGTCTCGCGGATGACCTCTGACACCTCGAGAAGTGCCGTCTCTGTGCTCAGGTTAGGCCGAAAGCCAGATTGCGAGGGATGCAGTAGATCATTTGATTCAAGGAAGCCCGAGAGCACGCCATGCACGTGCTTCTCCGTGAGCTTCGCAAGGGCCGGAAGGAGAGAAATGGGCCGATAATTGGCCAGAACCCCGGTATCCAATCCCGGCTTTTTGAGGAGGGGGATCACCATCGCCCTTTTCCAGGGCAAAGGGAGCCTCCCCTCTCTCAAAGATGAATTCAGGAGAGGATTCACCAGGGGGTTCATCAGCAGCGTCATCCTGGCCAAAAATTTGGCAGGGCAGGGATCTAGTGGCGACCCAGACTTGAGACTGGCCAGAAGTGAGAGGGAAGCATCAGAGGAGACCGGCGGGAATTCCGCCAAAAAAACCTCTGGCGTAGCTGATGGTGCTCGTCCCCCCCCGATGCTAACAGCCCCTTCCGCAGACTCTGTAGAGAAGGAGGCCTGGATCTTTCTGATTTTATCGGTGAAAAACCTAGCCAGGTCACAGACCCAGGCCTCAGATGGAACTGCTTGCTGTAGGTTGGACCTGGGGGCTGTAAACTCCCTCACCACGGTGAAGATCTCCTTACAGGAGTTGGCGGCCGCCTCAATCCTCCTTGCAAGGTACTCTTTTTTTGCGCACAGAATGTTACGATGGTACGCTTTAACCGCCAACCTATAGATAAGTCTGGCCTCCCCATCATACTGAGAATGCCACGCCCTCTCCGCCACCTTGCACTGGCTGCGTTCGATACGCAGCACCCCCGTGAACCACGGCGCAGACTGCCGCTCACCCACTGATCGAAGAGCTCTTACAGGGGCCAGGTCATCCAACCTCCCTAACAGCCACGCTTGCAGAGTCTCAGTATCCAGGTCCAAGTCACCCACAATAGGGCAGGGATGGTCAGCAAACGCCCGCGCTAGCAGATCAGGCGTGATTCTATGTAGCGCCCTAGAGGCAGCTCCAGACTGAGTCGGAGCGCTGCTAGATAAATGGTCACTCCCTCGTATGAAAAATCTGGCCAGTCTGTGATCAGACCAGAGTACCGGGAGAAGTTCTATATCCACAAGGGGAACAGAAGAAAACACCTGATCTAGTGTATGCCCCTGATCATGTGTGGGGCCCGACAGCGAAGGAGCGAGACCCAAAGAGGTGGTGATATCAAACAATTTGTTTGAATTCGTATCCCCCATAATGTCCAGATGAAAATTAAAATCACCAGCCAGCAAGCAATGCTGAGCAGACAAGGCCAGTCTGGATAGGACCTCCTGAGAAGGAAAGACTTAGACAAGTTCATACACGGGCCTGCTACCTCCTCAAAATGTCGTAGCTCACTTTGCAGAATTGTTAGGGAGCATTGTGGAGCTTTGATATATCAGTTTTTAAGGTGAGAAACTTGCTGTGAGTCCCCTAAAGGGCTGCCTGTAGTTTTCCCCTTTGTTAGCCTAACTGCACACGCTGCGCACGTTGTAGTCAGCTTTATCCATGCACACGTTAAGAAGTTGATTTCGGAGATGCTATTATTGTAGAAATAGGCTGCATATGTTTTAATATTCAGCTCTTCTGCTGGGATTTAGTCTGCACATTAGTACAGGGTCAAACAACATTGTGCCATGTTTTTTTCTGTGGCCGGACACTAACACTTAGACATAATAGTGGAGACCAAGCTACAGTTTTTAAGTGGGGAACTTTTTAGAGGAGAGATTTCTGCCAGATGAAAGGTCCCCAGACGAGAGTGCCTTGTTGTGCCGTCTGAGATGCACACCAGCTAATGGTAAATGCCAGGAATGGAGCCCAGTACCATCTCAGAGATCTTTGTTATTTTATCATGAGGCTGGGCTCAGGCAGATACACCAATAATCATGATGGCTTTTCATTGTGTATGATTTATTAGTGATGCTAATTACTTTTAAGTAGTGTATGCTTTTTAGTTGCAGCACAGTTGCTTCATAAGAGAGCATGATAGTTTCAATAAATATTGCAAATTGTTCTTGAGTTTCATTTCCGCTTGCATGACTGAAAGAACAAAAGGTGATGACCTGCTACCGCAGGTCTCTGAGGGTACTAGAGTGTTGTGTTCTTGGGTGCCAACTTACCTGTTACTCTAGACAGGTTAAGGAGACATGTAAGGCACTATGAGCAAGTCAGGATTCAGGCCCATAGGCACTGATGTGGTATGGTAACTCAGGCCCTGCATACTGATGTTCTGAGTTTTCAGGCATAGTTCCGTTCCCAATGAGAATCCCTGCAACCTGGTGCCACCAATGTTCACTCCGGTACTTCTATATGGGTCTCCTGAGTAGTATTTGTGAATGTCCATAACACACCTATTATCTGAGACGTCCATTGTGTTTAGGAGTAATCCTCCATAGAGTTTAGATTATTCTGTATTTTTTTCATGACAATCCATTTTTGTAATGCACTTTGTATCCCTTTTTTGTTTTACATATGGCTGCAGTACCTGTTGTCATTCCAGTTTATTCCAGACTTGCTGTCCATGCACATGTAATGCATCCTGGTCTTACAAATGCAGGTAATGCATTTATCTTCATGGTTGAAGCCAACAATGCATACAATTTTGAAGTCTTTTATTCTTGGGTTGATTTTCCAGCTGTGAACGGGAAATACTAACACATTTCATTGATATACACCTTTACCATCAGCACAATGCAGACCGTATGCTTGGGTCCGCTTAGTAATTATAGGGCAACCTGACCAGCTTTAGCTGGATATACGCCATATCCTGACTTGGCTAATCAAAATCTGGTGGTGACGTGAGCATTGTAAGTTGCTCTAGTTACACTATATAGACGATTAACTGAATATGTTTCATGCACATCGTTGGGTGTGCCAGCATGGCCTTACCTGCCAGGGCAAGCCCAGTTGCCTGTAGTGCCAACAATAAGTCCTGTAAATGTTCATTTAGTTATGGGAAAAATTCCCACTAATCATGAGGAAATTCCATTTTGGATTGCCCAAAAGATCGACTAAAATGAAGCTGTGTTTCCCAATACAGGACCACAAGACAAGCACAGAATATTAACTATGTGCTTACCCACGGAATGGTTTCCAGAATACTGGATTGTAAAACGTGGGAGAAGGCTTTGCAGATGTCTATGCCAACAGTCATGGCACTCCATCCATGTCAGTTTTGCCAGATGTGTTGAAACAAATACAGAATGTGCACAAGGCAGCTGCTGCCCTCGATTTGGGGATAAAACTAATGCTAAATGTTCCTGTGGTGTGCACAATAATTCTGTCTAACATTAAAGGCAAAACAGCATCACTGGCTATATGCCAGAGGCTCACAGCAGTCGCACTGATCAACCCTGAACGTGAGCCACCTGTAATTATTGCTGATCTGTACACATCATTCTTAGGTTGCAATAATTTGGGTACCAGACTGACAAAACCACCTCTTGGCAAACTTAGTACAGACAAGGCGGCCTAGCAAAATTGAGAGTTTGTTAACCCGTTCCGTGCTTATGACGGAACCACGCCGTCATGAGTCACAGGCGGTGTGTGCTCAAGACGGCGTGGTTCTGTCATGCGGCTGCCGCTACGCCCATGCAGCATTAATTCCCCGTCTGTGAGGGCAAATTAATGAGCAGGCGGGACCGTGACGGAACCACACCGTCATGAGCTCAGGCCGCCTATGACTCATGATGCCGTGGTTCCATCACGAGTACAGCGACACCGCGCTCACCCCCCACCCTTGCGCCGCGGCGAAATTTGCGCTGTGGCGAAGGGGTTAAAGAAAATGGGATGAATCTAAACAACAACTAAAAGAAAAAACCTCATTGAGGGTCTCCTCCCCCAGAGCCCCCTGAAAAACACTACAATTTTCACTCTTTCTAAAATCAAGGCTCCAGACAAGTTTCAGAGTTCTGATACACGGTATCCTCATTCCTTACAGGAGTCCGCTGAAAAGCAGTATGAGACAGGAGGGCGAACTGAGCCCAGACAAGAATAGTACGTGGCATTGAAAATGGCACAACACTCGTCTGAGGTAAGGATAAAGAAAGAAGACAGAACTTCCCAATTTAAACCAAAATTTCTGAAAAAGAAGGTTGTGGCTATAATTGTGAAGTATGCCACTAATTCTGAAAACCCTCCTACTGAACAGGAGTTGGGCAGTAACTCTCCTCAATAGTGCCGCAGAGGTCACTATAGTGTGCTGAAAACTCCAGGAGTTTCTGGCAACAGGAGCAACTGATAAATTAATTGCAGTTCAAACCACAGATAGGAGAGTAGTCCATCCTGAAAGGTTATATGACTTGGATAAACAAATTGAGGGTGACATACAGTGCACCATTAGACAATTTTCTGGGAGAATTTAATTTTGTCTTATTACATCCTTTTAGAGGAGGTCGATTGCCCCCCACTTTTTGTTCAAGCATCCCCACAGGATGAGGATCTAATACTTCAGTCTTTTTCAGCGCTTATCCCTGATGAGATCAAACAAGCCTATGCAGCAGAATGGGTTTTTGCATAAGCCCTGGCTGTATACTGCAATCATGATGGCTGGGAAAAGGACTCTCCTTATCATATAATACCCATAAGGTCAAGCCCACATGTGCAACCACATTAAGCGAGACGCTAAAGCCCCCGTTGAAGAAATATGATCCCAGTTAGAGTACAAATGTAATTGAACACTGTGTCTCTCAAATAAATAATCCTCTTTTTCTTGTTTTGAAACCATATCATTTATATTGAATCGTCATAGACTACAGTCATTTAAACAGTCATTGACGTACTTTTGCCATACAAAATATACATATTATAACACTAATTAACAATATAGTCAATACAAAATATAAAACAACCTTGGATATATCCAATGGTTTGTTTTTCAGCCAAAATCTAGGTCTTGAAAGCATAGAATGGACAGCCTTTTCAGCCTTTGGATTTCAGCATTGCTTTACCTGTTTAGCTATGGGCTACAAAAACTGTTCCGGACTGTTTGTTGTCAGCATAGTGTCGATTGTATATTATATTGACCTGGTTTCTTTATCCTACATAGATGATATCTACCTTACAGACGATGAGTTAAACTAACACTTAGCCAGAGTGGATCAAATAATGTTAGGTTTCACTGCCTACGGCTATATGTTCAAATTTAAGAAATCTCGTATCACATTTCTAATTGTCCTTTTCCTAGGATCTGAACTTACACAGGTGGGTAAGAGTCTTGTGAGAGTAAGAGCTTTGCCCTTCATTTTTTGGGAGAAATGTGTACAATTGCCATCTTTAAATACTTTAAAGAAACTACAAATCTTGTTAGGATTCCTTAACTTTGGCAGAATATACATTTCTGAACACACTGACAGACTCTGATCTTTACAATCTGACTTACCTGCAACATGTCACTTACATACACATGTGAATTCAACAAACCTAATCATCCGGATCTTGCTAGGTGCACATGGGTTTACTTATATCCAGTGGCGGCTCCTCCATAGGGGTGTTTGGGCAGAAACATAAAATGGTAAAAACTACCATTTTATGTTTCTGCTTCTGGCACTGCAAGAAAGCAGGAGTGCCTTGTTGGAGCAGGAGCGTGGGCGGTCGCGCTCGAGGAGAGGTGGGGAGTGGCTTACCCACTGTTTTGGGTACCGACTGTTTGGACAACCCCTGGAGCCGAACAAACAGTCTGTACCCACAACAGTGGGTAAGCCACTCCCCCCTGCCCTCGAGCGAGACCGTCCACTCTCCCTTTTCCTCTTTGTAGGAGGAAATGGCGCGGCTGGGGCGCTCTCCCCTGCGCCTCACCATGTTGTGATTGGCGCAGGACTGCGGCGGCGGGAGTCGGGCCCATTCATAAGCTAGCTGAGTGAGTAAGTACTTTTATTTCGTATTTTTATTAAATTAAACCCCTCCCACCTCCCCTCATCCCCCGCGATGACCCCATTTCCACCCCCCCACCCTGCTGTAATGCCGGCCGCGAATGCTCTAGTTCTCTTTGGCACCTAACCTTTCCTGGGTCAGACTCTCCCACCTGTGTCACTGGCAGGGTGGGAGGTGGTGGTTGATACTCTAGTTTCTTTAGGCTCAAAGACCTGTAACTTTCTTTGATCCATCTCAGGACCGTTCACAATCATCTCACATAGATGCCAACCTCTGGGAACAGACATGAGGGAGATTTAGAAAAAAGAAATAAGGGGAATTTAATTTGCATTGAAGTGGATCTTTATTTTAAGCGAGGAAGGCTAAGCTAAATATATTTTGAATTAAAGTTCATCAATCTTTGAAGTAAATCGGGGTGTTCGTGTGTAGAGTGCCTAAGACACTCTTATTCTGCTGACTCGATTGCTCACTTGTCTGCACCTTCTACTATCTGAGTTCTTACCAGGTAATGTTTTTTGTGCTTTTAAGGCCAAGAAGTCATTTGAGTCGAATGTTACACTGGACACGTAATGGGACAAATCAAATCAAATAAAGAGTGTGGAAGAAAAATCAGGATTACATAATGTCAGTTGACAATGGCAGTGGCATCTTTACCATAGTCTTTGTCCGAGTCATGAGCCCACAAGTGAACTTTGCCACCGTTGTTCGGTGAATGACAGACTTTTAAAAAAAAAATGTTTTTATTGTGGTGTTGACAATAGACAATGATACAATCGCATCTGTGTACCTGCAGGCAACAGGAGAGGAGCCGTAATCATGGTGAGTTGTTGAACACAGCCATTCAGTCCACAACCCTGAGGTCGGACGGCATTCCAGTAAAGGAAACCACAGTAAGAGCAATTTAGTACCTGCATTGGACACAGATAGGCTAGTCGCACCACCTTTTTTCTTTGAACGATAACAATAACCAAAAACATGAGTCCAGCAGAGAGAAGTCAAACTAGCATACATCCCAGCTTGAGTGTGCAGCCTTAACTAGTGGTGTCGCCACGCCCAAGGCCCCTGTTGGTGTAAAACATTGCACAGGAATAACACAGGATTCACAATAAGCAGTGGCAGGTCACAATAAAACAGATCCCACCCCCTCCAACCTATACATCCCCACCTAGATCCCTACGGGGCATCGCCAGTTCCGCCGTTGGAGAGACACAGAGCTCACCACGGTATGAGTTCCAGTGTCCCCATTTCTTGTCCCACATCCTGGGGCAGCCCCTTATTTTATACACAGTTTTTTCTGCTATCATGCATTGGTCCATAGCGGCCACCCACCTCACCACCAAAGGCCTGTCGGGAGAGCCCCAACCCATCGCCACCGAGCGTTTGAGCAACAAAAACCCCAGCGCCGCCCATTGCAACTCTGGAGCGGTTAGGTCGTTTGGCCCCCACATGTTAAGGATACATTCTCTAGGCGATGTGGGGAGCGGTTTGCCCAGGGAGCTGCTCATCTTGCATAGAGCATCCGGCCAGAACCGCTGTATCTCAGGGCAGTCCCATAGGATGTGATAAAAGGTCCCAGAGAGTCCACAACCACGCAGGCACAGTGCGTCAGGTCGTCGACCGATCCTGGCCAGGGTGAGGGCAGACATATATGCTCTGTGCAACACTTTTAGTTGGATTAGACGAAACCTATGACAGATAGCCGATTCCCTTGGAGACATTAATGCCGCCCTCCAGTCCTCGTCGTCAATGGGACCCAAGTCTATCTCCCATTTGGCCCGCAGCGGCAGGAAGGGGTCGGGAAGGTTATTGCAAAGCTTACGGTATGTAAGGGAAATTGCTTTTTCAGGCAGAGGTTCCGACAGCAGCCTGTCCTCCAGGGGGGAGGTATTGGGAATAGAGGCAAAGTCACGAAAGGCGATCCGAAGAGCATGTGTGATTTGTAGGTATCGAAAGAATTCTGTGGGTGCCAGGGCGTACTTAACTTGCAGGTCACTAAAGGACAGCAATTTACCCTTGTGTATAAGTTCTCCAACCTCAGAAATCCCGATCGCGTCCCACCTATCAAAGCCCCGGGAGAAGCAAAGGGAACCCAGGCATTGTGTGGACCACAGAGGCGATGCCTTGGTAAGTCTGTCAGCTCATCCCAACCGTCTATTGGCTCTGTGCCAGATGCCTACCTTATGTGACATAGGCCCAATGTATCCAGATTTAGTGGGTTTGCTATAGAGGGCCCCCAGATACCCTCCATGACCCGTTTGGTCTTTATCTAAGAGGAAAGCCATATTTAAAGGGGAACCGTGTATCCAGTGGTTGATCACCACAAGTTGGGAAGCCCAGGAGTAGAGACCGAGGTTAGGGAGGGCTATTCCCCCATCATACCAGCCCTGAAACAGCTTACAGAGAGCTATCGGAGCCGCGCCGCCGTCCCAGAGCAGGGTTCTGAGTTCGCCGTCTACGGCCCTGAAATAGGAGTCCGGGACGGGGAAGGGGCAATTTTGTAGGACATATAGGAAGCGTGGAAGCGCTAACATTTTGTACAACGCTGCCCGCCCCGGGAGGGAAAGCGGAAGTGATCGCCAATGGGCAACGTCACTACGGAGTCTACGGAGTGGGCCTAGCAAGTTACGGTCATAGAACACCGTGTGATCGGGAGTGATGAAAACGCCAAGGTAAGTAAAACCATCCGTAGCTAACGTAATCGTGAACCCCCTGGGCAGGCGTGGCGGCGGGCCGTGCAACATGTACAGCACCGATTTGGTCCAGTTTATGGCGTATCCCGAATATTTCCCGAAGTTAGTGAGAACGTGGAACAGGCTGTTGATGGAGGACTGTGGGGACGACACATATATCAGGATGTCGTCAGTGTAGAGAGAGATCTTGTCTGTAGAGTCATCACTCCACTTCAGTCCTCTGATGGAGACATCGGTGCGAACCCAATGAGCCAGAGGCTCCAGGGTAAGGGCAAACAGCAAGGGGGAAAGGGGACAGCCCTGCCTGGTGCCCCGGTGGAGCGGAAATCTCCGGGATGTGAAATTATTGACCCTGACTTGGCCAAGGAGGTCCGTATACAAAAGACGCACCCAACCTATAAATTTGGGTCCAAAGCCAAAGCGGCGGAGGACCTCAAACAGGTACGGCCATTCGATTGAGTCGAATGCCATTGCTGCGTCGAGGGATAATATAGCGGCATCGTGAGTCATGGTGGGTTGGCGACTCAAAACGTTGTGCACTCTGCGGAGATTCAGCGCCGTGTTTCGGCCAGGAAGAAAGCCGGACTGATCGGCGTGTATCAGGGAGGGGAGCACCAGGAGAAGTCGAGTCGCTAGTAGTTTAGCCAGGACTTTGGCCCCAGCGCTGATCAGGGAGATCGGACGATAGGAGCTGCAAGCAGTGGGAGGCTTGGTTGGTTTCAGGATGACCGCGATGGAGGCCAGTCGTTGATCGAGGGGGAGCACTCCGAGTTCGAGGCTCTCCGTAAACATGTTGAGGAGGTGGGGAATAACATCAGGAACCATTCCTTTCTGGAACTCAACAAGGACACCGTCGGGGCCCATGGCCTTGCCGGAGTTCACCGCAAAAAGGGACGCGGTGAGCTCGTCCGCAGTGAGGTCAGCATCGAGGGTAAACCGGTCGGAGTCCGAGATGGTCGGGAGACGCATCTCTTCCAATAGTTGTCTGGATTCGGTTGCCGAATAGACATTGCAGGCAGTATAAACCTGTTCAAGGTGGTCGGCGAATGTATCCGCAATGTCCTGCGGATCCGTCGCCACAGACCCGTCAGGTCTAGCTATGGACGTTATCCATCGGGATCCTTGGTCCCTACGCTCCAACCAAGCGAGCATCTTGCCTGCACTGTCTCCGAGTTCATAGACCCGATGCCGCGTGTGAAGCAGCCTCGCCTGTGCTTTCTCTTGGGCCAATGCCTTGTAGATCAATTGTTGGGCACGAAGGCGAGAAGCAGTGGATTCCGAGGGTGCAGCATTGTGGGACGCCTCGAGGCTAATAAGATCAGATTCCGCCTGGGTGATTTGCACGGCGTGTTTTCGCAGATGAATCGTCTTAAGGGCTAGAACTTCACCCTTTATAACCGGGTAAATGACAGACTTAATGTCAGTCAGTCAGTCAGTCAGTCAGTCAAAATACTTTATTTCGATAAATCATTATCATAAAAAGACAATGGAACTATACAAAATATACATTTAAATACACTCATTAATACAAAATAAAAATAGAGTCATAGACCGATTAAAAATTATCCAGGAATATTCATAGAATAAAAATGTCATCAATTAAAAGCAAATAAATAGAATAAGAACATTAACCCTTTTGAGTGCCCACCCTGACAATTTTTGAGGTATAGTCATCATACATATGTACATCCAAATTCATTTATGTACAATTAGTGAGACAGTTTTTCTTATTTCTAGTTCTTACAGCACCCACCAAAAAACTTGCAACATGAAAGATGATCCTAGGGGACTTAATGTCATGAAACTCGAAAAGCATTGTGCTTGAAATTGCCAGCTGTGTGAAAGCATCACTGCCCGTCCGTGTGGGTGGTCCGCTGAGTTCCTGCCATTATTACACCCACTAAAAAGTGGCCCCGCCAACAGGTATTCTTCTTTGATAATGGCTGCAGCAAGGTCGCAAGGTTGCACAGCATTTCCAGTGTGGACAATAGTAGATGGCGATCCATATGTGTTCCTAACTTTACGGTCACCTGCCTGTTAACTTAAGAATTTACCTACTTAGTGGTACTGGTATACCTTGCTTTTACTTTAACTCAGGCCCCAATCCTGCATGATTATTGCCTTAACCTTCGTGTGAGCCCTTTGATTCAGCTCTGATAGGTTCCACTTCGTGCATGCAGTATCCACTCTGAACAGACCCCTTTCTTTAATTCTTGGTGCATATGCAGGACTGTGTAATCTCCCCATATGAGTCTTGTCCGTTTTTTTGTTTTGTTTGTAAGGCCCAAACTGTGCAAATTACAGTGTGCGCCCATCCTGTAAAGTCTATATTCTGTTGTTTTTGATTGATGTTATTCGCCTGTTATTTTTAATTTTGAAACTATGTTTTTTTTTTTACATACTAGACACAAGTAGATGAATTAAGTGTATACTACTAATGATATTCGTTTGTCACCTTAAAACACATAATCAATACATCTCCCACATCCTAATGGTAGGATTGCACTATAATTACTAACTACATCTTTCGTTGATGTATACTGACCTTGTTGGCCATTCACATAGACAGTGTTTACTTTAGAATTCATTGGATTAATGTATAGTATTTTTCTGACCATTTTAAAACCATGGTCAACTTTCCCCATTTGTTTTGAAGTGTGTCTGTCAAATATGGTAACATCTAGAATATCATAGTCATTGTTATCAATACCATGGTTTCATTCTGCCATCGATACATTTATGTCATTCCAATATGGCGGGCGCCGTTGCATGCTCGATTGAAATTAGCCACAGGGTGGTTTGACCTCTTTTAATTTTAATTTAAAATGTAAAATTTATTTTTTACTCATGCCGTGATCATCATGATAAGTATTTAGTTTACGAGTATCGAGGTCCATTATAATCGCCCCTTTATCGTTGACACCCTATGTCATCTAGGCAGGCAGTACAGTCAGGCTTCCTCCCTTTTCCAAGATGGCTGCTATATTTTCTCATTTGACACTCAGGCCATGATAGAAAGTTAGTCCTATGTCTACCTTTGGGCGGCGTGTCGGGCGCTGGCTTTATAAGCCGCGTTATCACTAACACATTTTACAAACTCTACCCGTCTCCGGTTGACTTTCTAAGCACCGCCGAACCACTCGAGATTCAGTAAGTAACCTTAATGCTCTGTCTGTCGGTTTGTCCCTTCGTGGGTCGCTTCATAGTCTTAGATAAGGTCACTTGGTTTGGTTTTTAGATCGCTGGTTGCTCTGAGGCTGTTGTCTTGCCTGTTTGCCTCGGGCACTCTTGTAGATTACTGTAAGATTCTAAATATCTTTGACTCCGAGTTGGGCATATGGGCTAATACTCTCATTGTTGCCACATAGTGTATCTCTAGGACTTTGAGCTGCCAGACATTGTGCTTTAACACCTTGCATTCGCTGATATGGACGTTTGTGTTATACTCTTACAGATTTTACTCGATATCCCAGTTAAGACGACTCGTAATTAGAGGTACACATTACAGCGTCCTTTACACGCCATTACTCAGGTATTTCTCTTTTCTCCCTCCCCCCTGCCTGCTTGCTCTCTGTTTGAAGCAAGGTTTCATGATTCAAACACTAGTTGTTAAATTGCTCCATTCCTTTTAGATCCATTTCCCGGCTTAAACATTCTTATTTACATATGAAGGTCTGAAGTGTGAACTTTCAGGTGACAATCGATATCATTTCTTCTTCTTTGAGAATGATACCATAAACTGTGTTAGTAACATGTTTGAGCTTTAATTAGATCTTCAATGTGGTCAGCGATAAACTAAATGTTGTATTGTTTTTCAGTACTTTTTTAATGCTAGTTAGGTAGTTTTTTTTATATATATGTATGTTTAATATCATCTGAGTGTTTATTGTCTTTCTCTGATAGAAGTATAATCTTTATTTAGTCCTGTATATAATTGCGTATATAATTGTATAAAATTGTCTATAGAATGTTATTTCGAATCAGTCTCGTTTAGATGGCTGGACATCACCCAAGATTTATTCACCAATTGTGATTTATTTTAACATCGTTGCTTAATGAAGAGTACCAGGAAGGGGTACTACTTTACATAATTGTAGCGAGCATCATTTCTTTTTGATACACGGTAGAATTTATTTTATAATTGAGTTTTTTAATTTGTATACAATAATGTATGATTCACTGTTTCAATTTAGGGGGTATTTCCACCAACAATTAATTGTTTGGTCCTGATGATGGTCTACATGATGGCAGCATCATAGACCGAAACGTCCACATCTACATCATCTCCATCAACGTTGCTTTGCCACGAGCACACAACCACCGCTGATTAATTTTGCTGGTTGTCTGTCTTATTTGTTAGGAGCTTGATGTGTAGTTTTGAACTGAAGTGTTTATGTTGCTTATACCTCTGTTCATAACTTTTTGCTCAAAATTCGTTGGTCCATATGTCTCCCCATATGTCTACTTGTAAACTACATTACTAAAATCTATAAACTTCTTATGAATACATTTTTACTCTTTCCGTGTATCTTTTTCCTTCCAGTGATTTATTCCATTGTCAAAGTTTCCTCGATATGTGATATTCTGTTGATACACTGGAGTGCGATCATCTTAATACGACTCCAAACTGAGTAGATTTGTTCCCAGAATCAAGTCCCTTGTAGCACCCTCTGACTTTAACCATCCTGAAAAGAGCCATTCATTTCCCGCCAGTACTGCTTCCCGCATATATTGACAAGTGATTTACATTGCATTTTTTTACTTTGAACCTACATTTGCTACTCTGCATGCAATATGTTTGTGCTCTACATTGCTCCGTTCAACGCTAAATAGATTGCTTGTAAACTGAACAGTGCTGAATACAGTTTTCTCTCGGCGAGGTGTATAATGTGGGGTAATTTTTGCAAATGTATATTGTCCTTTAAAAAGCACCTGCTACCATGTTCCTGGCCTCCAGCAATTATCAGGCATCAATTAAAATGTTAAAAAAACTCAGGGGATTAATGTCTTCCCGGAAAGAGATGGATGTTTGTCTAGTGGAAGTTTTGACTCATCCATAGGTAGCGCAGTGGGTTTAAATGACTGCTGCTAAGAATGTGTACCATGCAGATGAAGTTCATGTAATGTAAATAGGTCAGTGGGTTACTGCTTCTGTAAGAGAGCTTCTTTTGTTACTTGTCGTTTGTAAGTCTAAATTGTAATATAGAACATTGTGCTATTAACTGCCATCAAACAGCTGTGTGTATACTGCAAGCAGTATGTTAGAGCGATATGTTTTTTCTTTGCCCAGTCTTTCATTATTCTAATATTGCCAAAAGGGTTCAGTTGGGTAGAAAACAATTCTTGTTATTAAAGAAACCCCCTAAGAATGGTGTTACATTTTAAATTCAGAATTTGTGACTCTTAAACTACTTTGCCTACCAGTATCACTAATATGTCATGGAACTGATGATAGTTTTAAAGGAGGCAGTAGCATGTTTCTGTTTAGCACAGTGGCTTCCGAAAGTCTTGAAAATGCACCATTTCCCCCTCATTTTTTAAAATTTTCTCTGGGAAGAACAAAGACCCCCCCCGAACCCTCCTTAGGTCGTTTGGGCTCGCTCGCTATGCTCGCTCGCCGCAGTGTGCTCCACCACTAATTTTACGCCTCACCACTTTCAAATGTCACCAGCCGCCACTACTTATATCACTTTTAACAAATGTGAAACAGTGCCAATGCCTTATAAATCGCATTTATTTTCCAATTCGGAAATGTGTTTTTCATCCACTGAAAACATACTGGCTGCAGTGCAGATGGCTATTCCTCAAAAGCAGCCACTTGCACAAGAGAAACGCATCATTGTATTTACTCCGGTGCTTGCCTTAGAGGCTGCCACAAACGGTTGTGTTCCAAATGCTAAAGCCCTCCTTCCTAGATGTTACAGTGGGCTACATTCTTATAAGCTGTTGATGTAGACTTTGTCTTTGGCCCATCTTTACAGACAAAAAGATTTCTAAAGTATGAACATGTCTACCCCATGCCCACTTCTATTATACTTCTTGAACAGCATTAATATTTTGTTTACACTGATGTTTCACCTCAGCATGCTATAGGCTTTAAACAATGGTATTCGCTGGCATGCACCACCATTGTTGGTGTTATGTTGGATGAGAACTTTTAACCACATAGAACTCGCACACAGGCCTTAGGGGACTGCACTGCGCAGTGGACTGAACTAAAATTTTTGCTTCTTGCAATTGAACAAACGGATACCGAATTCCCTACACTTATAGTGCGTGATTTGTATTACTGTGTACAGGCCATTAACACCTTGGCTGCTTGAGATATTTATCTCCTGTGCTGGACCATAATCGAAATGGGTGTGGTCATGACGAGCTCAGCTCGTCATGAGCACAGGAGCACTGTGCCTCATGACGAGCTGAGCTCGTCATGAGCACCGAAGGGGTTAATGATAATTTACATTATTATTGGTGACAAAATGGATTCAAAGATTCGAAAGGCAACACATTCAAGCATAAAAAGCTTTGGATTAAAGTGGCTGACCACAAAGATAGGATCCCACAGACTCATGTTATACATACATTGAGTCAAATACATACATTGAGTCATAAACGATTTCTAGGAAATTCTCTGGATGAAGATGGGGCCTAATCTGCAGTTGGGACTGCTACTATTGTAGCAATTACTTGATCTAAAATAAGACTAGATTTTGATGTCTTGGCTGCCTATAATGCTAACTAGGAAGGCACTCCCTTACCTAGGGGTTTTCCTTTTAAATTACACATCACTTAAGTGAAGAAAACATCCCTTTTGTAACTATTCCAGGAGTAGGTGATTGTATGATTCCCAACCAAGAATGCAGGCTAGCTTTAGTGATAGCTGTGCATGAAGGTGTTGCTTCTGCGCATGCCGGTGTGGAGGCCACAATTTTGTTGTTATAGCAACGTTATTGGTGGCACGGCTTATATCAAGAGGCCAAGAAGTATGTCCTTAGTTGTGGCATTTGTCAACAAATTAAAACCTCCTCCATGGCACATCCACCTCAGACACGCCTTTTAATTTCTAACAAACCTTTCTGCCGCATTTATTTAGACCACCGTGGTCCTCCTATTTTGGATACTGCATTACAATTTATCTTAGTTGCAGTAGATTCTTCCTCCAGTTTTCTCACGGGTTGGTCACATTATTTGGCTGACGCTCACACTGGTATTAAAGAAATGCAAGTCTTTATCTGGACACATGCATGCAGTACATTTCACTCAGACCAGCGCCCAGCTTTTGCTTCTAAGGCTTATCGGGATACTATGACTTCCATGGGTGTGCAGGTGCATTATTCTTTTCCATTTAGGCCCGAAGGCCATGGTGTTGTGAGGAGGGTGAACCATGACTTAAAGCAGTCCTTAACAGCTGGAGTATTAGACACAGGGGTAGTTGAATCCACCACCTAGCACTGAACAACCTCCCTAAAAAATCTCTGGGTGGCCAGACTCCCTACCAGGTCCTTTTTGACATCAACATGCACGTTCCTGACCTTGGCGGCCCAGACAAAGTGGCACAAGGCACTCCCTTTTACATAAATGATCATTGTGCTGTCTACAGGATTTACAAAATGTATGTGACGCTCAATCAAATGAGCAGTTCAACAGGTCAGCCTCTGCAGAAAGCAAGGAGAAACCAGAACCTTATTCCAGGATTCGAAAAGTTGGGGATCTCATTTGAGAGAAGGTTGCAGTAAAGAAAAAGTTTGGGCCATCATACCGAGCACCAGTGTCAGTGTTTCACATTCACGGTACAAGAACTGTAATTTTGCCATCATTTCCTTGTTCGAAAGACAATTGTTTTGTCTCTATTGCTCACATCAATTGACATCATGTTGCTTATTTTCAACAGTAGGCCACAAGGAGTCCTTGGTAGTTCCCTCTCGCTACCATACAGGAAATTCCTCTACAGCTAGTGAGCTACACCGAAGCTGTTTCTCCCAAGCTGGGGGGGAGGGGTGAAAAATGCCCTACAGTTAATTCCTGAATTTGCTACAACGGCCAGTAACTCCAGCGAAGTGAGTACTCTTCTTACTGTTGCATCTTCTGCAGTTCATCTAATTTGTAAATATCCACATTTGTTGGATCCCTCTCTTCTGTATTTTTCTGGTCCTGTTGCAGTACTGAGGCACCTGTTTTTTGACAAACAGTTTTTTGGTATTATGTAGGTCGAGATGATTTTTCTTCAGACTCTTTTAAAAGTTCATCTGTTCTAGACACTCCTGCATGAATCTGTGTTTTCTTTTCATGGTTGAAACACACTTATCTAGTCCTGCTTTGGAGATATGTTTGGATACCACTTTCCTTCGTTTTTCTATTCCTGTGAATTGGATCTGTAACAGTTTTTTAGCTGCTGATTAATGGCCACTATCTTCCAGAAGGCTCTGCTACTGGAACTGGTTGGCGGGCTATTAGCCCCCCACTCTTCTTCATAAAAGCTAAAACGATACTTGTCCCTTATGAATATTTCAGTTATTCCAGTAACTGATGGGGTTATTTGGGATAAAGTTCCTTATAACATATTCAACCCTAGAAAGATCATGCAGATACTTATGTGTTTAAAGTTTCTATGGGGGATAAGATAGTACCTGGGTTACATTCGGGTGATTGGGATGTTGAAACTGTAAACTCCATGCTCTCAAAGGTAAAATATTATACTGTTTTCGAATAAGAGGATTTGTACCTTTATTCTGTTAGCAATGCTGAAATGTTCTGTTCTCACCATCATGGACATCCTTATTTGCTTCGAGCTAATGTTCAACTGACACTTTTTAATTATACACAATAGTAACATTGTCCGACTCCCTCACAAGGGAGTTCTAAAACACTCAAAGATAAATGTATATATTTTACAGGATATAACATGTCAGATCCAACGTACCTTTTTTCCAAACTCATCCCTGCCCCACTAAAAAAAACATGCTTGCACAAACTAAGCTCATATATACAGACTCATTTGTTACACAGTAGGCTATCAATGGTTCTGATTATTGGAAGGATGCAATCGACATGATAATCATTTGAAAGTACCAAACATTAACAAGTTTAAGAGACAGCAAACTTGTTTCAAGCCTCTTTAATCCAAACCCAAATGATGTTTTTTAGTTACACTGTTCAACAGAACACCTGTCTAGGATGTGCTAACATTAAAGAGATTAATGCACTCACTATCCCTTCAATTGCCCAGTTTGAATATTGTCAACAGTTAGCAAATTACACTGAGGAGCATCTTAACAGTATGTTGCAAAATGGTACATTTAATTCAACACTTTTAGGTCTTCATGGGTGGTTGTTGTGGCAACTGGGCACAAATGGTCGTCATGCACTTTTTAAAAATTCCACACTGGGGTTTAAAGCTAGCAGACCTGAACCTCGTTATTCCCAATCCCAACAATCAGTGATTATCACCATCTATTTAGTCGGAAAGTTGTGTCAACAATGGTTAGAGCACTCTACATTATCTGCCGTGAAACAGCATCTTTCTCTATTATCGGAGGATATGGTCCTATCGGATTTTCGATTGGGTCCTGAGTCTCAGTGTTCTAAAAGATTTATTGTTGCTACATATAACGAAATTTGGAAATTGTCAGAGATGATAGCTGCTGCACGTTTACAATAAACTGATGAAGATCATTTGAAT
This sequence comes from Lissotriton helveticus, assembly GCF_964261635.1. Lineage (NCBI taxonomy): Eukaryota > Metazoa > Chordata > Amphibia > Caudata > Salamandridae > Lissotriton > Lissotriton helveticus. The sequence goes on along the minus strand of NC_136070.1, from coordinate 624,903,123 downwards.
AAAGTGCTTGTTGTTGGTCATATTAGTATTAATATATTTTCTTCTCGCATCTACAAACTGAATTACATTGTGTCATCTGTTATCAATATCTTGCAAAATGAAGTGTCTACATTGTACCTTTGGCAAAGTCAGCTTAGATCCATCATGCAGTTTGACTGGACCCTTCAGATCATTGGCATTATTTTAATTCCAGCCACCTATTCATGCCTTTCAACTTGACATGTAAACAACGGCTCATTGTGAAAAAGACACAACCTACATAATGTTAAACCTTGAGAAGTTAGAACAGCTCCTTTTCACTATAGCAGACACACCTTATGCTGTATGGTTGATACATGGCATAATATCTTTGCCAATTTCAACATTTCAATTCGCAGCTTGCATGAAACATTTCCCTGTTGGTAGATCTGAGCCTCTTGGAAGCAGCTTCATTCATGCACTTTGGTCACTCACTTTTTTATTACCACAGTGAACATGCCAACAAAGAGTTCTTCCTTACTGGAAAAGAATGCAACACTTCTGTCAGACATTCACTTGATTGCAAACATGTTACCATTCACAGCGTATGCAATGCTTCTGTAGTGAATGTGGCTGTTTTCTCAAAGGCAAACCAACACCTGCAAAGCTCCCACTAATTACGGTCCTTTCAAATGGAAGTTATTTAAAGTTAAGTGATCAAGACTGCTGGGGATGAGCTCCGGGAACCCGTACATTTTATAGATTTCCCAGATAGTGAGCTGCTGTAACAACGTCCTCTTACCTCCCACCAAGGGGGTAAAGGTAGTTCATTGTGGCTTTCCATTCCAACTTCGAAGGCAGTTTTCAACAAGCTAAGCAGACTCAAAGCACTATTGTTTCAAAAGGAAGTAGCCCTCAAATCTACTGGAGAAACTTTGAATTACATGTTGCAAGACATAAAGTAAGATACAATCCTTGTTAAACAATAACCTCCCATTAAATTTCAACAAATTATTTCTCCTCATTTTTAATGCTTCTAATACAGCTGGCCTTGCTCACTTTGTTTAAAGTTGTGGGTTCCGGCTTAGTCAGTTCCTTCCAGACAATCTTTGGAGTAATACCAGCTTTTATTAATTCCCTTTTTTCCAGTGTGTTTGAGTGTTTCCTGCTCCTTTTATTCCTCATTTGTGGCATTTTGGTCCTATTTTTGCTACTCTGCAATCAATGTTGTGTTTGCAATCCCACTGGAACTACCACCACTCCAGCTGTGCCATGAGCGCATGCTTCAATTCTTTGTAAACCTATTACTCCAGGAACTGGACCTTGATTGGTAATTTTCATTCCGATCTACCTGTTTTACCCGCTTACAACATGTATTTCACTGCCTTAGGTGCCCCTTCAAATGGGCACTAGATGTTTACCTTGCTCTGCCAACACCAGCTACAGTGGATTCTGTTGCTGAGTCCATTAGCGACCCATTTTCAAAGTTGTGCCTTGGGTCTGCGGCTACTTCCGAATGTCAGCTATAAGCCACTTCTTTCAGTGGAAACAAGTGCTTCAGCACATGGGATATTGACAAATGGCTCGAATGTAACATATGTGGGTTGCCTGGTTAATTTATCACCATTGGCTAAGGCAGAGGATTATGTCTGTTCCCTAGAGTTGGTGAACTGGGCTGTTGAGCAATCGTTGTCTGCGGAAAAGGAATACGTTCTGGATTCAATGGCTTTTAACCAGTCAGAAGACATCTCATATACCTCCGACATGCATTAATTATGTTAACTTTTTGAAATTGTCATATTACATTTCTTTATTATGTTTGTATTACATGCTTAGTAGCAGTCCTACAGATTTTCCCAGATTGATGTCTTCCTAATTTGTTATTCAATTAGTCTTTACATTACTGTCCCGACCAAAGGGGGTGTGTTGTGTGTCCCCTATAGGGCCCATTGTAGTTTTCCTCTATGCTAACTTAACTGCACTCGCTGCACAAATTGTAGGCTGCTTTTGCTTTGCAAATGTTACAAAGTAACATGCCTGTTTTGAGACACACTATTATTGTATAAATAGGCAACATATGTTTTATTAGTCAGCTCTTCTGCTTGGATTCAGTCTGAACATTTAGTACAATGTCAAACAACATTGTGCTTTGTTTTTCTCTATGGTTGGTTACTCACAACTTGACATAATAGAGGAGACCCAGTTGCTGTTTTAGAGTAGGGCATTTCTTATAAAAAAAAGCCAAGACATGTGGCTTTGAAAACAGAGAGCAGAGATTTCTAGCAGGGTAAAGGTCCTAGGATGAGAGTGCCAGCTTCGTGCCATCTCAGATGCAGACCAGCTAAAGGCAGGTCTGGAGCCCAGTGCCTCCCCAGAGATCTTTGTTATATTATCATGAAGTTAGACTTAGGTAGATAAATTAATGACCATGATAGGGCAGGGCCTATTCTTTTTTCTTGTATTGGATTTTTCATTTTAAACGACAAGGAACAGCCAGTTCCCAAGCATAGGGGTAAGAATACATACCATTTCCATCATATATGAAAATAACAAGCAAAATAATTATATGAGAAAAGACATGCAGTGCAATACCTAGGAGAAGGGAACCACCGTGGATAAGCAACAAAAAAAAGTGCCAAGATCCAATCTGGGCAGACCAGCCCTGGAAAGGTACTAGTTCAGCCAACCAACCCCGGATGGGATCCCAGATCCATCCCAACCTTTTCTCTGAGGGTTGTTGTCAGTTAGTATTAACTCTAGCCTACTCATTTTCTTTTAAACAACTTTATTGCCATTTTTATATTTCTCATTTATGCAATACCAGGAGTATAACAATCAGTTTCTTTACGTCAGAGAATACGTTGATAACCTGCAATGCAACAACCTAGTATATATTTTGTATTCATACACAGTCAATATTCCAAATTTTGTATACTATTCCCATTTTTCAACTCCTTCGTACATTTCCCCTTTTGTTTGCTTTCCATGTGATTTTAACTCATGCCAACCTTATCCCTCAACTCCACCTCCCCCCGAGTGAATGTCTAGTCCACGTCTTTGTGTCTATGTTGTGTCTGATACTGTCCCTCAGGGAATAATCAGTGGTCTTGTGCTTTTCCCTGTTTATACACATCCTTGTCTCTACGTACGTATCGAGGATGGGTTCATAAGTCAGTGATCATTGCCGTCCGGGCCCTGATGTCATCTTCTAACTTGTCATCTTTGCAGACCTGCTTCATCCTAACTTTTTCTGCCACTGCCCATTCGCACATGTCCTTTAACCACATTTCACACTTCGTGGTTGTCGGATTCAGCCATGCTCTCGCAATGCGCCTTTTTGCTAAGATTAATCCTAATAGCACAAAATTCCTGCTCAGTTTCCTATTCTTGGGCATAGGCAGTAGTCCTAATAGTGCTGTACGTATCTCCCTAGGAACCTCCCACCCCATGGCTTCTCGTAGTTTCTGTAGCACTTTCAGCCAGAATGGAACTACAAGGGGGCATGTCCGTACCACTTACAGAAAGTCAGCTTCTGTTTCCACACATTAGGAGAAATTACTGGACCGGTCTAGGTATTTTTTGCCCAGCACTTTGGGGGTGAGGTAAGACTGATGTACAAAATTATATTGGACTGGTTTAAATAGAGCGTTAGAACTTACCAATTTAACCCCTTTGTGTATCCTGTCCCATTCCTGGGCTGTCATATGGTCTCCCACCACCTCATCCCATCTGGCCTGAATGGGGAGTATTTTCCCAGGCAAATCATCCCTTATTGCACGACATGTGTGAGTAATCAGATGTCGAACTTGGGCCATATACAGCATTACTTGCAGCGTTTTTGGCCAAACCTCACTAGCCACTCAAGAGATTTTTGCATATTGCAAAAATTGTCCTCTGCCGAAATCAAAGGAAGCCTCCGCACATTCCTTCATCACAAATTGGCCATTATTCTATTAATCCCCCCAACGTCAAACATCTTTCCATTTTCGTATTGACATTGAGTCAGCAATATTGGTAAAAGGGGGTATCACCCATAGAATAATGTCCAGTGCGTATGGTGCATGTCTTACCACTTTTATTATCGTAGTCTCCCATATCCCAGCTACATGACGGATGATGTAAAGGCATTCTCTAGGGACACCTTTGCTGTGCATCAGTAATTTCGGCAAGGAATTTCTCCTCATGTGTCCCCGCCAACAGTCTTTTTTTCCGTTATCCTGATCATCTAACCAGTGAATGGGATGTTGCAGCCATTAAAATTCGATACATGGAACCTCTACCCCGCCTTGCTGCCAGGGTCTCTATAGTGTTGACAGGCAGATGCATTTACGTCTGGGGCCCCAGAGAAGGTCCATCCTTAAGCAATGCAGTGTTTTGAAATAGCTGACCGGAATTTTATATAATGAGTTTTGTAATGCATAAAGGCATCTTGGCAGATTGATCCTCTTAGTGATCGTGACCCTGTCCATCAGGAATAAGGGCAGTTCCCTCCAGAAGCATATGGAGCCCGGAATTCCTTCCACTACCCTCCCTCTATTAAGATCCAGGAATCTTTTGGGCGTTTGTGCCAACTTAATCCCCAAATACCTGGGAGCTAAGGACATCCAGGGTAGGCCAACCCTGGGAAGCAGGACAATTGGTTGAGTTGCTAATCTCCCGAGCGGGAATAGTTTAGACTTCTCATGATTAGCTTGTAGATTCGACGCAGCACTAAAGTCCCGAAGAACCTCTAAGAGGGCAGGTACCGAACATGCTGGTTGTCTGATACACACCAGCATATCGTCGGCATAGAGCAAAAACCACATGGTTGGTGTTGCCCACCATTATCCCCAAGCCCTCAGCCAATCTCTATTTGCCGCAAGTGGCTCCATTGCCATTGGGCATATGAGGTGCAACAAGGGGCATCCCTGTCTGGTACCCCGTTCCAGCAGGAACATCTCCAATACTCTGCCCACTACTCTGACCCTGGTGTTAGGATTCGTGCATAATAATTGAGTCCATTTAAGAAAGTTCTGTATCACCCCCAGTCGTTGTGATAACACCCATGAATAAGGCCATGCCACTAAATGGAATCTTTCTCTATATCCAGGAGGGCTAAAGCATAGTCTTCCTCCCCTAGGCAAGGGGGGCGCCAACCATGTGCCAGCTGCCTTAGATTGCACATAGTCCTACGTTGTGATATAAAACTGGCCTGGTCTGAATTGATCAGATGGGGCATATGAGGGAGAAGCCTAATCATCAGGATGCCACTTAATAGTTTCACATCTAAATTTACAAGCAATATATGCCAATATGAGTTTGGCAACTTGGGGTCCCTGTCTTGCTTTGGGATCATTATTACCAGAGCTTACCTCAAGGAAGGCGGTAAAGTTTGCACATGTATTGCTTCATTATAAACCTCCAACAGCAAGTCAACCAGTATAGGTGCGAAGTGTTGATAAAACTTCACTGGGAAGCAGTCACTTCCTGGCGTTTTGCCTGTTTTTAAGCATTTGATAGCCTCCATTATCTCCTATTTTGTGATCGGGCCCCTAGTTCTCTTCAGCCGCCTGGTCCAGATGGGGTAGCTCTATTGAAGACAAAAACTCGCCCATGGCCTCTTGAGGAGGTACAGTGCATTTCCCATAGACATTAGCTAGGTGTTTAGCAAGTATATCAAGGATCGCTCCCTGTGTTATTTCCAATTTCCCATCACTATCCTAAAGTTTTAAGATCGGTAACGTGGTTGATTCCCTTTTTAATAACCTGGTCAACATGGCCCCAGACCTGTGCCCCTCTCAGTGCAGCCATTGCCTATAGACAGTGTAGTCGTATTTTTCTAGATGCTTCCATGATTCCAGCAGCTCAGCACGAGCTTCGCACCATGCTGTACTTTTCTGTGGTGTAACATGCATCTATTCCTCGAGTTTGGCAAGTTTACTCTCCTGGGTATCTATATCCTGTTCCAATTGCTGCCTCGCCCCATATGTCGTGTGCATACAGATCCCCCTAAGAACCACCTTCATGGAGTCCCATTCATATGTCCTATTCGAGGCCGATCCAGAGTTTTCCTCAAAGTAACTAACCAAAGCAGTTGACCAACCGCCACTAAAGAAATATCCAATAGTGCCTCCGCCCTAAGACACCACATAGGGATTGCCGGCTTAGGTCTGCTGCCCTCAAAGCTGAGCAAGACCTGCGAAGGGACCGATATATGCTGTGCTTGGTATGTTATCCCTTTTACATCCAGGGTCAGCTCATGTGAGATGAAACAATAGTCTAGACAGCTAAACTTGTTAGCTGCTGGTGTGTGGCATGAGCATGTTCCTAAGTCCAGGTTGCACACTCTTCAGATATCTGTAAGTTGTATGCCCTGCAACATATCTGCCAGTGTCTCCGTCATGTGTGGTTTTGTGTGTAGTTGGGGGTTTCACGGTCTAGAGTCCCATCCAGGACACAATTAACATCTCCCATCAACAACAGCGCTGCCCCTGGATGCTGAGTTGCTGCCTCCATGACTGAAGGGAAAATGTAAGAACAGTTGACATTAGGGGCATACACATTTATAATGCACATCTCCCTCCCTTCCAATGTCCCATGCAGGATCACATACTTTCCCGCTGAATCAATCACAAGATGCAAATGTTGGAAGGGGGCACCCGGTAAAGTACTCCTCTAGCAAATCTTGGATATGAAGTAGCATACAACTGCCCCCTCCATTCAAGTGTAATGCATGGTATTGAGTCCCCTCACACATCTGTTCCTTGCAAACATGCAATTTAGACTTTGTAACGTTTTAGGTAGACAAGTGAGTACTTTCAAGGAATTAGAAGCCATCCCCCTCATTTCACACTTTGTGCTTTCCCCCTCCTACCGTCAACCACCCCTCTCATCTCCCGCTAGCGAGTTGGATTGTAACTGCGTATATGACTTATAGACCAGACACATTCATGAAAGACATCCATCATGGCTTAACTTGTTGAACACACTTAACTCCCCAGTCCCCCCACCCCCTGGTCAGCACATCTGGTCCTTCTTCTCCCAGACCGTAGAGATTCAGTGCCCACTGATGCTGCCCCATATCCCCCCACATTAAAACATTACAAAATGTAAATAACTAGTGCACCAATGTTCAAAGTTCCCTGTCAATATGTTTGTCTCAAGCTTGGTGCCTTTTAAGCCAGTACTCTCACAGTCTTAACTTACAAGTTACAGCAGGGTGTGAGGGCAAGCCTTTAGATCCTAGCTCGTGATTCGGACCCTGGAGGGCAAGGATAGGTCCCTCCGCCGGTGGTAGCAAGTTACAAAAATATCAGTCTGTCCTGGCTTATACATCATTCCTTTGTGTGAGACTATTACACTTAACTGTTACACCCCTTTCATGTTGTACGCTTCCCTCTCAGCTCGCAGTATCCTTTGACAAAAAGTGAGTCCGGAATTACATCCTCTGATCCAACTTCAGAGTCAGGAACCCACTCCACCATTGGCAGGGTTCTGTTCGGAAGCACCTGGATTCTGCTTGGGCTGCCGCTGTGCTCCCTGTGGGTCTTTTCAGCGGCCTGGGACCTGCCCGCAGCTGGGCCCACCCTTCACAAGGACATGTCAGATCATGGCTTTAGCGCCAAACAGGGGACTAACTATCCAGACTCATCTAGCCATACTGTCACTTCCGTCCTTTATGTTCCACCCGCAGCTTGGCTGGGTAGAGAAGACTGTACTTCATTCCAGCGTCCTTGAGACGGCGTTTCACTGCTAGGAAGGTTCTCCTTTGTTCCTGTACTTTATGTGTATAATCAGGATAAATAGCAATGGTGTGTCCTTGATATCACTGTGACCCCTCAGAACAGATGATCTGCAGGATGTCCTTATCTCTATAATTGAAAAGAAAATGGGCTATGATAGCTCTTGGTGGGGTCCAGGACGAGGCTGCTGAACAATCGCATTGTGGGCTCTCTCTATATTGAACATTTTTGAGAGTTTCTTGGGGGCCAGTTCATTGATGATCCAGTTGTCCAGGAAAAGTTCAGCAGACGAGCTTTCAGCTTTCTCTGGAAATCGTATGAATCTTAGATTATTTCTTCTTGGTCTTCCCTCTGCATCTTCTGCACGGACATCCAGGTGGACCTCCTTATTCTGCAGCAGTGCAACTGTGTCTCAGAGGGAGTGAACCTCCTGCTGCATGGCCTTCTCATCTTATTCATTGGAGGACTCTTTATCCAACACTTTATGGAGACCACATCTCAATAGATTAATGTCTATCGCCACTGCGTCTGTCCCGTGAACAAAATCTTCTCAGGTGGAGTGAATTGCCACCATAATGTCTGCAAGAGAGGGATATGGGTCTGGGATGTGTTGCGAATCTTCCCCTTGTTCAGCTTGGTTCGCATCTGTGCCGATAGGGACCTGAGGGCACAGCTGCACATAGTTTGAGATTTTGTTTGTCTGTACTTTATTGGCTTTATCTTTCACCATTTTGGATCTACTTCTGACCTGGATTCCTTTTACGAGGTCAATTATATGTAGTGTATACTCTCCAATGTCTCCTGTGCTGAGTGACCCAAAGATACCGCCTGGAGTTTGCCTGTATCCCAGAGTTTGCTGTTAAGCAGCTTGGTCAGACACCCTTGTATAACACTCTTTTTGCACTATTAGCGACAATGTCAAAGGGGATGCACACCAGTTTCAGGCAGCTCCAGTCCTTAGAGCACACCCCCTCTCAGTTAGAGCACTCCTGGATTCTGTCGTAGGTACTCAATGATATGTAACCACGAGCACACTATCCCTGTGCACCCTGGGCCTTCTTTATCTTGCCCTATCCACCAGAGAGCACCTGAGCTCAGCTGATTGGGAGCCAAGTAACCTAACGTCATTGCTAATTAGGGTGCTGGGCACCATGTTCAGTTTTTATGGGATCCTCACTCTCCAGCAGCCCCTCTGTCATCCACTTGCACTGGGATCAGTTTCTGTACCCCAGCCAGGCATGCACATTCCGTAACGGGTCCCCAGCGATCTCCAGCTAATCCTGTACTCCACATCACTCCACAAGGGTATCACGGTTAGGCCCACTGCCGTCCCCGGGACAAGGACCCAGGTCGCCAAGGTGTTGTGAGCAGCCGTGGACAGTCAGAGGATCCCTACTTGAGGGATGCAGGTTGAGGTGTGAGCGCCCACTATATCGCTATGGAGTTGCCCTCAGTCTCAGTGGCTCCTGGGAATACAGACATTCCACGTCTTCATATGGGCAGGTTGCCACCCAGGCTTCATCAGTGATTACCCTGCTCACCGCTGTTGCCCCAGTGTCCACAGGCCCACCCTCTTTGCTCCTGCCTGGAGCGCTGCAACCTATGCCACTGCGCAGTCAGCCCAGATCGTGCCGCGGCCTCCCATCTCTCAGACCTCCATAGGGATCCTTCGTTCAATACATGGATTCCTCGGCTGCCCGCTCATTTCTTCGACTGACTCCTTCAGTGAGACGAATTCTCACTGTGATCTGGTGCTCCCATAACTCCACGGGCTGCCCGACTAGCAATCAGCTTGAGCTTGACAGCCTCCAGGGTCCTGTCCGGTCGCCTGTCAAGATGGCGTCCCGAGGTCCTGCCGGATCGCACCTTTCCGGCACATGATCGGAGGTAGTCACCCGATGACCGGTGTCTTTAGCGAGTCTCACACTCCGGGTAATTCTAGGCAAAATATAAGTGCAGGATGTTGAAGAATTTATTCACCACCGGCGGGAGCTCCGGCAAACACATCTAGCAATAATAATTCCTGCCACCAGATCCAAGTGTCGGGTGGTTCACTAGTAAACCAGAATCGGGCCAAAACTAACCTCGCTAGCGTTATAGAGAAACAATATACACCCACGAAATTGGGGAGAAAATCTGGTAAATACCCCAGCATAATAAGTTTCAGATCTGTCGAAACCACCGTATTGTATTTACCCCCTAGTTTACCAAAGATTAACTACCTAAAAACAATTGAAGCGTAGCGCAGGATGCATAAATATGAGCTGCATTAGCTCCCGCCATCCCAAAACAGAAGCAAAAGTCAACAGAACTATTCAAATCCTCTTCCTCAAGGCTAAAAATAGCATGCCACAACTGTAAATAGCTAAAGGAACACATAGACAGAAGGGGAACCAGCTGCTGCAAAGTACTAAATGAAGTAAAGCGATCCCCCTCAAAGAAATTGGCCCTTGGTCAGAAGATTAACCCTTCCCCTTATCTCATGAAACTCACCTGGAACACCATTAGGAAAATTAGGATTATAACACAAGCATGTAAGCTGATTGAATGGGGGTAATAACCAAACACATTCTCCTACAAGAATGCCAAATCTGATGAAGAAAAGTTAAGGTCTTAAAGAGAGTACGCTTAAAGTACATTGTGTTGATTATATCTGAAACGGGGACAATGAATTAACCCAATGAAAAAATGTCTGAAAACATACCAGGCAGTGGCCTCGGTGCCCACCCCAACACAGACCACAGTTGTGTGAAAAATTAGGCCAAAAACGAAAACCTAAGGCTAGGAAGTGATACCCCGTCCCCATATTATTTGGACTGCTGTAAAAACAGAATCTTACATCTAGGTTTATGAGGTTCACTGACAAAATATATACGCCCAAAATATCCCCTTACTAAAATATTGTCGTTAAATATCGTATCATTGCAAAGAATATCGTTACCCTATACTTATAATAAGTACACAAATATTGATGTATTCAATTTCATTTTTTAAATATATGCAAATTAAAATAATAAGTATATGAAATAGTGATATACATTTTTAAAAATAACATTGATTTAACATATATTTTTACAAATATAACAAATTAAACTTAATTACAAGACAATCGAACACACAGGTATAACAATTATTATAAATAATTACATATATCTACTTAAAAAAAATTATTAAACTAATAATCTTAATGTATATTTTCAAAATTTCTAACTAATATAAAATGAATACAAATATATATATATATATATATATATATATATATTCACTGAAAAAACCAGAGGTTATAGACCATATATAGTTAGGAATTAGCATTTAAAAAACCTTATTTTACTCACACAAAACCCATATATAGTTAGTTGTACTAGTCGCGCATATAGCTGTAAAATGTATTCTTCTTTAAATCCAAAAATATATGTTATATGTTTATTAATAATTTTTTTTTTTAAATATTTTTTTTTCTTCGCTCCCGGTTCGCGAACTGGGAAGCTTCCCGTTAGCTCAATTTGATGCCGCGACCCGGTCCGCGAACCGGTAAACGTTCCGTTTGCGCAACTGGCGCGTTAGAAATCAACATCGTGACGCGTCGCGGAAGCGCGACGTATCACGTTGTCGCGTAATGCGTCTTATGACGCGCCGCGTTAGCGCACCCGGAAGTGCTCCGGTACGCGAACTGAGACGCGAAGCGCAGCTCCCCAGAAGCGATCAGGGGCGCGTCGCGAAAGCGCGACGTATCGCGTTGCCGCGTAATGCGTCTTATGACGCGCCGCGTTAGCGCACCCGGAAGTGCTCCGGAGCGCGAACCGAGGCGCGAAGCGCAGCGACCCGGAAGCGATCCGGGGCGCGTTCCGCAGCGCGTAACATAAGCATAACAGGTCATGTGACTTTTCATTGGTTCATTTCACTTTTGGTTTCATAATGATGTAAGGCTAGGTCAGGTGACCTAAAAATAACACTTTTCATTGGTTTAGAACTATTGTTTTTCCCTAATGATGAAAACCCCTCCTTCTTTCCTCACTCTGACTTTCATCTTTGTGAGAGGAAGACCTTTTTTGATATTTCAGCAATGGCTTCATTGGTAGCTTCAGCTGGTGGACCCCCACCACCACCACCACCTCCTCATGGGAAGAGAGGACCACCTCCCCAGTTCATCAGCAACACAGAGGAGGAAGAGGATGAGCAAGAGGAAGAGGAGACAGAAGGACCACAATTTCTACAAGAGCAGCCCCGGGTTTCTCATCGGAAAACCAGTTTTATTTGGCAGTTTTTTTCGATCCCTGAAGGGCAGAAGAAAGTAAATGCCAGATATGTCACCTGCCTCATATGTAAGGAGAAGTTATCTAGAGGCACCTTAAAAAAGTATAGCTTTGGTAACTACACCATGCATCGTCACATGAGCAGGTGGCATCCATTAAACTACAGCCGGGCAGAGATGCGTGACCAGCAGGACAACCCAACAACTCCTGTGGCCAGGTCATCATCACAGATATCTTTGACAGCAGCAGAGGCACGGGAAACCGTGCCAAACATTCAGGACAACTTTGTCCATATGAAGTTTACCTGCTTGTATTGTGGTGCATTACTGTCTTGTGGCAATATGAGTATTACCTTAATCAACCGAGCTTATGAAAATCACAATTGCCCTAAACGCCCCAGACAGTAATTTTTTTTTTTGCTCCTGTTGAGCCCTTTCCAATGCCTGTTTTTTGTTGTTTCCCCTCCATTAAAAACCAAAAAAAACATAAAACTGTTCAAAAAGTACAAAAAAAACAAAAAATGTTCAGAAAAAAAAAAAATATATAAAACAACAAAAACATTTAAAAAAAAGTTCTTTTCAGAACTACCTCCCCTTTCAAAAAAAATTGCTAGAATGTTTAGCACTCTGGCAAGCTCTATTTCTTTTGGTTCGCTTCCCCGTTCGCTTCCCGGTTCTCGAACCGGGAGCGAACCAAAAAAAAAAAGAAGAGTTAGTATAAGGGAAGTAAACAGAGAGTAATGTTAAAAGAAAGACAGCTATAGGGAGTAAACCAGAGATACTGTTTAATAGATCTATTTACCGAAGAAAAGATGGAAGAGGGTATAATTGTGAAAAACAAAATAAAAAAGGAAGTGAAAGAAAAAAAAGAGAGTAGAACAATAACAAAGAAGAGTTTCTTGGAGAATGTGAGTGAATGTTCAAAATAAGATTAAAACATGTGGAATAACAGAGAGAAAAAACAGAAAACAGAAAAGAAAAAATAACAGAAAAAGATTAATTGAAAAAGCAAAGAAATGTAAATAACATAGAGCCATATCATCAACATAGCCAATAAAAGTTTTGCAGCTTTTATCGGCAGAAATGTGTCGCTAAAGCCGCTTTTGCGGCAGAAAACTGCTGCTAAAACCACTTTTGCAGCAGTTTTCTGCCAATAAAAACAGCAATAATTTTATTGGCTGTGTTCATAATATGCCCCTTAGTGTGCTTCAACTACACAGAGAAAGCATTATGAACAAGTAGTGAAAGAGTGATCAGTCAAAGACACTAAGAGTAATAGAGACGGAGTGAGTGAACAAGAGTGAGGAACTATGAGAAGAGAGGGACTGTAACGAAAAGAGTACAAAACATTTACCTTATAATTGTCGTTAACTTACTCACTTTTTATTTTTATACTTTCATTCTGTGAAAGAGAGAACAAACATTTGAAAAATATTAAAACATGTATTTAAAAATTAGAAAAGACAAGGGAAAAGATTGAAGGACAAACAGTTTTTCAACAACTTTGACACTTACAGAAGCTTCTGCTTCTCCAGGCCCCCTACACAGTCCTAAAGATATACATTTTAAACTAACAGTATCTTGATGCAGATGAAGTGAGGCCTATCTTAAAACATGGTGCATCTTTTGCACTGCTGTTGTCTCACAAAAGTGTCGCAAGACACTAACATTTTAAATGATTGTTTCAGGATGCCAATAAGATGTGTCCTATCCAGAGGTTTGTTTGAGGTGAGGCCTACTCAGGGTTCCAAATGAAATTTCGAGTTGTTGAAGAGAACAGAGGACATAATGCATGTGAAGGCCTACCAATGAAGTAAGTCATGTCCACTTCACTCTTGAACAAAGGCCAGACCTCTTCTGTGTCCGTGGACAGACCTAAAGTTCATCTGCACAATGTCATTCGTAAACTTAGGAAACACTGGTGATGTAATTGAAAAATGTGGAGTTTCTTTTTCTCATTTCACAATCACATCACCTGTGTTGCCTTTGGTTAGGTATCTCATAGTGCAGATGGAGTCTAGCATATCAAAGAGTACATAGAAGTTGAGCAGTATATACAACAATTTTGACATTTACAGAAGACTTAGCTTCTTATCTTGTTGGAGATGAAGTCAGGCCTGTCTTGCAACATGGTGCATCTTTTGCATCACTGCTGCATCGGTTTCATGTGGCACAGGTTTTTTACAGCATGACACATCTGCCTAGATGCATCAATTTGTAATTTTGTCGCCTCATAGCAAATCTTTTGCACCGCCGCTGCATCACAAAAGTGACGCACAGTGGCGCAAAAGAGGCATACACCTATCATAAATCTGTCCCTAACATTTGAAATGATATATTCAGGATGACGATAAGGTGTGGCCTCTCCAGAGGTTTGTTTAAGGTGAGGCCTACTCAGGATTGCATATCAAATTTATGCTTGTTGAAGAATACAGAGGAGATAATACATGTGAAGGCCTACCAATGAAGTAAATCATGTCCACTTCACTCTTGAACAAAGGCCAGACCTCTTCTGTGTCCGTGGACAGACCTAAACTTCATCTGCACAATGTCATTCGTAAACTTAGGAAACACAGGTGATGTAATTGAAAAATGTGGAGTTTCTTTTCCTCATTTCACAATCACATCACCTGTGTTGCCTTTGCTTAGGTATCTCATAGTGCAGATGTAGTCCAGCATATGAAACAGTAACCAGAAGTGCAGCACTGCATGCAACAACTTTGACACTTACAAAAGCTTCAGCTTCTGCATGCCCCCTACACAGTGCTAATTATATACATTTTAAACTGATGGTATCTTGCTGGAGATGAACTGAAACCTATCTTGCAACATGGTGCATCTTTTACACAAAAGTGACCCACAGCGGAGCAAAAGATGCTCACGGCCATCATAAATCTGACCCTAACATTTTAAATGATTGTTTCAAGATGCCGATAAGGTGTAACCTATCCACAGATTTGTTTCAGGTAAGTCCTACTCAGAGTTGCAGATGAAATTTAGGTTTGTTGAAGAATACAGAGGAGATAATACATGTGCAGGCGTACCAACGAAGTGAGTCATGTCCACTGCACTCTTGAACAAATGTCAGACCTCCTCTGTCTCCAGGAACAGGCCTAAACCTCATCTACACAATGTGATGTGTAATGTTAGGAAACACAGGTAACATAATTGAAAAACGTGCAATTTTTTTTGCTCATTCCACAATCATATCACCTGTGTTTCCTTTGCTTAGGTATCTCATTGTGGAAATGTAGTCTATCATATGAAAGACTACGTAGAATATGAGCACTGTATGCAACAACTTTGACACTTACAGAAGCCTCACCTTCTCCATGCCTACTACACAGTTCTACATGTACATCATAAATGCAAACAGTACAGAATTAATTATACATGTTAAATGGTTTATTTTTGCTGTTCTCAGAATGTATCAAATTTCACTAAAAACAGTGACTTGAAGGTATTCATCATATAACAGCGGGGAAAAAAAAACACAATCAAAATGATTGTGTTTAAAAAACCCATACAACATAACAAATCAGAATTCAGAACTCCTTAAAGTTAACTTACTTTCCATGACGTCGAAGGATGTCCTATGAACAGCTTACACTCTGTTGTGCTGTTATTACTTTCAGCCCGCCACTTTCTGAAAGAAAACCTCCATCGTTTTGAAAAATATGTTACATACAATAAATGACTTCTCGCTCTCTACCACACGTTTCCACAAGGCCAAATCATGTCAGAGCCATTTATAACTCTTGGAATTCTTGTAAGCCAATCCCGTCATGTTGTATTTCCGCAACTTTCAGAATTAAAATGTTGAAGATCATTTTCACAATCCTGGACTACTAATATCTTACCCTTCTTGCTCACTCATGTTCTACATTTCATATGACACTGATACTGCTTACTATGAAGCAGACTTACACTACCTCTATGACTACTACAATTATTTAATTCTCTACATCACTTTTAATCACAAAGTAGACAGCATTGCAGACTTACATTCCCTCTACTCCATGTTTTGATTGACTGCTTGAATTAGCTTATAAAAAGAAATAGTTTTTCTGAACTCATTCAAAGTGCAGTTATTTTTCCATGATGTCCAGTGTTATGGTAAGAAGTTATGTCTCTGTACTACACTTATCCTCAAGGCCAAATCGTGTAGGAGCCATTAGAACTTCTTGAAATTCCTCAGAGCACATCCCGAGATTCTTTCCCTAAAATTTTGGTTTTAAAAACACCAGGTAAGAATTTTTAAGGTCATACGGCAATTTTTTAAAAAAAATTAAAACAGAATCGTTGCAGAATGCCCAGCCATTTCTAGACTTTAAATAAGCTGTGTAATGTCCTGATGTTATTGAAGGACCGTCATGATATATAATTGCTACAGTTACAAAAGTCCTTCCTGATATTGACAACTGTGAAGCCACAAAATTTTTAATTAAAGTTGTCAATTTTGTTCCATCAGGCCTACATCGTTGGAACATTAAAATGACATACTGGCCATATGTTCGTATAAATAATGTTGACATCATTTCAGATTTACATTGGCTACATTCCATGTTGTGATCAGCTGCTTTTACTAGCTTATTAAAGGAGACTGATTTACTGTCTGGCAAAGTTAAATATATAAATCTTTCTGAGTCTACACTAGTAGTACTTGATACCCTACAGTTCTCGCAGTCATGATGCCATTGATAAGAAAGCCCAAACAGGTGATCTACATCTACACCTTCAGCATGCAATACATCAAGCATATACATTAAAAACTCCTGACAATCTTGCTGAATATTTTGAGAGAATTGTGTTTGGCCTGAACATCTGTCTAACAGATTTCGAATTTCAGACACACTTTCTATTTTTGTTCTATCAGTGCTACATTTCTCTAACACAGAATTTAACAAACTGCATAATCTTTGATCAGAATTGACCACAATCTCTTCTTTTACATTTTCTAGAGAAAACAAAACATTAACCACTACATTAGCATAGCAGTTGACACCAGAAGTGTTTTCAAATTGAAAACCAACAACATCTTCAACAGAATCCTTTTTGTTTCTGCTTATAATTTCAGGTTCATCGACTTTTCATCTTTTTGCTACAACCTCCCCAGTATTGGTCACATTTCTTCGTTTCCGGCCTACCACACGTTTCTCAAACAAAGGATATTGAGGCAAATGTGGCGCATACTCTCTTCTCAACCTATTGTATTCCTTAACACAATCTAGATCCGCACAAATGTTTGTGACATCACACTCAATCAAGTACAATCCCGATAAAGTTCTAACTCTTGACAATGCCACATATGCCATACCCTCCTTGAACACAGAACTGCCAATATTCACCAATGCACTGTCTACACTTAAACCTTGCGATTTATGGATTGTCACCGCATATGCCAAGCAAACAGGAAACTGCTTACGGCGAACATATAAGTCTTTTACAAGCAAAAATCTAGCAGAACAACGACCAATTAGCTGTACTTCCTCAATGCCATCAAATTTAATTATTAAAAATTCAATTCCATCTCTATTTCTGTATTTCACAAAATCAACAACATTACCCATTGATCCATTTACCAGACCTCTTTCAACATGTAAATTCCTTCTTAAAATTATACGGCAGTTCAAGCACACATTCAGACTCTTTTCAAAACCTGCAGTTTTAGATATAGTCTTCTCTAATGAATCCAATTTTGATTTCAAATTCTCAGACAAAATAATTGTTGATCCCATATGCTCTACTCTGTCAATAACTTCCAGTTTCACAATCTCTTGCTTTTCTAAATTCAACATTTTGTTGTTGAAGATGGCACATTCTGCAAGAGTTGGCATCAAACATATTCCAGATTTCTTCTCAGTAATTTTCTGAAAAATATTCTCAGGCACAACATCTTGTTCTGGATATAAATTTGACAGTAATCGTGCATGTAAAGCTTCTTTCCCATGCTCGGTCACTTTTCCTATTCTAACATCTTGTAGAATATTCTTGTAAACTTCATCCTTCGCCTGACGCATATTTTCATGCAGTTCAGCATAATTGAAGTTTAACCATATATTGACGTTGCCAATGGTCCCTAGGCACTTCCTGGTATCTTCATGCGTGAGCATTTTGAACACAGGTTGCCCTTTCACTGGTGTCAGCTGCAGAAGATCTCCGAAAACAATGATGTGTTTGCCACCAAATAACACATCATACTCTGTTTTGAGAACTTCTTGCATTCTCAAATGCACAAAGGCAAGCATGACATTGGAAACCATGCTTACTTCGTCAATGATAAGAAGTTTCATTTTCCTCAAGATTCTTGAAACTTCACAACAAGCATCTCCAGATAGCTTGTGATATTGTAATTTGTTGTCATGCTCCACTGGCAGCATCAGTAAACGATGTAAAGTAATCCCTTTAATGTTATGTGCTGCCAGTCCAGTTGGAGCGGTGACAACACAAGACAGCGATGACTCAGTCCTTTCCTGCAAATAACATGAAATTGCTTTAATAAGGAAACTTTTTCCAGTTCCCGCTTCTCCACTCACGTAGAGTCGGACAGGCTTCAACGACGTACATGAGCACTCTTTCTTCTCATGACTTAATCCATGATCAATTTGCATGGTAACTTCGTCATATATTTTCCTCTGCTCAACGTTGAGTTGTCTTTCCAACTCTTCTAAGTTAACCGCATCCTCCTGAGCATGTGCCATGGCTCTTTCCACTTCATTCATAGCAGTGGCAGCTTCATTTTCGATAACAGGTCCTCCTAGTGGATCCTGACTCAATGAAGCAGAACTCTGACTGTCCTGAGAACTGTCTCTGGCAATCTCGGCTGCAATCGTTGCTTCCTGCTCGATTTCCACATTCAACATTTCTACATATTTGGGAAAAGCAGGACATTCTATGGTCTCCTTGGCGGCAGTGAAAGAGTCTTCGTAACAGAGGAAATCTCCAAGCAGTTCCTCTTCTGCACGCCAAGGCTTGAAAAGTTGCAAAAGTGCTAAATAGAAAAACTCCTTTTTTTCAGGAGATTCGTCACTCAATTTTCGATGGTTTACCAAGTGGCATTTTCTTTGCTTGACCAGACATCCCTCACTTCCAATTACAGCATACACTCCTTTCTCAGTATCTTCTTTGATGTTCCTCTTGAATATGTAATTTTGAAGAACCTCATACAGACAAACATTCTCGAGGTGACTGCTTCGATTTGGATAATATGTATCCAACATGTTGCTCTTCAAAATGTCGGTACTGTTTGGCTCCTTTTCCGCCAAATACTCAATTTCCCGCACAGGTTTCAGAACTCGATTACGCGTTGCAGCAAGACCAAGACTCGCCCAAACGATACTCCTAGATTTGGCATAGAGACTTGCTGAAGACAACCGGTCAGAACATTCGTAAGCTCCGATTTCTCGATGCGACAACATCTTCAGACTGAAACTGTACAACTTCTTACTGAGGCTCTTTTCATGGGAAATGTCCTCCCACATATCCTTCAATTCTGTCTTCTCTTTTTTGGTGATGTAAGATGTCACATACCGAGCCACAGCCATACAGTTATCAGCCACAAACTGTATATCCATGTTAGCATTCCACATGGACAAAATCACCGGGTTGTAGTCGTTGATGTACTTGGACTCTTCGTTCCTCTTCAAATCTCAGTCCAGCAGGCGCACTCACCGGACCACACGCCAGCACGCAGCTCCTGCCCCTGGGTTGGCAACGCTGTTGGTCTCGCCGCGAACGTCCATCCAGGAGCGGCTGAGACTACAGCTCCCAGCGGGCTTTGCGGCAACTTCCTGTGTCCCGCTGTCTTCGCGCCCGGAGGCGCTACAAAGCACAGTCCACCCCTTGGTGGAGCGGGGGTCTCAGTCCAGCAGGCGCACTCACCGGACCACACGCCAGCACGCAGCTCCTGCCCCTGGGTTGGCAACGCTGTTGGTCTCGCCGCGAACGTCCATCCAGGAGCGGCTGAGACTACAGCTCCCAGCGGGCTTTGCGGCAACTTCCTGTGTCCCGCTGTCTTCGCGCCCGGAGGCGCTACAAAGCACAGTCCACCCCTTGGTGGAGCGGGGGTCTCAGTCCAGCAGGCGCACTCACCGGACCACACGCCAGCACGCAGCTCCTGCCCCTGGGTTGGCAACGCTGTTGGTCTCGCCGCGAACGTCCATCCAGGAGCGGCTGAGACTACAGCTCCCAGCGGGCTTTGCGGCAACTTCCTGTGTCCCGCTGTCTTCGCGCCCGGAGGCGCTACAAAGCACAGTCCACCCCTTGGTGGAGCGGGGGTCTCAGTCCAGCAGGCGCACTCACCGGACCACACGCCAGCACGCAGCTCCTGCCCCTGGGTTGGCAACGCTGTTGGTCTCGCCGCGAACGTCCATCCAGGAGCGGCTGAGACTACAGCTCCCAGCGGGCTTTGCGGCAACTTCCTGTGTCCCGCTGTCTTCGCGCCCGGAGGCGCTACAAAGCACAGTCCACCCCTCCGCGTCGCGGGACGCGCGCGGGCGACGCCGGGCGGAGCCCGGGCAGAGGGCGGGCCATCTAAGGCCGTCCAAGGACGATCAGGGACGGGACGGGCCACGTCCTTAACATCTTCTACAATGGGTAAGCGAAAATTGCCGACACCATCGGCGGATGAAGCTAAGGCGAAGGTACCTAAGTATACTACAAGTATACTTACATATTTAACTACCAAGGTGGGGGAACTATCATCTAAAATTGCTGAGTCTGAGCGTGAACTGGGCATTGCCTCTAGTCCCGGTACCGCTGATACTTCATATGCCTCATCTTTAAATTGTATACCTTTGGAGCCTCGGGTTATAATTGAGGCTTGTAGACCCTCCCTGTCACTTCCTGCTACAGTTTTTCCATGCCCGGCCATATCTGAAACAGTGATACCTAACGCCCCATTGAGCCCTGGGGTTGCTGGAAGGTCGGATTCAATTACGGCTGGCTGTTCTCAGCCAGCCCTACTGACAGAGGAGGTCATTATGGCCTTATTGGAAAAACTGTTTACAGACAGACTTGAGACTGCTTTAATCCAGATTGCTTCGGATATCAATGAAACATTGAAGGACTGTGTTAAGAACCTTATATCAAAATGTGATCGTATAAACGATGTTCTTAACGCTCGGACCCCTGCATTTTCTATGCCCTTGGCGCCATGTCCTCCAGTTGTAAAGGTCACTATCCCTAAAGCTGGTGACCCACCTGTAACTAGACCAACTAATATCCCTCTTTTACCTATGCCACCAAAAGGGAAAGTAGACAATGGAATATACATCCCTTCGACAGAGGTTGCCCCTGGTCCAAATTGTTTCATAAGGCCTAGAGGCCAGTGGGGGGCTCCGGAAAAAAGTATACCACCTATAAATTTACCACCGGATTCAACACCCTTTGTCGCAATATTGGTTAACGTGCCTAAACTCGAAAACGGAGCGATAGAACAACATGAGTCTCTTCTTAGTCACGTTAAAAAATGGTGTAATGCCAACTGCACGGGTGAAAGTAACATCGCGGATAATATTGTAACAAGTAGACGGGTAAACTGGGTGGGCAAAAGCAAGAAAGAAGTTGCAGGAGACTGCGTCATTGTAAATTTTAAAACTAGGAATGTCGCGAGTCGACTTTTCTGGGATGACTCCCCTTTGGATCCCGTGAGCAAAGGGGTGCGGGCGATGCCTCTGGGTTTCTTTTACCCCCGTCCACAGAGGTTAGTTGTAAATGAGAATATTAAGTTACAATCTATTGATAACACTTGGGCAGAGGATAATCTTATTTCACCTATGCCTTTTAATGTCTGGATGACTAAGCCAACTAAAGCTAATGGTGCAGTAAATGTTATAAGGAATACACCCTCTAATAATCTACCATTGTCAAATATGTTTTCAGCATTAGCTGATAGAGTAGACATTGAATGACTAGCACCCGTACCTGACCAGGATAAATTGATTTGCTCAGTCAATACTGATGTGGCCCTACCTGCTGTTAGTGTCGAATCTGTTATAAATGACCCACCACAGTTAGGGGGAGAGCACATACGGTTATTATCATGGAACATCGCAGGCCTACGGGCAAAACAAAATGACTGTATTTGGTTACAATTAGTGAAGAACCATGATATTGTCGCATTACAAGAAACTTGGTCGAAAGATAAAGGGTTCTGGGTAGAAGGTTTTATTTCTTTCTTTGTTGATGCTCTGAGTTCTACATCGGGTAGGGACAGAGGGGGTTTGTTATTCCTTATTTCGGTTAAAATTGCTGGTAATGTTAGAGAAATCCCTAGTTTTTCTCACTACTTCCAAATGGTGGAAATTAGTTTGGCTGATAAGAATAAGATTGTACTAATAAACTGTTATAACTCCATGCAGGGGGGACCCCCAAATTTTGTTTTAGACGGTCTATCAGACTTCTTAACCAAGTATTTGTCCAAACAAACCACTTTTGTTCAGTGTATAATGATGGGTGATTTTAATGTTCACTTGTGTGAGTCTCATTGCCAGATTATTGATGAAAATGGTCCTGATCATACCTTAACGCCACACTTTGAACATAGTCCAAAGGGTGTGGCAATGGAAAACATGCTCTCATCAAATGATCTATATGAACCAGGGATTGCAGATATATCAAACCGTGTGGTCACATACAACGCTAGGGGCAGTGAATCAATCATAGACTATTTTTTTATGTCTTCAGGGCTCCTTCGTTATGTTCTATTTTATAATGCGTTTGTTAGTGGATTTAGTGACCACAATCCTGTGTTATTGGTTTTAGATACTCTCTCTGGTTTACATAAAGGAGTAGCTAGGCCTACTTCTATAAGGGATGTGAAGAGCAAAGATCAAGGCAGACGCCTTAAATGGTGCAAAGTCTGCCCAGAGAATTTTTATGATCGTATTGTGCAGGACATGGGAGCTGAATTTGGGATATGTTTGAATAAAGAGATGAGGGGAGGGGAAGTTGTGAGTGCCTTTGAAGATATTTGTGCCAGAGTGGATAAAGATCTCAGAGTCAAACCAGGGAAAGGCTTGGTCCCAGTGTGTAGATGGTTTGACCATTCCTGCTCACAGGCACACGCAGCTCTGTGGAAAAGCCTTAAACAATCACCCAGAGATAGAATTTTGGTGGCAGATCTAAGAAGACAATACGCTTTGGCAGTCAAACTTCGAAAAAAAGCCATCAAAGATGAAGCCTGGGACTCTTTGATGGACCCCACTACCCTTAAACATAGCTCCAAATTTTGGGCTATAATCAATAATCCCTTGTTTTCCCATACATCAAATCAGGACCTTGAAATTAATATATCTGAAGCCGATTGGATTAATCATTTTTCCAACATATATGGTTCAAACGAGATTGCTGAGGTGTTTAAAATACCTTATTCCTCGGCTTCTCATATTAAGTTAGATTTCACCAAATCTGAAGTAGAATTGGCAATTTTAGGCTCAGCTGCAAATAAAGCCCCTGGTCCGGATGGGGTTCCCCCGGACTTATACAAACTTAATTCAGAGTTGTGGGCTGAGGTTTTAGCCAATGTTTTTAATTGTGTGTATGAGGGGGGGTTGCCAAAATCATGGTCATGTGCCATTATAGTCCCTATTTTTAAAAAGGGCCTAAGAAGCGACCCAAAGTGTTTTCGGCCAATTTCACTACTGGATTCCTCAATGAAGATTTTGGGCAAAGTCCTGCTTGCTAGAATTAACACCTGGTCTACAGTTAATAATATTCTAGTTGATGCCCAATATGGGTTTCGTGCTGGGAGGGGGACTGAGGACCAATGCCTAAATCTTCATTTATTAATCTCGAAATACACAACTGTTAAAAAAGGGTCAATTTATGTCGCATTCATGGACCTATCTACAGCTTTCGATTTGGTGAATAGAGCTCGATTATGGACCATGTTGCTAAAGCTGGGTTTGGACCCCCCCCTTGTATATTTTCTGGCAGAATTACATAAAGATCTGAAAGCCTCAATCAGAATGGACCAGGAAGGTAATCGTACCGCCTGGTTCAAATCAAGCAGGGGAGTGCGGCAGGGCTGCATTCTTGCGCCCATGCTATTCACCTTGTATATAAATTCACTTGAGGAAACTCTTTTATCAGCGACCTTGGATACTCCGCGTGCAGGGGAAACTCGTATTCCGGTTCTCCTGTACGCGGATGATGCCGCTTTAATAGCTCGGACTCCTATAGGTCTACAAAAACTTTTAAATGCTTTTAATGATTTTATGCTATCATTAGACCTAGTAATAAACAACTCCAAATCACACGTCATGTCTTTTGGGGCTGGTAAAAACAACTCCAGGCAGTTTTATTGTAATGGCGATGTGATCACCAATGTTAAAGTTTTTACATACTTGGGTGTAATTTTTGATAATAAGGGAAGTTGGGCTCCGCAAATTGTAGCTAAAACTAAGGCGGTTAGAAGCTCAGCTACTGCTATTTTAAGTTTTGCTAGGAGACTGGGCGGGAAGCCAACAGGTGCTTTACTTAACTTGTACAGGGCAAAATCAGTGGCAATAGCCAGGTATGGCTCTGGTCTGTGGGGCTATGTAAATAGTGAATCAATACAAAGGGAAGAAAATAGATTCCTGCGTTCTACCTTAGGGCTCCCCCAATCTACAGCCACGTTTTCAGTCCACCAGGAAGTTGGGTTGGGCTATATATCGGACACCCTTTCTATGGCCCCTATCCTGTTATGGATAAGGCTTTGGACAAATAAAAACTTGGGCCTTAATCATAAAATATTGGCGGACTGTTTAAAACTGGATAATTACAAAAGTATAGATTGGCTTTCACATATAAAGAAGTGCTCCTTGGATCTGGGACGCCCTGATATTTTTCTGATTCCCCAGGATCTTAAGAAATTAGATTTAGCCTGGGTGAAGGCCAACTTTATGACTAGGAAAAACGTGGAGAGGGAAGAATGCCAACTACTCAAGCCCACGGTCAGAGCCCACTATCTGACTATCACGCGGCTTACCATCCAACCGTACCTTACTATTGTCACTATCCCCTTTCATAGGTGGCTTCTGGTTAAACTTAGGTTTAACCAGATTTATACGGTCTTGTGTGACAGTCCCGGTTGGTTTAAGGAGGAAGATGCCCCTGTCTGTAACTGTGATAGTTTTTCTCTTCAAAATAATATGCACTTTATGCTATTTTGTAATTTTTTTATTGAGCCCAGACAGAAATACCTTGTACCAGTATTGAAGGAAAAAGCTTTTCTTCAGGCAAAACCTGCTCTCCTGTACCTCCAATTAATGGATTCTACGTTGGCCATGTTTAGCGTGGCCAACTATCTTGTTGCTGCGGTTAGGATCAGGAGGAAAAGACTTAAAGATGTAAATATTGGTGTTTTGTGAACATAAATGAAATGGAAGTGGTCTTCTTTTTAAAATGTATATTTATTGAGTATTTTCTCTTTTATGATGTATTTTTATAATGTGTATTAATTCGCTATTATTGTTGTTTCCTCATATCATGTGTTTTTTTATGAAATTGTTACTGATTGCGGCTTCTGTATGTGATTATGAATCTGTCTGCCTTTGTGATGAAATTGTAGAATGCTTTTATGA
The DNA here is from genome assembly GCF_964261635.1 of Lissotriton helveticus. Taxonomy (NCBI): domain Eukaryota; kingdom Metazoa; phylum Chordata; class Amphibia; order Caudata; family Salamandridae; genus Lissotriton; species Lissotriton helveticus. Next base: position 624,877,624 of record NC_136070.1, on the reverse strand, counting down.
TTTTTAATTTAAATCGAATAAAGTGGTTTTGACTTGACTTGACTCTTCAAATTGTATGTGTTTTTAGGTGATTTCTTCATCACATTATGTCGCAGCGAAGACATCAAACTGTTTACTCTTCCTTTAGAAATCACCGGTCGTGGAAAGCCGAAACGACATTTGGTGTAGAACTTGTCCTTGTTTCGGAATTTACGACGACAGTACTTTCCACAACGATGGCTTTGGAAACGTAGAACTTTTTCTCTTAGGCTTTTCTTCTCCTTTGCGTTTGGAACAGCACACGTAGAATACTGTTGTATGAAACTCATCACTGAGTCTTCTGGATCTGTTCCAAATTTAGGTGCATCCTTGATCCACAACAGCATATGTATGTGAGGAGCACCTCTTGCTTGGTACTCCTTTCTCCAGAAGAAATCCAACACCTCTCCAAGAGGTGGATTCTTCTTATTCATGATGAAAGACATCATAGCTTCAAATCTATGATTGAAGTACCGGCATACATTGACTGGATCCAAAGAGCACAGTTCTCCGGGTGTCTTGAATTCGATGTTTTCGATGTTTCCATTTGCCTCTCGTAGAAATTCAAGTAAGTCTTCCCAGCCATACTCGGCACAGCTCAGAGTGAGGAACCATGTGGGAGTTCCTAAGTTCCTCAGCATACATTTTAAATCACCATGACGACGGTACCAGTACTCATTAGTACCACGCTGACACGCCATGAGATTAATCAGGTGAGAATCCAAAATACTGTCTTGGACATTGACTTTCTCCATAAAGTCACTTGCCGAGATGTTTTGCATGTGTATACCACTTTTCAAGATGTGGTTCACTGCATATGACAGTCCAGACAGATCGCTTTCAAACAGGAGATGAAACAAATAGGGAATACATTGTCGAAACCTAGCATCTCCTGCATACAATCGCAAAGTCCGGTATTCAGAAGCAGGAATTTGATGAGGTCGCTCATCATATCTTCCTCCCTGACCTGTTGGAAAAAGCTGTGGGAAACACCGAGCTTCCAAACTTTCCTCCCAAACACTAATGGGACTCCCTTTGGCTTGTTTCATTTGAAACAACTCAATAGCATTCCCCATGACTTCCTTGGAATGCAAAGGATGAACACTATAATGTTCATATATTTCTTCACTAGTAGAGGGTTCTACTTTCTCAATTTGACCAGCACACAAATCGCTATCCTCTTCCTCACTTACTTCCTCTTCTGCAACATATATATTCTTATAGTACTTATTATTTTTTTTCAAGTACAATGTTGCCTTTTTGACTTTTCTAACATTCACTAAATCTTGCCATATTTTCTTATTCTTTGTCGGAACCCCATGAACTAAGATAACCAGAGGGTCCTCTTCCACTTTTTCTACTCCAATTGTGTTAATGTTTTTCTTCAAATCTAGAGGCAAATAAACAACTCTTCCCTTTAATCCTCTCTGTAAATCTGATGGAGGCAATTTCCCTGTCTTTGGCTCCATTCTTACAATAGCCTGAAAGGGATGGATACTTTGAATCAAAATAGATTCATAAGTATTTAAATCCTTCAATTCAGAAGGAATCTCAACCAATTCCAGATTATTATGAACTGCTCTAGCAGGCATCTGGTTTTGATTTAATTTGCTACAACAATAAGTACACACACGTTGATCCGATCCCAAATCAAAACAATTTTCTACCATCAAATATGTTGTGAAATCCTTCCATTCACTATTATTTTCCCTTTCACTTTTTGCATATAAATCCACTAACTTAGTCTGATTCTTATAATAAGTGCGTCGACAACACACACAAGTGAAATTAGGCCTCTCACTTGATTTCACCTGAAACGTCGCAATTTCCCTCTGAAAATTATCTGTACTGGAAACCTGTACACTATCTTCCACATTACCCTCTTCTTCTTGGTCAATTTCAACATTCTCCTCTTTACTTCCAAAGTAACAAAACTCAATTTCTGCACAAATATTCTTCACATCTATTTCAGAACCATGCAAAAGAGCAGCGCATAATTGTTTAAGCATAATTGCTAGACTCTTAGCATAATACAACATTCTAACTAATTTCCTCACTTTATTATGATGCACTGCTAGCATCCTGAAATGATGAAAAACACTCTGGCATACTCTCCTGGAAAGACAAGCCAGTGAATGACCATGCAAACCTGTCACTTCTCTCACTCTGCAAGGATCTAATTCTTGCAACAACTTCATTTTCTGCTTCAAACTTTTCTTATTAAATGTCCGTACAAAATCATAAAGCAAATTGATGGAATCCTGTCGCACACTGCAAATACTACTACACTTCCAGGTGTACACAGGACCCTTAGGACGTCTTCCTAAAACCTCATTACCTAACACCTCTTCTGCCTCTGTTGTCACAAGTTTTTCTTTTTCAACTGGACAACCATCTTTCACTTCATAAGCTCGACCACTGGTGTCAACTGCATGCACCAAATCTGTATCCTGGAAATAACTCCCCTCATTAAAAAATGCCTCACAACTTGAACTATGCATCCATTCTCCGGAAAAAACTTCACAAAAATTACTACGATTAACTATTCTCTTCCATCTACTATTTCTTTTGAAATCATAAATTGCCTTGTTTAGCTTCCTAATTCTATTGATTATCAAAATAAATAACTTACGTTTAATTTCAAATGCCTGATCAATAACTTTCTCAACTTTTTTTTTTCTCTTATAAAAAAACACTTTCTGTTGACCTTTCTTAATATTTTTTAACAAATTGCCAATTATCCTGTTGCGGAACATTCGTTTACGAATCTCCCTAAACTGTTGTTTCCTTCTACTATCATGCACAGAGTTATCTCTTGCTCTAGCAGTAACATTTTTGATTGGCCTTTCCTTTCCGTTTAAAATGCTTCTCTTTTTCTGGACTGAAACATTTTCTGTAGTAATATTTTTTTTACTACAAATATTTCTTATAAATGTTTTTGTGCTCTTACCCGGTGCTTTCTTGGTGACTTGACAAGTTTTTTTGTTAGAGGACTGCTGCATTATATCATGTACCTGCTGTCTTTGACGTTTTGCAGCCTTTCTAAGTCTTTCTTTAGTTGGCATGCTGAAATCTTGAAATGATCTGCAGTTGAATCTGTGGTAAAATATAATAAAAAATGTTATTAACCACTATTACCAAACAGTAAATCAATAACAGTCATCAAAAACTTAACACACTACTTGACATTTTTAGTGCTTGGCAAATTTAGAATACAGAAATAGCAGAAAAGAAATGGAATTCATATTCATTTTACCTGTGCTGTTTTATATGTGAATCTGATCTAATTTTATGAGCATATTTTAATATTTTATTGAAGACACTACACATAACCTGTTTTTGAAGGTGTCTTTATTTTTAAATGAAACGGTTTACATTTTTACTTTTCATTTATTAAAATTTTTTAAAAATAAATGTTTATAGTTCCATAGGCTCAAGCACGTCAGCTTCCCACCCTATGTCATACAATTCTGACAAATCTGCATCCTCATCATGTTCTTCTTCATCCTCAGGATTTAAATCATCCAAGGGATCTACTTCCACTGATGTTTCAATTACGAGTTCAATTATGAGGTCGAGATCAACTGATTGCTGATTGTCGCTCATGTTGATGTTGTCGTTATCTTTAAAGAAAGAGAACAACAATGAGATGTTGCAGAGTAAGGCACAAATCTCAGAGACTATAATAGTAAAATTGTTTAACAAGAGTAACATTTTGCAGCTATTATTTAGCCATGACCAGCGATGCTGAGGAGGTAAGGCCTATGTCCAAGTTTTCAGTGAACAGGACTCATCTCTTCTTAACCTTGGATAAGCCTCACCAACTCTGTGTCCCCTGCTCATACTTAAATGTAAAGTGGCAGATTTATGTGAACTGACGCATTCCCAGGGATGCACCAGTTAATGTGCACCGCTGCTCTGCCACCCATGGTGTGCCGCATTTACAATGTGGAGCACCATTGAGTGAAAACAGCACAGATGCGTCACGCATCTGTGCCGCAAAAGCAGCACATTGCAGGAATCACGTCGTAAGCGCAACATGTCTACTGCAATGCACAGGAGCAAGCCACACATTGCATGGTGCATCACTCCTTATGCCTGTTTCAAACAGGCGTAATGATTTGATTCAGCAATGCTATAAAGCTGAGTCAGTGAAATCTTCTAAATTTCACTGTGTTAGTTTTACAGGGCTTTCTTGCAAATTAATGCATACCTTGCAACAAAACACCTATATGAAAACTGACGCAGGTTTCATGTGGCACAGGACTTTACAGCATGACACATCTGCCTAGATGCATCAATTTTTAAATATGTCGCCACATAGCAAATCTTTTGCACCGCCGCTGCGTCACAAAAGTGACGCACAGCGGCACAAAAGAGGCACACGGCTATCATAAATCTGTCCCTAACATGTTAAATGATTGATTCAGGATGACGATAAGGTGTGGCCTATCCAGAGGTTTGTTTAAGGTGAGGCCTACTCAGGGTTGCAGATTAAATGGAGATGGGGCACCCCTGAGCCTTGCTGGAGCTGCATGGCACTTGCGATGCAGCTCCAGCAATGCGCCACCTTTACGGCACAGATGCGTCACGCATCTGTGCTGTTTTTGCCCCATGGTGCGCCGCATTGTAAATGCAGCGCACCATGGGTGGCGGAACAGCGGCGCAGGATGACTGGCACATCCCTGGGGATGCACCAGTCATCATAAATCTATCCCTAAGCTTCTTATCTTGTTGGAGATGAAGTGAGGCCTGTCTTGCAACATGGTGCATCTTTTGCATCACTGCTGCATCGGTTTCATGTGGCACGTTTTTTTTACAGCATGACACATCTGCCTAGATGCATCAATTTGTAATTTTGTCGCCACATAGCAAATCTTTTGCACCGCCACTGCGTCACAAAAGTGACGCACAGTGGCGCAAAAGAGGAATACACCTATCATAAATCTGTCCCTAGCATTTTAAATGATTAATTCAGGATGACGATAAGGTGTGGCCTATCCAGAGGTTTGTTTAAGGTGAGGCCTACCTACATTCATGGGGAAATGAATAAAAATGTCCTTAAGACACATGAAAGCGTTTTTTTAAAGCCGTTGCAGCATTTTTGGGTCACTTTAAACATGGCTATGTAACTTAAACAATCAAAATCTAAATTTGCCAAGCACAGGTGGGAGCATATTTACAAGGAATTTGCACCACGGGGAAAGTTCTTACATTAAAATGGAAAAATAACATCAGAGACACTCAAATGCCTTATAAAGAAGCATACACCATTATGTCCTTGTCATAAATGTTAAAAGCATTCCTTTTCCTCAAAAACGATTTTCAAGTCTTAACCACTTCAGCGCTAATGACAAGGGTAACTCGTCATGGACTTTCCATTGATTTCAATGGAAAGTCAATGGAGCTCGTCGAGGACCCTTAGCAGCCAAGTGGTTAATTTGAAAACACTGCACATGGGGAAATGACTTAAAATGTCCTTAAGACACATGAAAGCGTTTTTTGATTGCCTTTGCAGCATTTTTGGGTCACTTTTAACATGGCTATGTAACTCAAACTATCAAAATGTAAATTTGCCAAGCACAGGTGGGAGCATATTTACAAGGAATTTGCACCACGGGGAAAGGTCTTACATTAAAATGGAAAAACAACATCAGAGACACTCAAATGCCTTATAAAGAAGCATACACCATTATGTCCTTGTCATAAATGTTAAAAGCATTCCTTTTCCTCAAAAACGATTTTCAAGTCTTAATTTGAAAACACTGCACATGGGGAAATGACTTAAAATGTCCTTAAGACACATGAAAGCGTTTTTTGATTGCCTTTGCAGCATTTTTGGGTCACTTTTAACATGGCTATGTAACTCAAACTATCAAAATGTAAATTTGCCAAGCACAGGTGGGAGCATATTTACAAGGAAATTGCACCACGGGGAAAGGTCTTACATTAAAATGGGAAAAATAACATCAGAGACACTCAAATGCCTTATAAAGAAGCAGACACCATTATGTCCTTGTCATAAATGTTAAAAGCATTCTTTTACCTCAAAAACGATTTTCAAGTCATAATTTGAAAACACTGCACATGGGGAAATTACTTAAAATGTCCTTAAGACACATGGAAGCGTTTTTTGATTGCCTTTGCAGCATTTTAGGGTCACTTTTAACATGGCTATGTAACTCAAACATTCAAAATCTAAATTTGCCAAGCACAGGTGGGAGCATATTTACAAGGAATTTGCACCACGGGGAAAGGTCTTACATTAAAATGGGAAAAATAACATCAGAGACACTCAAATGCCTTATAAAGAAGCAGACACCATTATGTCCTTGTCATAAATGTTAAAAGCATTCCTTTACCTCAAAAACGATTTTCAAGTCATAATTTGAAAACACTGCACATGGGGAAATGACTTAAAATGTCCTTAAGACACATGGAAGCGTTTTTTGATTGCCTTTGCAGCATTTTAGGGTCACTTTTAACATGGCTATGTAACTCAAACATTCAAAATCTAAATTTGCCAAGCACAGGTGGGAGCATATTTTCAAGGAATTTGCACCACGGGGAAAGGTCTTACATTAAAATGGGAAAAATAACATCAGAGACACTCAAATGCCTTATAAAGAAGCAGACACCATTATGTCCTTGTCATAAATGTTAAAAGCATTCCTTTACCTCAAAAACGATTTTCAAGTCATAATTTGAAAACACTGCACATGGGGAAATGACTGAAAATGTCCTTAAGACACATGGAAGCGTTTTTTGATTGCCTTTGCAGCATTTTAGGGTCACTTTTAACATGGCTATGTAACTCAAACATTCAAAATCTAAATTTGCCAAGCACAGGTGGGAGCATATTTACAAGGAATTTGCACCACGGGGAAAGGTCTTACATTAAAATGGGAAAAATAACATCAGAGACACTCAAATGCCTTATAAAGAAGCATACACCATTATGTCCTTGTCATAAATGTTAAAAGCATTCCTTTTCCTCAAAAACGATTTTCAAGTCATAATTTGAAAACACTGCACAGCTCCTATGCACAAATACACCCTGTCAGTACTAATACTTCACATTTTCTCCAATTACAATTTCTCAAAGAAACAAAATCTATTTGTAAAACACTTGAGGCAAAGCAACATTTTAAAAACACAACTTTCTTCATAATTTTCTCCTTAAAGCACACTATTCTCTATCTAAATTAAATAAATCTTTTCTCACCTTAGCAAATACTTTATGAGTTTCAAAACAGTCTCAGAAACACACCACTTTGTCTTTAGCAGAGCAAAAGGTATGCACTCCAGAGTCTGCAGCTATCAAAAGCACAGAAATGCTGTAATTCTTCAGACATATCTCTCATGTCACCCAATCAAAACTCTTCCCTCACTTTTTTCAAATCAAAACCCTTCCCCCCTCTGCCCTCTCTGCCTTTTTTGCATAGCAACCACCTCTTGGAAGACCTCTGGTGTTTGCAAGTTCACACAACAATGTTTCAATTGAACTCTGAACTCTCAGTGCACCTGCATATCCAGTGCAATCTTTCATTTAATGATTTTTTCTTGACCATTCAAAATACATCTTTCAAAGAACTCATCCATGCACCCTAACTTTCTGTTTTCAGCAATCAAAATCCACCAATCACTGTTACTGCTTCATTAACACAGAAACTCCACAGTTTTTTTCATTTTAAACTCTTATTTTTTCAACTGCCATTTCATTGCCACACTTCATCTGACTGCAGCAGAACCTTCTCTCACCATGTTTTCTGTCTGGATTGTTGGACATAGTTACATCTACTGGGCTCAGAGGTATGCTGATAACAGAAATTTACCTAACCTCAATTTACAAGATGTGGAAATTAAGTGGTTTGGTCACAGAGGATTAAAATGTCACCAATTGATACCATTGGTGAAAACCTTTATGCATTTGCCAAAACCTGACCTGGTAATTGTGCACTGTGGAGGTAATGACTTGGGCACTTTGACTGGGGTAGGTCTGGAAATGCTTTTAAAGGACACCTTTGAGCAATTAATGGCACTTTTTCCTCAGACTGCCTTGGTATATTCAAATATATGCCAAAGACAGAAATGGAGGTGGTCGAACCAATTTTGTCCACAAATTGAGAAGTCGAGGAAGCATGTAAGTTTCAGCTTACATGAGAGACCATGGAATGGGCTCCGTGTACAACAATAACTTGCGTTACTACATGCAAGATATCTACAGAGGAGATGGAGTTCACTTCTCAGATGAGGGCAACAGAATTTTCATTCTGAATTTAAGACTGTGCATTGGTACCTACTTATAAGTACCTAAATGTACCAGCTTCTCAGAGCTACCCTACATCTGATCACTCACAATTATTATTTTACTCTAACTTTTTTCACTAATTTTCAACAAAGTACGCTCCCCGGGGCGCTACCCGGTACGCGAACCGGAAGCTAACCTCGCGAAATTTTCGCGTTACGGAGCTTTGCGAAGCTGATTGGTTCTCCGGCGTCTGTCAACATTCCAAACAGTCCGTAGCGGCCGCCATCTTGTCTCTCGGTAGGATCGAGAGACAAGAGGAGGCCAAAGCGAAGGGGCAAATGACCATAAGGGGGCATAGTAGATCCTTCCTGACCTCTTAGGTTTGATGTACCATTTTGCCAAGTTTGGTGTAATTCCGTTCAGCCATTCAGGCTGTAGACGTATGTAAATGTCCTATGGAAAATTGCATGGGGAAAACACATTTGAAAGTGTTGAAATTTAGAACCAATTAAAATGTTACTTTGGTTTTGTATTTGTGTGTGATGAAAGTTAATTGGTTATGTATATATGTCAAATGAGAGGAAACCACAGCCATTTTGTGATACTACTGTCTGAGGTACATTTGTGAGGAATTTTTGGTGGTGAATTTCTGGTGTTTGATTTACACAGTACTAACACTTCTCCTACTTTTAAAAAGGTGAGTTGTTAATTTGTAAGGGGAACTATGTTGTACACTTGAAGATAATTTGAAAAATGTTTTCTGTTATTTATTTGCAGTCCTTCTGTTATACTAAATACTTGATAAAGTTAGTTTTATATTATGTATTACTAAAAACGATAAATGAAAGTGATTATTTTTTTCTGCAATTTACAGCAAGCAATTTCAAAATAAAATGGCTCACAATGAAGAGACCGTGGCAATTTCTTTTGAATTGTCCACTACATTGATTGAAATTGAGAGCACCAATAATGAAATATTGTCACAAGGAGGAGATGACGTGTATGATTTCATTAGATTGATTGAAATTGACAGCACCAATAATGAAATATTGTCACAAGGAGGAGATGACTTGAATGATTCCACTACATTGATTGAAATTGAGAGCACCAATAATGAAATATTGTCACGAGGAGATGACTTGAATGATTCCACTACATTGATTGAAATTGAGAGCACCAATAATGAAATATTGTCACGAGGAGATGACTTGAATGATTCCACTACATTGATTGAAATTGACAGCACCAATAATGAAATATTGTCACAAGGAGGAGATGACTTGAATGATTCCACTACATTGATTGAAATTGACAGCACCAATAATGAAATATTGTCACAAGGAGGAGATGACTTGAATGATTTTTTTGATCAATCTGTTGATGGCGAATTTATCGAATGTTTGGAGACCATAGAGTTACAAGAATCATCATTGCAGACTTTTCATGAGGAAATTGCTGATGAGGACATGTTACTAGTTCTTTCAAATTTAGAAAATTCTGAAGAATAAATTTATATTTAGAAATCAAAAATTGTTTGAGACATTATTCATTTTTATTTTTAATTTATGAGGTTGTAGCGAAGTGATTGTAGTATAAAATGAGACTTATAGTATAGAGTGCAACATTTTTATGTTACATGGTAAGTTTACTCATATTTACTTCCCTTCTGCCACTATATTATCTCCAATGTGTATTTGACATCTCTTCTTCATCTCCGGCCTCCTTTCTCTCACTGTGTGTCTCCGATGCATCTTATCGCTGCTATTTTGTGTAATTACAGAAGAGAGTAAAATAAAATAGTTCGGAACGTGAAAAGGGGGCAAAGTAGAGTACCCCTCACCCCCTAGGCCTTTTCAGGCGGTCCCAAAAGGATCAGTTTCTGCTTTCCTGAGAGATTATGGTATGAGTTCCATATACCACAATAATTTGCATTACAACATGCAAGATATCTATCTCCTATTACCAACTTTTGGAGATATTCGCGCTAAGCGCGAATATCTCCAAAAAGTAACACCTGCCCTGAGCAGTTCTTAGCCATGTTATCCAATGGGAGGTGGATAAAATGGCTAAGAGCATTAGCTCGGTAATGCATGAATATCGCTGACTTTTTAGCGATATTCATGCATTGCGGCCGTTTATTATCGCATTTGCGATAAACCTTGATAATAGCAAGGTTTATCTTCGATAATTTCTGACGATGCTTAGCGGTAAAAAATTTGTTGGTAAGCATCGTTAGCGATAAATATCGCTTAACTTTGGTAATATGCACCAACGTCTGTTAACGTTCGATTCGAAGGAAATGAGGAAGTGTTGAAAAACATTGTTTGCGCCATCTTGCCTTTTTTGAAATGCCACACTTTTGTCGTGCACGGCAGCCATTTTAGATGCCTTGACCAGACCCACACTCTGCACGCTGTCGATTCGTAGCATGGCTCCCCACCCTCGCAAGCATCTTCCCCAGGCACTGGTCACCCCCGCTCTCTGTCTTATGCATGGGCAATAAACCTCCCCCCATCTGCGCTGCTCTTCCCTGAGAATCACACTCTGTGCCCGCCCGACACCTCCCTTTCGCCCTATTCACTACCGCACCCTCTGACACTCCTCTTCCTCTGTGTCCGATTGTCCAGGCTATCAGCTAGCCCTGCAGATGTAGTTTATGGCTCCAGCTGTAAAGAATCACCCCTCTTCAAAGGAGTTATAGTAGATCAAGGCCCACACCCGATGAGATCCGTCACACCACACGTGTTCCTACTATCTGAAAACCATCCTGTATTGTGATTGGGGAGGGGACCGAGCCTGAAGCGGAAGATTCCAGGAATGACTCTTTGTACATCAAAGTTTTTACAATTATGTGTCACATTAAAAATATATAGCACTCCAACAAAGTAGTAGGAATATAAAACTTTAATAACATATAAATATATACAACAAAACAAAAACAGTAAAAACATTTAAACAACGAAGAGACCGTGGCAATTTCTTTTGAATTCCTGATGAGGACATGTTACTAGTTCTTTCAAATTATGAAAATTCAGAAGATGTTGCCTGGGGGTGGGTCGTCAGTAGCAGTCTGTTGTGCGAATAGTTCCAAGGCAGCAGAACGCGCTGAAATCTAGATGGCACGAAAGTGATGTCTAGTAAGTTGCCGCCCAGCAAATAACGGCGTGGGGCGCCGCGGGGGTGAGTGAGTCCAGTAGGCACCACAGCTATTCTTACCGGCATTGCAGAATTACTGCTGGGGACAATGCCTGTGCTGTAGCAGGGTCACAGCAGAAACAAAAAGGATTCTGTTGAAGATGTTGTTGGTTTTCAATTTGAAAACAGTTCTGGTGTCAACTGCTATGCTAATGTAGTGGTTAATGTTTTGTTTTCGCTAGAAAATGTAAAAGAGGGGGAGGCAGTCCAAAGTTCCGTTAAAAGGGCAAAGGAAAGGATCGGTGGTTTGAACTATCAGTCAAAAAGGGGAGGGGGTGCAACAATTTTTCCTACCGGGTCACACTGTGCTTTCACCGGAACTGAGGTCTGCAGGATTCTAGTAATTCAAAGTGAGGCTGGCGCCAGCATGGGAGCGGCGACGTCCCGCGGATACAGTTTTGTCACTCCACGGGCGATCATGGCAGTCATTCCCCATCGGGGGTCGGAGACTCCCGCGGCTCCTCTAGAATCTTCAAGGTCGTGGAGGACTACGGTGGTGGAGTCAACCAGTGACCGGGCCATTTCTTTATGCTGGGCCTGCTCTTGCCAGGTCGACCGTAATTTTGAGAGTTCGGTAGCTACTGGCGATCGCGGGGTCAAATGAGCGGACGGGCTCCACCCTGCCGGGCGAGACGTTGCAGCATGGCCACAGTGGAAGAACCCTTTTCCGGGCGCCTGGAGCGCTGAGGGTGCAGCTGGGAAGCCTCCACCTGGGGAGGCGGGAGAGGCCTGTTCGCACCGTCTCTCCCTCCCAGTGCACCCCATGGCGTCTCGCTTGAGATTTGTTATGGCCGGACCAGGCGATGAGGACGAGGGGGGGGGGGTCGGAGGCATGTGCAAGACATCCCCCCCCAGTGTTGTCACAGCCATTATTCAAGAAAGAAGAAGTGTCCCGTCCGTCTTCGGGCCGGGCTTCCGGTGGATGTCGGCCGGACGCCCCTGGCTCTGGCCCCATGAACGGGTTCCTTGGTTTATCGGCTGCAGCCGGATCCCGTCGGCCTCGGCCCCCCGACCGTTGGTGGCCGGACCGGAAGAGCATGTGGCGGGACTACCTGAAACTCTCAAGGGCCACCGCGGCCGGACTGGGAGAGAGAGGGGAGGGTCGAGGAGACATTCCCCCCCCTGCAACTCTTCAGCGTTGTAAAGGCAATCCCCTGGCCGGGTCCCGCTGGCCTCGGCCTCTCCTCCGGCTACACCCTACGTTAGGATCTCCTGGCCGAGGCGTGGCAGCAGGACCCGCCTTATATGGGCTGCTCCCGGCTGGGCGTAGCCGCAACCCTGCCCCACCTTGGAAGTTTCCAGAGTGGGGGCGGATGTTCTACTGACTTGCATTTTCCCTAGTCTATCGATTTTTTTGGCGTGGCAGGCGGTGGGACAGCGAGGGGTGATTTGGTTTCTCTTACTGTTTTTCTGGTCTCTCACCACTGGCATATTTTAACGTTTTCTTGTTTCTAGGACATTAATAGGTTTTATCATTACGTTATGTTATCGTTTCTTTGTTCGTTGTTTAATAAAAGTTCATGTTCATCAGTGGCCTACTGATTTTCGTTTTCCTATTCTTTTCTTTCCAGGTTGTTTCATGCTAAAGTTTCTGTTAACAGGATACAGTGATCACTTCGTTATTATTGCATATGTCCTTTTCACTAGGGGTGCTCTCTGGTCGGGCCAGATGACGTATCTCTAGTAAATGGTCCGGGTGAAACAGGTGCATCAATCAGTGGGGAGTAGATAGGCATGACAGATTACAACGGGGGAGAAAGGTCCGCATTACGTACCCTTTCACTATTTGCAAAGATTTTCCTACGTATATTTGCAAACAGGGAATACCTCCAAAAAGAACCAATTCCCAAACAGTCAATGTTTGGGGAAACAATCAATCAATGAGGAACGAAATAGGCACGACGTGTTAAAGGTTTGCGTTACCTACCCTTCACTATCTGCAAAGGGAGAGAGAATATTCCTATTCTTCCTCGTTTGCAGGCAGAGAAGATTCTTAAGAGAACCAACTTCGAACAATTCAATGCTCGATTCAAACAATCAACAAGGGGTACTGTGAACACAAATGAACGCCGCTTATGTACATACACATTGGTATTATCAACAGGTTGTTCCTAATGTTTCTATTTTAGGGAGGTCAAAAAGAGATCCCATTAGTGGCCTACTGATTTTGCTCGATTCCTTTTGTTTTTTTACACGATTTTTAGCTATCTGCAAAGACTAAACATTGCGTATTGCGACTCTGTGCTTGTTTGTAAATAGAGAATGAACCAAAGAGAACAATCAATCAAATGGAGAGAGAAGCAGGCACGACGGATTACAACGGGGGCAAAGGCCTGCGTTAACTACCCTTCACTATCTGCAAAGAGAGAGTACTCCTAATAGAAATGAGGGGTGGGGGGCAGCATTCAAAGCAGATCAGTGTGCATAAACACGAAAATGTTTTTACTTACCACGTACTTGACATTCGACAGCTTATGATATTTGCTATTAAAAAACCATTGAAATTCACTGAAAAAACCATAGGTTATAGACCATATATAGTTAGGAATTAGCATTTAAAAAACCTTATTTTACTCACACAAAACCATTGAAATTCCATATATAGTTAGTTGCACTAACTATATATCGCGCACCCGCAATCCACTGCTGATCATGTCACATATTACATCATTCATGACATGGTCAGTGACATCACAAATGACATCACTGATGACATCACTGATGACATCTCATTTGACATCATTATTGTGCTAATACGATAAACCTCTTCAGACTCTAATATAACCTTAGATACACTCAGTGTATACAGACACTCATCCATGGAGTTACTCACACACCCAGTCAGTCATGCAAAGAAACAATCTCACCTCCATTTCTTCAACTATACAGTTAAACACACCTTACTTATTGAAACATATACTAACACATATTTACTCTCTTATACAATCCCTGATACAAGTTCACAATGATCGATACAACCACTCACTCATTCAGTGGCTCTCATGCATAGTTATTTATATATGCCAACTCTCACATGTACTGTGTTTTACATATGTACTTACTATGACATGTAGCATTGAGATATCCATTCACTCATCAATACACTCATGCACACAGTCAACTGCCCATGTAGCTGTTTCCACATGCACTCTTGAACTCATACACCTAGTGAATAAACTGCTCACACATCTATGCACAGAGTCACACACCTTCCAGCCACCCCCACACAAACTCAATCTCCCATAGAAATACTTGGGCAACCAATTAATAACACATATAGCCTCTCGTATAGCTAATGATCAACACATGCAGCAGTTTACATCACAACAGACATAATGATGCACAAATTAAGACAGTTTAGTCACTAACCCATGCATTCAGTGAGACACATTTAATCACTCACTCATACAGTCAGTCACGCACCTACTAAAACCTTCATTCAGACACTTATACATCCACTCATTCTTCAATATGTAAAACATATTTAAACTTTACAGAAACACATAATCACTGGATGTTGTCATCAGTGATGTCATCAGTGATGTCACTGACCATGTCATGAATGATGTAATATGTGACATGATCAGCAGTGGATTGCGGGTGCGCGATATATAGTTAGTGCAACTAACTATATATGGAATTTCAATGGTTTTGTGTGAGTAAAATAAGGTTTTTTAAATGCTAATTCCTAACTATATATGGTCTATAACCTATGTTTTTTTCAGTGAATATATATATATATATATATATCAAAGCTCCAAGGTTCCCACCTGTTGGAGACGCACACTGACATCCACTGCAGCAACCTTCAGGAGGTAAAAGCCGGATCGGCGAGCGGATCCAGTTTACAGCATGCCTGTCGGTTCACGCCGGACGCGTTTCGTGCTCATTGCACTCTTCAGCGGCGCGACAGTCATTTTGGCGTAGAGGCCACACCTCCCACCTCCCACGTAACTGAGGCACTCACTACAAAACCCACAAACCAACGCGGACTCATTTGAGTTGCCCATTGGAGGGCTCATATTTTTAAGTGGGAGGTGTGGCCTCTATGCCAAAATGACTGTCGCGCCGCTGAAGAGTGCAATGAGCACGAAACGCGTCCGGCGTGAATCGACAGGCATGCTGTAAACTGGATCCGCTCGCCGATCCGGCTTTTACCTCATGAAGGTTGCTGCAGTGGATGTCAGTGTGCGTCTCCAACAGGTGGGAACCTTGGAGCTTTGATTTTTACGCGGCCTCCCAGCCGCGGGAGATGCACCACCCGGAAATTTGGGCCAAGGAGCTCCGATTCTCGGAGTTTCAATGTGGAGGCATCCATGGAGGATTGACAAGCCGGATGTGCGCGTGGAGGCCCATTGGTGGGCTTGAACAGACAGCAGCACATAACTGAGGCACTCACTACAAGACCCACAAACCAACGCGGACAAATTTGAGTTGCCCATTGGAGGGCTCATATTTTTAAGTGGGAGGTGTGGCCTCTATGCCAAAATGACTGTCGCGCCGCTGAAGAGTGCAATGAGCACAAAACGCGTCCGGCGTGAATCGACAGGCATGCTGTAAACTGGATCCGCTCGCCGATCCGGCTTTTACCTCATGAAGGTTGCTGCAGTGGATGTCAGTGTGCGTCTCCAACAGGTGGGAACCTTGGAGCTTTGATATATATATATATATATTTGGCAGAAGGACGTCTTGTAGCAATCCAGCAACAAAGGACGAGGTAAACCCAAATCTGGTGCGTTGAAATTTTATTGTGCTCTACACCATTCCGCCATAACGCGCTTCAGCCTGAAGAGGCCTTGATCACATGACAACGTACAAAGGGCAGGATACTCCTTTCAAAGTGCAATATGCCAAAATTATGGACATAAAAGACATACTGTCTTATTCTTACAAAGCGCAAAGTCTGCACAAACAATTAAAGACTGATTGAATACATTCAGTTATTCAGAAACCACAGGTCTGTGAGTCTATCGTACTTAGCAGCAATTTAGAATAAATATAAAACATATAAATAGATACATAAATATAAATAGTTTAATAAATATGTTTAAAATTATATAAATATCCCACAACATTACTGATAAAATTGCTGTTAAAACCTGTGAATACACATCAATAAAAAATCACATGACTAAAATAAGACAAAGTAAAAGCCTGTTAAAACCTGTAAAAACTAGGATCTACATAATCTTAGACTGTTCATGTGATAAAAGATAATCGGTATATTACAAACATAGTTTTCCCAATAATTGTTGAGGAACACTGAGTGACACAGCCCAAGTGGGCATAAGCCGTTCAGCATTTTGATGTGCAAAAGAAGCTGTGCAAATTGCGCGAATAAATTAAGACATGAAAATTAGCGCAACCAAGTGATAAAAATGAAGAATAAAAAGTGACTAAAATACATCTTTACTTAAAATCGACCAAAATGATCCAAAAAATGAAGAAGCAGCTAGATGTTAAATACAATGTGATAGGCACATTTGATATATATGTCTCAAAGATATGTAAAACAATCCTCAAAGATATGTAAAGCAATCCTCACTCGCATTAAGACCGTTAGGAGTCTTGGTATCCAAAAGAATTATGTGCCTGGTCTCTAGTTTACGTAGCAAAGATTCATGATCACCATCCTTCCTCTGTGATGGGATTGTGTCAATTACAAAATACCTGAGCTCAGCAGAATTCTTGTTGTGGCAATCCTCAAAGTGACGTGCGACAGGGTACGCAGTGTCGCTGTTGGTAATGGCCCTGAGGTGCTGGAGAATTCTTTTGTACACCTGTGGTCTGGTACTTCCCACGTAACGCAGACCACAGGGACATTCCAGCACATACACTGTGTACTCCGTCCTGCACGTCAACTTGTATTTGATGCTAGTAGGTCTGCTGCTAAACGGAGTCAAGTATTCAGTTCTACTGACTCCGTTCTTACAGGCTTTGCAGGATGAACATTTCAAGAAACCTTTGCTACTATTCAACCACGAGCCCGTGGTTCTGATTTCAGGACTACTAGAGACCAGACAATTATTCATGGATCTGGCTCGCTTGTAGGCAATACTCGGAGTGCATGCAACCTGATTACCCAAAACCGGGTCACTAGTGATAAGTGCCCAGTTACGTTTCACAATGCTGTGGATCGTCTGATGCTGACTACTGTATGTAAAAATTAGCCTAGTCTTGCTGTTTTCAATTTGATCTCTATTCTTCTTTCGTTCAGTACTTATGGCCAATAATTGAGTTCTGTCCTGTGAGTTGGCTCTGTTAATAGCTTTGTCTATAATTTCTGTTTTGTAGCCCCTCCTCAGGAACCTGGCCTTATAAGCCGTTTGCGCCTCTCTACAATCAATATCTGTGCTACATATTCTCCTGATACGGAGCATCTCTTCATACGGGATGCTCCGTATAAGATGGGCAGGGTGATGGCTCGCAGCATGTAATACTTTGTTTCCAGCTGTGGGTTTACGGTAGAGTTTGGTCTCCAACTTACCATTGTTAATGAATATTTCCACATCTAAGAAACAGATGGATGTAGCACTGATATGACTAGTGAACTCAAGTTTCTGGTTGTTAACACTTAAATTTGCAATTAATAGTTCCGCCTCACTTTCCAACCCATGCCAGATTATAAAAAGGTCATCAATGTATCTCATCCATTTTTTGACTTTAGAACTCATAATAGTAGGGAAGTTGGGTATGAGGACCTGTTACTCCCAGTATCCCATATGCAAACAAGCATAACTGGGAGAAAAACAGGCCCCCATAGCCACTCCTCTGACCTGCTGGAACAGTTGGTTGGCAAATAAAAAGAAGTTATTTTCTAGGCACAGATTAATCATAGCTAAAATCATTTTAGTATGTTCATTGAGACAAGGTGGTCTCGTGTTCAGAAAATACTGCACGGTTTTGATACCATCCCTGTGGTAAATACTCGTATACAGGGAGGTAACATCCAAAGAAATTAGTAGATAACTGGGTTGCCACTGGAAATTTGCCAGTTTCCTTAGTAAATCCCCTGTATCTAGTACAAAGGAAGGTCGATTTCTGACAGGATCCTGTAAGAAAAAATCGACATACTTACGAACATATTCTAGGATGCTATTGCATGCAGAGATTATGGGTCGTCCTGGAGGCTTGGTACAGTTCTCGTGGATCTTTGGAATGAAGTATATGACCGGCATAACTGGATGTTCTTTTTTCATATACTTAAATTCTTCCATTGTGATCCGACCCATGCTGCGCCATGCCATCAGTTTAGAATAAATGTAATTCTTAGCTTGCTGACCTTCATTTAAGTTGGTCCTTTTGTAGCAATCACGATCGTTAAGTTGGCCAAGTGCTACATCCATATACATTTGTCTTGGCCAGAGCACCACATTGCCCCCTTTGTCGGACTGTCAAATGATAATGTTCTCATTACTTTTCAATTTCTTCATTAGTTTGTGGTATTCAAATTCTCAATAGTGTTGTCTCTTAGAGAACTTCATCTGCTTCTGGAAAAGGGCCCTGAGTTCGAGAGACACCTTGTCGTGGAACATATCAATATTGTCTTTGAGCATCAGTGGACAAAATTTAGATTTGGGTTTGAACGGTGTGGGTACTGACATACCGCCCATGCTCCATGTCTAACAACACCTCCAGCAGATTGGAATCAGGTACTGACACGGGTGGAGAATTGGAACTGGGCAAAATTACAGGGGTATGATTAGCAGGTCTCTGCAGGCAGTGGTATTTTCGAAGTTTCAAGTTACGCACATACTTGAAAAGTTCGATTTTGGTGCCTGCATAATCAAAATTGCTACTTGCACTGTAGGATAAGCCCAATGACAGTAAGGTGGTTTCTTTAGGTGTGATTAGGAGGTCCATCAGGTTGACAACAGTTTGCATATCCTCTAACCGGGACTTACCTTCGTTTCCACTGTCTCCGCGGTTTTTTGAGTTTGTTGCCTGTGCCTTCGTTGCTTGCTGCAGCGTCTCCCTGCGGTGCGTTTGTTGTTGGCATTTTGCTTGTGTTGGCACCCCAAGCACCAGAGCGAAGTGTCTGTTTCCGATCTCATTGGACCACTTCTAACTCCTGTGCCAGCGTGAATTTTCGAAACCCCAACCTCTGGGATCTTAATAACTCACTGTCAGATTCACTGTCTATGTTAGAGCTGCCATCTGAAATGGACGAGGCTTCGGCAGTCACAGTACCCGCTGTATGTTTTGCTGTGGTGGTACTGGCGGATACTTTCTGATTTGCTTTGAGGTTGTCGTATTTATATATATATATGTATACACACAAATAACATAAGGGGCCTCATTAGGATGTCAGTCGGAAAGCCTCCGACCGCGGGTTAGAGGCTTTCTGACCAACATGCCTGGTTTGACTTCCGACCGCCTAATTACAATGTAGGCAGTCGAAAGTCAAACTGGCCAGTCATTCCAGGTGGTTTCTGATGGGCACAAGGAGCCCGTCAGCCAGTAAGAAAGCGTAACATGATCCTGGACACAATTTCCTCTGTCGGGATTATGATGTTGGTTTTGGACAGGCTTTCTATGTTGGGCTTTTCAACATGGAAAGCCTGATGGAAAGCAACTTTGGGGGCCCCTAGGCGGGCTCCCATCTCCCTGCTGCCACCGTGAGGTGCCTGCAACACAGTGAAGGGATTTACACAAACTCCCACTTCTCTATGGGAGTTTCTGCTGCGGGCGAAACTGTCCGCAGCAAAAGCTCCCATTGAGAAATGGGAGTTTGCGACCTGACCATGTGCGGTCACATCATAATACAGTGGTCGGAACCGCTGAAGTCTGCCCAATATTGTAATTAGGGCCAAAATCTTTAAAAACAAAGCATTCTAATTAAATTAAAAAAAATAAAAACAACTTAAAATGTGGTTAAAATATTTTTCACATTAAAAACATTAATAATTACAAATATTTTAATTTTAAATAAGCAAAAACATAATAATATAAATGATAGCAATGTAAAATAAACTATATAATGTAATACATATACTATTCCCATTTCAATGTATACAAAACTACACAAACTATCATAGTAAATATATTTTAAAAAATCACTACTACGTCTTCAGGCAACACAAAACTAATAAAACTGGGAACAATTTGCAAATTATACACCAGTAAATACAGCAGTAGGGTAAGTGTTGGATTGCAAATAGGTGAAATGCACTATTCCCACGCCAGTCAGTACAACAGTAGGGAAAGT
This sequence comes from Lissotriton helveticus, assembly GCF_964261635.1. Classification (NCBI taxonomy): domain Eukaryota; kingdom Metazoa; phylum Chordata; class Amphibia; order Caudata; family Salamandridae; genus Lissotriton; species Lissotriton helveticus. The sequence continues at coordinate 624,856,952 of NC_136070.1, read as the reverse complement.
GTTAGATTGCGGAGGAGCAACATTTGCTATTCACACTCCAGTCAATGAAACAGTTAAAACTAACTAAATAAAAATATTTCAAAAACAAAGTAAATAAAGAAAAATATGTACAAAAAACGTTCAATATACTTAATATTAAAAATAAAAAAATATTAACATATAAATAAAATACAAAAACAATTTTCTTTCAAATACATTTTTAATGTTGAAACTATTTATTAACAAAAATATATTTATTACATACATTTAATGTAGTTACTTTCCACCTTATAACCCCACAAAAGTCAGAAACCTGCATCTAACACTTAACTTTAAAAAGCTAAATATTTATAACATTAATATAAACATTGATCAACAAACTAATTATCTTTAAATAAATATTAAAAATTAATTAATTATAATCAATTCACTTTCTGCAATATACTCCCACAAATACACAAAACAGACCCAAAAAGCTTAACAGAACATTATTTACACAATCAACATAATTATATATTTAATCATTATTATTCATTGAAAAATGAATTATTAATGAATTTCAATTAATTAACTTCCCACCCCATACCCCTACAAAACTCACACCCACATCTGAATTCCCCCCTAAAATATTCAATTGCAAAATTAACATAATTAATTATCAATTAAACAAATGTAATAATTAAAAATGAAATATGAATATGTTAAAATTAGTTAACTTCCCAACCTCTACCCCTATAAGCCCCACAACCCTCAATAAAAATTAAACTTTAAAAAAGTACAGAGTTAAAATATTCAATTTTCAATTAAATAATTAATAGTGTTTAACAGCTAATTATTAATTCAATAAAAATATATTTCTCCTTATAAATAATTATTTAAACAATTACTATAATTAATGATCAATTAATTAATATTAATCGACAACGTATTATAAATTTAGAAAAAAAGACATTAATTCCCACCCTTTACCATAATTACACTACAACCTGCACCTAAAAAAACAATTACACAATTAACATAAATAACATAATTAACTATCCATTCATTAATATTAATTAACAACTGGTTATTAATTAATTAAAAATAAAATACTTCCCACCTTTTACCTCAAAGAAACCCACAACAACAAAAACACAAAAATACACAATTAACATAACAAATTATCAATTAGATAATCAATATTATTTAACAACTAATTATTAACTAACTGAAAACAAATTACTTTCCACCCTTTACCCCATAAACCCCACAACCTCTACATAAAATGTACATAAAAACATTTAATAGCACAATTAACATAATTAAAATCAATGAAATAAATGATATTATATCAAAAATAATCATTAATGTATTATAATTAAGGGCATGAATAGGATGACGGTGGGATTGCTACTGACAGCCCTTCGATGGCAATCTCACCGCCATCGTAATGAAGACTCCCGCCGCCACATTAGTATGGCGGGCGAATGGGTGTCAGTCAGAGAGCCCGACCACATTAAATAGCACCTGAGTCTTATCAGAGTTCAGCTTGTAGCCAGACCCTTCCCAAATGATTCGGCTACAGCTACAACAGCTTTTAATCCCCCGATTAGAGCAGATGTCAAAATCACAATGTCATCTGCAAATGCGGTTGTATACCCTCGCTTCATTTGATGGATTTAGAGAAAGGCTTGATGTAGAGTGCGAACAACTGCAGGGATATTGGGCAGCCCTGCCGGGTATCATGAAGAAAATAAATCGGGTCAGATGGAAGACCTGTAATCTAGTTACCTCTAGTTACCTCGCTACACCTGTCCTTAATGTTGAATTAATTTCAGAGAGAATAGTACTTGTCTTTATTGTTAAAGTGGGAATTAAATCTTCGTTCTTTCTTTTACAGCAAGAAGACTTGAACACGTGTTGGTAAGTACAATTATATATTTATAATTATATATACTTCTCTTACTTTCTTCTCTCTTGCTACCTTGCTGTCTTTACTGTTCCTTCTGTATATTCGTCCTTGTAAATAATTACAGTCTCTCATGTGAAATTTATGCTGAACTATTGTTTTCTTTCTCTTCAATATTTCAGTTTGTTTCTTGCTTGAACTCTGTCTTGCTTCAGTCTCTAATACACTCTAACTCTCCTTACAGACTTCGAGAGTTTAGGTGTTGCTGAAATAAATTTCCTTTCAGTTCTAAGTTTACTCACTTAATTCGGCGTTCAAAAACTCAAATATTCAACTCTGAATCAAGGAAATATCTGCCACTTAGCTGCTTGATTCTAGCTCTCTCTGTGAAGTTTCAGAAATTCGATTCCTCCTACGAATGACAACAGCCCTCTGGAACACGCTGTTGCCTCCTCAGAAATTCTGTTTAAGTGCGCAGATAGTTTCACGAGCGATTGCCTCAACAGCTGCTATCTCTCGCGAATAAATAAACTAGACTGCTGACCTGACTTGAGATCGGATGGCGGCCATCTTGGAATTTCGCGACCGATCTCCCAATAAAAATCGGAGAACAATGCTGACCAAGGTCAGCGAAACAACTCTTCTCAGATTGCTATAGCGAGGTAAGGTGGGCAAAAGTCTAGTTTGGCCTGAAATTGTTCTAAGCTTGAGCTGGGAGCCTTCACCCCTGACAGGTAGGACCCGCAAAGAGTGAGATCCTTCCCCTTTTTAGGTCTCGTCCTTTACCATTCCGAAGGAATGGGAAATGGCGAGAATTCAAGTGCTCGAACGGATTGTCAAACCACCGCTTTTTTTCGTGGCGTTTTCTTCGAGTGCACGTACAGGCACGCGCTTTTGGCCCATACACTTTCATGGCCATCTGTTCCTGTTCCTCAATGTCCCTCCCACCCTTCGTTTGATCTTGCCGCGAGTTCAGGCTAATGGCCCTCCCCCAGCACAGAGCACGCATCGCGGCCGCACAGCACATCAAAGGGCTTCTCCCAGCGTGTGCTGTGCGGCTTCTCCTCCCCTAATTATGTGGCCGGCCGTACTTGTGTTTCCTGGCCGCTTCCCGGCCGCTCTTGTATTTAATTAGCAGCAGCAGCATTTCTCCTGCGCCAGGCCACATCAAAGGCTCTGTGCCACTTTAACCCACACAGCAACACTTACAGACACGCAACGCCACTCACACCCACGCAAGCCCACTATCATCCACGCAACACCACACTCACCCACGCAACGCCACTCACCCAAGCAACACCACTCACACACGCAACCCTACTCATCCACGCAACCCCACTCATCCACGCAACACCACTCATCTAAGCAACCCCACTCATCCACGCAACGCCACTCATCCACGCAACGCCACTCACACATGCAACGCCACTCACCCACGCAACACCACTCACCCACGCAACCCCACTCATCCACGCAATGCCACTCATCCACGCAACGCCACTCATCCACGCAACGCCACTCACACATGCAACGCCACTCACCCACACAACACCACTCACCCACGCAACACCACTCACCCACGCAACACCACTCACACACGCAACGCCACTCACCCACGCAACGCCACTCACTCACGCAACGCCACTCACCCACACAACGCTACTCACACACGCAACGCCACTCACACACGCAACGCCACTCACACACGCAACGCCACTCACACACGCAATGCCACTCACACGCGCAACGCCACTCACACGTGCAACGCCACTCACACACTCAACGCCACTCACACGCGCAACGCCACTCAAACGTGCAACGCCACTCACACGCGCAACGCCACTCACACGCGCAACACCACTCACGGGCGCAACGCCACTCACGCACGCAACTACACTCACGCACGCAACGCCACTCACGCACGCAACGCCACTCACGCACGCAACGCCACTCACGCACGCAACACCACTCACACGCGCAACACCACTCACGCACGCAACGCCACTCACGCACGCAATGCCACTCACGCACGCAACGCCACTCACGCACGCAACGCCACTCACACACGCAACGCCACTCACACATGCAACGCCACTCACACGTGCAACGCCACTCACACGTGCAATGCCACTCACACGTGCAACTCCACTCACACGCGCAACGCCACTCACACGCGCAACGCCACTCACACGCACAACACCACTCACACGCGCAACGCGACTCACACGCGCAACGCGACTCACACGCGCAACGCCACTCGCACGCGCACGCCACTCACACGCGCAACGCCACTCACACGCGCAACGCCACTCACACACGCAACGCCACTCACACACGCAACGCCACTCACACGTGCAATGCGACTCACACGCGCAACACCACTCACATGTGCAACGCCACTCACACGCAACGCCACTCTTACGCGCAACTCCACTCACATGCGCAACTCCACTCACACGCGCAACTCCACTCACACGCGCAACGCCACTCACACGCGCAACATCACTCGCACACGCAACGCCACACACACGCGCAATGCCACACACACACGCAACACCACTCACACACGCAACGCCACTCACACACGCAACGCCACTCGCACATGCAACGCCACTCGCACACGCAACGCCACTCACACAGGCAACGCCACTCACACAGGCAACGCCACTCACACACGCAACGCCACTCACACAGGCAACGCCACTCACACACGCAACGCCACTCACACACGCAACACCACTCACACACGCAACACCACTCACACACGCAACGCCACTCACACACGCAACGCCACTCACACAGGCAACGCCACTCACACGTGCAACGCCACTCACACGCGCAACACCACTCACACACGCAACGCCACTCACACGCGCAACGCGACTCACACGCGCAACGCCACTCACACGCGCACGCCACTCACACGCGCAACGCCACTCACAGGCGCAATGCCACTCACACACGCAACGCCACTCACACACGCAACGCCACTCACACGTGCAACGCGACTCACACGCGCAACGCCACTCACATGTGCAACGCCACTCACACGCAACGCCACTCTTACGCGCAACTCCACTCACACGCGCAACTCCACTCACACACGCAACTCCACTCACACGCGCAACGCCACTCACACGCGCAACGCCTCTCGCACACGCAGCGCCACACACACGCGCAACGCCACACACACACACGCAACACCACTCACACACGCAATGCCACTCACACACGCAACGCCACTCGCACACGCAACGCCACTCGCACACGCAACGCCACTCACACAGGCAACGCCACTCACACAGGCAACGCCACTCACACAGGCAACGCCACTCACACATGCAACGCCACTCACACAGGCAACGCCACTCACACAGGCAACGCCACTCACACAGGCAATGCCACTCACAAACGCAACGCCACTCACACACGCAACGCCACTAACACGCGCAACGCCACTCACACACGCAACGCCACTCACACACGCAACGGCACTCACACACGCAACGCCACTCGCACACGCAACGCCACTCGCACACGCAACGCCACTCACACAGGCAACGCCACTCACACAGGCAACACCACTCACACACGCAACGCCACTCACACACGCAACGCCACTCATGCACGCAACGCCACTCATGCACGCAACGCCACTCACACACGCAACGCAACACCACACATGCAATGCAACGCCACTCACACACGCAACGCCACTCACACACGCAATGCCACTCACGCACGCAACGCCACTCACGCACGCAACGCCACTCACGCACGCACGCAACGCCACTCACGCACGCAACGCCACTCACGCACGCAACGCCACTCACACACACAACGCCACTCACACGCGCAACGCCACTCGCACACGCAACGCCACTCGCACACGCAATGCCACTCACACAGGCAACGCCACTCACACAGGCAACGCCACTCACACAGGCAACGCCACTCACACACGCAACGCCACTCACACAGGCAACGCCACTCACACAGGCAACGCCACTCACACACGCAACGCCACTCACACAGGCAACGCCACTCACACACGCAACACCACTCACACACGCAACGCCACTCACACACGCAATGCCACTCACACACGCAACGCCACTCACACACGCAACGCCACTCACACACGCAACGCCACTCACACATGCAACGCCACTCACGCATGCAACACCACTCACGCACGCAACGCCACTCACGCACGCAATGCCACTCACACACGCAACGCCACACACGCAACGCAATGCCACACACGCAACGCCACTCACACACGCAACGCCACTCACGCACGCAACGCCACTCACGCACGCAACGCCACTCACACACGCAACGCCACTCACACACGCAACGCCACTCACACACGCAACGCCACTCACACACGCAACGCCACTCACACAGGCAACGCCACTCACACACGCAATGCCACTCACACACGCAACGCCACTCACGCACGCAACGCCACTCGCACACGCAACGCCACTCGCACAGGCAACGCCACTCACACAGGCAACGCCACTCACACAGGCAACGCCACTCACACACGCAACGCCACTCACACACGCAACGCCACTCACACACGCAACGCCACTCACACACGCAACGTCACTCACACATTGTGGGTGCAGATTGTGGGTGCAGATTGTGGGTGCAGATTGTGGGTGCAGATTCAGAGAAAACTCAGCAGCACCACCACCATTGCAATGCAATAGGTCTCGTTTTAACGCAAATTTAAGCTATAGGCCTTGTAAATGGCAAAGCCTTTTATTTATGTTCCAAAAACCAGAACGCAAAAATAAAGGGCATAATCATTTACAATGCTAATAGTTCAGACTCACGTTATTGCGAGACCTATTGCATTTTCAATGCTTGTTTGGAAAGACAGCAATATTAGTCTCTCTGCGGGACTCGGGAATGTTATCAGAAAGATCAAATATGTTAAAAAGAATCCTTAACACAGGGGACAAAATTAGTGCAAAGCAGACGTAAAATTCAGATTGTATCTGATCAGGACCTGATGCCTTTCCACTAGCCAGGGAACTGATCGCCACTTTGATTTCAACAAGACTGTTGGGTGCCTCCAATTTAGACCTTTGAGCAGAAGGCGCTCAGCAGTCCAAATACTGCTGGATAAAACAAGAAATATTCTTAGTGGAGGAGAGACAATACTCCCTATAGAGCTCCTGGAAAACCAACAATAGACCGCACATACTATAATGGTAAATGCAACTAACAGGCCATCCTCATCCCTAATTTGCTGAATATTATTAGAGCTAGATCTATTTTTTACCCAAAATGATAGAATCTGCCACATTTCCTCATTGTTCTCAAAATATGACAACTATTGCACCCTACTACTTTTCACTGCACTCTCCCAGATTATTTTCCTAAGAAAAGCTTTAGGAACTGCAGACTCCTTTAGAAGCTGCCTGTCAGAAGAGCGTCTCTCACCCTGGCACTATTTTCTAGCTAATATTCCTTGGACACCAAAGAGTGTTGGATCCCCTTTCCTCCCTCAATGCTGTCCTTCATTGATGAGAAGCAAATTTCAGAGTCTGATCTTGAAAAAACACTTTTAGGCAATCCCACACTACAGTGGTGCCATCCTTAAATTACATCTTAAAAACTCCCTTATAAAGGAATTCAATGAGCTAACATAGCCCTCTTCCAGGATTAACCTGCGTACAAATGTCCAGCTGCGGGAGCCAGATACCTGACTAGGCATTCTAAGTTGTATAAACAGAGACAACACGTTATGGTCTGAAAGGACGCTTTGTGGTATGATTAATCCTAGAGGAAGAATCCAGTGTGTTGCTAACCAAAAACATATTCAATCTTGACATGGTCTTATGAGGAGCAGAATAAAACGTGAAACTTAGATCACTAGGATGCTAAAAACAACAGAGATTAACCTGAGAGTATGAGGATTTTAGCTGTAATACTGCCGCCTGCAGCGGGTGCTTCACCTGGCGGGCAAGGTCATCAGAAAGCTGATCAGAGGATGCAAACTGGGATATGAATCAGTCCTAGGACACAGTGTGATGTTAAAATCACCTCACAATATTTAGGATAGGGCCCAGAGACGCAGCTCAGATAAAAGAAAATCAAAGATCCATGAGTCTTTTGTGTTACCTCCCTAAAGAATGCAAATAGTAAAGCGATCCCTGTCATTCTGAATAGTTGCCATGAACCAGCGTCCCCCCAAATCTGATATTTGATGCAAAACCTCAGACTGACTATCCTGTACCATAAGGGCACCCCCCTCAGGGAAGAGGTATAACAAGAGAGGGATAAGACCTTACATTCCAGTTCCTCTAATACTGGGCTTTCTGTCTGAGACAGATGGGTGTCTTGAAGACACAACATTTGTGGCCGCAGATTGTTCAATTCCTACTGTACAAGTTTCTGGTTTTATAATGACTTGACCCTGTTGATGTGCCATGATAGGGTATGCAACTGCTGCCCAGGGCCTCCGCACTTGCTAGCGGTTACCATGATCCCACATTAGCCATAGGTTTCCCCTCCCCACAACACAGTAGGGCATTCCAGCTCTGAGAATCCTTTGTCAATTCAAGTTAACAATTTAACTTGCAAAGTAATTGACCTTGTTCCTGGTCAATTTGTCAAAAATCATACCCGAAATGCTCTGAAAAATAAACACAACATCCCCTAAACCACTCCCACCCCTAACCCTACCCCTGCCTACAATATAGGCGAGCTGGTCCACCCCGTCCATGCCATGCCCCACATATCTGGGGCCAAGCCTAGCTGCAAACCAAGCCAGCTGCTGAAAAGGCACCAGTACCGCCCCCCCAGCAACCAAGAGTCCCATCCAAGACTGAAAGCAGAAAACAAAAAGAAACAGAAAAGAACAGAGAACGCCCCAACCCCAATTAACAACCAAGACTCCAGAGCTAAAGCCAAAACAAGAAAGGAGGAGACAAAACAAGCACAGCCCCAAGATAAAACCAACCCTAGAAGAGCAACGAAAAACCTAAATCCTTCATCCAACCAAAACTCCCACCAAGAGCAAAAGAACCCCCCTAACCATTACCGCCAAAGGCAAAGAATATCCAATGCTAAAGCCATGCTCCAACGTTATTAAAGACCAGGGGCCAGATGTAGGTGGCCGTTTCAGGCCATTTACCAACCGGTAACGGCCGATTTCTGCCGTTACCGACCGGTAAATGGGTTTTCGGTATGTAGGGGCACTTTTTTACAGAATCGGTAAATTTACAGATTCTGTAAATTTACCGATTCTGTAAAATACTGAATCGGTATTTTTACCGATTCGGTAAATCTGAGATGTAGGTGGGACTCTTCTGAGTCCCAAAGGCCTTACCAATTTGATGGTAAAATACCGATTCCGGTGTGCATGCACATGTGTGCATGCACACCTATGCCATATGACAGGCAGACCTGCCCTTGGGGCATGTATGCCTGCCACATGGCACCCGAGCCTGTTTTGGGGGGGCCAGAGGGTGTCAAAGTGACACCCCCTGCACCCTTGTGAAAATCGGTATTTACCGATTCGGTAATGCCCATTCATTCCTATGGGCTACCGAATCGGTCAATACCGAATTGTTCCGATTCGGTATTCCAGCACATCTGGAATACCTACATATCCACCCCTCAGATTTACCGATTCTTAATTACCGAATCGGTAAAATTCGGTAATTTTCGGTAATTAAGAATCGGTAAATCTATTCTACCTACATCTGGCCCTATGTGCATTAGTGAAATTATCAGCAAACAAATCCCCATCAAGCCAAAGATAAACCAAATTCAAGACTGAAAAAAGTAAGGTCATCACCCGACCCCCACTTGCCACTTAGTCAGCAGTTCTTGTATTTTATGACCATCATAGCAATAAAAAGTCTGGCCATCTTTACGAATCAGTAGAGTTGCAGACTTCATAAGAGAAACAGAAGTCCCAGCTTCTGGAGTGCCGTAATGAACTCTTGCTTTTGCCACTGCCACACAACTGTTTAATGGCAATTGTCTGAGCGGATAGAGACATTGATGCCACATGCCTTAGCCAGCAGTTTAGGAGTCGCTCCCTGGAAAATCTCCTGCCGAAGTATGAAGTTCGCAATGTACGTCAGTACTGCCCGGGGGTACCGGTATGGTTTACTACAAAGCTCCGGGGGACATCTCCATCAGGTCCTTCTAGGATCCCCAGAACCTGCAGTATTCTGGTGTGACCGGTTTTACATGTCCTCGACCCTAGAACACAGGGTCGTAATCTGTTGTTCCTGATGAGCCACCCCCAGGCAATTGAATTCAACTGCTTTTTAGAGAGTAACCTGGGATGCTTACATGACCCCCAGCCATAACTGAATTATATCCATATTTTTTTTATATTTACAGAGATCAACTTGGTCTTCAGGTGGGCAGCCTTCAGTGCCATTCATTCCTTGCCATACTAATCCTCTCAATGCTGCAGAAGGAGATGATAAATGGCTCCTAGCGTAGGAGAATCCTGTGTTGAAGCATTAAGTGGAGAACTGGTGCTGGTCCAAGGACCATCAGATTGATAGAGCCAACTGGTGCAACCAAGTATTACCCCTCCGAAGGGAGAGCGATTCATATGCATCAGTTCATTCCATAATACCTCCTCTTCCACCACCAGTGAGGCAACCGGATCAACTAGGCCTTGATCAAAGACTGCAGACACCAGACTAAGCATGGGCGGATCTAGCGGATCTCGCGTACGCGAACTTGCGGATTGACGGATTCGCAATCCGCGAAGATCCGCGAACTCTAGCGGATTTGCGGATTTTCCCGTTTTTTGTGTTGGCGCGCGTTCGCGCCGATTTTGGGACAAGTTCGCAATTGCGAACTTACTTTTCGGCTCGCAACGGCCGCAACTATGTTGTTTCAACGTCTGGTTTATCATCACAGGTTCACAGCACCCTCTGTTTCACCACTGCCACCCTCTGGGACACCCATGCCACCCTCTGGTACATCCTCACTGCCACCCATTAGGTTTATTTATCACTGTAGATTATGGTGGTTGAAAAAAGCAAGCACACCTGCCCTTCTTCAACTGCCATCAATTAATTTGTGTTTCATTAATGTGTCAGTAATTTTGAAAGTTCCAGTCTGGCTGGCACCTGCTTCCTTCCTTATCTGTAATTTGCTTTTTGTTGCAGTGAATTTTTTTTTTCACAGGACCTTTATGGTCTACTTGTAGCTATTCTATGAGCCTGCTGTTTGGGTCATAGCAGGGTCATAGAATAGTTGCAAACTTTGGAGGGGCCCATCAGGAAGCACTACTTTGAATGTTACTAATGTTAAGTTTGAACTTTTGCACCTGCTCATTGCTTTCAGTTTAGCTAAAATCGTTTTTTTCTGCAATTTCGCGCGTTTTTTGGGGCGCGAATCCGTGCGAGATCGATTTCGGAAGCCGCGAATACGTGCGAATACAAAATTGTTTTTTTTGCGACGTGTATGTTTGCGTGATCTTGCGCGTGTTCGCGAGGCGCTTCTAGCTATACGTTTGCCAAGTTACCCTATCGGTCGTACACGGGCGCGGCGATCTTGTTGGCGTGACGTAATTCCGTTTCCGCCCGCTATGTGTGATCTCGCAAAGTGTGCTGCTCGCTAGTACAATTTCGCGCGTACTCGCAAGGAAAATCTCGCGCGAACTTACGCACGCGGTCGTGAACGGGCGCGGCCATCTTGTTTCTCATTCATTGCTATGGTTCTGGGCATGCTTTCTCTATCCTCTCTCAATCTCTGCCATCCTTTGCTTGTTTGAAGTTTTTTTGATCTAATTTTACTTATTATCTATCCCTCTATTTTTCTAGCTCTATATTTTTGTGTTTTCTGCAGCTTTTAGTTACTTTTAAACTACTTTTTTAAACTCTTTTCTTTTCTTCTTCACTATTCTATTTCTTGTTTATCATTTAACTCTATTTCTGCCCAGACCATGGTAAAGGGAGCCGGGAAGCACCCTGAGAAGGGGAAGGGTCCCGCACCCCGTGCCCGGCTCCCGTGCGGGCGTTTAAGGGGGGAGCAAGTGGTCCCGAGGGAGATCTTCAGCGCGGAGGAAGTGGCGGCACTGATCTTCCATGTCCAGCGCCGCCTCCCCAAGACGATCCTGGGAGGCGGCAAGATCGCGACTGGCTATGGCATCCGGGAGCGTCGCAAGCGGTGGGAGAAGGTGTGCCGGGCCATGTACAAGATCTCTGGGGTCCGGCGCACATATAACCAGGCCACCCACCGCTGGACCGATGTCATGGACCGGGAGCGGGACTTGCTGGACGCGCTCGGCGTAGAGGTCCCCGGGCTTGGTGAGTAGTAGTAGTAGTACATTTACTACTCTGTTTTATCCTGCTCTGTTATTTGCAAATCTTTGTTCTTTACCAAGAGCAATAATGCTGCCGATTACATTGAGGTAAATTATATTTCAAAATCTTCTATGCATTTCAGGTGCACTGCTCTCCTTCTCAGTAGCCTTGCTTGCTACTATGCTTCTTTGTTTTGTATGTTGTGTTCAGAAGCATTTCATTGGCCTGAGAAATTATGTATGAGTGTAGTGTAAAGAAAAGAACTGCGTAATGCTAGACAGTAAGGGTCATATTTTCAATTACCGGCGCATCCCTGCAAAGTAGCAGGGATGCGGCAGTAATTGTGTGCCATGCCACCACCACCCATTGGCCCAAAACGTCACAGAAGCCTTACGCATCTGTGCCGTAAAGGCAGCGCATTGCTGGAGTTGCGTGCCAACGATGGCGCAGCTCCAGCAATGCTCTGGGGTACCCTATCTCCCCAATGCTGCATCAAGCCGTACGTCGGCTTCAAGCGCGCAGGGTTTGAGTCATGCATCATTGTCCTAAAAGTGACTGATTGACATCTTGTAGATTTCCCTCAGCCACTTTTAGGATTCGTTCCTGCGCAGGTACGCCCTCCCTTGCGCCGGAACGCCCCCTGATGGCGCAGGGCTTTACAACGTGATGCATCGCCCATATGCCCATATGTGTTTTTTTTTAATATATACGCCGCACCAACACCATGGCGAGTCTTTTGTTCTGCCGCTGCGTCACAAAAGGCACGCAACAATGGAGGAAAATGAGCCGCAACTTCCGCAACGGACTTCTAAATCAGCCCCAACAGACTGAAGTCCAGTCCTTCCTTTAGACACATGGCTATAAGAAGAAATAGTGGCGGTGGTGGCGGGTGGATTGATAGTTTGAGTATTCACTGATCTGCAAGCAGGATGGACTTTGTCTGTCACTTCGCGTGTTGCGCACTGCTGCCTGCAGTGCCAGGCCTAGGCAAACCTCTTTAGTAGTCTGTTTATTGAGTTACATAGGAACTTTCTAAGTCAACGTTCCGCAAATCAGGCAATACGAATAACGTAGTATACCACATGAGATAGATCCCGTGGAATAGTTGTCTATCTATTTGCTAATTTTCCAAAATATTTTGTTATTGTTCTTTTGAAATGTTTGATTTGGTTGAAAAATCTCATCCATGTTTTCTGGATTTTCTTTCTTTCATGTTGTACATCAGCTCCCCCCAAGGGCAAGAGGACACAGGAGGAGGGTGCTGAGGATGCAGGCCAGGATCGGGCAGGCGAGGGCTCCTTTGCTGGCCCCAGTAAGTTTACATTTTAATAAACAGTACCTATTTTGTCCTAGCGTTCCTCATTCGATTTTTTCTAAATCGTCTTTGATCTTCTTGTAGACTGGATATAAATTCTTATCCTGCCTCGAATATGACTCCCTGTGGTATTACTAGACTATTCTTATTAGTCTGTCTGTGTAGCTAACTAAGATTGGACATTTGGCAATTCCATTGGACTCCCATTATATTCAGCAATACCTCTATGCACTGTCTCCTTACTGACTAGATAGTGTGGCAGAGTCATTCAGCTCGCGAAGTCACCGATTATAGATCCCCAATGATCCCAAGATTATCGTACGCAGGACAAGAGAGTAGTACGGAGTCACAGCACAGTCAAGAAGTGTCAGAGGCACTCATGCTTGCAAAAATTCCAAAACCTTTAGCTCATCCACTCTAGTCTAGAGGAACAAAAACCACAGAGTCTATTTAAGTTTAAAAGCTTTATTAAAAGTAAACACATTTATTAAAATCTACTTTGTCATAAAACTATTTAACTGAAAACGGAAAAGTGGTTAGTGCTGACGATTAATTGGACACATTTCTTGTGGTCGAGCCGAGCTCTCACCTGGTTTGAACTTGATCCTGGTCGTGTTCTTAGGAGTCAAGCTTCTGTCTGTTAGGAGAAAAAGTGGTGCGTGTTAAAAATCAAAAGCAAGCATTCATCAGTTGTGCATAAAAGTGCAGCAAGACAACAGCCTTCCCTGGAAAATGGGACATTTTTACTATGGAGTAGACAGTCACAAATTATTACATTGTATTCTGTTTTTTTAACATTTCTCCTAGACCAAATATTATATAGTAGTGAGTGGTGTATTCTAACATTCTTAAATGTACTTTGTAGGTGTAACATCTGGTGACGGGGCCAGCGCGGAGGTGGCTGTGTTGGACCAGGACTCGGAGGCCTCTGGGGAGGAGGCGGTGCAAGAGCCGGCGGACGTTCCAGTGGGGGATCAAACGGTGGTGGCGGAAACAGGTAAGCTATATATTCCTTACTTATTGAGATTGAAGACTGCATAGTGTGCTTTCTGCACGGGTGTATTACAATTACAAATCAACCAGGTAGTAGCCTCCTCGAAATGTACTTCGACTTAGCTGTGAAGTTTTTGGTGAGAAGAATCCCAATAAGTTCTTAGACGAACGTGATGGATGGGATGAACGAAAAGCGAAAGAAGGGTGTAAGTAAGTGGGACGCGAACTTGTATGATGGCTGGCAAAGAAGAACGATATGTGTTTGCTTGGCCCCCGAGGTGGCTGGGAAGGAAAGAATATGGTATGGTGCATGGCTGGGTCAATGATGAAGCAAGGATGGGTGGAAGGACAGCAGCCTGGGTGGGTGAAACAGAAACTGTATGTGTGCGTATACTTTGACTGAATGGATGCCTGGAGCATGGTATTCTCTGACTCTTAGATAGCACATGTGTATCTAGAGAGAGTAGATGGTCGCCAGGTGAAGTAAGTGTTACCTTGAAGAGCATGTACCACCGCACCCGCACGTCCGTTCCAGTGCAGGGAAGGCAAGGAAAATAAATTGTAAATGTGTCCAATACTACCATGAATAGTAGCAGTACTTTGTATTGCGTTTGCATTCACAGCATATATCTGGTTATTACGGTGGACACTTCGTACCTCTCTTAATAACTTTAGTTTACTTGTAGTACGTCATTCATGTGTGGGTGTATCACTGTTCACTCAATATTAAGCAAAGCACCTAAAGTCATCTCATCTGTCATTAAATACGTCCCATGTGAAGTGATAGATAATCAAATTAGTTAGCTTCTTCATTTTCCTTTTCTAGTACTCATTTGCACTGTAGGGTGAAAGGTAAATTAATTAAGCAGTAGCCCTTGTAACAGAGTATTCTCAGTGCCACCCGTAATAGAAAAGTAATAGCTTCACCACCTGCATGTACTGGACCGGTACAGTAACGCAAGTCTGTCTCACTCATCATGGTGTGCAACTTTTTTTCTCGGGTGCAAGTTCACTGTGCTGTCCATGTCATTCTGCCGGCTTGCATAAGATAACGTACCAATTTCCCTAAACAAGAGAGAAGAAGAAGAATAAGACTGGTGTACTGTCATAGTCGACTGTAATGGAAGTCCATAGTGGTCGTAGAATTTGTTCATTAAACTACCACTAATGTTAGAGCAAGGATGCAGAAGTGGGAGGTTACATAGATACTGTCCTCAATAGTTATGTACTGTGCTTTCAATTTGCTACTTGTACTCTGTGACCCAACTTTCGGCTCAATCACTTTGTGTTATTAATAAGGAGCATTGGTTACAGACTATGTCTTTCTTTCTTCATATAGTTGCTCCTTCCAAATCAACAACAAGGAGGGAGCAGGCTAGATTGGCCCGGCAACGGAGGCTGGAGGCCACAGTCGCCGAATATCGGCGGCTGGTGGCCCTGGAGGAGGAGGAGGACACGCAGTCGAGCGGGGCAACAACGACATCCTCGACTGTGACCACTGCATCCTCCTCCGTGACTAAGCCAGCGGGACCGAGCCGGGCTAAGAAAGACGACCGCCACCGCCAAGCAACCGAAATACCAGCTGCCCCCCACAGGAGCTGCAAGGACCGCCAACGCCGCCTACGAGTCCGCATGTCCAACCTGGAGCAGGAGGTCCTAAAGTATAAGAACTTGGTTAAGGGCCTCCGCTCCGAGCTTGCCACCCTCCGCAAGGAGTATGATGCCCATGCCGCATCATGCACCAGCACCAGCACCCTCCAGTAGTGGAGTGTCCCTTGCCCTTTTTTTATAGACTTTTGGGGGGTGGGATTTGGGAGTTGGGGTAGTTTTGGGACGTTTCAAAGACAATCGTTGGGGTTAGGGTGGGTGAGGGAGATTATTTTGTTAGGGCTAAATAAATATATTTTTAAACTTTATCTGACCATACCTGTTTTTTACTGCTTTTCAGTCTGGTGGGTGGGGGGCGGGGGTGTAACAGTAACTTTGTTTTCCTGAACAGTCGCAGGACTTTAGTAGTACAACCGTCAATCTCTTGTCTACTCCGAAATAATACTCCATTATACTACCTCCCACCAAACGCTTATCTTACCTGTAATTTGTGTTAGAAATTAGGGCTAGGCCCAGGGCTGGCTCCAGGTGAAATGGGGATTAACGTTGTCAATCCTGGGCGGGTGACATTTCCTCATTGCGGTGGTACTAGTGGTGTGACACAGTGGCAGTTGCATGCCTATGGAAAAAAAGAAAACGAAACCTTGTTTGTCCTCCTTACTGTAGCATTACAACGGTTACGGTACGATCGAGAAAATAGCAGGTGACAGTACACTAGAACAGTGCCATAATGTAGCCTAACAAATGGTAAAGTATTTGCTTGCAAGTATAACTAGTACTTGCATTGAATTTATTTGACATTGGCTACTACTACTAGAAGATATAGTACTGAAGCTGAGTAAGTCTAGAAGATATCCTCGTATTCCTTCACCAGCCTGTTGCTGCTATGACCTTATCCTCCCCAGCAAGTGTGTGGAATTATTGATGTCATTTTAGTCAGACATCAAGCAAAACAACACAGCCCGGGGGAAGAGGGTTAGGGTTTGTAAAATGGATGGGAATGGGGGTTTCTTTTTGGGTAGGTTTTGTTGAGAGAAGAAAAAAAAAGCAGAGCATGGACAAACAATAATTGAAGATACAGACAATCTTTGGTTACAAACTAAAGGTAAGCACATGCAGTCACACTCATAGAATAAAAGACAACAATGGATACTGTATCTGTATTGCGTATGTTGTTGGAGTTGTCCTGTTGAATTTGGTAAGTAAGTTGCATGCAGCAAACAATTCCTCTTATTGGCGGCACTCCTCCATTCCAGCTGACGCTTCGTCCATCAATGTGGTGACCACTGACAGAAGACACCCTGTCCACTGCCTGCCTGGCGGATGTTGACTGAAACCCGGCCTGTAATTATTGAACGGAAAACAGGAAGTGCTATTACAATACCACTGATAAATAAATAAAAGGTATGTACGCTGTGTGGTGCAAAAAGTCACACTTTGATTTCCCTAATAGACAGTACAATATTTTTGAAATTGCGTGCTCTGTCTGAGTCACCTTTTTAAGGATCAATAAGTATGGCCAAAATATTATAGCGGATCTTTCCCCTCAAGGTAGGTGTACTACTGTGTTTTAGAACAAAATTTGACCTTCCCAGCAATGCTCCCACCAAGACCCTTACTAAAGCCAGTCGCAAAAATGTAGAAGAACCCCAATCATATCTCCAAAAACGATGCCTAGCAGAAAAATGTTTACAAAACGTACTTTGAAAGTAACAGTAGGCCCAAATACAGACCGTGGATTGTATTCAAACCACTTGCAAGCAAGCAAAAGTATCCATAGCCAGCATCGCTCCAACAGTGCTCTACAACAACAGAACCGCGTTGCAATAGAACCCCCAGAAACACATGCA
Organism: Lissotriton helveticus; assembly: GCF_964261635.1. Taxonomy (NCBI): domain Eukaryota; kingdom Metazoa; phylum Chordata; class Amphibia; order Caudata; family Salamandridae; genus Lissotriton; species Lissotriton helveticus. Next base: position 624,839,015 of record NC_136070.1, on the reverse strand, counting down.
ATCCTGCTGCTAGGGCTAACCCTAACGAACCCTAACTTACAAAAAGTGCCAAAACTGGTGTTTCCTTATGCATTTTGTCCAACAAACTTCTAGACGGTATTAGACCTTCCCAGGAATGCCCCAGGCAAGACCCGCCAACCCACCCGCAAAAAAACACTGGACACAACACCCCCAAACAGCGAAAAAGCTAAATCTCATACTTACAATGTCTCTCGGCCTTCGGTCCAAACGCGGCGCTGTGCAGCTAGGTCATCATCATCATCAATCATCATAACTCCTGTTTTCCACCACGGATTTCCTGAAAAGCAAATGCAATCAAGATTAGACTGTCGCAGCAGTGCTTCGACAGAGACCCCGGCCGCAACCCACCCACGAACAGCAGGAAGCCCCCCAAAACGCTACATTGAGCAAGATGTCAGAAGAAATAGCAAAAAAAAGGCTGTTCCTTATGGATTTTGTCCAAAACACTTCTATCCGGTATTAGACCTTCCCAGGAATGCCCCAGGCAAGACCCGCCAACCCACCCGCAAAAAAACACCCGACAACACCCCCAAACAGCGACAAAGCTAAATCTCATACTTACAATGTCTCTCGGCCTTCGGTCCAAACGCGGCGCTGTGCAGCTAGGTCATCATCATCATCAATCATCATAACTCCTGTTTTCCACCACGGATTTCCTGAAAAGCAAATGCAATCAAGATTAGACTGTCGCAGCAGTGCTTCGACAAGACAGAGACCCCGGCTGCAACCCACCCACGAACAGCAGGAAGCCCCCCAAAACGCTACATTGAGCAAGATGTCAGAAGAAATAGCAAAAAAAAGGCTGTTCCTTATGGATTTTGTCCAAAACACTTCTATCCGGTATTAGACCTTCCCAGGAATGCCCCAGGCAAGACCCGCCAACCCACCCGCAAAAAAACACCCGACAACACCCCCAAACAGCGAAAAAGCTAAATCTCATACTTACAATGTCTCTCGGCCTTCGGTCCAAACGCGGCGCTGTGCAGCTAGGTCATCATCATCATCAATCATCATAACTCCTGTTTTCCACCACGGATTTCCTGAAAAGCAAATGCAATCAAGATTAGACTGTCGCAGCAGTGCTTCGACAAGACAGAGACCCCGGCTGCAACCCACCCACGAACAGCAGGAAGCCCCCCAAAACGCTACATTGAGCAAGATGTCAGAAGAAATAGCAAAAAAAAGGCTGTTCCTTATGGATTTTGTCCAAAACACTTCTATCCGGTATTAGACCTTCCCAGGAATGCCCCAGGCAAGACCCGCCAACCCACCCGCAAAAAAGCACCCGACAACACCCCCAAACAGCGAAAAAGCAAAATCTCATACTTACAATATCTCTCGGCCTTCGGTCCAAATGCGGCGCTGTTCAGCTAGGTCATCATCATCAATCATCATAACTCCTGTTTTCCACCACGGATTTCCTGAAAAGCAAATGCAATCAAGATTAATGTCGCATCAGTGCTTCGACAGACACCAAAAATTACCCACAAACACCCGGAACCCCGCCAAAGAGCACCTCAAAGGCAAGCAAGTCAGCAAAAACGGCAAGAAATTTCCACCTCATATTTGGTCCAAAACACTTTTGTCCATTATTAGAGCTTCACAGCAATGGGCCCAAATCCGTCAACTCACCCGCAAAGAAGTACAACACCCCCACAAGTGCTGAGTCTTTCTTCATTGGGCGTAATCCAGCACTCTGCTTGGAGGGAAATCGCAGTCTGGAGGAGGAGGATAGAGGAGCATGTTCTTCAGAACTTGTGAACCTGAGGAATGTAGACTGCGGCACCTTCAAATCAATAAGCAAACAAGTGAAGACAGTTCTGATGATGGTCTTGTTTTTGGGATTAGGTGATTAAAGTTTGAATTAAATTAACTGTGCAAAACAAAGAAAGAGAGACACAAAGCACACAGGAATAAAAGTGAATAAGGACGAAAAAGAAAGTTCTTGATTGATTGTCTCATTTTCAGGGCTCGGTGTCAGGGAATAAGAACAAGATTTCGTCATCATACTCTGCGAATTCAGGCTGGATGAGGTCAGTGACACCGAACAGAGAACAAATCCCCTCATCTACGTTGCCGTCCTCCTCGTCTTCATGCGGCGTGCTTTCTCGTACTTTGTAATCTGGTGGTATGAGGTGCTGATTCATCTTGATCATTGTCAGCCGCTCCACATTTTTGGGCGAGAGGCGGCTCCGTTTGGGAGTTACAATGCCACCAGCAGCACTGAAAACACGTTCAGAAGACACACTTGCGAGTGGGCAAGACAAATAGTTTATAGCCAGGTTGAAGAGCTGTGGCCACAATTGTTTTTTACCATGCCAATACTGCAATGGCTCATCATTAAGAAAGACCACTGTTGAGTCATTCAGATAGTCCTGCACCATCGACTCAAGGTCAGCAACGGTTCCTCCACTTTGCTTACTTTTTGCTGTGGCTGTGACATTTTTTCGAGAACCATACCCAAGCAAACTTAGCCAATCCTCTACAACAGCCACTGTTTTTGTTGTGTGTGGTGCAGATGATCCAGTTGCCGGTGTCTTTAACGGCTGAGAGGTCACTTGTGCCCCAGCCACAGGTGCAGAAGTGGATTCTTGTGACTGGGGATGGCCTGCTGATGCTGATGCTGATGTACTGGCTTCTCCTTCAATAACCTGCCGTTCTTTTTCAAACCTCTTGGCTGACCAGGCTAACCAATGTTTGTACTTTTGAACATCTGCATCAGCAAAAGGAAAGAATGCTTCGCCTGCCAGCCCCTTTTTGTAGCGTGGATCCAGAATAGTAGCACAAATGTAATGCTGATCTGACTTGATCTTTTGAAGACGTTCATCACCACGTAGGCGCTCTAATAATTTCTCAGACAAAATAAAATGGTCTTTTTTTTGTACATCTTTTTCAAACTCAGAAGACACCGCCATCAGTTGGTGCTCCAGCATGCACAACAATGGGATAGCTTTTCCCAAATTACAGTCCTCCTGGCTGACTGCACGCGTGAAGAACTCAAAAGGACGAAGCATGTCTGTCAGGCTTTTAACTATGTCCCATTGCGCCGCACTCATCCGCAGGTCCTCCTTCTGAGATGTAGCCTCTGTGAAGAAATAGTGATCGAGTACCGTATACTGCTCATACAGACGCTCAAGCATGTAGAAGGTTGAGTTCCAACGTGTTGCCACCTCCTGGATGAGTGCTTTCACTGGCATTCCACGTTGAAATAGCAGTCTCCGCAGATGCTTCCGGGCCTTAAAAGAATGGCTGAAATGGTTGCACATTTTGCGGCAGGTGGCCATTACCTCGAACGCTGTACTGTCTTTATCACTCAAGAATTTTTGAACTACCAGGTTGATACAGTGCGCCAAACACGGCACTCTAACATGGTCACCCTTCTGCATGGCCTTTACTACATTGGCGCCATTATCCGTGGAAACATAACCAATCTTGAGTTTTAGGGGGGATAGCATTTTCAAGACCTTTTTGTTAAACTCTTCCAAAAGGTTTTCTGCTGTGTGACTTTTCTCCAAGCCAAACATGGCTAGTGTTGCATGCTTCCGAGCAGCTTTGAAAACTTTGTCCGGGTCAACACCTGCGTTTAGCTTTGCTAAAACACCTGAAAAAGAGACCCAGTGTCCAGTGATGCACATGTAATCAGCGCCTGCGCCACTGGTCCACATGTCTGTTGTCAGATGTATTGTGTGAACAGCACTCTTCTGCAAAGCTGCCCCAATCGCCTGCAGCACATCTTCATGTAGTGCTGGAACCGCAACTCTGGCAAAATAGAACCGGCTCGGAACCTTCCATTTAGGGCAGAGCGTTGCCACTAATTCAAGAAAACCTACCGCTTCTACAAAAGAAAAAGGTAGAAGGTCCACAGCTAGCATTTTAGCCAGCTTAGTGTTATACAGACGCGTCAGTGGGTGGTTGCGTTCATATGGCACGTCTGAAGTAAGCATTGTTCTAATGTTGCCCTGGACCAAGCATTTACGGGCTGATAATGACTTCGTTGACCCAATTTTGCTCGCTGGTGAACTTTTGTGCGTTGGTGTCTCACTCGCTCCAACACTCTTAGTGTGCCTCACATTGGGTGTGCTGCTGACAGGGGTACTGGGTGTAAGGGAAGTGTTTGACACGTCTTCTTCCTGCTCGTCATCATCAGATGAAACATCAACGTTTCCTTGAATTTGGCCTTTCTTGATCGCATCTAGGTGCGCAAACCATTTGACAGTGTGCTGTCTCCTAAGATGACCTCTCTGGCCTCCGGTACCATAGTTGGTACCTGGCTTACCACGACTAACTGCTTGCTTACAAATGGTACAAATGGCAAACTTTGGATTTTTTGGACAAACAGTAAAGAAGTCCCAAACTGGGGACTTGAAGTGTCTGTGGGACATGGAGGAGGCGGCGATACTGGTGGTGGTGGTCATGAAGCTAATGCCAGATGAAGTGGAGGATGTGGATTGCCCAACTTTTGTACGTTTTGCACTTTCACCGCCACTAATTAAGGTCGAGGTTGACGGAGGTCTCTTCTTGCCCGAAAGAAATATGGAAGCGGGACGAGTTGGTGTACTACTTAACTCCAATGATTGTGGTGTTTCCACTGCCTCCTCATCGACAACATCATCATCACGCTCAGCAGCTCTTCGGGCTAGGGTCAAAATGTCTGTTTGCTGCATGCCCGCTGGGGCTGCAGTGACCTTTATGATGACTGGGTCGTCGTTGGCAGAGTCTTCATCAGCAGCAGTATCCGCCACTTCTTGTTGAGACTCATCACACTCCATAACTCTGAGACTTTGGACGAGCTTCCTTTTACGCTTAACTACCTTTGTTTGTTCCCAAGTTTGATCCGTATCATCAGAAGGAGGTGTGCTTGAAGAGGATGTAGACACCACCCTTGATCTCTTCCTTGCTAGGGGTGTGGAAGACAATGAAGGATCATCAGGAGGAGTGGCTTCCTCAAATGATACCTCGCCTTGATTGTCGATTTCCTGATGTGCCCCTACTTCGGGAGGAACAACTATTGTGGGCACTTGTTGTGACCCTCCATGCACCTCTGCTTGCGCATCTCCTTGCGCTGCCTCTCCTTCCACATGTACTTGGGCTTGTACTTGCACATGTGATTGTTGTTGCGGCTGTGGTTGTTCAACACTCGTCAGATGAGCTACAACAACCTGTGTTGATTGAGGGACATTGCTGCTGCTTTCTTGCGATGAGCCAACATCACTGGTCGATGGTGATTGAAGAAGTATACTGGCTGCCTCTGCAGCACTCAAGGGCTTGGACTTAAGTTGGCGTGGTGGTGGTGGTGGCACTAAGCCCAATGGAGCGGGGGTGCTGCTGCCAGCTTAGTCCCCAGCAGATCCCGCTGCAGCTGCTGCAGGCATACTTTTCTTTTTACTCCCAAAAAAAGGGGCGGGCGGCACACCAGTGTCCTTGGTAACTTGCTTCTTCTGCTCCTTACTGGCACCTTTCTTGCTAGAGGAGCTACGGGTTACTTTTTTTGGGGCCATCTTCTTCAGAGCAGGTCAGCAGGCAGCAGTTGCACGAGTTGCAGAGGGTTCTGTGTCCAGACGTGACGTCGCGTGATGTTATGCTGCACACACCGCTGCAGGACTTCTTCCTGGCACTGGTGGTTCTATTGAGTCTTCTTGTGCACCTAAAAGCAATGGAAGACAGAGGAACATCAGTTCAGTTATACACCCCAAAAAATCGACAAAACACAGAAAAATGAGCACAATCCCATGCCATCCATGATGTTTACATTGAAGACACCCCACAGAAAGACTAGGGACATGCAAGTATGCAACACTCACTACCCCTGGGCATAAGGGATGAAAAGTAGGCAAAATAAGTGCATGCCTCAGACACTGCCTCTCCTCAAAATGGCCCCCTTACACCCCAAGCACATGTTGCCTGTACCAGCCAGCACTCAAGATGGCCACCACCACCACCCACATGGCCAGTCCACATCAACAGTAGTACACCCACAAAAAACAGAAAAACAGCCAGAAATCACCACAATCCAATGCCATCCATGATGTTTACATCAAAGAGAGTGAGACCACACCACAGGCACACTCAGTCCATGCACCACCACCACCCCTGGGCAAGCAAAAGGCCACACCAGCAGCCCCCCAAAAACGACAAAAAACAATAAAATAAGCACAATCCCAGCCCATCCATGGCCTCAATTATGTTTAAATTCAAGAAGACACCCCACAGAAAGACTAGGCCCATGCAACACTCACTCACCACCCCTGGGCAAAGGGCCACACCAGCAGGCCCAAAAAAACGACAAAAAACAATAAAATCTGCACAATCCCAGCCCATCCATGGCCTCAATGGTGTTTAAATTCAAGAAGACACCCCTCAGAAACACTAGGCCCATGCAACACTCACTACCCCTGGGCATAAGGGATGAAAAGTAGGCAAAATAAGTGCAGGCCTCAGACACTGCCTCTCCTCAAAATGGCCCCCTTACACCCCAAGCACATGTTGCCTGTACCAGCCAGCACTCAAGATGGCCACCACCACCACCCACATGGCCAGTCCACATCAACAGTAGTACACCCACAAAAAACAGAAAAACAGCCAGAAATCACCACAATCCAATGCCATCCATGATGTTTACATCAAAGAGAGTGAGACCACACCACAGGCACACTCAGTCCATGCACCACCACCACCCCTGGGCAAGCAAAAGGCCACACCAGCAGCCCCCCAAAAACGACAAAAAACAATAAAATAAGCACAATCCCAGCCCATCCATGGCCTCAATTATGTTTAAATTCAAGAAGACACCCCACAGAAAGACTAGGCCCATGCAACACTCACTCACCACCCCTGGGCAAAGGGCCACACCAGCAGGCCCAAAAAAACGACAAAAAACAATAAAATCTGCACAATCCCAGCCCATCCATGGCCTCAATGGTGTTTAAATTCAACAAAACAGTTGTATCATGCACCCATAACCAACCCTGGCCCTACTGGATACTGTGGCTACCCACAATATAATTTATTTAATTTTCTGAAAAAGTTCAAAAATTGTACTTGCAGCAACTGTAATGCCCCAAACAAACTTACTTGTGAAAGTTGATTTCTAATCCAAAAGTGATCCAAAGACAGTCAAAAAGGCCTCAAATCCAAATATCCAGCAGCACCCACAAAAAGTAATCCTTCCAGCTCCAGATCCAAATGAAAGTGACCAGGAGATGGACAAAGCACTGGGAGGAGCCTGCTGGACAGGAACAGGAAGTTGGAGACTGTGGGGCACTTCCTTCCTCCCCCCCCCCAAAATGGACTCCTTGCAAAAAAAAAGGCCATGCAAATGTCAACCTGAGGAGTGATTCTGATAAAAATCATAATTTTCTGAAGGTTTATCCTGTTTGCTGGTGATTTTCTTGTGCGAAATTGCAAAATCTCTATTTCGCAAGTGCGAGATTGTTCCTTTCCGCCGCAACTACGTGTTCGCAATTGCGAACTCTCGCGAGGTGTGCTGTGCAAGGTGGCAAGCCGCGAGTACGTATTCGCGGGCGACAAACTCCCGCGGGAACACGCAGCAAGATCTAAAATGGCGCGTCACTCGCAAAGAAAAACAACTCGGCAAACGCTAAAATGACGGAAAGTGAACGCCGTGCACCACGCCGCGCGCCGCAACCAAGCAAAAAATCCGCCGCGAGCGGATTCACGGATTTTCGACAAATTCGCGAGAGTTCGCGGATTGCGAATTTGCCGAAAATCCGAAAAATCCGCGAGCGGAGCGGATTTTACGCCCATGCTTACACCAGACCCCCAGCTGAAGCTGCAAATGGGCCATCACCCCTACCCCCTGATCGAGCTGCCAAAGTAGAAGGAACTGAGTGCCCAGATATAATCGTGGCAAGCTCATTCCAGACATTAGAAGCCAATACTGTAGGGTTTGCTTGCTCGAGGCCATCATCCAAATCAATGTCATAGAGATCTGAAAATGAAAAAAAGGCCTCAGGGCCATCCCCTCCAGTAGCAGCAGGCTCCAAGCAACCAGGGCACAGAATCTGAGCACTGAAGGCTTAGCTGCAGGAGGCACGGAAATTGGGACCAGGACCAGTTGAGGAGGTAAGATGAGAATCGGTGGGATCAGCTTCCCAGTGCCCGAAATAATCATCTGCTCCTCATTCTGGCCAGCATAATAGTTACAACAGGGAGGGTGAACCCACTATCAAAAATGCATCCACTGTTTGCAGGAGATAAGGTACCAGGCTGTCCCTTCCTGGTCCAGTTGATGCAACAGTGACTCCAGGTGCCTTTTCAATCAGGGATATATCTAGGGTGATCTTTCTGATCAGAAACCTCAACACCATCTTGTACTTTAGAGGGGTAGGAGTGGAGGCAGGAGACAACTTTCTCCCCCATTAAACCACTGCGAGAACTGGTGCTATCATTCCCCCTTACCAGGCAACAAACGCTTCCTCTCCAACTACGGGAAAGCCTGAAAAGCATGAGGGGATCTGCTCCCCATCACCCCCCTTTTTAGGAGCACTCTTCCCTGGCATCCTGCTTAAAATCACTGCCCATCGCACTGTACACTCAAATGCCTTCCTCCTCTGAGGCACCTCAATCGTCAGTAAGCATAGAGTGAAGCATCCAGCCTGCAACAGTGTATCCTGCAAAGGGGCAGCCCAGCAAGAGAGGTGGTACCTGTAGCAAACAGTCAGCAACTAAGTAGCTACTGCCGCAGGAACATGCCATCCTTTGCCCCAATGACTGATTCGGAGCACGACCAGAGAGCCGCTGACCATCCACTTCTCACACAGCTGCTGCACAAAGGATCTCTGTCTGCCTCATTTGAACTAGCAGCGGCCTCATGCTGGCATCCAATAAGGGCATCGGGAATTTCAGCGAGAACCAGTCAGCACATCCATAGCAGCCGGCTCTTGACCTTGAAGCCAGCAGCCGAAGCAGAGACCAGACGTCGTTGATAAACCATCAGGGACCCCCACAGACGAGGTAAGAGAACAAGCAGAAGGCCAGGGATGACGTCCATCAACATAATCACAGCTTCGGAGGACTTTGAAGCTTGGGAGCACGAAGCCATAACGCTGGTTTATCCACAAGCCGCCATCTTGCCTATCAATATGACCTTGCATGATAGGGCTTTTCATTGTGTATACTTTATTAGTGATGCTAATTAAATTACTAAGTTTTATATGTTTTCTAGTTGCAGCACAGATAATTCATAATAGAGCACAATAGTTTCAATAAATATTTTAAACAGTTCTGTGCCTCATTTCTGTTTATTATGAACATGCATGAGTCAGAGAATGAAATTTGATGACCTGCTACCACCGTTCCCTAAGGGGACTAGAGTGTTATGTTCTGGAGTGCCAATTTACCCGTTAACCCGAAAGATTAAGAGGAGTGGTAAGGTACATTTGAGCTAATATGGATTCGGGCCCAAAGGTACTGATGTGGTATGGAGACTCAGTTCCTACTTACTGATGTTCTGTGAACCCAGGCATAGTTCTGTTCCCAAACAGAATCACTCCAACAAGCTCATAGAAAAAGTAAAGTACCACTGAAAAACAACAGATGACAATTGAAGGGATCTAGGTATCAATTCAGGGTGAACACAATGGTTAAGAAGTCGGTGATGCCAAGTGGTCTTAATCCATACAGTTAAAAAGAGACACTGTGAGTTTTTCAGCCAAAATGTTTTGTATTCAGGGACTTTTTGGTTTAACTTTTTTCCAATGTGCTAAGGGCTGTTGTCTTAAGGCAGAGTTCTTCAATCTGTGGGGGGGCCCGACACCGTCTCAGGGGGGGGGCGCGCACTCCACCCTAAAATCTCACCTTTGTACTCTACTGGTTCTATGAACAAACGGCAGAGTGGAGCTGCAGGGGCCCTAAGAAGGGGTGAAAACCATTATAGCCGCATTAACAAGAAAAAGGTCTGTTTAAGACCTGTGAAATACTCGGCGCAGGGGAAGCTGTCTCATCCAGGCTGCCACACACACGGGGTTAAAGGGGGGGCGGGCTATCCTGGTTAATTCCTACAGCTGAAATGCTTTAGCTGCAGTGGGAGGCAAGGAGCCCCCTTTGCTAAAACTGAAAGCAACGATTTCATAGCAGAGGAGACTCCTTGACTCACACTGCAGATGAAATGAATGTCTGTTACTTGCTTTCAGTTTTAGCAGGGAAGGCTTCCTGCCTCCCACTTCAGCTGAATCATTTCAGCTCTCAGAATTTAACCCCGTCCAGGGAGGGACAGCTCTTCCCAGAAAGGCGACAATGTTGCTTTTTAAATTACACCGGCAGTGTAGCGCCAACCCAGACACCATTGCACCATAGTGCAAGGGTGTCTGGGTGCAGGGAAAAGATTGTTTATGTACAGGAGGGGGACCTTCCTGTACATAAACCATCTTTAAATGTCATTTGTCCCACTTCCATGTGTGCTGCTTAATGCAGCACACACAGAAATCACAAAATGGTTTTTTTTTAAACATTACAAATTCAAGGCATTTTGCTTTTTCCATGTGTGCTGCACAAGGCAGCACACATGGATGAAGCAAAAATGAGGAGAAATAATGCATTTCTCCTAGTTTCGTCAGCTTAAGACCAGGTTCTCCCTGTTCTTAATTTTAACGCTGCCTCACTTTTACGCTGCCCTTGTAAATAGGGCGCAACATCAAAATCACTGCCTGTTGTAGTGGAACGCCCACCGCAACACCCACTGCCCACCCTTTCACGCTAAGCATAGCATGAAAGGGGGCCTTATTTACAAGGCAGCGTTAAGCCAAGTTAAGTGGCTTAACTCTGCCTTGTAAATACGGCAATGCCCCTATCGCCACCACAACGTCGTAAAAAGTGATGGTGTGGTGTCTATAGGGGCTTGTACATATGCCCCTGAGTATGATGAAACTATGAGGAGCACTATAAAAAAAGTTATGTTTGCCAGAAAGGTGCTATAGAGATGAGGTGCATTCTTGGTGAGTGGTAGTGAGGGAATTCATGGAGAAGGAGGAAATACTCATTGTTTTTAACATTATTTGCCGGATATGGCCCGGGATATGTGGGTAGCAGTCGATTATGTAGTGTACCAGATTCCAGAAATTTCTGTCAGGTGGTGGGGGGGCCCGACATTTAAAAAAATTCAGCTGGGGGGGCTCAACCTTCAAAAGTTTGAAGACCTCTGTCTTAAGGTCACTGACTAGCTAAAGGTATCACAAGCGATATAGAACCACTTTATTTCCACAGTAGCTACTTGTACATACACCGTTGGTGGCCATCTGGAGTAGCTACCAAAATGCATTCCTGTCCTGTAGATCCATTCCACATCCATGCAATGCCAGGAATATGCAGAAAACTGTCACGACCTTCATGCCTAGTTAATTTTACAAAGCAATGCATCATAATGTGGGCAGTAAATCAAGGGATCATATCCACTACAAACAATTATTGACAAAGTCGATTATTTTGGCTTTTTTGTACAAAAGAGAAGAGATTACACAATACAGTGGAGGAGATTAGAGCATGTAATCTATTCTGTGTCACTAACCATACACAAATGGGTGCTATTTTCAAGTGAAATTGCTATAATCAGTATGGTGATGACTAGCCATACAGTATAGCGGGGGCATTCTCTGCAAAACTGCAACTTGACATATTCAAGTAGTCTGACCATACTGTTATCAGAATGTACTAACTCACCGTAAGTATAGGAAAAGAGCTGCAAGACGTGGCCTATAGTTCTGTTTGCGTTTTTGTTACTTAGCTGTTACATTCTTAAAAGAGCTTAACAAACATACAAGGTTTGTTACACTTTGAACATTTTCAAATTTAACTTTTTTTGTGGCACCCTGTAAGGTAGTTCAACTTGAGAAAATCTACCAAAAAGGATTTCACGTTTAGCACAGGTCCTCACACAAGGGTCTTATGGAAGTGTTTTTCTGACAGTATATATGCACTTGTGCACTTGTGGGGATACCTGACTGGCAAATTCACTAATAATGTTTACCTTATTTTCCTTATGATGTACCAATTGACTAGTGTATTTTGTCAATATGAAAAGTGAAACAGCAGCACAACGCTGAGTGAGAAGCAGAGGGCTGACCAACATTGTTTACCCTTTAAAGGAAAGGAACAAGTAATGCCTTTGGGAAGGCCCCACAGACATGGCTCAAAGATAAAACAAAATGTGCATTCCTAATACTAATATCTCTGTGACCTTTTTTCACCTCCCACAGTACATCAGAATACATGCTGACCATATTCTTCTCTTCCTTTATCCCCTCTTTCAAGAAGAAAACACTAAACACTAGATCACAGTGTAATAATTACACCATAACCATGGAGGGTAAGGGTCTGAATTAGAGTATGGCAGATGGGATACTTATCAAAAGATGATTGAAATGTCATCCATTGTATTGCAAGTGCCATAGGCTATATTGCATTCGTGAGATGGCATGTTTGTGACATCCACCAAACTCTAAATCAGGCCCTAAATCATTCAACAGCTGCAAATATTGCTGGTTGGTTGAGATAATGTTCTTTTCTCTAACATGGGTGTCAGTTCTTAACATACAGAAAAATCTCTAAACAGTCACCAGGTGCAGTTTTTGCCACTGAAGGTATTTACAGGCACATGCATCAAAAGAAAAACCGCTCGCAAGCGGTCTGCCCCTTTGCTACTGGTATTTTAGCATTTGGGATGCATCATCCCAAATGCAAAAATCGCAATTTAAGTAATCTCTAAATTGTGATTACATGAATTGCGATTGCATTTAAGGAATCGCAAATCGAGATTCCTTAAATGCAATGCTTTAAAGTAAAATAAATGGTGATTTCCCTAATAGGGGGCTCAAATTACCATAAAGTTGAACTTCATGGTAATTTGCAAAAACTTTGAAAAATTCACTTTTTTGCATTTTTCAAAGTTTCATGTTGCGCACACACATGCTCTTAGGTCATGTGCATGGGTAACATACGTGCACAGATCAATTTCAGGGGATGCAACAGAGTGTTCTTTTGACACCCTTGCACCCTGAAATTGCATGCACAATTTTCGAGGACCTATTGGTACTTACAAATTGCGCATGCAATTTCCCATTCATTCCTATGGGCCTGTAGGCCCATAGGAATGAATGGGAAGCCATTCTTTATTTGTGACTCACAATTTGTGAGTCGCTAATAAGGAATGTGTAGGAATCGCTATTTTAATAGCGATTCCTACATGCATAGGCTTTTGCGAGTCCTTAATTGCGATTCCTTAATTATCGCAATTAACCACTCGCAAAATCCTACCTTGATGCATGTGCCTGTTAGCTCTGTCTTGGATCTGGGAGTGGTAATCCCCTAAGGACAAAAAGGATGATCTAGGGATAAATACAGAAAATAATGAGGCAATCAAGATGGTTTTGGCAGAAATTAGAATGGATTTTGAAAGCAAGCACAAATCCGTTATACGTTTATAAACTTAATTGAATGTATTGGATAGACATAGAGATTGTTGACATTTATTTTTTTGTAAACTTCAACTTTTCTGGACTTTATACATCAGATCACTTTATACCAGATGGACACACAATGACATGGATGGAAGATAAACAGGTGAAGGCTCTGTGGAGTCCCCTTTGGGGACTTACCTGGTGCATTTTAAAGAGGAAGCATTCAATGAAGCTGCGGAGATTGTTTGGATCCAGTGTTTCTTGATGTTCTTTAATGTACTCTTTCACAAATCTTTTTACCACCTTCGCATTACGCAAGAGCGTGTTATGAGGACCAGGCAACAGGCGCATAATTCTTGGAAAGAGATTAAAGAGCTGTAAAAAGAGGAGAGTGCTTAATAGTTTCACTAATCACTACACAATCATCTCTATTCTCTTTTTCATGGTCCTAGCTTGGGTTCATGTGCAACTCAGGAGGGCTTTGATTAACCATAGTCAACATTGTTTTCCCTCTTGACTGTGCATGCCTTGATTATATATTTCCCTTTTGAACATGATTTGTACACATTAAACAAATCAATTGAAGTTGATGGTTGAAAGTTTGCATTTGTTACAATATGACATGCAATATGGATATAAGTTTAAGGGGGATATCATGTTTACAAGGGTGCTTTAATAAGCTCACAGTGGCACTAACGACAAGAAGTACCAGTGAACAGGTATTATAGAAGAGCTACTTAATTTTTAGCTAGAATGTAACATGTGTGTATTAATGTCACTAATCAAATATCACATTTTATGTATGTCCTTTCAGCCGATCTTGCTAAAGTCTGCTTTTCATGTTCATGAAATTCATATGCACGTGAGCACGTTCAATAACACTGAGGGCACTGTGTTTGCATCATGTGATCAAGGCCAGGTTTAGCCGAAAAGGAAGACTGTTAAAACAAAATATTTGCACATATGCTTGGTGCCTGTGTCCCGATGTCCCCTGGGGAGATTGGCGCAATGGGTGTGGAATGAATATACATATATATATATATATATATACACACACACACACATATATATATATATACATATATAATATATATGTATGATGTGATCAAGACCAGGGTAACCCGGTCGAAACGCGTCATGCAGTGGAGATCCTCTGAATAATAAAGCACTCATCTCACTGAAGCTGTTTGTGGTCCGTACCTGATTTTCCATCCTTGGGGGAAAAGGAATCTGACTCAGGAGTTGCAAATATATATATATATATATATGTTCACTGTAAAAACCATAGGTTTGAGGCAGGTCATAGTTAGGAATTAACATTTAAAAATCCTTTGAAATTCACTGAAAAAAACCATAGGTGTCAGGCAGGTTATAGTTAGGAATTATCAGTTAAAAAACCTTAGAAATTCACTGAAAAAACCATAGGTTTCAGGGGTGTTATAGTTAGCTGGACATTGCACTCATACAAAACCATTGAAATTCCTCTGTTATAGTTAGTTGTACTAACTGTAACTCTTGTGCCCGCAATCCACTGGTGATGATGTCACATATTACATCATTCATAACATGGTCAATGAAATCACTGATGACATCTCAAATGACATCACTGATGACACCTATGGTTTTTTTCAGTGAATTTCGAAGGTTTTTTAAATGTTAATTCCTAACTATGACCTGCCTGAAACCTATGGTTTTTACAGTGAATTTCAAAGGTTTTTTAAATGATAATTCCTAATTATAGTGTTCATTAAGCATATCTGTTTTTTTCTATCTTTTTTAATTATCATCCCGTTCAAAACGTAGCAAAATCTGCAAATATTACCACTCTTCAATTCATTCCTTCCTCCAAGAAAATCGCTACAAACCAGAACCACAACTTACGTTAATAATAGGCAAACTAGGCATTCTCGTAGAAAAAAAGCAAAAATAACACCACTTCCCATACTTTCAACAACAAACCAAATCTACAATGCTACCTAAAAAAACAGGTGATAGTTCCATTTACCACTAACAAATTATTATCAACATTTAACTAGTGTAGGGATGTCGACTATGTACTGTGTGAATTACATCCAACTCACACCCATATCTAAAGACAAATATGTAATCGAGGTACTAATTATGCACTTCCAACACCCAACAAAATCACAACACCTAGCGCCACCATCACTACAACCACCCCTCCTCCCCCTCTACTACCTAAAGAGGCAGCGCAAAACAGGACAACGGACCTTCCCAAAATAATATATCCCCTCAACAGCACACTAGCTCAATGTTCAGAGATGTGGCAATCAACTATGTATAAGGGAAGGAACTCGCACATCAACAATAATGTACACAATGCTAACACTACCGGTGATATGCTATACACAACTCACTATACAAACCAAAAACATTTCCGCATGTAGATATACTATTGATACTTGTAGTATACTGCACAGTGGACGCAACCATATTATCTCAGACTCTGGGGAATATCTCAGTCATGTAGCTGTGTTGTCTCCCCCCCTTGAAGCAGAAGCGGAGCGGGCTCTTCCAACGTATGTAACTCCAGCTTAACAGTATAAATGATTAGCCTACGCCTTGGGCATGTTTCACTTCTGCAAAGAGAAAATACTCTGCCACAGAGAAGATCCTCACTCTGCCACGTGGCTGCCGCCATGACCACGTGCCTTCTTTAATACAGGCCCATTGCGAACTCAGCGCCACAGCACCGCAGACTAATGGCTGTATCGACTACTGCCTTCGATATACACTGCGGACAGCAGGGTTCACAACTTGAATTAAGCTTTGGATCTACACTACGGACAGCATGAAGTTGGCCTTGATTTATGTAAGGCAGAGACAATTGTACTATATGTCCTCAGACTTTGTTAAAAAAAATGACAAAAATTCTTCGGCGATATCTGTACTGACTACTGCCTTTGATCTACAGTGCGAACAGTAGGGTTCACAACTAGAATTCAGGTTTGGGTCTACACTACAGATAGCATGAAATTCAGCCTTGATTTATTTAAGACAGAGACAATTGCACTCTAAGTCCTCAGATTTTGTTAAAGAATGCAACAAAAAACATTCCTCAGTGTCTGTACTGACTACTGCCTTTGATCTACACTGTGGTCAGCAGAGTTTACAACTTGATACCAGTTTCGCATCAGCACTATAGACAACATTGAATTCAGTCTCAATTTATTTAAGGCAGAGACAAATGAACTCTGTCCTCAGATTTTGTTAAAGTATGTGACAAAAAGCATTCCTCGATGTTTGTGTCGACTACTGCCTTCGATCTACACTGCGGATAGCAGGGTTCACAACTTGAATTCAGCTTTGCATCTACATTACGGACAGTATTGAATTCAGCCTTGATTTATTTAATGCAGAGGCAATTGTACTGTATGTGTTCAGATTTTGTTCAAATAAGTGACAAAAATCATTCTTTGATATCTGTGCTGACTTCTGCCTTCGATCTACAGTGCGGACAGCAGGGTTCACAACTTGAATTCAGCTTTGGATCTACACTGTGGAAAGCATGAATTTCAGCCTTGATTTATTTAACAAGGAAACACCAAAAGGGTTTGGCTAGAGCGCAGTAAGGCTGCGCCGCATATCAATCTCAACAAAACAAGATGCCAGTACTGCGAATATGAGTTCACATGTTTTCTATGCACAATGAAAAACAATTGTCGCATAAACACAAATCACAATGTGTCTGTATTAATCTTTTTATTTCTTTTTATGAATTCAAAAGTTGATTTTTATCGTTTTCAAAAAGGTTTACAAATTTGAACAAAAAGAGAGGGGGAGGGAAAAATATTTAAAAAAAGATTTTGAAAAAGTGCAAAGTGCAAAGTGAAAGCTACAAACAATAGGACAAATAGGATGGGTATCACTCATACTGACTCACTATGCATCCATCATTTGTTCTGTGAAACTCTCATGCAAAAATTCCAACTCTCAAGGGTAGACAAACAAAATTTGGGAAAAAAGAAGTGGAAAGTGGAGGGGGATATTTTAGGGGGAGTAAAAGAGAAATTGAATAGCCTCACCAAGGTTCAACAGAACCCGTTACTCACATTGGTGAGGTACTAATATTTATTTTATCATTATCTCACATGACAATTAATTTAGTTATAGATCAGGCAATCAAACCTATTTACGATCTGAATATTTCACAATCACATTTATCACAAAGATTGGCCTAATCCCTTCGAGGTCCTGAGGATAATCCCCAAAACTAAGGGGTTTCAAAACGCGTCGACCTTCTTTTGTACATTAGGCCAATCTTTGTGATAAATGTGATTGTGAAATATTCAGATCGTAAATAGGTTTCATGGCCTGAGGGCAGCGGGGTTCACAACTTGAATTCAGCTTTGGATCTACACTATGGACAGCATTGAATTTAGCCTTGATTTATTTAAGGCAGCGACAATTGTACTCTATGTTCTCAGATTTTGTTAAAGGATGCGACAAAAAACATTCCTCAATGTCTGTGCTGACTAATGCCTTCGATCTACATTGTGAGGGCTCACGATTCAGGTGGAATGGTGATTGCACATGACACATTCCTTTAGGCAAGAGACATTGTACCAGTGCAAACCGCCCGAACCACGATTCATCGCAGGGTGCGCACACGCTGAGTTCTTCAGGTACCACTAACTCACTGCATCACAAGTCATCTCCCCGTGGCCTTATTAAGGCAGAATTCACTAGGCAAAAAACATTGCTCCCAGTGCGGCCTGCCCGGACCACGCATCATTGCAGGCTATGTACACACTCAGTACCAAAGGTACTACTAACTCAGTGCACCATTATTCATTGCCACATGGCCGTATTCAGGCAAAATTCAACAGACAAAAGACTTGGTCCGAATGCGGCCCCCCTGCACCACGCAATATCGCAGGGGACGTACAAGCTCAGCGCCAAAGATACTACTAACTCAGTGCACCAGAAATCATCGCAAAGAAGAGTGAACAGTTTTATTTCAGCAATGAGGCATACTTTCACTTTTAAATGGAATTCATGCAGAATTCAATCGCCAAAAGACATTACTCCAATTACTGTGCCTCCCCCTGACCACGCATCATTGCAGGGTACGTACACGCTAAGCGCCAAAGGTACTACTAACTCAGTGCACCAAAGATCATCGCCACGTGGCCTTACTAAGGCAGATGTCACAAGACAAAAAACATTACTATCAGCACTGCCTGCCCAGACCACGCGTCATCGCAGGCTCCACAGAACCTTGTTGTTTAAGGTGCCACTAACTCAGTGCACCACTTATCATCGCTGGCTGCACACACGCTAAATTACCAATACTGTGCAGCACTACTCAACCCCACGTGGCCGTGGACTCTTGCTAACCGCTGCCTCCTGCCTACACTGTGGTCATCAGAGCTCACAATTAAATAGACTGTTGATTCATTATTTGCAGAGTACAAAACCAAACTAAGTATAACATCTATCAAATCTATACAATATCCCTTTAGTATGCTTCCTTCAAAAACTTATTTGATATCAGTTATAGATTTAGTTGAATAATAACATTCACGCTGCAAGTGCAAAGGCACACTTAATGGCAGTCTACACTGCGGACAGCACAGGTCACAATTTGAACTATAATGTCCCTGAAACATACATATTTCGACAATGTGTTCCATACATGTTTCATCTTTTATTTCAATCGTGATTACAGATGATGCAGTCCAGCCTAAGATCTACACTGCGGATAGCAGGGTTTACAACTTGAATTCAGCTTTGCATCTACACTACAGACAGTAGGGAATTAAGCCTTGATTTACCTAATGCAGAGACAATTATACTGTATGTATTCAAATTTGTTAAAATAAGTGAAAAAAAGAATTCTTCTATAACTGTGATGACTACTGCCTTCGATGTACACTGCGGACAGTAGGGTTCACAACTCGAATTCAGATTTGGATCTACACTACAGACAGAGTTGAATTCAGCCTCCATTTATTTAGGGAAGAAACAAAAAAATACTGCTGTGGCACTGCTAGTATGCGAAGCACCTTCAATCCCTGCATTCTGTGAACTCTGCTCACAAAGAATGTAGAAGACTCCACCACCGACAATACCAAGTACCTCTGGGGCATCACCTTCACCATCACCACCAGACATATGTCCCCATTTTGAGAAAGTTAGAATGCACTGCGTGAAGTGCAATCGTTCAATTTGTTATGGGGAGCAATTAGTAGACCTAGTTTGCAGAGCAATTGATAACCATCGATGGTAGTTTTTTTCCCCTCAAAGTTCATGCAGTCCAGTATGCAACAGTCAAAGCTTTGAGTGCAGCCCGTTCAGACCACGCATCATCCCAGGGTGAGCACACGCTAAACACCAGACGAACCATTAACTCAGTACACCATAAATCATCACCACGTGGCTTTATTAAGGCAACATTCAGTAGTCAAAAGACATTCTTACCAGTGCGGTCTGCCTGAACCATGCATCATCGCAGGCTCCACACAAACCGCCCCTACCTCAGTGCACCACAACTCATGAACCCTTTACGATAGAATTTTCTGTGTATTATTTCACATATAGTGCTCCTACCTTTGTACAGCAGGTCATAAACCATTTACGATTGAATATCTGTGTATGATATCATGATTACTATTCTACTTGTTACCAACAACAACGTAATAAAATGGAGTCGAGCACACATGCCCGTACCCACTTCAACTATCTATCTGTGTCTGTGTATTTATTATGTTTGTAAAATGCTGCTCCTGTGCCCTACCACATTATATTGTGCTGTAAATAGCGTATGCAACCATCTTACCTCTGCCAGTAACAAAAACTTTGGTTATATAACTTTCTCTCACTCTTTCTACAAATACAAATGTACAAACTGGATCATTACAATACTGCAAACAAAGTATATAGTAAATTTATAAGTGTGTGCTGTTGCTCAAATTTTATTAAATTCTTTTTTTAGCATATTTATATAGTGCGAAGTCGACCCAAAACTACATCAGCAATTCACATGAGCACTCTATTTACAGTAGATTTTCAGGCACGAGTAGATTACGTAATTTCTCTACAATAACAGGATGTGGAGGCGACTCTGAGCCTCGAACACTGATTTCCAGCATCAAGTTCGACTGTATCGCTGAATGACCACATACGTATATATATCAGCTGCCCTTCATGTGCCAAAAACTGCAACCTAAAGCTTTCATAGCCCTGTATTACTACAGCTACAACACTCCACTGAATGTACAACAAACATTCATATTCGCAGAAATGCGTCATGTCCACCATCTTTTATGTGTCCAACTATGGATGAATGTAGAATCAGTGATTCCCCGTACCTTCCATGTTGGCTATGTAGTAGGACTTTACAGACATAATGACACATTTACTTGTAAGACTCGGGTGACAGCAGCACTACAACACAGACACCCAAATCAATTGATTTGTCATATAGCTCACGACGGAACCACGCCCATACCTCCGGAGTCATTAGTCACAGCCTCGTTCAGCACTGCCATACGTCAGTCCAGCCCACTCCGCTTACGCTTCCAGGAAAACACAGCAACGCTACATGGCCCAGATTTCCATTGTAGTGATTTCTTAGTTCCAGGTCTAGTTGTCAGAACGGCACACACACACTCCCTCAAGGCTGGTATGCACCCACACCACACCCATCCAGCACATGCGTCACAACACATGTGACCCTACCAATAAAAAAGACAGGGCACACATGCTCTACGCCATTTTAGAGGCGCTTCCATCACAAGCGCTGTGATGGCCCGTCCTGGTGGTTCGGATACAGCATGTAGGCCCGAACTACCGAACAGGAGGCCCACCACCACGTGCGTGGCCTCTTTGGTCACTGAGTTAGTGGTACAGCAAGGACTGAGCGGGTGAGGAACGTGCAATGAAGATGGGTGCATGAGTATGTCCTTTGTCATAGTGATATCAAGACTCAGCACCAAATGTGAGACTTCTTGGTGGCAGAGCAGGACTGCATGATGTAGAACGTACACTGTCCACGAAAAGGTGAGCAGTGAGGCCTGGGTGTGCAGCGGAGGGAGTAGATGGGGTGCAGCAGACTGGATACAAAAAGGCAACACAGCGATTTAGGCGTGCGCAGTCCTATATACCGTATTTTATTGCATTTGTATTTTTTCTTTCTATAGCAGGAAAGTTTTTATAGTCGGTCAAAAGTCTGTCGCGCGTGATGATTGAAACCACATGTATCACTGCGCACCACTTGTTTTCTATAACCGGATGGAAAACATTACTACTCTACTAATTCTTCATAAATTGAAGCCTATTAAACAAGTTGGAACTGTACAAATAGTTGTATTTTTAATGAAGGAGGGAAGGTGTGTGAAAGGGCGATGTTATTCTACTCCACATTAAGATAGTAACAATTACCAATCATAATATCTTTCTTTTTCTATCTTTTAGATGTAGAGCTTCAGGGTGTGTCCCGGAACGTGGTGGAAGACACACTGGTGACAGAAAGGTGAGCTGTGAATATTCTTTTCAGTTACTCTCTCACTTCCCATCTCCTTTGATAAACAAATGACGCACAATCTTTTTTTTTTTTAAAGGTTTTTATTGAAGAAGACAAGAGAATTTACATAAATCGGGTGTCGTACACAGAATACAATATAACGATAGGTGAGCACGTATACCAATGCATAGAAATCAATTAACAAAAGTATGTAGCTGTAGCAACGATATATAAATTAAAGAGAAGAAACGATCAGGAATCTGACAAAACAACAGCCTGCAAGGTTAGCCCACCCATGATTCAGGATAATGAAGACCAGATTAGACACCCGACTAAGTAAGAAAATCGATACAGGATAAGCGACCCATCTCTTGTGAAAGAAGAAAGGAAAGAGAAAAAAAGGCCATAGAACTAAACAAAGGTAAAATAACAACCCCCCCCCATTCCCCCCCACCCTACACCTCTGCAATGGCTACGGCCCATCCCCACTAGCAGTGTGCCTGTCGCCCCGGAACTAGAACTAAAAGTAGGAAAAAAGAGTGGAGGAGGGAATATCGAACAGGCCCCCGGTCTCCCTTACCCCCCGCCAGCAGCAACCCACCCCACACATCTCCAGAATAATAGAATGCAACAAGAAAATACAACGGGGGAAGCTTGTAAGAACCACCCCACCCCGCGCCATTCTGAGGTACAAATCCCGTGTCAAATGAAGTCATTTTTCAAACCCATCCAGCAAAAGTAAAAGTCAACCCTGGCCGCTACGATTCTTCATGCGAGCCCTGTCCGCTCGATCCGCCATCTCAATAGGAGAATCCAAATATAGAAAAAGTTCAAAGTCAGTACGGAAGGATTGAGACCAGGATAGCGGTACACAAAGTCCAAAAGTCAGAGCGAGTTTGAACCATCTGGAAGAAAAAGGGCAAGGTGTCAATCCGACAGTCACTGGAGAACTCACTCCGAAATATAAGATTGTCCATATCCATCCTGGGCGGTATCGGCGTTGGGCAGGATGCACCTTTGATAGTCTTGGGCTCGCATGCTGTCGTTCGGGAGTCGAAGAAGAATACAAAGTCTGACTTCAACGCGGGGTCCTCAGTAACAGCCGAAGCTTGCCCCACGGGTAAAGCAGCTTGTTCCAGAGCCAACAAAGGGTCAGGGTCCGGTCTCCGGCAGATGATATCAACCGTTACGACCATCCTCTGGACGATGGCGGTGACTTGTGAATGGAGCTCCCCAATGGCGGCCATTAGAGTATGCAGCAACGGTATACATTCCACCCGCTCCATCGCCCCTCACAAAGCGACCGAGCAGGTCTCTGAACCCCGGAGTTCGACTACTCCGGGGCACAAGGCACAGGCAAAGCCGATGACAACTGTGGCCACTCTCAAAAGCGCAATCTCAACACCGTCGCCGCCAGCGAGGAACCAAGCCCATCGACCCCGGGAGCTCAACAGGGCCTCCGGGCAGCGGATCCCCGACCACAGCAAACGATGCGTCACACTGCCATGGCTGCGAGATAAAACTGCCACGATCCACCATCCAAAACGGACAAGAAACACTCCACTTCGGGAGATTGGACGCAACCCACGCCCCGTGGCCGATGTTATTCAACTCCAACCCGGCTGGGTTAGAAATCGAGGCCTCGGCTTCAACTCTGGGTTAGGCCGAGAAAAGAACACAGCGTATCTTCGTTATTCAAGCAGCTAGAAATTTCGGGATTGCACCGTTAGAATCAGGAGCACTTCAACTGCACGGGAGTCCGGTGAGAAATCAGGATAATAGTCAGGATTTGTGAGCAACTGGCGGAGGTCGGCGGAGATGGGAGCTTATGTGGCCATCTTGGTTGCTAGCGTAGCTCCTCCTCCAATGACGCACAATCTTATCTTCCTTTTTATCTAACAGGTTGTGTTTCACAAATTGGCATTTCACCCCCACAGCACCTCCAAAGCTCAACGTTTGAGGATTCTGCGATGATGCGTGGCCATCGTAACAACGCATAAGAAGGCTGCTTCAACCCGTGGTGGACCCTCTCTAAATCATGCCAATGGCACAAGGTGAGCAAAGAAGCTTGTTTTTGAAGCAACAAGAAGACACCTGTGTGCGGAGAGAGTGGATAGTGTGCAGCAACTTGACTGCGTATGAATGTACAATTACCTCCGGGCAGTGGGAATGGATGGGTTGCAACAGTCTGGGTGCGCAAGAAAGGGCACTCACAACCAGACACTTGGAGTCAATGGGGTGCAGCAGTCTGGGTACGCAGTAATGAGAACTCACCGCTATGCAGTGGGAGTGCATGGGTATAATACTCTGGGAGAAAAAGAGTGCACAGACACCTCCTTGCAGTGGAAGTTGATGTAATATAGTATCCTGAGTGTCTATGCTATTACTAACTCTATTTATCTTTCAGATCACTAAACTTGAGGGTACACTATGAACTGGCACGTGCTTGGACACACACCGGAGGCAAAAAGGTGAGCTACAAAGATTTTCTCCAATATCAACACTACCTCTCCTGCTCCATCTATTACTTTCTCTGTCTCACACTTTGAATGTCATTTTTTCTCTCTGTCTCTCTCTACCACTCTCTCACATTGTTTCTCTTTCTCTTTTCAAGTTATGGACGCTGCTGTCCACTCTGCACATAAATAAATCAAGGCTGAATTTAATACAGTCTGCAGTATAGAACCAAAGTAGACTTCAAGTTGTGAGTTTTGCTGAAAACAGTGTTACCATAAGGTAAGCAGAGCGGCCTAGATACACAATTCCTCCAATTAAACGCGCTGCAAATAAACAATATTGTCCTGCATAGTGACGTGATCTCTCACCTAATTCTGTCTCATTTCCTAATCATTTTAAAGACCTGCTGGACCATACTGTAGATCTGACCCAGCAGGCACTTCCATACAGACACCTCTTCAGCGCGGGCCTATGAGAGGGGTGGGATGTATCAGGCACACTGCACACGTGCGAATAAGCAATATTGCCAAGTGTTATATTAATTTGTGATCTTTGACCTCATTCAGTCACATCTCTTTCTCATTTTAAATACCATATATACCATAAGATAGGCATAAGCCTACAGGCAGCGCTGCCCTACAGACTACTATTGAGGGGGATTCTGTGGGAGGGGTAGGGTGCACTACCCTGAGTGTGCATGTGAGAAAAAATGATCTTGCCTTTCGTAAAGATGTAATCTCTCACCTCATTCAATCACATCGATCTAATTTTAAAGACATATTTTATTTTTTGTTTTGCAGGTTACCTTCGCTCCTACCATTGTAGTCCATCTCACATTTTGTTCATTATACTGTCATGTTAAAGTTATGTTTCTATTTATATATATTTGTTTTAATAAAAGTTAATAAAAAAAAACGAGTGTATAAGTCTTCTTTTTCTGACAACATTTCACTATTATTCGCTCTACGCAAAACTCAGCGAAATGATAAAAAATCTCCGCGAGTACGCAAAAGTTCCGCGAACACACGGAATTGCTTGTTCTACCCGTTCGTGATGCTTTTTTCCTGTTCGCGAATGCTGTGTGTGTGCTCAGGGAGAAATATCTTGCGTACATGCATTTTGAAAGCGCGAACAAGCAAAAAATTCCGCGAAGCCCAGAATTTTGGGCAATTCCGCGTCCTCCGTGGAACGCGAAATTACCCAAATTCTGCATGCGGAACGGAATTTAGCGCCCAAGGCTATATTATATAGTGTGATAATCATATGCTTAGAGAAGATTTAAAAATCAAAAGTAGAAAACTAGAAGTATAATACTGAGGCTAACTCTTTACCAGAGTCTGTAGCTCGATTAACAGTTCCTATGGAAAATTTAAAAAAGTCCAGCACACTTGCTGTTTGGATAAGCAACATTGTGTGGTGAACTTGTGACCTGTGTGCTCAGTTAAGTGTTCCATGAACTGTTACTATGGTAACAGGCAGTAAGCAGTTTAGGGGTAGGGTTGAAAGGTACTGGCTGTACAGAAGCCGTTATATTTACCCAGGATCCTCTACATGACAGAGGGGAAAGCAAACTGAGACGACAGAACATTATGTGCATTACGAGCAAAAGAAGTACACAACTCTTCGAATTAACCTCAAGAGAGGGCTCGAGGAATAGCCACTGACGTTACAAAACCCCATGTACAATTTGCCTACTCTGTACTCATCATTGGGCAATTCTTTATCGATCACAATCAGACACTGTTGCATCACGATTCACAATGTGCACTTCACTAAATACTTTGTGCCTATTTAAATGGGAGACGGTATTGTCGACATTCCAAAACTTAGGGGCATATTTACAAGGACGGCGTTAAAATTATCGCCGCTTTAACGGCAGCAAACTACAGCTAAAACAGCGATAATGGACTTCAAAATCCTTTCTTGTCTTACCGGAAGATTTTTTCAACGCTGCTGTTTGCTATGGCGGGGTGAGAGCCGAGGCTCCCGCCCTGCCATAGCAAACTTGGTTTGCATTTGAAAGAGAGAACACGAAAACATACTCTCTCTTTTAAAATCAAAGCAAAATGCTTTTCACCACGGGGAGCTGCATATTAGCAGGTCCCCGTGTGGAAAAGTAATGGTGGCTTCCGAAGGGCGCAGGGAGCTGACTGGCACTGTAGGGACATTGGGCCTCCACCAGAGTCCCCAACGTTGAATATACGCCCATGGGATGGGATCTAGAGGAAGAATAAAAATTTAAGTATGGGTGGAAAATTAGTTCTGCTCGCGGAATTTGCGAATTTATGGCAATTTCGCGATCCGCGAATCAAGCGAAATTGCTCAAAAATCCGCAATTCGCGAGATGGCAGATTCTTTTTTCCTGTTCGTGCTTCAAAAATACAATCTCGCGCGAGCGGCATAGACTCACCATGATTCTAGGTTCGCTGATGAGTTTTCCTCCCTGTTCGCGTGTGCTGCGAGATTTTGGTAGCTGCCCGAGCGACGCCGTGATCGTGAACATGTCATTGCGACCTGAAACAGGAAATTGCGAACGCGAACACATCATTGCGACCCGAAACAGGAAATAGGCATCGCCAGCAGGCTGGTTAATTGGAAACAACATGTTCACGACCGTTGCGACTGCATGCGCAAGTTCTCGTTCCCGAACTGGTAAAAAAATCTCGCGAACTTGCAAAATAAAAAAATTCGCAAGCTCGCCTAATTTGGTGGATTTTTGCGAATCGCGATTACGAATTCGCAAATTACGCCCATGCTTATAAAAATTTGTAGTAGGTGATATTTTTTTTTACCGTAAAATTAGGAGTCTGTAATGTGCATATTTACAAGGACAGAGTCAAAATGTTGTGGTGTAAACCTCGGCTTCTATTGGAATTCTCAAGAATTCTCAAAAGCCTATATTTAAGCCCACTATGGCCGCTTTAACAGCACTTTCCTAATGCTAAAGCGACAATATTTTAACGCTGTCCTTGTAAATATGCCCCCAATATCGTGAGAAATACAGCAATAATTCATGTTTGCAAGTGAAAAGCTTGTTAATATAAGACTGTGGACTTAACATATCAATTCACCTCACATATTAAACATTCTTAAGTCTAATTCAGAACACATGTTAGGATACGACATAAACCGCAATTACCAAGAGTTTTGCTATCAGTCCTCAAATCCAGGACCGCCTTGTAAATACAACACTGTTGTCATACCTCCCTCTTCCATGTTATATTGTCATAGGAATACCTACTTTGCCACTGGGAACGCCTACATTGCAGCCCATTGGAGATACGAGGCGAGCCGTTAGCAAACCGGCTGCTAACATGCGTTAATGCATCTTAGCGTCACCCAGTAAATAGGGCGATATAATTTTCACCGCATTTTTGGCTTTTTAAAACAAATTACAGCGAAATGGCACTTGTTAATATGCCCTCAAGTTTGCTATGACAGAGCGGGAACCTCGACTCCGCCCTGCCATAGCAAACATCAGGAGCTGCTCCTGGGGGGTGGTGTTCCCCAAGGCTTTCGACTGCTCCAGAATGAAGACCACGCAGCCCCCCTCCCAAAATATAAAAAGACACAGAGGGTGGTAATCCCCGGGGCTACAACAGACCTTTGAGCTCCCTCACCCATTTATTTTGAAGCACCAAGGAATGGCGGTCCCCGGGCTACAGGGCCCCTCTGAACCCCCATCAAATGTAATATTTTAGACCCCGGGACTTGGCCCTCCCAGGTAGCTAATTTTTAAACAAGCACAGGAGCCCACGCTTCGTTTTTATTTTTTTACGGCGGATCGATGCACCCAGCGCACATTTCCCGGTTTAAAAACAAAAGATATATATATTTTTGGGGAGCCCTAGGGGTCCTTGTGGGACCCCCTATGCAGGTCTAGAGGGTGAAAATATTTCTTACCTGCCACCTTTATACGTTTTGAACACTTGTTCCACTAATTTCTAGATCCTCGCTTTTACCGAGGCACAAAATGGCTGCCAACACTTCCTAGTTTCGAATGTTGACAACCACTTGACAGCCAAGTAGCATTCAGCGCGTGATCGGGACGGTGCGCTTAGAGTGTGCGTAGGATGCGCGGATCCACCGAGGCCATGGATATATATGTACTTTTAATTGTAATTTTCTCAGGAACTACAGAACGGATTTACACCATTTATGCAAAAGGCACAAGTCTGAACCAAGGACTACCTCTTTGCCAAATTTGGTGTAATTCCGTTCAGCAGTTCGGGCTGTAGCTGCGGCTCCCGCCCTGTCATAGCAAACTTGGTTTGGATCTTGAAAGAGAGAGCAGGAAACTTGCTCTCTCTTTCAAAATGCAAATCAGATTGCTTTTCCACATGGGGAGCTGCATGTTAGCAGCTACCCATGTGGAAAAGCAATGCCGGCTCCCGAAGGAGGCGGGGAGCCGGTGGGACCTTGGGGGCAATGGGGCTCTCCCCATGGTCCCCAACGCTGTATATAGACGCCAGGGGATGGGGTTCCCAGGGAGATTAGAAATTAGAGGTAGGTTCAAAAATAAATGTTACTGTAAAATTTGGAGTCGTGCACCCAGCGCGGTGCTCAGCGCGGACCCTCGGTGTGAACGCGTTTGGTGTGCGACTCCCAGAGCGGCTGCCTGGTGTGAACGTGTTAGGGGCGCGACTCTAAATGCGCTGGGTGCGTGACTCCAAGCAAAAAAAATATGTAATATTCTTTAAATATACATGAAGCTTATGTGTTTAGATCTTGGATGGCTCTAAAAAGAGCCCTTGTGTTTATTGGGAGATTTTGGTACCTATAAGTAAGTACCTATGAAGAGTCTAAAGTTGTCGAGGAAGACTCTGTTACCGTCATCTGTAAAATGTACACCATCTCTCCTATAGATGCCATCCATATTAAAACGGAGATTGTTGTTGTAAATGGACCCCATTCTATAATCTCGGAGATAAGCAGAAACAGCTTTATTGACATGTTTCCTAGCTTTCTCAATCTGTGGACAAAAATGATTGGTCCAATTCCATGTCTGTCTTTGGCATATGTTAGAATAGACAAAGGCAGTTTGAGGGAAAAGTGACATCAATTCTCCAAAGGTGTTCTTCATAAGCATTTCCAGACCTACCCCAGTCAAAGTGCCTAGGTCATTGCCACCACAGTGCACAATTATGAGGTCAGGGTGTTGGAGATGCAAAAAGGACTTAACCAATGGCATCAATTGGTACCACTTTAATCCTCTCTGTCCAATCCATTTAATGTCTACATTTGGCAAAGCTAGGTCTTTGTCAATACCTCTGTTTTCTGCATACCTTTGGCTCCAGAAAATATAGCTGTGTCCCACAATCCACACGCTAAGCATCTTGAAGGGGGTCTGGATGCACTCAGAAGGTGTCTGTATGTGAAATGCCAGTTTGACAACTAAGACTTTTCTAAAATGGTGGATAAGATGCAGTTTTGAAAAAAGAAGAGAAATGATTGGCTGTTTGAGAACTTTATAGACTGAAAAGTAGGGTGCATGTTTTTGTGTTTTAAAAGCATGTTTCTTATTGATTAGTAAAAACTGTTTAGGAACATTAGATAGGATAAGCTGATATTTTGAAAAGTCAAGCACACTTGCTGTTTGGATTTGCATTGTGTGCTGAACTTGTGACCTGTGTGTTCAGTTGAGTGTTCCATGAACTGTTACTATGGTAACAAGCATTACGCAGAATGGGGGTAGGGTTGAAAGTTATGTCCATTGGAAAGGGTTGGGATGTGTAACCAATAGAAATGTGTGTTAGCTTTTGAATTAATGTGGAATGCAATGTGATTTGATATTTACATGTATATGTGTGCAGAATGAGAGGGAAAGTTTGCCATTTTTTGGTTTTGCTAAGAGCAGTGCACTTCAGACATTCTGTATAAGAAAATCTAGTGTGTGATTGAGATACTTCTTAATCTACAATTCAATTTGAAAGTTGATTTATTAATTTGTGAAGGGTTGTCTGTGGTGCCTTTGTTTTATATAAGACTACTGTGTTTCTCCAGCTAAAGTCCAGGGAATAGTTTTGCTTGTCTAGAATCACACTGTCAATATGTGTGCATTTGGGAAACCATTGTGAGAGAAGTATTTGATTTATTCATGTCTTTTGTGACACATAACTTCTTAAAAACCTATTCTGTTCTCAAGTTTTAGTAGACTTAGAAGCCAGTCATTGCTTATGCATTTGCAGAATGAGTCAGGCTTTCACACTTTATTGCAGTAGTGAAATATGTAGAATGTGTGCAGTCATCTTCTCCCTTCCAGACTAGTGAATCTGTTTTGCTCAAGTCCAAGAAATAGTGGGCCTCATTTATGAAAAGTGACACATCGCTGCGTGAAAACAGCGATGCGTCACTTTTCACTGCGCACTCCTTGCGACACCAATGATGCGTCATATTTAATGTATGACGCATCATGTCGCAAGGAGTTACAGATACGTCAGTATTTCTGACGTATCTGTAAGCGCAAAAGTGACGCATTGCTGGAGTGTGTCACAAAAGTGACGCAACTCCAGCAATGCGCCCTTTCACATGGGGCAAGCCCCATGTGAAAGGGCCTGCATCAGTCTTACGCCTGCGGTGAGGCAGGCGCAGGATTTAGACGCAACAACGTCCTAAAAGTGACGCAGTGAAATCTCATAGATTTCACTGCGTCACTATTACGAGGCTTTTTGCGGGGGAACGCCCCCTCTGCATACATTATACCTGACGCAGGTATAATGTGGCCCAGGGGTTTAAAAAGTGACGCATCTACCTAGATGCGTCACTTTTTAAATATGGCGCAACAAGGCGCATTTTTTACACCGTTGGTGCATCACAAAAAGTGACTCACGGGCGGCGCAAAACTGACGCAAGGCCTCATAAATGAGGCCCACTGTTGCTTGTCTAGAATCACACTGTGAGTCTGTGTGCATTTGGGTTATCATTGTGATAGAAGCTTTTGATTACTTCATGTATTTGCGGACACATAACTGCTTAAAAACTATCCTGTTGTCAAGTTTTAGTAGTATTAGAAGCCAGTCATTGCTTATGCATTCGCAGAATGAGTCAAGTATTCACACTAGAGTGCAGTAGTGAAATAGTTAGAATGTGTGCAGTCACTTTACCTCTTCCAGATAAGTGAGTTTGTTTTGTTAAAGTCCAAGGAATAGTGTTGCTTTTAAAAAATTTTTTTTTATTTATGATGTTTTTCAAAAACATACAAGAATATATAACCATACAATTTTACATCCACAAAACCAGATGCAATAGACGATGATATTACTTTTCAATATTCTCCGTAAGTGCATCGCAATAGCATGTCCGAACCATATTGCTCCTAGGGGGCAAAAGTATATCGGTTAGTACAGTGCATCAACTGGTAGAGATGATGTTACAGGAGAAAAGGAACATAACAACCCAATATATAAGTGTCCTTCATACAAGTTCATTGTTGGTTAACAATAGGGCATGCATATATACCAAATGTCCATTTATCCAGTTATCGGGAATCTACTCCCAGTAGTCATGAACCATTCTCAACAGAGAATTCGGAAGCCCCTTCCTCCCATGAGCGAGGAATGTATGAAGTGGCCCCCATATATCCCTTGTTCCAGAGGCCACCGGCTGTGTTTCCGCATATACAGCTGTTGGTTCCTGGCAATATATGACATCACGTATCCATTCCTTAAATTTTGGGGCTCGTCCCCTACCCCAATGACAAGCAACCCTGCGTTTGGCCAGAAGAAGAACAATATCAAGAAACTTCCTATGCTGCTTGGGCATTTGTGCAGTATACCCCAATATCATAACTAATGGATCCTTCGCCAGTGTGGTATCCAGCATGTTTTCAAAGGCCGCGTGCACCTGCGTCCAAAATTCCCATACCATCGGACACTCCCACGCTAGATGAGGGAAGCCCACCCCCGGTCTCCCACACCTATCGCACCTGTGGTTATCCGACAACTGAAATCTGAACTTCTTGGCAGGTGTGTAATATACTCTCTGCAAGAATTTATAATGTATTACTTTAAATCTGTAGCTAGCCGAAATATGTTCACGTTATCTTGCAGCAGTATCTCCATTGATCATCTGTCACCTCCACTCCTAAATCCTCTCTCCAGTGCATACAGGCCGAACCCTCTGTACCCTGTTGTTGCATGCGTATGCACCTATACAGTCCCGACACCATATGCTTCCCATCCGGAGAGCTAATCATATAATGCAGCGGACCAAAAGTCTCCGGTTCACGGGTGAAATCTGGAATAACCACTCTCATCCCTTGCCTCAGTTGTACATACAAAAAGACATCTAAGGGCTTGGGTTGCACCCCCTGAAACAACTGCTCCAAGGAATGAAACAAACCATCCAGGAACAGGTCTACCCAGGTATTGACATGAAGTCATTTGCAAAGAGCCCGAAATTCCACTTCCTGTAGTAAGACCATAGTTGGGTGATATGTTAGTGGAAGCCGCGGAGAGTATAGTAATTGGAATCCCAGGAGATCCACCGTGCTAGTTACCGTCGTGAGTGGTATCCCTATAGCACGCGCAGGTCCATGTATAAGACCGCTCAGTGGAAGAGGATATGTCAGCCAATCCTTAGTAGCCAATTGTGGCATGTACGGCGTAGGTCTCATCCAGTGGAACGCATAATGTGCCTGCACACTAATATAGCATATTTCAAAATCTGGGATGTCAAATCCACTCCTATCGTAGGGTTGTGTCAGGATGGACAATTTAAGTCATGGCTTTTTACCTCCCCATAGTAGGTGAGTCAATTCGGTTAAAGAAAAATCTTCCGGGATAATAAGGTACATTAAAATATAAGTAAAGAAACTGGGGAAGAACTACCATTTTAATGGGAGACGATCTTCCTGCAAATGACAAGGGCAGAGAGATCCAACGCGTGACATTATTGGTCAATCTTGGTATCGCTGTACCATAATTTAGTCTAATTGTTTCCTCCCTATCCCTGGACACCTGTATGCCCAAATATCGAAGATCGGAGTCACACCATTCAAGGAGAAAGTCTAACTGAAATTTGGAGACCGCAGACGTAAGAGGAAAAAATTGCGATTTTCCCCAATTTATATTAACACCTGACAGACGACCAAACACAAGAAACTCCTGCAGTAGGGGGTTAATATTCTGTTGCGGATCTCTAATGTATAATGTGACGTCGTCAGAACACAATGAAATCAGGACCTGCCGCTGGAAACACTGAAACGCCCTGTCCCGATGGAGCTGACGCAGCCTAGAGGCCAGCGGCTCAATCGCAATAGCAAAAAGTAGCGTGTAAAGAGGACACCACTGCCGGATGCCCCGCGATATGGATATAGCAAGGCACAGATGACCATTTATCAACACCCTAGCCCAGGGCTGATAATACAGCAGTTGCACCCATGAGATAAATAACTTAGGGAATGCCATTCTCTGCAGTGCACCAAAGAGATATCCCCACTCTACAGAATCAAATGCCTTGGAGGTGTCTAAAAAAGCAGCAGCGACTGGTAATTCTGGTGACACGGTCTGTATTAGGGAGAATAGAGTACGCAAGTTATGAGTAGTAGCCCCTCCAGGGACGAACCAAGGCTGATCAGGAAGAATTATTTTATCCAAAAGCATAGTCAGTCGCATGGCTAGCACCTTGGCTAAGATTTTTGTATTGCAATTAATGAGCGATAGCAGTTTTTAAGAATCGCAAGCACTGGAAGATTTGTCGGCTTTCAATAGGGAAGTTATTCCCACTTCTCTCATTGAGGGGGGAAGTATTCCCACTTCAAGGGATTCTTCAAAAACTTCCTTTAGGACAGGCGCCATTACATCTATATAGCAATTGTAAAACTCAGCAGGTATACCATCCAAGCCTGGCACCTTCCCGTTCTTCAAGGTCATGATGGCTTCCCTAATCTCATCAATCTCAAATGGAGAGCTGATAAATTCCCTCTGTACATCGCTGAGCCAAAACAGCGCTACATCCCCCATAAATGCATCAAGATCCACCTCCCCATGTCTTTGCGTGGTGTACAATGCAGCATAATGTGAAGTGAAGGGTTCGAGGATACCCATGGTGTCTTGACAAATTGCTCCCCCCGGTTTCTCTATCTCCAATACCTGAGTCTTAAACCACGGGCTTCGTGTTATCTCAGCCAGATCCCTCCCCGGACATTCCCCTTCCCCATACCTACATGCCACCCAGTAGCACCCCCTAAATGTAACCTCCCTGGCAGCCTTCTCCTCATATTCAGATAGTGTGGCCCTAAACTCCTTCTGTACCTGCCCTGTTTCCACACCCAGCAGTCGACCTTCCATCCTCTTCTGGTCTTGTTCTAACTTCCTCAATGTGCACTGTATGTCTCTCAGTACTCCAAAGCTTTTGGAAATACAATACCCCCGTATCGTGACTTTAAAAGCCTCCCATATGACCTCCGCACTATCTACTGATCCTTTATTCCGTACAAAAAATCCTTTATCTCCTCCCCAAGCTCGGTTTGAAAGACTGTGTCCAGCAGAGCATTCGGTTGCATTCGCCAAGTTGGCCTGGGCCTATCATAACCAGGTACAGTGATCGTAATTCGTATAGGGCAATGGTGTAGCATTACCTACGCCAGGTCCCAACCCCTTGGAAATCAAGCAGTAATCCAGCCTTGCCCATGTCCCGGTGTATGATGTGAAGGGAGTCCCCTCCCTTTTCCGCAGGTGCAGTTGCCGCCAGCTATCTATCAGGCCCACCTCTTCTACAATGCCCTCCAGCACCTCTCGGGACCTATTGTTATAATGTGCTGCAGCATCAGATCTGTCCTGAGCAGGAACCATAGCAACATTAAAATCTCCCCCTCAGATAATATGTGTAGATCCCAGGTCCAATATTTTCCCCCACAGGGATGTGAAAAATTCAGGCGTATCCACATTGGGGGCGTAACAATTCGCAATTGTAACAGAATCCCTACCCGTTCTCCCGCACACAATGGTATACCTCCCTTGGGGGTCCGCTAATGTACCAACGAGTGCAAAGGGTGCCCATTCTTGAACCAATATGGCTGTGCCTCGCGCATACGAGGAGTAAGAAGAAAATGCTTGTACACTCGCCCATTTACTGGCAAAGGTTTTATGAGAGTTCGGATGTATATGCGTCTCTTGCAGCAATGCCACCTGTATCTGCTTCCGATCCAGATAGTTGAAAATCTGCCTGCATTTTCTGGCATCATTCAGCCCTCTAACATTCCATGACATCACCTTAAGATCTGAATCATCCCCCTTCGTTGCCATATTTCCTTATGTTATCATGCAATAATATATCACATCGTCCCAAAGTACGCTACAAATCACAACCACAGAGCATATGGTACTGTCAGCAAAGCTGTGAACTTCCCTTCCCCTACCTCCCCCACCCACTGAAGCATCCCAAACATGCCAGCATTGTTCAGTCCTGCCCTCCTCCCCCCCAACAACCAAGAAGAACAATACAACAAGGGTACTCCCGTTAGGGGTAATCCTACCAGGTGGCCCATAGGTACCTCACACCTACTCAGGAAGCCCACAACAGCTGTGAAGTCCCCTTAGAGGCAGCAAGGGTGTCCGGCTCTCCATTTCAGCCGTGTACCGCCCTACTACAACAATCCCAGCTAGAGCTCCATAGCACACTACAAACATCATGTATCATTTATTATCCATTAAAGAGGCCAAGCAGCATTGCAGTTTCAATGAGAGCCAGAAGAGAAAGCAAAACAAGGATACCTCAAACTGTGGAGGAGCTAATTCCACATCCTACAAGTGCGTCTCTGATATGTCGTCAGTCTCTGGAGTTGTGGCCTTTCTTCGTTTAAGTTTCTTGAGGAAGTCCTCTACTTGTTGCGGTTTCGTGTAGATATTTTGGGTGCCCTGGTAAGTAACTCGCAGACGTGCTGGGTATAATAGGGCATAAACCACCTGAGCTTGTCTCAATTTCTGTTTCACTACATTGAACTTGCCCCTTTCCTCCTGCACATGTGCTGTTAAATCAGGAAAAACAGTGAAAGAGACACCATCATAGTTCAGCTGCTTCTTCTCTCTTGCCACTCTTAATACAGTGTCCCTATCCCTGTAATTTAGAAAGCGCACTATGATGGATATGGGAGCACTACCAGGAGGAGGTCGTGGCCAAGGGAGCGATGGGCTCTCTTCATAATGAACTGGGGAAAGTGTTTAAAAATCTATTATACCCATTGCATTCTCTATTGACCCATTCAGCACCATGTACTAATCCATTCACTGCACCAAAACCCAACCACTAATAAATTCACGCAGGCACTCTCCTTGCAGTATTTGAATCATTCACTCAGTACCCAAGTATTCATGCAGTAATCCAGGCCTTACAACATGGAGTGCTGCAAACATCTGTCTAATGTGCATGCAGTCATGTAATCACCTATACTATCTTATACACCTTCAATTTCCCAGTCAGTATCCATACACTCCTGCAAACACCCTGTTACTACCCTTGCATTGCTTTAGTGACACATTCAGCACCATGCACTAATCCATTCACTACGTCAAAACTGAACCACTTATAAATTCACCCAGGCACTATCCTTGCAGTACTCTAATCATTCAGTCAGTACCCAAGTACTCATGCAGTGATCCAGGGCCTTAGCACATGGACTGCTTCAAATTCCTATGCATGTAGTCCTCTAACCACCTACACACTTGTGTTTCAGGCCTTCAATTCCCCATCAGTATCCATACACTCCTGCAAACACCCTGTCACTCCCCTTGTAGTCCTTTAGTGACCCTTTCACCGCCATGTACTAATCCATTCAGTGCACTAAAACACAACCAATTATAAATTCACCCAGTTTCTTTCCTTGTACTACTTTAATCATTCAGTCAGTACCCAAGTACTTATGCAGTGATCCAGGGTCTTAGCATATGGACTGCTTCAAACTCATATCCATTATGCATGTAGTCCTTTGACCACCTACACACTTGTGTTTCAGGCCTTCAATTCCCCATCAGTATCCATACACTCCTGCAAACACCCTGTCACTCCCCTTGTAGTCCTTTAGTGACCCTTTCACCGCCATGTACTAATCCATTCAGTGCACTAAAACACAACCAATTATAAATTCACCCAGTTTCTTTCCTTGTACTACTTTAATCATTCAGTCAGTACCCAAGTACTTATGCAGTGATCCAGGGTCTTAGCATATGGACTGCTTCAAACTCATATCCATTATGCATGTAGTCCTTTGACCACCTACACACTTGTGTTTCAGGCCTTCAATTCCCCATCAGTATCCATACACTCCTGCAAACACCCTGTCACTCCCCTTGTAGTCCTTTAGTGACCCTTTCACCGCCATGTACTAATCCATTCAGTGCACTAAAACACAACCAATTATAAATTCACCCAGTTTCTTTCCTTGTACTACTTTAATCATTCAGTCAGTACCCAAGTACTTATGCAGTGATCCAGGGTCTTAGCATATGGACTGCTTCAAACTCATATCCATTATGCATGTAGTCCTTTGACCACCTACACACTTGTGTTTCAGGCCTTCAATTCCCCAGTCAGTATCCATACACTCCTGCAAACACCCTGTCACTCCCCTTGTACTCCTCTAGTGACCCATTCATCATCATGTACTAATCCATTCACTGAGTAAAAACCCAACCACTTATAAATTCACCCAGGCACTCTCTTTGCAGTTCTCTAATCATTCAGTCAGTACCTAAGTATTCATGTAGTAATCCAGGCCTTACAACATGGAGTGTTACAAAGCTCTGTCCAATGTGTATGCAGTCCTTTAATCACCTATACACTTCTCCTACACACGTTAATATACTAAGGCAGTATCCTTACACTCCAGCAAACACCCTGTCACTGCTCTTGCACTCCTGTAGTGACCCATTCAGTACCATGTACTAATCCATTCACTGCTCCCATACCGAACTATTTATAAATTCACCTAGGCACTCTCCTTGTAGTTCTCTAATTATTGTTTTGGTACCCAAGCACTCATACAGTGAGCTTGGCCTTAACACTTGTACAAACTCCTGTCCACTACGCATGTAGTTGTCTAACCACCTACACACTTGTGTTTTACATCTTTAGTTATTCAGGTAGTACCTATACACTCCAGCAAATACCCTGTCACTCCCTTTGCACTGCTCCAGTCAGCCACCCAGCATCATGTACTAATCCAAACACTGCACCAAAACCCAAACAATTATACATTCATCCAGGCATTCTCCTTGCAGGACTCTAATCATTCAGTCAGTGCCTAAGTACTCATATAATGTCCCAGTGCTTAACAGAAACACTGGTACAAACCCTTGTCCATTTAACACGCAGATCTCTAATCACCTACACAGTTATCTTTACACCTTCAATTACAATTCCAATTAGCGATCACAAAAGAAAGTGGTTAAATGGTTTTTATATACAATGTGTTCGTATAGTAATAGAAAAGTATAATTTATAAATGTATTAAAATGAATTTATTTATGTCTAGTTTTTACAGATATTGTTTATCATCTTTAAAATAAACGTATCTTGCCTGAAATATCAAGAAAGAGAAAAGGGCAGAAAAAGGACAATTATTTGAAGAAAATTTCACAACAAGAATTGGCTGTCGGGCTCACACACGTAGCCCGACAGCACGACCTCAACATAATCTCCTACGCCGACGACACTCAGCTGATCCTTTCCCTCACCAAGGACCCCATCACCGCCAAAGCCAACCTCCACGAAGGAATGAAGGCCATCGCCGACTGGATGATTACCAGCTGTCTGAAGCTGAACTCGGACAAGATGGAGTTCCTCATCCTCAGCTCCAACCCTTCAGCCTGGGACAACTCCTGGTGGCTGGCGGCACTGGGGGCAGCCCCAACACCCACCGACCACGCACGCAACCTGGGAATCATCCTCGACTCAATGCTCTCAATGACCAAGCAAGTCAATGCTGTCTCCTCCTCTTGCTTCAACTCCCCCAGCATGCTCCCCAAGATCTACAGTTGGATCCCGACAGATACAAGAAAGACAGTCACCCAGGCCCTCGTCAGCAGCAGACTCGACTACGGAAACGCCCTCAATGCGGGAGCCACTACCAAGCTCATCAAACAACTACAATGCATCCAAAATGCCTCAGCACGACTGATCCTTGACGTACCACGCCACGGCCACATAACCCCCCACCTGAAAAACTTTCAATGGCTCCCCATCAACAAGAGGATATCCTTCAAGCTCCTCACCCACGCTCACAAGGCACTCCACAAGACCGGCCCAGCCTACCTCAACAGACCTCTCTCCTTCTACATCCCCAACCGCCAGCTATGCACCGCAGACCTCTCACTCGCCACCATCCACGCATCCAAAGAACAACCACCGGTGGGAGATCCTTCCCCCACCTTGCCGCCAAGACATGGAACACCCTCCCACTGAGCCTACGACAGACCCAAGACCTGCTGACCTTCAGGAGGATACTCAAGACCTGGCTGTTCGATCAGTAGCGCCCCCCAGCGCCTTGAGACCCTCACGGGGATGTCGTGTGCTTTACAAATGATTGATTGATTGATTGATTGACCATCAACAAGTCGGTCAAAAGAAAAAGTCTGCCGGTAAGACAACAAAAGAATTATTTAAAAAACTTTAAAAGCCTAGAAACAGTGTGCAGATTGTGCAAAGTACAAAGAATGCTTCGACCAGAAAAAAGAATATGAATAAAAACAAAGGAGTAAATTGAAAATTATATTCAAAAGACACAATGTATGGTAAAAGAAGGCAAAATCAGTATAAATCAGAAAAAAAGATTTTTTATAACAGAGTTGTTTTTAAATTGCTAAAAATGTGAAAAATATAAAAAAGAACACTATTTTATAAAAAGAAGAAGCATATTGAATCCATTGTTCAAAAGGCTTTTAAATTAAAAAGGAAATTATTTATTTTAGTTTTAAACAGAATGCAATCACTAGATAAACCAATCCATTTAATGAAGGCCAAAAGTAAGAGGAAAAGAGTAATTAACAGAACAAATTTTTGTGAATTTTTTTGGGTGAATGGAAACAGTTCAAGTTCAGAGCCTTTCTTTAACGAAGAGATCTATTTTCAGACCAATAATTTATTGCATGCATTTGATACCAGTGGTCGAGCTTATGAGGTTAGAAATGATTGCCCAATTGAGAAAGAGAAGATGGTTCCCAGAAATGCAGAAGAAGTGTTAGCTGATGAAGTTCCTAGGGAGACGTCGTAAAGCCCCAATGTACACTTGGGATTGCAGTAGTATTTGTAGTGTAAGACAAGATTCTATTGATATTTTACGCAATTTCTTATGATAATACAGTAAAAACAGTGTTAAACAAAAGATTTAGATGTTGCAAGGACTAGACCCTTGCAGAGTGAGAAAAAATACTGGTTTGCAAGGTCATTCTCTGGCTTGTCTTTCTAGAAAAGTATGTCAAAGTGTTTTTCATCATTTCAGGATGTTAGAAGTACATCATTCTCAAATGCGGAAGTTAGTCAGAAGATTGTATTACGCAAAAAGTCCAGCACTAATGTTAAATGAGTTGAACAGTGCTCTTTTGCGTGGGTCAGTATCAGATGTGGATGAAGGTTTGTGATGAAATTGAGTTTTGTTACTGCGGTCCTGAACAAGAGAGTGCAGAAACTGACATATTCATAGAAGTAAATGTTGAAGAGAATGTGCAACATACTACTACAAAAAATTTTGAAGAACAAATTACAAAGTTTGAGGTGATTTCATGGGGAAAGGCCAAATTATTTTTGTATTTGTTGTCGGTGAACTCACTATAAAAATCAGACTAGGACTGTTGATCTGTATTTAAAAAGTGAAAGAGAAAATAATGATAAGTGGAAGGAATTTTCATCATATTTGTTGGTAGAGAATTGTTTTGATTTGGGTTCTGATCGGCGTATTTGTAAATATTGTTATAACAAATTAGACGAGAATAAAATGCCAGCTAGAGCTGTCCTTAATAATCTAGAGTTGGTAACTATTCCTCCAGAACTGATAGATTTAAGTACGTATGAGTCTATTCTGATTCAATGTGTGCACCCATTTCAGGCTATTGTTCGTATGGAGCCTAAAACAGGTAAATTGCCTCCTACAGATTTACAGAGAGGATTAAAGGGTAGAGTTGTATATTTACCTCTAGATTTAAAGAAAAATATTGAAACTATTGGTGTAGAGAATGTAGAAAGTGAACCACTAGTTATTCTGGTTAATGGAGTTTTTACTTAGAGTAAGAAAATCAGGCAAGAATTAGTGGATTTTAGGCAAGTGCAAAAGGCAACATTGTATCTAATAAAAAACAATGAGTACTATAAAAATGTGTATGTGGGAGAAGAAGAAATACTTTTAGGAGATGATACTGAAACGTCAAGTGGTCAAATCGAAAAAGTGGACATGTTCAAAAGTGAAGTAATCTATGAACATTATAGTGTACATCCACTTCATTCGAAAGAAGTGATGGGAAATACTATTGAATTATTCCAAATGAAAAAAGCAAAGGGAAGTCCCATGAGTGTATGCGAAAAAGTTTGGAAGCTCGTTGTTTTCCGCAGTTGTTCCCAACAGGAAAAGTTGGACGATATGATGAACGATCAGTGCAGATTCCTGCATCTGAATATCGGACAACAAGATTGTATGCAGAAGATCCAAGATTTCTACATTGTATCCCATATATATTTCAACTTTTGTTTGAGAGTGACTTGTCTGGACTTTCATATGCAGTCAACCACATATTGAAAACAGGAGTGCATTTTCAAAATGTTTCAGCTAAGGAATTTATGGATAAAGTACATCAGAGAGATGATCATTTAGAATCTCAGCTGATTAATTTGATGGCATGTCAGCGTGGTACTAATGAATATTGGTACCGGTGTCATGGAGAACTTAAATGCATGCTAAGGAACTTAGGAACTCCTACGTGATCCCTTACCCTAAGTTGTGCTGAATTTGCTTTTGATGATTTACTTGAATTGCTTCTAGAGGCAAATTCGTATATGAAAAATATTGATTACAAGACACCTGGAGAATTGTGCTCTTTGGATCCTGTAAATGTATGCAGATATTTAAATCATAGATTTGAAGCTATGATGTCTTTTATCTGCAATAAAAAGAATCCTCCTCTTGGAGAAGTTGTGGATTTCTTTTGGAGAATGGAGTATCAAGCTAGAGGTGGTCCTCATATACATATGCTGTTATGGATCAAGGATGCACCCAAATTCGGAACTGATTCAGATGATACTGTTTTGTCTTTTATTGAAGAATATGCCACATGTGCTATACCAAAAAGAACAAAGAAAACAATTTAAGACAACAAGTCTTACGATTCCAAAGTCATCGATGTGGAAAATACTGTTGACGAAAGTACAAGTCTAAGGAAAAGTTTTATACCAAATGTCGTTTTGGATTTCCACGTCCTGTAATATCCAAAGGAAGAGTAAACAGTTTTATGTCAGCTGTGAGACATACCATCACTAGAAAGTTTCCAAAAAATACATACAATTTGAGAAGAAGTGAAGAATCAAAATACATAAAATATTATAATCTGGTTATTCTCTCAATGTGGAATGCTAATATGGATATTCAGTACATTGCGGATAATTCCATTGCTGTTGCTTGGTATGTAACATCCTACATTACAAAATCAGAAAAGACGGAATTGAAAGAAATGTGGGAAGAAATTTCTCACAAGAAGAGTCTTAGTAAGAAATTATACAGTTTCAGTTTGAAGATGTGATCCCATTCAGAAATTGGAGCTTATGAATGCTCAGATCGGTTATCATCTGCAAGTTTATAATCAAAATCTAGAAGAATCATTTGGGTGAGTCTAGGTCTTGCTGCAATGCAAAATCGAGTACTTAAATCTGTAGCAGAAAAAGAATCGGAAAGTACAGGTATTGTCAAAACAAACATGTTGGACACATATTTTCCAAGTAGAAGTCATCATCTTGAGAACACGTGTCTCTATAAAGTGCTGCAAAACTACACTTTTAAACGGAATACTACAGAAAACATCAATGATGGAAAATATGCAGTGATTGGTTCCGAAGGATGTTTGGTGATACAAAAAAAAGGAAATTTGATTAATCACAGAAAACTGAGTTATGACACTCCTGATAAAAGGGAAGTTTACTACTTAGAACTTTTGCAACTGTTCAAACCGTGGCGTTCAGAATTGGAATTACTTGGAGATTTTCAGAGCTATGAAGATTCCTTCAATGCTTGTAAAGATACCATAGAATGTACTGTTTTTGCAAATGATCTGAAAATGATGAACGATGAAATTGATCAAGAAGCTACTATTGCAGCTGAGATTGCTAGAGACAGTTCTCAAGATAGTCAAAGTTCTGCTCCACTGGGTCAAGATCCACTAGGACAACCAATTCTTGAAAATGAAGCGGCAATCACCATGAATGGAGTAGAAACAGCAATGCATCAAGCTCAAAAACATATTATGGACTTAGAAAATTTGGAAGAACAACTAAATGTTGAAATGTTGAAATATATCAGCAAGTGAAACAACAGATTGACCATGGATTTCTATACGAAAAAAAAGAATGCACATGCACATAATTTCAACCTATCCGAATGTATGTCAGTGGTCAAGCTGGAACAGGAAAAAGGTTTCTTAATTAAAGTATTGACCAGTTATCTACAGAAAACAACTGACTCACATCTGTCTTGTGTTGTAACTGCTCCAACTGGGTTGGCAGCACACAACATTAAAGGAATTACATTGCATAGTTTACTTATGCTACCTTTGGATCATGAAAACAAATTGGAATATCAGAAGCTATTTGGAGAAGTTTGTTATGAAGTTTCAAGAGTTCTAAAGAAAATGAAACTTCTTGGTATTAATGCAGTAAGCATGGTCTCAAACTTAATGCTTGCTTTTGTGCATTGAAGAATGCAGCAAATTCTTAAAACAGAGTACGATGTCTTATTTGGAGGAAAATATGTCATAGTTTTTGTCCCGTAAAAGGAGAACTAGTATTTAAAACACTTGTGCATGAAGAAACCAGAACGTCTTTGGGACGTGTTGGAAACGTTAATATTTGGTCATATTTTGAATACAAAGAACTCATTGCAAAAATGCGACAGGCAAATGATGTTGATTATGGAACTATTCTTCAAGATATAATAATTGGAGTACTGACAGAACATGGCAAACAAGCTTTGCAAAGTCGACTACTTTTGAATTTGTTTCCAAATGAAAATATAGTTCCTGAGAAAATATATATGAAAATTGCAGAAAATAAATCTATAATCTGCTTAATGCCAACACTGTGCGAGTGCTCTATATTCAATGAACAACTTTTAGAGCATGTAGGAATCACTATTATTTTGGCGGAAAATCTTTAAAAACAAATTGGATTCTTTAGAAAAATCTATATCTAAAACTGGCTGGTTTAGAAATGAATCTATATGCATGTGTAAACTGTTGGGTAATTTTAAGGCGAAATTTGGATGTAGAAAAAGGTTTAGTAAATGGAGCAATGGGTAAAGTTGTGGATTTTTT
Organism: Lissotriton helveticus; assembly: GCF_964261635.1. Classification (NCBI taxonomy): domain Eukaryota; kingdom Metazoa; phylum Chordata; class Amphibia; order Caudata; family Salamandridae; genus Lissotriton; species Lissotriton helveticus. The sequence continues at coordinate 624,794,139 of NC_136070.1, read as the reverse complement.
TAATTATCAAAATAGAGATGGAACTGAATTTTTTTAAATCAAATTTGATAACATTGAAGAAGATGTCAGTGGAAAACAGCTTCCACTTCATCTGAAATATGCAGTGACTATTCATAAATCTCAAGAATTAAGTGTAGACAGTGCTTTGGTGAACGTTGGAAGTACGGTGTTTAAAGAGGGTATGGCATATGTTGCTTTGTCCCGAGTCAGAACTTTATCTGGTTTGTTTTTGATTGATTTGATGAGACAAAGATTACTGCAGATGCAAACTGTGTAAAAGAGTATAATAGGTTAAGAAGAGCGTATGCTCCCAATTTAGGTCAATATCCTGTATTTGAAAAGCGTGTGGTAGGACCAAATAGAAGATATGAGAATATCTGTAGTGAAGTTATAGTGAAGGAAACAATCAAGATAATGTTGAGATTGCAAGCAAAAAGAAAAAGGACACTGTTGAAGAGATTGTTGGTTATCAGTTTGAAAATAGTTCAGGTATCAACTGCTATGCAAATGTAGTGGTCAATGTTGTTTTTTTCTCAAAAGTTTGCAAAAGCAAATTATGGAGAATCGGGAAAAAAGATTTTATGAAAAATTGAGAACTGATAAAAGTAGTAGTACCCAGGGACTTTCAGGATTAAAAGAGGCTAAATTCCTCAACTTAAAAAACGTCACAGAGTGTGTTTGCACATGTCACATCAGGCTACATCCCTTCCCTTCACCACTCTATAAACATGTCCCATCACTTTGCCAAAACCTAAGTACTTGCTCTTTTCTTTAGCCATATACTTAAGGATTGGCCTAGCCACTAACCCTAGTACAAGTCAATTTCTTTATATACTGTGCATACAGCCTGCAAGAAGCTACCAAGTATTAATACACTCTTCAAAATACTCAGTTTAAACCTATGTAATTTTGGAATCTCTCTGTCATAGGATCCCGTGTGAACTGAAAAAAAAAGATTTGATTGGTTCATAACATTTCCCATTGAAGCTATTGAAGGACTGCAACCATTTGAATCCTTCTTTTTTCAGCATCTTTGGAGAGATAACTCTGTGCTTACCTCCTGTCACTCTCATGCAATTTTTCAATCAATCAACTAGCAATATGTTCTCACTGTAACAGTCTGCCAATACCTAAGCACTTATGGGGCAAAATTAGAAGCATCCTGTGCCAACAATATGTCACTTTTTGTAACATGGGGATGGCGCAACAAACTCTTTCATATTTACAAGGAGAGGAAAAGGCACTCTGTATAGCTTTACGTCTCCATGTAAATACGACCTCATCATACAAACCACTTTCCATTGAAGGGGCGTTCTATAGGTGTTGCTGTGAATGTTTGCACACAACACTCATAGAACAAGACACATCTCCAGATTTATCATAAATCTGAACATGTGAGTGAATGCTGCACCATCCTCCAATTGGTGTAGCAAGGCACAACAAGGAGAATTGTTTTCATTTCTCCTTATTTTTTCTCTTCCAATGTGTGCTGCATTGCACAGCATACATTGAAGGAGGAAAATGCCTTCACTGATTGTTTTTGTGCACAAAAACAAATTCTGCACAACACAGATATCCTTGCACCATGGTTCTGCGCAGTTATCAAGAAAGGTATGCTTTGCGTGCGTGACTCCCCAAAAAATTTGGAAACAAAAACAATAAAGAAAATAATATAAATATATAAAAATATAAATATAAATATAAAACAAAAAAACAATATTTCAGTTTCAATATTTTAAAAAACATTTTTTTCCATTCATATTAAAAGTATATAATGTATTAAAAAATTAAATATGTAAAATGTAGAACATCAGTATCGAAAAAATAAATATAACTATTATTACATTTAAAAATTGTCATTTAAAAAACCTTTGGAATTCACTGAAAAAAACATAGGTTTCAGAAATGTTATGGTTAGGAATTAGCATTTAAAAAACCTTTGAAATTCACTGAAAAAAACATAGGTTTCAGACATGTTATAGTTAGGAATTAGCATTTAAAAAACCTTAGAAATTCACTGAAAAAAACATAGGTTTCAGGGCTGTTATAGTTAGCTGGACATTTCACTCATACAAAACCATTGAAATTCCTCCGTTATAGTTAGTTAGCCCGCGATCCAATGCTGATGATGTCACATATTACACCATTCATGACATGGTCAGTGACATCACTGATGACATCACTGATGACATCTCAAATGACATCACTGATGACATCACTAATGACACCTCAAATGACATCACTGATGACATCATCCACGTAACAATCTGATACACCTTATAACACAGTAGTATAACCTTTAATCACTTAGTATAAAATACAAAGTACCATTTTAGAAACCATTGACACACCAATACAAGTTTCTAAAAACCCACTCAGTGATTCCTAGGTCTGCACACACATCTAAACACTCATCTATAAATTAACTCATACAAGATGTTACAAATCAATAGAACACTATCAAATGCACCTATACACCTATATCAACATTGACACACCAGCAAACATCCTACTCACTTATACAGTCATCCTACTCACTTATCTAAACTATTGATCACAATTACATTTACTCAGCTACAGACTTATACAAACACTTCTACATTTATTTATAAAGATAGTAACTCGTACTTAGTGTCTTATAAAATCACTATTACAAGTATACAGTCATCCATACAGTCATTTGCACAATCACTGACTCTTATGTATTGTTTTTTATATACAAAAACTGTTACTTTTATTTTTTCTACTTCATTGCACATATATCACTTAGAGATATATTTGTACATCAACACAGTCATAAACATACTCACTCACCCAAACAACTGTTTCCATATGCACTCTTAACCTCATATACCTACTAAATCAACTATTCACGCATCTTTGCACAGTCACATAACCCCATCCAATCACACACATTCACTGTCCCATACAAACACTCACCTAACTAATCAGTATCTAATATATAGTTTCATGTAGCTAGTAACCAACACTATAAATTAGCCACTTAAACAGTCAATCACACTGCTACTAAATCCTCCATATAGATATTTATATATCCACTCATTCTTCAATTCAGATTGCTCTATATATATATATATTCACTGAAAAAACCATAGGTTATAGACCATATATAGTTAGGGATTAGCATTTAAAAAACCTTATTTTACTCACACAAAACCATTGAAATTCCATATATAGTTAGTTGTACTAACTATATATCACGCACCCGCAATCCACTGCTGATGATGTCACATATTACATCATTCATGACATGGTCAGTGACATCACTGATGACATCACTGATGACATCTCAAATGACATCACTGATGACATCACTGATGACATCATCCAGTGACTGTGTGTTTCTGTAAAGTTTAAATATGTTTTACATATTGAAGAATGAGTAGATGTAGAAGTGTCTGGATGAAGGATTTAGTAGGTGCGTGACTGACTGTATGAGTGAGTGATTAAATGTGTCTCACTGAGTGCATGGGTTAGTGACTAAACTGTCTTAATTTGTGCATCATTATGTCTGTTGTTCTGTAAACTGCTGCATGTGTTGATCAGTAGCTATATGAGTAACTATATAGGTTATTGATTGGTTGCCCAAGCATTTGTATAGGAGACTGAGTGTGTGTGTGAGTGGCTGGGAAGTGTATGACTCTGTGCATAGATGTATGGGTTCAAAAGTGCATGTTGGAAACAGCTGTATGGGCAGTTGACTGTGTGCATGACTGTATTGGTGAGTGAATAGATATCTCAGTGCTACATGTCAAATTAAGTACATATGTAAAATACAGTACATGTGAGAGTTGACATATATAAATAACTGTGCATAAGAGCCAGTGAATGTGTGAGTGGCTGTATGGATCATTGTGAACTTGTATCCAGGATTGTATAAGTGAGTAAATATGTTTTAGTATTTGTTTGAATAAGTAAGTAAGGTGTGTTTAACTGTATAGTTAAGGAAATGGAGGTGTGATTGATTGTTTGCATGACTGTCTAGGTGTGTGTGTAACTTCATGGATGAGTGACAATCTGTGAGTCTGTGTTTACACTGAGTGTATCTAAGGTTATATTAGAGTCTGAAGAGGTTCATCGTATTATCACAACAGTGATGTCATCAGTAATGTCATTTGAGATGTCATCAGTGATGTCATCAGTGATGTCATTTGAGATGTCATCAGTGATGTCATCAGTGATGTCATTTGAGATGTCATCAGTGATGTCATCAGTGATGTCACTGACCATGTCATGAATGATGTAATATGTGACATCATCAGCAGTGGATTGCGGGTGCGTGATATATAGTTAGTACAACTAACTATATATGGAATTTCAATGGTTTTGTGTGAGTAAAATAAGGTTTTTTAAATGCTAATCCCTAACTATATATGGTCTATAACCTATGGTTTTTTCAGTGAATTTTTAAGGTTTTGTAAATGCTAATTCCTAACTATATATGGTCTATAACCTATGGTTTTTTCAGTGAATTTCATTGGTTTTTTAATAGCTAATATCAAAACCTTTACAATGTATTATTCTTTAAAAAGAAAAATATTTTTTACATGTTTTTTATACAATTTTCTTTTTATTTTTTTTTGTTTCGCTCCCAGTACGCGTACCGGTTAGCTTCCCGTTAGCTCAATCCGGAGGCGCGACCCGGTACGCGAACTGGTAAACGTTCCTTTAGCGCACCTCTCGCGTTACAAAACAACATCGCGACGCTTCGCGTCAGCATGACGTTTCGCGTTCTCGCGTAATACGTCATATTACGTGCTACGTTCGCGTACCCGGAAGCGCAGCGGTACGCGAACCGGAAGCGATCCGCGGCGCGGCGCCGACCGCGTAATGTAAACATAGCAGGTCATGTGACTCGATAATAACACTTTTCATTGGTTCATTTCACTTTTGGTTTCCTAATGATGTAATACAAGGTCATGTGATCTAAAATGGACACTTTTCATTGGTTTAGAACTTTTGTTTTTCCCAAATGATGAAAACCCCTCCTTCTTTCATCACTCTGACTTTCATCTTGGTGAGAGAAAGACCCTTTATTGAGACTTTGTGATGGCTTCATTAGTAGCTTCAGCTGGTGCTAGCCCACCACCTCCACCAAATCCAAGAAAGAGAGGACCACCTGCAGAAGTAATTCTGCAAGAAGAGGAAGAACAGGAAGAGGAGGAAGAGGAGGAAGAGCATGAGTTTTTGCCAGAGGAGCCCAGGAGGTACAATCGACAGGAGAATTATATCTGGCAATTCTACAGAATTCCTGAGGGGCAAAAGAAAGTGAATGCTCGTTACGTGTTTTGCCGCATATGCGGTGACAGATTGTCAAGGGGCACTGATAAAAAATATAGTTATGGCAATCATACTATGCATCGGCATATGAGTAGGTGGCACCCAAATAACTATAGTGCTGCCCAGCTACGTGACCAACAACAAAATCCCCTCCAAATGGCAAGAAGATCGGTGGTTCCAGAGGTGTCGGGACCAGAGGCGAGGGAGGTGATTGCAAACATCCAAATGTTGTTTGGGCACGTAAAACAAGTGTGCGTGGAATGTGGCGCTTTCATCTGCTACAGAGAAAGTAGCATCACTTTGATTTTGCGAGCAATTCAAAATCATATTAATGTTTGCACAAAACGCACCAAAAAATAAATTCTTTTTTTTTTTTTGCTCCTGTTGAGCCCTTTATAATGGATCGTTTTTGTTTCCCCCCCCCCAAAAAAACCCCAAAATTTTTAAAAACGTTCAGAAAATACAAAAAAAGTAAAAAAATGTTCAAAAAATACTAAAAAAAATATAAAACAACAAAAACATAAAAAAAAAAGTTCTTTTCAGAACTAACTCCCCATTATAAAAAAATTGGTAGAATATTTGGAACTCTGCCAACCTGTATTTCTCTTAGTTCGCTCCCGGAGCGCTACCCGGTACGCGTACCGGAAGCTAACCAAAAAAATATTTTTTAAAAAAGAACAGTAACTATAAGGGAAGGAAATACACAGTTATGTTAAAAGAAAGACAGCTCTAGGGAGTAAACTAAGGATACTGTTACCTACAATACGCTCCCCAGTACGCTTCCCGGTTCGCGTACCGGGCGCTAACCACGAAAAAAAACAAAAAAAAATTTTTTTTTTTTGCTTAGCGGGGCCCCTTTAAAGCCTCCACATCAAACCTAGGGGGTCAGGGAGTATCTACTATGCCCCCTTAAGGTCATTTGCCCCTTCGCTTTTGACCTCCTCTTGTCTCTCGATCCTACCGAGAGACAAGATGGCGGCCGCTCCGGACTGTTTAGAATGTTGACAGACACCACAGAGCCAATCAACTTCGCTACGCGAAGTTCCGTTACGCGTCAAGTACGCGTACCGGGGCGCTGCCTGGTCCGCGCTTACAGATATATATCTTTTTTTGAACGTTATTTTCTCAAAATCCACTGCAGCACATATATTAAGACCTACAAAAGGCACATCGGGCTACCAGTCCCTACAATTTTGCCAAGTTTCGTGCAAATCCATTCAGCCGTTCGGGCTAAAAGTGAGGCTAACCGCCCTATGGAAAACTCAATGTTAAAAACACGTTTTGGGACCCCCCTTTTTTCTCGGCCCCCCCTGGACCAACTCCCCCCAAATTTCCAGTGGCTGCTCAGAAACAAAATGTTCCATTTTCCAGAAAATTTCAGCCAATTCCGTCCACAAACGCCAAAGTTATTAGACATAGAATTTTCAAAAATCCCATAGAGAAAAAATCCTAACTATATATACCTACTGGCGACCGCCAGTAGGTAATATATATATAATATATATGATGTCATCAGTGATGTCACTGACCATGTCATAAATGATGTAATATGTGACATCATCAGCCGTGGATTGCGGGCGCGCGAGTTATAGTTAACTGATGAATTTCAATGGTTTTGTACGAGTGAATAGTCCAGCTAACTATAACAGCCCTGAAACCTATGTTTTTTTCTGTGAATTTCTAAGGTTTTTTTAAATGCTAATTTTGTCTGCACGTTTATTGCTACGTGCTTCCATTACTTCTGTTCTTGTGTTTCTTCACAGACGCTGTTGATCGTTTCTTAAGAAGATGGTGTATTTTCCGAAACTCTTTTGTTTATATTTCAAAGGTCCATGTCCTTTACGTAACTGATTTGCATTGTTTATTGAAGCAGGGGGCCGTTTTTGTGCTTAACCGTAAGTGAAAGTTCCCACTCTCTGGAGACCACAAAACAAGGGATCGCCTAAAAAGTTCTATGCGATATTTATTTGTTTCGGGTCCCTTCTACAAGTCGCTTCGAGGGTGAATTTGTGTACAGGAAGTAAGTAGCAAGATTTTGTAAGCACATACCCACGGGGAGACTCCTGTTCAGACAGCGTTCTCCACCCCGTCCTCCAGCGCTCAACCCAGCGGGATTTATCGGTGCTTCCTTGCTCTGCAACCGCACTCGTGTATTTTCAGCGTCTCTCCTACTCGGGTGCTTCTGGTTTCTAATGGATTTTCCAACAATGTGGCTGCATTCACCAGAGCAGAGCAATAGCGGGTGCAGGGCCTTCGGCTCAGCCAAGGGCAGGGAACATCAATTTTTCATCAAGGAAACGCCGCACTCAGGAAATTGGATTTTTTTCAAAATGTATTTAAACAGAGCCCAGTCTGCACACCGACGCGTTTCAGCTTTACGGCCTTGGTCATGGTAAGTGGTAATACTTTCAGCCACTGTTTTATATGTCATTTCCTGTGAAACATGCTCATAAATTCTGGGACATGTAGTTCTTAATATATTACGCACATTTAAACCACAATGCAGATATTGTATTTACAGATTGTTAATAATTTTCAGTGCATTCTTACCCTTTGTAAATTCAAAACAAAAAATTTAATTTTATAATTGTTTAGTTTCACATCCCCAAGGAAGAACCCAAAAACATTTTAGTAGCTATGTTTTTGTTAAGATTTACATTATTAATTTTTCACATATGCGTATTGATTGTCCGTGTTATAATTCCATTTTATAAGCGCTCCAGTCGATTGAGGGTGTAGTACCCTTGTTAGAGCGAAGGATGTAAATGATGGGGATCAAAGTATGATGTTGTATGAACTACTTGTGGGTTTCAAATTCACACCAATTAAAGAAAATTTAGGGATATACAGGAGTCTGTGTTTGCACAAGTTCATAAGTATTCCTTTGAGATGTGTTCATTCCAAATGGACATAAAGTTCTCTATCGAAATTCATTCCTCTTAGCTGTTTTGTTCTCATCCGGTTAATGTAGTTCGATTCCAATTGTCGCAGTTTTTTTCTTTTGATCCCCTAGTCTCTCGTTATTTTCAATGATGTCAATCGCAAAGAAACTCATGTTGAGCCAATTTTCATTTTGGCATTCCAGAAAGTGTTTCGCTTTGGCATATGTTAAATCTCGATTCTTGACAGCATGAATGTGCTCAAGGATCCTCTTTTTGAGCATACAGACAGTGCTGCCTATGTATAACATTGCACAGTCACATTGAATTGCATAGACCACAAATTTGTTTGTACATGTAATCTTTTTGTCTATGGTGATTAATCTGCCTTCTGGATCTCTGATGTTTCTTTTGTTGGTTCCGATTTTGCAGGCCTTACAAGAATTACATTTTCTAAAACCGAGTTGTTGTTCGGTTAACCAGTTGGGTCTGTTACTTTGCGGATTGAAAGGGCTTCTAATTAGTGGATGTTTAATTGAAGGAGCTTTTCTAAAGGTTATTTGAGGTCCTACACCTAAGATTGTCTGGAGATTTTGATCTTGTTTCGGTATTGGCCAGTATCTTTGTACAGTTTGACACATTTTTTGTGATTCTTTGCTGTACGTGAATATTAATCTTGGGGGTTTAGGTGCTCCTTTATCTTGTTTTTTTGACGTGTTAGGTTTTTTAATCAGAATTTCTGTTCTAGTCAGCTTATCAAGTTTTTTCTTGCTTTTATTGAGATCTCTTTCACGATATCCTCATTTGCGTAGTCTGTTTGCACTGTTTTCAATTTCAAATTCAGCATTTATATTTTGTGAGCAATTTCATTTCAACCTTAGAAATTCTCCGTAAGGAATACTGCGTATTAGCGGTTGATGATGGAAGCTGTCAGCATGTAAAATACTGTTTGTGGCTGTTTTCTTCCGATATAGAGTGGTTTGCAGTTGGTTATTCTGGATGTAGATTTTAATGTCAAGAAAATCCACATGATTACGATTCATGTTGTACGTGAAGGATAACCAAATGTTGTTTTGGTTAAGAGAATCAAAATACTCTTTGAACGCTGATTTGCTGCCATTCCAGATTAAAAACAGGTCGTCAATATAATTGGTCCAAGTGACGATTTTATCCATCGCCCAATCGTGTTTCAGGGCCCATGCAATACCTTCTGACATCAACCCATTGGTAAATTCGCATAGTTGGGGCAGAAGGACATGCCCATGGGACATCCGCAAAATTGATGGAATAGTTCATGTTAAATAGAAAGATGTTATTCTTGAGGCACATTTCAATCATTGACAGCAGCATGGCAGAGTGATGTATTTCTCCTATATTTCTTTGTTTTAGGAAATGTGCACATGCATTCAGCCCTACTGAGTGTTCAATGGACGTGTAGAGAGAAACTACGTCAATGGTGACAAGTAGATATGTGGGATTCCAAGTGATGTTTGAGAGGACCCTTAGGAAATCAGATGTGTCTTGTATATATGATGTTACATTTTTGACCATCAGTGCTAGATAGTCATCAATATAAGGAAATATTCTCATAAATGGAGTCACATGCAGACACGATGGGTCTACCTGGAGGTTTTATTAAAGTTTTATGAACTTTAGGCAGGAAATAGATTGTAGGAATTGCTGGTTTCTCCTTAAACAGAAAAGAATGTTCATTCTTATTTAGCAATCCATTCTCATGCCATTCATCTAAGTATTTCCTGGTTTCATCAACCATTTTCTGTATTGGATTCGTTTTGAGTAATCTGAATTTTGTATTGTCATGTAATTGACGATGTGCTTCAGCAATGTAACCCTTTGTATTTTGTATGACAATATTTACGCCTTTATCAGCCGGTTTGATTATAATTTCATCATTTTTGGCTAATGTGTGTATAGCCAATCGTTCATTGCTGGACATGTTTTCTCTCTTATTTTGATTTCTCAATTTTTCAATTTTTTCGAGGTCACACATCAATGCTTCTCAGAATGAGTCTATTTTATTTCCGGGCGAAAGTTGCGGACAGTATTTAGACTTACTTTTTAAGCTGCTTGCTTCGTGTGATGTGGTCTTGATATCAATTTGTTGCAGTACGGTTAATTCTGTACTCTCATTATCCTCTATTTAGTGTTCAAAATCATATAGATCCTTTAAGAGTGGAATTTCCTAAATTTTTAAAGATTCTTGATTTGGCAAGGCACCTGGTTAACTTGTTTTTAATAAGTTAATGTCAGTAGTCTTCTTGTTAATGTGAATTTTTGACATTTTTAATTTCCTCACATATTTGTATAGATCAATTTTTGTATCGGTGTAATTAAAGAGTTGTTGAGGGCAGAATGAAAGGCCTTTATTTAGTGCTCTCTTCTCAGTTTCCGTTAAGCAGTGGTCAGACAGATTGATAATTAGATTCTCCGTCTCTAAGTTCTCTTCGTACGATTCCTTAAGGGGTAGAATCTTTTTGGTCCTTGATCTTCTGGTTTTTCTTTTACTTCTGAAGATTTTGTATCGCTTCTGCCAAATCCTCTGCATATGCCCCTGTATTGTCCTTGATTGTGTGACATATTCTAGTCTAGATTTACTAGACGCATCTCCTCTAAAAAAGACAACCGAGGAGTAGTGATTGGTGCATTTTTGCTTGTTGTTAGTTCATTTTCACTGCCACTGGTTATATCTGATTCGCTTCCTGGTTCACTCATGGATTGAGGCATTTTTTTAGCGTAGTTTATTTTTAATATTTGGAATCTCTTGGCAAAGGTTAGTATTTGTCCATTTTTATAATCTGCTTCGTCTCGAGCAAATTTACAGTGTTTGCGTTGTTGGATGTAATCCTCATATTTTTTCAAACGGTCATCCATCTCTTTACGTACTTTCAAAGTAATTCTTTGCTGAGCAAAAAAGTATGTGCCACACTCTTTCGTCAATCCAAGACTATTTTAACAATTGTCCACAGTTCTTGTGTCTCAAAAGGTCCAAATTTATATCCAAGGTAGTAGATTCGTCTTTATGACAACACCAAGGTACGTTGTTACAGCATCATTTCCATTTATTTCAATTTTCTGGTATTCATCAATCAAAGATAACAGCCAACACGTGTTTCGTCTGGCATTAATATCATGCCTTTCGACTTCTTCAGGGCTGCAAGCCAAGAAGACAGTAGTATTTACAATTCAAAGTATAACACACTAATCAGATTTAATAAGTAAGGTAATGGTAAAGTAGTACACCCACGTGCATGGTCAAGTTCAGAGAGATCCATGTGACTTATACGATGACCGAATTGTAAATCGGCCGAATTTCACAGTGCATACCCTGGTGTAAAGGAAACACAAGAAAAGACCCAAATGTACCAAGCTTGTTAGTGTTTATTAAATAAAGAAAATATTTTACCAGAATAAGTATTCTTCTACTAAGACTTCCACTAATATAACTGTAAGTTGGACCCTAAAACGACAGGAGACAGTCCTTAGCTCCGCGGCTTATAAAAACTTCCACCATCCAAGATAATATTAGAGTTGATGTGTACTTACTCTAACAGTCGTGAAGTCCAGTATAAAAGGAAAAGTCCTCAATTTAGTAAATCCACTATCATAAGTCAATTGTATAAACCCGTCAAACACTTCCTGTAACAAGGTAAAGAGAATGGTCTCACTTACACAGCCCGGTTATACTTTGTCAGATTGGTTCACATCAGAGCCACTGTCATATCACTCACCTTTATTTAAAGTGATTCTCCCCACGGGGTAAACAGAACCCTATTTTTTTTATATAAGTTCGCAAGATAGCCGCGTTGTCCTCAATATCACGGACATGGGTACGCGGAACACGTGGTTATTCTATTGTAAAAAAGGGGGAGAAAAAAGAACATGTAGTTCTTATGTATCAAGCAATGAAAGCTAGTATTCAAGACTAAATCTCTTTCGTAACCGGGCTGCTTACCTCCAGTGAACAGCGAGTACGCCATCTAGAATCACAATCGGCAGCTAGCGTTCAACACGTGCGCCATTTTATTAACCTCATATGAAAGCGAACAGAGTTAGTCGCCATCTTGTAGTGGTCAAAATCTCTATATAACTTTGTGTTTGAGGAAATAACTTTATCTTAACACTAAGTTTACCTTAACAGATATATTGTAATCAAACACTATAAGTTTATCCCATTGTAAAGATAGTAGACAAGACGCAAATACGTCCAACCACGTGTATTCGCGCTTATAGTAATAAAACTATTGACATCTATTGTTAGTCTTAACCTGGATACCCTTGTAGTATTATAATTTAATTTCCGTATTTCCATGTAAAAAGAGGAATAGTACAAAAAACCTAAACATAATATTGCCATTAAAGAGAGTATTCGAACTCTGATTCAGTTGGTAATGGCTCAATACTCCAATCTGTAGTGCTACTGCTGCCGTATGTAATCCTGATATAGATTCTATAATATATACAATATCAATATTGAGACACCACAAGTAAGCGCATATCTCACAGTTTCGCAAGAACTTCGGATTACTCACTCTCGCTCAAGAGTTCCAACCCCGAGTATATCTGGAAATCACAATGTAAAGTATAAATATATCACTAAGTTTGCAGGGGGAGAAGAAAGTAGTGACACATCAAGGGTTCAGATGTGAGGCAAAAGAGACAGATAAATCTTACATCAATAATATAAAACAAGGGCAGTTTCTCACTCCTTGTAGATGGGCCACTAAGAAGATTTTGTCTTTTGAATATAACAATACTGGTACTTTCAAAATCCAATCATTTATAAACTGTGAGACCACATTTGTTATTTATATAATAGCATGTACGTTTATTAAAATTTACGTTGGAAGTACAGTGAGACGACTGAAAGACCGAATGATGGAACACTTTCACGCTCTCAAGAATGGGGATACTCGATACCCCATTGCCTCCCATGCTATCCAAAATCGGAATGACTCTGTCAAACATATATTTACATATCATGGAATAGAACATATTAGTATAGACAGAAGAGGTGGGAACAGAACTCTCAAATTAAGACGTAGAGAAGCTAGATGGATTATGGTTTTGCGGGCAGTTGAGGAAGGATTACATTTAGATTCTGAACTTCAATTTTTCTTAGGAGATTAAGATAGCATATTTAGTATAGTGTAGTCTAAATGTTAGAATTAAGTGTCAGAAGAAAATGAAAGACTAGCTCGGTAAGAATATTCACTGTACACAATTGCTAACATTTTAGATTCTTTGCTTTATCTTGTTACCTGTCAAATTATAACTGTCAATATTTTAGATTTCTTGTTTTATTTTGAACTCTGTCTATTGGAAATAAGAGATAATATATGGAACAATAGAGCTCAGTGCATTAACACTATGTTCATTGTTTATTAAGGAGTGAGAAGCTGCCCTTGTTTTATATTATTGATGTAAGATTTATCTGTCTCTTTTGCCTCACATCTGAACCCTTGATGTGTCACTACTTTCTTCTCCCCCTGCAAACTTAGTGATATATTTATACTTTACATTGTGATTCCAGATATACTCGGGGTTGGAACTCTTGAGCGAGAGTGATTAATCCAAAGTTCTTGCGAAACTGTGAGATATGCGCTTACTTGTGGTGTCTCAATATTGATATTGTATATATTATAGAATCTATATCAGGATTACATACGGCAGCAGTAGCACTACAGATTGGAGTATTGAGCCATTTATTTATTTATTTATTTATTTGCGGGTTTATAACGCGCTAGGATCACCTCCCAGAGGAGTATCTCCGCGCCTTTGAAAACCTTTCAGCTTATAACAGTAGGTATACAGGTAGCGCTAGTTTTGAAATAGAAAGGTTTTTAACTGTTTTCTAAACGGGAGATATTCCTGACAGAGTCGCAAAGAGAGGGGGAGGCTGTTCCACAGCCTTGGTCCGGCGATTGAAAGGGCTCTACCACCCTGCCTGGCCTTTCTGGCTCTCGGGACCTGTAATAAAGCTTGTTCACTAGATCTCAAGGATCTTACAGGTTTATAGGGGGAGAATCTGTCATTTAAGTACCCTGGGCCTTTATTCTGAAGACTTTTATGTATGATACAACCTATCTTATACTTCACCCTTTGCTTAATGGGAAGCCAATGTAAGGTGTTCAAGAGAGGTTTAGATGGACTACGAGGAGGCTGATTTAGGACAAGACGGGCCGCAGTGTTCTGGACTACCTGCAATCTCGCAATAACTCCCTCGTTTGCTGATAGGAGCATCCCGTTGCAGTAGTCCAGACGACTCAGTATTAGGGCCTGCACTAACGTCCTCCTAGTTGAGTCAGGGAGCATAGGGAAGACTTTCCTCAACATGGCGATGACATGAAAACATGAGCTCACCACTTGGTTGCTGTATTGCTTCAGAGAGAGCTCCTGGTCCAGACGCACACCGAGGTTTTTGACCACCTGCTTTGGCTCTGGGACTGGGCCTAGATCTTGCGGCCACCAGTCTGGGGACCATAGGAGCTTTGCCTCACCGAACAGCATCACTTCTGTTTTTGCAACATTACATTGCAAGAAGTTAGATGCCATCCAGTGGGCCACTGCCTTCATCCCCAGGGAGAAAGAGTTCCTGACCTTGTCCGTAAGATGTTTAAAAGGAAAGAGGAGTTGGGTGTCATCCGCATATGACATGGGGATAAACCCATGGGATCTCATGATGTTCGCTAGATTACCAACTGAATCAGGGTTCGAATACTCTCTTTAATGGCAATATTATGTTTAGGTTTTTTGTACTATTCCTCTTTTTACATGGAAATACAGAAATTAAATTATAATACTGCAAGGGCATCCAGGTTAAGACTAACAATAGATGTCAATAGTTTTATTACTATAAGCGCGAATACACGTGGTTGGACGTATTTGCGTCTTGTCTACTATCTTTACAATGGGATAAACTTATAGTGTTTGATTACGATATATCTGTTAAGGTAAACTTAGTGTTAAGATAAAGTTATTTCCTCAAACACAAAGTTATATAAAGATTTTGACCACTACAAGATGGCGACTAACTCTGTTCGCTTTCATATGAGGTTAATAAAATGGCGCACGTGTTGAACGCTAGCTGCCGATTGTGATTCTAGATGGCGTACTCGCTGTTCACTGGAGGTAAGCATCCCGGTTACGAGAGAGATTTAGTCTTGAATACTAGCTTTCATACCTTGATATGTTGTATTATAACGTCGATTGAGTTGAGCGTTAGCAAATACATCGAGTTTTGACTGTTATCTTGACATTTAGCGGCATCCATTTTGTATTTACGGCAGCCATTTTGTCTGCCACATATTGCCTTGTGTCGACCATGTGCGCTCTCCTACCTTTCTGTTCATGGCCTTTGAATCTGCCCGGCAACAGTCTAATAATAGCATCTCTGTGTTTTGTCGCTGACCGATTAGGGTCCACATCTGCTAAAGGTTAGCCTTGGATTGGAATGTGTTAGCCGAGACCCCAAGACTGTTAACTCCTCCCACTGATCGATTCTGCTTCTCGATATTGCCTTGTATGGACATAAAATGTGCTGTTGTGCTTTGTACCGCCTTCTCTTGAGCCCCTGTGTGGGTATAAATAAACCATGTGTCCGGTAGCCCTTTGTGCTACTTCTCATAGTGCCGAAGGGTACTGTCTGAACTTTAGCACCATCTCAGGAGATGTAATAAATTCTATGTTTTGCAATTCCAGTGTCCGTGCCAACTTATTCCTTTGGGTCTGAGGACTTCGTGCGCAGAAGGGCGAACCCCTTGCACTAGCAGGCCAGGCTGAGGCCTGTACGACAAATTGGCGCCGGCACGTGGGGCTCATCAGCGACTCGGATGCCCAAAGGATTGGTCGTGACGAAGGTACGGAATCTCGCTGAGGTCGCGATCGCTACCAGAAGAGACCCTGTCTTGGTATCCCAGGTGTTCCTTCCTTACTTTCCGATCCGACCATCCAGGTGGCGCCGGTCCTCGACTGAGATCTCTTCTGCTGGTCTGCCATGCAGTGACCGTTTGGTCGAATTTAAAACTTGGCAGTTGGAACCTGGACAGCCTACGATTGGTAAGAGTCGCTTGCCGCCTGTTGTAGGTTTTGGCATTTTGAGGCTCCCGTATTGGTAAGGCAGTTTTAGGAACGCTTGCCCGAGCACTTTGTATTTGAATAGACTTGTCTACTTTGGTTTGGTTTGGGTTCTATGTAGCAATATATGGGTTGCAATTCATATAGGCAGGCGATGCACGGAGATTTCTCTGCCTTTTCCTATGCATAGCGCGCCGTACTAAGAAAGTACCTTAAGCGCTCTTTACCTATGGTAGTGTATATTTTGCACTATTTTTGAAGCAATGCCTGTTTGCCGCGCACTTTGAAAGATGTGCTGCTTGTTTGGTGGTGCCAGTTTACGACTTGAGGAATCACAGCCGGCTCCCCCCAAGGGGACTCCTAGTCGAGATATGTATGTGAAATTTGGTCCTTCTGCCATAATGTACAGCACGTTGTGGCATAAGTACACCAAAAAGGATCCTGAGTTACGTTGGCCATTGTATGGGTCGTTTGATGCGCGAAAGGTTGAATATGTGGAGCGCTGTTTGTTTGAGCGAAAGTCTAGACGTGATATGTTTGAGTGTTTGCGAATGTGGGAGAAAGAAGTACGACAGCAGGAGAAACGTGAGAAAGCGTTGATTGAGAAAGAACAGCGAAAGACTGTGTATGAGAAAGCGCTGGAGTTACGAAAGAAGGAAACAAAAGAAATACAGGAACGAGAGGAAAAAGAACGAAGGTTACAGATATCTGGCCAATATCCTGTCCGCCAGCCTCTCTATCCTGTCCTTAATAAACCACAAGATGATTTTTTGTTATTAGATCGACCTCCACCTCCGTATATCACTCCGTCTGCTCCGGCCGAGGGTGATGAGGACTCCGATTCCGAACAGCAGAAAACGCGGGACTCTCGATCTTTGCCGCCTGCGGAGCAATCGGCTGAAATCAGACAGGTTGCCCGTAAAGCATTGCGTAGCACACACTCTGCTGCCGATCTTTTAGCCACTATAAGGAATTGGTCAGAAAAGGAGCAGATGTATTTTACTGCATCGTTTTCCGATGAAGTCATTGAACAGTTTCGGAAGTGTTCCGATGTTTAGAACCTGCTGATATCGCAGCTGATCATAAGCATATACGTGATGGTCTTTTTGTTTTTTCCCAGGCACACGATTTCGTTAGACGGCTGGTTAAATTACGAGATGAGGCAAAACAGCTGAAGGAGCAGAAAAAGGCTGGGGACGCCGTTCCACAGACTGATTCGTCCGGAGTGGCACAACGTCCTATCTTCGTGACATATACGATGATACTAGTTGTCATGAAACCCATGCGGGAAGCCGCGCCTTTGTATGTTCCTCCTAAAGGAGCGGGTGATAATGATGATAAAAATTCTATCGATGCGAAGGGATATTTCATTTATAATTGGGTATACACTCCTTGGAATAGAGCAGATGTAATGGTACTTAAAAATGCGTTACCTGATCCACGTAAAAATCCAGCTGCCTTTTATGAAGAAGTCGAGGGTGCTTTAAATTCTTGTGTCATGACTTTATGTGATTCAAAGTTCGGCTTATGTGAAATAGATTTGTTTTTTGGTCTCATTTTACCCCCAGATATGTGTCGGACCGTTCGTAAAATTGATGATCGTACTGTTTTTGGGGCCGAATGGAAAGAGATAGAGCGCGTAGATGCAGATAGGGAGCCCGCCCAAAAACCGCATAGACTGATATTAGATCTTCCTGCAGCCATTTTAACTAAACTGAAAACGGTTATTCCCCCTAAAAAGATTGATTGGACTGTTTTAGTATCGTGTAAACAAAAAGCGGATGAATCGGTTTCTGATTTCTTCACTCGCTTTGAGGAAGCCTTTCATGATTTTAGCGATCAATCTCTCACTGAGGTTACCGGCAGACATCTGTTTCTAGATAAATATGTTTAGAATTTATTGCCTAGTATAGCGAGTCGATTAAAAGCTAGCGAAAGTTCTTGGACTACGTCTTCTCCGGCCTCTGTGTTGACGATGGCTCAGTATTACGAGCGCCAGGAGGCGGAGGCAAAGGGGACGGAAGACAAGAAGTCGAAAGAGTTAAAGACGAAGGTTATGTTAGCACAGGTGTATGGTCCGCCTTCTAGAAGTTACGATAGGGGCTCTGACAGAAATTACGATAGAGGTGGTCGAACATCTTCCAATACTCCTTCTGGCTGTTCAAATATAGCTCCGAATCAATGTGTATATTGCAAACAGTTCGGCCATTGGGCGCGAGATTGCCCAGTGCTTCAGGCCCAACGAGAGGCTCGGGAGCGGGGCCAAGGAGGGCCCGGCTCAGGTTACTAAGTGCCTCGTGGTAATACGAATGATCGAGCGAGATATGATACGAATTCCCGTCCACAACAAAGACCGAACACATTTGATCGGCGAAACCAATGTCAAGTATCTGATTATGCCCCTTCTGGTTCGTACGATTCGGCTCATGCATAGGATTGCCTAGGATGGGGTAAGGAATCAGTTGAAGTTCCGGTAGATCAGATGGGTCCTTATGTTACAGCACATGTTTTGGGCTCTACTGATCAGTTTCTGGTCGATACAGGAGATACACGTAGCGCTTTGTCTAAACAATTGGTTCCGAGGGCTCCCCTGTCTGGCACAACTATTACTTCGATAGGTTTCGATGGAACACCTTCCCTTAGCCCATTGTCTCAGCCACTTTTATTTTCTGTTGATAAATTCGGGGCTCCATGTCCATTTTTGCTTTTCCCGAAAACACCAGATAATATTTTTGGCCTTGATATGTTAAAACACTTTAGAGCTACAATACGATGTTTTCCTGAAGGGGTGCGTGTCATTCTAAATGATAATTATATCGAATCTGATAGAATGTGTTTGATGCAGGAAGATGCTGCATTAGCATCTCTTCCTGCATCCCTATGGGCTACCTCAGACACTGATGTGGGTCAGATGGTTATCCCTCCGATCCAGATTAGGGTCAAGGAGGGAGCTGTGTTACCTCGCTTGCCACAATATCGCATCTCACAGGAGGGAGAAGAAGCACTCATACGAATTGTAAATGATTTGATACAAGTTGGGGTTGTTGAAGAGGTCCCATATAATGTTTGTAACAGCCCGATTCTTCCGATTTTGAAAAAAGATTCAGATACACGAATTTACAGGTTCATTATCGATTTGAGAGAGGTGAATAAGATTGTGATACCACAATACCCCGTGGTTTCAGACATTACCACACTTCTAACTTTAGTCCCTCCGACTGCTACCACATTTACTGTAATCGATTTGAAGAATGCTTTCTTCTCGATCCCTATTCATTCTGATAGCCGATATTTGTTCGGTTTCACTTTGAATAATCGATCGTATCGATTCTGTAGAGTTCCCCAAGGTTACACTGAAAGTCCGAGCATTTACAGTCAAGCACTGAAAAGGGAACTTGATTCTTTTGCGTTGCCTGAAGGTGTGGCTCTCATCCAATATGTCGATGACATCTTGTTGGCAGCCGACACCCCAGAACAGTGTGAAAAATGTACGTTGTCTCTGCTTTCTTTCCTTGTTTTACATCATCACAAAGTCTCTCGAAAGAAGCTGCAATATTGTAGACCAAAGGTAACCTACTTAGGTCACCTTTTGTCTAAGGAGGGCCGTGCATTGACATCAGACCGTATACAAGCCATTTTAGATACGCCAGTTCCCACCACACAAAAAGGAGTACGTGCATTTCTGGGTCTCACTTCCTTTTGTAGACAGTGGATTTTGGGGTTTTCACACATCGTTAAGCCTTTGTTAGCACTTTTGACGAAAGATACCCCTGTACCCCTCCCATGGACAGATGAATGTGAAAGTGCTTTTCGACAGTTACGACAAGCCCTTTGTTCAGCACCAGTGTTAGGCACACCAGATTATACAAAGATTTTCACACTGTATGTACACGAGAAAGATGGATGTGCATTGTCAGTGTTGGTCCAGTTGCACGGCGATAAGCAGCGCCCGTGTGCTTACTTTTCTGCAGTTCTTGACCCTCTTGCTAGAGCATTGCCTGGATGTTTTCGTTCAGATGCAGCAACAGCTGTATCAATTCGACAGAGTGAGGGAATAGTTTTATCACACAAGTTGTTAGTGCTAGTACCGCATGCTGTTGATGCCCTTTTGAATCAGACAAAGACTCAGCACTTGACTAGTGCTCGTCTTACAGGATATGAATTGACACTGTTAGCCCCCCACATTACATTGAAGAGATGTGCAACTTTGAACCCAGCTACTTTGTTACCATATCCGGTGACTCAGCCTCAGTCACAAGAAGCGCACGATTGTATTTTTCTGACTGAGGAACAGACAAAGGGTCGTATTGATTTACAGGATACGCCCCTTCCAGATGTAGATGGTGAATTGTGGGTTGATGGGTCTTGTTTGAAATTACCGGATGGTACGACCTCAGCCGCCTATGCAATCACCACCCTTGAGACAATAGTGGAGACAGCTCGCATACCACAGAGATCGGCTCAAGTAGCTGAATTGATAGCGCTGACACGAGCATGTGCGCTCAGTGCTGGTTTGTGTGTGAATGTTTACACAGATGGCCGCTATGCTTTTGGAGTAGCGCATGATTTTGGCCTACTCTGGAAGGAAAGAGGCTTTCTTATGTCTCATGGAATGCAGAAAATTCATGGAGATTTAGTACACAATCTCCTGACTGCATTGGCATTGCCGATGAAAATTGCTATAGTGAAGTGTAGTGCACATAAGAAAGTCACAGACAAGATTGTTCAAGGAAATGCTTTTGTAGATCGTATAGCACGTGAGACTGCCATGCAGAGAGATACCACTTCTATGTATGTGGTGAAGTTGCAAGCTGAAAGATGGTACGATGCTAGGCAGGAAGTACGAGAGATACAGAAGACAGCTTCTGATAAGGAACGTGAACAATGGTCCAAAGAAGGAGAGTTAGATGATGAAGGTTGTTGGAGAAACAAACAAATGGATTGATGGAAGCTACCTATAGCTTTCGTGCAACCCATGGTGCAGATGGCACATGGTGTGGCGCAAGTTGGAGCTCTTGCAATGACGAAAATGCTTACGCAAGTCTGGGACCATCCTGAGATTGCCAACACAGCTAAGAGAGTAGTACAATATTGCTTGATTTGCTTGCAATACAATCCTGGAAAGGGGACGCGAGCTCCATCTGGATGGTTTGTTACACCGACTGCACCTTTTGAAGTCTTACAAATGGACTACATTCAGCTTGAGCGGTGTAATAATTTGAAGTATGTCCTAGTGGTGGTTTGTGCTTTCAGCAAATGGATTGAGGCATACCCCACGAAAGATAATACGGCTATTACTACTGCTAAGGTGCTACTGAAGGAATTTTTCCCGAGGTATGGTGTTTGCAGACTTTTATGGAGTGATAACGGACCTCATTTTATTGGGGAAGTTATCAAGTACGTTCTGAAAGGATTGGGCATCAAGCAAAAGTTTCATGCTGTGTTCCATCCACAATCTGCAGGGTTGGTGGAAAGGTATAATGGCACTCTCAAGCTCAAGATTGCGAAAATTCAAGCCTCCACGAAGTTGACATGGCCCGATGCGCTGCCACTGGCACTATTATCTATTAGATCGGTGCCACACTCTCGAACGGGTCTTACCCCGTACGAGGTAGTGTTCGGGCGACTGATGAGCATTTGGGAAGTTCCGAAGCCAAGATCTGTGTATGATGTACCTTGTGTTTTAATGAATGACTATTTGGCACAATTAACTGACAACTTGGTTTCTATTCATCAACAGGTTCGAGAAGCGCTCCCGGATAAATCCCAAGGTGAGGGCCATGGTCTCCGCCCTGGAGATCTGGTGATGATTAAGTCCTTTGAGAGATCGAACAGTTTGGAGCTGAGGTGGCGTGGTCCAGAGCAAGTCCTCCTGGCGACGAGGACAGCAGTCCGAACGACCAACAGGCGCAACTGGGTTCACAGTGCCCATTGTCACAAGGTATCATCGACCTTGGTGGATCCTGCTGTCTTGACCGATCATCGAGATATTCTAGCTACGGAAAAAGGCCCTGCTGTATCACCTGACGGATCTGCAGAGTTCTTCCCGGACCAGACAACTTCTGGAGCAGCACGTTATAATCTGAGATCGAAGAAAAGGCCTTGAAGAGTTTTTTTTGTTGCGAGACTGGTTGAGCAACCGCTCTGGGTAGTAAATGGAATGCCAATATGACAAGGGAGGGGGATCAGCCCTGCGTAGTGTAGTGACACCTGTCTTGATCTGTGGCGAAGAAACCAACGGCTGCCCAGGGTAAAGAGCTCATTGACTATTTTTATTTTTTTTCGGTTTTTTAGTTTGAAGAAGATTCTTGAGACTATGAATGCTACTAAGAAAAAGATTTTAGGAGTATCGAGTGTTTTCATTGTACTAATAGTTATTGCAGTAATTACTTGGTTGATCGAGATAGCGAGCCCTGCTCGGAAAACTCTTATGGTTCCAACTACTCCAATTCAGGAAGAGCATCAGCATTTTACTCTTCCCTATCATGAGCATAAGCATCGAGAGTCTTACTTGAACAATACATTTGTCCAAATGTTGCACCACACGCACGATGCCACGACTACCACGAATTGCTGGATTTGTGGTATGCTCCCAGCTCATCAGAAGAAAGGTGGAACGCCATTTATTCCATTTCCTTTTTCACATAATGGTTCTTGTCGAGCCGTGTACACTCTTCTCTTTTCAAATAGGAAACCTACTGTAGGTGGACTTCTCTTCCGTTTGAACAAAAAGTGTTATCAATATGAACATAGTTATCCTCAGGCGAATGGAACTATATGGGAGTGGGAAGAATATCGACCGGACAATGCTTCTACACCTTATGTTTTCACGCACACGAGAGACTCTACCACGAACAATGAATCTGTAATTACTGTGACACAAACCAAAGCGAACTTATGTGTGCAAAGTACTGGACGAATTCCAGTGGGGACCAGCGACTGTGTTGTTGTGTTAAATTTAGATGGAATAAATGATAGTACATTTTTAGCTTCACATAACACATATTTAGTATGTGGAAGTCATGGTTATCATAGGCTACCGATAGGGAGGTCTGGTGTTTGTTATGTATCTTTCCTATTGCCACCTGTTTTTCTTGCACCTGCTTCTTATCACCGAGATTTTAAACTGTTCCAAAATATTTCTATGAATCGATATAAACGAACCATTCGAGTTGATGATATTGATCAGACGGACACTAGTCTGCAACAATACGTTGATTTAAATTTAGGTTTGTTCCCGTTTGTAGGTGCTGCTTTGAATAGCAGGAAAATACGACGTTTAACTAGGGTAGTGGAAGCTGTCACTAATGAAACTGCTGTAGCACTTGGCAATATTACTGAAGAACTACAAATTGCTAGAATTGTAACTCTCCAGAACCGCATGGTTTTGGATGTTATGTTGGCAGATAGAGGAGGAGCATGTAAGGTGATCGGAAGTAGTTGTTGCGTGTACATACCAGATAACTCGCCTTCTGTCTATGAAGCAATCCTTAAACTGCATAAAATAGCTTCTGATATTCATGAGAAAAATGGTACCTGGACATTTGCAGGATGGTTTTGGGCTCTGATTTCTGCTTGGGGTTGGAAATTATTGACTATCCTGTGTATTGCAGTTGGTTGATTTTCACCTGTTGCATATGTATACACTGTGGTCCAATGTTATGTTCTATGTGCATCACTGCCTGCATACCGTCCAGACGAAATGCCGTAAAAGCGCAACAATTAGTGGATAAGGAAGTAACCAGTATAGTGTGCATAGATATACGAGATGAATGCACAGATTATCCTAAAAGAGCCTATGTCTTTAGCTAACGGTAAAAGGGTCATCTGTTGTATTATAACGTCGATTGAGTTGAGCGTTAGCAAAAGACATCGAGTTTTGACTGTTATCTTGACATTTAGCGGCATCCATTTTGTATTTACGGCAGCCATTTTGTCTGCCACATATTGCCTCGTGTCGACCATGTGCGCTGTCCTACCTTTCTGTTCATGGCCTTTGAATCTGCCCGGCAACAGTCTAATAATAGCATCTCTGTGTTTTGTCGCTGACCGATTAGGGTCCACATCTGCTAAAGGTTAGCCTTGGATTGGAATGTGTTAGCCGAGACCCCAAGACTGTTAACTCCTCCCACTGATCGATTCTGCTTCTCGATATTGCCTTGTATGGACATAAAATGTGCTGTTGTGCTTTGTACCGCCTTCTCTTGAGCCCCAGTGTGGGTATAAATAAACCATGTGTCCGGTAGCCCTTTGTGCTACTTCTCATAGTGCCGAAGGGTACTGTCTGAACTTTAGCACCATCTCATGAGATGTAATAAATTCTATGTTTTGCAATTCCAGTTTCCGTGCCAACTTATTTCTTTGGGTCTGAGGACTTCGTGCGCAGAAGGGCGAACCCCTTGCACTAGCAAGCCAGGCTGAGGCCTGTACGACAGATACATAAGAACTACATGTTCTTTTTTCTCCCCCTTTTTTACAATAGAATAACCACGTGTTCCGCGTACCCATGTCCGTGATATTGAGGACAACGCGGCTATCTTGCAAACTTATATAAAAAAAATATGGTTCTGTTTACCCCGTGGGGAGAATCACTTTAAATAAAGGTGAGTGATATGACAGTGGTTCTGATATGAACCAATCTGACAAAGTATAACCGGGCTGTGTAAGTGAGACCATTCTCTTTACCTTGTTACAGGAAGTGTTTGACGGGTTTATACAATTGACTTATGATAGTGGATTTACTAAATTGAGGACTTTTCCTTTTATACTGGACTTCACGACTGTTAGAGTAAGTACACATCAACTCTAATATTATCTTGGATGGTGGAAGTTTTTATAAGCCGCGGAGCTAAGGACTGTCTCCTGTCGTTTTAGGGTCCAACTTACAGTTATATTAGTGGAAGTCTTAGTTGAAGAATACTTATTCTGGTAATACATTTTCTTTATTTAATAAACACTGACAAGCTTGGTACATTTGGGTCTTTTCTTGTGTTTCCTTTACACCAGGGTATGCACTGTGAAATTCGGGCGATTTACAATTTGGTCATAGTATAAGTCACATGGATCTCTCTGAACTTGACCCTGCACGTGGGTGTACTACTTTACCATTACCTTACTTATTAAATCTGATTAGTGTGTTATACTTTGAATTGTAAATACTACTGTCTTCTTGGCTTGCAGCCCTGAAGAAGTCGAAAGGCATGATATTAATGCCAGACGAAACACGTGTTGGCTGTTATCTTTGATTGATGAATACCAGAAAATTGAAATAAATGGAAATGACGCTGTAACAACGTACCTTGGTGTTGTCATAAAGACGAATCTACTACCTTGGATATAAATTTGGACATTTTGAGACCCAAGTACTGTGGACAATTGTTAAAATAGTCTTGGATTGACGAAAGAGTGTGGCACATACTTTTTTGCTCAGCAAAGAATTACTTTGAATGTTCTAACCGGAAGAAATCTTCTGGGGTTGTAAGGAGGAGTGGTGACCTTCCTTTTCTTTGCTTTGTAGCATATTTTCTTTACAGGGAGTATATACGGATTGCCTTAATCTTGTTGTGCGCCTACCCTTTACCTGGTCATCGTATCATATTTGTCTTTACGTACTTTGTCAGATTCTGCCTTGTCGTTTTGCGATATTTTTTCTTCCAAATCTTTAATTAGGGAATATATTTCATCCAAGTCCTTCTCAGCATAATTAATGAGTATGCGCATCATATTTTGGTTACATGTTGTGTTGTTTTCTGCCCATTCCTCTAGCATATCAGTTTTAGTGTCAGAGTGAGTTAGCATTGTAAAATCCTTAAGCCACGAGGTATTCGTTCTACCTCCAGATATTTTTGAAGTGTTAGCGCTTCCCAGCTTTTGCTGATTTCTCTTTTGTATTGTTTTTCTATCGCGATGAAAATTTGTTTTAACGTTGGGGCAGTGTTAGATTGTTGCGTTTGTTCCATGTTTACAGATGACTCTCCACTGCCTTTAGTCGTAAACATTGCAGCAATTTTGTCTGGACGTTTATTTCTACGTGCTTCCATTACTTCTGTTCTTGTGTTTCTTCACAGACACTGTCGATCGTTTCTTAAGAAGATGGTGTATTTTCAGAAACTCTTTTATTTATATTTCAAAGGTCTGCGTCCTTTACGTAACTGATTTTCAATGTTTATTGAAGCAAGGGGCCGTTTTTGTACTTAACCGTAAGTGAAAGTTCCCACTCTCTGGAGACCGCAAAACAAGGAATGGCCTAAAAAGTTCTATGCGATATTTATTTGTTTGGGGTCCCTTCTACAAGTCTCTTCGAGGGTGAATTTGTGTACAGGAAGTAAGTAGCAAGATTTTGTAAGCACTTACCCAAGGGGAGACTCCTGTTCAGACGGCGTTCTCCACCCCGTCCTCCAGTGCTCAAACCAGCGGGATTTGCCGGTGCTTTCTTGCTCTGCAACCGCACTCGTGTATTTTCAGCGTCTCTCCACCTCGGGTGCTTCTGGTTTCTAATGGTTTTTCCAACAATGTGGCTGCATTCACCAGAGCAGCGCAATAGCGGGTGCAGGGCGTTCGGCTCAGCCAAGGGCCAGGAACATCAATTTTTCATCAAGGAAACGCCACACTCAGGAACTTGGATTTTTTTCAACATTTATTTAAACAGAGCCCAGTCTGCACACCGACGCGTTTGAGCCTTACGGCCTTGGTCACGGTAAGTGGTAATACTTTCAGCCACTGTTTTATATGTCATTTCCTGTGAAACATGCTCATGAATTCTGGGACATGTAGTTCTTAATATTTTACGCACAGTTAAACCACAATGCAGACATTGTATTTACAGATTGTTAAAAATTTTCAGTGCATTCTTAACCTTTGTAAGTTCAAAACAAAATTTTTCACATATGCGTATTGATTGTACGTGTTATAATTCCATATGATAAGCGCTCCGGTCGATTGAGGGTATAGTACCCTTGTTAGAGCAAAGGGTGTAAAAAATGGGGATCAAAGTATGATGTTGTATGAACTACTTGTGGGTTTCAAATTCACAACAATTAAAGAAAATGTAGGGGTATACAGGAGTCTGTGTTTGCACAAGCTCATAAGTATTCCTTTGTGATTTGTTCATTCCAAATGGACATAAAGTTCTTCATCGAAATTCATTCCTCTTGGCTGTTTTGTTCTCATCCGGATAATGTATTTCGATTCCAATTGTCGCAGTTTTTTCTTTTGATCCCCCAGTCTCTCATTATTTTCAATGATGTCAATCGCAAAGAAACTCATGTTGAGGCAATTTCCATTTTGGCATTCCAGAAGGTGTTTCGCTTTGGCATATGTTAAATCTCGATTCTTGACAGCACGAATGTGCTCAAGGATCCTCTTTTTGAGCATACAGACAGTGCTGCCTATGTATAACATTGCACAGTCACATTGAATTGCATAGACCACAAATTTGGTTGTACATGTAATCTTTTTGTCTATGGTGATTAATCTGCCTCCTGGATCTCTGATGTTTCTTTTGTTGGTTCCGATTTTGCAGGCCTTGCAAGAATTACATTTTCTAAAACCGAGTTGTTGTTCGGTTAACCAGTTGGGTTTGGTACTTTGCGGATTGAAATGGCTTCTAATTAGTAGATCTTTAATTGAAGGAGCTTTTCTAAAGGTTATTTGAGGTCCTGGACCTAAAATTGTCTTGAGATCTTGATCTTGTTTCGGTATTGGCCAGTATCTTTGTACAGTTTGACACATTTTTTGTGATTCTTTGCTGTACATTAATATTAATCTTGGGGTTTTAGGTGCTCTTTCATCTAGTTTTTTTGACGTGTTAGGTTTTTTAATCAGAATTTCTGTTCTAGTCAGCTTATCAAGTGTTTTCTTGCTTTTATTGAGATCTCTTTGACGATATCCTCATTTGCGTAGTCTGTTTGCACTGTTTTCAATTTCAAATTCAGCATTTTTATTTTGTGAGCAATTTCGTTTCATCCTTAGAAATTCTCCGTAAGGAATATTGCGTATTAGCGGTTGAGAATGGAAGCTGTCAGCATGTAAAATACTGTTTGTGTCGGTTTTCTTCCGATATAGAGTGGCTTGCAGTTGGTTATTCTGGATGTAGATTTTAATGTTAAGAAAATCCACATGATTACGATTCATGTTGTACGTGAAGGATAACCCAATGGTGTTTTGGTTAAGATAATCAAAATACTCTTTGAACTCTGATTTGCTGCCATTCCAGATTAAAAACAGGTCGTCAATATACCTGGTCCAAGTGACGATTTTATCCATCGCCCAATCGTGTTTTAGGGCCCATGCAATTTCCTTCTCACACCAACCCATTGTTAAATTCGCATAGTTGGGGGAGAAGGACATGCCCATGGCACATCCGCAAAGTTGATGGAATAGTTCATGGTTAAATAGAAAGATGTTATTCTTGAGGCACATTTCGATCATTGACAGCAGCATGGCAGAGTGATGTATTTCTCCTATATTTCTTTGTTTTAGGAAATGTGCACATGCATTCTGCCCTACTGATTGTTCAATGGACGTGTAGAGAGAAACTAAGTCAATGGTGACAAGTAGATATGTGGGATTCCAAGTGATGTTTGAGAGGACCCTTAGGAAATCAGATGTGTCTTGTATATATGATGTTACATTTTTGACCATCGGTGCTAGATAGTGATCAATATAAGAGGAAATATTCTCATAAATAGTTTCACATGGAGACACGATGGGTCTACCTGGAGGATTTATTAAAGTTTTATGAACTTTAGGCAGGAAATAGATTGTAGGAATTGTTGGTTTCTCCTTAAACAGAAAAGAATGTTCATTCCTATTTAGCAATCCATTCTCATGCCATTCATCTAAGTATTTCCTGGTTTCATCAACCATTTTCTGTATTGGATTCGTTTTAAGTAATCTGTATTTTGTATTGTCATGTAATTGACGATGTGCTTCAGCAATGTAATCTTTTGTATTTTGTATGACAATATTTCCACCTTAATCGGCCGGTTTGATTATAATTTCATCATTTTTGGCTAATGTTTGTATAGCCAATCGTTCATTGCTGGACATGTTTTCTCTCTTATTTTGATTTCTCAATTTTTCAATTTTTTCGAGGTCACACATCAATGCTTCTGAGAATGAGTCTATTTTACTTCCGGGCGAAAGTTGCGGACAGTATTTAGACTTACTTTTTAAGCCGCTTGCTTCGTGTGATGTGGTTTTGAAATCAATTTGTTGCAGTACGGTTAATTCTGTACTCTCTTTATCCTCTATTTCGTGTTCTAAATCATATAGATCGTTTAAGAGTGGAATTTTCTCAATTGTTAAAGATTCTTGATTTGGCAAGGCACCTGGTTCACTTGTTTTTAATAAGTTAATGTCAGTAGTCTTCTTCTTAATGTGAATTTTTGAAAGTTTTAATTTCCTCACATATTTGTATAGATCAATTTTTGTATCGGTGTAATTAAAGTGTTGTTGAGGGCAGAATTAAAGGCCTTTTTTTAGTGCTCTCTTCTCAGTTTCCGTTAAGCAGTGGTCAGACAGTTTAATAATTAGATTCTCCGTTTCTAAGTTCTCTTCGTACGATTCCTTAAGGGGTAGAATCTTTTTGGTCCTTGATCTTTTCTTTTACTCCTGAAGATTTTGTATCGCTTCTGCCATATCCTCTGCCTCTGCCCCTGTATTGTCCTTGATTGTGTGACATATTCTGGTCTAGATTAAGTAGACACATCTCCTCTAAAAAAGACAACGAGGAGTAGTGATTGGTGCATCTTTGCTTGTTGTTAGTTCATTTTCACTGCCACTTGTTATATCTGATTCGCTTCCTGGTTCACTCATGGATTTAGGAATTTTTTTAGCGAAGTTTATTTTAAATATTTGGAATCTCTTGCCGAAGGTTAGAATTTGTCCATTTTTATAATCTGCTTCATCTCGAGCAAATTTACGGTGTTTGCGTTGTTGGATGTCATCCTCATATTTTTCCAAACGCTCATCCATCTCTTTACGTAGTTTGTCAGATTCTGCCTTGTCTTTTTGCGATATTTTTTCTTCCAAATCTTTAATTAGGGAATATATTTAATTAAAGTCCTTCTTTAATGAGTATGTGCATCATATTTTGGCTACACGTTGTGCTGTTTTCTCCCCATTCCTCTAGCATATCAGTTTTAGTGTCAGGGTGAGTTGGCATTGTAAAAATCATTAAGCCACGAGGTATTCGTTCTACCTCCAGATATTTTTGAAGTGTTAGCGCTTCCCAGCTTTTGCTGATTTCTCTTTTGTATTGTTTTTCTATTGCGATGAAAATTTGTTTTAAAGTTGGGGCAGTGTTAGATTGTTGTGTTTGTTCCGTGTTTACAGATGACTCTCCACTGCCTTTGGTGGTAAACATTCCAGCAATTTTTTCTGCACGTTTATTTCTACGTGCTTCCATTACTTCTGTTCTTGTGTTTCTTCACAGACGCTGTTGATCGTTTCTTAAGAAGATGGTGTATTTTCAGAAACTCTTTTGTTTATATTTCAAAGGTCCGTGTCCATTACGTAACTGATTTGCACTGTTTATTTAAGCAAGGGGCCGTTTTTGTACTTAACCGTAAGTGAAAGTTCCGACTCTCTGGAGACCGCAAAACAAAGGATCGCCTAAAAAGTTCTATGCGATATTTATTTGTTTCGGGTCCCTTCTACAAGTCGCTTTGAGGGTGAATTTGTGTACAGGACGTAAGTAGCAAGATTTTGTAAGCACATACCCACGGGGAGACTCCTGTTCAGACAGCGTTCTCCACCCCGTCCTCCAGTGCTCAACCCAGCGGGATTTACCAGTGCTTCCTTGCTCTGCAACCGCACTCGTGTATTTTCAGCGTCTCTCCTACTCGGGTGCTTCTGGTTTCTAATGGATTTTCCAACAATGTGGCTGCATTCACCAGAGCAGAGCAATAGCGGGTGCAGGGCGTTCGGCTCAGCCACGGGCAGGGAACATCAATTTTTCATCCAGGAAACGCCGCACTCAGGAACTTGGATTTTTTTCAAAATTTATTTAAACAGAGCCCAGTCTGCACACCGACGCGTTTCAGCCTTACGGCCTTCGTCACAGTAAGTGGTAATACTTTCAGCCACTGTTTTATATGTCATTTCCTGTGAAACATGCTCATGAATTCTGGGACATGTAGTTCTTAATATTTTACGCACAGTTAAACCACAATGCAGACATTGTATTTACAGATTGTTAATAATTTTCAGTGCATTCTTAACCTTTGTAAGTTCAAAACAAAAAATGTAATGTTATAATTGTTTAGTTTCACATCCCCAAGGAAGAACCAAAAAACATTTTAGTAGCAATGTTTGTTTTTTTTGAATAATTTTTTATTGAGCAGAGCACAGGTAAGGTACAATACAGACAATGGAATTTTAAGCAAAGAAAATGAAATACAAAAAACGTAAAAAAGCTTCTTCATATTAAAAACAGAGACGAGGGAAAGCTCTTCAGCTGAATTTAGTCCGTTAGCAGTCAAGTTGTAGAGTATAAATACATTATCAATTTACAAGCAATGTGCAAAATACGCAAGTTCAATCCTAAAGTGCAAATGCAATTACAGTACACTCCAAACGAAGAATTAGGGAGCAAGCAATGACACAGGAAATAAATACAAATGTTTCCTCAGCATTCTTAAGGAACCCTCTATCCTTACTAATCCCAAATAGGGCCAACTCTGGCGTGGGAAGAAGTTTTATACCACCCAGAGCCACCTCTAAATCTGCGAAAATGGCTTCCCAAAAAGATGTAAGCTGGGGACAAGTGAAAACAATATGAAGCCAACCACCCTGGCTCTCAGCTTGGCATCTGAAGCACTTATTCACCACCTCAGGGAACCTTTTCCCAAGTACCTCCGGAGTCCAATACGCCAACCAGCGGGACAAGAAAGCCATTCTCTTAAAATTGGCAGCACGCAACAATTTATAGCCCAACACACTTAAAGTTTCCCAGTCTTTATGTGTAAAATTACATTGTGTTAGGGTGTCTATTTTGACTAGATGACAATCTATCATAGCGGCTTGCTCCTCGTAATGAAGCTTCTTGTACCAGTTTCCTATCCCGCTGATTTTAGACTCGTACAAAAGTATTGCCATCTCGCTCGTTGAGTCTAGTAAGCCGCCTATATCTTTCCTTAAAAAGTGAACAATTTGTAAATATTCATGAAACATCGGTCTGTCAGAATTACATATTCTAGCCAATACTTCTTGCCATGTGATAATGCTATTATGAATGATAAAATGCCTTAACTCCCTAAAACCCAAATTCTCCCAATTTATTATATGGCTGTTTCTAATTTGCAGGCCTAAACAAGTACACTCTCGTAAGCTCAAAAACTTAGAGGCAGAGGAGCCAAGGTTTTTTTGAAAAAGGACTGCACTCTGAATAAGTAAACTTTCAGAGTCTTATATCGTGTCCTTTTTGGGAGCTTTGCAGTTTTTAAAAATACCTGGACTTGAGAGTCAGCCTCATGTAGCATTTTTTCTAAGAAGAAGCAATCACGAATGTTTTTTGCCCCTATAAGGCCTGCCATTATATCAATAAAGACCGCATCATAATACGTTTTAACATGGGGCAGAGCCAGTCCCCCCTGTTCAGTTGGAAGTTGAATTACGGACAGCCTCACCCTTGGTGCTTTCCCTCCCCAAACAAACATTCTAAATATAGTTTCCATGTCTCTGAAAAAAATACAATTCAATTTAATAGGAACATTGCAAAACAAAAATATTAGTAGGGGAAGGATCGACATCTTAATCAAGGATACCCTGCCAATCAGAGTGAGGCGAAGTAAAAGCCATTGAGCAAACAGATTCTTAATTTTATTAATCATTCTCCCGTAATTGAGAGAACACAACTGATTATATTCGCAGGTCACATAAATACCTAGGTATCTTATCGGGTCTCGGCTGGCAGCTTGAGCGCGTAGGCAAGACGGAAAGAGGCTGAGTTTAGTATTTAGCGCGAGAACTTCAGTTTTCTTTGGATTTATTTTGTAACCTCCTATTTGTTCATAGGCCCTAAATTCCCTCAAAATACAATCTAAATTCTTTTTATTCGGCCTTAAATAGAGGATAATATTGTCTGCGAAAAGCTTGAGCTTCGCCATCCCATTGATAGGGGGGGAAATAGAAGGATTATTTCTTATTTTGATCACCAAGGGTTCAATAAAAAAAGTAAAAAGCAGGGGAGATAACGGGCAGCCCTGCCTGGTCCCGCGATTGACTTTAATGGAACCGGCATTGTTTGAGTTTATTATAACCTTCGCTGAAGCATCCTGATAGATATTTTGAAGCATCTTAATCACATGTTCTGGAAACCCAAACTGGCCCAGAGAATAAAACAAGGTTGACCAGTTTACTAGGTTGAATGCTTTTTCCGCATCGACCATTAAGATGCAGGCAGGGGTTGAATTAATGTTGAGAAAATCCAGAGCCTGAATTAAAAATTCAGTATTTGAGGCCATTGAGCGGCCAGCTATAAATCCAGATTGGTCGAGATGTATAACTTCTTGTGCAGCATATACAAAGCGACGAGCCCAGATTTTCATTAAGATCTTATAATCTGAATTTAAAAGGCTGATAGGCCGATAGGAGTTAATATCTTCTGGATTCTTATTTTTTTTAACAAATGATACTATAGTTGCTTCCTTAAAGGATGCAGGTACCAATCCACCTTGTTTAATATGATTAAATAAATTCTTAAGAGGTGGAGATAATTCCTTTATAAAGGTTTTAAAAAACTTGATTGGAAATTCGTCCTGCCCACAAGCTTTCGCCCCTGCTGTGACTTTTATAGAGACAACTATTTCCCCTATACTAATTTCAATCCCAAGTTCAAAAGCCCGATTGGCCGAGATCTTCGGGATTTCTATGT
Organism: Lissotriton helveticus; assembly: GCF_964261635.1. Taxonomy (NCBI): domain Eukaryota; kingdom Metazoa; phylum Chordata; class Amphibia; order Caudata; family Salamandridae; genus Lissotriton; species Lissotriton helveticus. The sequence goes on along the minus strand of NC_136070.1, from coordinate 624,759,987 downwards.
TAGAAAAATACTCCACTATTTGATCCTCCCCCACTGGATATTCAGTGGTATAAATACGACCAATATGCTCCAAAAAAGCCTTTTGAATCAGATCATTATTCACTAATTCTTGGCCACTCGTGGGATCCTTCAATTTAACTATCGAGGCGGACTCCTGCCTCTTTCTCGTGGAATTAGCCAGGAGCTTGCCCACCAACTGGCTATCCTCATACACCCTCTGCTGGAAGGTTCTAGAACTATTAATTTCTTCCAGAATAAAAAAGTCTCTTAGCTCTGCCTTTGCTTGTACCAATTGATTTGGGTGTAGACGGAGCTGAAGGGCGTATTCTTTATCTACAGTTTGTTGGAGCATAGATATTTTTAATTTCCTCTCTTTAGCCAAGGCCGATGTAAAAGATATTATCTGACCGCGAGCCGCTGCCTTAAACCCCTCCCAGACCGCAAATGGTTCAGCTGTTTCGTTATTGATTTTAAAATATTCCGCAATCCATGCCCCAAACCCAGTTACCCACACCTGGTTCTGAAGCAGAGTACGGTCCAGCTGCCACCTGGATTGGTCTCTGCTTCCTACGTTAATACTAACTTCCAATTTTACCTTCCCATGGTCGGAAAAGGGATTGCACCCAATAGATGAATCTAGGGTTTGGATGGATCTAGATATAAGAAAAAAGTCAATCCTGGATGCCGTCCTGAAGCGATGAGAGTAGCAAGTAAAGGACTCCCCTTCTGGATTCAACAGGCGCCATGGGTCAATGAGTTGGTATTCTGACATTAAGGTGCCTAAAACTTTTTTGGTGTTAGGTTTTAATTGTTTCTTATTTTTATTGGAGGTATCCTTTTTTAGATCTTGTATAAAGTTAAAATCTCCTCCCATAATAATCTGCCCAGGAGCCCCTCTCAGAAAATCAATGATTTCTAAGATACTGGAGACTTCATCGGATTCCTGCCCATAATAATTGATAAAATTCATCACCTTTCCATGTAATCTGGCAACAACCCATATCCATCTCCCTTTAGGATCCCTTTGAATTTGTATAACTTCCCAAGGAAGTCTTCTGGAGAAGTAAATGGCAACACCTCTCTGGGCGACCCCTGCTGCTGATGCAAAAACAGCGTGGGAAAAGTATCTTGGAATAAATAGATTAGGAGTATTTGATTTTAAGTGGGTCTCTTGGAGAAATAAAACATAGGGATTTTGGGAAACTGCCCATTTTATAAGAGCGCCATATTTCTGTTTGTTTAAGACACCATTGGCGTTCACTGATAGGATACCACATTTATTCACTTCCCCAAAATAATTTTCCCAAGTACAAACCCTGCCTGCACCTTCTGCTCTTTTTAACTGCTTTCCCCCCCAACCCCCCATAACCCCCAACCCCAGATGGATCCCCACCCCCCCTGAAATGTGGAGCCTTCAGTCCCCCCAACGCTAACCACATTCCACCCCTTCCTCCTGACCTGGGTGTCTTCTTGTTACACCCTGCGTGACCCTGAAAACCCCCCGACCCTCTCCAGCAAAAGTGAACTACGTCGTATTTTCTATTATTACAATAAAAGGGTGAATCAAATACCTAATACATAATACGTATTAAATCAAACTTCATAACACCCTCCTAAACAGAGCTATATACTTGCTCAAGCATTCGACCCTGAAGAGATCTCCTTGAAGAGAGATTGAGCCTCCTCTATGTCAGAAAACATATAAAACTTTCCCTTCACCAGGACCTTTAGTTTTGATTGATGAGCAATTGAAGCCTGCGCCCCCTGAGATTTAAAAAGATGAAGTATTTTGACAAATTCTTTCCTCCATCGTGCTGCCGTGGCAGTCATGTCCGAGAAAATTCTGCATTTAATTGTCTCAGTTGCTGAAAATTGTTGCTGTTGGAGCGCCTTTGATAGGATTTTTTCCTTTATCCTGTAGTCCGCTAGATTCATCAAAATAGGCGGGGATGGCTCCGGAGTTCCACGCCTCCGGTTAGCCTTGTGACCTGAGACCCCACCCCCTCCTCGACAGTCGTAGAGGAAGCAGGAATGGCGAGAGGCGCGGCGTGCTGGCGTTTTTGAAATCGCGAAAAACGGCAGGAAAAGCGGCGCTGAATTGACACTTCTCCCCTTCGACATCTGGGAAGCGCGAGTTGGCGCCCTGGAGGAATTGCGAGAATCTGGCAGCCCGCACGCTTTGTTGTCCGGGCGCTGACCGAGCTGACTGAGTGCTCCAGCCTTACAGTAGTGAGATAGAGGGACGGCGAGAGACTTGATCTGGAGCAATAAGGAGCAGTGATTAATTCTCGACTGGAAAAACTCCTAAAGGATCCTGGCAAGTGAGAAAACACGGGCTGGACTTTTGCTAAAGAAGCTTGGTGAGGCAAGGAGGGGCGATATAAAGGGGGTATTGGGTGCTTTTTTTTCCCTTTTGTCTTTTTTTTTGCCCGTTTCATCACCCTTTATCGCTAAATCTTGCCTTTACAGACTGCTAAAGCAAATTTTTTTTGCCACTTTTGAGCCAGTTTTGAGCCTGCTGTCAGGATAATGGGGAAGCAATTAAAGGACAGTGAGGAGCCAAATAAAACTACCAAGGCTGAAACAGTGACACGTCTTAATACTAAAACTCGTTTAGCCTTGGCTAGAAAAGCAGCACGGCTGGCAGCTAAAGAGAGAGATAAGGCTTCACCAGCTCTGGGGCAAGACACAACGATAGAAACGCAAGAAAGTTCAGAAGACGAACTTCACGTCTCCTTAACCTCTCCATCTAACGAAAGGGCTAGAGAAACTGAAAAGAGAGGTGTCTGTGTAGAGGAAATTGAAAATATTACAATTTCTTCAAAAAATGTGGAGGAAGACGTGGTAACAATAGAGGCAGATACAGATTCTCCATTAGCAGCTCTGCCCAAACCAGTTCAAGACGGGCAGAATCTATTGTTTCCTTTGTTTGTTAAAAAGGTTCATCATGCTCCTCAACTATCCATGGTTCAGCTGGAAAAAGGCTCTGAAGTTTCAGCCCTTTCTCTAGTTTCGCCCCCCCCTCCACCTGGGGTAGTGCACGATAAGATCAATTCTCCGCCAAAACCGCCCGAGAGGGCAACACAGTCAAAACAGCTAAAGTCAAAAACTCTTCAATTATGCCCACCAGATAACTCTGAGGGGGCATTAATGGCAGCTCCAAGTATCCTGGGTTCAGATGAGGAGGGAAGCCGGTGTATAGCTACAGAATCTCCTTTAATCATATCAGAGCTAGAGAGGGCATCTACGTCTGTTACATCTGTAACTCCAGAAGTCCAGGCTAAGGGGAAAGGTGATAGCTTGGATAAGGAAATAAACTACCAGCTCGATATTCGCGAGATGTTAAACTTAATTCTCGATGAGATCCGCGAGATAAAAGTAAATCAGCAAGTTGAAATAGCCGCCCTACATTCCCGACTAGAAAAATTTGAAGAGTCGATGTCAGGACTTCCTAATAGACTACATGAGGCGGAGGAAAGGATCTCGGCTCTGGAGGACCACATAAATCAAGTCAGAGCAGAAGCTAAAGAGACAGCCAGTAAAAAAGAGTATGTTGGAGAGCAAACTTGAGAATAAACTTGAGGAATTAGAAAACTACTCTCGTAGATCCAACCTAAGGATAGTGAGGGTCCCTGAGGGCCTTGAAGGGTCAGATATGCTCTCATGGGCCAATTCCTTTATCCACCAAAAAGTATTACCGGAGTTCGAGGGAGACTTAACTATCATGCGAGCCCACCGGGTTCCAGCACAGAGATTGGCAAACTAGTAGCAATGTTTTTGTTAAGATTTACATTATTAATTTTTCACATATGCGTTTTGATTGTACGTGTTATAATTCCATATGATAAGCGCTCCGGTCGATTGAGGGTATAGTACCCTTGTTAGAGCGAAGGGTGTAAATGATGGGGATCAAAGTATGATGTTGTATGAACTACTTGTGGGTTTCAAATTCATACCAATTAAAGAAAATTTAGGGGTATACAGGAGTCTGTGTTTGCACAAGTTCATAAGTATTCCTTTGTGATTTGTTCATTCCAAATGGACATAAAGTTCTTCATCGAAATTCATTCCTCTTGGCTGTTTTGTTCTCATCCAGATAATGTATTTCGATTCTAATTGTCGCAGTTTTTTCTTTTGATCCCCCAGTCTCTCGTTATTTTCAATGATGTCAATCGCAAGGAAACTCATGTTGAGCCAATTTCCATTTTGGCATTCCAGAAGGTGTTTCGCTGTGGCATATGTTAAATCTCGATTCTTGACAGCACGAATGTGCTCAAGGATCCTCTTTATCCATATATATATCCATCTGACAGTCACTTCAACAAGCAGGCACCGACTCCGTGAGAAATTTTGGCATAAAAGATGATTTATTTTAACAAAGACAGATGCGTTTCGGCGGCAGGACCGCCTTGATCACTGCATGTACAGTTCTGTAAGTGACTCAGTTATATACACACCCACCATTTCCCCTTTGGTTGCCTAGGCTACCAAACTATCATAGACATAGAAGGTTCCATATACCCATGACAGTGCAAAAAATAAAAGATATAAAATAGATTAAGTGTAGCATAAAACAAACAAGCAAAATTATAATCAGCAGTCTGTCTCCCTTTTCAATACATAAGAGTTAAGGTATTCACTCATACGTAGATTGTGATAGGATACTGTGTGTAGCCAATGTCCTAATTCCTGTAGTGACTGTACCCTCGTGTGCGCTACATGTGATAGACATAGAAGTTCCACATATGATAGATGTGTAAGGTAACTATTGGAAACGATTATACCAGGCACGCCACGTCACAATAAGATAACCCTCACAGTTAGGCTTGTTCTGTATATACAAAGGGTACAGTTATGGAGGCTCGCGGACATCGACTTAAAATTAATTTTTTTATTTTTATCTCTTTTGCTTTCAACACCGCAAACATCAGTTCCACCCAAGTGGGCATGCGGACATTGAGCAATGTGTTTTGGGAGAGGGAGCGGGCCTTACCTAAGCAGTAAATAGGAGAAGGACCCACAGTGTTTGACGAAGGTAATGGGGAAAATAACAAAAATTATATCAAGGGAGGAATAATAAAGTGGGAAAGTAAAACTAAAAAAGTTTCCAAAAGATGAGAGAACCATAACGCTATCGGGGAAGGGAAAAGCAGTGGAGGGGATGGCAGCTTAAAGTTTAAAGGACATTATAGGTGGACACTCAGCGCTTCATCGGCATTCTTCCCCTGTGGGATTTTGGAGTTGAAGAGCACAATGTATCCCGATTCAAGCCTCCGTAATGCCAATTGTCGATTGCCTCCTCTTGGGTTCCGGGGTACATTGTCAATGACAAAGTAGGAGAGGTCTTGGGCATTCCCCACATGGCATGAATTCATGTGACGTGCCACTGGGTAGGTCTGGTGATCGTTTGCTATAGCCCTCAGGAATTGGAGGATGCGAACGTGAACCTGGTGGATGGTGCTGCCGATATAGATTTTGGAGCATGTACACTGCAAGACATATACTGCACAATCAGTTTTGCAATTGTAGCCCCTGCGTATTGCGTAAGGTGTCTGTCTGAACGGCATGTTGACAGACTTTGTATTTATCTTGTGTTGGAAATGCCTTGCATCTGCTGCACCAGGTGAAGCCATTGGGAGATTGTAACCAATTCTGGCTTTTCACTCTCGATGGAGCATTGCCTACTAGCTCTTGATGCATAGACCTCTTCTGAAGCTAATAGCTGGGACTTTAGGGCATGTGGGGCCTAATACTGGATCACTCCGGACCGAGCTCCAATGTCTGTACAGTATTTTCCTGACTTTGTTGTGGTAAGCATTGAACCCTGTGATGAGTCTCGGGGTCCCGCTTCACTTATCTTGCTTTGTTTTCTGTTTTTGAACAGTAGATCTTCTCTTGTTATGAGCTCACTTCTGGTTTTGGCTTTAGCAAGAGTCTCTGTATTGTACCCTCTTCTCTGAAGTCTACTGAAAAGTTCATTGGTAGATTTACTGAGACACTCCTTTGTGCTGCAGTTACGCCTCATTCTAAGGCATTCAGCGTATGGGATACCTTCCTTAACACTATTGTGGTGTAAACTGTTTGCGTGCAGGATTGCATTCCCTGCTGTGCTTTTTCTGTATGCTCTAGTTTGCAAACAGTTGTTTTCTACATACATTTTAATATCTAAAAACGAAATACAGGTTTTGCTGGTATTACTAGTGAATGTTAAGTTCAAGTTGTAATCATTTAACTCCCTGGCGAATTTTTCTGCACTTTCAATTGTTCCATGCCATAGAACAGATATGTCATCTGTAAAACGGACATAGATGTCCACATTTTCAGTCATAGCGTTTTTTGTGGTAAGTGGGCAGTGGCAGTGTCCCTACCGCTTTTTAAACTGCGCTACCGGCGTACCTGTGAGTAAGACGGCTACGCTGCTACAAGCGCTGTGATCACTTTTAATTTCATCTTAAAAACTTACTGAGCACTGGTGTGGAGCGGAGCGGGTCGCTGTATCCGCGCTGCCTTTATCGCGCTATTGCAGGAGTTGTACAGCAGGACTAGCCGCATTTCATAGTTTGTTGTGCTGAGGCACCCGGAGGCAGACAGGCAGACACAAGAACCTATCAGAAGGCGCTGGACTCGCCCTTCCCTCCCGCCCCGTTCTGACGCCGGTGGTTAGCGCCGTTTGTGCAGAGGGCGTGGAGGGTCCGAGCCAGCTGCTTCCTGGAGTCCCCCTGCAGCGCTCTAGTTGTTGTGACGCTGGGGGGGATATAAGGCGGATGTGTTGTAGGCAGCGCAGCGGACGAGCGCAGCGGGCGCGACGAAGGCGCGCCGGAGTTGCGCCTGAGTTAAGCCCGTCTGCGCCCGTCCGCGGCCGAATGCGGCCCAGGGCCAGAACCCCTGGCCCTCCTGCATTACATACTTGCTGGAGTCGAGAGGATCTTCTTCTCCTCCGTCGTGACCATCTGGGACCTTGCTCACAAAGCATGGAGGCAGGTAACAGCGCGGGCTGCAACTATTGCAGTTACACCTTCTGCACAGGGGAAACTAAAATCAGTGCTCGACACCCCCTGCTAGGCGGCCTGCTGAATGTGCGCTCCCTACGGAAGCACTGCCTTGATATCTATGACCTCCTTGCCGGGAAGCAATGGGACCTACTTTTCCTCACGGAAACATGGTTGGATCCGGATTCCATGCCGGAAATCATCGTAGCCATCCCAGAGGGCTATTGTCTGCAAAGACTAGATAGAATAAGAGGGAGAGGGGGGGGCATAGCCATAGTGGCTAAACAGGAATACCAATGCCAGCTGGTACGCACGAACATTGAGGGTAGTGAAGCGGGTGCCTTCTCTATCTCGATAAATGGTCACTTCACCTTAAAAGGCCTTTTGATTTATCGCCCGCCTGGCCCTCCCACAGCTTTCATTGAGAAACTAGTGGAAGACGTCACTGAAGCTGCACTAAGCACGGACAAATATCTAGTCCTGGGTGATCTAAATTTACACCTAGACTCCCCAACGGATAAGGCAGCAAACGATCTCTGTCTTACAATGGCAAGCTTGCAGTTCGAACAGAAGGTACAACACCCCACCCATAACTTGGGTCACCTTCTTGATCCAGTGTTCGCAAACTGGAATCGAGTGGAAGCTCAGACCCCAGTCCCCATCCCATGGTCGGATCACCATCTTATCCCATTCATCATTGGGAGTCAGGAACCGGCTCCGATCGATCCTCCTGCTGACAAACACCCTAAGCGGAGATGGGCAGCTTTCTCCCAAACTTTATTCAACCAGGCATTAACTGCGAAAGGTCCTCCCGGTGGTATGGGTGTGGAAGATATTAACTCCAACCTAGACCGACGTATTACGGAGGCCCTGGACCTGGTGGCTCCACTAGGTGCGGCTAAAATGGGGGGTCGAGTCCAAAGATCTGCTCCCTGGTTCAATGAGGACATGCGGGTGGCTAAAGCAGCGTGTAAAAGGGCTGAAAGGCAATGGAGGACTGCCTATTCCTCCTTCGCCAAAGCAGAGTATATAGACTGCAGGCGTAGCTATCATAAGAGGTCCCCACTCCCTGCCTAGAGGCCAAGAACCTTGGCGTGTGGCTGGATAAAGATCTTGCCTTTGGTCCCCAGGTCAGCCGGGTGACGGGGATGTGTTTCGGTGTCCTAAGAGCTTTAAGGAAAGTTTTAGACCTGCTTCCCACTTCTGCTCGAAGGACCCTGGTGCATGCCTTGGTCACCTCGCGTCTTGATTATGGGAATCTGTTGTATCTGGGGGCCTCGGGCAAGGTCATGGGTCGCCTCCAAGTGCTTCAAAATGCCGCAGCGCGGCTGGTGCTCAGGCTCCCCAGGAGGTCACCCTCCAATCCCGCCCTTCAGGCTCTCCATTGGCTTCCCATGGAGAAGAGGGTTGAGTTTAAGGCCCTCTCAACATGCCATCGCATTCTGAGTGGCAAAGCTCCTGTACCACTTCAGAGTCTGGTGACTCACTATGAGCCCACTCGCAATCTACGTTCCTCTCAGACTGGGTTACTAAGGGTTCCCAGAGTAAGGAAGGCACGCATGGGAGGGAGATCTTTCAGACATCTAGCCCCCAGATGTTGGAATGCCCTACCACCAGAACTGCGTCTTGAACCATCGGAAATCCTATTCAGGAAAAAGCTTAAAACTCACCTTTTTAGCAGGTAGCCTTAGAGGGAGGGGGGGACAGTAACTACTCACTTACCATAGCGCGGGGACACGCCAGTGGCGTCACCAGGCGCTTTACAAATGCCCTAAACTAAACTAAACTTGTGCCGTCATGAGTACTTGCTCCTCCCACCAGCCCATACGCATATTAGCATAGCTGGGGGTGAAGCAAGTACCCATGGCAGTGCCCTGTAGTTGTTTATAAAACAATTTATCAAAGATAAATACATTATTCTCAAGGCACCACTCTGCCATATGTAACAGCATCAAGGAATGTTCATGTTTGTTGGTGTTTTATTCAGGTAGTGTTGCAAGGCATTAAGTCCATCTCTGTGTTGAATGCTTGTTTATAAGGAATTTACATCGAGGGTCATCAGTACACAGTCATCATTCCAGTTGACGTTGTATATTCTAGTCAGGAAGTCGCCTGTGTCTTTGATATGTGAAGGCAGTTCACACACTAAGGGTTGCAAGAAAAAGTCGATGAAACGTGAAGTACTTTCAAAGAGACCCCCAATGGCCGCAATGATAGGCCTCCCTGGGGGGTTTGTGGCATTTTTGTGGATCTTTGTTATAAGGTATAGCTGAGGGGTCACAGGATAGTCAGTTTTTAGATATTCAAATTCTGTTTTTAAAATCAGATTTGCATTTCGCCACTCGAATAGTGATTTATGGTATTTCTCCTGTACACCCATGATGACAGTTGGGGCTATTTGGCAATAGCAATCCTTTTCATCAAGTTGTTTCATAGCTTCTGCGTTATAATCCTCTAAGGGCCACAGAACTACATTTCCCTCCTAATTCGACCATCTCACCATAACATCCTGACGCTTTGATTTTGCTCATGACATTCTTATAGATTGTTCTATTGATGTTATGTGTTTTGGAAAATTCTTTGTTGCTTTTGAGTGCCCGATTTTTTGAGATCCCTGACCACATTTTCAGCAAAAATGTCTAATCCATCTTTAAGCCTCATTGGAGTGTAGGTCGACTTTGGCTTGAACGGGGAAAATGGGTGGCTTAATATCTCCTGCCTCCCACTTAAGGTCCCTTCATCAGGCGTTCCCCGGTTATCATATCCCATTTCCAACAAGTCTTGCAGCAGAGTCTCATCTGTTGCTGTAATTTCAGTGCTATTTTCTTCACTAATGGACAGGTTGGCGGTTGTACTTTCTATGTTAAAAAAATATTTTTTCAATTTGAGTGTCCTGACATATTGGAAGAAATCTATCCTGGTTTGGGAATATTTAAAATTCGTTTTTTCACAGTAGAATAGGCCCAAGGCTAGTGGTATAAGTGGTATATATATA